>NC_142468.1:85638125-86933750 GCF_049115385.1 Moschus berezovskii
AAAAAAATGAAGAAAAGAGTCAACTATATCACTAACAAAATCAGTTAAGAAGCAAATATACTCCCATCTCTTGTCTATAAAAGTTCTTCACATATTCTAGAGATAAAAAGCTAGAAAACTGGAAGGTTTCCTATTTTTATGTATGAAAACTGAGGTCCAGTGATGGGCTTTTAAAAAATAACAACAATTTTACAAGAAAAATTCCTCCTCTGAAATTGAGGGTTTTTTCCCCTTTAAAATAAACTATTGATTACCTTTTAAGAACTAAATATAAGAAAAGCATATTGTTATATTTATCAAAGCATAGGTTCTTAAAGCTACCAATTATGGGAAAGAAATCATTATAATCAATCAGACTAAATAGTAATGGGAAAAAAAACTAAGAACCTAAGAATATATATGAAAAGCCACAGCTAATAGCATACTGAACAATGAAAGACTGAACACTTCCCCTCTAAGATCAGAAACAAGACAGAGGTCCACTCTTGTCACTTCTATTCAGCATCGTATTAAGAGTCCAGATAGGATAATTCGTCAAGAAAATGAAATAAAAGACATCAAGAATGGAAAGGAAGAAGTAAAATTATTTCTATTTGCAGATGACATGATTTTGTATATAGAAAATCCTAAGGATGTTACTTAAAAAACTAATAAAACTAATTAGAGTGTAGCAAGTTTATGCTCTACAATATCACTATAAAAATATCAACTGTATTTCTATATACAGCATGAACAAGAAACAATTCCATTAATAACAGCATCAAAAAGAATACTTAGGAATAGTCAACAAAAGAAGTGCAAAGCTAATACTCTAAAACTAAACAACACTGTTGAAAGAAACTAAAGAAGAGCTAAGTGGGAAAACTTCATTATGTTCATGAATCAACAGACTTAACATTAAGACAGGCTTCCCTGGTGGCTCAGACAGTAAAGAAACTGCCTGCAATATGGGAGACCCAAGTTCGATCCCTGGATTGGGAAGATCAGATCCCCTGGAGAAGGAAATGGCAACCCACTACAGTATTCTTGCCTGTAGAATTCCATGGACAGAGGTGCCTGGACAGCTACAGTCCATGGGGTCGCAAAGAGTCAGACATGACTGAGAGACTTAACATATACACACACAACATTAAGATGGCCACCCAAATTTCACAACAGATTCAGTGGAGTTCCTATCAGAATCCCAACTTCTTTATAGAAATTCACAAGCTGATCCAAAGGTTCGCATGGAAATTCTAGGGACTCATTATAGTCAGAACAATCCTGAAAAGGAAGGATAAAATAGGAGAACACACATCTCAAATTTCAAAACTTACTTCAAAGCTATCATAATGAAGAACAGCTTGAGGATAGGTCAGTGAGATAGAAATGAGAGTTCAGATATAAACATTTATGGTCGACTGATTTTTCACAAGGATGCCAGAAAAACTCAGAAGGAAAAGAACAGTCTTTTCAACAAATGATGCTGGGACAACTGGATATCCACATGCAAAAGAATAAAGTTGGGCAATCATTTCCTACATCATATATGGAAATACTCAATCCTACATCATATATGGAAATACTCAAAATTGGCCAGATCTAGATATAAGAGTTAAAAATCATTGAATTCTCAAGGAAACCACAGGTGTAAAACTTTGTGCCTATGGGCAATGGTTTCTTAGATGACACCATAAGCACAAACAACAAAAGAAAAAAAAGATAAATGAACTTAATTAACAGCTTTTGTGTTGCAAAGGACACCACAAGAAAGTGAAAAGGCCACCTACAGAACTGGAGAAAATATTGATATCCACAAATTATTTAACTTATAAGGAGCTAACATTTACAACTCAACATCAAATAGATAAAAACCCAATTAAAAATGGGCAAAGAATTTGAGTAGCTGCTTCTTCAGAGAAGATATACAAGTGGCCAATAAGCACATGAAAAAATGGTCAACATCAGCCATCAAGGGAATAAAAATCAAAACCACAACGAGACACCACATCATACCTACAAGGAGGGCTATAACAAAAAAAAGAAACCAACAAGTGTTGATGATGATGTGGAGAAACTGGAACTCTAACATACTGCTGGGGGGAATTCAAAATGGTGCAGCTGCTTTGCAAAACAGTCTGGCAGTTCCTTCCAAAGGTTAAACATTGAATTACCATCAGTTCAGGTCAGTCGCTCAGTCGTGTCCGACTCTCTGCGACCCCATGAATCACAGCATGCCAGGCCTCCCTGTCTATCACCAACTCCCGGAGTTCACTTAAACTCATGTCCACAGAGTCGGTGATGCCATCCAGCCATCTCATTCTCTGTCGTCCCCTTCTCCTCCTGCCCCCAACCTTTCCAGCATCAGAGTCTTTTCCAGTGAGTCAACTCGTCGCATGAGGTGGCCAAAGTATTGCAGTTTCAGCTTTAGCATCAGTTCTTCCAATGAACACCCAGGATCGATCTCCCTTAGAATGGACTGATTGGATCTCCTTGCAGTACAAGGGACTCTCAAGAGTCTTCTCCAACACCACAGTTCAAAAGCATCAATTCTTCGGTGATCAGCTTTCTCCACAGTCCAACTCTCACATACGTACATGACCACGGGAAAAACCATAGCCTTGACTAGACGGACCTTTGTTGGCAAAGTAATGTCTCTGGTTTTTAATACACTATCTAGGTTGGTCACAACTTTCCTTCCAAGGAGTAAGCGTCTTTTAATTTCATGGCTGCAATCAGCATCCGCAGTGATTTTGGAGCCCAAAAAAATAAAATCTGATACTGTTTCCACTGTTTTTCCATCTATTTCCCATGAATTACCATACGACCCATCAATTCCACTACTACTTACATACCTGGAGAGCTGAAAACCTATGTCCACACAAATACTCATACATAAATGTTCATAGCAGCATTATTCATAACAATGGTAGAACTTCCAGAAAGTGGAAACAATCCAAATGTCTATCAACTGATGAGTGGGTAAATAGACAATTACTTGGCAATATTAGGAAATGAAATATTGACATATGCTACAACATGGATAAACATTGAAAACATCCTAAGTAAAAGAATCCAGTTACAAAAGACCACGTATCATATGATTCCATTGATAGACAATGTCCAGAACAGACAAATCTACAAAGAGATAAAGTAGATGAGGCATTGCCTAGGGCTGGGGGAGGCAGGTAGTATATGAAGGGCAAGAGGGAAGCGACTGCTAAGGGCACAGGCTTACGGGTAGGTAATGAAGTGTTCTACAATTGACTGTGGTCATGACTGTAGAGACTCTGTTGTACAGTTTTGGTTGCACCCCGAATCTCTGAATTATATACCTTAAATAGGTGAATTGTCTAGTACGTGCACTGTAGCTCAATAAAACTGCTATTAACAATATTAAGGAGAATATCAATAGCTAAGTAGACCCTGCTAGAATTAAAAGGTAAGTAATTATTCTTCATATGGGTATCTTTGTTAGCTCTGCTCAGGTGAATACATGTATATGGGATATTTTTATGCTAATGATCAAGCTGCACCAACTTATTTACCCCTTTCTGCCATCTCAGTGACAGTAAAAGTACATGCATATTTTTCCACACAACACATTTATTCCTTATCTCTTACATGCCTAATGCCTAGAAACAGTACGCGCTACCAAGAAATACAACTCAACGAAGCTTAGCTGGAAGCTAAGACTCTAGAGGGGAGTTCAGCAAATGATGGCAAATATGCGTTGAACAACAATAGAAAAAAAAATGAGACAAGGAGAGTCTGAAACGTGATAGAGAAAACAAACCCTCTTGGAGGGTTATGCGATTCTGAAGATAATTAGACTAACTCAGTTAAACTCAAGTCTTAAGTTGATTACAGTGACTGCTGTTCAAAGACCGTAACTAGTTTATTACTATATTTTAGCCTTAAGGTCTTATGAATCTGTAGGTGTAACCCCACACTTGAAGCACTGTACCAAGGGCATTCAGAGCATATACTCCATTTTTGCAAGGAACATCATTCCCTTCAAATGTTTAAAGAATGCCTACTGTATACTACGGAGAAGGCAATGGCACCCCACTCCAGTACTCTTGCCTGGAAAATCCCATGGACGCAGGAGCCTGGTAGGCTGCAGTCCATGGGGTCACTCAGTCAGTCAGACACAATTGAAAGACTTCACTTTCACTTTTAACGCTGGAACTTATAAGGATATACTGGGGTTCATCAGTTGGTGATCAAGTTAGAGACAGAGGTGGGAGGCTCAGTGGTAAAGAATCCACCTGCAATGCAGGAGACTTGCAGGAGAAGACACAGGTTTGATTCCTGGGTCAAGACGACCCCCTGGAGAAGAAAATGGCAACCAACTCCACTATTCTTGCCTGGGAAATCTCATGAACAGAGGAGCCTGGCAGGCCACAGTTCATTGGGTCACAAAGAGTCTGACAAGACTAAGCGACTAACAACAAAGCAGAGGTGGGGTGCAAGGAAGTATGGAGTGTGTGTGTGTGTGTGTGTGTGTGTACAGTCACTCTGAAGAAAAGGGAGAACATCAGAAAAACAAGGGAGCAAAGACTTGCAGATGAGCAGCATCATGTTTGCCTGGTTGTAAGTGGAGTGCATGTGTGCTCAGTTGTGTCTGACTCTGCGGCCCCATGGACTGCAGCCCACAATGTTGCTCTGTCCATGGCATTTTCCAGGCAAGAATACTGTAGTGGGTTGCCATTTTCGACTTCAGGGAATCTTCCTGACCCAGGGATCGAACCCACATCTCTTGCGTCTCCTGCACTGGCAGGTGGATTCGTTAACCACTGCACCACCTGGGAGTGGGGGACCAAAAGCAAATGCAAGTAGCTGCTACAGAATCACAAGGTGAGGAGGCTGGGTAAGTCTCATCCAATGACCATGGACTGGTCTATGCCACTGAAATATTTTAAGGAGAAAAGGGACATGGACTAGACAGAATATTAAAAAGCAGAGACATTACTTTGCCAACAAAGGTCCGTCTAGTCAAGGCTATGGTTTTTCCTGTGGTCATGTATGGATGTGAGAGTTGGACTGTGAAGAAAGCTGATCGCCGAAGAATTGATGCTTTTGAACTGTGGTGCTGGAGAAGACTCTTGAGAGTCCCTTGTACTGCAAGGAGATCCAACCAGTCTATTCTAAAGGAGATCAATTCTGGGTGTTCATTGGAAGGACTGATGATAAAGCTGAAACTCCAATATTTTGGCCACCTCATGCGAAGAGTTGACTCACTGGAAAAGAGTCTGACGCTGGGAGGGATTGGGGGCAGGAGGAGATGGGGACAACAGAGAATGAGATGGCTGGATGGCATCACCGACTCGATGGACATGAGTTTGAGTGAACTCCGGGAGTTGGTGATGGACAGGGAGGCCTGGCGTGCTGTGATTCATGGAGTCGCAAAGAGCTGGACACGACTGAGCGACTGAACTGAACTGTATAACACCTACCAGAGTCGTATGTCACCAAAGAGTAAATATCCAGGATTCCAAATCCTCAATTCATATCCTTCCAAATACTACAACCAATAACTTAACAAGGGCATTATGACACCAGATATTACTAGCCGGGAATTTGCTTAAAATCATTACCTCTGGCTGAACCATATATATTAACAACTCATAAAGATTCCTTTTCAAAGTCTAAACTAGAAACCAGATGGGTCACATAATCTTCATTTCTCTGTTTGGCCTTGTTTTAAAAACTTTAGTGTCTTTGGATGAACCATGTACACTTCACCTTACCACAGACCTCGCAACTCCATACTGTCATATACCACACACCACAAACGTCACACATTCATGTGACTTGCTTGGCCTCTGCCTATGTTCACACACGGCTATTCTAGTAAGAGGAAAGCCAAGTCCACAGGAAGAGTGCTTTTCCCTAAGTCCTGGAGCATAACTGTCGTCATCAGACACCTCCCTTCCAAAGGAATCCCCACCATGGTCTTCAAAGAACACATATGGAGGGAAAAGGGATTTTTAAAAGTCCTCCTAGGAAAAATTTAAAAGTCCTAGGAAAAAGGTCATAATTAATCTAAGATCCACCTGTTCCTTTGTGAGCAACAGCACCCCTAACTCCAAGCTAGTAACCCTGAAAATACAAACTAATGATCACAAGGGACGGATGGTGAAAATTCTTCCCATTAATTTCAGTGGTAAGGCAGAGAAGAAGGGGAAGGAACAATCTCTAATTGGAGGTATGTTAGTAATGTCATTTTCTCATATGAAAAGTACTTTTCTTCTTGCAAATAATCTGCATTAAGTGATAATTCCCACCAAAATGCTTTAGAAAATATTTATATTTTCCTCAAAATCTTTTAGAAGACATTAAAACAGAATGAAGATTAGTTCTTAAAAATTTAACATAGGAAATTTAAGTATATATATGTAAAAACCTAATAAAGTACACACTCTTGTTCACTATACTTTTATTGCATCTTATTCAAAAATACATGGATGGCTTCTAGTTCCCAGAAAAATGCAGACCTACATATACTGCCAAATTACCATAGCCCTTCTTACAAAATGCTACCTGTTTACAACTACAGTAAAGGAAATTCTGCTATCTCCTGTTGAGCTGCACTCTCTCACTAACTGTCTTGGCCTTCAAATTAATTCTGAAAAACTAATTCTAATTTTGAGGTTTGATCTGAGGTAGAATAACAGTATTTGTAACTGTAACTATAAGGGGAATCCTATAAGTTACATTTTTTATCTACAATTTTATCAATGATAAAGAACTTCTTGTGAAATCAAGTCCCAGTTTTACACAGTTTTATTCAAACAAGAGTTGTCCACAGAAATAATTTCTATTTTACTTCATAACTATAACCCTAGAAGCTATGAAAAGAGAGACAAATGGCACAGCTGTGGAGAACACAGTACTCCAGAGCTCTTAATAGTTTTCTTTCTGTTTGTATCATGTTCAAATATGCACAAAATGTATTAGAGTCAAGATAAAACACTGCTTGTTTTTTTTAACATGTAACTAAAATTGCATGTATATTTTCCAATGAAATTTAGTTTCTGAAAATGTACAAAACTCTCTAATCACAGTTTTAAAATAGTAGCTTTTGGAAACTGATAATAAATGAAGTAATTAATCTATTAAATACAAGTGGAATAAACCCACTCAGATTATGGTGAAATTGTCATTATACTGATTTAAAGCAAATCAACATACTAAGGAGTAATGATTCTGCATATATCCTTTAATGAATATCTGCTGGAAAAACACAAAGTGGCAGAAAAACCTCTTTAACAGGATAGAAGATACACGCAATACCCCCAAATGCATAAATTCTAGCAGGACCATGAGAATACATTATCTAAACATTAGAAGAATTTAAATGTAACAGGTGCTCAAAATAGCCAATTTTCCATTAAGATAATCAAACTTTTAAAAATTTATCAGTATAAAAATAGCTTCATGAACTGTTGCTATAATCTACTCTCAACTCTCAAAAATATAACAGCAGCGATTTACCAATATATTACTATATATCTGAGAATCATAAATTCACAATGAACAAAATAAAAAATTTCAGTTTTCAGCATTATATTTCAGTATTACCCTCTAACAGCCCTGGGAAACTATAAAATTAACTATAAAGCTGAAACTCCAATACTTTGGCCACCTCATGCAATGAGTTGACTCACTGGAAAAGACTCTGATGCTGGGAGGGATTGGGGGCAGGAGGAGAAGAGGAAGACAGAGAATGAGATGGCTGGATGGCATCACCGACTCGATGGACATGAGTTTGAGTGAACTCCGGGAGTTGGTGATGGACAGGAAGGCCTGGCGTGCTGTGATTCATGGAGTCGCAGAGTTGGACACGACTGAGCGACTGAACTGAACTGAAGAGAATTTTAGATAGCTTTATATCTTCAAAACTATCCTAGAATTCACTGAGAAATAACAAGTCAATTCCAAAATTCCATATAGCTGATACTATGAAGAAAACAAACCCCTCCTGGAATGAGAACACAAAGCCATCCTCCATATTTTATATATAAAGAGAGATATATATTATCAAGCATATAGTATTTTATTTAGTATACAGATGGCTCTTGAATGCAGGGAGGCAGGGGTGTCAACCCTCAGTGCAGTCAAAAAGCCATGCACAGCTTTACAGGTGGTCCTCTGGATCCTTGGTTCCACATCCATGGATTCAGCCAACTGAGGACTGTGTGCTACTGTAACTTTTACTATTGAAAGAAATCCACATATCAGTGGACTCTGTAAGCTCAAACCTGTGTTGATCAAAGGTCAACTATATAGCTAATCTAAGACTACAGCCTCAAATGAAGCCCTGAACACTTCAGTGGGTCAGTGTATACATGTTCAGTCCCAAAAGAATATTATCAGTTAGGTTAAAAATAATATTTTCTAAGAAAAAAATAGCAATTCAGGTAAAACACTACTATTTCCCCAAAAAAATTAGTAAATATTTTAATCCTCATAATCTTCCTATTTTATACATCTCGAGACTTCTAAAGCATTCAAATAAATATACTTTTAAAAGTGTTAATTTATCAGAACTTATTTAATGAAAATATTTTTACATAGTTTATAATAAGGACACAAAAGACTACTGTAGCACTTGACTAAGGAATATGGAGCAGCTCATACATTTTAAAATTTAGTTCAGCAGCATAATTTTAAAAAAATCAAAGAAAAGAATAAATAAAGGTAACTCTATAATGCCAGTAAATAGAATTTAGATATAAAAAGTTGTACTAGTTTAGTAAATAATAAAATACAGAAGTAATTTTTAAAAAGTATTTGTGGATGAAATTATATACCTGGGACTTGCTCTAAAAATACAAATGTCGAAGAGTGGGTAGGATTAGAAATGAAACAAGACTGGCCATTTTTTCCTAAATTTTGAAGCTCAGAGACAGGTGCATGGGTGTTCACTAAAGTATTATCTCTTTCAAATACATTTGAAACTTAGTGTAAGTTTAAAAACTAACAAAAAAAAAATCTTGCTTTTCTCTTTAAGTAGTACTTCTTAAAAAATAAATAAAGCTTATAGAGTAAATAAACTATAAACACATTACTAAATTTTCAGGACCAAATGAAAACTCAGGGCCTTCTTTTGGCATGTTAATACGTGAGTCAGTAAGATTTAGGTATAAAACTTAAATTTTAAGAATAGTACAAGCTGGCTTGCTAAATAGCTATAACTATAATAAACTCAATCCGCTTGACTGACTAGATCATTGTTTCCCATATCCTTCCGTCTTTAAAAAAAAAACAAAACACATAGATGTTCTAGTGATTTTGCTAATTTAGCAATAAAATGATATCAACCAGAACAGAGGAATGTTGGCAGAATATCTTTTTTGCTACTCAGTTCTTTCCTGCTGAAATAAGTATCAAGGAAGAAAGGCAAAAATAAATAGTATATGCAAGCCTTAAAAACACAGATTTTAAATGTTTTCTCTGCCATGGTAAAAAAGGATAGTGTATCAAGTTTAAATATTTGTGAGTTTCAGATTTAAACAGAAATTATTTTAATATTCTTTGTGTAATTTATGAAACATTGATCTTATTTCTATATAGTTTTCCTGACATAGAAACAGTTATTAAATTTTTGACACAACAATGTGCTTGTTTGGGTATTAGACGAAAATGCACAATTAACTAACTTGGTAGTAAATACTAGGATCAAAAGCACTGAGCTGTAAACCTAAAGTTGTTACTAATAACCCATGAGATCTAGCACAAATCAGCTAACTTCCGGAACGTGTCAAAGGCACAAGCTTTCAAACTTTGATGTTTTACCCTATAATCCAGCCCACGCTAAAATATGTAAGTTACTGAAACACAGTTTCTTCTCCTAATGTTGAGTTTTATTTTGGTTTTTCCTATTTAATTTTATATTTTATTTTTTTCAGAATGAAATGAATAACCTAAGTTGATTTCAAACCACTACAGTTTGAAAACTCCTAGATTACACCATCTCTGAAATCTCTAATGTTACTTTGATATTCTAACATTAGTTGTAAATGATTCAGTTTTCTATCTCAGGTAGAAATCTTAATTTTAAACAAGTAACTTAGTGAGTGTTAATTAATATTGAAAATCAAAACAAGTTCAGAGGATAAGAAAATTCTAAGATTGCATAATGCCTTTAATATAACTAAAAGCTTAAGTGAAGTGAAGTGAAGTTGCTCAGTCGCGTCCGACTCTTTGCGACCCCATGGACTGTAGCCCACCAGGTTCCTCCATCCATGGGATTCTCCAGGCAAGAATATTGGAGTGGGTTGCCATTTCCTTCTCCAGGAAAAGGAAAAGCTTAAATCGACCTGTTAAATTTCATTTTCAGAACTCAAATATCTCCTCGGCTAATCTATATATTCCAGTAGTCAAAGAGGCTGTATCTTCACATCAAAGAAAGTAACTCCTATTTGACTCCCAAGAACAGAGAAAATCAATAGATGACCAGTCACAGTAATTCCAAGCACTGAGGATTAGTGCCACTCCAGTACTCTTGCCTAGAAAATCCCATGGACGGAGCAGCCTGGTAGGCTGCAGTCCGTGGGGTCGCTAAGGGTCGGACACGACTGAGCGACTTCACTTTCACTTTTCACTTTCACACATTGGAGAAGGAAATGGCAACCCACTCCAGTGTTCTTGCCTGGAGAATCCCAGGGACGGGGGAGCCTGGTGGGCTTCCATCTATGGGGTCACACAGAGTCGGACACGACTGAAGTGACTTAGCAGCAGCAGCAGCAGCAGAGGATTAGCAAAGTAATAAACACTCAGAAAATTCTAGGTGCAAAAAGTAGATTAGAAACAGCTTTACCAATGATAAACACAAAAGTTATTATTTCTTAACGCAACAGTATTCAATGTACATGTCTTATTTAAGTTTTAGCCAAAGAAATCAAGTTTATAATTATGTTCACTGTAGTTATATCTATTTACTAATTGGATGTGCTAAATAGGAAAGAAATTTTTGAATCCCTCAATACAAATATTTTTAAAACTGCATATGAATCACATTGCTGTTTAGTAGTAACTGTGCATTTTAAAAACTAGTATGGTTAACTATCAGTGTAAACATACAGTCTTCAGACTGGATCAATCAAAAACGTTCACACGTTCCGTCATTCTTACAGCTATAGAAATGAGAATGCGCTTATCCTGAAATACTTAGAGCATCGCCTCTATGAAAACTCCAAAATGTGCCTCTTTTATGCAAAATTATTTGCATTTTTAGAAACAAACTGGAATAGCCTCATAGTCAAACAGTTTTCCCACCATTCATTCCTAAGAAAAATCTTAAATTTCTTCTTCCTCAGGCTGAGTATGAGGTCCCTCAATGCCTCTAATAAGTTTAGTCCTGTACCCCTAATATTCAATCAAAATTAAAATTCTCATGAAAAGGAGTTTGGAGTATCTCACTTCACCATTCTGAATATGCTAAAGAATTTTATTTTTTTGAACTGGTCCAAAAAGAGATGTATGACAAAAATAACTTTTTTCTTAATTTTAATTGAAACTACCTAGGTCAAACGTTTCCAAAGAAGGATAAAAATAAAAGACAATGACTGACGGGTATTTGTTTACATTTGCAGATTCTCAGATCTCCTTACATCCTAAAAATACTCCAACAGGGCCAATAATTAGTGTAACTGGTTTGCAACATATTTAGAATAAATTGCATCTTTTTAAAGTATCAAATTCTTTTTTTTTTTTTTTAATTTATTTTATTGGAGGCAAATTACCTTACATTAATATATTGGTTGGTTTTGCCATACATTGACATGAATCCGCCCCGGGTGTACCTGTGCTCTCCCTCCCGAACCCCTCTCCCACCTCCCTCCTCCCCATATCCTCCCTCCATGTCATTCCCGTGCACCAGCCCCAGGCATTCTGTATCAAATTCTTTAAAATTCAGAAGCATGTGAAGATTTATCTTCTGTTAGTTGATGTGCAAAAGTCAGTCTGACATTAACAGGTTCATGCTGGAAGTTACACCAATAAACCATTTCCTTGTTTGAAATCATACAGTGAGATCACCTCTAAGTGACGGCAAAGCTTAATTTCAGAGTAGGAAACCTAATTTTGTTTTAATTTTTATAACTCTCAAGAACATACATGAAAATGGAAACCAGGTTAACAAAGAGGGTCTTTTACAGGCTGGAAATAAATAGAGAAGATTTGCAATAACATGTTGTCTCACTGAAAAATGATTTGTACTATAATTAGCTCAGTAGCCCTTTTTCTACAAAGGTAGTGGAAATTGCCCACTCCAGTCCATCTAGGCAACTATAAACTATAAATCAGTAAAACTTTTCTGAAGTTAAGAGTTAAAAAAATAAAAAGTCTGACCTGGAATTTTAACTCAGGTTGTAACTCTGCAAGATTTATTTGAAACCAAGTGAGTTTGTACATGTTACTTAATCATGACGGTTGAGCTGAATCTGTACCTATGTGAGAACGGCAATGCGTTCTGAGTGGGTTCAGGCCTTGGCTCTGAGTTCTGCGTCATATCAGGTGTTCTCTCATCATCTGTCCCGTTGATGCTTTCTGGTGTTAAAGGAGACTGAAGATCCCCGCCTGCTGATTCCTTTAAAAAGAAACGAAAAAAGGGCATGGGGATTTAAAAAGTGTTACAATTTTGTTAAAATATATAAGATCATCTGAAAGTTAAAACTGGTATATGCTTACTTATGAAATATGGTCGTATTTCAACTGAAATTTGAATCAAAGACTTAAAAAATGAAATTTAAACAAAAAATTTTAAAGTAAAGCAATGCACAAGAAAACTATCTAAAATGATACAATTTAAAAATGTAAACATACAATTTAGAAATGTAGCTTCAAAGAACTAAAAAACTTTCAGGTTATATAAGCAATTAATTGGCTAGATGTTCAAATAATTATTTGAGAAGAAAAAGAAAATGAGACAAAACTGCAAGATTATTATTTATTATTTGTGGGAGGATAGGAAGAGAAAGAATGAAATCTTAAGTCTCAACTTTACCTGCCATAGTTTTCAGTTCTAAGAGTCATTTAGAAAAGTAATTGGAAATATTCCTGCAACATTATATACAATGTTAGTGTATTTCAGCTTTTCTTGCCTGCTACTCATAATGAAATTATTCCTCCTTGCAAAATTTCCTGTTTTATTTCTATCAAAGTTATTCCACTGGAAAATAGACGGAATTTAAAACAAAGCTCACTCTGACACTTACTCTTACGACTGTCATCACCAGATTATCTAAATTTGATATTAGAAATCAGAATGAGAAGTCATTTGACAAACCCATTAACCAGAGACGGTCCCAGCAAAAGATGGTTAAAGAGCAGCTTGGTGGACCCCTTACAATCTCTGACCAACAAAACTTCAAAACTGAAATATTAGGCTAAGTTAGGCAAGAAAATGAAAACATAAGTGTTCAACAGGGGAGTCTGGGGATGGTCATAATTTGTCAACCTGAAAGAATGTAAGATCTCCTCAAATAGAAACAAGATGAATATGTGTAATATAGAAAATTGCTTCTAACTAGAAAAAGAGGATGATATAAGGAGATATCTAGATTATGATAATTTATATACTTTATATAACAATTATTCGCAAAGAGTCGGACACGACTGAGCGACTGAACTGAAATGAACTGATAACAATTATTACTCATGGAGAAGCACTAGAAAGAAATGTGGAAAATATTAATGTGGTGAGATTAACTTTCTTTTCTGAGGCTTCGGTTTTATACCGCTCAATGTGTTTTATTTCAAATTTAAATATTTTAACTAATAGTACCATAATGCTATAAATTATACAAACTATCAAAAGATCAAAAGACTCCCTTCTTGATTCCACATCCTCACCTATTTTTCAATTATTAATGGAACCTCCAGTTTGACATTTAATTTTATTCCTTTTAAATCTTTCTTCTGAATCTACTGTTTCTATTAACTGACAAGTCGATGCACTAATAGTTTGGAGTATATTATGACAACATGAAATTGTTTTACAACAAAGTCAAATCCTACTGAGAGACCAGTAACCAAAATGACTATCTCTTGATCAATCATGGGCCATATCAATTAGCCTGGAACAGTTTTCAGCAGCCAGTAAGAAACCATGAGGTATTCATATTTGGTTTCAATAAGTCAGGAAAATTTTTTCTCCAAGAAAGGCCAAACTAAAATAATCCAAGTTGACTGTCCAATCAACTAAACAGCAAGTTGGCCAAGAACTGATTCAGTGAAAATGACAACAAAAACGAACTGCCTTGTTAACATGAAAGAGCACAACGTGGATCAGCAACAAGGACCTGCTCAAACTGGTTGACAAGAGCGTAAGAGTGAAAGGAGATTAGGAGTAAAAGAGAGAGAGGAGGAGTCGTCTGATTTCTGGTTCTTAGGACCTTCTGGAACGAAGTAAGAAAGTTGATGAGGCACGCGTGTTGGGGAGGATAGTTCTGCTGATGCCACTGAAGCAGACTGTCTCAGAGACAAGCTAAGAAGGAGAAAAGGAAGAAAGGGACGCAGGTTGCTTTTCTTCCAGAGGCTCAAGCATTCGCTATATTTAACAAAGGGCTTATTTAAGTTACCCTAGACGCTATATCTAAAACGAAAACAAAAGCCCTGAGCATATTTTATTTTTAAGGATGCTTGTTAAAAAAAAAAAAAATCAACATTTGCTCAGGAGAACAAGAAAGAGTTCCAACAGTACACAAGGGCAATGAAATGACTTTGCCCTCCAACTACTCCAACTGCCACAGAGGCAGCCAAAAGTATGTGTGAGACCTTCTAGAAACTTTACATATGCTAAAAATAGCACTGTGAAACTTGCTTTATTTAACGTATTCCAAATATCTAGTTGTTTTTAAATTCTGTGCAGTTTCCTATTCAACTGTAGTTATTCCTTAAAAACTTTAACTTCCATAAAACCTACATTTTATATCTTTAGATCAAATAGCAAAATAAAAAGCATGAAGCATATTTGGCAGAAACCAATAAAGTTCTGTAAAGCAATTATCCTTCAATTAAAAAATAAACAAATTTTTTAAAAAAGCATGAAGCATATCTGCTAGACAATAAACTGAAAAAGTAGGATAATTTCTCTTTAGAAAGGGATTCCTAAGCTAATATGGTTAGCATGTCTATAGTAAATGTTTAAGGGAAAATATATCAAATGATATATTCTTTGATCACAGTGATAAAAAATAAAAACTTGGCATTTTAAAATATGAGAGTATCAAGGAAGCCAAAACTAGAAGATATGACCATATTATAAAAAAAGAAACCTGAGCAAGGATGTAAAAGATTCAGAAAGTGCTTAAGAATTCTCTTTTCTCATTTATGAAGTGGCAAGAAAGCCCTCCCCTGAAAAAAGCAAAAAGTCCCAGAAATATCTTGAATCACATGGGAAAGAAATGACGTTGGCTCTCACTGCAGGCCAGGCCTTCAGGGTGCTGTCACCAGCCTTCTCTCAGGTGTCTGTTCAAATGTATGTGCCATAGCAGGAGGGTGGGGTGTCAAGGGTTAGCTCTACTTGAAGAAAAACAAATATCAGGAAATTGCAGACAATCAAATTTGGTATGATTTATGTAAGAAAGATTCATAATCAGGATTAAAGACACATATCTGCACTGTTCTTATTTTGGACTTCCCTGGTTCAGTGATTAAGAATCCATCTGCCAATGCAGAAGATGCAGGATCTGGGACCTGGGATCAATCCCTGGGCTGGGAAGATCCCCTGGAGGAGGAAATGGCAACCCATTACAGTAATCTTGCCTGGGAAATCCCATGGACAGAGGAGCCTGATGGGCTACAGTCCATGGGGTCACAAAGAGTCGAACACAACTCAAAGAAAGATTCATAATCGGGATTAAAAACATATGTCTTCACTGTTCTTACTTTGGAGAACAAATAATTATATGAAGAGAGCTCTAGCGAATCTTTCCGAAGGTTGTACATGTTGTTCTTGTAGTATTTGGTTCAGTAAATATGAAACTTGTCAAATGATACTATGACTAAGAAGGTATCATATTTAATGTACAGGCATTCACTAAAGAAGGTATATTTTTGGGCTAGATATGTAAGTAATATAGTATAGGACAGTAACAGGTCTAAATGCAGACCGCCTATGAAAAAATCCATTTATACCAAGAAAATCTAAAACACTCAAGATTTGTTGCATTTGAAATTTCCTTAATACATGACATAGTTCAAACCTCTGACCTTATAGATTCAAGAACCACTGCCCAAAGAGATTAACTGACTTTCATAGGATTGAATAGCTAGTCACAGAGGTTCTAATAATCACTTACAAGAAACCAGTGCCATTTGGGCAAATACAAGTTATTGCTAAAATGAACATTTTTAAAATTATGACATTTACAAAAAAAAAAGAAGAAACTGATTTTCTCTGAATACACACAGTCACACACACAGAATCTATTTTTTCTATAAAGTGAATTCTAAAAAATCTTGAGGAAAAAGTTAAGACATACTAAATATAAATCAAGATAGCTACTACAATATGTTCAGTGCTACACAACCTGACATATTAAATGGAAAAAAATAAAAAGCCCATGACTTTTGCTTGGCTGCAAACAAGTGATGAAATTAAACAGATTTTACTCAATTTAAAAGTCTTAGTCAACTGACAGCTAAAAGTTAATTTTTTTCAACTCCAGTGAAGAAACATTTGGATATTATTTGATCATATCCCCCCTTTCTCTATTAAGTTAACTGAAATACAGTATTTTGCAACTGTGAACTTCGTAAGAAATTTCAGGTTTAAAGTCAATCACCACTCTTGATTATATATCATTGACTGTTTAAGAGTCCCATGGAAACATGAGAACATAAGATCTCCAACAGAGAAAAAGTTTTAAATTAAAACCTATTATTTAAAGAGAGATGTGAAAGAACCTGACAACTAGCATGCGAGCCCATGTATTCCTAGAGATGTTACCTTGATGGAGGCAACATGAAGATCATGACACAATCACACATTTACACCGAGTGTACAACCTTAGCTCAAGAGTCTAAGAGGGAACTGGCTAACTCTGCTCTAAATGCCAGACTCCTTTCATCACAAGCCTGTAAGGGGATGGAAAGATTTATCTACAGCAGTGTTGCTCAGAGTGATTCTCCAGATGAACAGTCCTCAGCATCTCTTGGAAACCTGTTAGAAATGCACATTCTAAGGCCCTATCTCAGCCCTTCTAAATTTAGAAATGGTTGGGACTCAACAATTTGTATTTTAACACGTCTTCCAGGGGCTTCTGATGTAGGCTAGGCTTTATTTAATTAAGGCATCTGTATTTTTCTAAATAACACTGTCAAGGCTTTATATCATCATCTTCACCATTATACTCACATTACAACTCAACTGTTAACATTAAGCCTTTACTACACACTAAGCACTTTGTAATCCTTACATAATTCTCACAACAACTTTGTAAGGAAATAACTTATTCCCATTTTATGAATTAAAGAAAATACTAACGTGCCTAAGTTCAGAAAACTAATAAGGGTTAGAGTCCAGATCAAAGCTCTAGAGTCTACATTATCACCATTATTTCATGACACTGTCAACATGACATTATCGTTACCATATTTATTCCACCCAACAATCCTGTAAGGTAAGTAATGTAACATTCATGTTGCAGATGTATAAACAGACTTGGATTAAGCAAATTTAGTGGCATATCAGGAGAAGGCAATGGCAAGCCACTCCAGGACTCTTGCCTAGAAAATTCCATGGATGGAGGAGCCTGGTGGGCTGCAGTCCATGGGGTCGCTAAGGGTCGGACACGACTGAGTGACTTCACTTTCCCTTTTCACTTTCACGCACTGGAGAAGGAAATGGAAACCCACTCCAGTGTTCTTGCCTGGAGAATCCCAGGGAAGGGGGAGCCCAGTGGGCTTCCGTCTATGGGGTCACACAGAGTTGGACACGACTGAAGTGACTTAGCAGCAGCAGCAGCAGTGGCATATCACTTCGTGGCAGAAAAAGAATTTATGTCTAAATTTGACCTGAAAATACATATGCCTAACTTGTCTGCAATACAGCCTTGAATAAAAGCAAAAGCTGTGACTATCTACTATTATCAATTATCACATTTAATATCTTGATTCCCTTTGCTGAATTCCTGAGTAATATTCTATTCTCCAGGCAGAGTGTTATTTTAATAGATTGGATTAAACCAGTGAAAATCAAGCTCAAAATGAATAGGTCAGGGTGGCCAGAGATCGCATGATTCAAAGTAAAACAGAAATATTAATGACCTCTGTAAGGGACTGTCATACAAAAAAAGAAAGGAGAAGAAAGAGAAATGAAAATACTTTTCCCCCCTATTTCTCTGGCTTCTGTAAATTAACAATCAGGCTTCAAATATTTTTAAAAGATAAGTGAAGGTTAGAATATATTTTGGTTCTCAAATGCTAGTGTACTTAAGACATTTCTTTACTCATTGTATTTCACAGCCCTTTCCAAACATAAACGTCTTCGATTCCTCTGATGAAAATAAAAGCTTAAAGACATTCCTTCCACCAAAGACAAGCAGGGACCTTAGCAGCAACTTGTAACATTGCATGACTAATTAAACAAAAACAAGTTACAATTAGAGAACAGGAACGAAGTACAATGCCAAAGTGTAATCTATTACAATTTTATTAGAGTCTTTGGAGTATTCTCTTATTGAATGTGCTGGAGCATCCTGTGGTGACATTCACTTGAGGAACTAGAGCCCCCAGTGTGTACCGGCATTAAATTTTAAACAGGCTTTTATATTTAAAAGCATCACTACACTATCACAGCACTTAGGGAGATTCAAAGGAAGTTTCAAAATGATCATTCATGTTATTCCAGGTCTCTGCAAATACAGAGGAGAAATAATGGAGCTTTGGCTTCAATCCAGAGTTCACCTTTAGCCTGTGAGGAAATGTGTACTTTAAGCATACTTAACAGAGCTCTCCTTTCCTCTGAAAATACTCAAAACTCTTTGTACCAGTAGGGTTTACCAAATAGAGTTGGGTGTCAGGGGCAGGGAGGAAGGAAGAGCAAAATATTTTCTACAATGTTCCAATCATTTGGCTAGTCACAAAATTCCAAGGCAATCACTATCTACTTCTTTAAGAAAGTTTTATGTAAATCAGCTACTTACTGACATATTCCACAGAAACATGTGTAACATCCAATCCTTCCTTTTATAAAATCTCCTAAGTATACTTCAAAAACAATTACCCTGGAGAAGAACCCAGTATAAAGCTGAACCTTACCCATAAGATTTCAACTGAAATAAAAATTTTAGAAAAGTCTATTATTAAAAAGCTAAAAGTTACTGGCCTTCTCTGAGTCATATTATTACATTAAAACCTTTGTAAAAGTACTGAAATGTAGCTACTTAATGAATTTTCTTTGGAGATGTAATTAATTTCCAGCTGAAGGAAGACTACAATGGACAACTAGTATAACCTGTTAAAGGAGAAAGCGATACTTTTTAAAAACCTACAACCTGTGGGTCTCAGTGCTGAGATGTAAATGTCCCAACTGTCAGATTTAAACACATCTTAAAATCAGGTAGAACAAACTATATTGTTTATATATTTTAATGTTCTGTATACTGTGATGTCTTGACATCTTAAAAACCTTTCTAGTTAGCCAGTTCTTAGAGATAGCAGTTCTTGCCTGGAGAATCCCAGGGATGGGGGAGCCTGGTGGGCCTCCGTCTATGGGGTCACACAGAGTCGGACACAACTGAAGTGACTTAGCAGCAGCAGCAGCAGAGATAGCAGGGGGCTACAATGGGAGCATGCCTTTGATATGCAAATTAACCACTCCAGGAAATACTCTTCTATGGGCCCCTGCATCTGGGGAGACAACAGTCCAAGGGCAACTGGGAACCGCCCTGCATGAAATCATGCAGACTAGTCAATCCTAAATTGTTCACCCTGCCTGCCATTCCCAAGAGAAACCCCAATACAGGCTCTAGCCTTGGCTGGTTCCCCTGTACTCCTGCTTTCTGCCCTCTGCCCAACCTGAGGAGTCCCTGCTGCCCCCTAGAGGTGTGCCATGCTTCCTGTTAGGGGAAACAATGAAACTGCCCACCCTGGCCAGGCACCATAGTAACATTTGCATGAATTATTTTATGACAGGAGGTCCTGGTAAGGAACATGGAAATAACAAGCCACCACCAACTGGAAGAATTTAAGAAAGGTCAAAAGGAGATGTCACGTGTCCTACCACCTTCCAAATCCTTCTCGTTGCATCCTTCTTGCTTGAGCAATGCATGTACCACCAGGAAGGACCCTGAGTCAGAATAACTGGCCAGAGACAGGCCAGAAACAAATCTCATCACCAGAAAACCAAAGACTGCAAGTCACGTGATGGAGCAGTCCTCCTGGGTTCCCTTTGCCCATCCCAATAAAGTCTCTTGCTTTGTCAGCACACATGTCTCCTCGGATAATTCATGGCTGAGAGTCACAGACGAGTCCACTTTTGGGGCCCGAGAAGGGGATATCCTTCCTGCAACATTTCGAGGACCTGTGAGTACAATAAACTTTTGTTTCCCCAAGCCTCTCTCATGTCTCCTCTTGCAGCCACACTACTGATCATCACAGAAGACAGAATACAGACAACAGGGCAATCTATGCTCTTTGTGTACAACTGTTTTCAAGTTGTTTGCATATTAGAAAACTGACTTTTAATTACTAAACAGATTTCCCCCCCAAGAGATTCTTATACACATTGATATATAAGGGAAAAAATCGTTTCTCCACTATTACAGATTAAGTGAAGAATGCATTTCTATGTCCACTTTGAAAATCACCTTAATTTTGCCATTATTTTTCTAAATTTATCTCTGGCATAAAGTATATCATCTAAAATGAACAAGGAATAGAAATTAGATACCCACCTGTGAAGGTGTACTGGTAAGTTCCATCTTTTCTTGTGATTTCTCCTTTGCTAGTCGAGCAGCTTCTTTAAATTCCTGAAACTTTTCTGCAAACTGAATGCAGAAAGACTACATACATTAACCAAATAAAAATAGGTCTTGATGCCCACTTTTACCCTAATTTTCTTCCATTTTACTGAATAATTGACTTTTACACAAGCAACTTAGTTCTCAAATCAATTACAGGCATAACATGAAAAGGACAGGAAAATAAACCTAATATCAAACATTTGCATACCATAAAGTAGTCTGACAAATCTCATTCAAAAACATTATGATACAACTGAGTTAGAATTTGGTGTCAGCTAGCTTTGCTATGTCCCTCCTTGGCTGTTCAGATATACTTTACTAAGACCAAGGTAGGGGATGGGGGTGGAGGTTGGGAGTGAAATCAGTAAAGATGGGCACACTGTGTTTATCACAGAGAAATTTAAATCACCTAAGTGTCCACTCCTAATCATCTCTGTATCTGGAGCAGGCCTTTAACTTTTACTAGGATATTAACTCTTGTATTACATGAGGCATTTTATTTGCAGCACTATAAACAGTAACATTTATTACTGTTACTGACTGACATTAGTAACTTTTCATTACCAAATATTCCTAAACAGCAGCAGAAAGAAAAAGCAGGTCCCCACAAGGTATTTAAGATTAGTAACAATTTTAAAAATTACTTTTGTGAAATGCTAACTCTTAGGAACTCAAGGTAATCTAATAAATAAAGGTCATGGCTACAAACAGTAACTCTTTATGCACTGAAAGTGGAAATTACTCTCCCACTGTTCTCAGAGAGAATACGCTAAGGCTACAAAATAACCAGATTTTTTTAAAAATTGAAAATCTTTGTGCAACTTTAAACATCTATTAGAGTTGGCAATAAAAACATGAAATTACAGGTCCCTCTCAAACCCGATAAACCAACCCCGATTTCACTTCCATCTAGGGAAGGAAAGCTTTGGAAGGAAAGGCTCATGATACACTGACTTACTGCAGAGAAACAGAAGAAGGTCAAAGTTAAAACTGTTATTATAATAACTTTCCTTCTTACCTTAAACCTGTTACCCCCCACCTATAACTTGTAGATCAGGAAACTTAATATGCATTATTATACTTATCTAATTGAAGATTGTATCATATTACTGTTAAAAAAAAATCTGAATATAGAGCTTAAAAGGTCACATTCACATTGTTGGAAATGAAATAAAAGCAAAACCATAATTAGTCTTTACGTAATTTGAACTAGTACACAAAGTTTTTCTGACACTAATTTGGCATTCCAAGGTAGTTAATGTTTAAAACTCTTCTCAACTTCACAAAGACCCAAGCTGCTGTTAATTTTTATAGACTTAGGTTTCCATGATAACAAAATACCACTTGGAAAGCACTCTAACAATCCAAGCATAGTTGAAATTTTCCTCATCCATCAACCTTAGGAGACCACACATTTCTTCTCAGTGCCCCTGCTCTCCACATTTTGAGAGCACCTTGACGACAACTACCTTCAGAGACTTCTCTAATCTCTTATAATGTTTTGTTTCATGTATGGTTTTTAGTGATAAAAACAAGCCAGAATATTTCCATGCTTGCTTCATTTATGTAAAAGATTATATACTCCTTTGGGCCCCCTGCAAAGCACCAACCTTAATCTTCAAGGAAGTTTGGAAAATAAGTCATAGTTTTGTTATTTTTGGACCAAAACATTCTGAAGAGATTGATCACAAGCTCCTGGAGTGAATAAATAAACTAGGGTTGACTCCAGGAGCTAATGGGTCATTTCCTAATAGTCAATCCACTTTCACAATACAATATTAGGATTCACTACCAGTCAGCTTGGTCAAAAATAACACTAACTTTAATGAGGAAAAACAAATTCTTTAACTATAAACGCCATTCTCAGGAAAAATATCAGATAAGAGGAAACCATATGACTGACAGATTTTAATAAACTATTTCCTTACCACATTAGTTTCTGCCCATAACTTGAAAGATGTAGTTATAAAAAAGAACCAACTTAATATAGTAAAAAAAAATTACTCAGGTTCAAAAATCGTTTCATGCAAGTTTGAGAAATTAATCTACAACCTAGTTCCTTTGTTGTCAGGAAATTCAGCAAGTGTAATATAATAACAGTTTCAATGTTTTTGCTATACGATTTAATAGACAATTTCAAAAGAAAAGTTCCAAAAAGGTTCTGAGTAATGGCAAAAATATTAGAATAAATGTGTAATTTCCTGAGGGGATTCTTTATGGAGGGGCAATGCTTAACTGGATGCCTATGTCCCTGCTTTGTTGAAATACTCTGAGGTTAAAACTCAAACTTTCACCACAGTTCAAGAAATGTATTTGGAGAATATGGTGGGTGTAAGAGAAGCAAAATTAGGCAACACTTGTATGTCTTAATCATCTTACAGAGAATGACTTAGAGTCACCAAGACGAAAGTTAAAACAGTCATAAAACTGAGCTTTCAACTCTAATTTATATTAAAGAAAAGATAACAAAAGCACTTGAAAACAATGTTAAGGAAGTTTTACAACTAAAACCAAAGGAAAGAAAGATTATTTTAACTACTGAACGATCTAATTATAACTAAATCAATAAATATTCACAAAAGTATAAGATTTTTTAAAAAGAACTAATTTTTAAGAATCTGAATGATTTCTATAATGAACAGTTTGGGTTTAACTTAAGTATTAACAGTGTGCATCTAACAAGAGCCTAATTACCCTGCACTTGAGCAATTTCAGTTCTCAAGTCATCGGATCTGATGTATACCAAAGCATATATAAAATATGGTTCAAATGTAGGGTTATTCTTTTAACTGAATACTTCAAACAGAGAAGTTGTAAACATAATCCTTTGTGTCTGGTGAGCACTAAATGTGAAGTATAAAGGTGAGCACTCATCTCCTTGATCATCTTGTTATCCTGACATTGTTTCCTTTTCCTTATAAACTCTTTCTTTGTGACAGCCACAAGAACTCAAGACGCTGGTATGAACATTTGAGGGCTTTTTGCTTCTATACAGGACAACTGTTTTATTTCCAGTATTTTGCCCAGGTGATGCTCTGTATTTTATCAGCCATTCCAGCCATGGCAATTTACTTGGTTGGTTCTGAGAACTCAGGGTGTCTCTTAGATCTTACTCTGTGTTGTATCAGAGAGCGCAGAGTGACTCTCACCCAAATAAAGCATAAAACAGAATTTATATGTGCCTGCTATATGTCAAAAAGATGAAATACCACTATCAGCTTGAGTTTCCACAATTCAGAAGAGTTTGGTGTTTACCTATATTGCAGAACATCAATCAAAGGTGCTACCCACCAAGAAAAGTCCATATTAAAGTGATAATTCCCACCTTTTATTTCCTACCATACCTAGTTAACCACACAAATATCGATACAATACATGCAATCAATGGTGACTGCATTTAATGTACACAACAACGTTTCCAGTTGACAGTGGGATCTACTGATCTCTCACTGCTTGCTCTAAAGTCCTACAGTTGTTCCGAGCATATCAAAGAAATTTCTCCCACATTTTATACTCTCCATTCTCCATTACATGTATAAGACGTCTGACCGGAAGATGCAGATTTCCACTTAGATCTTATGATTTAACTTACTTTCGAAAGATGATGCTCAGAGGAGAACCCCAGTCCATAAACAGTGTTTGCCCTGCTATCGGCCCACTGGCCAAACTTCTGAGATGTTTTAGTAAATGTCATGTTTGGAGTG
The DNA here is from genome assembly GCF_049115385.1 of Moschus berezovskii. Lineage (NCBI taxonomy): Eukaryota > Metazoa > Chordata > Mammalia > Artiodactyla > Moschidae > Moschus > Moschus berezovskii. The sequence goes on from NC_142468.1 coordinate 85,662,790, forward strand.
ATGGTGCTGTTAATTATTGCCTGAAAAATAAAGTAAGTATGAGGAACCGGCCAAAAATTCGCAAATAGACAATCAAGCACAGGACTATTCAGTTACATAAAAACTTAGGATTCCTATTGAGCCACAAGTTAAGTATATGGAGAGAGTTAGAGAAACAGTTTTTAACATTATAAGTGATAATGTAGAAATATGGTAATAACAGAACTATAAATACAATGGCACTCTTTCACAAATTTCAACACTTAACAAGCAAAATAAATGTTCCTGTAATGCACAGAATTTTAAAGGTTTATAATGTGGTCAGTGTCTTCTCTTTGAACATTTAGGATTACTACCTATGCTGCAAGGAGATCCAACCAGTCCACTCTAAAGGAGATCAATCCTGGGTGTTCATTGGAAGGACTGATGCTAAAGCTGAAACTGCAATACTTTGGCCACCTCATGCAACGAGTTGACTCACTGGAAAAGACTCTGATGCTGGGAAAGGTTGGGGGCAGGAGGAGAAGGGGACGACAGAGAATGAGACGGCTGGATGGCATCACCGACTCTGTGGACATGAGTTTGAGTGAACTCCAGGAGTTGGTGATGGACAGGGAGGCCTGGCGTGCTGTGATTCATAGGGTCGCAAAGAGTCGGAGCGACTGAGCGACTGAACTGAACTGAACCTATGAATTTTGGGTGATGTTCACTGGAAGCAAGTAGGTTTTAACAGTTGCTTATTTAAAAGTAAAGTCTCCCTCCCGAAAGCGTCTTACAAAAATGAAGACACCAAAGTTTCTGTTTGAAAACTATTTTCTAAAATCCATCATCAAGAATTTTCCTAAAGCCAACTTACCTGAAATATACTGTGATACAGAAAAGATTTTCATTTAGTAAGTTTTCCTCTACTCAAAAGAGAAAAACAAACCCTTAAATATAAACTTTATTTCTTGATGTATAAAGTGGTATAAAATCAGGTTAATGAGAATCACTATCATTTTTTATTATAATATAGCTCCTTAGAAAACTAGTATTGGGCTTCCCTGTTGGTTCAGACGGTCAAGAATCTTCCTGCATGCAGGTTCAATCCCTGGGTTGGAAGAGCCCATAGAGAAGGGAATAGCAACCCACTCCAATGTTCTTGCCTGGAGAACTTCATGGACAGTCAGGAGCCTGGCGGGCTAGAAAACTAGCATTATTATTTTACTAAATATTAACTATGCTGATCATTTCAATGAATTTCAACTGTCCTTTACCACATTAACTTAAGTTCATTCAGTCCTTCTGCCAGTACTTCTAAAGTGTAGAATCAGTTTTAGTTAAGAAGTCTAATGACTTTGTAATTGAGATTGAGATTACAAAGTGATCTCAGTAATAATAAAACAGATATGTTATCAAATCCATAAGCAGTTACTTGGTGAACTATTAAATTCTGAATAAAAATCAAGCATTTTCAGAACATAGCTAAATCTGTATACCACACAAAGAGTAAAAATGTAAATATTTATCCACTATGAGGGATTGATGAAGTTATAATGAGTGCCTGATACTTGTCCTAAAGTAGACAGTCAGAGCGCGGTGCCTTGCTTTCTCTCACAGACAGTAGTCACGTTATCCGTTGCTATATGAAAGCCCTTCTTCTCGATAAGCATTTTTACCTCTGACAAAATTTATATACTAATATATTGCCTTGCCCTTTGGTTCAAAAGCTGCTTTTCCTAGCATGTCATTCTAGATTCTATAAAGTGTAGCTAACAATCGCTCTAACGTGTGGCGTTGGTCACTCAGTCGTGTCCGACTCTTTGCGATCCCACGGACTGCAGCCCCCCCAGGCTCCTCTGTCCAGGGGATTCTCCAGGCCAGAACACTGGGGTGGGCTGCCGTTCCCTTCTCCAGGGGATCTTCCCAACCCAGGGATTAAACCCAGGTACCCTGCACTGCACTGAGCCACCAGGGAAGCCCAAAACAATAATGAAGTGAAGTGAAAGTCACTCAGTCGAGTCTGACTTTTAGTGACCCATGGACTGTAGCCTGCCAGACTCCTTTGTTCAAGTAATTCTCCAGACCAATTCTGGACTGGGTAGCCGTTCCCTTCTCCAGGGGATCTTCCCAACCCAGGGATCGAACCCAGGTCTCTTGCATTGTAAGCAGATTCTTTATTGTCTGAGCCACTTGGTCACAAAGGGCATAACATGCAGGGTTGTCATCATATGAAAGATTAAGTGGGAAAGAGTATACTAATAGTAAGGAATCGTTGGAATATGCAACTTTGCATCTGTGTCCTATAAATGCCTAGCACAATTCCAGGAACTTGAGACACAACAGGGAGAAGCAGCATAAGCATGCATTACATTCTGGAGCAAGAAGAGTTGGTTGATGAACAAGCAAACCAGTAGCTGAGCAATGAGATTTCAGAGAGTAGGAAGTGCTGAGAAGACCACAGACCAGGATGGGATAAAGACTGAGAGACAGGAAGACCGAGGCTAGATTTGGAGGTCCTTGAGGGTTCACTGAGGGGGGTACTTGTCAACTGGGATCTGAGTGTTTCCAAGGATACACACGGGTATCTTACAGCTGATCCTAATGATTCTCACACAGTGAGGCAACCACAGGATTTATAAAGCATGTGGGGATGGGACTCTTGAGCTGCTGATTTGTTGTTTAGTCGCTAAGTCTAAATTCTTCTTTGACCCCATGGACTGTAGCCCTCCAGGCTCTTTTCCAGGGATCTTCCCGACCCAGGGATCGAACCTGCATCTTCTGCATTGGCAGGACGGTTCTTTACACTGATGGTTACTGACCTATTTCTTGCTATTTCAAATTAACTTCTTTCTGCTTTTATGTTTAAGAGCTCCATTTTAATCCGCTTTCTGAATCCTTCCTTGCCTGCATGACTTGTTTTGGGATTCTTTAATCAATGAAAAAAATTCTAAAATAATAGATGAATCTGCATTTAAAATAATTTATTAGAATTTTTAGAAAAGAACGCTACTATAAATCCACTTTTAAATAAAAATTTAGTTTTTTAAAATTAATACCTATGTCTCTCAGTCCCATAGTTCTTGTTTTTTTCAAGGAAGAGTAATAGAAATGCTGGGTCATTACGGACACATAGTGCCCTGATCCTGGCCCGTGGCCATGCCGATGTCTGCAGCAGGATTAGAAAACCTTTGAGCAAACTTTACATGCACAGTAAAGGCCCTAAGTGAGAAACAACTGGATGTTTCCTCATCAGGATCATCTAAAGGTTTTCCCAGCTCACTGTTGTGCAGAAACAGAAGCGAGGGTAGAAAGAAGAAACTCATTCGTTTAGCCACATCAAATAAACTACCAGTGCTTAACCAAAAACCTACTTCTATGGGGAACTGTAGTAGTTCAGCTCAGTTCAGTTCAGTCGCTCAGTTGAGTCCGACTCTTTGGAAACCCATGGACTGCAGCATTCCAGGCCTCCCTGCCCATCACCAAATCCCGGAGATTACTCAGACTCATGTCCGTTGAGTCGGTGATGCCATCCAGCCATCTCATCCTCTGTTGTCCCCTTCTCCTCCCGCCCTCAATCTTTCCCAGCATCAGGGTCTTTTCAAATGAGTCAGTTCTTCACATCAGGTGGCCAAAGTATTGGAGTTTCAGCTTCAGCAGTAGTCCTTCCAGTGGATATTCAGGACTGATTTCCTTTAGGATGGACTGGTTGGATCTCCTTGCAGTCGGAGGGATTCTCAAAGAGTCTTCTCCAACTCCACAATTCAAAAGTGTCAATTCTTTGGCGATCAGCTTTCTTTATAGTCCAACTTTCACATCCATACATGACTATTAGAAAAACCATAGCTTTGACTGGATGGACCTTGGTAGGCAATGTAATGTCTCTGCTTTTTAATAAGCTCTCTAGGTTGGTCATAACTTTTTGTCCAAGAAGCAGGCGTCTTTTAATTTCATGGCTGCAGTCACCATCTGCAGTGATTTTGGAGCCCCCCAAAATAAAGTCTGTCACTGTTTCCACTGCTTCCCCATCTATTTGCCATGAAGTGATGGGACCAGATGCCATGATCTTAGTTTTCTGAATGTTGAGTTTTAAGTCAACTTCTTCACTCTCCTCTTTCACTTTCATCAAAAGGCTCTTTAGTTCTTCTTTGCTTTCTGACATAAGGGTGATGTCATCTGCATATTTGAGGTTATTGATATTTCTCCCAGCAATCTTGATTCCAGCTTGTGCTTCATCCAGCCCAGCATTTCTCATGATGTACTCTGCATATAAGTTAAATAAGCAGAGTGACAGTATACAACCTTGATGTATTCTTTTCCAAATTTGCAAAGAGTCTATTGTTCTATGTCCAGTTCTGTTGCTTCCTGACCTGCATACATATTTCTGAGGAGGCAGGTCAGGTAGTCTGGTATTCCCATCTCTTGAAGAATTTTCCACAGTTTGTTGTGATCCACACAGTCAAAGGCTTTGCCATAGTCAATAAAGCAGAAGTAGATGTTTTTCTGGAACTCTCTCGCTTTTTGGATGATCCAATGGATGTTGGCAATTTGATCGCTGGCCCTCTGCCTTTTTTAAATCCAGCTTGAACATCTGGAAATTCACAGTTCACGTACTGTTGGAGGCTGGCTTGGAGAATTTTGAGTATTACTTTGCTAGCGTGTGAGATGCGTGCAATTGTGTGGTAGTTTAAGCATTCTTTGGCACTGTCTTTCTTTGGGATTGGAATGAAAATTGATCTTTTCCAGTCCTGTGGCCACTGCTGAGTTTTCCAAATTTGCTGGCATCTTGAGTGCAGCACTTTCACAGCATCATCTTTCAGGATTTAAAATAGCTCAGCTGGAATTCCATCACCTCCACAAGCTGTGTTTGTAGTGATGCTTCCTAAGGCCCACTTGACTTCACATTCCAGGATGTCTAGGTGAGTGATCACACCATCGTGATTATCTGGGTCATGAAGATCTTTTTTGTATAGTTCTTCTGGGTATTCTTGCCACCTCTTCTTAATATCTTCTGCTTCTGTTAGGTCCGTACCATTTCTGTCATTTATTGTGCCCATCTTTGCATGAAATGTTCCCTTGGTACCTCTAATTTTCTTGAAGAAATCTCTAGTCTTTCTCATTCTATTGTTTTGTTAATAGCATCAGTTTAAAAAAATAACTAGATAACAGAAAATGTGATAGAAAACATAATTCTGGTATAGCAGGTAGATTTTGTTAAATGAAACAAACCAAAAAAAAAAAAATCTTTTTCACTGAGTTATATAAGAGCCTCATAATTACAAGCTTCAAAGTACATTCAAAAATGGAAATGACAGAAGCAATAGTTCATACTGCTTCAGAAAGAAAAACACATGAGGATTATTTAATCACAATGGACTTGGGCTTACTTTACTTTTATATACCATTTAACTGCCCTCTCTAATAATCACATCTCATCTGTTGTTTGGGCCAAGAGACAAATAGGAGTTACACAGAACTGAAGGTTCAAGTAGGGAAAAGAAATTGCTTTAACATTCTAGGGTCTGAGATTATAATAATTAATATCTGTTAATTTCACTAAACAGTTACAAAATGTTGCAAAATTACTCATTAAAGAGAACTTCACAGAAATTAATTGCTACTATTTCCCAAGTCCTATAAATCCTGAGTAAAAATAAAAAGAGGATCAATTATTCAAATAAATACATGTTAGTTACTTACATACAAGACAAAGTGCAAACAGTCCCTGAGGTTCTATAACCCAGTTAAGGAGATAAGGGATGAGCACACAGAAAAAACATACTGAAAAGTTGAGCATTAAATTAAATTATCTTTTATTCCCTCAAACCACTACACAATACATAATTAAAAGCCTAATAATACTAATAGTAACTATAGCAGTGTTTGTATAGTGATTACTATATATACGTTAAGTATCTCTGCCTAAATTAATTTATTTAATCTTCACAATAATCCTATGGTGTAATGATGTAGTTTTTTATATTAATTCTTTTACAGATGAGAAAACTGAGACATGAAGACACTAAATACCTTGTTCTAGATCACATGGTTGCTGCTGCTGCTGCTGCTGAAGTATTAAAGTAAATATTCAAACCAGATGTTCCTGCTCCATATTCTGTGGTCTTAACTCTACACTGCACTGCAAAAATTTCCTAGGAATGGAAAGGTCTTATGACATCAGGAAAGCTTGAAGGAGAAGAGACTCATGGCATTTAGAAAGCTTGAAGGAGAAGGATGGAGGCCTCATCTTTTTACAGACTATATCCAGGAATTAGTGTCTGGTATTTATCTACATGTATTATTCAAAATTCACTGAAGAAAAAATGGAATTTCTCCCTTTTTGAAGGGTATACTATTCATCAGGAACTGAGCTAACCAAGCGCTTTGCAGATACTAACTCAATCCTTCCAACCACTATCGAGGTGAAAACAATGAAACTGAGAGAAGTTAACACACAATTTGCCCCAAATCAAAAACTTAGTAGATGGTAGACTTGAGATATAAACCCAGGCAGTCCGTGCTCTTAAACATTTTACTATCTGCCTCTCCTAAAAAATAAAAAGAGGTCTTGTCTGTACATTTCTCTTCTGAATAATGGATGCTGACTTTATTGTTGAATACTGAATTTAATATAGAAAGACTTCCCATGATTGAGGAATTTTGAACTGCCATTAGATTATAGAAGTATATCTAAAAAGAAGTCTAGTTCCTCATTAGATTACGTGCTCAAGAGTAGAAACTGTGTCTATTCCAAGCACTTAGCATAGTGCCCAAGAGAACAGATATGCAATGAGTACTTATCAAATATACCGAAATCAAATTTGGAGAATATTTTAGCATGTAACTCAATATATGCCTGCATGCATGCATGAGTGCTCAGTCGAGTCTGACTCTTGGCGACCCCATGGACTGTGGCCCACCATGCTCCTCTGTCTATGGGATTCCCCAGCAAGAATACTGGAGAGGGTTGCCATTTCCTCCTCCAGGGGATCCTCCTGACCAGGGAGGGATCAAACCCATGTCGCCTGTGTCTCTTGCACTGTGGGTGGATTCTTTACCATTGAGCCATGGGGGAAGCCCTCAACTCAATATATATATATATATAAGGTGGTTAATCGAAATAATTTAGTGGATGAAAAAGTTGCTACCCTAAAATTGATCGATTTTGTTTTTTAAAAGGTAGGTTTTAAAAACTGAAAAGAAAATGTTTTATTTTACTGTAGATAAAAATCTTCTGAATAAAACTAAAGTGAATACTGTATAAAGCGAAACAGCAAGGTTATTGACAGTAAATGGCACTTACCTTTGAGCCGTCTAGACTGATTATCCTATACACATTTCTTGTGCTGTCATAGAAATAAGACACAGTAACCGCGTGCTTGCTGGTGGGCACCCAGTTCTTCTTTGTGTTCGGGTCGATCTGGAAGACATGAGCGCGAGTGCTGAAGATGGGTTGTTCCCTGCAGGGGAGAAAACAAAATGACAGGCTGAAAGCGGCCAATTTAATTCCACTGGATAAGAGAACATGAAAACTGTGAGGGCAATTCCTCTTAACCAAAAACTCCCAAATCTTTGAAAATATAAGAAACTTTCCTTTAGAGCTGAATCCTCTGGAAGTGTGCAACCATATGCTTCTTTAAAACAATTACAGTAAATCCTTATCATCTGAAGATCCTGTATGCAAGATTGTGCCTACTCCATAGAGTGCATCTGTAACCACAGAATCCTTACTTCCGGTAGTTTCTTGGTCTTTTCCAGTGACCTCACATGCTCCACCTGAGGTTGATCAAGGCAATACTCAGCCTTCTTGTTTCAGCTATCATACTACAAACAAGTATCCTTTTTGCAACCTATTTAGCACCATGGAGTTTGCATCTTTGTGCTTTCTGTTGGTACTTGCACTGTTTCAAATGGCCCCCAAGCACAGTGCTGAGTGCTACCTGTTCTTAGGTACAAGCAGATTGTGATGTGCCTCATGGAAAAAAAATGTTATACAAGCTTTGTTCAGGCATGAGTGATTCTGGCCATGGGTTAATGGCAATGAATCAATAATATATATTAAATAGGGTGTCTTTAAATAGAAACATAATCAAACAAGGCTTCTGATTGGCTGATGAAAATGTGACCTGAGGCTCACAGGAACCTAACCCTGTGTCTCCCTCAGGACGACAGTTCAGTATCACTAATTCAGCGTTTGTGGTGCCTTTGCAGAACAAGACCACTACAAACAGAACTGATGATGTGCTATTAAATACAAGTGTCTTAAATGTGGCTGTCACTAAGCTAAACGTTTTTACCCATTTAAAATTACCTAATGCTGGGGAGGAATTCACTGGGAAAGTTTACACTCAATATAATCTCTATTACACTGAAAAATACAAGGAGAACAAAGTAATCCATCATCACAGCATCTTTTACCTAGATCAAGTAAGGCCTTAAATAGAGGTTTTTATAATTTCAAGAACCAAAAGTATTCAAAAATATATATTCAAAATATGATCATTATAGATTTCTTTTACAGTCTGAAAAAACGAGCATAAAAAAAATCTGCATGTAATAGAACCATTATCAAGCAAAATTTTCTAAGTTCTCAGTAAAAATTGTCTTGTAACAAGCACTGACCAAAATTTTGGGGGAGTCCAATTATTTCTTACACTTACATAACACTTTTCTTTCCTAAAGCAGCTTAAGGTCCTAAGAATAATTTTAACTGGTACTATGTAAAGTTAAATTAAGCACGTTTAAATTTTTTCATTTTAAAGAATTTTTTTAAAAAGTTCCAACTTTAAAGACGTGAAAAGAAAGTATGGAAAATAGTGAAATTAGAAAAGAGACAAGGCAAATTCTGGTCTTTGGCAAAATGACTCTTCAGATTAGTAATAATGGGCTGGGTGTTACATATGCCTCCTGTGATTTACTTTAGCCCTTAGAGAGCTGTTATGAAAGGGAGGTACCTTTCCTGTATGTAACCAGGCTCTTCCCAGTTTTATTTCTGGAAACCTCTATAACAACTGTTCTTATGAAAGAATCACTTCTAAAAGGAAGTGAGTGATACATTTTATGCCTCTCCCTAAAAATTGAAGCAGGAAGTCATCACTTCTGGCTTAACTGCCATTATACACAGGTTCATTTGAGAAATAATTATGAATGATGTGGCAACGCACTATGCCAGTTGAAGTCTTCCAAACTAGGAGTAGGTCTTACTCACTCCCTTTCCCATCCTCAAAATCTCTGACTTTCACAGTGAGGCTGGTGCTACATTTGGGTTGTTGTCCAGAAGTCCTGCAACCTCTGATTTTCTTTTCTCATCTTATAATTAAAGTTTAGAGTGTGCTACTAGTTTTGATTCAAAGAGAAAATCAGTCACACAGAATTACATTTATTAAGATACAAAAAGAAGGGAAATAGGCCACTTGTTCTTATTGACTTGATAATTCTTTTTTTTATTTGACAGGGGGTAAATTTCTAGATAGTGTAGGCTGATATAAGCATGTGTTCTAATACATATATTTTCCAAAAAAGTAAAACTGTTAAGACAATGATATTGCTTTCGCAAGCCTTATATGACTAATCATCAAATCCTTATTCAATGGAAATGAACTTTTGAGTCCGATAAATACTTTCACACTATATTAATTCACACAGTTTAATTAATCTGCACAATTATTCCACTCAATTTAATCCCATTCCGAACAAAAGTCTTTAGGGTAAACTAGCTATTTTTATAAGCAAATGATATCAGACATCAACTAAACACACAATTCTTCTCTTTTCTTTCTTAAAGAAAGTTATAGTTCAAGATTTCTGTGGTCAAAAGCCTAGCCATCATCATCTGGATGATAAAGACTAGGAAAATAAGTTTACAGGTGATAACAGTGAAGAGAATTTCAAGAAGTAACGAGGGTGACACCACATCTCTCAGGACATACAAATAGGTGATACACACTTTCACTGAATGTCTACCACGTGCATAAAACAGAGAGAGGTGCACTTTGCCTTTGACAAGTTCAACCTGGTGTGGGAAGGCAGAGGTGTTAAACAAATAAAATACTCTTCAGATGACAGAGACTCTGAAAGTAAGTGGGTAAGGGCTACGATGGAGAAGCTGATGCCTAAGAAGAGCCTGAAACCGTGGCACAGTATCTCATCGTGTACAGCATGAACCTCAGTGAGTGTAACTTTGAAGAATGAGGCCAGAGATAGAGAAGTTGGTTCATGAGGGTACCTGCTGGGAACTACTGAGAAGTGTAAACAGGGAACAGCTTTGCATTTTAGAACAGTAAACTCAGGAGCACTGAAGACGATGGGTTGGCAGAAGCAGAAGATATTAAGAGTGGCAAGAACTGTACAAAAAAGATCTTCATGACCCAGATAACCACGATGGTGTAATCACTCACCTAGAGCCAGACATCCTGGAATGCGAACACAAGTGGGCCTTAGGAAGCATCACTACGAATAAAGCTAGTGGAGGTGATGGAATTCCAGTTGAGCTATTTCAAATCCTCAAAGATGATGCTGTTAAAGTGCTGCACTCATTATGCCAGCAAATTTGGAAAACTCAGCAGTGGCCACAGGACTGGAAAAGGTCAGTTTTCAATCCAATCCCAAAGAAAGGCAATGCCAAAGAATGCTCAAACTACCGCACGATTGCACTCATCTCACACACTAGTAAAGTAACGCTCAAAATTCCCCAAGCCAGGCTTCAACAGTACGTGAACGCTGAATCTCCAGATATTCAAGCTGGATTTGGAAGAGGCAGAGGAACCAGAGATCAAATTGTCAACATCTGTTGGATCATCCAAAAAGCAAGAGAGTTCCAGAAAAACATCTACTTCTGCTTTATTGACTATGCCAAAGTCTGTGACTTTCCACAACAAACTGTGGAAAATTCTTCAAGAGATGGGAATACCAGAACACCTGACCTGCCTCTTCAGAAATCTGTATGCAGGTCAAGAAGAAACAGTTAGAACTGGACATGGAACAACTGACTGGTTCCAAATCGGGAAAGGAATACATCAAAGTTGTATATTGTCACCCTGCTTATTTAACTTATATGCAGAGTACATCATGAGAAATGCTGGGCTGGATGAAGCACAAGCTAGAATCAAGATTGCTGGGAGAAATATCAATAACCTCAGATATGCAGATGACACCACCCTTACGGCAGAAAGCAAAGAAGAACTAAAAAGCCTTTTGATGAAAGTGAAAGAGGAGAGTGAAAAAGTTGACTTAAAACTCAACATTCAGAAAACTAAGATCATGGCATCTGGTCCCATCACTTCATGGCAAATAGATGGGGAAGCAATGGAAACAGTGACAGACTTTATTTTGGGGGGCTCCAAAATCACTGCAGATGGTGACTGCAGCCATGAAATTAAAAGACGCCTGCTCCTTGGAAAAAAGCTATGACCAACCTAGAGAGCTTATTAAAAAGCAGAGACATTACATTGCCTACCAAGGTCCATCCAGTCAAAGCTATGGTTTTTCCAGTAGTCATGTATGGATGTGAGAGTTGGACTGTGAAGAAAGCTGACTGCCAAAGAATTGATCCTTTTGAACTGTGGGGTTGAAGAAGACTCTTGAGAGTCCTTCGGACTGCAAGGAGATTCAACCAGTCCATCCTAAAAGAAATCAGTCCTGAATATCCACTGGAAGGACTACTGCTGAAGCTGAAACTCCAATACTTTGGCCACCTGATGTGAAGAACTGACTCATTTGAAAAGACCCTGATGCTGGGAAAGATTGAGGGCGGGAGGAGAAGGGGACAACAGAGGATGAGATGGCTGGATGGCATCACCGACTCAACGGACATGAGTCTGAGTAATCTCCGGGATTTGGTGATGGGCAGGGAGGCCTGGAATGCTGCAGTCCATGGGTTTCCAAAGAGTCGGACACAACTGAGCGACTGAACTGAACACTGGACATAGGGATGCTAGTCAGAACCTTACAAAGGATCCCAAGTATTAAAACAATAAATAAAAAGGATAGGAGGTTAGGGAGTGGAATGAAGACATGAAAAGGGATTAAAGATAAGTTAAGAAAGTAGAAACAGTATGATTAAGTAACAGTTTGGATGTAGGGCAGTGGTTCATCAAACTGGGGTGAGCTGTCTACCAGGGGACATTTCTCAAAGTCTGGAGACATTTTGGACAATCACGGCTGAGGAAGACTGCCCCTGGCTTCTAATGGGAAGAAGCCAGGGATGTTGCTAAATATTCATAATGCACAGGACAGCCCCCTACAACAAAAAACTATCCAGCCAAAAATGTCAACAGTTCCAAGGTTAAGAAATTGTCTCCTGGGTTTCTGGTCTGGGTAACTGAAAAAAGACAGTGCCACTAGGCAGGATGGTAAACAGAAAATACAGTCAGGAACTGGGGGTTGGTTGATGAGGGAAAGATGAGCTCTCAGTTTTGACCAAGTTCAAAAACGTACAGGGTTTGCATGTAAAACTATCAGGAAGGGAGCTTAAAATGTCACTTTTGGGCTCAACGGAGAAAACCAGGCTGGAGCGAAAAGTTTTGAGAATCATTAAGAGAGATTATCACTAGTCTATTTAAGATACATATCAATATTAAGCATGTGGATAAATTTCATTTTAGAGAAAAGCTGCAGAAAGCAGTAGAGAAGCTATACCTGAAATTTCAAAGCTCTTATCTCTTAAAGGATCTGAAAAGCACTTGACACAGATTATCCCAGGTGTTCAAGTGGCAATACTTTTTCAAATAAACTGGATGGCACTCGTAAATAAAGGTTAGACTCACTAGTTCCTTAATACAATTCACACAAAACCAACTGCATCAAATACCAGCATTTTCTGAAGTATGGTCTATGGAACAAAAGTCCTAGAACTGAGTGTTCCATGTTTAAATAAGTTCTGCAAACAACATATGTGTTCCATTCTGGAACATTTATAAAGCATGTTAATATAAAGTTTTGAGAAGTCCTACAGTAAAGAAATCCATTTAACCCTGAATAACCCAGCATGCAGCAAAATGATCTAACCCCAGAATTCTTCATGGAACACAGTAACATCTCATAGGACTTAGATTTACAACTACAATATGAAAATGCAAAGATAAACTTTGGGGTAAATACATCTCACCGAAAGCTATATTCTACCATCTATATATATTCTACCATCTTTATTGACATTACTGTTACCAGACTATATATATAAAGCATAACACAAAATCGAGGCCTTTAGTCCTTACTACCGGAGAAGACAATGGCAAGCCACTCCAGTACTCTTGCCTAGAAAATCCCATGGATGGAGCAGCCTGGTAGGCTGCAGTCCGTGGGGTCGCTAAAGGTCGGACACGACTGAGCGACTTCACTTTCACTTTCACACATTGGAGAAGGAAATGGCAACCTACTCCAGTGTTCTTGCCTGGAGAATCCCAGGGACGCTGGAGAATCCCAGGGACAGGGGAGCCTGGTGGGCTTCCATCTATGGGGTCACACAGAGTCGGACACGACTGAAGTGACTTAGCAGTAGCAGCAGTCCTTACTACAGTATGATTTCTTAAATAGATATAACACGACAGAGTAACTCTAAGAAATTAAATATTAATCTAAAAATCAACTTTAAAAGCAAACAGGTTTTGGCAGTGAATGCTTTAAATGAGCTTAGAGAAGCAAAACTAAACACAGACTCAGAGAGACACACACACATTTTAATCTTAGAGAATCATCTACTGCATACTTTCTTCCATCAGTAGCTCACGACCCATTAAAAGAGGTTGAGTATTTTCCAGAAGGTTCATAAAATAATTCCAAAAGTTGGCATAATATATATTATATATGTATAATATATAATTCTGGAGATCCTGGGCTTCCCTGATGGCTCAGGGGTAAAGAATCCACCTGCCAATGCAGGAGACATGAGTTTGATACCTGGTTGGGGAGGATCCCACAGGCCGTGGAGCAACTAATCCATGCACCACACTATTGAACCTGTGCTGTAGAGTCCAGGAGCCAAAACTACTGAGCTCGTGTGCTGCAATTCCTGAAGCCTGCAGGCCTAGAGCCTGTGTTCTGCAACAACAGAACCCATGGCAATGAGAAGCCCTCACAGTGCAATCAAGAGTAGTCCTTGCTTGCCACAACTGGAGAAAAGCTCGCAAAGATGACCCAGCACAGCCCAACCCAGGTAAATAAAATGCTTAAAAAAAGAATTCTGAATGTCGCAATCATGGGCTAAAGTTCTGTAAAGTACTACATAGAGTAACGAACTCTGCAATTTGATATGGATGTAGAAAACTAGAGGAATGCAAAGACTAGATGGCCCTGAGGAAAATGTAGTAAAATCAGAATTTCATTTCAGAAATAAAGGTTATTTGAACTCATAAAAATTGACATAAACAATTACTGCATTTAACTCTCAGGCATCTATCTGTATAAGAAAGCAAGATCATGAAAAACTGAAGCAAAACAAAAATAACTATCTGCCAAGAGAAATAAAAGCTCTAGATCTAGGAATAAAACAAAAAGCTAACATTTGTCATTTGGATGGCTTTAGTTAAAAAGAAAAATCAATGATGATATTTTTTAAATTACTACTGAAGTTTATACTATTGCAAATATTAAGTGATTGCACAACGGACTTTTGTCCTAAGAAAGTGTAAAAGTATGGGTACAAGAAATACAACCAAGCTCAAGGGAATATAAGAGTAATTATACATTTCCTAGTTTTCTTTTAATACCTAGTTTACAAATATCCTTTTCAGAAATATAAGTACAATTACATATTGTAGCAAACTGGACATAAAGAAAGCTATGATTTCAAACAATTCCCAGACTTTCAACTTAATTTTCCAAAAGAAAGTAGCCTTGCGGAGATATAAGAAACAAGGTAGATGATACCTTCCATGAAGAGTCTGACATTACAGACACTGCTAGCTGACTATCCACCAACTGTTCCTCCTGGCTTCTTCCTAGCATACCTCAGATGGTGCTCCCCACCCTCCTCCACACATCTGTGAGCTTCACTAAGATCATCAATGCAATTCCATCCTCCTTGCCAAAGGAATAAACTTCTGAAGTGGTTCTGGATAATGAGATAACCAGGGAAAGCTTGCTGGAAGCTTCTGGGTACACCCACAAAAGATACACACATAAGAAGGGATGTTCTCTTGAATAATATTACCTTTGCAGTGACACCCAGACTTGAAGAGTCATTTTGGGACCTTGAGGGCAGCTAGTGCTGTGCTAAGACGCTCAGTCGTGTCTGACTCTTTGTGACCCCCATGGGCCGTAGCCCACCAGGTTCCTCTGTCCGTAGGATTCTCCAGGCAAGAGTATTGGAGGGGGTTGCCATTTCCTTCTCCAGGGGATCTTCGAGACCCAGGGATCGAACCTACGCCTCTTGTGTTTCCTGCATTGGCAGGGGGGTTCTTTACCATGAGTGCCACCCAGAAGCCTGAGGGCAGCTAACCCGAGAAGAAAGCCAACATTGTGAAGCAGAGTAGATGGAAAAACCAAGAAGCTGGTGCCGTGATTATGTCATTGACTCAGTGAATCAGCCTCCAGGGTTTTTATGTGATAAAACAAGCTTCCTAGTTATTCCGGGCAATTGTCATTTAAAAAAGAACACAAATGGTAACTGAAAAAAGAGGTTTACATGTGGTATACTCTGAAACATGTTCCCCCATAAAATGTGACTGGTGGTCTTCCAGTTCTCCTGGCTGTCTAGTTACACACTGGTCATTCATTAACTTTGCAACACAGACCCACAGTACACACAATTACATTTTTAGGGCCCCACTTAATACTGTAGAGGCAATCAATAAAAAAACGTATAGGACTGACTGAGATGGGTGGAAGAAATATGGAAATCGTAGTTCATTATCAATTGACTTTCTGCTATAAGGATTTAGTATCCAAATCTTTTAATCAAGAAATAGCAGTATAACAGCATATTAGAGATACATAGGCAACTACCAACAGAAATAAAAATCAGAATGTGTAAAAGCAGTTGCCTGTGGGGATGGGGCTAGATGAAGAAAAAGATGAGAAAGGAAACCGGTACTCATCTTTACAAACTTTTAAGTACTATTTAAAACTTATAACAATCTTCACTAAAAGACCTTCTTAAGTAGCACAGTGAAGGAAGCTACACTTACATCTCAGTTAACACTAAGAAAGGAATGCTTCAGGGATTACTATTGAAGACTGCCAAAGAATCACAGAATAAGTGACAATTTTCAGCTTGGAACTCAACTAACAGTACATGTATGAAAGCATTCTTATTATTCATAAAGAGAATACAGGAAAATAGGAGAGGAGCAGAAATCCAAAGGTGCCTGACTATGGGTCTGGAAGTGTTGAAGGAATGTCCACTTCCCTCCTTCACTGGAAATAAATACACCGGAAGTAAGATAAAGAACATTCCATCTTTAGCTTGATTTTGGGAATTTGAAATGGAAGGAAAAGCTGTACAATACTTGCTAAGGCCAAAAGGATACGGGCAAGGAGTGGTTGGACACTAATGACTATTTAACTTCAAATGTAATGCCTAAAGAATTTAGTTTGAGCACAGTATGTCTTCAGACAAGCTGGAGCTCAAGCACTGGAATTTCCTCAAAAGCACTGTGATATACTAGTTAGTAATATACACGGTAATTCCTCTGGGTTCTCAGGCAATTGGTTTAAACCCTCCCCAACCCCACTACCCAGTTCTACTCCCCACAACACAATGCCTCTAAGAGAAATCTTACTGATTAAAAGAGCTATGTTGACACTGCTCAAAGATTATGACTGCGTATTACCAACTATGTGTTTCTATTACCATGTTATGTAACAGGTGATTACTTACCCACTTTTAATTTTCTTTAAGAAACAAACAACACAGGCTTATTCTGAGGTAAAGCAAAGTTTATTCTAATGGCTACCCACTCACAGTTGCACCACAACAGCACCATCTAGTGATGCACCCAAAACAAGGCCTGTGTGTTGTTTTTTTTTAGGGCTTCCCTGGTGGCTCAGATAGTAAAGCTAAGGCGTCTCCCTGCAATGAGGAGGACCTGGGTTCGATCCCTGGGTTGGGAAGATACCCTGGAGAAGGAGATGGCAACCCAAACTCTAGTATTCGTGCCTGGAGATTCCCATGGACAGAGGAGCCTGGTGGGCTACAGTCCATGGGGTAGCAAAGAGTCGGACCTGACTGAGTGATTTCACTTCACATGTTTTTTTAAATTTCCAAGTTTACTACCCAGAAAATACAAAATTGTAAAGGACATTGCTATAACATAAGTATACTGACTTAAAATGTGACACCAATGACTATAAAATGGCTTTTCTGGAAGAATTTTTTTTTTTAAGTGTATGATCTGAATTCCTTGGTCTTTGAACTGGTTAAGTACACATTCAAATAAAAGATTTTTTAAGAAAATCATTGTTATCATAAAAATTGTGCATCAGAAATATTTTCATGACATCAAGTATTTAATTAGCATATCTAAAGAAACTATAATCAAATAATTAATATTTTCAATTAAGAGTTTAAGATTACTAAATTATAAAAGTATACTTCAACAGTAACAACATTGTTTTATACTCATACACCAGCCATCATTTTAAGAGTTATTTTTTTTAAAATCAATCTCAGCCCTTTCATTAAGCCACAGCACCAGTTATTAAGAGATTATATTACTTATTTTCCTTGGGCACTTCAATCAGTAGTTACATTTAAAAGAACAAAAGTATATGCTCAAATTCATAGGAAAGAGCGAATAAACCCACTCAATGTACATATTTAAGCAACAGCTTCAGTACTCAACGAACCTTGCTATTTATTAAATAACTTCCAAGTGACATCTCGCATCTCTGTCCCACTTGCCCATTTAAAATCCTATTCATTTCAGATAAAATACTTGGTATTCTAAAATATATGGTAACTCAATTACATTTCAAAGTAGCACTGTACTTTCAATTACACTAGACTTTAAACACTCTTCCTTCCCCAGATGATTTCCACTAAATAATGCCATGTTCTGAGAACTCAGAGTATACACTAGGGAAATCTAAGGAAATAGCCTCTTGTGAAGGAGAAGTTAATTCTTGTTAATACACGTGGCACATTCTGAAAAACTCAAGTAATTTTCTAGTAGACATTCAAATCTAATTTTTGTATTTTTGTACCAAATCGTTTCTGACACACTTCAAAATGGAGGAGTGAGTAGGAGAATAGCAAATGTTTATTAGTCAAACTTTTAACCTGGAGTCATTAAAAATTTTCCCTGGCTTATCATCAAAAAATGATTTTAACATATAAAACATATTTAATGTTAAACTAGAGGGCCAAAGAAACAACAGAGATGTCTTCTCAAATACGTTATGCTCCTTGGTGCTTTCCAGGTAGTAAATGCACCAGTCCGTTCCCACTCTATTTCTCTCTGCAGTTCTCATTCCAACAGCCCTTAGGCTTGGAAGTGACTCTCACTTTCATCTGATCAAGTTTCCTCTAGTCACAGCTAATAATTAGATTTATCTCCTTTCTGAGTGGTCCTCAAGTAGTTTAGCCACAAATCTACCAATGAACAGCATCCAGTATTGTATGCATGGGAGCCACCCGTTCCCAGGTCTCTCAGGATACTCTAGCTTTGTATTATTTTATTTTTCAGTTGAAAAAGGCTGTATTAAATAGAACTAAAAGTGATTTATGTTTCCAATTTTTGTCAGCTTTTCAGGTAACAAAAATTATAGGCAAAATTCTGTCAGATGCTATGTCCCAGTTTGGGGTTTTGCAAATACAATCCCTGTAATGTGATGTTTTGCTCAAATGCATTAGGTCTATTTCACAATAATGGTATAACAGTTCAGTCATTATGGTATCACAAAAGCCCAAACAAACACATTAGTCTTTCACTGACCAAAAATTTGATTCAGCAATACAATAAGTTAGATTTGGTTGGCTGGTTGGTTGTTTACTACTTAGGTTTTCTGAAAATGAATTTACTAGAGGTAAGTTACTAGAGGCAGCCGACTTCTGAACTACCTACAAGAGATAATCACTAGAGATAAAAGATAACCTGACATATATTATGTACTCAGAGCTTATGAGAAAACACTGGGTTACAACCCAGAGGGTTATGATCAATTTAATGGGTATTTTAAAAAATGACTGAAAATGTAAAATATCAGAATATATCACACTTGGTAAAGGTGTTTCATGAAATTCTGGATACATATTTATATTAATTTGTCACTAAGTAGGACTTTTTTTTAAATTGTGGGTCATGGTCAAAAAGTTTTAAAACTTAGATCTACAAAATGTTTTTATTCAATGTTCATGAAAACCCTGTGAAGCAGGTATACAACACCCATTTCACAGTACAAAAGCAGAGGTCCTAAGTGACTACTCCAAAGTAACACAGCTAGGAAATGATATGAATGAGCATATTTTTTAAACTGCAAACGGAAATGAAAGTCAACCTCACTAGAAACTGAAGAACTGCAAATTAAAACCAAGAGTTATCATTTTTTTACCTGTCAAAACAGGAAACCTTTTTTTTTTTTTTTTTAATGAAAAAGTTCAGCAATAGAGTATAAGGAAATCTGATACTTTCAGAAGCACCTGGTGAGAATATAAACTAGTAAAGTCTTCCCAAAAACACTTTGACAATGCATATCAGAAGCTTTAAATTTTTGTGCATATCCTTTGACAGAGCAATTCCACTCTAGGAATTTACCTTAAGAAAATAATCATGAATGTGTGTGTATATATATATATGCAGATATTTAGCTATAGGGATGTATCACCACACAATTTTTAAGCAAAGATTGTAAATCACATCCAA
The DNA here is from genome assembly GCF_049115385.1 of Moschus berezovskii. Classification (NCBI taxonomy): domain Eukaryota; kingdom Metazoa; phylum Chordata; class Mammalia; order Artiodactyla; family Moschidae; genus Moschus; species Moschus berezovskii. The sequence goes on from NC_142468.1 coordinate 85,682,547, forward strand.
TGATGTAAAAGATCAAATAAATCATGGTGTGAGTGTGTTGCTCAGTTGTGTTGACTCTCTGTGACCCTATGGACATGGTCCATATAATGGATCCATATAATGGAATCCTATGTAGCTATTAAAAAACAAAGTTGTTGAATATTCAGTGATATTCCAGTGGTCATGTATGGATGTGAGAGTTGGACTGTGAGGAAAGCTGACCACCAAAGAATCGATGCTTTTGAACTGTGGTGCTGGAGAAGACTCTTGAGAGTCCCTTGGACTGCAAGGAGATCCAACCAGTCGATTCTAAAGGAGATCAGTCCTGGGTGTTCATTGGTAGGACTGATGTTAAAGCTGAAACTCCAATACTTTGGCCACCTCATGTGAAGAACTGACTCACTGGAAAAGACTATGATGCTGGGAGGGATTGGGGGCAGGAGGAGACGGGGACGACAGAGAATGAGATAGCTGGACGGCATCATCGACTCTATGGACATGAGTTTGAGTGAACTCTGGGAGTTGGTGATGGACGGGGAGGCCTGGCGTGCTGTGATTCATGGGGTCACAAAGAGTCGGACACGACTGAACGACTGAACTGAACTGAACTGAAGGTGTCCTGTATAGTAAATAAAATAGTTTATATATAACATTGACACAGTATAATTCAATTTTTGTTTAAAAATTTATCTACATTTGAACCTTGCACAACATGGGGGTGAGGGACACCAATTCTCTGCACGGCCAAAAATTCAAGCACAACTTTACAGTCGACCCTCCGTATCTGTGGAGTCAACCAACCTTGGATTGTGCAGTACTGTAGTATGTATTTAGTGAAAAAAAATCGATGCATTAAGCGGACCCTCACAATTCAAACCTATGTTGTTCAAGGGTCAACCATATATACATAAAAAAAGATCCATAGAGGATACACTTGTCCTGCCTTCCCTTCTCCCAATACATAAGCCAGAGTGATCCTTGCAAAAATCCAAGCTAGTATTAAAATATTTCAGGAAAAAAAAAAAAGAAAAGGTTGAGAGGTCAGGACAAACCAAGTAAGACAAAATGAGATGGCAAATGAAATGGGTATGAAAATGGTGGTACAGGAGACTGTACCATTTTCTACTTTTTTTATATGTCTAAAACATTTCATAACATAGAATTTTAAAGTAATAAAATCTAAATCAGATGAGCCATTGCTCAAAACCCTCAATGGCTTCCCATCTCACAGTAAAAGTCAGAGTCCTGAAAAGGTCTAACGCCCTTCCATCAGTGTGTCTCCGCCTTGGCTGCATTACGACCACCTGAGCCCAAGCCCTAGACTCAATGGTCTGGCAGCCCCACTTCCAAGCTGATCCTCCTGTGGAATCACATCTCAGGTCAGGAGGAAGAACCACTCACAGAATGGTCCCTGCTCCCTCGCCAACCTGTCAGTAGCTTATTGTTTTTTGTTCCAGCCACAATGGGCCTCCTTGTTTCTTACCCAAGGCCAAGCACCCCTTCCGTCAGGGTCTCTGCCCGAAGGAGTCTTTCCCCTCAGATCTAGCAACCTCTTTTGCCTCCTTCTGGTGCTTACCCAAGTGTTCCTTTCTCAGCGAGACCTTCTGGTTGCTGTGTAAACACTGTGGCCCTTCCTCTCCTCCCCCAGGACTCCCCATTCCCCTGCTTCACTGTTCCCCACAGAACTTACCTTCATCTAACATACAACGTATTTTCTTATTAATCATCCCTCTCCCCCAGCTAAAGTGTTATCTCCTTAAGGGCAGGGAGTTTGCCATTTTTTATCAGGGCTGTGTTCCCAGCAACTCAAATACCTGGCACATATTAGGCACTCAGAAAATACTTAATAAATGAATAAATGATTATATATCAAGACATTTAGACTTATTGGTGGTGGGATTACAAATGACTTATTTTTTTATCACAACTTTTCAATATGTGAACATGTACTATGTTTATAATTAGGAAAAATTTAAACAAATAATTTTAATGCAATGTACTTTCTTGCTTTAAAAAAGCACAGCTAGTGGAATGCTATCTTAGTGATTACACAAACAAATACATATGTAAACATTCACTGAGCTCTAGAGTTGTGCACTTTACTGAACATAAGCCTTAAATATTTTTTTAAAAAAGTGAATGACAGTTCACAGTTAAAAGTATTACAGCCAAAGTGATAATAGAGTCATGTAGCAAACAGATTTGAGGACACTCTTGCCTACAGAATACTTCTTACAAATCATCCACAAATTTCCACTGATGCAAATTTTTTTCCATCAAATAGGTCTGCTCAGAACTCTCTTTATGGTGTGCAAAAATACCTAGAGTTATCCTGTACAACAATAACCTAAAACTATTTGTGCATCTTTAATTGTGAACCAGCAAGCTTGTCCTAAGAAATCCTGTAATATATCAACTCTAAGAAAGCCAGTCATCTAAGGCTAGAGACAGTTCCCTAACTGGTTCTCCAGCTAACACAGCATAGAAGGTGATGATGGATTAACTAAACATAAAGTAAACTATTGGGGCTTCTCTGGTGGCTCAGTGGTAAAGAATCTGCCTGCCAATGCACGAGACACAGGTTCGATCCCTGGGTCAAGAGAGTCCCCTGGAGAAGGAACTAGCAACTCACTCCAGTATTCTTGCCTGGGAAATCCCATGGACAGAGGAGCCTGGTGGGCTACAGTCCATATGGTCCCAAGAGTCAGACATGACTAGTGACTAAACAACAAGTACAAATATTAGCTGAACCAATCAATAAAAGGAAAATAACGATCCTACTAGAGCCTTTGTGTTTGGCAGACATTCCATGCTAAGAGGATAATACCAGAATTCCAATTAAGGTTGCCTCAGCCGACCAGTCTGGAGAAAGCAATGGCAAGCCACTCCAGTACTCTTGCCTAGAAAATCCCATGGACGGAGGAGCCTGGTAAGCAGCAGTCCATGGGGTCACCAAGAGTCAGGCACGACTGAGTGACTTCATTTTTCACTTTCACACATTGGAGAAGGAAATGGCAACCCACTCCAGTGTTCTTGCCTGGAGAATCCCAGGGATGGGTGAGCCTAGTGGGCTGCCATCTATGGGGTCGCACAGAGTCAGACATGACTGAAGCGACTTAGCAGCAGCAGCAGCAGCAGCCGACTAGTCAGTGACCACTTAGGAACCAGTTATCTTCAATTCATCTATAAATGTCATACCCTGGATTCTGGACAGAGTGGTAAAATCTACTCTTAAATCCTTCCTACTCAAAAACAGCCTCTCACCATGTGAAAAAGAGCTCTAGAGTCTCAATCAAATGCTCTTTTGAGACATTTGAGAAAAACAAGTTAGTCTTACTTCTCAAGAAGGGAACAGTGGATTTAACAGCAAGGGTATTACAAACAGCATGTGAGCACAGCATGTCATCGTATGACAATTTTACATCACGGTAATAAGAAGAAATTGCTTCAAAAATAAATATGACTAGACCATGGAGGATAATGCAAATTCTCTATGAATTTATAAGCTAAGACATAACACTTAAAAAAATCACAGCTTCCTATCCCCAGCATTCTAAATGCGTTCATTCTCTTCTACTATTTTCTACTTTGGCAGAAACATCAAAAGTATTTAAGAATTCTACTAACTATCATAAATTATTCTAGACTAAATCTTCCCTCCCCTCTATATTATTAATCAGTCAGAAAGCAAATTGCTGCTTATAACAACTGCTTAGAAGAAAGCCTTCACTGGATTAAGATTTAAAGTTCTCCCCTGAATCTCTCAGCAGATTAACAATAATAAACTCCTACTGGATCCCGCTAATATTCATGATTTCATATGATACTGCCAGGGAAAAACTTGCCTGCTTGTTATTATGCCCAAACAAGACCACAACTCAACTGCTGAAGCTCAGCCAGCCATGTTCTCTTTTCCACTAATACTGATCTTATGTCAGGAGTCTGCTGTATTTACTCCTGTTTCTTTTCAACACTGTATCTTTAACCATCCTGCTTTACCTTATTCCTGATTTTGAAAATTATTGGAAATTCCCTGTAGTAACTGAATATTACAGGATATAATAAAAAACTGAATAGCTTAAACACTAGTTATTGAATTTTAAAAAGTGATAGTGACCCTCAAAAGTTGATATTTTAGCCTTCTGTAGTCGGAATGATGTAATAACTCAGCTGTTTCCCTTTTATAAATCAATAAGCATATAAAGTAACAATTTCCACCATTTGTGCCAAAAGAAGAAACCCATATACTGGATGATTCAAACTAAGAAATTCAAATATGCTACTCTTAAACTTGAAAACAAAAGCTTAAATTTACAAAATAGATGTGTGGTAAAATTTTTGGTTATTTAATCCTCTCGGCCTTTGTGAGGTAGTTACTATTAACCTTCTTTTGAACATGAGGAAGCTGGAGTGTATCATTTTCTCAAGATGATGCATAGCAGAGCCAGCATGCAAACACAGCCTGGCTCTAGAGCCCACAGTGCATCCTATACTAACTCCTTGGATAGGAAAAGAACTCTTATGTCGGGTAAACCCAAGTTCATGGCTGTAAGGAAACTCTTGGCTGGCCCCTGGGCTGAAATTCTGTTGACAGAAGTGGGGCAGTACAGTTACACAACTGTGCTTACTATGCAAGTCAAGTACTATTAAAGAGCGCCTGAGTGTTTCCATGGGATGTATCAATATACATGGGCACTGGTTCCACTTACCTTTTATCTGTATTTTGAAAACAAGTTGTATTATAACACTCATTGGAATGACAGTGTGGTTTGGAAGAATCTAAAAACTTATTTTTAGTCATGCCAATTACCATAGTTCCTGATCTTTCCTTCTGCAAGTTAACTCTCTGATCTGTATTTTGATACAAGGATTTCACCTCTTTAACAAAATACAGTAGTAATAACAGTGTTAGACTGTCTGAAGTGAAAACATTGATCTTTGAAAGTAGAAGTTATTAATTCCAGTGTATCTTATATCTGCTTCAGACACCGACTAGACTTCATCACACAGGGTAGTTCTGAAAAGGATTATATGACAGGAAGAATATGTACATTTTGATAAAAGAGGAACTATACACTTATAAAAGTACTTTCTACTTTCCCCTTATTGTTTTTCCTATCTTGATTTGGTTTCTGGCAAAAATATTTAAGAATTTAATTCTATCAGCATTTTACGGAACACTTCACTTCTGATAATGGAGTTTTTCCAGGAAAATGTTTCCCTTCACTTTAAAAATGTAATTCCCTAACTAGTTGTACTTGTGGGAAAGTTCTATATACTTTCTGTGAAAGTGCTCTGAACCATTACAAGATTCCTACACACACACACACACAGACATGACTCCACAAAAGTAAGTTTATAAAGTGGGCTGTATGAACTGCTTTCAGTTCAGTTCAGTTCAGTCGCTCAGTCGTGTCCGACTCTTAGGAAACATTAATTCTTTGAAAATGATATGACATCAGACCATCTTTTTCTTGTCCATCATCACCACTAAATATCTGTGATGTGGACATAGTTAGGATGAGCACTGTAGTTCACTCGGTGAAATGATAAATGGTCGATGTAAAATGGGAGATGAACAGAATACTTCAGCAAACTGACAGATCTTTTAAATTCAGGGCTGCAAAAAAAATTAAACCATTTGAAAAACAGGATTTGGTATCCTCTTGAAATGACTGTGGAAGGTTGAATAATGACGTCCAGGTCCTAATACCTAAAACCTCTTAATGTTACCTTGCTGGCAAAAGGGATTTTGCAGCTGTGACTGAGTGGCGGCTCCTTAGATGGAGAGACTCTTCTGGATTATGCTAGCGTTAGTACTGGTCACTCAGTCATGTCCAACTCTTTGCGACCCCATGGACTGCAGCCCTCCAGGCTCCTCCGTCCATGGATTATGCTCGTGGACCCTAAATGTAATCATAAGTGTCCTTAAGAAGGTGGCAGAGGGAGATTTAAGTAAAGAATGTTATGTAACAAAGGAAGAAGAGTCAGGGAGACAGGAAGATGCTACACTGCTGGCTCTGGAATGAAGGAGAGGCCATAAACCATGAATGCAAGGAAGGCAGCTCTAGAAGGTGGAAAAGGAAAGGAGACCATTCTCCCGTAGAGCTTCCCAAGGGATCACAGCCCTGCTGACGCTTGGATTCACCCCTGTGCGACTGCCTTCGGACTTCTGACATCTAGAACTGCAGGAGAATAAATGTATGTTATCTTCATACCAACTTTGTGGTAATTTATCACAGCAGACATAGGAAACTAATACACTAATACAAATCTTCATCCAGTTAAAACCTATTAACCCTCTGCCATTTATAGAATTAACTTATTCTAAATTCAGTTAAAAATAAGTTTCTCCTCATACATCTCAAATAATATATTTACTTAATAAGGACAGAATTACTGAAAAACTAGCATAAAAATCTTAATAGAAGCAACTTTGAATTTATTAAAGCAATTTTAGGCAAGCTGTTTGTCAACTGAATATCTTCAACGGCATGTAACTGGATGAAAATTAAAGCTCAAGAATAACTCTTTACAGCAGTTGTTCAGGGTGACAAAATAGTATCCCCATTTAAAACCAGCATGTGACTCCAAGGGCCACTGCTGCAAAGTGAGAGCTAAAAGGCAGAAAAAAAGGACGAGGAAGAAAGTATCAGCAACATTTTGCTGAATTCTGATTACACGTAAGTACACTGATTAAATTCTCATTTCTATCTCAAAACAACTCTTAAGAGAGAAAAGAAGTTCAGTTAAAAAAAGACTTGAAGGAGGGGGCAGTTTAAATAATTGGCCAAACGTCACAGCTAGTGTTGGTATTTCTATGATTCGCATCCAAGACTAGATCCAAAACCCAAGAGCTTTCACCACTCCCTAAAATAATGGAGTCTGACAATGAAAACTAAACTTACATTTCATTTTTCCTTTATTCTTGAACTGCTCACTAACCAATTCAAAATCTCCTAAGTTGTAAATCTTTGCTACTGTCATGCTAACAAAATACATTCTACTTCCTCATTCCCTCTGAGCATTATATAACTACACAAGCTATTATCTCCATACAAATATTAGAAAATATCCTGCTTCTTTCCTTAGGCCCTTCTACAAGAATATTTAGAATGCAAAAATATTCAACACTCAACAGACAAAAATTTTAAATATCTAACACTCAGAAAATCAAATCTGTAAAAGAGCAGAAAAGTCAATCAACAGAAACAGACCCAGAAATGACACAGATGACAGGACTCGTGGACAAGGACATTAAGATAGTTATTATCATGACATTCCACACATTCAGGAAGGCAGAGGAAAGCACAGCACGTTAAGGACAGACTTGAAGATATATAAAAGCCCCAAATCAGTTTTCTGGAGATGAAAAATAAACTGGATGAAATTAACAGCAAATTAAACATTGCAGAAGGAAAGAAAACTAGCTAATTTGAAGGCACAGAAATAGAAACTACTTAAAATGAAGCAGAGAGAAAAAGACAAAAAATACAGCACTGATGTAATTATTATGGAACAACTTCAGGTAGCCTAACACACATTCAATTGAAATCCTCAAAGATGAGAAAAATGGGGAAAAAAAATTTTTTTGAAGAAATTATGGTTGGAAAATTTACATACTGGATGATACCCTAAAGCCACAAACCCAAAAAGCTCAACAAATGTGAAGCACAAAGAAACATGAAAAAAACCATACCAAAGGACACCATGAAGCAAGGAAAGCTAAATAGCTTTCCCAGAACCAAGGCCCCAGCCCCTGCTGAGTTCTCAGTCAAGAACCAACACCATCTTGCCAACCATATGCATGGCCCATTTAAAAGCAGACCTTGCAGCCCCCAGTGAAGCCACCCAAACAGTATCACACACAGAGCAGGCATGAGCCATCCTCACCAAGCCCTGCCCAACTCGCATATTCATGAGCGAGGTAAATGATACCTTTGTTTTAGGCCCCTAAACTTTGGAACATTTCATGCAAAGATGGGCTAAATAAAGGACAGAAATGGTATGGATCTAACAGAAGCAGAAGATATTAAGAAGAGGTGGCAAGAATACACAGAAGAACTGTACAAAAAGGATCTTCACGACCAAGATAATCACGATGGCGTGATCACTCACCTGGAGCCACACATCTTGGAATGTGTAGTCAAGTGGGCCTTAGAAAGCATCACTACGAACAAAGCTAGTGGAGGTGATGGAATTCTGGTTGAGCTATTTCAAATCCTCAAAGATGATGCTGTGAAAGTGCTGCACTCAATATGCCAGCAAATTTGGAAAACTCAGCAGTGGCCACAGGACTGGAAAAGGTCAGTCTTCATTCCAATCCCAAAGAAAGGCAATGCCAAAGAATGCTCAAACTACCACACAGTTGCACTCATCTCACATGCTAGTAAAGTCATGCTCAAAATTCTCCAAGCCAGGCTTCAGCAGATGTGAACTGTGAACTTCCAGATGTTCAAGCAGGTTTTAGAAAAGGCAGAGGCACCAGAGATCAAATTGCCAACATCCACTGGATCATGGAGAAAGCAAGAGAGTTCCAGAAAAATATCTATTTCTGTTTCATTGACTATGCCAAAGCCTTTGACTGTGTGGATCACAACAAACTGTGGAAAATTCTGAAAGAGATGGGAATACCAGACCACCTGACCTGCCTCTTGAGAAACCTGTATGCAGGTCAGGAAGCAACAGTTAGAACTGGATATAGAACAACAGACTGGTTCCAAATAGGAAAAGGAGTACAGCAAGGTTTTATATTGTTACCCTGCTTATTTAACTTATATGCAGAGTACATCATGAGGAACGCTGGGCTGGAAGAAGCACAAGCTGGAATCAAGATTGCTGGGAGAAATATCAATAACCTCAGATATGCAGATGACACCACCCTTATGGCAGAAAGTGAAGAGGAACTACAAAGCCTCTTGATGAAAGTGAAAGAGGAGAGTGAAAAGGTTGGCTTGAAGCTCAACATTCAGAAAACTAAGATCATGGCATCTGGTCCCATCACTTCATGGGAAATAGATGGGGAAACAGTGGAAACAGTGTCAGACTTTATTTTTTTTGGCTCCAAAATCACTGTGGATGCTGACTGAAGCCATGAAATTAAAAGACGCTTACTCCTTGGAAGGAAAGTTATGACCAACCTAGACAGCATATTAAAAAGTAGAGACATTACTTTGCCAACAAAGGTCTGTCTAGTCAAGGCTATGGTTTTTCCCGTGGTCATGTATGGATGTGAGAGTTGGACTGTGAAGAAAGCTGATCGCCAAAGAACTGATGCTTTTGAACTGTAGTGTTGGAGAAGACTCTTGAGAGTCCCTTGGACTGCAAGGAGAACCAACCAGTCCATTCTAAAGATCAGTCCTGGGTGTTCATTGGAAGGACTGATGCTAAAGCTGAAGCTCTAGTACTTTGGCCACCTCATGAGACGAGTTGACTCACTGGAAAAGACCCTGATGCTAGGAGGGATTGGGGGCTGGAGGAGATGGGGACGACAGAGGATGAGATGGCTGGATGAGATGGCTGGATGGCATCACCAACTCGATGGAGGTAGGTCTGAGTGAACTCCGGGAGTTGGTGATGGACAGGGAGGCCTGGCGTGCTGCGATTCATGGGGTTGCAAAGAGTCGGACACGACTGAGCAACTGAACTGAACTGAAACTTTGAGTGGTCTTGTTATACAGGAAGAGATAATCAAAGCAATGTGCAAAGATCGTGAGGCTGACAAGAGCTTGGCAGTTCCAGAAACTGAAAAATACAGAGTGGCTGCAACACAGTGATAAAAAACACCAATGCCAGCAACAAACCACAGTTAACATTTGGTATTTATTATTTTATGTGGCATTGTTCTAAGCAATTTATAGTACTATTGTATCATTAGAATCCTATTGGTATATACTCTTGAAACACCAACTTTAAAATATGGGGAAACCTAGGCACAGAACAGCTAAATGAGCTGCCCAAGATCACACACTCACGCAGTCTACTCAATAGCCTACATTATGAATAAAGTCATACTTCCTCTCAAACGACAGAATGGCATAAAATTAGGTGTAGAAAGACAGACCAAGCCCAGGTTATGTAGATCTTTATGGATGAAGGTTAGAAATGTAACTTCATGAGGAATCAGCACCGCTGAGTTTTCAGCAGGGTAGTACGTGATCTAACATTTAAAAGATCATTCTGGCTTCATATGAAGAACACATGAGAAGGCCATAATGTCTGACACCAAGGTACTCCTTGAGAATAAAATTAGAAATAACTATAATAAAATGGTTTCATTGAAAGAATATACTGGATGGACCAAGCCAGTAATACTGAGCCTCATGATCAAGGTCAACATACAAAAAGACTAAAGCCAAGACACTGCCATGTGCCTTCTGGTGTAATGTGACAAACAAAAAAAAGAAGTAAATCACAGCCACCTACGTCATATTCTTCAGGGAAAAACTCAAACCTGAGCCCAATCAAGCCCAGGTCAAGCTACTGGTTTCCCAGAGATAGAACAGAGGAACAGGTTAAAGAACACCACGGGGACTAATACTGTTGTTGTCGCTCAGTCACTAAGTCGCATCCGACTCTTCTGAAACTCCATGAACTATGAGGATACAGACTGCCAGATCCTGAATGCAGAAAATTCCAGATGGCAAACAAATAAACAGCAAGAATAGGGTAGGTGCTGTAATAAGAGTAAAAGAAACTCAAGAAACACATCAACCAAAGACAATGTGTCAACCATGCTTGGAGGCTGATACGAACAGTCCAGTGGTTAAAAAACACTGCGGAGGCAACTGTGGAGAACTGATCACTGATTAGATGTTAAGCAATTATTAGTGGGGGTTTTGGTATGATAATGGTATTGTACATATTTTTAATAGTCCTACTTCTTAATGATACACATCTTAGTATTCATAGGGAAAATTATATCATGTCTAGAATTTGCTTTAAAATACTGTGAAGAGGGACCGGCAGTATGGATGAAACAGTACGTGCCACATGTTAATAACTGTTGAACTGGGGTTAATTATACAAACCTCTTTAGGTGTTTGTATGCTTAAAACTTTTCTAAATACAAAGTTTAAATTTTAAAAATGTAGAAGTCTATATAAGCTCCCCAAATCCAACCAAAGTGAGGCTGTACACTCAGGCAGAAATGACAGGCTAATGACTAAGTATAAAACCTCCAAGTGTTCTGCTTTTTCTTTTAGGAAAATGCAACATAAAAGCAGATAACTATGTAACCTGTAATTCATGAGAGGTGATTAGGCAGTGCTCCCTAACACTCTCTGGGGGAGAAGGGGGTCCTGACAACCCCAGTGGCAGATGAAGAAAGATGTACAAGGCTACTGTAGCACTAAACAGCCAATTAATTACCCTTACTCATCACGCAGCCTCCTAAGGGCAAGGCTTCCACTATGGCATCTTTTTCTATGAGGAGAGGATGTACTTTTAATGACTTATTACTAAATTGCCATTCCAGTTCATGTATCAGTCCCTTTTACGTTTTCACAGGGTAAATCAGTTCATGGAACCCCAATCAAACATGCTGAACAACTAGTAAGCCATTACAATCTGATAATCACAACAAAATATTGTTAATTTTTCATCAAAGAACTTTCTCTAGATTATTATAAATCCTTCATCTAGTAATAGAGTTGTTACTAAAACATACACATTTATAATAACAGAAAGTAAATTTTAAACATAAGAGTTACCACTTATTGAGTGGCTATTAGTACATCAGGCCCTAGATCCTTCATATACTTTTACTAGATCTTTTGTATACACTTTAAATCTGGATGGGGCACATACTACTTTCCATTCTGAGATGAGGAAAAGGACAGAAGTGATGTATTTAAGATCCCATAGCCAAGATGAGGATGGAGCCAGAATTCAAACCTAGATATGAGGCTAAGCCAAAAAGCCTCTTAGACTGTTGCAGACGAAACAGATTCTTGTGGGTTTTCATGGTTATCAAATCCAAAATATAATCTCTGTGAGAACAATCACAGAAAACTAACCAAACTGATCACTCGGACCACAGCCTTGTCTAACTCAATGCAACTATGAGCCATGCCGTGTAGGGCCACCCAAGATGGACAAATCACGGTGGAGTGTTCTGACAAAACGTGGTCCACTGGAGAAGGGAATGACAAACCACTTCAGTATTCTGGCCTTGAGAACCCCATAACCCCATGAACAGCATGAAAAGGCAAAAAGATAGGGCACTGAAAGATGAACTCCCCAGGTCGGTAGGAGCCCAATATGCTACTGGAGAAATAACTCCAGAAAGAATGAAGAGAGAGAGCCAAAACAAAAATAGTACCCAGTTGTGGATATGACTGGTGATAGAAGTAAAGTCTGAAGCTGTAAAGAGCAATATTGCATAGGAACCTGGAATGTTAGGTCCATGAATCAAGGCAAATTGGAAGTGGTCAAACAGGAGATGGCAAGAGTGAACATCAACATTTTAGGAATCAGTGAACTAAGATGGACTGGAACAGGCAAAATTAACTCAGATAACCATTATAACTATTACTGTGAGCAAGATCCCTTAGAAGAAATGGAGCAGCCATCATAGTAAACATAACAGTCTGAAATGCAGTACTTGAATGCAATCTCAAAAACATCAGAATGATCTCTGTTTGTGTCCAAGGCAAAGCATTCAATATCACAGTAATCCAAAAATACGCCCCAACCAGTAAAGCTGAAGAAGCTGAAGTTGAACAGTACTATGAAGACCTAAAAGACCTTCTAGAACTAACACCCAAAAAAGATGTCCTTTTCATTATAGGGGACTGGAATGCAAAAGTAGGAAGTCAAGAGACACCTGGAGTAACAGGAAAATTTGGCCTTGGAGTAGAAAATGAAGCAGGTCAAAAGGCTACCAGAGTTTTGCCAAGAGAATGCACTGGTCATGGCAAACACCCTCTTCCAACAACACAAGAGAAGACTCTACACATGGACATCACCAGATGGTCAACACCGAAATGAGACTGATTATATTCTTTGCAGCCAAAGGTGGAGAAGCTCTATAAAGTCAGCAAAAACAAGACCGGAGCTGACTGGGGCTCAGATCATGAACTCCTTATTGCAAAATTCAGACTTAAATTGAACAAAGTAGGGAAAACCACTAGACCATTCAGGTATGACCTAAATCAAAATCCTTTATGATTATACAGTGGAAGTGATAAACACAAGGAATTAGATCTGATAGAGTGCCTGATGAACTCTGGACGAAGGTTCGTGACATTGTACAGGAGGCAGTGATCAAGACCATACTCAAGAAAAAGAAATGCAAAGAGGCACAATGGTTGTCTGAGGAGGCTGTACAAATAGCTGAAAAAAGAAGAGAAGCTAAAGGCAAAGAAGAAAAGGAAAGATATACCCATTTGAATGCGAGTTCCAAAGATAGCAAAGAGATTTTAGAAAGTGTTCCTCAGTGATCAGTGCACAGAAACAGAGGAAAACAATAGACTGGGAAAGACTAGAGATCTCTTCAAGAAAATCAGTTCATGCAAAGACGGGCTCGATAAAGGACAGAAATGGTATGGACCTAACAGAAGCAGAAGATAATAAGAAGAGGTGGCAAGAATAAATAGAAGAACTGTACAAAAAAGATCTTCATGACCCAGATAACCACGATGGTGTGATCACTCACCTGGAGCCAGACATCCTGGAATGAAAAGTCAAGTGGGCCTTAGGAAGCAACACTACTAACAAGGCTAGTGGAGGTGATGGAATTCCAGGTGAACCATTTCAAATCCTCAAAGATGATGCTGTGAAAGTGCTGCACTCAATATGCCAGCAAATGTGGAAAACACATCAGTGGCCACAGGACTGGAAAAGTCAGTTTTCATTCCAGTCCCAAAGAAAGGCAATGCCAAAGAATGTTCAGACTACCGCACAATTGCACTCATCTCACACACTAGCAAAGTAATGCTCAAAATTCTCCAAGCCAGGCTTCAGCAATAGGTGAACCATGAACTTCCAGATGTTCAAGCTGGTTTAGAAAAGGCAGAGGAACCAGAGATCAAATTGCCAACATCTGCTGGATAATCTAAAAAGCAACAGAGTTCCAGAAAAACATCTACTTCTGACTATGACTATGACAAAGTCTTTGACTGTGTGGATCACAACAAACTGTGGAAAATTCTTCAAGAGATGGAAATACCAGACCACCTGACTTGCCTGGGAAATTTGTATCCAGGTCAAGAAGCAACAGTTAGAACTGGACATGGGACAACAGACTGGTTCCAAATTGGGAAAGGAATACGTCAAATTGTATATTGTCACCCTGCTTATTTAACTTATATACAGAGTACATCATGCGAAATGCTGGGCTGGATGAAGTACAAGCTAGAATCAAGACTGCTGGGAGAAATATCAATAATCTCAGATATGCAGATGACCCCACCCTTACGGCAGAAAGCGAAGAACTAAGGAGTCTCTTGATGAAAGTGAAAATGGAGAGTGAAAAAGTTGGCTGAAAACTCAACATTTGGAAAACTAAGATCATGGCATCCAGTCCCATCACTTAATGGGAAATAGATGGGCAAACAATGGAAACAGTGACAGACTTTATTTTGGGGGGTTCCAAAATCACTGCAGATGATGACTGCAGCCATGAAATTAAAAGACACCTGCTCCCTGGACAAAAAGCTATGACCAACCTAGACAGCATATTAAAAAGCAGAGACATTACTTTGCCAACAAAGGTCTGTCTAGTCAAATCTATGATTTTTCCAGTAGTCATGTATGGATGTGAGAGTTGGACTCTAAAGAAAGCTGATTGACAAAGAACTGATGCTCTTGAACTGTGGTGTTGGAGAAGACTCTTGAGAGTCTCTTGCACTGCAAGGAGATCCAACCAGTCACTCCTAAAGTAAATCAGTCCTGAAAATTCATTGAAAAGACTGATGCTGAAGCTGAAGTTCTAATACTTTGGCCACCTGATGCAAAGAACTGACTCATTGGAAAAGACCCTGATGCTGGGAAAGATTAAAGGCGGGAGGAGAAGGGGACGACAAAGGAGAAGATGGTTGGATGGCATCCAGGTTTGGTGATGGACAGGGAAGCCTGGTGTGCTGCAGTCCATAGGGTTGCAAGGAGTTGGACACCAATGAACAACTGAATGAACTGAGAACATATTTAATAATTCGAGTACCTCGTGAATGCCCGGCATTCTGTTAAGAGCTATGGGGAATACACAGAGGAGCTACATATACATCCTATTCTCAGAGAGGTTTTAACTAGAAAAAAATTTTCATTTCTAATAGAAGACAATTGTGTAAGAGTGGAAAGTGACAAATGCTATAGGACAGGTAATAAAAAGTGCTAAAAAGATTCAGAAGAGATTTCAAAATATGACAAATGTATACAAACTTGCTAAACAAACAAGTTTTAGGTTGGCTTATACTACGGGATGGTGTACTGAGTGGTTTATATGTCCTAGAGAAAAGAACACAAGCCAAGCAATAGAAGGCTAGCTTTACCACCACCTAGCAGGCTTCAGCTGCTTCACTTAAAAATAACACATGGACTGACTGACAAGGTTACTTCTGCATCTGAAAACAAAGGGAAACAAAACGTTAATTAAAAAAAAAAAAAAAGGCAAAAAAATTCTAAGGCTCTTTCCTCTATATTCATGCGAACTCTACCTGAAAGAGTTAATATAATACTTTAACTTACATTCAAGTTAAACCCAACATTCTAAGTTACTAAAAGAGGAAAAACGGGCCCTCTGGTGTCAAACAAGTATTTCTTACTGCATAAATGTGACACTTTTCTGTGAACTGAAATTTCACTCTACTGCTTAAAATCCTTCAGGGACCCATAATCTCTGCAGCCACATCCATGGAGGGGACATATGAAGCCCCTTAGCATAATTTGACTTGTAGCCCTTAATTGTAACTGGTGAGGGAAGGGGACTATTTGCACCTTTATACTGAGTCTCTGGGACAGCTAAAGGGTGTAACGGAAACTTCTTGAACATTTGTCATGTACCAAGCAGTGCAGACACAGTTTACATTAAAATATAATCTCATGAGGACTGGAATTTTTGTCTATTATGTTCACTGCAACGTTGCCAGCACTTGGAAGAATGCTGGCATATGGTAGATGCTTAAGAAACATTTCTTAGATGAATTAATAGACAAGGCAGCCGCTGCCTTCCTGATACTTATGGTCTAAACCAATGTTATCTTAAGAATTTAGAAACATATTTTTCGGTAATAAGTATGCGTACTTTGTGTGTTTTTTTTTTACTTAATTTTTCTGATATTAAACTCTGAGTAATTTAGTAATATCTGGCTTTAAAGCTTCTTGTAATTCATGAGCATATCTAATAAAAAAGACCCAATCCAATATTTAAATATTCTTCTGTAGACCTAATAAGATGACCAATAAGATGGCTTAACTATACAGAAGAATTTTCATTGAGTTTTATTTAGGTATATCTTTTAGTTAATTACAGTAGAATAGGTGATTATTTCTATCATATATAATATTTAAATATCAGCTTCCTTACTGAGAATTAGTATCTTCATGGTTCCATCAAGGGCTCCTCGAATCAAGATATTTCAAGACAGTCAATGAAATCAGAACATTAAACAAATTAAGTTCTTTGGATGTAAAATACAAGAGGAAGAGGGATTCAATGGATACTTTATTAGGACAGAATAAAGTACACAAACTTATCTTTGACTTTCAGTAGTGGTGGTGGAGGCTTGTGATGGTTGCTAAGTCATGTCCGGCTCTTTCAACCCCATGGGCTGTAGACTGCCAGGCTCATTTGTCTGTGGGATTTCCCAGGCAAGAATACTGAAGTGGGTTGTCCATTTCCTTCTCCAGGGGACCTTCCTGACCCAGCTAGAACCTGGGTCTCCTGCATTGCAGGCAGATTCTTTACTGGCTGAGCCACCAGGGAAGCCTTTCGGTAGTACCAAAGGTTAAAAATTTTTCTCATGCACTTTATTTATAAGTAAAAAAAATCCCCAAATTGAGTTTACTACCAGAAAGTTAACTGTATAAAACTACAGTAATAATAAGCTGTGGTTTAAGTAGTTCCTATGTGCCTGAATGTGTTAACAATTTGCTTATAGTTGATACTTTTAACATCCACATTTTTATCCCTATGTTACAGATGAGGGAACTCAGACACTTAAGCAACTTGCCCAAGATCACAGAGCTAAGAGGATCAGTAATTTAAATGCAGCCACTGGCTGGTTCAAGAGACCTTGCTTGATTTCTAAACTGCTCTGCCTGGATTGTGCCATGCCATTCTGTATCATAGCTTGAGCTTCTGCAGCCTAAATCCATCGCTCAAAGTCAAAAAAAAAAAAAATTGAAAATTGATGTAAGTCCCATCAATTTAGAGCTTGATGATGAAATTACATTTTATAGAATAAAAGATGAAATAAAATTTCATTTCAAAGTCTCTGTTTCTTAACTGATTCTTACTACTACAAAAAAGAAATATGCTGTTCAATTTGCTACTTAAATTTGCTGTTCAATTGTCTACTTCTGGAGACATATTCCTCCAGCATGAAAGTTTCCATAAAAAATAAAATGCTATCCAAGTTGTGATGATAGTAAAATTAGAATTAGTTAAGGAGTGCAGGTACTTTGAATGACTAGAAAGAAAACAAAGCCCACCTGTCCAAAAGGACTAAAGGAATATTTACATTTATCAAGAGTAAGAAAAATAAGGTAAGTTGGAGTTGCAAAGCTGCTTCTGAAATGGTAATATTATAGACTGAGTTCTCAATAGAAATCAGAGTAACCTTAACCTTCAAGTGGTCATGAAAACCAATTAACCTCTGTGACTTTCCTGGTATGAGAGAAGAAAAAATTCACTAAAGGACCCTTCTCCACTCCAGCCCACCATGAATGCAGTGGGCTGTGTACTGTGTGTGGCACATGTACACAGCGCAAGCCGGGGCTGAGACAATAAATATTAAATGGAGTCAGAACTCCAGGAGCGCTCCATTTTCACAGGACTAGGATGCTTCCCAGAGAAAAGACTTCAAATATTAATAAACTGGTGGCATTCAGGCAACTTAATACTTACTAGGTTGGTTTCCTAAGATAACAATGTTCTCTACAGAAGGAAAAGGGCCATTTAGGATGGGGAAAGGCGGCATATGAAAATAACTCTGAACAGAACACTACCAAAATTGGACACACCTCTTTTGTGCTTCCGTTTTAACAGAATGGAGGCCAGGAAAGCCCTTCTAACACACAGTTCTCTGCCCTCAGGCACAGCAGCACCCTGGATTTAGACTGTTCCGACTGGAAAACCGAAACCTGTGGCTACACCGATGCAGGCCCTCCCACCTCCTCACTGTTCACGGTCGGTCAGCTCTCCCATTGCTCACCTCTCTTCCCAAGGCTCTGAGCGACCTTCATCCTCTCAGATGGCCTTTCGTCATTTTCTAGAATGCACGCCCATAAAGGCAGGCTCTTTGTTCACAAATGTATCTCTTACACTTACAACTGTGCCTGACTCATAGAAGCTACTTAGAATAAGTGTTTGTTTATTCATGAACCAGGGAATGAATTGATGAGATGGGAGTCCCCCAGCCAAGGAACTCCCTTCCAGTCTCCTGCCCTTTAACCTATTAGGCCAGTCCTGCTGCTGCTGAGGCTGCTAAGTCGCTTCAGTCGTGTCCGACTCTGTGCAACCCCACAGATGGCAGCCCACCAGGCTCCCCCGTCCCTGGGATTCTCCAGCAAGAACACTGGAGTAGGTTGCCATTTCCTTCTCCATAAGCCAATCCTAACCTTCCACATATCCGTCCCTCCAGTCTACAGGGAAGGCATCAGTTCAGTCAGTTCAGTTCAGTCGCTCAGTCGTGTCCGACTCTCCGCGACCCCATGAATCACAGCACGCCAGGCCTCCCTGTCCACCACCAACTCCCGGAGTACACTCAAACTCATGTCCACAGAGTCGGTGATGCCATCCAGCCATCTCATTCTCTGTCGTCCCCTTCTCCTCCCGCCCCCAACCTTTCCCAGCATCAGAGTCTTTTCCAGTGAGTCAACTCGTCGCATGAGGTGGCCAAAGTATTGCAGTTTCAGCTTTAGCATCAGTCCCTCCAATGAACATCCAGGATTGATCTCCTTTAGAATGGACTGGTTGGATCTCCTTGCAGTATAAGGGACTCTCAAGAGTCTTCTCCAACACCACAGTTCAAAAGCACCGATTCTTCGGCGATCAGCTTTCTTCACAGTCCAACTCTCACATCCATACATGACCACGGGAAAAACCATTGCCTTGACTAGACGGACCTTGGTTGGCAAAGTAATGTCTCTGCTTTTTAATATACTATCAAGGTTGGTCATAACTTTCCTTCCAAGGAGCAAGCGTCTTTTAATTTCATGGCTGCAATCAGCATCTGCAGTGATTTTGGAGCCCAAAAAAACAAAGTCTGACACTGTTTCCACTGTTTTTCCATCTATTTCCCATGAAGTGATGGGACCAGATGCCATGATCTTTGTTTTCTGAATGTTGAGCTTCAAGCCAACCTTTTCACTCTCCTCTTTCACTTTCATCAAGAGGCTTTTGAGTTCCTCTTCACTTTCTGCCATAAGGGTAGTGTCATCTGCATATCTGAGGTTATTGATATTTCTCCCAGCAATCTTGATTCCAGCTTGTGCTTCTTCCAGTCCAGCGTTCCTCATGATGTACTCTGCATATAAGTTAAATAAGCAAGGTGACAATATACAACCTTGACGTACACCTTTTCCTATTTGGAACCAGTCTGTTGTTCCATGTCCAGTTCTAACAGTTGCTTCCTGACCTGCATACAGGTTTCTCAAGAGGCAGGTCAGGTGGTCTGGGATTCCCATCTCTGCATACCTCCTATTTAAGGTTAAGTACTCCTCCTCTGCTTCAGATGGCATTTTCTGCCATGACTCTCCTCAGTCGTTATCCCTCCATACTCTAATCTTCAAATACCCTTAGCTATGGGCTCCTTTCTCAGGGTCTAAAAAGAATGCTTATTCCCATTTTGAAAAAAAGAAAAAACCACAACAATTTCCTGAACCCTAGAGCTTGCTGAAGCTCTACCCTATTTCGGAAAAGCTTAGTCTTAAAGGAGAAGCTTACCCTCCGAGCCTCTGCTTCCTTATCCATCAGCATCACCACCCCCTGGCAATCTGGCATCCATCCCAGGCTGCTCAAACTTCTCAAGGTAAGGTCCTTTATAAAGGACCACTCCTTAGCCAATCTAACAGATTCAGTTTGCCTCATTTGAAGTTTCTGCTACATTTGATCCTGGCTACTCATTTCTGGAAACTCCCTTTCTTGTTTTTGTCACTGTTCTCTCACTGTTTCAGCCTGATTGCTCTCTCAGCTTCTTTGGGGCCCCTTAAATGACTATTCCCCCAGAGAGGCCTAATCTGCTCTTTTCTATAAATACCCTGAATGAGCTCATCCACATTCAAAGTTTCAACCAATGCTTACATATCCTAATGATTCCCCAAAGCCTAGTCTCTTTTCCTGAATACCAGACCTGGATATTCGACTATAAAACATACCCACGTAGATGGCAATAAATACAACTGTTTCTATGCAATTCATCATCTCACCTCACTGCAAACTTGCTTTTCTCCTGGTTCCCTACCTCAACTAACGGCTGACCAAGCCAATCTTCCTACCCCTCTCTATGGACAGTTCACCATCAGCTCCTACAGATCGCACTACTGAAATCTCTTTTGAATTGTGCCCGTGTTCTATGCTACCTTAATTCAAGCCATCGTTCTTGACTAAGCTGCTGCAATTATCTTATTACACAATTAAATTTGAGGCTCTCCAAGACCCCCACCCATTTCTCTCTCACACATATCTCCCCAAGTCTAAAACTTCCTCCATATTTTGACCTGATTAGTTCATCTAAAACACAAGCATGGTGTTAACTCGACGTCATAACATTGTTCCTTTGCTAACCATTATGGAAGCAGTGACTTCTAAAGGGGGGTGACAGGAATAAATTATTTGCTCCTATATGTCTATGTGAGTTCCAGAAAAACATCTACTTCTGCTTCATGGACTACGCTAAAGCCTTTGACCACGTGAATCACAACAAACTGGGGAAAATTCTTAGAGACAGAAATACCAGACCAATTAATCTGTCTTCCAAGAAACCTATATGTGGGTCAAAAAGCAATAGTTAGAACTGGAGGACGTGGAACAACTGACTAGATCCAAATTGGGAAAGGAGTACATCAAGGCTGTATATTGTCACCCTGCTTATTTAATTTATATAGAGAGTACATCATGCCAAATGCCAGGCTGGATGAATCACAAACTGGAATCAAGACTGCCGGGAGAAATATCAACCACCTCAGACATGCAGGTGATAACACTCTAATGGCAGACAGTGAAGAGGAGCCAAAGGGCCTCTTGAGGAAGGTGAAAGAGGACAGTGAAGAAGCTGGTTTGAAAGTCAACATTCAAGTGTGGCACTTCCTTCTCTGTGCTCACAAACACAGCACACATCTCTCTCATAGCACTTAAGTCACAGTAATGGAACTTGTTGTGTATGGGGCTGTCTGCCTACCTTTGTATTGCCAGTGCCTAGTGTGACTCATGAAACAAATGAAGTTTTTTAATATTTGCTACAAGTGCCCAAGAGGCACTGTGACAGGGGATAAACTGTAGGAACACCCGTGCTACCTGACGCAGTTGAAAGAGTTAGGTGCTTTGCTTTGCTGAGGTTTATTCAGGTTGATGATCAACTTTAACTGTTAAATTTTAAGGTGTGCTTATTTACATTAAGCACTGAGTTTTCCGGTGTTGGTAACAGGAAGAGATTTTTAGAAAGCCAACACTTCATCACCCACCAAATTCTAATCAATTGTCAACAGTGTCAACACATTCTGAAAAATGCCTTATATAAATTCAAAAGCTAAGGCTCAGTGATTCTGGTCAAACAAGGCAAATTAATTGCACATATTTATCTTCCTTTTCTGAAACTACACTAAAATGAAAGGGAACGGGAAAAAGAAGGTATAAACCCATAAGCACAAAGAACAGAAGTGACACCAGTGGATAAGTAATTTTGTAATACAATTTTCAAAGAAGCAATTTGGAAGAAGGAATAGTACGTGACATGGCAAAGCCAAGGAAACTAACTGCGTAGTGCCCGCAAAAAGGAAAGTAATGAGTGAACAACTTGTTGGCCAGAATTTAGAGACAAAGGAGCTGCAGGAGAGAGCGTGAAGTATGGATCTGAAATTAGGGAATTGATTGAAAAGTTTAAGTAACAGAGCAATGAGAGTTCCCGTCCCCCTTCCCACCACCGGAGTCAAACAATTACTTTCCCCAGTAGCAGAAAACAAGGGTGGAGCATTAAGAAAAATGCTGCAAACCCTCCCTTCATGGTTTTCAGTTTACAGCGGGTATATGCCTCCTTGGAGAAGACAATGGCACCCCACTCCAGTACTCTTGCCTGGAAAATCCCATGGATGGAGGAGCCTGGTAGGCTGCAGTTCATGGGGTCACTACGAGTTGGATACGACTGAGCGACTTCACTTTCACTTCTCACTTTCATGCATTGGAGAAGGAAATGGCAACCCACGCCAGTGTTCTTGCCTGGAGGATCCCAGGGACGGCGGAGCCTGGTGGGCTGCCGTCTATGGGGTCGCACAGAGTTGGACACAACTGAAGCGACTTAGCAGCAGCAGCAGCATATGCCTCCTAGATATATAATGGTGTACACTTTGCTCTCAGAATGCCAAAAGGTATATACACTGGAAGATTGTCTTTTAGAGAAATTGAACGGTCTTAAAGAAAAGACCTACAGTCTCAGAGAATAGAATTCTACTTACTGACACCTGGAAACCACCCAAGAAGCTGGCCTGTTCACCACCTAAATGCCTAACATGAAACCCACTGGCGACAGGACTCACTGGGCCACAGAGAGCTTCTAACCAGCTTTCTAGCTTCTCACTCTTAAACACAGGTGGGGATCACCAGATACTCTAGGCAAGTTTAGGATCATGAAAGAAGAGACCAACCAAACAAAAAAGGAACCCCAAAGAAAACTTAGGGAATAGAAATCAAAAGAATCTCAAATTGATGACACATTGAGAAAGAAGACTTGGAAATTTAAAAATTCAGTAACTGTTAGAAGATGAAGTCAAGGTAATTTCTTTAGACGGCAAAAGAAAAAAAAAAACTGGTAGGACAGACGTATCCAACTAACAGTTCATAAAGAGAAAAACAGGAGAAGATATTTTTTAAAAAATAGAAGGAAATTTCCCAAACTTACGGAAATTTACAGACTGAAATGGTCCAGCAATGACCAAAAGAAAAATAAACTAAAAAAATATACGAGCAAACAAAAAGCCCCACCCCACATCATTGTGAAATTTTCGAACCACACAGGAAAAAATCCTAAAATGTTACCAAGTGGAGGAAGAGTAACACATGGAGGCAAAGAAAGGAATCAGAAACAAGCAGGCTTGAACAGGAACACCTGGAAACCAGAATAGATCTGTGCCTTCACAGTAATGACAGAAAATTACTTCCCGTCTAGAGATCTAGACTCAATTGAGGGGGAGGGCACTTTCACATGTGTCTCAAGTTATCTCCTACCTAGTCATTTTCAGGTAACTACAAGAAAAGAATCTCCAGTAAAATAAAAGAATAAATGAAGAAAGCAAGCATAGTGACCAAGAAACAAGATAGGATGCCTACCCATATTTCCTACCCCCCAAAAAATTAGGGAAAAGTCTAATATAAGGACTATATAATATGCCTTAAACTCTTACGGCAGTCCATATTGGAGCAGGAATGCAGAAGGCTACAGATTTTTAAAAGTTAAAAAAAAACTGGAGTGGACATACTGATATCTGAGCATCGGGAAAACATCCGTGGGTATTTGATGGGGTACAGCAGGCAGAATTCTAAGATGGCTCCAGGATTACTGCCCCCTGGTGGACATTTTCTGCATAAAACTCTCCACCTTCAGTGTGCGTTCAGTTCAGTTCAGTTCAGTTCAGTCGCTTAGTCGAATCCGACTCTTTGCAACCCCATGAACCACAGCAGGCCAGGCCTCCCTGTCCATCACCAACTCCCGGAGTTCACTCAAACTCATGTCCATCGAGTCGGTGATGCCATCCAGCCATCTCATTCTCTGTCATCCCCGTCTCCTCCTATCCCCAATCCCTCCTAGCATCAGGGTCTTTTCCAGTGAGTCAACTCGTCGCATGAGGTGGCCAAAGTATTGGAGTTTCAACTTTAGCATCAGTCCTTCCAATGAACACCCAGGACTGATCTCCTTTAGAATGGACTGGTTGGATCTCCTTGCAGTCCAAGGGACTCTCAAGAGTCTTCTCCAACACCACAGTTCAAAAGCATCAATTCTTCGGCGATCAGCTTTCTTCACAGTCCAACTCTCACATCCACACATGACCACCACCATAGCCTTGACTAGACGGACCTTGGTTGGCAAAGTAATGTCTCTGCTTTTTAATATGCTATCCAGGCTGGTCATAACTTTCCTTCCAAGGAGTAAGCATCTTTTAATTTCCTGGTTGCAATCAGCATCCAGAGTGATTTTGGAGCCCAAAAAAATAAAGTCTGACACTGTTTCCACTGTTTTTCCATCTATTTCCCATGAAGTGATGGGACCAGATGCCATGATCTTTGTTTTCTGAATGTTGAGCTTCAAGCCAACCTTTTCACTCTCCTCTTTCACTTTCATCAAGAGGCCTCTGAGTTCCTCTTCACTTTCTGCCATAAGGGTGGTGTCATCTGCATATCTGAGGTTATTGATATTTCTCCCAGCAATCTTGATTCCAGCTTGTGCTTCTTCCAGCCCAGCATTCCTCATGATGTACTCTGCATATAAGTTAAATAAGCAGGGTAACAATATACAACCTTGACATACTCCTTTTCCTATTTGGAACCAGTCTGTTGTTCTATGTCCAGTTCTAACTGTTGCTTCCTGACCTGCATACAGGTTTCTCAAGAGGCAGGTCAGGTGGTCTGGTATTCCCATCTCTTTCAGAATTTTCCACAGTTTATTGTGATCCACACAGTCAAAGGCTTTGGCATAGTCAATGAAGCAGAAATAGATGTTTTTCTGGAACTCTCTTGCTTTCTCCAGGATCCAGCAGATGTTGGCAATTTGATCTCTGGTGCCTCTGCCTTTTCTAAAACCTGCTTGAACATCTGGGAGTTCACGGTTCACATATTGCTGAAGCCTGGCTTGGAGAATTTTGAGCATGACTTTACTAGCATGTGAGATGAGTGCAATTGTGTGGTAGTTTGAGCATTCTTTGGCATTGCCTTTCTTTGGGATTGGAATGAAGACTGACCTTTTCCAGTCCTGTGGCCACTGCTGAGTTTTCCAAATTTGCTGGCATATTGAGTGCAGCACTTTCACAGCATCATCTTTCAGGTTTTGAAATAGCTCAATTGGAATTCCATCACCTCCACTAGCTTTGTTCATAGTGATGCTTTCTAAGGCCCACTTGACTTCACATTCCAAGATGTGTGGCTCCAGGTGAGTGATCACGCCATCGTGATTATCTTGGTCGTGAAGATCCTTTTTGTACAGTTCTTCTGTGTATTCTAGCTACCTCTTCTTAATATCTTCCGCTTCTGTTAGGTCCATACCATTTCTGTCCTTTATCGAGCCTATCTTTGCATGAAATGTTCCCTTGATCTAATTTTCTTGAAGAGATCTCTTGTTTTTCCTGTTCTGTTGGTTTTCCTCTATTTCTTTGCATTGATCACTGAGGAAGGCTTTCTTATCTCTCCTTGCTATTCTTTGGAACTCCGCATTCAGCTGCTTATATCTTTCCTTTTCTCCTTTGCTTTTCGCTTCTCTTCTTTTCACAGCTATTTGTAAGGCCTCCTCAGACAGCCATTTTGCTTTTTTGCATTTCTTTTCAGATCTGATAGATAAGAGTGCCTGATGAACTCAGTGTGCGTAGAAGGGTTGAATAGGATGGGATGTCACATAGGTAATTAGGTCACTAATCAGTTGACTTTCAACTAATCAAAAGGAAGGTTACCCTGAGTGGTCCTAACTTATTTAGATGAGTCCTTTAGAAGATGAGAAAGAACCGAGAGGGGCTCCTCCTTCTGGCCTTTAAGACAATGCCACTGTAAGTTCCATTCGTTGCTGTTTAATCGCTAAGTTGTGTTCAACTCTCTTGTGACCCCATGTACTATAGCCCGCCATGCTCCATAGCTGAAAGGAAATGAAATCAGCCAACAACCATATGGGCTTTCAGGGAGATGCTGGTCCACAGATAAGACTCTAGCCCCACCTGCCACATTGACTGCTGCCTCATGAGACCCTGAGCAGAAGATCCCGTGAAGGGCCCTGGACTTCTGACTCAAAAAAACTAAGGTAAATGGGTGCTGTTTTACAGCCACCAAAATTGTGGTAATTGTCATACAGCAATAGAAAACTAATACGATGGCATGTGGACAAACCTAAGGGTATCTAAGCAGGATAAACAACTTAGACAGAAATCACACTTCCCCCAAAAGCATGAAAACTTCAGGAGTCAAAGTACTGCCAGGTAGTTTCAAAAATAATCCATTCAGAAATGCCAGAAAGCAGACGTCACTCTGCACAGTGTAACTGGTAAACATAGCCAGAAGTAATCAGGTTTAAAGAGGTAGAGACTAGTTTCAAGTTGTCCTGGATTTTTTAGCTTGTTAAAAAAAAAATTTTTTTAAGTTCAACCAGAGTTTCTCCCTTTAGTTTGAAATTACAATTTTTTACAGCTTGCAAGCAAAGAACAAAAAGGTTTCAAGAATCCTTATAACTTTTGAATGGACAAAAGTTTTTCATGTATATGTTTCATTTCTCAAATGATGCTAAGTAAGGTCCTTGGACCAGCAATATCAGCATCACCTAAGAATTTAACAGAGCAGCAAATTCATGGGCCCCACTTACAGACCTACTGAATCAAAAACTCAGGCTGAAGTCTAGCAGTCTGTCTTTAACAAGCCCTCTAGGTGATTCGAATGCAAGTTCAAATTGAGAACCACTAATCTAGTGTTCATTTCCGCCAATGCCCTGCCATGCTCTCTGGTCTTCCTTCTTAGAGTCAAGAGTTTTCAGCACAGGGTTTTGAGAACCCTGGATATGAATGCCTTCAGGCAGGACATGCTCTCTTCACTTTGCCACAGTCTCCACCAGTCCTTACTGACTTCTACCTTATACATTTATACACTTTTCTGCTCAGCCAATGATAACACTAGAGTTCGGGACCTCTGGGGGAAAAAATTCAGAAAGAATAACAATTTTAAAACTGGATATGATATGGCCCAATGGACTCTTATGAATTCTAGGGAGTTACACAACTGACAGCTGTCTCGTGACTCAGAAATTGTACTCCAGGCTGTCAGTGACCTTTCCACTTGCAGGTCTCATGGTCCAGCATTGAGTTCTAGGAAACATGCTTTAGGATAACATCCCAAGCACTCTTATTCCAGACTGAGCTTCTCAGACAAGTAGACCCTGCCGACTTACGTGTTCTTGAGGCTCATGTGTCCAATAACTACAAAGGCAGTTAACAGGGCTCTGACTGATGGAATTTACACTTTAGAATCAACTTTGGGAATTATACAAAACACATGTAATAATATTTCAGTTCATTCATGAGAAAGACATCAGTGAATCCAAAACAAAATGCAGAGATGTGAGTACACTAAAATCAGAATGCAGTTTCTTTCAGTACCATCTAAAAGGAAAACAAGATATGTTTAATTAAAACTCATTGTCAACTAAGATACTAAGCCTACATTAGACTCTCCTCTTCCTTTTTTTTTAAACTATGAAGGGTTAGAAACCCCACCCTAAATGAGTCTTGGGCTTTCCTGGTGGCTCAATGGTAAAGAATCCTTCTGCCAGTGCAAGAGACGTGGGTTTGATCCCTGGGTCAGGAAGATCCCCTGGAGAAGGAAATGGCAACCCACTCAAGTATTCTTGTCTGGGAAATCCCAATGACAAAGGAGCCTAGTGAGCTACAGTCCATGGAGTCACAAAGAGTTGGACACAACTTAGTGACTAATCAACAAAAACTGAGTCTCCATACATGTGAGCATCCATTTAGGGTGCCCTGAGCTGATGATAAGAGCCCCTAGGAATTAGAGGACACAGCACATGCTCGGCCCCATATAACTGCCCCTATCACCAACTCTGTGGTCGTGAGTTTGAGTGAACTCCAGGAGTTGGTGATGGACAGGGAGGCCTGGCGTGGTGTGATTTATGGGGTCTCGGAGAGTCGGACACGACTGAGCGACTGAACTGAACTGAACTGAACTGAGGCACATCTTCCCTTTGAGCTCTGGCTTCTTATCCACAAAAGTGGAGATTAGAACTAACATTCTGATAACCAACACCAGAACTACTCCTTACTTAAACAAGAAACCATATTTGCTATCACTGGAGTAATTACTTCTTTAGCCAGTTTTGAAAAGAAAAACAAAATTTGAGATAAGTTAAAGTTGATAGAAACACATAAGTATTTATGCATATGTAGGAACAGTGACAGACCCCCTGATAACTTTGTATGGTAGGCATTAGTAATTTTTAATACCCTCACCCTTAAAACCCAAAATAAGTTCTAAAACTTAATCACAAAGAAACTTAAAAGATTTGGAAAGACTCAAAAACAAAATTTCAGAATTGTTGTATCCAAGAAATAAACATGGTAACATTTTAATGAATTTCTTTCAAATCTTGTTATATATACAGTATGTATTTTGTATAGTTGCAAATATATAATTTTGCATCTTGGTTTCTAAGTAACCACTGCACCATCTTTGAAAACACTTTTCAGGCCAGCTTCCTACCACATGAATAGCCTATAGTTTACCCATAGATCATATACTAAATACCCCAAATATACTAATATGCCACCAAGTAAAACTCAGCAGCAATAGTACCATTAATGTCTCACTTCCCTCACATTAACACAGGCATAGCAACAAATATCAATTCAGCATTAATAAAATACTAAATGAAAGCAACAATGAAAACAGACAACTACAATCCCATATATTACCAGCTGAGTAAGGAAAAAGACAGCCCATGAAATCTAGAACCATTTTTTTTCAATCAACAGAACCTCAAGAAAGATAAAAGGGTGATTTGGGAGTCTTCCCATTCAGCTGAATGTATACAGATCCCTGGCAATACTTAGTAAACAAAAGTAGGTGGAATTCTC
This sequence comes from Moschus berezovskii, assembly GCF_049115385.1. Classification (NCBI taxonomy): domain Eukaryota; kingdom Metazoa; phylum Chordata; class Mammalia; order Artiodactyla; family Moschidae; genus Moschus; species Moschus berezovskii. Next base: position 85,711,728 of record NC_142468.1, read on the forward strand.
ATTCTGTAAACATCAAAGGAGCTGGCAGGGTAATTAAGCAAAGCACATAAATTTTAATGTTAAAACCCGTACGACAGAGATTCATACCTACAGAGTAAGACAGAAAATGGCAGTTTTAAAAGATAAGCAAAATGGAAGCACAGAAAGGTAAAGGGATAGGCTAAGGGTCAGTCACTCAGTCATGTCCGACTCTTTATGACCCCATGGACTGCAGCCCGCCAGGCTCCTCTGTCCATGGAATTCTCTAGGCAAGAATACTGGAATGGGTTGCCATGTCCTACTCCAGGGGATCTTCCCAACCCAGGGATCAAACTTGGGTCTCCTGCATTGCAGGCAGATTCTTTACTATCTGAGCCACCAGGAAAGTCCAAATGGATAGGCTAGGCCCACTTGAATATTATTATACAGTTGGTTCAAATTAATTGTCCTAAGCTGAGTCATGTATAGACTTACCTTCCACGAAGGAACACAGACAGAAATTTTCTAACGTGAGTACTTTTAAGCTCTTTGATAGTCAAATCCACTTAAGATAACTTCCTAGGGACCATTATTAGGAGCCTAATGAGGGAAACTGAAAGCAACTAGGGCAGAAAATTCCAACTCACAAAAGCCTTATTCAGAATAACAGTTTTAGATTTCTTACATGAAACAGAAAGAAGGCAACACAACTCAAGATTGAGGCATGCTTAAAGCTAAAGATGAAAGGACCCGACCATTTACCATGGAAGTTTATTAGAAAAACAACTGGTACCTCCAACTTACACCCACCGGCTAGGAATCAGGATTTTCCGTACACTAAAAGTGGGGTCTAACTCCCCAGCACCTCTCACCTTACACTGTACATGTGGGCTGTGCTATGATTTAGGTGGTCAGGAAATGCAACGCACAGTGCCCAGAGACATGAACTTGGGCTATGGCTGTAACTGCCCTCCTACTAAAGACAGGGACAAATGAGGAGCAAGTCCTGCTACAGATGGGGTGGCGGTCAAGAGCATTCTCTTCTCAGACCTCTGGACCCTGCAGCATGTGACCACGTGCATCTGGATGTGCATTAGATGTGATTTAAAACAACCTCACAAAGGAGCAAAAGCTGCTTTGATAGGTGTTTAATCTCTAACTCTTGTTCAGTAATTTTATAAAAAGTCCTCGGTTCTTAATACTGCTCTGCCTTGAGGAACTGGTGCCAACTCTTTTCAAAGATAACATGGAAGAGCTTCATGTTTTATGAAAGAACATTAAAAGAAAATGTCCAAAAAGCAAAGCAATTTTTTTTAAAGCTAATATTAGGTGTTAAAGGATTAAAGCGATTTTTCAAAAGTGAGAGAAAATGCAAAAGTAAACTGTACGACAAAGAGAAAGTATTGAGTAGACTGCTAATTTTTTGGATTTTAGAATTTTATTTTCTGATACTAAAAAGAAAATTGACTTTTTGCCATGTGCCAGTAGCTTACCGTTAAAGAGAAAAGATAGTTATGTGTAAATGAAATCCAGATTCTAAGTCAAACGTTTGTTTTACATATCTGAAATGTTTTTAGCTACACCAAAAGGCATATTGGGCTCACAATTAGTCACTGGGGGGAAGAAACCTCACAAGAAAGAATACTTTGGTTTTTTTTCTTTGCAAGGTCATGAAAAAGCAATTCAGTTTTGTGCCTGTAAAAGTAATTCTAAATTATACTTGTCCCTGTAAAATTAATTCTAAATTATACCTATCAGGGAAATGAGATTTTTTAAAACCTTTAAAAAGAAAAAAAAAAATCAATAAAAAATACAAGTGGAGGGTAATGACAAACCACACAATAAAATATAACACATACATGTGATTAATTTCAATCTCTTCCCTAAATAATACTGCTTAAGACAAGCAGCACTGATTCTCATCAATTTCATCTTTTTTATCAGACATTTTATTAGGGAGCACAGAAATGACCAATAGTGTTAGACTGATTTTCCTTTCTTCATTGTAAAACTGCAATTAAGAGCACAAGTTCACTGATAAATGTCTCTTTTAACAGAGTGATAATGCATGTCCTGATTTTATAGTATATATAGAGAGAGGCTGTAAAAATTAACATTTTAACCTCAAAAATTCAGTTCTGTATGATTGTATTCACACGATAAAGACCACCGAATGATTAGCCTTTAAAAAGTTTTACCTACTCTTGAAAGGCCCATTAAGTAAGATTTGGAAACTTCATCTCAATTCTCATAGATGGGCTAAAATGAATATAAATACTGCCTTACCACATGGATTCTTTTGAAATGAAGGTACCTAATGAGCATGAAACCTTATACCATCTTAAAAAGTACTCAACTTTTCAAACCCTAACAGAGAAGTATTTTTGATTTCTAGGAAAATCTCAATCATTCCACAACCATAATCAATCTTGTATACTACAGGGTCACTTTACTGTGTAAGCCACGGGTCATTACAAACATGCAACACAACCAGCAACTGCACGTTTCACTCAACTAAACAGAGCCTGAGAAATAAAGCTATCTAACATGTCTCATATTCAGTCATTTAAAAATTATATCAGGAAACAAATACTTGGAATTCACTTTCCCTACTCTTCCATTCAGTGCATTTGATTAATCAAAAATGACAAAACAAAACCATGGATTAACTACAAATAAATATTTCAACTAAACATCATAGGTTTGGAAAAACAAACACATGGCAGTAGCAATGTTGGACCTTTTGAGACTCAACCACCTTTTCATCTGAAACATTCAGTTTACAACTAAACTCAGTTTACAACTACGTATAAAGACACTTGTGTCAATCCCTTAACTGCCACGAACAACACTCCAGGTAATTATCCTAAATGCACTTTCATGATTCTCCAAAACCCTAAAAAAGAAAAGTCACACTAGTCAGATTTATACTGTGCCTTCACTTCAAAATTATTAAATACATTACTGTACTGAACCAAAATTAAGAGATTCCCCTAAACACACTCTTTATACATTTATATTTTGAAAAGGATTTTTTAGTGTATACACTTACTTGTCCTTGATAGCTTTGCAAGTTGATTGTGAAAGTTTAGTAATTCTATTCTAGAGCCAAGGAAAAAGAAAGAAAATTACAAGTGAAAGACATAAAAAGAGGATCAATACGGATGTTTTTTAAAAGGATTAATGTCTATATAATGTGACTAATCAAAAACGAGACACCTTGTTGGGCTTTTTTGGGGGGTGATGTCTGTGATTCCTTGTTTCTTAACTGAAGCACAGTTGATTCCCAGTGTTTTGTTAGTTTCACGTGTACAGCGAAACATCAGACAAACCCCAATGGAGCGATGTGCTAACGAGACACGTGGCCACAAGCATCCAAAGGGTAACGACCAAGAAAGTCAAAGGAAGACCTTCCATTCAATGTGCCCGTTCAACGGTCTCAGAGCAGGGAAGGCAGGGTTCCTGTTGTTTACTAATTACATAATCACATCCTAACATGCCACCCATAGTCAACAGTCTCTCACTAGTGTCTGACTCTTTGTGATTCCATGGACTGTAGCCTGCCAGGCTCCTCTGTCCATGGGATTCTCCAGACAAAAACATTGGAGTGGGTTGCCATTTCCTTCTCCAGGCTCTCCTGCATTGCAGGCAGACTCTTTACCATCTGAGCCACCAGGAAATTCCTCAAAAAAGAAAACACCAAATACATCATCTTCCACATTCATTCTGTCTCCCAAATGATCCCAGCTCTAACATCTGCTCCCCTCAAAAGTCAATTTCCATATATATGTAAAGTAACCAAGCTTGGCTTGTTGATACCGTCTTACTAACAGCTTCGTGCAAGTACTCAAGTACCATAATCTTGATACTACTGCTCTCATTCAGTTTTGTACTCTGCTGAAAATGTAACTTTCAAAAAGTTTTTATTTTCATTTTAAAACTCTAGGATCTAGTTTTTTACAAAACATTATATATCTTATTTATAAGTTTAAGTAATAATGTCCTACATCTTGGCATGATAACACAATTTGCTATGCCATACAGAGATCATCTTACCTGTCAGCTGACAGTGGATGTCCTAACCAGCCCATCACCACAAAACTGGAAAAGAAAATTTCTCTTCCTCCTTCAAATCTTGGGGCAGGGCGGGGCGGGGGGTGGGGAGGGCGGTGCTCATATAAGCATCATCAACCTCAATACTGAAGGAAAGAGAAGCTGGGAAGCAGGGAGGAAATTGCAGAAGCAAAGTTAAGGAGATGGCAGGATTGGAGGTGGAACAGACTGAAATTTTTTCCACTGCCTGGAAGTGAGTAAATGTCTGTAGGCCCTGGAGGAAAGCCCTGAGGGTCGACGGCTGTTATCCCTGCCTGAATCAGTAGACCAGGGGAAAGCGGGATGGAGCCGAAAGAATAAAAGGAAATAAGAACATAAAGGAGCTGGTTAAAAGTCCTCACTATATGGAACAGGAGATTAGAGCTTAGGGTAAAAGAAACAGCAAGAGTGATCTCGTTCATGTGTAACACGCTATCTGGAAAAACCCTGAAAACAGAAAAGGAGTTCTTTCAAATTTCAATTAAGAGTGAGGGCTCAATTACTCCATTAATAAATTAAAAAATAAACCTATTCTCATGAAAGTTCTCTTTACAAGAAGTTTTTCTCTTTACAAGAAGGCTTTAACAATGTGAGGGGATGGATGTTAGCTGGACCTGTGGTCATTTCACAGCACAGACACAGGCTCCCACATGTTCACTGTAATGCTGTACACCTCACGGTAATACAATGTTGCTTGTCAATTATATTGCAATAAAACTGGGGGGAAAACCCATTCTCAAAACATGCCAACTCGTCTACTCTTCTTATAGTGGATAGCCTCCCAGTAGGTCGATACATATAAAATTACACTTCTGATTCATCACAAGTCAAATAACTTTTTAGCATACAAGGCAAATCTTATCAGCAACTCCATGTACCCTTTAATTTACTTCTTGGGGAATTCCAAAACATTCTCTTTATCTCCGTGCAATTTGTATGCCAGCAAGAAAGTCCTCTTTAAACTCCCAAATTCACTATTCCATGGCCCTTCTGAGTGTGTGGCTCTGCTAGGAACATACCATGCTGCTTCCTGCATTTTGACCTCTGCACATAAAATTAACTTGTCCTTAAAAAAAAAAAAGTCCTACTCAGACAACCACAAACAACCCAACACCATCCCTCCTCTCCTAATACCCTGGAATTTTCCAGGCCTGGCTGGCTATCCACTTCCCCTACCAAGTCATGCTTCATTGTCTAGGTTTGGTGTTTTCACAGGATGCAATGTACAAAGCCAAAATTTAAATATTTAAAACTGTTTTCTCAACCTACTTCCCCGACCCTTCACGTAACTATTTTTCTTAAAATGCTCAGTGGTTCCCAGAGCTAAGAGCAGTGTTTTTAAAAATACCATTGCTAGTCCTGGGATATTAACTCAATTTATTGCGTTTCAACCATTGCTCTTTCTTAGAAATAGAATAGAAATACCAGAGTGCATCACACAAATGGTGTTTTTTCATGATATTTTATCATTTACATATGTGTGCACTAGGTTTTAAGGTAACAATGTATTATCTTACTATAACGGGTCACTGTTCAAAAAAGCTTGAAACAGACCAACTTTGTTTGGTCCACAAGACCCTCTAACTTAAGCCCCGTGTAAGACTCTGGGCCTGTCTCTTGCTGAATCCCATAAAGCCAAGTTCACCACGTCAAATTATTTTGCAGTTCCTTGTCTTAATTCCTGGACACTCAGAGGCAAGTCTGAGTCAGTCTCTTGTGGGGTCACTGCTCCCTTCTCCTGGGTCCTGGTGTGCACAAGGTTTTATCTGTGACGTGCAAGAGTCTGTTTGACTCTTGAAAGTCCGTTTGAGTCATGAAATTAAAAGATGCTTGCTCCTTGCAAGAAAAGCTATGACCAAACCAGACAGCATATTAAAAAGCAGAGACATTACGTTGCCAACAAAGGCCCGTCTAGTCAAAGCTATGGTTTTTCCAAAATTCATGTATGGCTGTGAGAGTTGGAATATAAAGAAAGCTGATTGCCAAAGAATTGATGCTTTTGAACTGTGGTGCTGAAGAAGACTTTTGAGTCCATCCTAAAGGAAATCAGTCCTGAATATTCATCGGAAGGACTAATGCTGAAGCTGAAACTCCAATACTTTGGCCATCTGATGCGAAGAACTGACTCACTGGAAAAGACCCTGATGCTGGGAAAGATTGAAGCACGGAGGAGAAGGGGATGACAGAGGATGAGATGGTTGGATGGCATCACCGACTCAATGGGCATGAGTCTGAGTAGGCTCCAGGAGTTGGTGATGGACAGGGAGGCCTGGCGTGCTGCAGTCCACAGGCTTGCAAAGAGTCGAACACGACTGAGCAACTGAACTGAATTGTCTTAATGCTGTCAACCACACTGTTCCCTCTGCCTTGAAGGCCTCTATTTGTCTACAAGGCTCACCTGTACCCAGTTTTCACTATTTAATACGGATTACCTCCTCCACAAAAGCTTTTTTATGCTTCCCTCAGCATTTAATGCCATACACACACTTACTTTGTATCTCTATGATACCTACGATTCAGTCCCTTAGACATTCCACTCTACTTATTAATTTTAGGCTTGATTGTTGACCCAACTTCTAAACAATACACTCCCTAAGGGAAGGAGCACATTTTACCAGTCTATGTATCAGCAGCACTGAGCTACTCTACGTGGCACATGACAGAGGTTCAAAACAGGTAAAATGAGCAAATAATTAAGACTTCCATCTAACTGCTCTGACGTTAGAAATGGCTGAGTGGTTGCCCTTGCAACAAAGCCCATTCATATTGCAGTGCTGGATCGAGACTTCTGCATCTTAGCCACAGTTCCCGGAGAGCAGCACCCAGCAGCCTGAGACAGAAAGAGATGTCCACTTTGCTCCCAGCAAAGAAGGTTCAGATTGCAATGTGGCAGCACCCACTTCCATGTTTCAGGAAGTTATCTGGGGAAGGCAGAGCAGAGGGTTTCTCCAGGCGTCCACCCGCAGGTGAGTTAAGTCAGAAACAGTGTTATCAACCTTATTGGCAGGGGAAAATCACATTTAAAAAATAACTCACTCTTAATAAGACAGGGGAGGGGATTTTCCCTTGTTGAGGTCAATATGCTGGCAATATGGGCAAAACAAAAGGTAGCATGAAATACCTCATCGAAATTATATCATCCCTGCTGCCTGGTCTAATCATTCCAAAATCGCTCCTGACTCACTGCTCTCTTTTGGAGAAACTACATGGAGGACTGGGGGTCAAACCTAACTCCTCGCTGGGCCTTGGAAGCTTTTCCAAGACTTTACCTAACATACACACTCTCATTTTTAGGGGTTCTGATACACCTGTTTCACAAACCAATCCTTCAACTGTCTTCACTGTAATTAGTTGAGGCAGCATCCAAGACACTGACAGATTCTGCCAACTGTCAGTTTCAGCTGTTCTTTTCCATTTCCACCATAGTTCATAAACTCCTATTACAAGAGCCTTAGATTTGTTTCTCTGCCTGAACTAATCACTCATTTTCTTTAAAAAATTGTTCCTTTTGTTTCAATTTTGCCCCTAGACTTGCAATTATATCCAAAATTAAGGCAAAGGTAAACGTCTATTATGACCTAACATTAGTCAAAAAATACATTCATAAAGTGTGAAACTCTTCATCCACAGTATTAAAGTTTTAGATACCAGTCAGAGTAAGTACTTTAGGATTGCCCAGGTAAAACTTCAAAGGCCATTTAAAGCTCTGTTTCCTTTTGGTTTAAGTAGGTGCAGGAGGCTATGCTTATTCCATACTTATTAGGTACAAACACCGACCAAGTGTGGAAACTTCCACAAATGCCTTCTCTCCAAAACTCAGATGAAAGAAGTCACTGTTAATGAGAAAGAGTCATAGCCCCAGATATAGACAGTAGAAAAATTATGCCATAAGTATTTATTCCTTTGCCTCTCCAGTCAACTTTTAAGAATTTATTAAGGACAAATAAAATAGTTTATAAATATATTTTATTACATTTAGTATGTTAATTGTTTGGGACTTATTTTCATGCTTCAAAGACCAGTGTTCTTTCTACTAAGTTCCTCCCAAGCTTCCCTTAGTAAAACCATGGACATTCATGCAGCTTAAAGGTTGTGGAAAATTGATTTTCTTTCACGATGCTACCACTCCACAGCCTACAGAGAACTCAGCCTTCAGCATGAAAAACTGCCACTTGATTCTTCCTCTCTGACACGTTTTAAACAGAAGGGCTGCAGACTCTCAAGGGAAGCCATATTTCAAAGATTCTGAACAGTAGTTATTTTTCAGTATTTTCTCTTATTAAAATTGGTATAATTCATCCAAAACACTTTTCAAATGCCATTATTTTCCAGCTTACATGCTTAACAACTGCTTAAAGAAAGCAATCTCTCCATCTGAGAGATTTACTTCAAGAAACCAACCAGCAATTACAAAAATAGAAAGAGGAGAAAGAATTCATTTTTACAGACTGGAAAAAAAATTTAAAACTCACCTAAGACTTTCATTTTACAGATAAAAAAACGAGAGTCCACAAAGGCCAAGCAATCTGCCTCAGATCACCAAGCTACTAACAGCAGCACCAGAAATAGAATGAGGTATTTTAATCGCTCTCAGTATCCCAAATCATGCAAGTCATATATACTCTGGTCACCTTGTCATTGAAGTTTTACAAACAAGTATTGCTCTTTCTCATCCATTCCTGATGAAGGGTTCCTACCACATGCATTCTTAACATTTTCAAACTTATTCAAGTTCATAGACTTAAGTTTTAACTCCAACGAAAAGGGCAGTACTATTAAGAAATTTCCTCTGAACATTTTAAGAACGAAAGTTTAGATATGCACACCCCTAAACTGTCAGTGAATTTCCATGTCTATCTTTTCAATCTCTGTCCTTTAACTACACTTCAGATGTCTTTATTCAACCATAAAAAAAAGAAGAAAGAAAATTCTGGAAGTTCCTCTTTGACAAAAAGCATTGAAAAAAAAAATCTGTCAATGAAACAAACCAGATCATTACTCCATTAACATATTACACAGATCTGGATTAAATTAGGAAAAATCACAAGCATTTTTTATCAAGTTCTTGTGTAAAGAGTTAATAAAAGGTTGAAAAACGCACTCTCGTTTGACTTTGGAACTGAAAGAAGGCATAGACCTGACACTGTGAACACAAACTAGAGAGCTGATCCTAAAACCCAAAAAACAGAGAAAGTGCACAAGTTCTTTCAACAAAAAGCGGTTTCCTATTCAGGCTCTGATGTCCAGCTAAGTGCAGGGCACTGTGGAGTCCTTCTAAGACTTTCAGATTTTCGTTTTCATGCCCCCAGTAAGTCAATTCTACAGTTTTTTGCTTTGGCTACTCAAGGGCAAAACAGAGGGCACAGTGAGAACAACAATTCGCACCGGATCCTTTCCAAGGACTGGAGTCTAACCTACCCATTACTTTATAATCGTCCTTTGGGCGCCTGATTATTCTCAAAGTACTGAGAGAATGCAGGGCTTCTCTTTAAAGATACCAGCAACAAAACCGAAGACAACACGACTTTGATTACAAACTGCTGCGGCACTTCGACCGGGAAAGCGCAGAACGTGTGGTCTTCTTAAATATCAGTAATAAAACTATATTCTGGTTACAATAATAGACGTATGTTCCTTAATTACGGCCTCTGGTGTCACTCTACAAAAACAACTTCTTAAAAGGCTAACGCACCTATACTTTTAAACTACAACTAGCTTAGCAAGGTGGCAAAAATGTTTGAAAACCTAAAACAAAGACAGTTCACCACCACCGCTCAATAACACAGACACATAAACAGACTCCAAGGGGGTTAAGCACAAAAATCCTTACCCCATTTTGCCCAATGAAAACTTGCTTGTAAGTTCCTGCTCTTATGCCACGGAATAACTTCCAAATGAATTTCTCCGTCTGTTGTTTCGCAGTTGCGTTTCCACCCCCGAGATCCTTTTCTGGAGGTATTTCAATGTAGCTGAAAATTCAGTTAGTTCCCTTAGGTAAAATTATTTCTCCCTGGGAAATACCAAAACGTTCGAACAGAGGTGGCATTTGCTTATTAGAGTTAAAATGCTGCGCGGAGGAAACGGCGGTCAACTTTATTCCACAAAACGAATCTACGTGTCGGAAAACGCAGAATCCAGCTTCACGGAGTCCTGTAAGACATGAGCTTGGTGGTCATTCCGCTCATGTCCTCCTCCACACTCAGGAAGAACCCAGGTAACTCGGCCTCTTCGGTGCTACTAAGGCTGCGGGTTCAAATTTCTCCACCACACCAGGTTCCTGGGGGTGGAGCGTGCAACCCAATGCGACGTGCACTGGAGAGATCCCTACGAGAAAATAATCCTAAAAGCAGCAATGCCACTGCTTCCCTGCGCTGACATTAGAAAAAAGCTATGTAGAAAAACCTCTTCGACGTGCAAACCCGGCAGCTCGCGACGCGCTCGGCACTCCACATTGGAATCTGTCTTTAATTTTTTTCCCCTTCCTAAGACTGGGAGCAGAGAGGAGGCGGGGAGGAGGAAGAGAAGGCTGGGCAGGATCGATTCACTCTCCCGAGGAGAACACACGGAGCCATTTCCAGGCTGGCAGCAGGCTGGGGGCGCAGCGCACCCGGGGAGCAGCGGGAGGGGGCCCGATCCCACCCCCCTCAGCCCCTGCCCGCCCCCCGCCGCCGAGCACAATGGAGCCTGGCTCCCGCCCGGCCCTTCATTCGCGGCTGCCCCTTGTCCCCCAGTTCCTCGGAGCGCTGCAGGTCCCAGCTCCGGCGGCAGAGAATGAATGAATCAGAGAAGCCAAGCCCCACGCTGTCCCCGGCACGCTGCTCCCCCAGCTCGCGGGAGGGCCGAGCAGCCGCGGAGCACGGGGCTGACGGGTCGACCGGCGCCCGCCCGAGCCGGGGCGGGAGGCTGGTCCCGCGCCGGGGTCCGGGGACCGGGGCTCGACGCCGCCGAAGAGCCGCGGCTCCAGCGCCCCACCCCTGCTCCTCTCCGCTCCCGCTCCGCGCCGCTGCCACACGCCGCCTCACAGCGCCCGGGCCCCGCCGCCGCCTCCTCACACTCCCATCACCGCCCGCCTCCGCCGGACTCCAGCTCCCGCTCGGCGGAGCAGCGCTGGCCCGGCGGCCCGCAGCCCGCCGCCGCCTCCGCCTCCAGCCGCCGCTTCCCGGGTCAGCGCAGCCCGCGAGAGGCGAGCGCGGCAGCGGGGCGGGCTGCGGGGGGCGGGGAGGGGCGGGGAGAGCGGGGAGCGGCGCGGCCCCTCCCCCTGCTCGCGGGAGGGGGCGGGAAGCAGCGGCCGCCGCGGGGAGTGGCCGGGAGCCGGGGCGCGGGCCGGTCCCGAGGGGCCGGTGGGGCCCTGCAGGGAGCGAGAGGAGGCGGCGGCCGCGAGGGCGCCGGGGACGCCGGTAGCTGGGGGCCGAGCCGGCCCTCGTGGGGAGCCAGGCCGGCCCGCAGGCCCGGCGGTCCGTCCTTCCCTTCTCTCCCCCTCCCCTAGGGGCTGGCGGCGGGCAGGCCGCGCGCTCCGCTCCTCTGTTGGCTCCCGGCCCGGCTCCGGGCCTCCGCCGCCTCCTCCGCGCCCCACGCCAGGTGCTCGCGCTGTGTCTCCATCCTCCCCGCAGGAGGACCTTTAAATAGCGACGTCAGCGCGCTCCTCTGCGCACCCACGTCACCCGCCGCTCACGTCACCGGGGTGCGGGGGATGATGTCACGCGGCCGGAAGTACTGCTAAATTAGGGACGGAGCAGGGGGAGGAGGACTCGGCGAGCTCGTCTGTGCCCACCTGCTCTCGCTTCTCCTTAAAGGCCAAAGCGCAGGAGACAGCCGAGAGGAGCGGCGGGAGGAGGAGATTTCCTTGCCACAAATGTGCCAAACACGAGTGAATCATTCATAGCAACAGTGCCGAAGTGTCAAGCGGGTGATATCCTATCTCCCACTCCCACCCCTGTTGCAGCAGCCTTCCCGGGCTTCTCAAGTCCCCACCAGCGCGGAAATGTGGGAGGAGAGACTGAGCACAGTGGTAGATGTGTTTCCAGCAAGACTGGGGGAAAATAACCTTAATTTTCAAAAGAGTTATCAAATGCCATTCAAACTTTTTTCTTTCTAAGTGGGTACCCCAAATCACGAAAGAATAAAGAGCCGTATCATGAACAGTATTATAATGATAAGGCTAGTAATGTAGGGGGCATCAAATGATGTAAACGTTTTCATTGAGAAGCAGCAGTGTTTTGGCATAGGATAGTGAGTCAGTCTTGACTTCATTCCCTCGTAATTATCGTCGTGTACATAGCAAATCCCAGTGTACCTTTTCAGTTCTGATTTATCAAGAATATGAGTTTAACCCTATGGAAATTGAAAATATCACCAAGTGCTTTTTATTTAAGTATTCGCACAAGTACATTGAGACTATTTTGTCTTCCTTAGTTTTGACCCTGTAACATATAACACAATATCTCTTACTATCTCTTGTTTTCATTTCCTATATGGCAATGGGTTTTCCAGGTGGTAAAGAACTCACCTGCCAATTCAGGTTAGGCGTAACCCGGTTCAATCCCTGGGTTGGGAACATCCCTTGGAGTAGGAAACGGCAACCCTCTCCAGTATTCTTGCCTGGAGAATCCCATGGCCGGACGAGCCTGTCAGGCTACAGTCCACGGGGTTGCACAGAGTCGGAAACGACTGCGCGACTGAGCACACAGTAGGTGGCAAGGATGAGGAGCCATGTGTCTGTAGGTTTACTGACTATATGTGTGTTTGTGTCTATAATCATACAATGAACGCTCTTCAAATTGCAGATGACTACAGAGTTTTTTAAATGTCCCCATTATTTCATAGTTTATTATTCAGTTAGTCGCTTAGTCGAGTCCGACTCTTTGCGACCCCAGAAACCACAGCACGCCAGGCCTCCCTGTCCATCACCAACTCCCGGAGTTCACTCAAATTCATGTCCATCGAGTCGGTGATGCCATCCAGCCATCTCATTCTCTGTCGTCCCCTTCTCCTCCCGCCCCCAATCCTTCCCAGCATCAGACTCTTTTCCAGTGAGTCAGCTCGTCGCATGAGTTGGCCAAAGTATTGCAGTTTCAGCTTTAGCATCAGTCCTTCCAGTGAACACCCAGGATTGATCTCCTTTAGAATGGACTGATTGGATCTCCTTGCAGTCCAAGGGACTCTCAAGAGTCTTCTCCAGCACCACAGTTCAAAAGCATCAATTCTTCAAAGATCAGCTTTCTTCACAGTCCAACTCTCACATCCATACATGACCACTGGGAAAACCATAGCCTTGACTAGACGGACTTTGGTTGGCAAAGTAATGTCTCTGCTTTTCAATATACTATCTAGGTTGGTCATAACTTTCCTTCCAAGGAGTAAGCGTCTTTTAATTTCATGGCTGCAATCAGCATCCGCAGTGATTTTGGAGCCCAAAAAAATAAAGTCTGACACTGTTTCCACTGTTACCCCATCTATTTCCCATGAAGTGATGGGACCAGATGCCATGCTCTTTGTTTTCTGAATGTTGAGCTTCAAGCCAACCTTTTCACTCTCCTCTTTCACTTTCATCAAGAGGCCTCTGAGTTCCTCTTCACTTTCTGTCATAAGGGTGGTGTCATCTGCATATCTGAGGTTATTGATACTTCTCCCAGCAATCTTGATTCCAGCTTGTGCTTCTTCCAGCCCAGCGTTCCTCATGATGTACTCTGCATATAAGTTAAATAAGCAGGGTGACAATATACAACCTTGACGTACTCCTTTTCCTATTTGGAACCAGTCTGTTGTTCTATGTCCAGTTCTAACTGTTGCTTCCTGACCTGCATACAGGTTTCTCAAGAGGCAGGTCAGGTGGTCTGGTATTCCCATCTCTTTCAGAATTTTCCACAGTTTATTGTGATCCACACAGTCAAAGGCTTTGGCATAGTCAATGAAGCAGAAATAGATGTTTTTCTGGAACTCTCTTGCTTTCTCCATGATCCAGCGGATGTTGGCAATTTGATCTCTGGTGCCTCTGCCTTTTCTAAAACCTGCTTGAACATCTGGGAGTTCACGGTTCACATATTGCTGAAGCCTAGCTTGGAGAATTTTGAGCATGACTTTACTAGCATGTGAGAAGTGCAATTGTGCAGTAGTTTGAGCATTCTTTGGCATTGCCTTTCTTTGGGACTGGAATGAAGACTGACCTTTTCCAGTCCTGTGGCCACTGCTGAGTTTTCCAAATCTGCTGGCATATTGAGTGCAGCACTTTCACAGCATCATCTTTCAAGATTTGAAATAGCTCAACTGGAATTCCATCACCTCCACTAGCTTTGTTCATAGTGATGCTTTTTAAGGCCCATTTGGCTTCACATTCCAAGATGTCTGGCTCTAGGTCAGTGATCACGTTATCGTGATTATCTTGGTCGTGAAGATCTTTTTTGTACAGTTCTTCTGTGTATTCTTGCCACCTCATCTTAATATCTTCTGCTTCTGTTAGGTCCATACCATTTCTGTCCTTTATCGAGCCCATCTTTGCATGAAAAGTTCCCTTGGAATCTCTAATTTTCTTGAAGAGGTCTCTTGTCTTTCCTATTCTGTTGTTTTCCTCTATTTCTTCGCATCGATCACTGAGGAAGGCTTTTTTATCTCTCCTTACTATTCTTTGGAACTCTGCATTCAGATGCTTATATCTTTCCTTTTCTCCTTTGCTTTTCGCTTCTCTTCTTTTCACAGCTATTTGTAAGGCCTCCTCAGAGAGCCATTTTGCTTTTTTGCATTTCTTTTCCATGGGGATGGTCTTGGTCCCTGTCTCCTGTACAATGTCACGAACCTCCATCCAGAGTTCATCAGGCACTCTATCAGATCTAGTCCCTTAAATCTATTTCGTACTTCCACTGTATAATCATAAGGGATTTGATTTAGGTCATATCTGAATGGTCTAGTGGTTTTCCCTACTTTCTTCAATTTAAGTCTGAATTTGGCAATAAAGAGTTCATGATCTGAGTCACAGTCAGCTCCTGGTCTTGTTTTTGCTAACTGTATAGAGCTTCTCCATCTTTGGCTGCAAAGAATATAATCAATCTGATTATAGCCAAAGGCTATTGCTATTTCAGAGTTAGTCTGTAAGTTCAGTGACCATATTTTCCAAACCCAAATCCAAACACATTGTTTAACAATAGATAAAATATTTGGAATCTGAAGTGACCTGGAAAATCTAGGACAGAGGATTGTGATTGTTAGGGGAGCTGTAAATGGATATCGATGCAGTTTAAATAAAAGAAGCTAAAACGCTATAGAATTTGTACCATGTGTATTTTTTTAATGTTTTTTATATTAAACTATTCACATGATTTCTAATTAAGGAACAGTGGTTTTTTTCTTCTTTCTGTATGTACATTTTCTTGATCATGTTAGGAACCCAGAACTGAAGGATACTAGCCAAAAGAATTAGGAGAAGTTGTAACTAAATCAGGCTTTCTGTTATCTTCACATTATAAAATCATGATCTTGCTTTTAAGTTGAAATATTGAAAGTAGTTTTAATTAAGCTTATAACAAAGGTTGATCAAAAGCAAACCCCTGCTTGCCAGTTTGTCTAATGTACACATTAAGAGTAATAGAAACTTGTACTAATTTATGTTTCAGATAAATGGAACTTCAGTGTATAAAATATTAAAACAATAAAACTATCATTCTTCAAATAATATCATCCGTTGGCCCTTGCAAATTAAAATACAAAATATTACTCTCCTTAACTTTCTCTACAAGCCATTTCCCATCTAAACTAAATCATTTTGTCTTTTGTGCTCTTTCCACCAATATTAATTAAAGCTCTCCCTTTACCATTTTCAAAGACTTCATTTCATCCTTTTATCATGACTTTCTTTGATTTACAATCCTTTTTCCCCTCATCTTTACTCAGCTGTCAAAACAGCATGTTAGGTGCCTCATGCTTATACAATGCTGACCCTTCATTAGTGTTTCTGCTTTTCAGAGCTACGTAGCCTCTTCTCAACTGCTCTTTTGTCAACTGAAAGTTGAGAGCAACTGTTTTTCGATATAAATCTCACGGTGCAGTGTAATATAATTACTCCCAAAGTTTGTGTGATTATTTTAACCTCTGTACTTAACCTGGAAAATTCTACCAACAGTGGGTCGATTTTTCTTCCTAGTTTATGTGGGATTAGCATGCTATGGGGTCGCACAGAGTCGGACACGACTGACGTGACTTAGCAGCAGCAGCAGCATGTAAGGTAATATATGTGTTCCTGTGGTGCTCAGTAACTGAGTCATGTCTGACTCTTTGGGACCTCATGGATGGTAACCCACCAGGTTCCTCTGTCCATGGAATTTTCCAGGCAAGAATACTGGAGTGGGTTGCCATTTCCTACTCCAGGGGATCTTCCCAACCCAGGGATTGAACCCACATCTCTTACATCTGCTTTGGCAGGCAGATTCTTTAGCACTGTGCTGGCTGGGAAGCCTTCATGTAAAGGAATAAGTAAACCTTTGTAACATTTTATCATGGTATGCTTGCAGGTATGCTTCATAGTATCATAGAGTCATGATAAAAGAGTGGAATAAAGTGTTTGAAAATGGTGACGTGAAAGCTTTAACATAGATGGCAAGAGCACAAAAGAGAAAAGTGATTTAGTTTAGACAGAAAATGGCTTAGAAAACAATGATGTCTTTCTTATCCCTTGAAACAATTCCAATACAATTTTGAGAGAAATCTGAGACCCATTCTATATGGCGTTCTATCTAAAAGTGAATGTCTTTTCTCCTAAAACTGAGTGATGTAACCCAAATGCTAGCCATAAATTTCCAACCCTGATTGCTTTGTTTTTTAAAGTAGTGAACTTCCTAGAAAGTAACATATTTTCTTTTACCGGAAGAGTCAGAAAGTACTTTAATAGAGTTTCAAATTTTTAACAGCTCTCTTTTCCCACTATGCTCTGAAAATTTGTGGTGAGTTTATGAATACCCACTGATTTTAGAAGCTGTGGGTGGAGGCATCTGTTTTAGTTACAGAGTTTACTTCCATGCCCTTAATAGGAGATGGTGATATTCAATGGGATGTTCATAGATAGGTCAGGAGATATGTCTTTCTCAATGAAAAGACATTTAGGAGATACAAAATCCTTCCCTGAAAGAGGGTTGAAACCAAATTTTATTTTTAATTGCTTAACATCAGATAATAGCAACTCCCCTTCCATGTTCCCTCTTTTTCGTTACCAAAATACCACTATTGTTTCAAAGTTATAGGTAGAAATAATAGATTAAAAGGTATCTCTACATACTATAGAAATCTCTAGATTCCTCATTTATGCCACATGGTTATAAATAAACTAAGTAATCAGCAAAGACTAAAAGTAATAATAAGAAAAGAATTTTTTATAGTTGTAGGGAAATAGAATTTATCCAGTTGATGCTCTAAAGTTATTCCATCGCCTCTGTAACGTAACAGGTGCTGTGTGCCAGTAATTTGAACTGTTTGAAACCACCTTTTACTATTATCAATAAGGTTCTGAATAGAAACAAGGTAGTTAACAGTCTTGCTGCTGCTGCTAAGTCACTTCAGTCGTGTCCGACTCTGTGCGACCCCATAGATGGAAGCCCACCAGGCTCCCCTGTCCCTGGGATTCTCCAGGCAAGAACACTGGAGTGGGTTGCCATTTCCTTCTCCAATGTGTGAAAGTGAAAAGTGAAAGTGAAATCACTCAGTCGTGTCCGACCCTTAGCGACCCCACGGACTGCAGCCCACCAGGCTCCTCCATCCATGGGATTTTTCTAGGCAAGAGTACTGGAGTGGCTTGCTATTGCCTTCTCCGAGTTAACAGTCTTAAGAGGGGGAAATCTAAGTGTTTGGTATCTCGAAGGCAAAGGCTTGAGGACAGATTTTACTCTTCTGAGCATCAGCACTATTTTATAAGAGGGTTTGGGAGTGGTGAGGAAGGAAAGTCAGAGAATTATCCTTAGGAAAAAAAACATGATGTTAAGCCCATGGTAAATGATCTCATAGAACTATCTCCTGCTCTAATTTTTACTGTAAATTCATTATTTTCTAAACATGGTTAAAGAGGTACAACTAAACTACCAAACAGGTGAGAGAACATACCAGAAAGTTTTTAATTGGTGTTGTTAGAAAAATCAATGTACAACAGTTTATGTAAATTTTTAAAATACTCAGAAGAGAAGGGGATATGGTGCCTTTGAAAAAATTATCTGGCTTAACTCTAGGTTGGTTGTTTGGTCAGCTGATTGATTGTTCTAAACAGCAGTCACAGAGTACGAGCTGCAAAAATATGCAGATCTGCAGAGAGCTAGGGTAAAGAATGGACGCAGAGTGAAACTTGTGCTCTACCTGTGCAGTTCCTTAGAATGGAATGCTGTGGAAGCTATTGCCATGGCAACCAACAATCTTTCTGCTGAATGGAGGAACACGACAACCATGAGGAAAATGTTTTAAATGATCTACCTTATTGTATGATGTTTTTGGTGCCAACTAGTAGAAAAACACCATCCGTGGTATTTAGGACAGTCATGCTTAAATGAAGTTGCCTTCTTTTCAAAGAGACAAGACAAAGGAAAAAACTGGGGGCTCTTTCAAAGAGAGATAAGGGTTTGAGGTGGCAGTTGCAAACTCTCTGAAGAACATAATTGGTAAAGACCCTGATGTGGTTAAAGCAGACCGAAGCAATACCTAGAAACTGTGTTGAAAGTTCTTCCAAGCATAAAAGATCAGACATTAATAAGTTCTCAACATTCGGGAATTTCAGTCAAGATAGTTCAAAAGTTACTTGTATGACTTTTTATTTCTTTTTATTCCGGTTCTAAATAGTAATTTCTATAAAAATTAAAATGGAAATGATTTTAATACTAAATAATATTCTTATCATACATGATAAATATGTATAATGATATAGATAGAGAGGTAGATAAATCTTTATTATGCCTGTATGCACTGAGTCATGGGCAGAAATCTCTTGCCTTCGGAATAAAATCCAAATTCCATGCCCCGGCCTGAGAGACACTGTGATGGACCCCTGCCCACCTCTCTTACACTGGTTACCTTTCCCCACCCTCTCCCTCGCTACTCTGCGAGGTGCTGTGTCAACTGGTAGGATCAGAAACTCCACCTAATGGTGACTCAAACTAAGACTGATGTTTACTTGTTTACTTACTTAACAGGGAGTCTGAGGAAGGTGATCCTGCAGTTGGCTTGGAAGGCCAATATGCCATCAGGGTCCAGGTTCTCTCCAATGTTTTACTCTTCTACTTTCATATGCTGTTTTGGATCCTGGCCCTTTGTCTTATGGTTGTCAAAAGACTATACATTTCCAGGCATCATATTCTCACAAAAAGCATCCAAAGCAGAAAAGGGGAGAAAGAGGTAGAAATTTTCTCCTTTATGTCTGCTTTTTTTACCAGGGAGAAAAATTTTCAAGAGGGCCCTAGAAAACTCCCTCTCATGTCTCATTGGCCAGAACTGGGTTACAGGCCCATTCCTAAATCAATCAGACACTTTGGGACAGAATTTTCATGATTCACTTAGACAAATGGTGGTTCATCCCTTGAATCTTCCCATCACGTCTGAACAAAATTAGAGCTCTCTCAGAAAGGAAGAAGAGGCAATGGCTCTCAGACAAACAAACCATACACTTGCCTGATGGCCCAAAGCCACTCTGGTGTTCCTGCTGCTCTTCAACTATGACAAGTTTGTTCCAAAAGCAGGACCTTTTCCACCTGGAACACATGAGCCTAAGATCTTCATACTCCTTCTCATCATTCAGGTCTATGTTCAAATTGCCTCTCTTGTGGATACCTCCTAAATATCGTAGGGAATCTCTCTAGGTCAAGCTTTCAGGAACAAGAGCTGGCAGGAAACAGAACATTCAAATGAGGTGCTTCAAGGCATGTTTAATAAAGTTATTACTTAAAAAGGTAGAGCAGGATATAGGAAAACCAGGGCAGACCAGCCCTCTATGCCTGAAAGGACAAGAAAATGGAGACAGAGAAATTTGTGTGGACAGAAGCTGTGTCCTTGACCTTAAGGGTCACAGCCAGTCTGCAGAGACCCCACAAGGAGAAAGCCCAGGAAATAAATATGTTAACTTCATCAATAAATACCTCTTCCCCATCTGTACCTCATCTTCAACTGGTGCCCTTGTTTCTAAATCTGACATAGAGGAAGCGAGAGGGCAGGAATCCAGTGATGTAGTCTGTACAGTATCTGTCTACAGCAAAGAGCTGGGAGAAGAGTGCAAGGTGCATCTGGAGGGGCAAACAGAAGGTATCCAGCCCAAATCATATTCCATTTGTCAGCTTTTAGATTAACAACTATTTTAAAGTTTGGCATATGGAAAAACAAGTACAGTTGACCTTTGAGCAATAAGAAGGTTATGGGCACCAGACCTCCACCCAGTGGAAAATCTGAAAATAACTTTAACAGTCACTACCCCTGCCCCTCCCACTCAGCCAACCACCAATCACATAGTACTATAAAAGCCCGCGTGTACGTGGACTGTGCATCTCAAACCCGTGCTGTTCAGGAGTCTACTGTACTACCACACACTATCAGCAGGAGTGTAAATTGGTGTACCCTTGAAGACACATAGATTTTGACATAGCAGATTTACTTCAAAGAAATTATCCTACAGATGTGCTTTCTCATGTGTTCAAAGAAACACAAAATTTATTGTATTGCTAAGGAAATGGCAACCCACTCCAGTGTTCTTGCCTGGAGAATCCCAGGGACGGGAGAGCCTGGTGGGCTGCCATCTATGGGGTCACACAGAGTTGGACACGACTGAAGTGACTTAGCAGCAGTATGAGCAGCAGCATAAAATTAAAAAAGGAGAGAAAACAACATCTATGTCCATCAAAGGGGACTGGTAAATAAACGATGGTATAACCATTTGCCATTTCCTTCTCTAGGGGATCTTTCTGACCCAGGAATCAAAGCCAGGTCTCCTGCACTGCAGGCAGATTCTTTACCAACTGAGCTATGAGGGAATCCCTTGTAATAAAATACTATGCAGCTATTAAAAAGAACAAGATAGATCCAGAATGTTGGTAAGGAAAGATGCCCAATATAAGAACATTCTGGATGAATACAGTAAACTAAACTGTGCTTTAAGAAGTGGGATTAAAAATTTGAGAGTAAAGGGAATTAAAAAAATTTTTTCCCTGTTACTCTTTGTATTGTTTGAATTTTTACCACCTATACATATTATTTTCATAATATAAAACAGAAAAAAATTATTTTAAAGTGTTATTTAAAACACACAAATACATTAAAACATAACAGGAGGATAGAATAAGATATTAATATACATTTGATTTTCCTATTTCCTTCATATCTTTTTTTGAAAAAGACTGTGTAAGTTCAAAAACATATTTATAGAAAGAGGAGAAATTGAAATATTTTATTGGCAATAGTGATTTCATTATCCTCTTCATTGATGCAACAATATCTGGATATTCTATTTTAGGAAAGATGCTGATGGGATAGCAAGATATTAAAGGCGGTGAGAAATAAGGCAAGGCCCCGTGAGGTGTGGGTGAAGGCAGGTTTTTAATTTGCTGACGACAAAACCAAGGAAAGAAATGATGGCTGACTTTATAGCGTGTCTGTCCCAAGCAATAGGTGATGGCTGTGTGAATATGTGTTCCATAGGACGGAATTCCTTGGCTGTCCAGTGGTTGGGACTATGTCTTCCACTTAAGGGGTGTGGGTCCCATCCCTGATCATGGAACGAGGATCCCACATGCTACACAGCCTAGCCAAAACTGTGTTCCATGAAGTAGTAAAAAAAATCAAGAAAGATTTATTAAAAGGTAAATGTTGTCTCACTATGAGAAATAATTTTAAAGCAATCAGATTTATATCAGTAAAATTGGTTGCCCCAAGAATAATTGGCTTACCCTTCCTCGCTGTGTATATTACAGCATAACCTGGCTACTTGACCAGTTAGGGATGATGCTTGTATTAAATATCAGGTAGGAGTGTGGATGTAAGACTCGTAATTTTTTATTCAAAGATTTTACGACTACTCAAGTCTGAGCTCACACCAAAGTCATTCTCCACCATTGGCTTCTCTACACTGTCTCCTTCAGAACACGCTTCATGTCCTCTGATGTCACTCACTGTCACTGCAAAGCTGTCAGCTCCTCATGTCCCTTGTCCCACAGGACAACACAGAAACAAAAGGGGCCGAGCCATGAGCTGTGGGACACCCTATTGTTGAGGAGCTGATTCCCTGCTGCAGCTAAGTAGTTTGACAGCCTGCAGTGATATGCTAAGAGGGGTGGTATTACATAATAAAGGATTTTGGCTGACATTTTTATTTCTGGTTTCTAGGAGGTAAACTCTAAATCCTTGGAATTTCCCAAGGCATAGAAGTGTCTTTGATATTCATGGTGGATATTTTGGACTGTACCTGAGTTTTTTTTTACTAATGTAATGACTTGGGACAGGAACTTGTCTTGCCAGAAAAACCAACCATATAATTAGAGGGCTTCGAGCCAGGTGATATCATCCCCAATCTCTGGGGAGGAGAGAGGGACTCGAGATTGATCCAATTATTTGGTCAATGAGTTAATTAATCCTGGCTTTCTTCTTAATAGCTTTCTTCTTTATACTTTGTAGAAGCAGTTTAGGGAATAGTTCAGTGTGGACTCTGGGAACATCCTGCCTGAGTTTGCATCTCAGCTCTGTTGTTTAGCAGCTGCACGTCCTAGTGACCAGATTCTCCTAGGTGTGCGTCCACCCTCCCTTTACCTTCTTCATCTAAAGAGCATCATGTGGAACTTGATCATTTGCTTTCCTAAAACAGTTATAATATATGCATGGCAAGGCTCTAATTCATCAGCTTTGTTTTCTCATGAGAAAACTCAATGAACAAATTAAAACCATGCCGTTTGCTGTGATTGTTTTCCTAGTAAACCAAGACTTCAAGCAAATTATTTAGCCTCTTGATGCCCAAGATTCTCATTTGTAAAATAAAAGCAGTAAATAATAGCCCCTACTTTAGAGCATGATTGTGAGGATTAAATGAGTTAATATAAACAAAACCCTTAGAACAGTGCCTGGCATATAGAAAGCACTCAACAAATAATAGCTATTTTTCATCTCTTTATGTGTCATTTGATTTGTTTGTACTACGTATTACATACTATATGTATTTATCTATTACACATTATACTGTACATTTACATATATATTATCTTTGTAAACAGAAAAAAATAAAATTAAAACATGCAAAAATTCGAATTTTCTACTGTATAAAAATCACATTAATGTGTTTTCAATTCTCATCTAGACAAACTGGTCAAATTTTTGCTTAAAGTCATAACATCTCATAGTCACCATATAGAGAAATGGAATTAACTTTAGAGAAAGTATTTGAAAATTTCAGTGGCTATCTTAGATGGATATATATGTATAAAAAATAGATATATGTATATTTAAAATGTACGTATATAATTTTAAATTATTTTAAGTTCTTCAACCACCTTCCAAATAATCCATAATTCGCATTTTGTTCTCATATACATTTAAAGGAAGAACATTAGATGCTTATCTAATGTTTTCCACAGATGTTTCATCTGTGGAATTCTGGATACTTTTTTCATTATACCTTTATGTGTGTGTGTGCGCGCTAAGTCACTCAGTCGTGTCCAACTCTTTGTAACCCCATGGACTGTAGCCCACCAGGCTCCCCTGTCCAGGGAATTTTCCAGGCAAGAATACTGGAGTGTGTTGACATTTCCTACTCCAGGAGATCTTCCTGACCCAGGGATTGAACACATGTATACTGCATTGGCAGGTGGATTCTTTACCACTAGCACCATCCGGGAAGCCCTTATACCTTTATACATATTCTAAATTCAGTTAAGTCATCATATATTACTTTTTGTAATTAGAAAAAAAATATTATACTTAACTATTAAATTATTTTCATCAGAATCCTCTTTGCATTACATGTAGAAGAAAGCAGAAACAGAAATCACTTGAGAATTCAGTGACATGAGAGATTGCTTTTAAAACATTCTGAAATTATATTTTTATTGGTTTTAAAAAGATTTACAGCCTACTCAAAAATGCAGTAGAGAGGGCACCACAAAACAAATTTGTTTGAAAGCAGTGGAACCAGCACATGAATAGTCATGACATTCAGTGGCAGGTCCCTTGCTGAAAAATAGTTTTTATAATCTCTAATGGTGGATACTTTACCAACAGGGTAAGCTGCAATGTAGAATAAAATGAAAAGATTTTGAAGATAGAGATTAAAGATGAGAAAGTATTTTAAACTTCCTTCTACTGTGTCAATACAAATTGCAATCCTATATGGACTTAAAGAATATCAGCATTTATATGTATGGAAAATAAGAATACGGACTTTAGAATCAAACAGACTTTGAGTCTTCTTGGCTCTGCCAGATAGCCTGGATAAGTTATCGAATATCTCTGAGCCTCAATTTTCTAGTCTCTAAAATGTGAATAATAATGCCTTGCTGTAATAATTAAATGAAGTATAAAACACTGGTACCTTGCAAACGCTTAGTAAATTCAAATTTTTTTTTTTTTTGTATGAAAGACAACTGTCAGTTTTTTGCTTCTTTTACTGGCATGAAAATTAATTGCTTTCTTCCTACTCCTTTTATAATCAGCTGCATAAGAGGAACTGTGTAAATGGAAAAGCAACATTAGACTATGTAAGAATTAGAGAAACTGACTTCAAAGTTGTTTCTAAAATGCATTCCTTTCCTTTAAAGCATCCAAGACCTTTGAGAGTTTAACACAGAGGCATACTAGGCCAACTCTGTGATCTTATCAAGTGTAAAAAGAAAGCAAAAACAGAGAATCTAACATACAAATACAAAATGTTTTCTACTTTGCTCAGTGATCTCCAAATCCTTCTGAACTGCTGGTCTGCAGCTCATCACTGACCTGTGGATTTCTCACACAGGTGCCAGAGTAAACTCCTAGCATTTAAAGAACGCCTTTTCTTACACAAAGGCTCATGTCAAACTTCAAAGGGTTTTGAAGATCTCAGAATTGACCTCAAAGGTTGCTGCATGAGTTAACTGAGGCCTTAAGAGCACATTGGGCTCCCCAGGGGGCGCTACTATGCAGGAGACACAAGGGACATGGGTTTGATGCCTGGATCAGGAAGATACCGTGGAGAAGGGAATGGCAACCCACTCCAGTGTTCTTGCCTGGAGAATCCCATGGACAGAGGAGCCTGGAGGGCTACAGTCCATGAGGTCGCAAAGAGTCGAAAACAACTGAGTAAGCATATGCATATGGGGTACCTATTACAGTTTTTAGCTTAACTTCAACAAAACATTTTTCCTTAAGGGGAAAGTCTCTCTTCATTGTTCTTCTGCACTTCTCATTCAAGAAGACTTCTCTGGAAGGACAGAAATCCCACAGTTTGGAGCCAGAGAGAAAGTGGTCCATCTCTACCCTTCACCCAGTATCTACTTGAGTGTGAACTCTCGGACTATAGCTGTATGGAATATTCCTCTAGTCCATGACGTTTTCTTAACTATCAGCATCTCCCTGAGACCTACCCCTCTAAAAAGGGGGTCAACACTCCTGGGTGTGAAGTGTATAGAATGAAAGTTTCTTCCTTTTTGCCTACTTACGTAAACTCTTAGGTTTTTCCTATCATCTCTCGAATGCTGCTGCTGCTGCTGCTAAGTCACTTCAGTCGTGTCCGACTCTGTGTGACCCCATAGACGGCAGCCCACCAGGCTCCCCCGTCCCTGGGATTCTTCAGGCAAGAACACTGGCGTGGGTTGCCATTTCCTTCTCCAATGTGTGAAAGTGAAAAGGGAAAGTGAAGTCGCTCAGTCATGTCTGACTCGTAGCGACCCCATGAACTGCAGCCTACCAGGCTCCTCCGTCCATGGGATTTTCTAGGCAAGAGTACTGGAGTGGCTTGCCATTGCCTTCTCCGATCTCTCCAATAGTTATTATATTTTCTACTTGAAGGAACTAAGTATCATCTATGAACCTGATATTCTGTCTTCCAGATTGCTTAGACAAATTTCAAACAGGTCTTCCTCAGCACAGAGGCATCTCTGAAACCCTGCAGTTTATGCTTTTCCACCTTAAGACATGTTTACTGATTCACATACTGTTTACTCATTTTAAACCTGGTCCCCATCCTTATTTTATTTTTAAAGTAGTGCCAATGCAATGTTGACCTCATCAAAATTTCTTCTTAGATAGTAGGAAATGTCTTTGCATTTAAGGATTTGAGGGAAACCTTATAATTATAAATCATACCCACTAGTTGTCCCTTTGGCACAATAGCCTTTACTTCACTCAAGACCTCATAGTATTTCTTTGTGAATTTCCCTGACAAGTTATGGTGCCTTTTCCACAGTAGATTGTTTATACATTTTTCATTGGTCCTGTCGTTTAATTACAGTTTCAACTGGTTTATCCAGTATGGTGTGATAGTATCTATAAGTTTCCACAGCTATGCCTGCAATTCTTCATTTAGATAGAATTCAGATAGGCAATCCATCAGTCCTTGGAAAAGTTTGCCGTAACAGGGTACACAATTCTGCCAGCAGTTGCACCATTTAACCCTTGATGTTCTTTAAAAACTAAATAGATCAAGTTCTGCTGATTCATCTCTTTTTGGTGTGTTAACTAGGTCTTGGGCACCTCAATATTTATTCATAAGAATAATACCACCTTGTATTTGTGCAGGGCTTTATGCTTTTCAATTATTTTCAACTTTTCAGTCGGTCCAGTAGTACTAAATCTCTGTGAATCCAAAATAAATGACTCTAAAAAATAAAGCCTATTAATAAAAAAATTTTTAAGTGGGTGTCCTGGGCATGTTTCCTTAGTAAAGATGAAGGAGAAAAAAGAAAACCAATTCATTTACTGTTAGGACTGTCTGCTGCATTCATTTCCACTCCAATTAAGAAATTCCCCTTATTTTCCACTTTACTTCTGATTAAAAAGCAGAGACATTACTTTGCCGACCAAGGTCCGTCTAGTCAAGGCAATGGTTTTTCCCGTGGTCATGTATGGATGTGAGAGTTGGACTGTGAAGAAAGCTGATCGCCGAAGAATCGATGCTTTTGAACTGTGGTGTTGGAGAAGACTCTTGAGAGTCCCTTATACTGCAAGGAGATCCAACCAGTCCATTCTAAAGGAGATCAATCCTGGATGTTCATTGGAGGGACTGATGCTAAAGCTGAAACTCCAATACTTTGGCCACCTCATGAGACGAGTTGACTCACTGGAAAAGACTCTGATGCTGGGAAAGGTTGGGGGCGGGAGGAGAAGGGGACGACCGAGAATGAGATGGCTGGATGGCATCACCGACTCTGTGGACATGAGTTTGAGTGTACTCTGGGAGTTGGTGATGGACAGGGAGGCCTGGCGTGCTGTGATTCATGGGGTCGCGGAGAGTCGGACACGACTGAGCGACTGAACTGAACTGAACTGAACTGACTTAAAGTTTCTTTTTTTGGTTTAGAGTTCCCTGAACAATGCTTCTCCAATTCTTACTGATCATCATCTATAAATAATTATCAACTGATTTTCAAAGAAAGCTACTGTATAATAGGTTTTATTTATTAGACAGGTACTAATGGATGTGAGAGTTGGACTGTGAAGAAAGCTGATCGCTGAAGAATTGATGCTTTTGAACTATGGTGCTGGAGAAGACTCTTGAGAGTCCCTTGGACTGCAAGGAGATCCAACCAGTCCATTCTAAAGGAGATCAATCCTGGGTGTTCATTGGAAGGACTGATGCTAAAGCTGAAACTCCAATCCTTTGGGCACCTCATGTGAAGAGTTGACTCACTGGAAAAGAGTCTGATGCTGGGAGGGATTGGGGGTGGGAGGAGAAGGGGACGACAGAGAATGAGATGGCTGGATGGCATCACTGACTCGATGGATACGAGTTTGAGTGTACTCCGGGAGTTGGTGATGGACAGGGAGGCCTGTCGTGCTGTGATTCATGGGGTCACAAAGAGTCGGACACGACTGAGCGACTGAACTGAACTGAATGCCAGGCATTGTACTGAACATTTTATATTTTTTTAGTCCACCCACAACAACTCTAATGGGGTAGATATTCACCCCAGCTTTCTAGAAGAAGGAACAGAAGTTAAGTAGGAATTTATTTGTTATTTGCCTACAGTCCGACTGGATTTAAACACAAATCTACCTAATTCCAAACCTTTGCCCTTAACCGCTATTTTCTTTTGCCATTTAATTGGAGCTAAATCAAGCATTTCTAAAACTATGATTAGATTAGAATGTTGACAGTCTGCATTCCAGGCTGGTTCTGCTGCAACCAACTATTTGGTCAAGGACAGGTGACTTGTGGGAGCCTGTTTCTTTATCTGTTAAAAGTGTTCGCAGATTACAAGACCTTTAATGTTCTATGATTCTATTTATGCAAATATTCATTAACCCTATGTGGTCATGGGTAGGCACCAAACAAAAGGAAAAAAATGTGACTCATACATTTAAAGAGAACAGTTTGCTATTATTCATAATAATTCTTCCACACAGGAGGATCATGTGTGTTCTATTATTTTACTGCACAGCTACCTCCCTAAAAAACCCAGAGGCGCTCGTTAAGTACATCCCCCACTTTTGAGTGTGATGGCAGTTATATAGGCAAATGAATTTTATTCATTGCTATGAGTGATGGATATATGCATTCATTGCTTGACTTGAAACTGCTATAATTGAAAGTTTGAATGCAACAGAGTGTTTATTCTCTTATTTAGATTGTATTCAGAGTGATCCAGTGAAGAAAATTAACATCAGGACTTAGTTTTTCCCCATGTAATTTTTAGATTTCTCAGCTTCCCTTATTCTTTACATATAACTCAAACTTTTTCTTATTTCCACGTATAATGAGAACTTTCTATGGGGATTATTTAGCGTGACTGCCCTCCTAACCACACCTTCTCAATCCTGCCAGAGTCTTTGCCACACAAATCTTTCTCCACTGTTCTCTGCCCTGCCCAGCAAACTGAAATTTGCTGACTATATTTCCATGACTCCTTGTGAGCTGGAACACATAGGAGATTTGAGGGTGGAAAGTGGGGTATTTTTCCCTGCCTCCTGCTGTATTTTTCCCACCTCTTGCTCATCACTCCTCAATCACATTTTCTGCCAGATTGGTCTTTTTTTCCCAGCTCCGCTTCTCACTAGGTTCTGCTAACTCTGCTTCCTTTCTTCGCTTCTTCATCCCAGGGAGAAAATGGCTCATTCTCTGTAGGTGACTGCAGGTGCCTCACCATACTTTATTTCTTTTCTTATCCTTGCCTATATATAATTGTTTTTTTGTTGTTGGTTTGTTTTTAATTTTCAAGTCTTTATTTTTAGGTCATGCCATGTGGGATCTTAGTTCCCTGACCAGGGGTCAAACCTGTACCTCTTGCATTGGGAGCATAGATTCTTAACCACAGAGAATTCCATCCTTGCCTGTATATCTCTGAGTAGTCTTTTCATTAAAGTCTCTTAATTTGAACTACCTAGTGTGATTTTACTTTTTCCCTAGGACCCCAACTGATTCACCATCTCTCACCTAATACCAATTGATTTGGAATTTAAGCACTCCAATCTAAAGATGACATTGACTTCAGTGAATATGTATTGAACATCTTGATATGCTCAGGATTATTCTAAAGGAGATCAATTCTGGGTATTCATTGGAGGGACTGATGCTAAAGCTGAAACTGCAATACTTTGGCCACCTCATGCGACGAGTTGACTCACTAGAAAAGACTCTGATGCTAGAAAAGGTTGGGGGAGGGAGGAGAAGGGGACGACAGAGAATGAGATGGCTGGATGGCATCACCGACTCTGTGGACATGAGTTTGAGTGTACTCCGGGAGTTGGTGATGGACAGAGAGGCCTGGTGTGCTGTGGTTCATGGGGTCGCAGAGAGTCGGACACGACTGAGCGACTGAACTGAACTGAACTGATGAGGGGTACCAGAGTCATTGGTGATATGATTCTTGTCCTTGAGAAGTTTATAATCTATAGAATGTCTGTAGTCAATATATTAAACAATTAACTTGTAACACAGGACTTTAAATTTTAAATTAGGTAGTTCATAAGACTAGTCTGGTGACACAAGATAAAATTATCACAGGAAATGCTCACCCTCCCGATATGCCATACTTCTTGTACTTTTTAATTTCCTGCTTTGAAAACATTTAAAAAAATTTATTTTGTTGGAGGATAATTGATTTACAATATGGTGCTGGTTTCTGCTATCACCATACTATTGCGTCACCATGAATTAGTCATAGGTATACATATGTCCCCTCCCTCTTGCACCTCCCTCCCAAGTCCCACCCTATCCCACCCCTTTAGATTGTCACAGAGCGCTCCCCATGTCACACAGCAAATGCCCACTGGCTATCTATTTTACACACGGTAGTAAAGCGTCTGCCTGCAATGCAGGAGACCTGGGTTTGATCCCTGGGTCGGGAAGATCCCTGGAGAAGGAAATGGCAACCCACTCCGATATCTGGAGAATCCTGTGGAAGGAGGAGCCTGGTAGGCTACAGTCCACAGGGTTGCAAAGAGTCGGACACGACTGAGTGACTTCACTTTCACTTTCAATGTACATGTTTCCTTGCTACTCTCAATTCGTCTCACCCTCTTCTTCCCCTACTGTGTCCACAAGTCGGTTCTGTCTGCATCTCCATTGCTGCCTTGAAAACAGGTTCATCAGTACTGTCTTTCTAGATTCCATACATGCATTAATGTACAATATTTATTTTCTTCTTTCTGACTTATTTCACTTTGTACAATAGGCTCTAGATTCATCCACCTCATTAGGACATTTTATTAGATTGATAAAGGATATTATTCCAAATGAGAAAGTATTAGTGGAATTTTAACTAGCCATGGACTATTCACGCATGAAATATCCTGAGTGAAATGTGTTCAGAGGTACCTGCTGTATAAACACCATGAGGGCCACGAGGTCAGTCTAGATAGCATATTAAAAAGCAGAGACATTACTTTGCCAACCAAGGTCTGTCTAGTCAAGGCTATGGTTTTTCCCGTGGTCATGTATGGATGTGAGAGTTGGACTGTGAAGAAAGCTGATCGCCGAAGAATTGATGCTTTTGAACTGTGGTGTTGGAGAAGACTCTTGAGAGTCCCTTGGACTGCAAGGAGATCCAACCAGTCCATTCTAAAGGAGATCAATCCTGGGTGTTCATTGGAAGGACTGATGCTAAAGCTGAAACTCCAATACTTTGGCCACCTCATGCAATGAGTTGACTCACTAGAAAAGACTCTGATGCTGGGAAAGGTTGGGGGTGGGAGGAGACAGGGACGACAGAGAATGAGATGGCTGGATGGCATCACTGACTCTGTGTACATGAGTTTGAATGTACTCCGGGAGTTGGTGATGGACAGGGAGGCCTGGCGTGCTGTGATTCATGGGGTCGCGGAGAGTCAGACACGACTGAGCGACTGAACTGAACTGAACTGAAGAAAATGGTAGGGTATTTGCCACTGATCAGTTTGAAACTGTCCACTATTCCCATACACTAATTGAGTAAGAAATTGATCGACTGCAGCCAACTCTGAATTTCAGTGGGACTCCTCTGATAGGTCCAGCGGTCTACACGAAAACCCAGCTTTGCTCATTAGTGTGTCTCCTGAATTGGGTCAGAGAGAAGGCCCCAGAGGTGGGAGAATGGGAAAGGTATACACTGTACTTTGGTGCCTAATATGATTATTGCAATCCAATAAACAGGTTACTATTTTAAGAGCTTGAATGTCAAGAGTACAAACTTGATATTTCAACCACAGGTTGGGAAGGGAAAGACAGAATGTGCAGAAAGGTGTTGAGTTTCTCTGTGTACAGACATCAGTGGGTTCTCTTATCATAGCAAGAAAAGATTTATCAGAATGTGGGGGCTTGTTTTCAAATTCAGTTTGAATTCGGTTAGGCAAGAGAGGAGAAAGACTTGTAGGAGAGAGGGAAAAAAACATAAGGCTGGGCAGAACAGTGGAAATGAACTAGGTATTACACAAAGGACAATGAAAAAAAAAAAACATCCTGACTTGACAGCCAAGCATACTATGAGAAGTACAAAGTAATGTTGGACATGAAATAGAGGCAGATCAACTTCCTACAATCATGCTGATGAGAACAGAACAGTATAATTTCAAAGCATTATCAGCAGTGTGATTTTTTAAAAAAATCTTTCTTGACATATAGTTGATTTACAATGTTGTGTTCATTTCTGTTGTACAGTAAAATGATTCAGTTATACATATATCTATTCTTTTTCAGATTCTTTTTCTCATATGGGTTATTACAGAGTATTGGGTAGAGTTCCATGTGCTATACCCAGATATATGATTCTCTGTTCTCCTTATAGTAGTGTGAGGCAATGGTAAGCCACTCCAGTACTCTTGCCTAGAAAATCCCATGGATGGAGGAACTTGGTAGGCTGCAGTCCGTGGGGAGCCTGGGGGTCGGACACAATTGTGTGACTTCACTTTCACTTTTCACTTTCACACATTGGAGAAGGAAATGGCAACCCACTCCAGTGTTCTTGCCTGGAGAATCCCAGGGATGGGGGAGCCTGGTGGGCTTCCGTCTATGGGGTCACACAGAGTTGGACATGACTGAAGTGACTTAGCAGCAGCTTAGCAGCAGCACGCGCTCATCCCAGCAACCTTTCTGTAGATTCATGGTTGGTTAGAAATGCTGTCATTTTCAACAATCAGGGCTTGGAGTGGATGTGATCTCATAAGACTGCAGACCTGGAAGCCAATTTCGAGGTCCTGTGCATGTTACAGTAGATGTAGGAGAGAGGAAGTTCAGAAGTACATTCTCAGCTACATTAAAGGTGGGGATAGATCCACTAATGAGGCCACGTACATTTGTAGCTACTGCAACAATAGCCATTCAAGATTGCTTCCTTTCCCAAAGCTGGAGGCAACATAGCAATGATTTCCTTTCCCTGCAGAGGAGCCTGCTCCCACAAGGAGTGTGGGAAACCAGAAAAGTGCCATCATTTACTGCCAGCTCATCCTGATAGATACTGGATAAATGAAGGGTCGTAAACATACAGAAGTGATAATCAGTGGAGAGTAGAATTTCCAAGTTTCAGCAACACTGTCTGATTGCTGCTGCATTCTACAGACTTTCCTTTTCTCCCTTTGCTCTCAGCTCTCCCAATTTCAAATGAGGTACAGTAGCACTGAGACTCGTCCATCTTTAACAACGGCTGCATAAATGCCTTTTAAATTTGTGGTTCTGGAGTGGCAATTATTGGAGCACTTCGCTAATCAATGCCTGGTGAGTCTAATCTCTGGCTATCAGACAATTAAATAAAAATGCCTGAAAACTGGATGGTAAATTAGCAACACCAATTGTTGAAGTGATACATATGTGTTTTTTCACATTAAGGTAATAGTATTCCCTGGTGGCTAAGACAATAAAGAATCTGCCTGCGATGCAGGACACCCATGTTTCACCCTGGGTCAGGAAGATCCCCTGGAGAAAGGCATGGCAATCCACTCCAGGATTCTTGCCTGGAGAATCCCATGGACAGAGGAGCCTGGTGGGCTACAGTCAATGGGACTGCAAAGAGTCAGACATGACTGAGTGACTTAACACCATGATATAACACTTATTATGACAGTGGCCTTGATTCCTTGAGTTAGCAGAACAAAGGACTGACACTCTATATGACTATTTCAGGCAGTGAAAAATTCCTGGTCTGCTCCATTTCCTCCTATAAACCTGCACTGCACACAACACATTGATGTGAAATCAGATGACATGATTATGTGAAAGTAGTTTGTAAACTGAAGCTATAAAATGCTCAAGAAAACATTATTACTATCATTCAATGAATCATAAAAGAATGTATTGGAAGGTCACTCATAGGTCAATATTTTCAAATTTTAGAAAAATTTGCTTATTCTTTGGAACTAAATATACTGAATTACATTTTTGAAATCTTATTTATTACAAGTTTGGTATACTGATAACAATAATCTGAAGTGCCCACCAGAATGAAATACATGCATGAAAATAAAATTACTTATCTCTTTGTAATGCCTTAAAATACTGTGTTCTGAATGTATACAGATATGTTTAAAAGGATATTCACTGTGACACAGGTGTGGCAAAACAACCAAACAAACAAAACCAAGCTGGAAACAACCCCTGTGTCCATCATTATGGATTTGTTTGAATGAGTTATCGGACATTTGTATCATAGAATGCCAAAGAAAAGAATGAAATAGACTTTGTAAGTACTGACACGGAAAGATATCCAGGAGCTACTAATAAGAAACATAATGTGCAAAACAGTGTGTATTGTATGATTAGTATGTTTTAAGAGCTATATAATTGTCAAAGTATTACTGGGGGAAAAGTCTCTGTACAATAATACATGATAGTAAGGAGGAAACCATTCTGGTGGAATACCTGCTACTCCTTTGTTAATACTGGCTCTCCATATTCCAAGAGGTTGACTTTCTACAACAATTTTATAACTTTTGGACTTCTTTTCATAATGAGCTTATTCTCTTTTCATGAGCGTAAACGGTCAAGACTTTTACAAATGAATAAAACACCTGTGCTTCAAACAAAACCTAAATACATTGATGAGCAAGTATGATTGACTTTCAATCATATATTGAAAGAAATATTGAAGGTTTGAATTGCTAACACAAAATGGAGTTTAATTCCACTTGTTGAGACCAAATCAGAATTATGGCGCTTTGAAAAAAAAGTCTCAAAATATTGATCCCACTGCTCCAAGACACCAGGCAATAAGTTCAAAATAAGCTCCAAAGTCTCCATGAGTCTAAAACATCTTTTCCTGCTAACATAAGCTGAAACAAAGATGAGTTTTATCCTCTTGGAAGAGTTTTAGGTTTTGTTTGTGACCAATAAATCAAAGGCCCACATGTCTGTTGAATGCACTCTAAGCCCCAGAGAGAAACCAGCACAAATGGCTTGAACTTAAGTTGAACAGGGTCAACTTGGACTTGCACAAAAGGAAGCACTGGTAGTGACCAAAGTTAGCTTTGCTGTTTGCCATCAGGAGCAAAGCACCAAGAGTGTGAACTGCTTGCTAGGGGAGACATTCAAGATTCAGTCACTTCAGAGATGAAAGGTTACTTTTCCTTCGTTTGTCCATTCCCACACTTGTTAAAATGCCTGGTTGATGGCTGAATATAGAGAAAACCATGATTGCTATTAAAATTTTTCTGGACATTTAGCAGTATGCAAAACAAATCTTATGCAGACACACAAAATAATAAAATCTCAGTCTGTGAAGTCTGTGTGGTTGCACGCCATTAAATAGTTTTCCCATTATGGTTTTTAAACTGGGCAAGCCACATGCTTAAACACAAACATACTTTTGAAAAGCAAGATGATTTCACAAAAGTTACAGTTTCCTTTTACACATCAAAGCATGCACATGAGGGAAAAATTTCTTCAAGACTATATGCAAAAATAGTTTGGTTCTAGATTGACTCTTCAAAATCTTCAAAACTAGTTATAAATGTAGTACAAGAGAGGAAATCGTTCTTTCAGTACCTGTGACTGCTTCAGCTGGTTCAGTAGACTTTCATCATAGGCAAAGATTCTCAATATAAAATGTCTTTTGGAATTTGGAAGTTAGGTTCCATAAATTCACTGTCTCCTCTGCATTATCATATGAAAATGTAAATATAGGGGAATTAAATAATATCTCTTTCTAAAAGAATAAAGATTAAAATAGAAAATGAAAGCTCATATCCTCTAATAAGTATTTACCACAAGTTCCTAGAAGCCTCCTAGGAAATCTGAGATCAGGATCCATACTGCTTGTAATAAAAAATATCATAAACACCAATATGTTTATAATTTAAACATATGAAATCACATCTAATCATCTTAGAATGGCATAAATAAACTTTAAACTTTAATTTAAAATATAGTTACTTAAGAAACCAGTCGATAGATAGCATAAGCATAAATTTTGCTTTCAGTTCAGTTCAGTTCAGTCGCTCAGTCGTGTCCGACTCTTTGCGACCCCATGAATCACAGCACGGCAGGCCTCCCTGTCCATCACCAACTCCCGGAGTTCACTCAAACTCATGTCCATCTAGTCGGTGATGCCATCCAGCCATCTTATTCTCTGTCGTCACTGTCTCCTCCCACCACCAATCCCTCCTAAATAAGTAACATTTTTAACAGTTAAAATTACATAAATTGGTGGATTTGCAAACCTGAAGAAATAGACTGCTAGGTGAGTTACAACATAATATGATAGAGCTACACTGGTTTTCAACTAATTTTAATTAAAGACGATTCAACATAATTACTTTGCTTTTATTCTTGCAAAAAAAGTGAACTATTTACATTATGTTGCATAAATGTATTTGCTTATACATGTATAATTGCGCTACAACACGGTACTCCTAGGTTCTGGTATTTATATATATGCCAAATACTTTATACTGTGTACAGTGACATTCACTTCATGGAATTATAACGAGGAACAGCAGTGTGTAGAAAGCAAAATAAAAAGGCCAAGATACACTTGTTGATTTTGAGTTGATTTCATGTAACTCTTAAAAACTTTGAGTCAAAAAGATTTTAGAGTGAACGGTAAAGAAACACGAAGAGCCACATGGTTATTAGTGTTAGAAGAATGGGTTACAAATATTCCATGATGCAAAGGCTACAGTTCTTTAGAATAAACACAGGTAAGTTACTCCATATTTTTTCACACTCAGTATTTCAAATAAGAGAAATCTTATACGAAAATTAGTGTTCATGTAACTCCAGAAATTTCTCTCATATTAAATTTTCCTGATCAGCCCAAAAAGGCATTTCACATAAAAGAAATCTATTCAAATGTTTTCCTCAAATACAGTTCAATGAACATTTATTCTTTGTTGACTTTATTACACAAGGGCACACATGAAGAAAAATATAGATCCTGTCCTGGTGAGCAGGGGTCATAAATGAGATACTCAAATAATCACAATAAAAAGTGATGAGTGCGGTTATAAATATGTGCATTGTTGTAGGAGTAGCAAAGGAAATAGTGAACTCCCGGGTTTTTAGGGATGAATAGGAATATAACATGAAGATAAGGGGAGGAAAAGTGCACCTCCTACCATCCGTCTCATTGTTTAGTCACAAAATAATTATATTTATATATACATAATATTTTATATATTATATATTTATAAGTAATTTTGATTCAACAAAAGAGACTTTTAAATCTGCATATTTGAAAGTTCTATCGAAAAACTTGGTCAAAATAAAAAGGCACCTCCTAACTTGTAGACAGGTGGAAGAGGAAAATAAAGGCACAGACTCTGGTGCCAGACTGCCAAGGGTTAATCCCAGGCTCTGCCTTTTACTTGCTTTGTGAGTAACGTGTGTGTGTGGCAAGTTACTTAACCTCACAGCCCTTCAGTTTGCTAAAACAGGAATGATAATTACTGTAGCTGATGATTGGTTCAAAACCAACATGCTCTTCTATCTAAGGGGTTGAATTTCCCTTGATAAAAGTCCCAGGAAAGAACACCCAGGGCTTTCGCCTTGGTCTCTGACCAATGATTCCAAATTTGTTAAGTTGAATCCATTCAGCAGAAAACATGATCAAAGAGTCAGCTGGGAAGGGAATCCACCTCTTCTCTGCTGGATGCACAAATGCTGATGGACTGTTTTATAAACTCTCTTGGTACTAAAGGGCAAGTTTCCCAATACGGGAAAGAAGCCTGAAGCCATTTAAACTCTCTCACACACACACCATATATATATATATTTTCCACCCCCCAGAGAGAAGGAAGATTAACCAGACCATTCTGAAGTAAGCTGGTAAAGCACAAGCATATCAAAATCAAACACTGCCATGCAGAAGCACAGCTCAGCATTAGAATTCTGACAGACTTACCTAGCAGGTAACGAAAGCAAAACGCCCAGGGAGATCTCCGGGCACTGTGTCCTGCTGCCCTGTCACTGACCTTGACACGTTAATAACCCAGGCCTCAGTGGGACTGCCAGACTACATCACTTCCTCTGCACACAATTTAATATGGACCACCAAGGGACTTCCCCGGTCATCCAATATTTAAGAATCCGCCTTCCGGTGCAGGGGACGAAGTTCGACCCCTGGTTGGGGAACTAAGATCCCACAAGCCCCGGGCAACTCAGCCCGCCTGAGGCAGCTAGCGGAGCCGGTGTCCTGCAGCTACTGAGCTCGCATCCTCTAGAGCCCTCACTCCACAGCAGGAGGAGGAGTAGCCCCTACTCACTGCAACTAGAGGAAGCCACACGTAGCAACGACTACCTAGCACAGCCTATATACGTGTGTGTGTGTGTGTGAGATAAATGTGGTAGAGCAGCCACGAGTCACCAACAGCCACTTGCAGGCATAGCATAGCACGCAGGTAGTGCCTTTCTGCTTCTTGACTCCTATTGTCAGAATGAGAATAGTAGCTAAGATGAACTGAGCACTTAATACATGATACTCATCGTGCTAAAACCTTTTTCTGTATTGCCTCATTTAATCTTCTGTCCCACGCAGTAAGCACTGTTATTATAGCTATTTTACAGAGGAGGAAATTAAGGCACAAACTTGTGCCAAGGCCATATAATCTTTAAGGTCCCATCATTTTTGAAAGGAGGATCTGGGGCTCATACCATGGTCTGTCTAATCCCAGAGGACACACATGATTTGGCCACAATCTTCTCCAATCTCTGGAAGGAAAGAAAGATTTTTCTGTTGTGAGGGAGGGACAAGATGTGAAAAAGTTTAAAAGCAAACACCACTGGTTTTAGGCAAATGTATAAAAAAGATATATTTCTCTTTGGTTCCTGTCCGCTTCCATTTCTAAAACTTTCTCCTACATTGTTTTGTTTCTTTTCTGATTTGGAGTGCAAATTTAATATTGTTGATTCTGTTATAATATTTGGTATTGCAAAATAATATTTGATTTTCTAATCATGGTCACAGGTCTCTAATCTCCCATAAGTTTTATACCATTCCTTACTGCCCTTCCCTCCTGTCATCGGTGACAGACTCTGGTGCTGGTTAGGAGAGAAAGGAAATCTTTCTGCCGCCCCAAATGGGCCCTAACACCAGTCCCTTCTTCGCTTTTCCACTGCTCAACAACAGCCTTCTTGGCTCATCTCCAAAATTTCTTGAGAACATAACATTGATGTTGTGAGGGACTCTGTGCCAAGTGTATCAGGCTTTAGACTTGTTTCTGATTACTGACAGGTAAATTTGAATGGATGAATTATCTAAAATCCTGGCCTCTAAAGACTTTAAGTTATGGTGACAACCTACATGGTCTTGAGTTCATATCTGCATACAGCTTCTTGGAAACAGAATTCTTGGGCAAAATGACTGCATTGTAACATGTTTCATGATCACGTAAAATTAGAACTTAAAAGGTCACTCAGTCCAAGGCTTTTAGAGATGAGGAAATGAAAACCCTGGGAAGTTAAGAACTATCCCAAAGTCACACGACTTATTAAAGCTTGTACCAAATTAGAAACCAGATCATCTTATCACAGTTCTGCTAGTAAACAAACCACAGGACTGAAAGCAGTATGGTGCAGAAGGACCACCTGCCTAGGAATACGGAGAGCTGGGGTTAGCTGATTCTTCCACTATGTGACTTTAAACTAGTCACTTCTCTGCGCCAATTTCTTCAACTATAAACTGACAGATTTGGCCTAGAATTGTCCAATAAGATAGTCATTAGCTACAGATGTGGTTACTGAGCACAGGTTCAAATTAAAATGATCTGTAAGTATAAAATATCTGTATAATTTCAAAGACTTAGTACTATAAAAATGTAAACTATCTCTACATCATTTTTATGTTAATTACATGTTTAATACTAGTATTTTTAATATTTGGGATTAAATGAGATGTATTACTAAAATTATTTTTGTCTGTTTCTTTTCCTTTTTAAAATGTAGTTACTAGGAAATTTAAAATATCTGTATGGTTTGCCTTATCTTTCTACTGGGCACAATACAATAGGAGATCTCTCAGGCAGTTTTTAGATCAGGAGTCAGCACGTTTTTTTTGTTGTTGTTTGCGAAAGGCCAAATAGTAAACACCTTAGGCTCTGGGGACTGTATGGTTTCTTTTGCAACTGTTCGAGTGCACCCTAGCAGCAGTAAAGCAACCACAAGACAATACATATAAGCTTGGCTGTGTTTCAATAAAACTTTATACATACATACAAATGGGTGATTTCTACAGTCCATACACCAAAAAATGTGGGTGTGTTTCAGTAAAATTCTGTAAGAAAAACAAACAATGGGCCAGATATGGTCCACAGATTTGCTATAGTTTGCCATCCATAGTCTATGAATCGATTCCGTCTTTCTCCCACCCAACATTTCCTGAGAAGCTATTCTGTATGGAAGATAAAGATCCAGCCTCTGCCTCTAGTCTACAGATCCAGGAGCATAAACACACAAGCCATTGGATACGGTGAGAACAACACTGTAATCAAGGGGGTTAGAGAAGGCTTCTTAGGAGCAACAACTGAGTTAGGGGCCTGAAGAATGAGAAAGGAACTTTCTGATTTAAAGAAACAAACAGGCATATCTAGGGAGATGTGAAAATGTAAGGGGA
The DNA here is from genome assembly GCF_049115385.1 of Moschus berezovskii. Taxonomy (NCBI): domain Eukaryota; kingdom Metazoa; phylum Chordata; class Mammalia; order Artiodactyla; family Moschidae; genus Moschus; species Moschus berezovskii. Next base: position 85,752,401 of record NC_142468.1, read on the forward strand.
AGAGTGTGTGAGAGTGAGAGAGTGTGTGTGTGTGTGTGTGGTGGGTAAGGAGAGGTATTGTGGTCGAGGGAAGTGAGGTGGGAAAGAGAACAGGGGCCAGATGATGAACACTTCTGAGAGCATCTTAAGACCCTACGACAGTACATATTGCACAGGAATTCTGAGGGCCAAAGCTCTCCACCTTGGGGGCCAGCTCTGTTGGAGCACCAGCCGTGGAGGGCAGCCAGGCTGGTGGGGGTGGAGATGGAACCACAGCAGCAGCTGCAGAAGTGATGAGTGGACAATCTGCAGGTAATTAGATCAGTGTGTTTTGCATCAGAGAGCTGAAAACCTAGCTCAGTGCTGGCCATCAGTAGGGCCAAACAACCTTACCAGGTACTGTTGGCTGGCCTGAGGCTGAAGCAGAAATGAAGGGAACAAGAAGGAAAGGAAAGGAAGGAAAGCAGTCGAAAGGAAGAGCAAATGAGGTGAGAGCTGAGTCTCTGTGGAGATAATAAATAGCTAAAGACCTTAGAAGACCCTCTGAGGTGCTGAGGAGGAGGCTGCTAGGGGCTGCTAGGTTAGTGCAGAGGTTCTTGACCCAGACTACGCATTAGAACCTCTTGTGTAACTGGAATTTATATATATATATACACAAATACACATACATAGCTATGTAAATACACATATCTATCTATATATATACTGATGCCTGGGCTCCACCCCCAGGGATTCTGATTTAATTAGATCAGGGGCCCATGCGTTAGAAATTTTAAAAAATGATTCCAGTCACAGCCACGGTTAAAAGCCACTGGTTTGGCTCACTGGAAGCTGTACTGAGGCCCTGTGACTATTTGGTTGGTAAGAATGATGCTCAAGAGAATCCAGACTCAAAGCAAGACTGAGAACTGAAACTTATATTCATTTGTAGGAAAACAATGTCAATTACTTGCTATCTGTGTATACCCTCAGTCACGCAGTCATGTCCGACTCTTTGTGACCCTATGGACTGTAGCCTGCCAAGTTCCTCTGTTCATGGGACTTTCCAGGCATGAATACTGAAGTGATCTGCCATTTCCTTCTCCAGGGAATCTTCCCCACGCAGGGATCAAAAGTGCATCTCTCATGTCTCTTGCACTTCAGGCAGATTCTTTACCGCTGAGTCACCAGGGAAGCGCATTACATGCCATACTAATATTTATAGATAATTAGTACCATTGTTTGACATATATGCATGTAAGTTTTTTCTACATTTCCTGAAATAGCTAAAATCAGATGGCTTCACCAGGTTGCTTTTGGGACCAGATATTCTAGAGTACATGCTCTCTTTTTGTGGGATCATAGACTCTGAGATAGGACTTCTGATGCCCGTGATTGCTATTTACTTCAGAAAGTGGAATACTATAAAGTGATCAATTAATGTAGCTGCAATCAGCAAATCATGAACTCTGGTTTAGGATTTTTTTTTTCTGGCAGAAGATAGAACTGCACAAAAATAATTAATCAGTGGTGCATAAATTCAACAAAAGTTAAAAATAGTATTTAACCTTTTTATAGAGGGAGAATTATAAATGGACATTTCTTTGTTTTTAAAGTTAAGAATAGAAAACATGAAAGAGTTTCAAAGAACTCCACCTACCTGGTCACTTTATTTAATATTCCCACTCTCTATCAGCCTGCCTTTATTTTTTTCCACAGCACTTCACCTTTTAACATACTACATAATTGTTACTTACTTTGTTTATTGTCCCCTCAATCCTCAGGAGGATTTACTCTTCATGAGGGCAAGGATTGTTGTTGTTGTCTGTTTTATTCAGCTGTATTCCTAGTAACCAGCCCCATCAGGGCTTCCCTGGTGGCTCAGCTGGTACAAAATCTGCCTGCTATTCGAGAGACCTAAGTTCCATCCCTGGGCTGGGAAGATCCCCTGGAGAAGGGAAAGACTACCCACTCCAGTATTCTGGTCTGGAAAATTTCATGGACTTTTGGTCCCTGGGGTCACAAAGAATCGGACTCGAATGAGCAACTTTCACTTTCACTTTCAGCCCTAGCAGGGGCTCAATAAATGTTTGTTAAAATCAAATGAGTGGCTTCCCAGGTAGCTCAGTGTTAAGAGTCTGCCTGCCAATGCAGGAGACAGGAGCTCAATTCCTGATCCGGGAAGATCCCACATGCTGCAGAACCAAGTCCATAGGCCACACCTTCTGCAGCCCAAGCGCCCTAAAGCCCATGCTCCACAAGAGAAGACACAATGAGAAGTTCTTGCATCGCAACTAGAGAGAAGCTCCTGCTCCAGGCAACCAGAGAAAGCCTGCCTGCAGCAATGGAGACCCCACACAGCCATAAAAATATAAAAATTAAAAATCACATGAATTGTTTAAAAATCTGTTATTTAAACATATTGAAAATGTTTTTAGAACAAGAGAGGGAAGTGTCTGATATTACTTTAAGAATGAGTTTCTTTAAGAAGCAAGTTAAAAGGAGATTTTGAAATTCTACTATTTGAGACGAGTTAATAATATATACATGGCAAGTGAAATCAATTATGAGGCTGGGAGAAATTGGATGATATTAGTCAATAGTTATAGAATGACCTGTTGACTGAGAAAGGATCACACGAGGATTTTTTTTTCAGGGGTGTGTGTGTGTACGTTAGACCTCATTTATGGGGGACTCTTTGCAACCCCATGGTTATGTCCCCGCATTTTGGGTTCTTTACCACTGGTGCCACCTGGATTATGCTAAACGTTATCTTTCTCTCTCTCTTTCTCTCTCACTGAGGCCCAAAAGATGAGGTCAGAAACACGGAGAGTAAGAGAAATTAACTGATTGTTTTCTTTCTATAAGTTGTAAGCAAAACTTATAGATCTGGGAAGCCCGGTGGTTCACTGGTAAAGAATCCAACTGCCAATGCAGGAGATGTGGGAGATGTGAGTTGGCAAAAAAAAAAAAAGTCTGTATGACACAATATTCTTATTTCCCCTTGATAGCACCGTCTCCCTCTGTTTGCTGGTCATCTCTCTCTTCCCAACCCAGATATCAGACCTGCATCTCTTAGGCCTCCTGCATTGGCAGGTGGGTCCTTTATCACTAGTGCCTCCTGGGAAGCCCATAGAGCAGGGTGCTTAGTTCTATCTATGTTAAATGCTAATGAGAAAGGTTCTTACCTGTAGAAAGATGTTCGAATTCCTTAACATTGACCTCTCTTTCTAAAAAAAACTGCTTGTCCATCATCAACATGAATTTTACATAATGCATTTCAGTAACTAAGCTTTGAGTTGAGTGAAAAGGCGTTACTTGGTGGCAGTTATTCTTTCCTGTAAAACGTCTTCCAATCTGGACCTTTGGCAAGGCTTTACTTCTCACCTGTTGATGGATGACTGAGTTGTAGGTCCACTACCACATGGGAATCCAGTCTGGAGGTGTTCGTCTCCACACCCACTCAGGAAGTGGGGGCGCCAGTATAAAGCATTGAGTTTAGTTCTATGTCTTACCCAAACGTGAGAGAAAACAGACTCAGGGGCTGTGGGAAGAGGAGGAAGAACAAGATAAAGAGACCGGGGAGAGAAAGAGAGGACCAGCAGACAGAAGGAGACAGCGCTCTCAAGGGGAAACAAGAACACTATGTCATACAGACTTTATTTTTATTTGCCATACCCCAGGACGTGCAGACTCCGGGAGTTGGTGATGGACAGGGAGACCATCACAGGCATGCTGTGATTCATGGGGTCGCAAAGAGTCGGACACGACTGAGTGACTGAACTGAACTGAACTGAGGACGTGCAGAATTTCCACAACCAGAAATCACGCTCGGGCCTCTGCATTGCAAGCCCAGTCTTAACCACTGGGCCACTGAAGAGGTCCCAACGCCACATAGGCTTTTGTGTACACACATACACACCCGTGCAATGCACATATTGATCCCAGAGAGAAAGGAGACTCACAAAGGAAGATGGATTTGGGGCTTCTGAAGCCATTTCTTTTCCCCCCAACTATAGATATAAATGGGAATAACAACATCTAGTAATTGCAGAGTGAGCTGGTACATATTAAATCAAGAGTAGAAAGTTATCCATCCTCCCTCGGGTTACACTACTCAGGCATTAACAATCATTACAGACCCTAGATCCTTTCAAGATTACACATACTTAGGAGATTTAAGAAAGCATTCGGATATCATGGTGGCCTTGAATGGATCAAAGACGATCAGATCAAAAGAATAAGATTCAAACCACGTATGAGATATTTAAGATGTGAAGGAAATAAGGGAATATGAGTAGGAAAAAAGAGATTCAAACTAAAATCGCACCAAAGTCTCTGTGCCTGCACATCCCTCCTTTTAGGGACTCTGCAATGCTCAATTTTTGGTGACCAGGTGACCACATTTTGTACATGACCCTGCCTCCCACAGCCAGCCACAGAGGATGGTGCTGAAATGTGGCATCCAGTCTAAGGACAGCCGGCTCAGGGACTTGTCCATCACCAACAGCATGTGAGCTCTGTGGCAGCAGAGGTTTTTTATCTGTCTCTTCCACTGCTTTTACCCCAGCACCTAGAAGAGTGCCTAGCATATATTGCTGCTGCTGCTGCTAAGTCACTTCAGTCGTGTCTGACTCTGTGCGACCCCATAGACGGCAGCCCACCAGGCTCCCCCATCCCTGGGATTCTCCAGGCAAGAACACTGGAGTGGGTTGCCGGTGTTCCTAATATTTAACGACTGAATGAATGTGGTTTGGCCCAAAGAGATGAGCTATTTCAATTAAGAGTCCTCTCTTGTGGATCTGAAATTCGAGAAAAGACAGGAAGTAGTCAGGGCAAAGGGCGAAAGGATGTCGGGGATTTGAATTGTAGCCAGAATTCAGAGACAGGTTATCAGGAAAATGAAAACAGATGGAACTGGAAAAAAGGGCTACAGAAAATGCATAGGATGATGTGAAGATGTGACAACAGACTGAGCATCTGCTCTCTGTCCAGCGTATCTCTCTTGAGGCTTCCTCTGGAATCCCCATGCTATCCCTGCAGAGTCTGAAAAGCAACCCCAACCCCACCCATTCCCTTGAGTTAGCTTGAGTAATCCTCTGTTCCTTCTGATTATAAAACTGTAGCTTATGGCAAGCCACTCCAGTACTCTTGCCTAGAAAATCCCATGGATGGAGGAGCCTGGTAGGCTGCAGTCCGTGGGGTCGCTAAGGGTCGGACACGACTGAGCGACTTCACTTTCACTTTTCACTTTCACACATTGGAGAAGGAAATGGCAACCCACTCCAGTGTTCTTGCCTGGAGAATCCCAGGGATGGGGGAGCCTGGTGGGCTTCTGTCTGTGGGGTCACACAGAGTCGGACGCGACTGAAGTGACGCAGCAGCAGCTTAAACAGCAATGCTGTATTTGATACAGTAATGCTGTCCTAAGATAAGCTTGTTGTAATTAGAAAGTTGCATAAAGTGAAGTCAGTCTGGAGCTAAGTGTACTAGAAAGTAGTCACTCAAGCAACAGCAATAAAATGTTAAATTCTGTTGAACAGGTTCAGGCATTGGGTAACATGAAAAGAGGGGATCCACACTCTTTAGGGATCCACATTCTGAAAGAGGAAGAGAAGTGCAGTAACAACTCTGAAAACCTCAACATAGTGCAAAGGGATCACGTGAAAGGGAGTGTTTGAAATAAGATGTGAAGAAGAAGTAGAATGTTGCTGGCAGTTGGTGAGAAGATTCTGCAGAAAAATAATTGTACTAGAGTCACTAGGAGGAGGAGGAGAAGGAGGGCCTGTTTGGCAGGAGAAATACATGTGCGAATGCACGGAGGCAGGAGAAAAAGAGACAGTTATGGACTTATGAACCTGCAAAGGGCCAGAAAGGACCAGCAGAAGATACAGTACAGCAGCTAGACAGGGCTGGGTGTGGAGGAACTGAGATTTTATTCCCCAGGCATGGGGCTTCCCAGGTGGCTCAAGTGGTGAAGAATCTGCCTGCCAATGCAGGAGACGATGGTTTGTACTCCAGGTAGGGAAGATCCCCTGGAGAAGGAAATGACAACCCACTCCAGTATTCTTGCCTGAGAAGCACTGGAAAGGTGTGACCACATTTTCCCCGGAGAAATTTCGCCCTGTTGGTGGAGTGGTTTCACTGGAGCTGGGGGAGAGGGGTGGGCTTTAGTGAGGCGTGGGGCCATGAGTAGAATGTTCCTGGTGGAATCCAAGGCGGAAGTGGTGGGGGTATAGGGAAGAGCGGAGTGAGGGTAAAATCATCAAGACTTGATAAAGACAGGATGGGTAAGTTGTGTAGACAAATAATAGCAAATAAAGCTACGAAAAAAATCATTAACATTGGAAATAACTTAGCAGTCACTAAAGAGAATTTATGCACTCTTAATTACTTATCAGAACAGCACTGTGGGGGAGCTACTGCTGTTATCAAAGCTCTATTTTATAGAAAATAGAGAAGAGTGAGTCCCAGAGAGCTCAAGGGGCTCGTCCAAGGTCACTTCTGTTTTAAGAGGTGGAGCCACAGCTACAGTGTAGTTTCTCTGATTTGAAGCTCATTCTTTCCCCCTCAATGGGGCTGTCTCTGTGAGAGTCAGGTGAACAGATTAGAGAGCACAGAAAAAGATTTCTTCAGGTGGCTCCACTGTTGAAAAGACAACAGGAGAAAAAACAAATTACACTTCTAAGTATCTTTATATAATTAAACTTATTTTCCATTTATTCATTCCAATGCTGAAAGGACAAAAACATTCAGGGCTCAGAACCTGATTCTTTTCTTTTATATATTGATTTGATGTTTAAATTCAAAGGTAAGACTCTTCGTTTTTCTAATTCTCCTCTCTTTGAAGAAAAATTACATTTTCTAGTTTTGTGAGCAGGGCTATTTTTCTTGTTGGGATTTTATACTCTATTTCAAAAATGACAGGTAATGCATTTTGTAGTGCCCTTGTAGCCAGTTTCTGATGTTACTGACCTGAGTCTTTACATAACATTGCTCTACAAGGAATATGATATTCTTTAATAACATTTACTAATTTTTATGATGTCCCTGTCATTTCAAGAAGCATCAGGAATTTTATTCCCTCCTTTCAAATAAATTTAGTGTTACAAGTGATTAAGTCTGTTTCCAAGAGTTTTACAAAATCAGTTCAGTTGAGTTCAGTCACTCAGTCATGTCCGACTCTTTGCAACCCCATGGATTGCAGCACACCAGGCTTCCCTGTCCTTCACCATCTCCTGAAGCTTGCTCAAACTAAGTCCGCTGAGTTGGTGATGCCATGCAACCATCTCATCCTCTGTCATCCCCTTCTCCTCCCGCCTTCAATCTTTCCCAGCATCAGGGTCTTTTCTAATGAGTCGGCTCTTTGAATCAGGTAGCTAAAGTATTGTAGCTTCAGCTTCAGCATCAGTCCTTTCAATGAATATTCAGGACTGATTTTCTTTAGGATGGACTGGTTTGATCTTGCAGTCCAAGGGACTCTCTAGGGTCTTTTCCAACACCACAGTTCAAAAGCATCAATTCTTTGGCACTCAGCCTTCTTTATGGTCAAACTCTCACATCTATACATGACTACTGCAAAAACCATAGCTTTGACAAGAGGGATCTTCTTTGTCAAAATAACATCTCTGCTTTCTAATATGCTGTCTAGGTTCATTGGAAGGACTGATGTTGAAGCTGAAACTCCAATACTTTGCCCACCTGATGCAAAGAGCTGACTCATTTGAAAAGACCCTGATCCTGGGAAAGATTGAGGGCAGGAGGAGAAGGGGACGGTAGAGGATAAAATGGTTGGATGGCATCACCGACTCAATTGACACGGGTTTGGGTGGATTCCGGGAGTTGGTGATGGACAGGGAGCCTGGCACTCTGTGGTTCATGGGGTCGCAAAGAGTTGGACACGACTGAGCGACTGAATTGAACTCAGGTTGATCATAGCTTTTCTTCCAAGGAACAAGCATCTTCTAATTTCATGACTGCAGTCACCATCTGCAGTGATTTTGGAGCCCAAGAAAATAAAGTTTGTCACTGTTTCCATTGTTTCCCCATCTATTTGCCATGAAGTGATGGGACCGGATACTATGATCTTAATTTTTTGAACATAGAGTTTTAAGCCGGCTTTTCCACTCTTCTCTTTTATCTTCATCAAGAGGCTTCTTAGTTCTTCTTCGATTTCTGCCATAAGGGTGGTATCATCTGCATATCTGAGGTTATTGATAGTTCTCCCGGCAATCTTGATTCCAGCTTGTGCTTCATCCAGTCTGGCATTTCACATGATATTCTCCGCATATAAGTTAAATAAGCAGGGTGACAGTATACAACCTTGACGTACTCCTTTCCCTATTTGGAACCAGTCCATTGTTCCATGTCCAGGTCTAACTGTTGCTTCTTGACCTGCATACAGATTTCTCAGGAGACAGGTAAGGTGGTCTGATATTCCCATCTTTTGAAGAATTTTCCACAGCTTGTTGTGATCCACACAGTCAGAGGCTTTGACATAGTCAATAAAGCAGAAATAGATGTTTTTCTGGAACTCTCTTGCTTTACCAAATAGATCAATGCCATTCTCTTTTACTTTCAATCCACTGAACAACTCAGGTTCCAGCTGGAAAAAGAAAAAATGTGTTATTATTTTTTCTCAGTTGAAGATTCATACCCATTTAGCCTGTATTGAATGTGCTATGGCCAGAGTACTATGTAAGTTATTTTCTTTAATCCTCAGTAACTTTCTAGTCTTTGACCTACTTAAATAAAAATTAATGACATCAATTTAGTACAAAAGAGATGCAGTACTTGATTTCTTTTTGCATCTTGGGGGATGAAAGAACTTTTTTCTCATTTTTATTTAAAGTTATTAAAATAAATGCAAAAAAATTTAATTTATAACTCAAGATTATTAATATTGGTTTATATTATAGTTCATGGTTTATAATATAAATGGCATTATTTTGAGAGAGGGATAACTTAGGTAAGGCATTGGGTTTTTTTTTCTTTTTGCAGCTTGAGGCAGTTGTAAAATAACTTAATGTAGCTTTTTGCAACTGTGTGTTCTATAGTATTTTTTTCATTTGGTGATATTTTAACTGTTAATGTTTATGGCATTGTGCTTTGTACCATTTATTAAATTTTAAAAATTAATTTTAAAAAAGATTATTAATAAAACAAAATATTAATTCTTGTCAATGAAAAAAATCTTTTTTATTTGTGTGTTTCAAAACTTTGATAATTTCACAAAAGCTTCCTTTCATTTTCATGCCTTTAAATTATAATGCCTAAAATATACTGTACAGGAATGTTTTGGAGAGGCGATCACCCATTTTAAATCGGTTTCTCCAGTTGCAAGGCCAGAAGAAACCACTAGGGGGCGAGCAAAGCTGTCGTTTCCCAAAGAATTTAAACTCACTGAACCAGAATAAGAGCAGGAAGTGACCCAAAGGTCACTGAATCCAAACTTCATATTTTATGGACACGGAAATGGAGAATCGGTGATAAAACCTAATTTTCTCAAAACCACATAGCCATCTATAGATAGAAGCAGCTTAGAAGTCAAGCTTTCTTATTCCTGCTGCTGCTAAGTCGCTTCAGTCGTGTCCGACTCCGTGCGACCCCATAGACGGCAGCCCACCAGGCTCCGCCGTCTCTGGGATTCTCCAGGCAAGAACACTGGAGCGGGTTGCCATTTCCTTCTCCCATGCATGAAAGTGAGAAGTGAAAGTGAAGACGCTCAGTCGTGTCCGACTCATAGCGACCCCATGGACTGCAGCCTACCAGGCTCCTCCGTCCATGGGATCCTCCAGGCAAGAGTACTGGAGTCGGGTGCCGTCGCCTTCTTATTCCTATGCAGCCCATATTTCTTCCCCCAAAGCAGTCAGTTCTTGTATCAATATTTGGGAAACATTTACCATCAACTGATAATCCCTTCATTAAGCCTTCCATCCTCTTAGCTCTTGTCTCCTATCCGGAAAAACCTGGGGACTTGTGCTAAGTTTCTTGAAACTTCTTTTTGTGAGATCGGTGACATTAAGGACTGAAGCTGGAACTGGTAAGCAAAGCATGGACTCTCCTATTTTGTCATTATTCAGCAAGTAAATCATCGTCATCGCACATATGTTCTGTGAATACTGTGGCTTGACATTGCTTTGATTTCTTAATCTATTTTGTATTTTGATGAATACTAAAACTCTTCACTTCTAAGTTTATACTCTAGAGAAGCTTATGCATACGTACACAGGAGACGTGAATCTTAAAATCCCAGAGCAGCACTGCTCATAAAAAAGACAGAAAAACGGAAAACAATCCAAATACCCATCAGTAGTAGAATGGAGAACTAGACTGTGGTCTTATACAAAGGAATACCGCAGAGTAGCAGAACTGAATGAATCGCAGCTTTGTGTATCAATGGAAGGTAAATTTCAAACAGAAAAGCAAATCATACACAACTATATATGTTAGTTTTTTTTACATCAATTGGAAAAGAAGGCAAAATTAGACGGTCTATTGCTTAGGGACACACATATATGATAAAGCAAATAAAGAAACATAGAATAATTAACAAAGTTTCAACATTCAGTTACTCCCGATGAACAGGGACAGGGGAATCACCAGGGAGAGGTAGAAAGGAAATTTCCAGGTATTGGTCATGTTCAAATTCTTAAGGTGCATAGTAGATACACAGCTCTTCATTCATTCTTCCTCTCTGGATAGCACATTTCCATATACACACTATTGTGGAGATATGGTATATTTTACACTAAGAAAGTTTAAACAGTAACAGCCTAAATTTTTAAAAATAATTTGGATATTCTATATTGAAGTTACAAAGATATATCTTATCTTTACAACTGTTATCTTTTTTATTTAGAATTAAAGCTTACTTTTAAATCTCAGAACATACTGAGAATTAAACATAGTACAAAATATTGCAATAAAGACCATGTTTTAAGAAATACACTTTTACTAAGAGCGGGAAGACTAAAAAATGACTAGGTCTGATGTTGGAAATAGCTGTATTTATATTGGGCCAACCCATTTGAAAAACCAAACTTTCTCTTTTCATTGAAGTTTCAGGAAATATGACATCATATTTAGTGAGTGTTACACTGAAAAACCAAATCAACTTCATGCTATTTTCCTCTTGCTTTACATGTGATATTATAAAAGCTGAAGTTATCAAAGAGAGCAGCAGATACAATCTATTATCCAATTTAATACTTCTTCAGCCATTTGGATAACTGAAATCTGTTCTCACTGAAATTAACATGGCCTTAAAATAAGCAGCAGCTACATATGTGTGTATCTTAGCAACTTTAAAAGGAAGTTACTTCCTATTACCACATGTGTATCTACTGTTGCAGATTATTATATGGATATCTAGTTATATCACTAAGCTCTGCGAAAGTAAAGTCAAGACCTCTTGGCTGAAGACTGAATCGATTCTCTATGTTAGTTGATAGAGGAAGACGTAGGACCTTAGACAGGAGATGGGAACTGAAGGAGTAGGCTCTAGGTTTGGGGTAATAGGCCAGAGAGACAGAACTCTCTTTCTCTTTCTAGACTTTAAACATTCTAGATGCCCATAAGCAAACTCTGGGAGATTGTGGAATGGCAGTTAAGTATCTTGTTACATAGTCAGTATTTTGTGACACTTTCATAATCATTGAAAGTACACTGTCTTGAAGACCTGGGGACAGGGTGCCTTTTCCACTTTGTACACATGTATGGTGTGAGTGTGGAGGCCCAGAATTTGGACCAGTCCATTGTTCCAGGTCTGGTTCTAACTGTTGCTTCTTGACCTGCATATAGGTTTCTCAGGAGACAGGTAAGGTGGTCTTAAAATTCTTTTTAAGAATTTCCTACAGTTTGTTGTGATCCACACGGTCAAAGGCTTTGGCGTAGTCAATGAAGCAGAAATAGATGTTTTTCTGGAATCGTCCTGCTTTTTTTATGATACAACGCATGTTGGCAATTTGATTTCTGGTGCCTCTGCCTTTTCTAAACCCAACTTGAACATCTCAAAGTTCTTGGTTCACATACAGTTGAAGCCTAGTTTGGAGAATTTTGGACATTACTTTGCTAGCATGGGTTTCCCCTGTGGCTCAGCTGGTAAGAATCCACCTGCAACTCAGGAGACCTGGGCTTGTTCCCTGGGTTGGGAAGATCCCCTGGAGAAGGGAATGGTTACTTCACTTCAGTATTCTGGCCTGGAGAATTCCATGGACTGTATAGTCCATGGGGTAGCAAAGAGTTGGACACGACTGAGTGACTTTCACTTCACTTGCTAACATGTGAAATGAGTGCAATTGTGTAGTAGTTTGAAAATTTTGGGCACTGCCTTTCTATGGGATTGGCATTGAAACTGACCTTTTCCAGTTCTGTGGCCACTGCTGAGTTTTCCAGATTTTCTGGACCATCTGTGAATGCCTGCAAAAAAAGAAGAAAGAAAGAGATTAATGCATCCCTTCCAAAGGCTGGCCCTTCCTGGAGAGGTTTTGCAAGACCAATGGCTCTTTTCATGTTACTTCCTCACTGCCTCTCTCCCTCTCTAGTCTGCCTTTTGACTTTAGTTTCTCCTTGCTTCTCTCTCTGGTTCTATAAAAGAATCTGGCACCCATACCCCCACAAGGCGGTTATTTTAAGACATTATTTTGCCTTCTTCTGGGTCACCTGGCTTTCGAAATAGTCATATTCCTTGCCTCGTCTCTTGGAGGATTCATTGGCCTGTCATGCAATAAGCAGAGTGAGCTTAGACTTGGTAACAGGAAGGTTCCAGAGATCTACTTGGAGAGCCTAGCGTGTGATTGGGAAGAATCAGAAATTAGTACCTGTCCCACAAGTGAAAACTTTTGAGTGGAAATAGACTTGGTAAAGGGGGCTGTGGTGGGAGGGTGAATGGAGTTGATGTGATGGTGAATTTTATGTGTTAGCTTGACTGGGCTGTGGGATGCTCAGACTTTTGGCCAAACATTATTCTGGTTGTGTCTAGGCGGGTTTTTCTGGATAAGATTAACATTAAAATTGAAGACTGAGTAAACTGGATTGCCCTCTTTAAAGTGGGTGTGTCCCATCCAGTCAGTTGAAGAAGAAATCCTGAAAAGATCGAAAAGTCTGACCCTCCCACAAGTAAGGGAGGATTTCTCCTAGCTGACTGCCTTAGAGCTGATACATTATTTATTTCTGCCTTCAAACTGAATTGAAACCTCAGTTCTTCCTGGGTCTCAACCTCCTAGTCTTCAGACTAGAACTACACCATCAGTTTTTCTGGGTCTCCAACTTGTTGAATGTAAGTCTGGGATTCATCAGCCTTCATAACTGTGTAAGTCAATTCCTTATAATAAATGTCTTGTGTTAAATAGCTCCCTGGGAGTTCAAAAAACAACAGTGGAGGTGAAACAGGGGGGAAGGGGTAGGACACAATCTTTAAAATAATGACAAAACTTTTTAGAATTAACTGGATCCAAGATGGTGGAAGATTCGACTTCTAGTAGACATTGAGCTTTGGTATGCACTCATTGTAACACATAAGCGAAACAACACACCTATGGGTGCTATGACAGTTCCAAGTGAAAGAGTAGTCGCTCAGTCACATCCGACTCTTTAGGACCACATGGCCTGTAGCCTGCCAGGTTCCTCTGTCCACGGAATTCTCCAGACAAGAATATTAGAGTGTACAGACATTCATTTCTCCAGGGGATCTTTCTGACCCAGGGATCAAACCTGCCTGTTTTATGTTTCCTGCATTGGCAGGCGGTTGCTCACCATTAGTGCTGCCTGGGAAAACGATGGAGTATGGTGGTTTAGTCTCTAGGTCGTGTCCGACTCATGGTCTGTAGCCCGCCAGGCTCCTCTGTCCGTGGGATTCTCCAGGCAAGAATACCAGAGTGGGTTGCCATTTCCTTCTCCAGGGGATCTTCCCGACCCAGGAATCAAATCTGGGTCTGCATTGCAGGGAGATGATTTACTAACTGAGCTGTGAGGGAAGCCCACTCATATTTAGAGAGTGTGTTTCTCTATAAATAAGCCCACTTCTTACCTATCACCTTGTATCTCACTGAGTTCTTGCTGTGATGCGACATCAAGAACTTCATTAAATCCTGAGACCAGGCGTGTTCTCAGTTAAAAGACCACAGGTTCAAGTTGCAGTCTGGGTTTTGGCTAGGTTTGAGTCCTGGCATGTGGGTTCAAGTCCTAGCTTCAGTTACATGTTTTCAAAGGGAACATTATATTTGAAAAGACTTAAGAAATATCAAGTAATCGCAATGTATGACCTTTTGTGGCTCCCCATTCAAATAAACCTTAAAAAATGTTGGAAAATTAGGAAAAGGTAAATACTGACTGGGCATTGCATGGTATTAAGAATTCTTTTGTTGATTTTTAGTTGCAGTAAGTTTGATTGTGTTTTTTATTTAAAAAATCTGTATCTCTTTGAGCTATATAATCAAAAAAAGTGATCTACAGAAAAGTGATATGATACCTGGGATTTGCTCAAAATAGTTCTGGGGTAGAAGGACAGGGATGCTGGTGGCTATGGGCATAGATGAGACAGAAATGACAGTGTGCTGATGATTGTGGAAATTGTTCATTTTAAATTATTTCCTCATCTTTCATATATGTTCTTAAGTGTCTATAAGAAAGCTTTTTTTAAATGTGAAAAAAATTTTCTGTATATAGCTACATTTATCTTTATCTCTCTGTCATACTATTTCTATTTCTTTGGAGAACTCTGATTAATGTGATTAGAAATAAGGGTCTGAGGACTTCCTGGGCAATCTAGTTAAGACTCCATGATTCTACTGGTTCGGGATTGAAGATTCTGCTTGCAGTGTAGTGTGGCCAAAATATAATAATAATCATCTTTTTAAAATGTACCAGCAGATCTTGTGTCTGGTGAGGTACTTAAAAAAAAAATTCACTTTGAAAGAAAAAAAGTGTTTGAGGGGAGTAATAAAGAGGTTGCGTGTGATGCAGTTGTGGTTTAGTCGCTCAGTCATGTCCGACTCTTGTGACCCCGTGAACTGTAGACCACCAGGTTCCTCTGTCCGTGGGCTCTCCCACTCAAGAATACTCGAGTGGGTTGCCATTCCCTTCTCCAGGGGATCTTCCTGACCCAGGTATCGAACCAGCTGAGCCACCAGGGAAGCAGCAGGTAGGTTACATCGAAAAGAACTGGATTTGGGTCATCTTAAAAGAGACTCCTCCAGTCTTTCTAAAGAGGGGGTCATGAGCCATCTACAGCCTCAAGCTAAAATGCAGTGGTTGGAGTGGGAGGTGGTAAAAACCTGGTCATCAATCTGAAACAATTTTCTGTGAAAGGAAACTGGAGACTGGAGGCCCTCCATAGTAACAACTCACAAAGTCAACTGCACCAGGGAGAGAACACTGCCTTTATCCTGGAATCCACCTCCTCCATTAGTCAGACCATAGAAGATACACAAAGAGCAGACAGAAATTGTAAAAGTCAGTGGATATAGGAAGAACCCCCTCCCTCACCCAACCCTGCCCCATTTCACATAAACCCACAAAGCCATTTCCCATTCAGGGCTTGTAAGCTTGGTTCAGGCCTGAGGATGGAGGCGGCAAGGGTGGATAGGGACATAAAGTGAAACTTTGAATCCAATGAGACCATAACATTTTAATATTAGATGGTACTGAGCTTTTAAATACACGAACATGACCAGAAAAACCAGAATCTCTGCCTCAGATTTCATCCAAGGTTGGAGAAGAATAATTTGACAGAGGAGGTTTGAAAGAGAAGTGGAAAAAATGAACAAAGTGACTTTCCTTTGCCCCTGACTGAGTCCAGCTCATTCACTTACCCAGTAATATGCAGTTATGCCAAAAAAAAAAAAGACAGAAATTTTGGGCATGCCATTTTATCAGACTCCCTTATGACTACCATCACTATATTATTCCTGAAAGTACAGTGGAAAGCTAAGAGTTCCCTTCAGATTTAAGCCCCAGGGGGTTCACTCTCCCTTTCATTCTTCCAATGACTGTGTAACAGGCCAGTGAACTCATTTCCTGAATCAATTGGATGATTCAGTTTCTCATCTCCAAAATATAGCCTTAACATCCTTTAAGCAGATTGAATATTGTAGCTTTGTATGTATTGTTGTAATAATATATGCATCAAAATGACACAGAGACTTAATGAGCCAACAAGGTGTATGATTAATTCAGGGTGGTAAGAGTCTGTTGTGATTCATGGGGTTGCAAAGAGTCGGACAGGACTGAGCGACTGAACTGAACTGAACTGAAGAGTCTGTTGAAAAGGAAGGGGTGGTTCCTGGAATCTAATTTTTTTTAATCAAGGAAAGATACCTGCTCATGAGATGCAGATCCTGAAGGTTTAAGGGTTACAGCCTTCAAACACTGCCCCCTTTTCCAGGAAATAATACCTTCCCCCTTAAGTGTTCATAACAATTTCTCTCTGTTTAGCAACTCACTGCTTTTTGCCAGTCAGCAAAGTTCTCTGCTAAATATTGTCAGATCATCAACCCACAAGCTATAAACCACCTACCCACTAGCTCTGTTCTTCAACACTAATTTTCTTTTAATGCCTGTTTGTTTGCCCAGGAGGTGGGGGAATAGGGAGCTATTCTGATGATTTATAGCATCTGCTTGATCTCTAAGATTTGGTTTGTTTAAGTATGGAGTCTGGTATTCAGAAAGCACTTGAAAAGTTTTGCAAATAAATGAATACCTTTTTCTTGAAATTAAGCCAAAGGAATGATTTATCCTTTTGGTTTCTTCTCGTTTGCCTAGAAGTAGAAAATTAGAAAGCATCAAAATGGAGGACGATTTTGATTTAAATATTCAGAGTATAAAACCTCCTGCATTATTAGGAATCTGGTTTTCCAAAGCATCCTCTGTACTCTCAGGACCTAATGAATGGGCAGAATTTTAGGACCACCAGTCTCATCTTGAATTTTCCACATTATGGTCCTTTCAGATTTCCACATCCTATTTCTGTTCTTTCAAGAAAATCTTTCTTCTGCTTCTACTGTGAATTTTCAAGTCTCAGGGAAACTTCTCTCTACACTTCTTCACATTGATAAAAAGCTAACATCTCCTGGTTACAGGCCCCCTTTTTTTTCCCTCAAAATGGAAACAAGAGAACATTAGTATTACCAGTAATGACTAGACCCTCATCAAGTGCTCAGTGGCCGCTATCTCCAACATATTGGAAGCTCAAAGCCTGGAAAGAGTATATGACTTTATCTGTTTGGGTCACATTATACTTTGTTGTGGCTCAGTTAGTAAAGAATCTGCCTGCAATGCAGGAGACCTGGGTTCAGTCCCTGGGTTGGGAAGTTGCCCTAGAGAAGGAAATGGCTACCCACTCCAGTATTCTTGCCTGGAGAATTCCATGGACAGAGGAGTCTGGAGTGCTGCAGTTCATGGGGTCACAAAAAGTCAGACACAACTGAGCAACTAAGTATACACACACACACACACACACACACATACTTTGTCATAATTATAGCTCAGGAACTAAAGGAAGTCTTTCTGCTTACTTTCACTTCAGTTTAGACATGCCTTCAGTAACTTTTTTGGCTTAGCAGGTGACAGTGAAGCTATTGATGGGCTTAAGAGGCAGGCAGAAAGAAACATGCAAAAACAGAAAGAAATGAGATTAAGAGAGAAGAAGGAAAAGAGAGGCAAGTCCAGAGAAAGAGAAGAGCAAGAGAGGGAATGAAGAGAGAGCTGGGTAAGGAGTTTAGGAGGAGGACTCGCACGGTAAGAGTGTCAGACATGAGATGTGAGACCAGGCATGCCCGTGACCTCACGTTAAGTAATAAGAGGCATGCGTATTGTGCCAGTCTTTTGTGCTTCCTTGGAACATAGAAATCACCAGAAATTTTATTTTCCTTGGTATATTTGGTGTTTTTGACCTCAGTCATTTCATTTTTGAAAGAGCAGGTGATACCTACTCTAGGTTTTGAGGAAAATTATATTAAATGGATAACGTAGAGGTAGCATTTAGCTGAATGCCTGGCATATTGCAAATGCTTGATGAAATGTTAGTGTCCCTTCCTTTTAAACAACAGGTAAAAGTTTTCTTGTGAAAGAAAAAGAGCATGAAGAAAAAGTAAAAATAAGGATGAAATCTATAAATAATTACATAACCTCTTTTATTTAATTACATAACCTCTTTTATCTATAAATAATTACATAACCTCTTCTAAACTCTTCCTCCATGACTTCTACTCAGGCTGTCAGCAAATAATTAGTACCAGTATAACTGATTTGTGTTTTTCCTTCTTCTACTTCCTCTATTATACGTGGTGTTTGTTTTGCTTTAGGGTAGGGGAGAGTTATTTTCACAGAACCTTTTAATGCTCTGCTAAGAAGAGTGGACTTTATTTCACAGGCAGAGAAGCTAATGGCATTTTTCAAGCTGGAGAGGAGGGTAACAGGCTTTTCACTTAGAAACACTCATCAGGTGCAGGCGTGGAGAGTGAGGCCATAGGCTAGAAATCATTGATTCAGTCAACAAATATGTCCCAACTGCCTGTTTTATGTTAGGTCCTAGGTCCCTGATTTCTTGGAGCTGACCACACAGTAGGGGAGGCCGACCCACAAATAATTAAGAAATATGTACTTAGATAAATGTTATGAAGGAAAAGAATAGGTGCTATGGATGAAAGGAAACACTTCTCTGAGGAAGTGATGTTTGTGCCTGAGGATAAATACGATTAAGTCAGACAGAGGACCCAGGTCTCAAAGGAAGGCCATATTTGGGAAGGGAGGACTTCAGCCTCCCACGTGCTGAGAAGAACAGTGAGGTGGGGGAAGGGGGAGCATTTAAAAGGTGGGTAAAGAGGGGCCATTCATGAAGCAAGAGCCCTTCGAGGACTGGAGGGGCTAGGTCTCAGGGCTGGGGCAGGAGGAAGGGTGCCAGTACTCTGGGGTGGGATGGAAGGGGAGGGCCTGGAAGCAGATGGGAAGTCCATGGAGGAAGGACAGGATGGAGCAGAGCTTCCCTCAGATGCTCTCAGGTTCTCTGTGCAGTAGGAGAGGTGGTGGCCGAACGTCAGAGAAAGCTTGCAGAGCAGAGGGCTTGGGGAATGAGGGCAACAGGTGGGAGTAGCTCCCTTGGAAAAGGAGAGGGTGGGTCAAGCTTCTAGAGTTAGGGTTAGGGTAGGTGGGTCAAGTTGTGTTCTAGATGCTCCTGTAATTCCTCTGAGGGAGGCTCCCTTTCCTCCTTTTATCAACACACGTTCCAAGGGACTTGGGAATGACACACGGCAGCCATGAGGACCAGCATAAGAGAATTCTCCCATTACGCCCGTGCCTCCCACACAGAAGAAATAATACATATGCAGGGCCACTTTCCTCCAGCCCTTAAAGGAGACTCAATAATGAGACTGGCAAAAATAAAAAATCTGACAGTATTGAGTGTGGGTGTCATGTGGGCAAAAAAGCACTCTCTTACTCTGCTGGGAGGAGTGTAAACTGGTTGAACTACTATGAAGAGTAAGTCTGCAATGTCTTGAAAAGTTTAAACAGCCATCAACTGTGTGTATCTTAACAGCTAAAGACAGTCCTAGAAGACTGATTTTCAAGCTGAAGATGGAAACCCAGTAATGGGTCCCAAAAGCAACTTAGTTACTCTCAGCAAGCAATTTAACAGAACATAGATTTAAAATGGGTATGATTAGAGGTCATTATCTATAGCAAGGTTAAGTATGCTGTCTCATGAAACTTTGGTTTTAATTACGTATAACTGGTCACAATGACACATAGTCTGGTCACAATAAGAAATTTCTCAAGGCTTCTCTTGGTGGCCCATTGGTTAAGAATCTGCCTTGCAGGGCAGGGGACTCGGGTTCGATCCCTACATTGGGGAACAAAGATCCTACAAGCAGAGGAGAATGCAGAGCACAGAAGTCCACGCGTTGCAACTGATGCGCCCATGTGCTCTAGAGCCACGTGACACAACTAAATTTAAAAAAATTTATAAAAAAGAAATTTCTCATTGTAGAATGGGGTCAAAATATGTGGAAACCCTGCTCTAGAGAGACTCTTGGTCTATTCATACAATGCAATATTGAGCTATGTCTAAATATATCAGTATACATAATTTTCAAAACAACACTGTGTGAAAAACAGCAAGTTTCTGAATATGTAAGTATGATACCATTAATTAAAAACTGAAAATTACACCAAATGGGGTTGGTGGCCCCATGGACTATAACCTGCCAGGCTCCTATGCCCATGGAATTTTCCAGGCAAGAATACTGAACTAGGCTGCCATTTCCTACTCCAAGGGATCTTCCCTACCCAGGGATGGAACCTACACCTCTGGCATCTCCTGCATTGGCAGGTGGATTCTTTACTACTAGTGCCACCTGGGAAGCCCCATATATATGTGTGTGTATATAGAAGGATAAAAAGACTGAAAAGATACGCCATACAATCTCAAAATTATTGGAGATTAGAATCTGCTGCTGCTGCTACCGCTAAGTTGCTTCAGTCGTGTCTGACTCTGTGTGACCCCATAGACAGCAGCCTACCAGGCTCCCCTGTCCCTGGGATTCTCCAGGCAAGAACACTGGAGCGTGTTGCCATTTCCTTCTCCAATGCATGAAAGTGAAAAGTGAAAGTGAAGACGCTCAGTTGTGTCCGACTCTTAGCGACCCCATGGTCTGCAGCCTACCAGGCTCCTCTGTTTATGGGATTTTCCAGACAAGAGTACTGAAGTGGGTTGCCATTGCCTTACAGAGAATAGTAAAAGGATTGGGACTGGCATGGGAACAAAGAAGATTTTACTTCTACTATTTTTTGTTTAAAAATGTTTTTGAGGAAAATATGATAAGGTAATAATTGCCAACTTTGGGCAGTGAATATATAGCTGTTTGTATATTTTTGTTGTACTCATGGTTTAAAGATATATTTATATATTTATACTCTCCTAGTCAAGAGATGAAGCTTACTTCCCCTCCCCTTGAGTTTGGGTTGGACTTGGTGACTAGCTTCCAACAAATAGATATGGTAGAAGTGATAGAATGTCACCTCCAAGATTAGGAGAGTGGTTGAGACAGAAAACTTCAGCTTCCATCTTGGGTTCTCTGTCTCTCTCTCAGACTTCCCATTCTAAGCAACCAGCTACCAAGTTTTATGAACAGTCTGATGTTCAGTTTCTTTCCATGTGGCGAGAGACTGAAATCTCTTACCAACAGCCACGAGTGAACGTGGAAGCCGACTGTAAGCCCCTTCACATGACTGCAGCCCTTTCCCACGACCTGACTCTGAGCTCATGAGAGACCCTGACCCAGAACCACACAGCTAAGCAGAAATAACGTGCGATAATAAATGTTTATTGTTTAAGCTGAAAAAATTTGGGGGTAATTTGTTATGTAGCAGTAGAAAAACTAATAGAAGTTTCCATTTAAAAATTTTTTCTCAAAAAAGGAAAAAGCACCTCTGAATAAACTTATGTCAATAAAGCTTTAAAATAAAAATAATACAATAACAGTAGTGCAAACCTCATAGGCTTATTGTGAGGATGAAATGAATCAACATACCTAAAACAATTAGAACAGTGCCTGTTCTAACACAGTGAACCCGTTATACATGTAGCTGTTATAATTTTGACTATTATTTGATTAAAAGGGAAATTAAAGATGATCTAATTCAGTCCCTTTATTTTGCAAATGAGGAAAATGTAGGTTTTTACTCACAGACCAAGTGGTAAAGCCAGAAGTGAAGCTCAGGTCTTTTGATAACAGAATGAGGGGCACAAGTACTTTTTAAATTGTTAACGATATTTTATAATGGAATCTTTTGATTGCAAAGGTCTTATGGACTTCTTTGCCTATGACCTTATAGGATTCTAGAGCAGATATTTTCTTTGTATTTCTGTTTTTGAAGTTTATTATGGGTCACTCTCATGCTTTTCTAGGGATAATCAAAACTGGGATCTGAAACCATCTTTTCAAAGAATAAGTCTTACTTCCACAGGATGCAATGATTTGTCTATTTGATTTCAATAGTACTCTTCTACTTGGTTCCCTATACTATGTTCAAAAGAGGAACATTTCAGTCAGCTACTGAAAATTGGAAGTCATCTAATGAGATTCAGCAAATTACAAAAAGACTGAAGAAATACTCCTATTCTGCTAAAACTAAACTGAAACCTAATATTAAGCAATTGTGATGCTTTAGTTTTGCCATTTGATTTTCATAATAATCCTATGAAACACACTGAGATTTTTCCTTCTCTTATGGATGAAACAAAAGAATCTCATGGAGTCAAAGTGACTTGCTCAGAGTGTTGTAAATTAGAAGTGGCAAAGTCAAGCCTAGTATTTTGACTTTCTTAATTGAATGTCCTTTTCAAAACATCACTATAAGTTCCACAGTAATTCTACATCTGGGTTCATAGCCTTTAAAAATATCACCAGGGTGTGCAAGAATATATGTACCAGGCTTTTCATTGTAGCATTATTTATAACAGTGAATACTTGGAGACTATCTAAATATTTAACTATAGATGGTTATTTTAAAAAATTAACATATTCATCCTATGGAAGGGACAATATGGAAGCAGCCATCTAAATCAATGAGGTACATGCCACACACAGTGACATGAAAAATAGACCAAAAATTGTTTGAAAAAAGCAAGTTACAGAACAATATATGATTCATTTTTAAAATTATTTAATTTTTAAATTTGTTTTTAATTGGAGGATAATTACTGTACAATATTGTGCTGGTTTCTGATATATAGCAACACGAATTAGCCATATATGATTTAGTTTTATGTAAGGAAAAAAACCTTACAGTTGAATGTCTGTGCAAATAAAAGGTCTGAGAACACACAAAAAAACTGTTAACAATTATAATCCTTCAACAGAGGTAGTTGAGAGTGTGGGAGGAAAAAAAGCACATGAATTCCAACTTATATTGTTTACATTTTTATGATGGTATGTGTTCCTTTATACTTAAAAGTTTTAGGTTGAATTATTAACAATTTTTAAGAAGTTATTCAACCTCTCTAATATTAACTGAATCCTTGCCATGTGTGTGTTCAGCACTCTGCCAGGGGTTAAAGAACTCACAAGGAAGTGATCTTGAGGAAGTTAACATCTGGTTAGAAAGAAAAAGCAGAACTTAGAAAAAGATGTGAGACAGTTTATACTTAAAAGTAGAGGAAATGACCAACTAGTATAAGGAAGAGTCACACAGATTTCATTCTCCATTGGATGCTGTATACAAGAGAAGTTGCTTCAGGCCCCAAATTTCCCTACTTGGGACCAAGTGCAACTCTGAGTATCACTAAAAATCAAAAATTTCTCACTATTACTTGGACCCATTAGACTGGAGTAATTTGTCCTTTACTTATCTATCATGTGTAGGTGTCAAAGAGACAATTTGATTGGCTTCTCTTTTGTCACTTGGCATCCACAGAAACTGGGCCAGTAGACAACAATTGGGTAAAGCCACATCAGAGGCACCTGGTATCTTTTATTGCTACTCCACAGAGGTCATTTCTGGCTCATACACCAGTTCTACATCCAACCCAACCAAATCATTATGGCTTGGGTATCTGGATTGGCTTTACTGACAAAGCATGAATTTGAGCCACAGAACTTAAAAGAACTGACTGGTGCCACTTTTCTTCATGGCAAATATTATGGACTTCTCCTACAGTCTGTTTAGTGCAACAGATAAAGGAGAGAATAACAGAGGTGAAGGAAGAGCATCTTTGAGTATAACCAGGTTTAGAGAGAGTTCAAGAGAAATTTGCATCTATCAGCTAGCTCTCTGGGGCAGGGCTGCTCTGTACAGTTGAACAGGTTGTCCCTGCAAAGGCGTGTCTGCTGAGGCAGTGAGAGGACTGAAATACAGGCTGAGCTCTGCTCACCAAGCACCATGCAGTGCTGGCTGTGCACAGCCCTGTCATGTGATTGGATACATTTTCCCAACTCGCATAAAAGCACATTGTGGGCTGGCAGGGGCCTTATTCTTGGGATAATACTGGCTTGTAAACTATTATTATTTTTTTTTTCCAGCTGGATTTATTTATTTATTTTAAAAAAGAATTTTATTAAAAAAGCACAAATACAAAGAAATGAACAGAGGAAAATTTATGCGTCGAACCTGGACTGGTCACTTATGATAATATACATGCTACAATTCCATTCTCTCCAATCATTCCACCTTCACCCTCTCCCACAGAGTCCCAAAGACTGTTCTAAATGCCTATGTCTCTTTTGCAGTCTCTTATACAGGGTTCAGGTTACCATTTTTCTAAATTCCATATATATGCGTTAATATACGGTATTGATGTTCTTCTTTCTGGCTTACTTCACTCTGTATAATTGGCTCCAATTTCATCCACCTCATTAAAACTGATTCAAATGCATTCTTTTTGATGGCTGAGAAATACTCCATTGTGTATATGTACCAAAGCTTTCTTATCCATTCATCTGCAGATGGACATCTAGGTTGCTTCCATGTCCTGGCTATTATAAACAGTGCTGCAATGAACAGTGGAGTACATGTGTCTCTTTCAATTCTGGTTTCCTCGGTGTGTATGCCCAGGAGTGCGATCGCTGGATCATATGGCAGTTCTATTTCCAGTTTTCTGAGGAATCTCCAGACTGTTCTCCATAGTGGCTGTACTAGTTTGCATTCCCACCAACAGTGTAAGAGGGTTCCCTTCTCTCCACACCCTCTCCAGCACTTATTGCATGTAGACTTTTGGATAGCAGCCATTCTGACTGGTGTGAAATGGTATCTCATTGTGGTTTTGATTTGCATTTCTCTGATGATGAGGGATGTTGAGCATTTTTTCATGTGTTTATTAGCCATCTTTATGTCTTCTTTGGAGAAATGTCTGTTTAGTTCTTTGGCCCATTTTTTGATTGGGTCACTTAGTTTTCTGGAATTAAGCTGCAGGAGCTGCTTGTATAATTTGGAGATTAATCCTTTATCAGTTGCTTCATTTGCTATTATTGTCTCCCATTCTGAAGGTTGTCTTCTCACCTTGCTTAGAGTTTCCTTTGCTGTGCAGAAGCTTTTGATTTTAATTAGGTCCCATTTGTTTATTTTTGCTTTTATTTCCAATATTCTGGGAGGTGGGTCTTGGAGGATCCTGCTGTGATTTATGTCGGAGAGTGTTTTGCCTACGTTCTCCTCTAGGAGTTTTATAGTTTCTGGTCTTACATTTAGATCTTTAATCCATTTTGAGTTTATTTTGGTGTATGGTGTTAGGAAGTGTTCTAGTTTCATTCTTTTACAAGTGGCTGACCAGTTTTCCCAGCACCACTTGTTAAAGAGACTGTCTTTTCTCCATTTTATATTCTTGCCTCCTTTGTCGAAGATAAGGTGTCCATAGGAGCGTGGGTTTATCTCTGGGCTTTCTATTTTGTTCCATTGATCTATATTTCTGTCTTTATGCCAGTACCATACTGTCTTGATGACTGTGGCTTTGTAATAGAGCCTGAAGTCCGGCAGGTTAATTCCCCCAGTTCCATTCTTCTTCCTCAAGATTGCTTTGGCTATTCGAGGTTTTTTGTATTTCCATACAAATTGTGAGATTATTTGTTCTAGTTCTGTGAAAAATATTGTTGGTAGCTTGATAGGGATTGCATTGAATGTATAAATTACTTTGGGTAGTATACTCATTTTTACAATATTTATTCTTCCAATCCACGAACACGGTATATTTCTGCATCTATTCATGTCCTCTTTGATTACTTTCACTAGTGTTTTATAGTTTTCTATGTACAAGTCTTTTGTTTCCTTAGGTAGATATATTCCTAAGTATTTAATTGTTTTCATTGCAACAGTGAATGGAATAGTTTCCTTAATTTCTCTTTCTATTTTCTCATTATTAGTGTATAGGAATGCAAGGGATTTCTGTGTGTTGATTTTATATCCTGCAACTTTGCTGTAATCATTGATTAGCTCTAGTAGTTTTCTGGTAGAGTCTTTAGGGTTTTCTGTGTAGAGGATCATGTCATCAGCGAACAGTGAAAGCTTTACTTCTTCTTTTCCAATTTGTATTCCTTTTATGTCTTTTTCTGCTCTGATTGCTGTGGCCAAAACTTCCAGAACTATGTTGAATAGTAGTGGTGAGAGTGGGCACCCTTGTCTTGTTCCTGACTTTAGGGGAAATGCTTTCAGTTTTTCACCGTTGAGGATAATGTTTGCTGTGGGTTTGTCATATATAGCTTTTATTATGTTGAGGTATGTCCCTTCAATTCCCACTTTCTGGAGAGTTTTTATCAAAAATGGATGTTGAATTTTGTCGAAGGCTTTCTCTGCATCTATTGAGATAATCATATGATTTTTATTTTTCAGTTTGTTAATGTGGTGTATTACGTTGATTGATTTGCGTATATTGAAGAATCCTTGCATTCCTGGGATAAAGCCCACTTGGTCATGATGTATGATCTTCTTAATGTGTTGTTGGATTCTGATTGCTAGAATTTTGTTAAGGATTTTTGCATCTATGTTCATCAGTGATATTGGCCTATAGTTTTCTTTTTTTGTGGGGTCTTTACCAGGTTTTGGGATTAGGGTGATGGTGGCCTCATAGAATGAGTTTGGAAGTTTCCCTTCCTCAGCTATTTTCTGGAAGAGTTTGAGTAGAATAGGTGTTAGCTCTTCTCTAAATTTTTGGGACCTGGGCTTTTGTTTGCTGAGAGATTTTTTATTACAGTTTCAATTTCCGTGCTTGTGATGGGTTTGTTCAGATTTTCTATTTCTTCCTGGTTCAGTTTTGGAAAGTTGTACTTTTCTAGGAATTTGTCCATTTCTTCCAGGTTATTCATTTTATTGCCATATAATTGCTGATAGTATTCTCTAATAATCCTTTGTATTTCTGTGTTGTCAGTTGTGATCTCTCCATTTTCATTTCTAATTTTATTGATTTGGTTCTTCTCCCTTTGTTTCTTGATGAGTCTGGCTAGTGGTTTGTCAATTTTATTCACCTTCTCAAAGAACCAGCTTTTGGCTTTGTTGATTTTTGCTATGGTCTCTTTTGTTTCTTTTGCATTTATCTCTGCCCTAATTTTTATGATTTCTTTCCTTCTACTGACCCTGGGGTTCTTCATTTCTTCCTTTTCTAGTTGCTTTAGATGTAGAGTTAGGTTATTTAGTTGACTTTTTTCTTGTTTCTTGAGGTATGCCTGTATTGTTATGAACTTCCCCCTTAGCACTGCTTTTACAGTGTCCCAGAGGTTTTGGGTTGTTGTGTTTTCATTTTCATTCATTTCTATGCATATTTTGATGTCTCTTTTGATTTCTTCTATGATTAGTTCATTATTCAGCAGCGTGTTGTTCAGTCTCCATATGTTGGCACTTTTAACAGTTATTCTCCTGTAATTGAGATCTAATCTTACTGCATTGTGGTCAGAAAAGATGCTTGGAATGATTTCAATTTTTTTGAATTTACCAAGGCTAGATTTATGTCCCAGGATGTGCTCTATCCTGGAAAAGGTTCCATGTGCGCTTGAGAAAAAGGTGAAATTCATTGTTTTGGGGTGAAATGTCCTATAGATATCTATTAGGTCTAACTCTTCTATTATATCATTTAAAGATTGTGTTTCCTTGTTAATTTTCTGTTTAGTTGATCTATCCATAGATGTAAGTGGGGTGTTAAAATCTCCCACTATTATTGTGTTATTGTTAATTTCCCTTTTCATACTTGTTAGTAATTGTCTTACATATTGCGGTGCTCCTATGTTAGGTGCATAAATATTTATAATTGTTATATCTTCTTCTTGGATTGATCCTTTGATCATTATGTAGTTTCCTTCTTTGTCTCGTTTCACAGCCTTTGTTTTAAAGTCTATTTTATCTGATATGAGTATTGCTACTCCTGCTTTCTTTTGGTCTCTGTTTGCATGGACTATCTTTTTCCAGCCCTTCACTTTCAGTCTGTATGCGTCCCTCGTTTTGAGGTGGGTCTCTTGTAGACAACATATATGGGGGTTTTGTTTTTGCATCCATTCAGCCAGCCTTTGTCTTTTGGTTGGGGCATTCAACCCATTTACATTTAAGGTAATTATTGAAAAGTAGGATCCCGTAGCCATTTTCTTTATTGCTTTGGGTTCAAGTTTATACACTCTTTCTGTGATTCCTGTCTATAGAAGATCCTTTAGCATTTGTTGGAGAGCTGGTTTGGTAATGCTGAATTCCCTCAGCTTTTGCTTGTCTGTAAAGCTTTTGATTTCTCCTTCATATTTGAATGAGATCCTTGCTGGGTATAGTAATCTGGGCTGTAGGTTATTTTCTTTCATCACTTTAAGTATATATTGCCACTCCCTTCTGGCCTGAAGAGTCTCTGTTGAAAGATCAGCTGTTATCCTTATGGGAATCCCCTTGAGTGTTATTTGCTGCTTTTCCCTTGCTGCTTTTAATATTTGTTCTTTGTGTTTGATCTTTGTTAATTTGATTAATATGTGTCTTGGAGTATTTCGCCTTGGGTTTATCCTGTTGGGGACTCTCTGGATTTCTTGGACTTGGGTGATTATTTCTTTCCCTATTTTAGGGAAGCTTTCAACTATTATCTCCTCAAGTATTCTCTCATGGTCTTTCTTTTTGTCTTCTTCTTCTGGGACTCCTATGATTCGAATGTTGGAGCGTTTAACATTGTCCCAGAGGTCTCTAATATTGTCCTCATTTCTTTTAATTCGTTTTTCTTTTTTCCTCTCTGTTTCATTTATTTCTACAATTCTATCTTCTAGTTCGCTTATCCTGTCTTCTGCCTCTGTTATTCTACTGTTTGTTCCCTCCAGAGTGTTTCTGATCTCATCTATTGCATTATTCATTGTATATTGACTCTTTTTTATTTCCTCTAAGTCCTTATTAAATCTTTCTTCCATCTTCTCAATCCTTTTCTCCAGGTTATTTATCTGTAACTCCATTTTGCTTTCAAGATTTTGAATCATTTTCACCATCAAAATTCGAAATTCTTTATCAGGTAGATTCCCTATATCTTCTTCTTTTGTTTGTGTTGGTGGGCAATTATCTTGTTCCTTTACTTGCTGGGTATTTCTCTGCCTCTTCATCTTGCTTATATTGCTTTGCTTGGGGTGTCTTTTCCCTCTTCTTGCAGTTTGTGGAGTTCTCTTTATTATGTAGTTTCTTCGCTGTGTGTGGGGTTGGACGGGTGACTTGTCCGGGTTCCCTGGTTAGGGAAGCATGTGTCAGTGTTCTGGTGGGTGGAGCTGGATTTCTTCTCTTTCCTTTAGAAGACAATGGGCTACTTTTCTGGGAGCCTGATGTCCTCTGCCAGTATTCAGAAGTTGTTTTGTGGACTTTACTCCATGTTCAAATGTTCTTCTGATGAATTTGTGGGGAAGAAAGTGGTCTCGCCGTCTTGTTCCTTCCTCCCCAGAACACTGGATTCTTATATTCCACTTGGTCGTGGAGTATCTCTTCCCAGCTGCTCCAGCAAGGCGCAGCCGCTGCAGCTTACCTTGGACGAGGGGTATCTCCTCAAGGCCGCCCCTCCTGCTTTAAATGTGGATCAGCTCCTCCCGGCCCTCCGGTGCCCAAGCAGCCACCGCCTCCTGGACGTGGTACAGCTCCTCTAGGCCACCGCCCTAACTCTGGGCGCGGGGCAGCTCCTCTCAGCCACGATTCTGCACGTGGTCGGTTGCGCCGGGAGCCGGGCGTCTCTCGCGTCTGCGCCGCCGGGAGCCGGGCGTCTCTCGCGTCTGCGCCGCCGGGAGCCGGGCGTCTCTCCTAAACTATTAATACTAAATGGAAGGGTCAGAACTAAGGGACATTATGTAGGATAGGGAAGGAAGAAATTTCAGAGGAAATCTCAAGCAAATGTTCCCAACTTGACCCTGGTACATAGTAGGTATTCAACAAATATTTGTTAGATGAATAAATGGTGCTGGGGTGAGTAGTGAGAAATATAGAAAAAAATCTTTGAGTTTTTGTAATATATTAAAGATGCAGAACTATATGTACTCTGTGGTATGATTTATATAAAGGGCATAATAAAATAAAATTGAGATATAAAAACTCTGTTACTCAGCAGATCTAGATATTACCTAGATAAACTTGTGTAATTTGTACACCAGAAGACTTAAGACTATGTTTATAGTAGCAAAAACAGAAAATGCAAACAAAACAAAATCTCCTAAATTGGAAATAACTCATGTCCATTAACAGAATAATGGATACACTGTAGCATATTTGTAGAACAGAATTCCATGCAAGGGTGAAAATTAACCATCTGCTGCCTCACACTGATTTGTGAATGATAGATACCATGCTGGGAGCTATGGCAGCCATCTTGACGTCACTAAACCAAAGTTAACAGCTGCCTTGTTGTTGCTGTTCAGTCATTAAGTTGTGTCTGACTCTTTGCAACCTCATGGACTGCAGCATCCCGGGCTTCCCAGTCCTTCACTGTCTCTTGGAGTTTGCTCAAACTCATGTCCACTGAGTCAGTGATGCTATCTAACTATTTCATCCTCTGCTGTCCTCTTCTCCTTTTGCCCTCAATCTTTCCCAGCATCAGGGTCTTTTCCAATGAGTCAGCTCTTCCCATCACATGACCAAAGTATTGGAGTTTCAGCGTCAACATCAGTCTTTCCAATGAATATTCAGGGTTGATTTCTTTTAGGATTGACTGGCTTGATCTTGCTGTCCAAGGGACTCTCAAGAGTCTTCTCCAGCACCACAATTTGAAAACATCAATTCTTTGGCAGTCAGCCCTCTTTCTGGTCCAACTTTCACATCTGTACATGACTACTGGTAAAACTGTAGCTTTGACTATGTGGACCTTTTTTGACAAAATGATGTCTCTGCTTTTGAATACACTGATTAGGTTTGTCATAGCTTTCCTTCCAAGGAGCAAGCACCTTTGATTTCATGGCTTCAGTCACCATCCACAGTGATTTTGGAGCCCCCAAGAAGAAAACTTGTCACTGCTTCTACTTTTTTCCCTTCTATTTGCCATGAAATGATGGGACCAGGTGCCATGATCTTCGTTTTTTGAATGTTGAGGTTTAAGCCAGATTTTTCACTCTCCTCTTTCATCTTCTTCATCCAGAGGCTCTTTAGTCCCTCTTCACTTTCTGCCACTAGAGTAGTATCATCTGCATATCTGATGTTGTTGATAATTCTCCCAGAAATCTTGATTCCAGCTTGTGATTCATCCAGCCTGACATTTAGCGTGCTGTACTCTGCATAGAAGTTAACAAAGCAAGGTGGCAACACACAGCCTTGTCATACTTCTTTTCCAATTTTGAGCCAGTCCATTGTTCCATGTCTGGTTCTAACTGTTGTTTCTTGTCCTGAATACAGGTTTCTCAGGAGACACGTAAGGTGGTCTTTGCTGTGACCCACACAGTCAAAGGCTTTAGTGTAGTCAATGAAGCAAAAGTAGATGTTTTTCTGGAATTCGTTTGCTTTATCTGTGATCCAACAAATGTTGGCAATTTGATTTCTGGTTTCAGCTCGTACATCTGGGAGTTCTCAATTCACATACTGCTGAAACCTAGATTCAAGGATTTTGAGCATAACCTTACTAGCGTGCAAAATGAGCACAATTGTATTGTAGTTTGAACATTCTTTGGCATTGCCCTTCTTTGGGATTGGAATGAAAATTGACCTTTTCCAGTCCTATGGCCACTGCTGAGTTTTCCAAATTTGCTGGCATATTGAGAGCAGCACTTTCACAGCATCATCTGTGAAGACTTGAAATAGCTCAGCTGGACTTCCATCACCTACACTAGCTTTGTTTATAGTAATGCTTCCTACGGCCCATTTGACTTCATATTCCAGGATGTCTGGCTCTAGGTGAATAACCACACCATCATGGGTATCCTGGTCATTAAAACCTTTTTCGTATAGTTCTGTGTATTCTCTCCACCTTTTAAAAATCTCTTCTGTTTCTGTTAAAGTCCTTGCCATTTCTGTCCTTTATTGTGCCCATCCTTGCATAAAATGTTCCCTG
This sequence comes from Moschus berezovskii, assembly GCF_049115385.1. Lineage (NCBI taxonomy): Eukaryota > Metazoa > Chordata > Mammalia > Artiodactyla > Moschidae > Moschus > Moschus berezovskii. The sequence continues at coordinate 85,784,295 of NC_142468.1, forward strand.
TTGCTGCTGCTAAGTCACTTCAGTCGTGTCCGACTCTGTGTGACCCCATGGACTGCAGCCCACCAGGCTCTCCCGTCCCTGGGATTCTCCAGGCAAGAACACTGGAGTGGGTTGCCATTTCCTTCTCCAATGTGTGAAAGTGAAGTCGCTCAGTCGTGTCTGACCCTTAGCGACCCCACGGACTGCAGCCTACCAGGCTCCTCCATCCTTGGGATTTTCCAGGCAATTGGATCTCTCCAATTTTCTTGAAGGGTTCTCTAGTCTTTCCCATTCTATTGTTTTCCTCTACTTCTTTGCATTGTTCATTTAAGAAGGCTTTCTTATCTCTCCTTGCTACTCTGTGGAACTCAGCATTCAGTTGAGTATATTTTTTCCTTTCTCCTTTGAATAGCTGCCTATCAAACTCGAATTAGCTGAGGTCACTGATTGTCAGGTTTCTTATTATTTGTTGTATAAACATTCTGAATACATAATAACTGAGAGGAAGTTTCAAGAATTATTAAGGGTGATTAGTCAGGGGAACTTTCCAGTTTACATTGTTGCAAATTTTTATTTTAAGAATATATTCATATATTGTCCGGATAATTTAAATTTTTAAAAAGTTTAAGTGCAAGTCTATTTACAGTAGCCAAGGCATGAAAGGAAGGTAAATGTCCATTGACAGATGAATGGATAAAGAAGATGTATATATACACAATAGAATATCACTCAGCCATTAAAGAGAATAAAATAAATGCCATTTGCAGCAACATGAATAGACATAGAGATAATCATACTAAGTGAAGTAAGCCAGGGAAAGACAAATATCATGTGATAGCACTTAATATGTGAAATCTAAAAAAAAGATACAAATGAACTTAAATACAAAACAGAAATAGATCTACAGACATATGGTTATAAAAGAGGAAGGGAAGGAGGGATAAATTAGGAATTGGGGATTAATATATACACACTTCAATATATAATATAGATAACAAATAAGGACCTACTGAATAGCACAACAAACTATATTCAATATTCTGTAATAATCCATAAAGGAAAAGAATCTGAAAAATAATACATAACTGAATTACTCTGTGGTACATCTAAAATAACACGATACTGTAAATCAGCTATACTTCAATTTTAAAAAAATTCAATGCAAGAAAGCCAAGAAATAGAGTGATATATAATAAATCACATGGGCCAGCTTCTCAGCCTTTCTCAACCAAGTTTTTGTAATATTTACTTAACTTGCCTTCCAACCATCCACCTTTCTTTACTTAGGATAAAGACTGAGCTCCTTAATGTGACTGATGATGCTCTTGCTTGCTCGCTCTGTCTCACAAACCAGTCTCTCTTTTGCTAATAGAGCTCTGCTTACATTGGCATTATTTCAGTTCCACAAATGTTCCAGCTTCCCACCTTTTGAGCCTATTTCTTGAAATGCTCTTTCTTTTTCTCCTCCTCTCTGGCCATGACTTGCATCTGCAGCTACCACTCCATTCTTTACTCGTCTTCTCTGCCTTCTGTTCCCATTCTTTCCCCTTCTCACACAGGGTGAGAAGAAGGTCTTTTAGTAAAATAATATACCCAAGTTATACAATACTGTAATAAGATAGCAACATTTTCAGGGAAAAAAAAGCCATTTTAAAAATGTGTTTTTTGTGTTTCTTTTGTAGCTCCTTCACCCTAAAGACCCTGAAAGGTCTTAGTCAATTAAAATGAATGTTTCACAGGTCTCACAATTGCCCTCTTAGGACTGTACTAAGGACTGGAATTTCCATTGACTTGACCACTGACTAGATAGAGAAGATACTGGGAGATGGCAGAAAGGAAGATAAGGGAAGATGAAATGAGAGGAAAAAGGGACCCTGCCACACACCTGCTGCTGTGTCTATATGGGGATAATTTCATGGAAAAAAAATGAAAAATGTTCCCACCATCCTTTGGACACTGCTTATGATTGGCTGGTTGGAGGACTTCTTTCTGGGGGTAGACAAAACAATTACTCTTCCAGGCATTCTGAGAGCAAAAGCAGAGTCACAGGGTCAGAATTCCATGCCATGCAGCCTGTGGGATCTTAAGTCTCTGACCAGGGATCAAACTTACATCCCCTGCACTGGAAGCACAGAGTCCCAACCTCTGGACCACCAGGAAAGTCCTACAAGGTCAGATTCTTTGACAGCCTGAAGAAGTGAGGGAAAGAAGTGATTATTGGAACCCACAGGTGGAGAAGGCTTGTGAAAAAAGCTGCTCGAGACCTCAGTTACGAACAGTCAGCCTACAATGACAACAGAGGAAGAAGTCTAAGGAATAAACAACCCAACCTCTCTTTTCTCTCTTAGTCTAATCTCTTAAGACTCTGCATTGATCCAACTCAATGGGAAGCCCAGTGGGCAAGGGAGCCAGGTAATAGAGTCTGTATAAGTCAATGTCTCTGGTAGGAAGTGGGGTGGGATGGGTGGACTGGATATTCAGGTCCAGTGGAAAATATCCAGCACAGTGCTGGTAGGTGTGGTCATCCTCTCCTTGTGGGAAGCAAAGCAGGAAGTCGAATTATAATCACAAAGTTCTTAAGGAGTAAGAAATCACAGCAAGGAAAATTAGTTGGCTAATATTAAGTCTGATGGCCTCATACATACATTCCTGAGATTAGTGATCTTCCTGGGAGCTTGAATAGGTATATCAAGAGAATTGCTGCTTCATAAGCACAGTCATGCAATAATCTTTCTATAATTTCTTCAGTCTTATTTCTTAGGGTACATATCTTGGCACCTTTAGAAATCTTCAAATCACAAATATTTCAATAGTATTCCTCTTTTTGGATAAAACCTCGAGTTAGGAAACACTTCTTAGACTGTTTCTCTTTTTTTATAGATCCAAACCAGCGTAAAAAGTTGGCTTTCTGGTGGGATCATTTTCATAAAAAAACAATAATTTTAAAAAATTAATTCACAAGTTTCCTCATTATATACAGATAAGAAGAGAACAACAGAGTTAATTTTTTAGGTATATTCGAAACCATCCTAAGTAGGCTCATTCAGTAGCCAGAAATTCTGTGAAACTAGAATTTCTGTGTATAGAATTCAAGTTCTTACCACAGAATTACAAGTCATTGCAAGACCAAAGATCTGCTGAACAATTGATTACATTCACGATAAGCACTCCCTGAGGTTATGTTCTTGTTATTTTGGCTGGATTTTGGATGTTTGTAAAGCTTTTAAATTTCACATTAATTTCTCTTGTAATGTATAATTTCTGACTTTTAAGAATTTTATTTTGTCCTTATTTATAACATATATAACAGTATTATCATTTATGATGGTAAGTGAACACCCAGGTACTTTCCACTTAGTTTAAGAAATAGAATCTTATCACTCGAAGTCCTCTTCTCTGTCCCTCCACTACTTCACCCTTGTCTTTCTTCTTTCTCCCCAAGGATATCTGCTACCCCTGAATTTTGTGTTTATCATTTCCTTGCTTTTCTTTGTGGTTTTACTATATGTGACTATATTACCAAATAACAAATTAGTTTTGCAGATTTTGAACTTTGTACAAATGGAATGTGCGTTTTATTTTTCATCAGCATACAGATTTCTGAAGTTCATCCATGTTGACATATATAACTACAGTTTATTTTCACTGCTATATGAATAAACTGCAACTCACTTTCTTGTCAACAGATATTTTTTCTGTTTGAAACAACATTGGGATTAAAATAATTGCATAGATTTCCTAGGTAAGAATTTCTTCAGGGTATATACTTAGGAGAGGAATTGCTGGAATGCAAGATATATACTTATTCAATTTTATTTGAAATGCCATAGTGTCTTCCAAAGTGTTTTTAAACAAAGTAGTTTTAAATACCAGAAGTATTTAAGATTTTTCATTGTTCCACATCCTTGTCAACACTTGGCATTGGCATATTTTAAAATTTTTGCCAGAGAAGTCATTTTACAGATGGCTGAACATATGTTCATATTTTTATCTTTATATAATTCACTTTTGAGTTAAATTTAACCTCAATTGAAAGGTATCTTTTCCTTCCTTAGATCACTTATATTTCTTGTTTATCATTTAAAATAAATCTACTTTGTAGATGCTAAATAAAGAGCTGGATGATATTCAGATTGATTTAATAAAAAATATTGATTATTTATCAGAGTGGTACCATCTGGGTAGTGCATTGGTACATTCTAATATATTCAGCATCCTTTCTACCTCTTTTCCCTCCCACTCATCCAAACACCAAGAACAACAATTTGTGGTCTGGGGGAATCAAGCTCCTGTGATTTTGTTGCTGAAATACCTAAAAGAGGTTAACCTCTAAAGTTCATAAGTGTAATTTTAATATCATGATACATAGCTCTGTTACGTGTTTGGAATTTGGAGCTACCTGCTGAATTCTGTGACTGATAAAACTAAAATCTAAAAATTCAATAGATATTTCTTATAGACCTACTTTATTATTATTAATGCTGAAGCTCAACTTAGGGTTCTCTTCTTATGGTAGCAACCAAGTGTTTAGGTTGCAGGGTGGATCAGAAAGTACTTCTTATTCAGCGATCCTCAGTTTCACCTAAAACAAAGGGTCTGGTAACTTTGTTTCAGGGCAGGTGGAGGTGGGAGGGAAGGAGTCCTGGCTATTAGTAGTAGTTAGGGCTAAACATGATGATACTCAGGAAAACATGAAATGGACCAGAATCTGAGTTTAAATTGAACAATTTTTTAATAATTACTATTTTTTTGGGCTCCAAAATCACTGTGGATGCTGATTGCAGCCATGAAATTAAAAGATGCTTACTCCTTGGAAGGAAAATTATGACCAACCTAGATAGCATATTAAAAAAGCAGAGACATTACTTTGCCAACAAAGGTCTGTCTAGTCAAGGCTATGGTTTTTCCCGTGGTCATGTATGGATGTGAGAGTTGGACTGTGAAGAAAGCTGAGTGCCGAAGAATTGATGCTTTTGAACTGTGGTGCTGGAGAAGACTCTTGAGAGTCCCTTGGACTGCAAGGAGATCCAACCAGTCCATTCTAAAGGAGATCAATCCTGGGTGTTCATTAGAAGGACTGATGCTAAAGCTGAAGCTCCAATACTTTGGCCACCTCATGCGAAGAGTTGACTCACTGGAAAAGACTCTGATGCTGGGAGGGATTGGGGGCAGGAGGAGAAGGGGACGACAGAGAATGAGATGGCTGGATGGCATCACCGACTCAATGGACATGAGTTTGAGTGTACTCCGGGAGTTGGTGATGGACAGGGAGGCCTGGCGTGCTGTGATTCGTGGGATCGCAGAGTCGTACACAACTGAGCGACTGAACTGAACTGAACTGAAGAATCGAATCCTCATAACCAAGAGGCAGGCAGATAAGGAAACTGAGATGTGGAAATGTTTAAAATAACTTGGCCAAGAATCTCACGGGACTGGAAAGATGTAGCTAATATGGAAGCAAAAGAAAAAAAAGATGAAGTAGCTCAGTCATATCCAACTCTTTGTGACCCCATGGATTGTAGCCCACCAGGCTCCTCTGTCCATGGAATTTTCTAGGCATGAGTACTGGAATGGGTTGCCATTTCCTTCTTCAGGGGATCTTCTGACCCAGGGATTGAACCCGGGTCTCCCACATTGCGGGTAGAGGCTTTACCATCTGAGCCATCAGAGAATCCCATGGAAGCAAAACACATAGGCAAATAGGCATTTTGTTTTTGAAGAATACCAAGACTTTTGAGTTATTTTTCTTTTCTTCTTTTAATTACATTTCCATTTTCTGTAAACCAGAAGCCCCAATCCAAAACTTTATTCTTAGATTTCTGGCAGCTTGGACATCTACCCAGATGATTGGAATTTCAGTCATTTTTCTTTTCAAAGTACTTACTTGTAGGTGGCAGTGTTACTTTCAAATCCTACTTTGATTTTATTTTCCCCCAAGGAAGATTAGAAAAAGCCATCTGGTTAACATTTCCCTGAAAAATTCTCTGACTGGAGTTTCCTAAGAAGAAACTGCAAGAGAAGAGAGTGTGGTATAGAGCTAGCCAGAATTTGAACAGAAAAATTTAGAAACTGAAGCATTACATTCTGATAACTATGAAAAATGATCAAACCAGTCAATCCTAAAGGAAATCAATCCTGAATACTCATTGGAAGGACTGATGCTGAAGCTGAAGCTCCAATACTTTGGCCACCTGATGCAAACAATTGACTCATTAGAAAAGACCCTGATGCTGGGAAAGCTTGAGGGCAGGAGGAGAAGGGGACAACAGAGGACAGATGATTGGATGGCATCACTGACTCAATGGACAAGAGTTTAAGCAAGCTCCAGGAGATGGTGAAGGACAAGGAACCCTGGTGCGCTGCAGTCCATGGGGTCACAAAGAGTTGGACACGACTGAGCAACTGAACAACAATGACAATTAGCTTTTTGGACAATAAGTGCACTTTAAAAAATAACTTATTTTTGGTTGCACTGGGTCTTTGTTGCCTCACGTGGGCTTTCTCTAGTTGGGGCGAGTGGGGGGCTACTCTTCAACGTGGTGCTTCTCACAGCAGAGTCTTTTCTTGTCGCGGAGGACAGGCTGTAGGCATGAGGGCTTTAGTAGCTGCAGCGCATGGGCTCTTTAGTTGCGGCTCACAGGCTCTGGGGCCCGGGCTCAGCGTCATGGTGCATAGGCTTAGTTGCCCCAAGGCATGTGGTATCTTCCTGGAGCAGAGATGAAACCTGTGTCCCCAGCATTGGCAGGTGGATTCTTATCCACTGTACCACCAGAGAAGTCCAACAAACTCACTTCTCTTCCAGCCCTCATCCTTTACTTTTCCTTTTGAGGAAAGACTCTTTTGAATGAAACCCTATTTTTCAATAACACTTTTCTAGTTTTGTTGGAACTTAATCTTGTTCGCTCAGATCATGAACTCCTTATTGCCAAATTCAGACTTAAATTGAAGAACGTAGGGAAAACCACTAGACCACTCAGATATGACCTAAATCAAATCCCTTATGATTATACAGTGGAAGTGAGAAATAGATTTAAGGGACTAGATCTGATAGAGTGCCTGATAAACTCTGGATGGAGGTTCGTGACATTGTATAGGAGACAGGGACCAAGACCATCCCCATGGAAAAGAAATGCAAAAAAGCAAAATGGTTGTCTGAGGAGGCCTTACAAATAGCTGTGAAAAGAAGAGAGGTGAAATCAAAGGAGAAAAGGAAAGATATAAGCATCTGAATGCAGAGTTCCAAAGAATAGCAAGGAGAGATAAGAAAGCCTTCCTCTGGGATCAGTGCAAAGAAATAGAGGAAAACCAACAGAACAGGAAAAACAAGAGATCTCTTCAAGAAAATTAGAGATTCCAAGGGAACATTTCATGCAAAGATGGGCTCAATAAAGGACAGAAATGGTATGGACCTAACAGAAGCGGAAGATATTAAGAAGAGGTGGCAAGAATACACAGAAGAACTGTACAAAAAAGATATTGACGACCAAGATAATCACGATAACGTGATCACTGACCTAGAGCCAGACATCTTGGAATGTGAAGTCAAGTGGGCCTTAGAAAGCATCACTATGAACAAAGCTAGTGGAGGTGATGGAATTCCAGTTGAGCTATTTCAAATCTTGAAAGATGATGCTGTGAAAGTGCTGCACTCAATATGCCAGCAAATTTGGAAAACTCAGCAGTGGCCACTGGACTGGAAAAGGTCAGTCTTCGTTCCAATCCCAAAGAATGCTCAAACTACCGCACAATTGCACTCATCTCACACGCTAGTAAAGTCATGCTCAAAATTCTCCAAGCCAGGCTTCAGCAATATGTGAACCGTGAACTCCCAGATGTTCAAGCAGGTTTTAGAAAAGGCAGAGGCACCAGAGATCAAATTGCCAACATCCGCTGGATCATGGAGAAAGCAAGAGAGTTCCAGAAAAACATCTATTTCTGCTTCATTGACTATGCCAAAGCCTTTGACTGTGTGGATCACAATAAACTGTGGAAAATTCTGAAAGAGATGGGAATACCAGACCACCTGACCTGCCTCTTGAGAAACCTGTATGCAGGTCAGGAAGCAACAGTTAGAACTGGACATGGAACAACAGACTGGTTACAAATAGGAAAAGGAATACGTCAAGACTGTATATTATCACTTTGCTTATTTAACTTATATGTAGAGTACATTATGAGGAACGCTGGGCTGGAAGAAGCACAAGCTGGAATCAAGATTGCTGGGAGAAATATCAGTAATCTCAGATATGCAGATGACACCACCCTTATGGCAGAAAGTGAAGAGGAACTCAAAAGCCTCTTGATGAAAGTGAAAGAGGAGAGTGAAAAGTTTGACTTGAAGCTCAACATTCAGAAAACAAAGATTATGGCATCTGGTCCCATCACTTCATGGGAAATAGATGGGTTACCAGTGGAAACAGTGTCAGACTTTATTTTTTTGGGCTCCAAAATCACTGCAGATGCTGATTGCAGCCATGAAATTAAAAGACGCTTACTCCTTGGAAGGAAAGTTATGACCAACCTAGATAGCATATTAAAAAGCAGAGACATTACTTTGCCAACCAAGGTCCGTCTAGTCAAGGCTACGGTTTTTCCAGTGGTCATGTATGGGTGTGAGAGTTGGACTGTGAAGAAAGCTGATCGCCGAAGAATTGATGCTTTTGAACTGTGGTGTTGGAGAAGACTCTTGAGAGTCCCTTGGACTGCAAGGAGATCCAACCAGTCCATTCTAAAGGAGATCAATCCTGGGTGTTCATTGGAAGGACTGATGCTAAAGCTGAAACTCCAATAGTTTGGCTACCTCATGCGATGAGTTGACTCATTGGAAACGACTCTGATGCTGGGAAGGATTGGGGGTGGGAGGAGAAGGGGATGACAGAGAATGAGATGGCTGGATGGCATCACCGACTCGATGGACATGAGTCTGAGTGAACTCTGGGAGTTGGTGATGGACAGGGAGGCCTGCCGTGCTGTGATACATGAGGTCGCAAAGAGTTGGACACGACTGAGCGACTGAACTGAACTGAACTGAATCTTGTTCACATATTGCTTGTTTGGTCTTGAAGTTTGGCTCCTTTACTAATTAGCTATTTTATTCAGGTTTTCATTACTACCATCCTCTGCCTTCCAAGTAGTGACATTCTTATTGTAACTATCTACCTAGAAGACAATGGCTGATCAATAAATATTTGTTGATTGAAAGACTGATTAGATAAATAAACAAATGAGTTAGTAATGGATACCCTCCCAGGAGCGAAAGAAACAAGATTAAGAGAGTAAATGTGAAACAAGTGATGAACTATGTAAAGAAGTGTTTGCAATATTGATTTTATTCTTTTACATGTCCCTAGAATTTGTTAACCTTTACATAACCTTGAAAAGTCTACATATCTACGTAATTTCAGGACTCAGGTTAGAAAAATCAGATGCTATTTTTAAAATTACTGTTGAGTCAATTAAAAAGAATAGGAGTTTCGGGGTTCTAATTGACTCATTTAACTGTTATGCTATTGAATTATTTGGAAACTATCACTGAGCTCTTTTTAGATCCTCATTATCTAGTAAATTACTCTTCCATTCACAGAATTTCTTTTACTTTGAATCTCTTAGAATATTATTTAGGTTCAGTTCATTTGTTTTCAAAGTAGTAAAAGTTAAAGAGTGTGAGATTAGTCTGGGCCATATTGAATCGGAGAAGGCAACGGCAAGCCACTCCAGTACTCTTGCCTAGAAAATCCCATGGATGGAGGGGCCTGGTAGGCTGCAGTCCATGGGGTCGCTACAAGTCAGACATGACTGAGCAACTTCATTTTCACACATTGGAGAAGGAAATGGCAACCCACTCCAGTGTTCTTGCCTGGAGAATCCCAGGGACGGGGGAGCCTGGCGGGCTGGTGTCTATGGGGTCGCACAGAGTTGGACACGACTGAAGTGACTTAGCAGCAGCATATTGAATCATATCTGTTAAACATTCATGATGATGAAAACTGAGATTTTGATTGGCATTTAATTCTTATTTTTGTCTTCGTAAAATTAGACTTTTAAAAGCCAGCTTTCAGTTCATACACACTAGTTATACTGTATCCTATCAATTTTATTTTTTTACTTCCTTCTTAATACATTTCTATATTTTCTAAAATTTCTCCAGTAAGCCTTCACTACTTGTATAATCATCAGTTCAGTTCAGTTCAGTCGCTCAGTCGTGTCCGACTCTCTACGACCCCATGAATCACAGCACGCCAGGCCTCCCTGTCCATCACCAACTCCCGGAGTTCACTCAAACTCATGCTAATCATAGAAAGCAGTAAATTCTGTTAACTCCTCTCACCACTAAGTTAACCTCTCCCCACTAAGTTTATTACTCTGAGCAAATTGCTACTCAAATTTATATTTTACTAGAGTAATTTCTGAAGGCATAAGAATGAATGGCAGTAATTTCAACTTGAAATTTCCAAGAGCTTGATTCAGGTGAGTGAATAGCAAACTACATTCACAGTGTATTTATGGAGAGTTTTCAACTGTCTTCTTTGATTGTTCTGTCTATTCTCAGGCAATATCAAAGTTTAAATTACATGCTTATACATTCTAGATGATTTAGTACACATGAATTTATTTCCTTTTTCTCCAGTGTTTTCTTACATGTAAATTGAGAAGCATGGATAATCGCTAAACTTCTCTTTAATTTTAGTCCTAGTTCTCTACAATCATCCGCAAAGGTTGTTCTACAGTGAATTTATTAGAGATGGAATGATGGAGTAGTGTATTTTGAATTCCCACGAATACTGTTCAGTAGTCAGTACATGTTCTAAAGTTGCACCCAAAAGAATGCACTTTGAAAGTGTCCCCATGACACGCAGAAGATCAGAGAAGTTGATAAATTTGAAGAGTTTTAATACTATAACAATCATCTAACTCTATCCTCTATCTCTGGTTTCAGTCACTTCTTCCTAATCAGAAAGACATCTGTGTATCTCCATGTAGCATTACTTTAAGAAGAGGAACTTCCTAGGATTTCTTTCAACCTCTGCTTCTCCATCTATGGAACTCAGTTTACAACATGGACTCCATCCTATCCAGTTACTTCATGACTTTCATACACATCACCAGGGCAATTCAGGATGTCTCTGGCCCTGTTTTTAGAAGAGGCAGTGGCCTTCAGATGGATTATGAATTTTAAAAAAATTATGCATTTTCTTTTCAAAGCCCTTTCAACCCTCTGAGAGTCAACATAACTGGATAGCTAAGCAGTTAAAAATAACAGGCTTGGAGACAAACAAACCTCAGTTTGTCTCCTAGATGTACTTTTCAGCTACTGCCTGACCTTGGGCAAGGTACTTTACAGTTTTGCCTCAGTTTTGTCATTTGTAATAGCAGGGATAATAACAGAACTCCCTTTGTAAACTTGTTTATGAGGAACAATTTCTTGCTCTACACAAAGCACTTGCACTCCATTTACTCAAGCAATGTTTACTGAGCACTAACCAAGCACTGTTTATTGAGCACTAACCAGGCAAGCAATGTTTATTGGGCACTGTGCCAAATTTCTAATTCAGGGATGTTCTCTTTCTTCCTTCAAATTTTCATCTAACTTCTACTCCTTTGTGTGCAAGCTCAGTTGCATCCGACTTTTTGTAACCCCATGGACTGTACCCCACCACGCTCCTCTGCCCATGGGATTTTCCAGGCAAGAATTACTGGAGTGGGTTGCCGTTTCTTCCTCCAGGGTCTACTCCTTTAGATCTCGGCTTAAATGGCACTTTCTAGGGAAAGTTCCTGTGTTAGTTCAGGTGTTCCAAGAAGTGAATGTCAACATAGGATTAGACATGCAAGAGATTTGCTAGAGGATCCCTGTGGAAGATAAAAGGGAGGAAGCAAGAGTTAGCAGGGAGAGCCTCAGGTTCCAATGCGTATTTGACATCTATTGAAGTAGAAGAAGGAAGGAGAACTGGGTAGAAAAAGACTGCAGCACTCTTCTAAGAGAGTTCTGGCTAGGCAAAGGGGGAGTTTTCAACTCAGAATTGCCCTTTGCAAGGGTCCTTTGTCCTACAGGAAGGCTGGCTCTAACACGTCTGCAGTGTTCAGTCATTGGCTGGCTGCAGTTCAGGAGGGGCAGAAACAGAAGATGCACTCAATCCCCAGCTTTGGGGCAGAGTCAGGGAAGAAGGAAAACAGAAAGGGACTTAGGGTGTTCTGATGATGTGGTTTTCGTGATTGTTAAGGCTTCCCAAGCAGCTCAGTGGTAAAGAACCTGCCTGCCAATGCAAGAGATGCAGGAGACAAGGTTCCATCCCTGGGTCAGGAAGATACCTTGAAGGAGGAAATGGCAACCCACTCCAGTATTCTTGCCTGGGAGTTCTACCCTATCCCTGTCATTACAAATGACAAAACTGAGTCAGAACCGTAAAGTTCCTTGCCCTGGTAAGATCCATAGAGGCAGCAGCTGGGGTTGTCAGTCAACTATACTCTCCCTATAGGAGATCTGAATAGCACACATCCTTAATCATCATGCCCTCTGGTTATTTGCTCCTATAGTGTTAGGAGCCCTAACATCTGAGTAGCCAGGATAGGTCTGAGACCTTGCTTCGGCCTAAGTTTCAATTTCCTGGAGACAGGGTGGAGGCTAAGTCCACAGAAACTCCTCCCTAAGAAGATCCCGCAGGTGCCAAAAATAAGAAACTCCTCCCTAGAAAAGTCCCCGCTGGTGCCAAAAATCGGGCCAATCAGAGGAAAAAGGGAAATCTCCAAGAAAAACCCCGCGCGCGCACGCGTGCGCACATGAACTGGCCAATGAGCTTCTGCGTGCACATGAACTGGCCAATGAGCTTCTGCGTGCACATGAACTGGCCAATGAGCTTCTGCCAGCTTGATCTTTTGAACAAAAACAGGTGCTTATGTAATCTAAGACTATAAAAACCGCTGTGACCTGGGCTCGGGGTTCTTGTCTGCATTCCATTGCGCTGGGAGGGGCAGGGGCCCTAGCTCGAGCTAGAAATAAACCCCATTCTTGCTTTTACATTGCTGGGAGTGTCTTATTCTACCAGTATGGGGGGACCGGACTCAGGGCATAACAACAGAAACGTGTATTTTCTTTTTCATTATTATTAAAATTAAATTTTTGTTTTTTTAATTTGGAAAGGCTTTTTTTCCTCTGAAATATATGCTACAGGAGGGTATGGACTGATGGACTGTTTACTGCTCCATCCCCAAGATGCCCCAGAGGAGATGGCATGTAATAGGTACAAAATACAACAGTCTTGTATCCATTCTATTCTATTCCATGTTACCATATCCACATGTAGAATGTAGGGAATATGCTACGCACAGGCCTATACTATAATTAACAGGGCCTCTTTGAAAAATAAAAATGACTTTCTCATTCAGGTGAAGGACTGGGAGCAGTAAAAAGTACATCCTGGAAAGACATCTTGAAAACAAGATGTTGAAGTACTGATGTGACTGATGGAAAACCATTAGTGACTGTTTCCATAACCAGAACCTTGAGGGAGTTGCTGAGAAAGGGCGTCACTAGCCAAAGGGCTAAACAAAGTCTTGAAAGGCCTGAAGGATTGACATTGAGGACTGTGCATTGCTTATCTTTATCCCTGATCTGAGATTGTAAAGAATAGATGTCTCTAGAGCACGAATAAGGAAGTATAAGTTAACAATAAAAGGCATGCAAGGATTAGAATCTGGGCTTTTGCCTGTGAATGGCATCAGTTCCCTGATCCCCACTTTATTTCTGAGACTTATTCTTCTTTATTCTTCTGTGGCACTGCTCCCTCAGGTCTGTTTGTTGTTGGGCTGGTCCTGACAGTAGAAGTTGTAGATGATTCCACATGACAGAACAACTCATGATGCCAATCACACACCAAATATAAAATTGTGTTGTGTTGTGTTGTTGCGTTCAGTCGTGTCTGATTCTTTGTGACCCTATGGATTGTAGTCCTCCAGGGACACTTACTCCTTGGAAGGAAAATTATGACCAACCTAGATAGTATACTAAAAAGCAGAGACACTACTTTGCTGACAAAGGTCCATCTAGTCAAGGTTATGGTTTTTCCAGTGGTCGTGTATGGATGTGAGAGTTGGACTGTGAAGAAAGCTGAGTGCCAAAGAATTGATGCTTTTGAACTGTGGTGTTGGAGAAGACTCTTGAGAGTCCCTTGGACAGCAAGAAGATCCAACCAGTCCATCCTAAAGGAGATCAATCCTGGGTGTTCATTGGAAGGACTGATTCTGAAGCTGAAAGTCCAAAACTCTGGCCACCTCATGCGAAGAGTTGACTCATTGGAAAAGACACTGATGCTGGGAGGGATTGGGGGCAGGAGGAGAAGGGGATGACAGAGGATGAGACGGCTGGATGGCATCACCGACTCGGTGGACATGACTTTGGGTAAACTCCGGGAGTTGGTGATGGACAGGGTGGCCTGGCGTGCTGCGATTCATGGGGTCGCAAAGAGTTGGACATGACTGAGCGACTGAACTGAACTGAACTGAAGGTCCTCTGTCCATGGGATTTTCCGGGCAAGAGTAGTGGAGTAGGTTGCCATTTCCTCCTCCAGAGGATATTCCCAAACCAAAGATTGGACTCCTGTCTCCTGCATTGGCAGGCGGATTCCCTACTATTGAGGCAGTTGGGAAGCCGTAACAATCACAAAACCCACATCATCAAAACACTCTAAATCCCTTCCTGCTGTTCTTCTTCCCTGACTCTGCCCCAAAGCTGGGGTTGAGTGCATCTTCATTTTTGCCTGGTCTTTTCATTAAGTGTCTTAAAAAGAAGTACTTAATTTTGATGAAGTTCAGTTTATCATTTTTTTAAGGACAGTGCTTTAGGTATCACACTGAAGAGCTCTTTGTCTAGCCTAAGATCTCAAATATTTTTTCTTGCTTTCTTTCAAAAGTTTAAAGTTTATATCTATAATCCATTTCATATTTTCACATACAGTACGAAATTTACTTATTTTTTATATGTATTTTTAAATCGAAAGATAATTGCTTCACAGGGTTGTGTTGGTTTCTGCCAAACATTAACCTGAAACAGTCATAGTGAAGATGGAATTCAAAGGGCCTGGACTCCATCTTAGGCCTGTTTATGCTGATCATGTTCAGCCACCTCTCCAATGGACTCTAAACTCTGTGCTTAGTGCCTATGGAAACTACAATAAAAGGATAAGACTACCTCCAGACAGGGGAATCTTGAAGATCACATCCAGGTTACTCATCACCTGAGAGAAAACATACTCTCATCACCCCTGCCTCCGGACAGGTCATAAACTCTTTCCATGTCTATCAGAATGTAATCACAGGCTTATTGCTTATTAACCATTTGAACACCTAACACGTGAATGATGGGGTTATTGTGATTGTATTTACCCTTCCTTTGTTTTATGTAAGTCTCAAGGAAATTGGGTGGTGGGTTTGATGTACACATAGGGTATAAAAGATTTTCACAAATGGTGGTTGGGGTCCTTGGCTAAGAGGAGACTCCGCCTTGGGCCCGCCGGGGTAATAAACTGCACTCCACTATCTGCATTGTCCTTCTGAGTGAGTTTGTTTCCCAGAACACGTGTCTGTAACAATAGGAAATTTACTTTTTTATATTTACATATGGATATCCAAATGTGCCAGCATCATTAGCTGAAAATTCTTTTCACACTGAATTTTCCTTGGACTTTGTTGAAATTCATTTGGTCATACAGATATATGTGACTTTTAAAAAACTTACTATTTAGTTTCATTGATCTGTTTGTCTCCCTTTACACTAATTCTATACTATCTGGGTTAATGCAGATTTATAAAAAATATTGAATTCAGGTAGTATAGTATAATTTTCCAATTTCATTCTTTGCTTTTAAAGTTGTTACAGTTATTCTAGCTCTTTTGAATTTTCATATACATTTTAGAATCATTTTGTCAGTTACTTATGAGATCCTCAATTTAAGTCTGAATTTGGCAATAAGGAGTTCATGATCTGAGCCACAGTCAGCTCCTGGTCTTGTTTTTGCTAACTGTATAGAGCTTCTCCATCTTTGGCTGCAAAGAATATAATCAATCTGATTTCGGTGTTGACCATCTGGTGATGTCCATGTGTAGAGTCTTCTCTTGTGTTGTTGGAAGAGGGTGTTTGCTATTAGCAGTGCGTTCTCTTGGCAAAACTCTACCAGCCTTTGCCCTGCTTCATTTCGTGCTCCAAGACCAAATTTGCCTGTTACTCCAGGTGTTTCTTGACATCCTACTTTTGCATTCCAGTCCCCTATAATGAAAAGGACATCTTTTTTGGGTGTTAGTTATAAAAGGTCTTGTAGGTCTTCATAGAACCATTCAACTTCAGCTTCTTCAGCGTTACTGGTTGGGGCATAGGCCTGGATTACTGTAATATTGAATGGTTTGCCTTGGAAACAAACAGAAATCATTCTGTCGTTTTTAAGATTGCATCCAAGTACTGCATTTCGGACTCTTTTGTTGACCATGATGGCTACTCCATTTCTTCTAAGTGATTCCTGTCCACAGTAGTAGATATAATGGTCATCCGAGTTAAATTCACCCATTCCAGTCCATTTTAATTCACTGATTCCTAGAATGTCTATGTTCACTCTTGCCATCTCCTGTTTGACCACTTCCAATTTGTCTTGATTCATGGACCTAACATTCCAGGTTCCTATGCAATATTGCTCTTTACAGCACCGGACCTTGCTTCTATCATTGGTCACATCCACAACTGGGTATTGGTTTTGCTTTTGCTCCATCCCTTTATTCCTTCTAGAGTTACTTCTCCACTGATCACCAGTAGCATACTGGGCACCTACCGACCTGGGGAATTTCTCATTTAGTATCTTATCATTTTTCCCTTTGATACTGTTCATGGGGTTCTCAAGGCAAGTATACTGAAGTGGTTTGCCATTCCCTTCTCCAGTGGACCACATTAGGCTGTGGCCCATGTGATCAGATCAACTAGTTTCCTGTGATTATGATTTCAGTGTGTCTGCCCTCTGATGCCCCCTCGCAATACCTACCGTCTTATTTGGGTTTCTCTTACCTTGGTTGTGGAAAATCTCTTCACCGCCGCTCTGCAAAGTGCAGCTGCTGTACCTTACCTTGGACGAGGGGTATCTCCTCATTGCCAAATTCAGACTTAAATTGAAGAAAGTAGGGAAAACCACTAGACCACTCAGATATGACCTAAATCAAATCCCTTATGATTATACAGTGGAAGTGAGAAATAGATTTAAGGGACTAGATCTGATAGAGTGCCTGATGAACTCTGGATGGAGGTTCGTGACATTGTACAGGAGACAGGGACCAAGACCATCCCCATGGAAAAGAAATGCAAAAAAGCAAAATGGCTGTCTGAGGAGGCCTTACAAATAGCTGTGAAAAGAAGAGAAGCGAAAAGCAAAGGAGAAAAGGAAAGATATAAGCATCTGAATGCAGAGTTCCAAAGAATAGCAAGGAGAGATAAGAAAGCCTTCCTCAGGGATCAATGCAAAGAAATAGAGGAAAACAACAGAACAGGAAAAACAAGAGATCTCTTCAAGAAAATTAGAGATTCCAAGGGAACATTTCATGCAAAGATGGGCTCGATAAAGGACAGAAATGGTATGGACCTAACAGAAGCGGAAGATATTAAGAAGAGGTGGCAAGAATACACAGAAGAACTGTACAAAAAAGATATTCACGACCAAGATAATCATGATAATGTGATCACTGACCTAGAGCCAGACATCTTGGAATGTGAAGTCAAGGGGGCCTTAGAAAGCATTACTACGAACAAAGCTAGTGGAGGTGATGGAATTCCAGTTGAGCTATTTCAAATCTTGAAAGATGATGCTGTGAAAGTGCTGCACTCAATATGCCAGCAGATTTGGAAAACTCAGCAGTGGCCACAGGACTGGAAAAGGTCAGTCTTCATTCCAATCCCAAAGAAAGGCAATGCCAAAGAATGCTCAAACTACCGCACAATTGCATTCATCTCACACGCTAGTAAGGTCATGCTCAAAATTCTCCAAGCCAGGCTTCAGCAATATGTGAACCGTGAACTCCCAGATGTTCAATCAGGGTTTAGAAAAGGCAGAGGCACCAGAGATCAAATTGCCAACATCCGCTGGATCATGGAGAAAGCAAGAGAGTTCCAGAAAAACATCTATTTCAGCTTCATTGACTATGCCAAAGCCTTTGACTGTGTGGATCACAATAAACTGTGGAAAATTCTGAAAGAGATGGGAATACCAGACCACCTGACCTGCCTCTTGAGAAACCTGTATGCAGGTCAAGAAGCAACAGTCAGAACTGTACATGGAACAACAGACTGGTTACAAATAGGAAAAGGAGTGCGTCAAGGCTGTATATTGTCACCTTGCTTATTTAACTTATATGCAGAGTACATCATGAGGAACGCTGGGCTGGAAGAAGCACAAGTTGGAATCAAGATTGCCGGAAGAAATATCAATAAACTCAGATATGCAGATGACACTACCCTTATGGCAGAAAGTGAAGAAGAACTCAAAAGCCTCTTGATGAAAGTGAAAGAGGAGAGTGAAAAGGTTGGCTTGAAGCTCAACATTCAGAAAACAAAGATCATGGCATCTGGTCCCATCACTTCATGGGAAATAGATGGAAAAACAGTGGAAACAGTGTCAGACTTTATTTTTTTGGGCTCCAAAATCACTGCAGATGCTGATTGCAGCCATGAAATTAAAAGACGCTTACTCCTTGGAAGGAAAGTTATGACCAACCTTGATAGTATATTAAAAAGCAGAGACATTACTTTGCCAACCAAGGTCTGTCCAGTCAAGGCTATGGTTTTTCCCGTGGTCATGTATGGATGTGAGAGTTGGACTGTGAAGAAAGCTGATCGCCGAAGAATTGATGCTTTTGAACTGTGGTGTTGGAGAAGACTCTTGAGAGTCTCTTGTACCACAAGGAGATCCAACCAGTCCATTCTAAAGGAGATCGATCCTTGGTGTTCATTGGAGGGACTGATGCAGAAGCTGAAACTCCAATACTTTGGCCACCTCATGCGACGAGTTGACTCACTGGAAAAGACTCTGATATTGGGAAACGTTGGGGGCGGGAGAAGAAGGGGACGACGGAGAATGAGATGACTGGATGGCATCACCGACTCTGTGGACGTGAGTTTGAGTGATCTCTGGGAGTTGGTGATGGACAGGGCGGCCTGGTGTTCTGTGATTCATGGGGTCACGGAGAGTCGGACACGACTGAGCAACTGAACTGAACTGAACTATGAGATCCTCTGGGGATTTTTATTTGGGTTGCATTGAAACTATAGATCAACTTGAGGAGAAATTGACACTTTTACTGTATTGAGTCTTCTAACACATAAACGTGGTATCTTTTTCTGTTTATCTGTCTTCTTAAATTTCTCTGTATTTTGTAAGTTTTAGTGTACAATTTGTATAAATAAATGTATACTTATCAAACTCATCCATAAGCATTTGTATTTTTAATTTCAATTTCAGATTTTTTGTTGTTAGTATAAAATCAGTATACTTTTGTATATTGATTTTTATATAATGTAATCTTGCTGATCTCATTTGTGTTCCAGTAGCTTCTTATAGATTCTATAGCATTTTGACTGTATATAAAACTGTATATAAAACCAGTTTTACTCCTTCCTTTAAGATTTGGATGCTTTTTATCTCTTTTCACCTTATTGCACAGGCTGGAAATTCCTCAGTACAGCGTTGAAGAGGTGGTGAGTGCAGATATTCTTGCCTTTTTCTGATGTTAGGAAGAAAACAGTTCTTTCCCATGAAGAACTACTTTTTACAGATGCTTTCCATCAAGTTGTATGTATTCTCTGTGTTCCTAAGAATCGATATTGTGTATTTCCAATGCTGTTGTTGAATTTATTGAAATGATCATGTAGTTCTTCTTAGTCTTAGCTAACGCTGCATTATATTGTTTGATTTTCCATGTTAATTCAGCCTGCATTCCTGTGATAAGCCTTCTTCTGGACGTATGTACTATCTTTTTTAAATATTGTGGAACAAAAATAGGTAGAATTCTGTTAAGAATTGTTGCATCTATGTTTATAAGGCTATTGGCATGTGGTTTTCTTTTCTCGCAACATCTTGAGTTTGGGTACCAGAATAACGCTATCCTTATAGAATAAGCTGGGAAGTATTTACCTCCTTCAGTTTCCTGGAAGACTTTTGTAGAATTTGAATTATATTTACTCTTAAAATTAAATAATGTTAACGCTATAAAAAAGCTGTAGTGACTATATTACCATCAGAGAGTACAACTAGAGAAAGAATATTACCAAGAAAAAAAGAGGGTGATTTATAATGTGAAATCATTTAATAATGACAAAGTAATTTTCATATTAATTTCATTAAAGGTAAATTCACCTAAATAATAGAAAAATTCTAAATGTTTATGCAACTATTAGCAGAGCTTCAAACACATAAAGCAAAAACTAATAGAACAGCAAGAACTAGAAAAACTCGTAATTACGGTCAAGGATTTCAGTGCTTCTCTCTTAACAAATAATAAAATCAGTAGACAGAAAATCAGTATGTTCTAAATCCCCTGCTTCACCCCACCCCCATCCCAGGATTTAGATTTAAACATGTGGACTTACTAAACTGCTTCAGTCCTATCGGAATGCCCGACCCTATGGACTGTAGCCTGCCAAACTCCTTTGCCCATGGGGTTCTCCAAGCAAGAGTACCGGAGTGGGTTTCCATGCCCTCCTGCAAGGGACTTTCCTGACCCAGGAATCAAACCCTGATCTCTTAACATTTCCTGCATTAGCAGGCAGGTTCTCTACAGCTAGAGCCACCTGGGAAGCCCAGTATCAGGCAAGTTGGTGTGTCTGACATTTGCAGAACATTTCATCCAAAGTTACAGAATAAACTTTTACTTTAAACGTACACAGAGCACTTACCAAAACAAACCAACCATACTGTGGGCCACAAGACAAGTTTCAATAAATTTAAAATGATTTAAATTATATGAAGTAAACTCTTTGATGATAATGGGATTAAATTAGAAATCAATAACACTCTGGGAAAAAAAATTGATACTTGGAGACTAAAGAACACACAAATAACCAAAGGATAAAAGAAAAAAAGTCATAGGGAAATTAGAAAGTATTCTGAAATGAAGTCCAATGAAAACACAATATATTAAAATGTGTGAGATATAGCTAGCAAAATATATTGAAGGAAACTTGTACTACTGAATTCCTGTATTACAAAGGAAGAAATATATTAAATCAACGACTTCCAGTTTCCAAGAGACTGGCAAATAATTTTAAAAACAACAAAAAAGAAAGGAAATAACCACAACAGCAGAAATCAATGAAAAAGAAAAACGGAGAAAACCTATGAAACCAAAAGCTGGCTTTGAGATTTGACATCAGTGAGGTTAATATACCTCTTGCCAGATCGATCAGGAAATAATAAAGACACAAATCACTAATTTCAGGCACGAGGGAGTGAGGTCCTATGTATTTTAAAAGGACAGTAAATACTGTTAACAGATTTATACGAATAAATCCGACAGCTTATATTTTCACAACTATTAAAGCTCACTCAAGAAGAAATACTAAATGCTTTTTGAATTAGTGAATGCTAGCTACTACGGACAGGGAGTAGTCTAGGCTTTGTAGATAAACAAGGGTCCCCAAGCAGCTCTCAGATCATTTACGAGAGAAAAAAGAGCTTAATACTGATCGGTGAAGAAGGGTTTTTAAAAAAAAAATAAAGCTTATCAGAATGTGAGCTTAGGGACGGGGTTCAGGGAAACCCTCCGCCTTTCTCAATGAAGTCCCAGCCCTCCCTCAACGCGCTCGCAGCTACGATCCTCCTCCAGGCCAACCGGGACGCCCGCAGCCGCGCGCCTGCACATTCGAGCGCCTGCGCATCCGAGCCAAGAGCTCGCAGGCGTGAGCGAGGCGGTTGCCGGAAGTATGACCTCCCGCTCCCTGTTTGCCGTTTCCATCCGGGTCACGCCGGTCTTCCGGGTATTTCCGATAGGGCTTTCTACGCCTCTTTCTTTAGGTTACTTTTTGGTCTTCCGTCTCTTGCTGCCGCTCCCGAGCTCCCACACTCTCGCCGGCCCTGCCTTTTCTTGCGCCGCTCCTCCCTGCTGCCGAGGCCGAGACTCAGCGCTCAGCCCGGAGCCGGGCCTATCCAGTCCGCGTGGGCACTGCCTCCTTTGGCTCGGGAGGAAGCTAGGACCGAGCGCGCCAGGCCGTCGCTCCTCCGGTCCTGGAGCGCCTGGGCTGGGGGTGCTGGTCGACCCTCCCGCGCAGTCCTTTCTCGAGGACGCTTGTGAGTTGGCGGGTTTAAGAGCGGGAAGCCTCCGTGTAGGCCCGTTTGGGGGGCGTGGGGCGGGGCGCCGCGGCGCGCCGGAAACTTTTTCGAAAACTAGTGTTTTGTATGCGAGGTTCCGGCGGTGTCTCCTCAGTATCCCAGAGGTCCGGGCGGCCCGCGGACTGCTGCCCTTGCTGAAGAATCTCAGAAACTGTAACGTTCTTCACTCATCTGTCTTCCTCCCGTCCCGTCCCGTCCTCAAGTCTAGGACCAAACGAGGAAGAGTGCCTCGGGACTGCATGGGGTTTCAAAGGGTGGTGAAGAGCTAAGGTAAATACTTTGAAACTTAAGACTTTTCACTGAGTGGTTGTGGAATTGCCTCAGTTCTGCTAGTTACAGGAAAACGCACAGGTTAGGACTCTGTCCGATTGTTTTTTACCCCTTGTGTTTTGTTTTTGCCCCCTTCACCCTTTGTGGATAGGCTCTTCAGCTCTCTTTCTAGGCCAGAACACGAAGGGATTCATGTGTCTCCCAGCTTCTGAATCGTCCACGTTCCCTGCCGTCTTTGATTCTCTCTCACCTCTTTGTCTAAAATAACGGTTGTTTATTTATATTGGTATACCAATAAGGGGAACAAAAAAGAAACTGAAACTCAAGCTAAATTGGCAACGTAACAGGTGTGTGGTTTTCTACGGAAAGATAAAAAGTGAATACTAAGTCTGTGTGTTTGTATTACAGGTAACATGCTACTTTTGTAAATACTCTCGTATGCTTCATTACCACAAGGCTTTTAACAAGGCATTGACAGCCTTGTACTAATAGCCAATAATAGTAACATTATTTACATAGTGGGAAATGCCCTGTAACAGGCTCTGTGTGTAATAGGCACTGAAGAAATGTTCGTTTGGAATCATGTGGCTCGATTATTTTTCAGCACTTGAATGCGATCTAATTCTTAATCAAATGGAACGTCTCTTTCACAACCTATGGATGGGTTGACAGAGGGTGAGCAGGATTTAGGAGTTAGACTATTTGTATTGTGAAGAAGAGTAGTAAGTTTAGGGGATCAGAGGCATTTGGACAAAGTGGACAGATAACTGCAGATTCCACTTTCTAGGAAATCTTGATGAAGTAGTTCATGTAATCTTGAGTGTTCTACAATTCTTTGGAGGAGAAGTCAAGTTTAGGATAGAAATTCCAGTTTGTAAGTTACAGGACCAAAGGTTAAGTCACTTAAGAATTTGTAAACTACTCCATTACAGCCCTGTCTCATGTATGATTATTTACAAATAGATCTGTATAATTTCCCAGTAGGTTTGCTTAGTCAAGAAGTAATCCTTAAGATTGTCTCTTTTATCTCTCCTTAAGGCAGGAACCAATGCAACAGTTTTAAAGCAGTTCAAAATTTATTCCATTTTATAGACAAGTACAGATTGAGAAGTTGATAACTTTCAAACCAAGAAAAATAGGATACCAATAACATCTGGATTGTATTTATCATAAAATTTCTTATACCTGGTGTTGTGGTTAATGTGGAGTAATTTTTTTTTTCTCTACTTGCTGAAAAAGCCTTTTATTCAGAATATAAGAAAAAAATTTTAAATTTTGTGGAAGTCCCCTTAAATCCGGTATGATAGTAGTTTTGCTGGATTTTATTCTCAGAAACTCTGTTTTGTTTAAAAAATGATCCCTTATATTGTTTATTGTTTGTGTTTTTTTTTGTGTGTGTGAAGTTGCTCGGTCGTGTTTGACTCTTTGTGATCCAGTGGATGCTTTACCATCTAAGCCACCAGGGAACCCCTATATTGTTTATAATAGGTAATTATTTTGGTGTCACTTTTATCTTCATCAGAATTAGTGTTGGAATGTATTAAGGGAGTAGGTTTCCTTGTGGCTCGGGTGGGAAAGAATCTCCCTGCAATGCAAGAGACCCAGGTTCGATCTGTGGATTGGGAAGATCCCCTCAAAAAGGGAATGGCAACCCACTCCAGTACTCTTGCCTGGAGAATCCCCATGGACAGAGGAGCCTGGTGGACTACAGTCCTTGGGGTGGGTTGCAAAGAGTTGGGGAGGACTCTGTGTGTGTCCCTTAATATTACTATCTTTGCGTGTCTGTTAATATTAAGAGAAATATTAAAAAGGAATATAAATCCATGGGCTTTTGGTTTACTTCCTTATCTCTAGATGATTATGCAGGATACCTATTGGAGAGCATTGAATGTCATTGGTTAAATTCCCTAGGAATGATTCTTCCCACTTATAAGGTTGGCCTAAATAAGAGTTGGGCTTGAAGGCCAAAGTTCATCCTGAGGAGAACTGACAGATTCTTTGCTTTGGTGGTACTCCAAAACCTTTGATGCTTATCTGGAATTTGGGATACACTGATTTAGATAACTGCTCTAAAGTAAGTTTTTAAGTTTAGAATCATTCTTAGCTTTTAAGCTGTGGATAATTTGGTCATTAGCTTTGAAGAGTACTTCTGGGCCACAAGACATCTTTTGACTTATTCTGTAGTTTGAATCTGAGCATATAATAGGATAGAAGTAAGCCCATAATCTGGGCTATTATGTCATTTTGGGTCTCAAGCATGAAGAAAAATACAGACATATTTATACACATAAACAAAATGTATGGAGTTTTACCATGAACTGGTTTAAATAAATCTGAATATAGAGTATTTTAATTCTAGTTTTCCTGAATACAAATTCCTTCTCTTGTTTGATCAGATCCATGTTGTGTGTCTGTATTACAGTAAAATTAAATACCAAGCACAATTCTTTATAATGAATTGTATTTAATGTCATTTGCTCACGAATCCTATGAAATAGTAATTGTTTTCTGGGAAGTTGGATCAGAGAAGCAGAGTCAGGGAGGCCAAGAAAGAGTGTGAGCCCAAGTAAAGGGAGAAGGCAGCATCAGTGACAGCCTTAGATCTGGCATTCTACTGTTATTGAGAGTACTTTTAATAAAGAATGCTGTGAAATCCTGCTTGGTTCAAGATATTGTCTCTAAGCAGCAAACATCAGGCTGGAGAGGGAAATGGCAACCCACTCCACTACTCTTGCCTGGAAAATCCCATGGATGGAGGAGCCTGGTAGGCTACATTCCATGGGGTCGTGAACAGTTGGACACGACTGAGCTACTTCACTTTCACTTTTCACTTTCACGCGCTGGAGAAGGAAATAGCAACCCACCTCAGTGTTCTTGCCTGGAGAATCCCAGGGAAGGGGGAGCCTGGTGGGCTGCTGTCTATGGGGTTGCACAGAGTCAGACATGACTGAAGCGACTTAGCAGCAGCAAACATCAGAGAGTATAGTGTAGCAAACATGATAGGAATTAAAAAAAAAAACAATCTCCTATAGCCAGAGAAAGGCCTTCTGAAGAAAGCTGACAAACTCTTGTTTTCTGGAGGTAGCACCTTGTCTCTGGTCCATGGTAGTCAGGCAGGCACCTGGGTTGGGATCTGATGGTGGCTTTTGTCCACAGTCTCTTATGAACTTTGAACTGGTGAGTCTCACTATCTATGGCCAGCCTAGGAAATTTTAATCTTTCAAAATTGAAAAGGAATAAAGTTTCTATGAGTGGTTTATTTGTTTCTTCTCAGAGCTTTCTTTTTTTTCCTCTCCTGTTGTCTCCTATTCTAGTTTTTCAAGCCATCTGGTCTCAATCCCGAGGCAATTACTATTTCTTTTAGTAGTGTATATATTATTTTCCTCTGTTCTAAAAAAAAAAAAAACAACCCACAACTTTTATAACTTGTTTTTTAGATTGACATCTATTGAAAATGAGGATTTAGCACTTTTATGTACCCTCTCTCATCATAAATTGTGATGTATATAAACATGTAAATAATATGTAAAATATAATAATGTATGTAATTATAAATAAATACAATGTCGTAAGTAATATATAAATATATTATTATTTCGGGCTTCCCAGGCAGTGCTAGTGATAAAAGAACCTGCCTGCCAATGCAGGAGACATAAGAGATGTGGGTTTGATCCCTGGGCTTGGAAGATCTCCTGGAGGAGGGCATGGCAACCCACTTCAGTGTTCTTGCCTGGAGAGTCGCGTGGACAGAGGAGCCTGGCGGGCTGCAGTCCGTAGGGTCTCAAAGAGTTGGACACGACTGAAGCAACTTCCCATGTATACATGTTACAATTTCTGTTTAAATCAATATGTTCAATGTTATTGTAAGAACTAAGTAGGTAACTGACTATATTTTTTGTATGACCTTTTGAGTGTGTTTTGTCTGTAGTTTAGTAATTCATTTTTAACTTGTGCATTTCTTTTTAAGACTTGATTGATTGATTGATTGATTGTGGTGGGTCTTCAATGCTGCACATAGGTTTTCTCTAGTTGCTGAGAGTGGGAGCTACTCTTTATTGTTGTATGCGGGCTTCTCATTGCAGTGGCTTCTCTTGTTGCAGAGCACAGGCTCTAAGTGCACCAGCTTCAGAAGTTACAGTGGGTGGGCTCAGGAATTGTGGCGCATGGGCTTAGTTGCTCCAAGACATGTGGGATCTTCCAGGACCAGGGATAGAACTGACGTCCCTTCCGTTGATTGCAAAGCTGATTCTTAACCACTGGGCCACCAGGAAGCCCCAACTTGCTACATTTCTCTTCCTATAATTAATTTTTTCTGCTCTGTTGGCCAAACTCCTCTCTGGTCAAATGTATAAGGTAATCTACCAGTTCATTTTTTTTCCACCTTGGATATCTTCTTGTAGCCCTCTATCTACATGTTCTATTTTAAACTGTTTAGCTTCCCTTCACCACCATCCTGGGGAATTTACTGTCTCTGACCTGTGTGAGAACTCCATTTTCCTAGATCCCGGATTTTCTTTTCCTTTTTTCAATACCTTACATGTCTTGAAAGGGTTTTTATTCTCCTTTGGCACTGATAATATAATTGGGTGAGTAGCTTGAAAGCATTTGCTACAGAAGCCTTGAAGGCATTCACTTCTTTGTCTTGTTTCCACTGTTGCTATTGAGTGGTCCAAAGCCATTTTCATTACCATTGCTTTGTGTGTTTCTTTTTTTTTAATTGTATAGATGACTTACACTTTTGTGTTAATTTCTGCTATACAGCAAAGTGATTCAGTTATACATATGTATATACATTCTTTTACCTTATGGTTTATCTCAGAATATTGAATGTAGTTCCCTGTGCTTTACAGTAGGACCTTGTTACTTATTCACCTCATCCCTTTGTTTATACCATTTTCTTTCTCTGTAATATGTATAAGCTGCTTTTACCTGGCATTCTGAAGTTTCACTGTAATGTGCATTTATGTGTGTGTGTATAGACGTGTGTGTGTATAGACGTGTGTGTGTGTGTGTGTGTGTGTTTTGTGCTGTTTGCTCATTGGATCCTTTCAGTCTAAAGCTTGGTGTTCTTCAGTTCTGAACATGTTCTGTTTTATTTACTTGGTAATTTCCTTTTCTGTGTTTTCTGTTCTTTCTGGAACTTAAGTGGTATTGGATTTTGGACCACCTGGTTTGGTTCGCTTTTATTTTTTCTGTTACTGTTTTGCCTCCTGTCTGCCCTCACCAGTTTTTCTTTTTGTTAATTCCTCAGTGTTCTTTTAGCTTTCTGCTGGATATTTCTGCTTTTGATTTTGTAATTTCCAAGAGCCCTTCCTGCTTTTTAAACAACACGTTGTTTTACATATACAGTGTTTTTTTTATTAATTATGAAATTAATGATTTTTTTCTCTCATCTTTCATTTGTTCCAAGTGTTGTTTCTGTTTATTACTAGACCTTTTTAAAAATTTTTAACTTCTGATCATCCATGAATGTTGTTTTTCTAGAAATCTAAATTGGAAGCTTCTGTGTGTTTAGGTAGGCAGTTCCATAGTAGACTTCATTGTAGGTTTCTAGCAAGCTTAACATTTTCTTGGTGAAAGACTGCTTCTATGTTACAGATTCTTTTGTTACTATATTATGTGATTTCTCTTTCCATTATTTCATAGATGAATTTTTTAATTGCTTGAATTGGGAATATAAGCTGGGAATGCTATTTTTACTTTGTAGACTTTACTTAATATTTGTTTTCAGTTTGTTATCCCACTCTTCTCTGTGAATTTACAGCCTTTTGGGGTCAGTCATTGCAAAGAATCAATATCTAGTCTCCTGGCTGGAGCGGTGAACGATTCTGATTGCGTTTTATGTAGGTTTTCCCTGTTCTTGAGGAACAAACTCTCTTTTATTGGCTGTTGTTTTTATAAGTTGTTTAGAATTTGAAGGGAATCTCACAATTTTATAAACAGTTATTAGGTAATAAAATTCCATCTCTTGTTTGATCAGATCTATAAGCTCTAAATCCTGGGACTTGGGTTGTCATATGAAGGCTTATGCTTTTGAGTAAATTAAAATGGGAATAAATGTAAGAAATTGTATATTTCATTAAATACATCTCTTGGGTGGTTTCTTTTTATTATCAAAGTATAATGGTGTTAACTTGATTTATAAGAGAGTTGTTGATAAACTTATGACAGTAATTTATCATGAAATTAGAAATTTGCATAGATTTTAGTGTCATTTGAATAATATGGTTAATCTAGATTTAAAATTCATCATTAGTAAGTATTTTGTTATGTATTTTGTGACTTAAGAGATCTATTTGAGAAAATAAATTTGTAAATGAAATTTGTAATTTGGTAACTGTTTATTAAATAGTAGATACTGGTTATCAAAAAGTTCAGTGTCTTTAATCTATAATAATTTTTCTTTAAAACTATTCTAGGTAGAAGAATACATGTTCTCTTTTAGTGAACAAGAGCATGTTCCCAAACTCAATTTTGGGTCGCCCGCCTTTCACTCCAAACTATCAACAACATAATAACTTCTTTGCCCTGTCACCAAGTCTTTATTCACACCAGCAGCTTATAGATGCACAATTCAACTTTCACAATGCAGAGTAAGTGCAGTGTTATTTTGGCCCATATCATTTGTAAATTTCAGTTTTTACTTGACACAGATCCTTTTTATATGAAACATTTGGAGTTAGAGGAAATGTCATCATGTTCTTTCTTTGTTTTTGGTAGCTTGTCTAGAGCTGTGTCATTACAGCAGTTGACATATGGAAATATCAGTCCAATACAGACCTCAACTTCCCCATTATTTCGAGGAAGGAAGTAAGTATTTCTTACTTATTTTAAAAGAAAATTTTGCAGTTTTGGGAACTGTTTAACAGTGTATCTTGTATTAAGTTAAATGGACACTAACCTACATTTTGTTTCTTGGGGTCTGTGCAGTCAGTCATGTAACAGAATTTTAAAACTTCTAACTATTCAAAAAATTTTAGGGGTAACTATCTTCAGATAACTACTTTTAATTGAGATTTTTAACTAAAGCAGATGGGTTTCTGTATATTTGCTAGGGCTACCATAACATCCAACAGAGTGGGTGACTAAAATAACAGATTAATTTTCTTAAAATCCTGGGGGCTAGAAGTCTGAGATCAGGGTGTTAGCAGGTTTGATTTCCTCTGAGGCCTCCCTCTTTAGCTTATAGATGGCTGGCTTCTTTCCTAATACAGTCATTTTTCTGTTTTCTGTGTCCTAATTATTCTTCTGAGGATACTAGTTATATTGGATTAATAACCCCATTTTAATTTAATTACTTCTTTAAAGGCCCTGTGTCCAAATAGAGTCACATTTTGAAGTACTAGGGGTTAACACTTAAATGTGAATTTGAGAGGACATAATTCAGTTTATAACTCTTTCTTTCTATTAAAGTTTACTTTTTAATTTATCTTAAACAGGTCAGGTTCCACAGTAAATATTATAATGAAAGTTTCTGTATGACATAAAGCTTTCTATAGAGAAGTCAGGAATCAATTCACTTGAACCAATTTGATTAAAAGAAATTGATGTATCACAGGGTAATTTTGATAGAACTTTAGGGGTGAGTATTAAAATAAGACTTGTCAATATTTACAAGATACTGCTTTTTAAAGCCTGTCAATATTTACAAGATACTGCTTTTTAAAGCCTGTATAAACATTCCATAACTTTTATGTACAATTAGAAATAACACTAGATAAGAATTACTGTTTACCCACTGTGGCCTTCCCTCATAACTCAGTTGGTCAAGAATCCTCCTGCAATGCAGGAGACCCCGGTTCCATTCCTGGGTTGGGAAGATCTGCTGGAGAAGGGATAGGCTACCCACTCCAGTGTTCTTGGGCTTCCCTTGTGATTCAGCTGGTAAAGAATCCGCTTGCAGTGCGGGAGACCTGGGTTTGATCCCTGTGTTGGGAAGATCCCCTGGAGAAGGGAAAGGCTGCCCATTCCAGTATTCTGGCCTGGAGAATTCCATGGACTGTCCGTGGGGTCACAAAGAGTTGGACCGCACAGGGGCTCACCACAAGTCTATTCCCAGCAGCTTCCCAATTTGGTTCCTCTAAGGCAGGGCCTTGGCAGCTGTGGCCCAGCTCCCTGGCACTGTCTTCTTAGGGCATCAGGTTGCTGAGGATGAGATGCCTGGAGGTTCTCAAAGAAGCCGGAGCATCACCTGGGAACTTGGCAGAAATGCAAAGTATTGGCCCCACTCAAGAACTACAAAACTAGAACTTTGGCAGGGGTGGGGGGAGGGCAGCAAGCTGGGGGTTTAACAAGCCCTCCAAATGATTCTGATATACACAGGCGTTTACTACCTGCCGATCTAAACCAGCAAATAGTGTGGCCTGGTGAAGGACTGAGGCTGGTCCTGACCAGGAACAAGTGGGAAACATCAAGCTCATCTGGATTTCTGAGGCTGGGAACCTTGGCCATCCCTACCCAAAGCAAAACACAGCTGTGTAAAAAAAACAAAACAAAACATGACTAAACGACTTTCACTTCACTATTGTGTTAGTTTCTGCCGTACATCAATGTGAATCAGCCGTCGGCATACATGTGAGTGAGCTCCCTACATCACAGAGCAAATTCCCACTGGCTATTTTATTCTTTACCCTGATAGCTAAGTTGGTAAAGAATCTGCCTGCAATGTGAGAGACCTGGGTTCGATCCCTGACTTGGGAAGATCCACAAATGCCACGCACTCCAGTATTCTGGCCTAGAGAATTCCATGGACTATACAGTCGCAAAGAGTTGGACACAACTGAGCGACTTTCACTTTGCAGCTTCCTTGGTGGCTCAGTTGGTAAAGAGGCTACCTGCAATGCAGGAGACTTGGGTTCAATCTCTGGGTCGGGAAGATCCCCAGGAGAAGGGAATGGCAACCCACTCTAGTATTCTTTCCTGGAGAATTCCATGGACAGAGGAGCCTGGAGCAACTAACTCCTGGAGCAACACAACTGAGCAACTGATACTTTCCCTTTCACTGTGTTCAGTTCAGTCGCTCATTTGTGTCTGACTCTTTGCGGTCCCATGGACTGCAGCAGGCCAGGCTTCCCTGTCCATCACCAACTCCCAGAGCCTACTCAAACTCATGTCCATCGGGTCGGTGATGCCATCCAACCATCTCATCCTCTGTCGTCCCCTTCTCCTCGCACCTTCAATCTTTCCCACCATCAGGGTCTTTTCCAATGAGTCGGTTCTTCGCATCAGGTGGCCAAAGTGTTGGAGTTTCAGCTTCAGCATCAGTCCTTCACTGTGTAGAGTAGGCATTGTTCTAAGGACTTTGCAAATAATGGTTTGACTGAGTTTTACAACAATTTGTGAGGTAAATACTGTTACCCTTCTTCTGTTGAGAAAGTTGAAGCACACAGAGGTAATGAATTGAGTGGAAAACTGTATAATGATGCTTAAAATATTGACTTCATTTAAATTTTTGTGTTTTAGAAATGGTCTTGATAGCCCCATTTGTGAATCATGAATGAAAATAAATTCCATTAGTTCATAATTAAATATATATTTAAACCTAACAGTGACATTCTTTATAAAATATTCATTATGTAAAGCTCTGAATTTTATGTTTAAAAATATTAAATGTGTACTTATATTTTTAGCACTTGTATACCTTTATTGTAAGTAGGAATTCTAGTTATTTTGTGGGTCTGTCAAAGAGAGAGTAATTGATGTAATCCCAAAAGAATATTAAAAACCTTCAGGTGGCTATGACCCATAAAATTTTAGAGTTAAAAGGATTGGGTAATTTCCTGTGGTTTAAACAACTTAGTACTATATCATTTAAGTAAGTACCATTTTTCCCAACACATAATTACTTTTAAATTGTTTTCTCTTTTTTATTTTGAATATTTTTAAGCTTCCAGAAAAATTTGAAAAACAGTACACTGAGCACCTGTATGTGGTTTTCCTAGATTCATCGTTTTGCTTAATTTGTTTTATTCTTCCTCTTTCCTTCCCTACCCCCACTTTTTTCTGAACCATGTGAAAGAAAGTTGGTGACATTGTTTCACTTTATTACAAAGCACATCAGTGCATTTCTTCCAAGGACAAGGATATTCTCTTGTATAACTAAAAATACATCAATCATGACCAAGAATTTAACATGAATACAAGACTGTTATATTGTATATAATACTGTTATATTGAACTATATAAGTATAGTTCATTTTCAGACTACTTTAGTTATCTAGTGTTTTTATAGTTTTAAAAAAAAACAACTCTCTCTCAATTTGGTCTTTCCTGCTGATAAACCAGAACATAAATGGACCCCCAAGATCCCTTTTTTATATACAGCACTCAGTTCACTTAATCTTATCCTCCTCATGTTAGAGTTTGGATCTTTTATTGTTAGTGATTCTATAAATAGAGATTTTCCTACCAAGTTTTTGTTGCTGATATGAAATATCGTGGTTCAAATGCAGGAGACTAACCTTGATGTATATGTTGGTTTGTTTTTTTAAAAATATGCATTATTATACATTTTTTTCTAAAGGTGTCTGTTATACTGACAATGAATATTTTATGGTTCATTTAGAGCTAATAACATGGCCTTGCTGAAAAAGTCAGTATTTTCATCTATTATTTATGTATTTTAAATCATTTTCTATTTGTTATCAGAAAGTTATATCTTTAATCACTAAGGTATGTTGCTTGTTTTCAGGAGATTAAGCGATGAAAAGAATCTTCCTCTTGATGGTAAACGGCAGCGTTTTCATTCACCCCACCAAGAGCCAACTATAGTTAACCACATAGTGCCTTTATCAGATGAAAGAAGATATTCGATGTCACCATTGTTTCATACACACTATGTACCAGATATAGTCAGATGTGTTCCACCTTTTCGAGAAATATCAATTTTAGAACCTAGAGAAATCACACTGCCTGAGGCCAAAGATAAGGTAATTTTAATATAGACTTTAGTTTTATCTTTTGAGAAGTTAATATAAATAGTATATTAAAAGTATCATAAATATCTAATGTCTTGGATTAGGTAGAACATGCCCCTTTTCTGTACTATTTAAAGGACTATTCGATGTAGTTTCCTATCTAAATTTGATTGGTTGATTTTTGTGAGCTGTTCTTCTATGGAAATGAAGCTTTCATATCAGAATATCAGATTTTCTCTGATTCATAAAAATCTGGGGTAAGAGCCTAAGAGTTGATTTCTTAGTTTAGAGAATTCTCTTGTTACCTATTCTCTTATAGTAAAACAAGTTTTCATATGGATACTGTAGTAAAGTATTAAAAAGCATCTTTTCCCTTGGTATATTTGTTTTTCTTCATGAGGTTTTTAATGTCAAGAATAGAGAACCCAGGAGTCAGTGAGAAAATAATACTTTCTTATATTACTGATATGATATGTGATATGATCAAGGAAGATTTATCAAAAATATTATTTGGAAAACAATTTCAAGTAAATGAAGCTATTTCAATAATACTTCTTGAAAAATGCCATCAGCATTGGGGAATAATGAGTTAATACCAATATTAGAAGCATGTCTCTTCTGCCTCCCCATATTTAGTGAAACTCTTAAAAAAGCATTCTGGCTAATTTAGAAGAGTTTATAATGTAAGTATCTGCATTCTTTTGAATTGTCTGCAGCTTATATTTGTTGTTTTTGCATTTTCAAAGCTGCTTTACCATCGAGAAATACCACATTTGTCGGCTAAGGAGAATGGGCCTGGAGAGTGTAGTGATTTTGTTTTACTCATCTTTCGGTTCCTAGCAGCCAGCATAGGTCTGAAACATAGTGTGCAGAAAATGTTGGGTCGAAAAGGGAATACTTGCTTCATTCCTTGTGCCACTTTTTATTCTGCTCATTCTTTTTTTTTCTTTAACTGAGATGCAATTTTATCATAAAATTCACTCCTTCAAAGTGTATAATTCAGTGGTTTTTATTATATTCAGAGGGCAGTGCAACCATTACCAGTATCTAATTCTAGTACATTTTCATCACCTATAAAAGATGCCTTGTACCCAGCAGCAGTTGCTTTCTCATCTCTGCCTGTCTCCCCCAGCCTTTGGCAACCAGTATTGATTTTTTATCTCTATGGATTTGCTTATTTTGAACATTTCATATAAATGGAATTAAACAGTATGTGGTCTTGCTTTCAGTTAGCATCTTTTCACGGTTCATCCTTGTCATAGCAATTCTCAGTTCTTTATCCCTCTTTATAGCTGAATAAGAGGACACTTCCCTGGTAGCTCAGTTGATGAAGAATCTGCCTGCAGTGCAGGAGACCTGGGTTTGATCTCTGGGTAGCAAAGATCCCCTGGAGAAGGAATTGGCAACCCACTCCAGTATTCTTGTCTGGAAAATCCTTCAAAGGACATAGGAGCCTAGTGGACTACACAGCCCATGGGGTCACAAGAGTCGAACACAACTTAGCGACTAAACCACCACCATAGGGGAATAATATTCCATTGTATAGATATACCATATTTTATTTATGCATTCCTCAGTTGATGGGTTTGGGAGCAATTTCTACTTTTTCATTATTCTGAATATTGCTGCTATGAATATCTGTGTACAAGTTTTTTTACACAATGTTTTCATTTCTCTTGGGTCTATACTCGTGTGAAATTGCTGAGTTATGTGGTAGTGCTATGTATAACTTTTTGAGGACTTGCCCAAGTGTTTTCTAAAGTGGCTGTGTCATTTTACATTTCTACCAGTAGTGTGTGAGTGATCCAATTTCTCTTCATCCTTGCCAAAACTTGTTATTGTTTGTCTTCTTGATTATAACCATCCTAATGGGTATGAAATGGTATCTCATTGTGATTTTGGTTTGCATTTCCCTAATGACTAATGATGCTGAAAATATTTTCATTTGTGTGTTAGCCATTTGTGTATCTTCTTTGGAGAATTGTCTATTCAGATCCTTTGTTTTAATTTTTTTTTAAATTATTGAGTTGTAATAGTTCTTTATATGTTCTGAATACTGGACATGTATCAGATATATAGTTTGCAAATATATTCTTGCATTCTGTGCTTTGTCTTTTTACTTTTTTGATGATGCCCTTTGAAGCGTAAAAGCTTTTCATGTTAATGAAATCCAGTTTTTTTTTTTTTTCCTGAACTTTTGGTATTATATCTAAGAAACCATTGCCTAATCCAGGGTCACAAAAATTAATGCCTCTGTTATTCTGAGTTTTATAGTGTTAGTTCTTAGATTTAGGTCTTTGATCCATTGAATTGATTTTTATATATGATATTAAGGTGGGGCGGTCTAACTTCATTTTTGCTCTTGGTCCAGTTGTCTCAGGACTATTTATAAAAATGACTCATTCTTTATTCTTACTGTGAAGTAGGAAAAGCATTTAGGCGATATCAGTGGGAGGGAAGAGAAAGCAAACTAACTTGGAAGTTTTGGTACTCCATTTCTGCACCTCTCAGTTCTTTGTCCTTTCTGTGCTTTCTCATTTTAAAGAAACTTATGTAATGTTATATTGTGAAAGCCTGCAGTAGAAATCAAATCAGGGCAATACTTTGAATGGAGCTATAACAACCTTTTATGGGTTTTTGTATGGGTTTTGTATACTATATGTATGTAGATAGGCCCATGTAAAAATTTTTATTTATTTTTAATTGAAGGATAATTACTTTACAATGTTGTGTTGGTTTCTTCCATACATCAACATGATCAGCCATAGGCCCATTTTTTATGGAATATATTATGCATAAGTATTGAAGCTCTCAGTTTCCACTCCAGTGTTCTTGCTTGGCGAATCCCATAGACAGGAACCTCGTGGGCTACAGTCCGTGGGGTCACAAAGAGTTTGGACACGACTAAGCAACTAACACACACACACATTTGTAAATAAATACTGGAACTAACTTCGAGTTCTGCATATGGATAAGGTTTATTAATATATTGAGTCTCAGTAAATTTAATAACATTAGTCAGGATAAATCATCTAGTAAAATATGGTTCCATATCAATAACCTTTTCTTTGCTTAGTAGCATAGGAAAAAGCTCTCCTAAATCTTAATGCTTTTGGCATAGGCGCTTACCTCACGGGATAGGGATTATTAATAGTATTCTATTAAGCCAGTTTCTTTGAGTGCTACTCTACTTGCCAGTTCTGGGAGAAAGAAGGCAAGTTCATTTCTGTGTTCATTCTTTAAGTGAACACTTTTAAAGAAAACTAACATTTATTAATGTCTCTTTTCTTCCAGGCATTCTACATATGCTATGTCATTTAGTCTTTTCAACAACCCCATGACATGGATATTATCCTAATTTTACTGAGGCTCAGAAAGCTAAATAACTTGCTCAAGGTCACAGCTAGTAAGTGACACAACCAAGATTTGACCTTCATCTCTAATAATATAAAGAGAAGGAACTTAAGATGCTTAAAATGAAGGGTAGGGCGATGACATTCTTAGAATTGACTATAAAAGTAGGTCATCTGTGAGAATAAAAGCTAATATTTACTGAGTGTCTTTCTTTGTCAACAGTTTGTATGGTTTATCTCTGCTGGATTTTAAAATGAGTGGGAGGTTCAATGAGAAATAAAATGGAGGAGCAGTTTGAGACCTTGAATGCACAGTAGAAGGCCATTGAAGGCTTTTGAGTAGAGGACTCGCACAATTCAATTTGCATTCTGGGGAAGATAATTCTTGCAGTTTAGTGGAGCTCGGTTTGGAATAAGGAGGGCCTGGAAAGAGATATAATTACCTTGAAGGCTATTAATTGTTAAATTCTTTTCAGATGAGAGATTCTGGAGATTTCAGTTATGGTGGATGGTGGTGAAAAAGGTGTGAAAGACCACGCATGAGGAAAATTGATACCTGTGTGGAATGATTGAATGTGGGGGGGAGAGGGAGAGAGAGATCAGCGACTTTAATGATTTGATTCTGGACTGTAACAGAGATGAGGAACCCAGATTTTGAGTCTCCAGGCTGATTGAGGAAGTAGTCAAGAGTTATGTTCCTCAGCGCTTGGAACTATGAGGAGATATGCTGTAACATTTGTGCTGTTGAATGGCCTCATGTTCTGCAGATTGCATGCTAAGGCCATGGGAAATAGGGCTTGAGAGTACCCTGTGCGAAACCTAAACAGTTTTGGAACCAGAGCGCTCTGAAGAACAATTATCAGTCCCTTAGAAAATGACCTGGTTAGATCAGGTATGTGGCTTAGCCTGGTTGGGTAAGGGATATTAAAAAAAATACAATAGACAGTTGACATATGCTGCCTTGTGGAGGTCCCTGAGACAAGGCAGTTAAAGTGGAGCTGTGAGTGAGTGAGTCAGCTGTTAAATAAGACTCTGAAGGAACTATACCAGCAAAGAGTTGTGTGAGGGTGGGGGTGTGTTTAATGCTTTTCGAGTGGGAATCCTAGATGCAAACACTTATTTTTAGTTGATTTAGATCTGTAAGGACTCCTTTTTGTGAGCAGCCAAGCTAAGGGTTTTTGTTGTTTTCTGTTTTTATTTTTTGGTAAAGGTTACAATTCCACAATTTCTGCTCAAATCAGTCCAATTAATACATTAAATTGATACCATTGCCTTATTTATCAATCATCTGTAAGCTAATTTGTATTGAAGAAAAACATGTTGTAGCTGAGCTGTCCATATATATTTCAGACGCATGGTTCGGTCCCGAGATACGAATACCTGCAATAAAAGTGACAGTTGAACTCCTGAAGTAGATTAGATTCTGTATTTTTTTTTTTCTTTAAGTAATCAACAAAAATTTGTGAGTGCTGGCTATATGCTAAAATGTTGTGTTACAGCATTTTTCTAAATATTCATGGTCTCTTTACCATGTACATACAGCATAGTGAGAGGGAAAGCCATTAGAAATAGTCATGCTAATTGCAGCTTTATATATTTATAAGTGTTATAAAGGACAAGTGCAGAGTTATCTCCATGATTGTGTGGAGGAGATAATATTTGAGCTGAGATCTGAAGGGTGAGGAGGAGTTAATTAGTGAAAGAGTGTTCGGGGTGGAGAGAATGCTGTAGAGAGAAGGAACAAACAGTGTGTTTGAAGGTTTACTGTGTGATAGAAAGGAGCATGCAGTCTGCGGAGAACTGAAAGGAGGCCATATGGTGGCTAGAGTTTGATTTAGCGGAAATATTGCTGAAGTGTGGTAGAAGTGGGGAATCAGGCAGATCATGCAAGGACTTTTGTATACCATTTTAGTTTTCACCTAAGAACTTTGGTAAGCTCTTCACGGTCTTTTTTTAAGCAAGAAAGAGATGAATTAAAAATTGTTTTGACTTCATTTTAAGCAGTTGCACAAATGTGGAAGTAGGAAGTTATTATTGGATACTAGGTAAAAGGTAATGGTGCCTTGAATTAGGAAGTGCTGATAGTTAAGATGAAGAAAAATTGGTGGGTTTAAACTGTGTTGGGGAAAGTGGAATTGATGGGATTTGATAATGCATTATTAGATTAGGTCATCTAAGCCTGTGTACCATTGATGTTTTAGACCAACTTTCTTTGGTATGGAGGGACTGTCCCCTGCATCTTAGGATGTTTTAGCCACATTTCTGACTTCACTCAGTAGATGCCACCAATCCTTGGTTATGAGAACCAAAAATGACATTAATAGATGTCTCCTGGGAGGCAGAAGTGCCTCTAGTTGAGAACCACTGGTTTAGATAGAGAAGATTACTCCCAAGTTTCTGGCTTCTATAACTGGATGGATGGTGGTACCATTCACTGAGACAGAAGGCAAGAGGACCCAGATACAGGAGTATGTGTGTTTAATAGGAATTGGAGGGTGAGCAGGTATCTGATGAGTCCTGTGTACGTATTGTTTTAAACATACATTTGGAACATCAAATTAGATATTTGGAGTTGATGGTTGAATGTATATAGATCTGGAACTCAAAGGAAAGGTATTGACCAGAAGTGTGCATTTGGTGATCATTGGCATATAGATGATGATTGAAGCTACGAGTAAGGATATGATTGTCTAGGGAGAGAGGAGAGCGTGGATCCAATACTCACTGAAATAGGTTGAGGAAAGAGTGGAAAACAAACGGAAACTAAACATGTTTACAACTGCTTGGGGAAGTTTGGCTGTGAAGGGGAGAGGCAGAGATGGAAAGGTGGAACAAAGGAGTTTTTTAAAATTTTGTTTTTGAGGTGGAAGAAAGTTTAAGCACGTGTAACTGTTTATTAGAAAAATTCAGTCAAGAGGAAAATTGACTACTGTGGGAAAAAAAATACAGTTATGAATAAGATTTCTTAGAAGGTGGGAAGGGCGTGGATCCCGCTTATATGTGGAGACATTGGCTTTAGGTAAGAGAGAATTTTTTGGAAACTGGAGGATAGGAGGAGAGGATAGGTGTAGTTACAAGAAAGTTTGTAGATATGGTATGGAAGAGTTCCCATAGTTGAATGGCTTCTTCATATTTTCTCTTTGAATTACTGTGCAAGGTCATCTGTTGAGAGTAGAGAGGATGAAGTGGGATATATGTGGTTTAAGAACAGTGGAGATGGTTTGAAGTAGTGTTTACTACTTCAGGTTGATCAGAGAAGCAGAGTGGAGAAGGTTTGACACAGTATTTGCTAGGTAGTATAGAGGGCTCACTTAACGTGGGTGATAATGAATTTATTACTAATAATAATGAATCAGCTGCTTTAGTAAGTTCCAGGGGAATGTATTAAAAGTTTTGATTAGTTTGAAAATTAATTCTGTTATGAAACCTAAAAAATTAAGATTATGAAAATGAATACGTTTTAAGTTTAAATTGTTTCTCCATTTTAAAGTCTTCTCTGTTTTTGAAGTCACTATATTAGCAAAGAAAATTTTTTAAGTAAAAAATCTCAAATACTTTTCTGAATTTTAACTTTCATTTCATAGTATCTTTAGAAGAAGATGTAGTTGCCTGGACCAAAAAAAAAAAAAAAAAAAAATGGAGGTTTAGAGGAATCAGAGTTATCTGAGCTCCTGAATTCCATCTATTAAAAATGTTCTTCAGAAATTCTGGGTAGTTTGAAGATGTGAATTGAAGTAATTGATTCTGAATTTTGAGTTGAGATGAGGGTAGCCTGAGGTTTTCTTGGTACTGACTGTAAAGTAAAAACATAATTATGAATGAATTGTTTAAGAGATCTTGTGTAATGTTTAATTTTGGAAAGAAGTAAGTTTTATGGAGCCTCTTGGCATCCTAGGGGAAACAGTTTGGGGACAGTTATCTTACAGATTTCTCAAAGGCTTTATCTTTAAAAATTTCAGTATTTGACCTTATTTAGAAACAACAAATTGAAAAAGGGGATAAAATATTTGTAAATTATTGGTTCACTGAATTTTAAGTAGTTGAAATATGCATTTGCCTGCATCTATCAAATTTTTTTTCCAGCATTACTTAGATATGAGTGGCAAATAAAAACTAAATATTTAAGGTATACAGCATGATGTTTTGATGTATGTATACGCTGAAATGATTACCATAATCAAGATAATTAGCATTCATCACATAATTTTATTTTTTTGTGTGATCAGAAAACTTGAAATTTATTCTCTAAGCAAATTTCAAGTGTTCTGTACATTGTTATTAACTATATTCACCATATTGTACTTTATGTCTCCATATCTAATTTATCTTATAACTAAAAGTTTATACCCTTTGATCAACATTTCCTCATTTTCCCTATGCTACTCCCTTCCCTAATAACTACCATTGCACTCTCTGCTACTATGAATTTGACTTTTTTAGTTTCCACATGTGAAATCATACAGTGTTTGTCGTTTCGTGTCTAGCTCATTTCATTTATCTTAATGTCTTCCAGATTCATCCATGTTGCAAATGGCAGAATTTCCATTTTTTTTAAGGCCAAATAATATTTCATTGTGTATGTGTATACAGACACCCCACATTTTCTTTGTCAATGGACAGTTAAGTTTCCATATCTTGGCTACTGTGAATAATACTGCAGTGAACATGGGAGTGCAGATACCTTGTTGAGATAGATACTTTTTCCTTTGGATATGTACCCAGTCCTGGGATTGCTGGAACACATGGTAGTTCTATTTTTAATTCTTTGAGGAGGGACCATGCTGTTTCCCTATATGGTTGTACTGATTTACATTCCTACTAATGGTATAAGGATTCCCTTTTCTGTGGATCCTTGCCAACACTTACCTTTTGCTTTTTGGTAATAGCCATCTTAAACAAGTGTGAAGTGATATCTCATTGTGGTTTTGATTTGTATTTTCCCGATGCTTGGTAATGCTGCACATCTTTTCATGTACCTATTGACCACTTGTATGTCTTCTTTAGAAAAATGTCTCTTTAGGTCTTTAGTCCATTTTTAAATTGGATCATTTGTATTTTTGTTAGAGTTGTGTGAGTTTCTTATGTATTTTGGATATTAACCCCTTTTCAGATACATAGTTTGCAAATATTTTCCCCCATTCTGTATGTCACTTTCTCTTTTCTTTCTCGCTCTTTTTTAATTGTTACTTTACAGAAATAATTTTGTTTTACATAGTTCCACTTACTGGTTTTTGCTTTTGTTGCCTATGTTTTTGATATTAAAATCCAAAATATCATTGTCAAGACCGAGATGATGGAGCTTCCCCCTTATCTTTTCTTACAGGAGTGCACTGTTTCAGGTTTT
The DNA here is from genome assembly GCF_049115385.1 of Moschus berezovskii. Classification (NCBI taxonomy): domain Eukaryota; kingdom Metazoa; phylum Chordata; class Mammalia; order Artiodactyla; family Moschidae; genus Moschus; species Moschus berezovskii. The sequence continues at coordinate 85,826,500 of NC_142468.1, forward strand.
GAGTTTAAGTCTTTGGTTATTGTGTATGTTGTAAGATAAGGCTCCAGTTTCATCTTTTTGCATGTGGGAGATCCAATTTTCTCAACATTGTTGAAGACTGTCCTTTTTCTGTTGTGTAGTCTTGACACCCTCTAGTTAACCATATGTGTGTGGGTTTCTTTCTTGGACTCTCTGTTATGTTCACTGGTCTGTGTGTTCATTTTTATGTCAGTACCATACTATTTAATGATTATAGCTTTGTAATAGAATTTTAATCAGAAAGTGTCATTTCTCTAGCTTTGTTCTTTTTGCTCAAGATTGCTGTAGCTGTTCTGGGTCGTTGGTGGGTCCATATGCATTTTAGGATTGCTTTTTCTATTTCTGTGAGAAATGCAATTGGAGTTTTGATAGAGATTGCATTGAATCTGTAGATTGCTGTGGTTCTATGGATATTTTAATAATTTTAATTCTTCTGATCTGTGATTGGCTATCTGTCCATTTATTTATAGTTTTTAATTTCTTTCATCAGTGTTTTATAGTTTTCAGTGTACAGCTCTTTTACCTCAGTGGTTAAATTTATTCTTAGGGCTCTATCTTTATAATGTATGTGTCAGTCAAAATTTTAAAGCCACTGAGATGTAGATTCATGTAGAAAATGTAGACCAATTCTCAGCCCATGAGATCCTCAAATGAAAGCTTGCTTTGTTTTCTCATCCTCCTTTTATTAGGCAGTTTTCTCATGACAAAGGTCAGGTAATTGTATGTGCCTAAAAACAATCAGGCTTCAGGGAAAAAAATCAGCTATTCAGACTGCCTAACCTTTGTATTAGTTGATGAATTTAGTTCAGTTCAGTTCAGTCGCTCAGTCGTGTCCAACTCTCCGTGACCCCATGAATCACAGCACGCCAGGCCTCCCTGTCCATCACCAACTCCCGGAGTTCACTCAAACTCATGTCCACAGAGTCCGTGATGCCATCCAGCCATCTCATCCTCTGTCGTCCCCGTCTCCTCCCACCCCCAACCTTTCCCAGCATCAGAGTCTTTTCCAGTGAGTTAACTCGTCGCATGAGGTGGCCAAAGTATTGGAGTTTCAACTTAAGCATCAGTCCTTCCAATGAACACCCAGGATTGGTCTCCTTTAGAATGGACTGGTTGGATCTCCTTGCAGTCCAAGGGACTCTCAAGAGTCTTCTCCAACACCACAGTTCAAAAGCATCAATTCTTCGGCATTCAGCTTTCTTCACAGTCCAACTCTCACATCCATACGTGACCACAGGAAAAACCATAGCCTTGACTAGATGGACCTTGGTTGGCAAAGTAATGTCTCTGCTTTTTAATATACTATCTAGGTTGGTCATAACTTTCCTTTCAAGGAGTAAGCGTCTTTTAATTTCATGGCTGCAATCAGCATCTGCAGTGATTTTGGAGCCCCCAAAAATAAAGTCTGACACTGTTTCCACTGTTTTTCCATCTATTTCCCATGAAGTGATGGTACCAGATGCCATGATCTTTGTTTTCGGAATGTTGAGCTTCAAGCCAACCTTTTCACTCTCCTCTTTCACTTTCATCAAGGGGCTTTTGAGTTCCTCTTCACTTTCTGCCATAAGGGTGGTGTCATCTGCATATCTGAGGTTATTGATATTTCTCCCAGCAATCTTGATTCCAGCTTGTGCTTCTTCCAGCCCAGCGTTCCTCATGATGTACTCTGTATGTAAGTTAAATAAGCAAGGTGACAATATACAGCCTTGACGTACTCCTTTTCCTATTTGGAACCAGTCTGTTGTTCCATGTACAGTTCTGACTGTTGCTTCCTGACCTGCATACAGGTTTTTCAAGAGGCAGGTCAGGTGGTGTGATGAATTAGGAAGGCTCTAATTTGTGGCCATACAAAAAAACAGTACTTTAACATGCTGGTAAGGAGTGGGTTGTTTTCAGCATGATGTTTTCCTGATTCTGTTTTATTTACTTTGAAGAGAAAAGGAATTCAGCATCAAGAATGAATTGAAGCTCTTAATTCATATCTAGCTTTATTTTACTCAGTACCAGCTGTTCCTACAGTTTCATGTGTAACAAAGAATGTGGCAATGAGAGAACCTGAGGAATTGTCAGTTTTTGTTGAAGTGTTTGTGACCTAATGGCTTGTTTTCTGTACCATATTTAACTTTATTTCTTCTATCTTGAAAGCTCATTGCTATTTTGTGTTTGTTGTTTGTAGATGGCACTTAATGTTTAGCCAAAACCTGTTGCTCTTTTTCATGTATTGTAGTAAATGATCAAGTTTTGATATTCCCAGCTGAAAGGTTTATTCACTTTCTTTTACATGGGGACCCAGCTTCTGGGAACAGATGAGAATCTACTGAGAATACCATGCAAAAGTTATACCTGAAGCTTTACTGGCTCATTTAAAAACTTTTCTGACTCTAAATCCATACCTAACTTGTCTTTAGTGGCTTGTGTTGATTTCAGACAGTGATAGCCTTATTAGAAATTTGGTTTGAGTCTGAGTTTGAGGAGCTTCCCTGGTGGCTCAGATGATAAAGCATCTGCCTGCAATGTGGGAAACCTGGGTTCAATCCCTGGGTCGGGAAGATCCCCTGGAGAAGTAAATGGCAACCCACTCCAGTACTCTTGCCTGGAAGATTCCATGGACAGAAGAGCCTAGTAGGCTACAGTCCATGGGATTGCAAAGAGTCGGAGATGACTGAGTGACTTCAGTTTCTTTCTTTCTTTTGAGGATAGGTTATAATATTTTTTAGGAAAATTGAATATTGATATTTGGAAAAATATTTTAATATTTTAAATCTGTATTAGGAAACTTATTTTCTCATACAGTTTTGCAAAGATACAATTTTTACATACAGTGAGAAATATATCTTCTACAAGTAATTTTAATAGATCTGGCAGGCAGCCTAAACTGTAGTATTATAGAGATTTAAGCAACTTTAAGAATAATTTGTTTTACAGATACTTTGTTGCAATAGGTTTTTTTTTTTTAACTAAGGAAAACAAGGAACATTTTACTTTTGAATGAAACAAAAAAAGTTTTTGAAATGTCATTATGCATAGTCAGCTTGTTATTATGTATATGATCTAAATATTTTTTGGCTTAATTTTTAGCCAGGATTTCATATCAGACATTCTTCTTTTTTTCCTAGTTATAAGGCCATTGAACCATCTTTTGAAATATTTCTCTACGTCTTGTTCAGCATATATGTGCATTTCTTTTTGTATTTTTTCTCATCAGGACTCTATATATCTGTTTAGGATGCAGTAACATAATTTGACAATGTGAATCCTTAATGTGACTAGACAGGAAGGAAAATTTATTTGTATAAAAATCTGTTAGATCTCCATTATAGTATTTGAGAGAGAAGAAATCTTCCCAGAACTGTTGAAAAGGGAGAGGAGCAAATATATGGAATTTCATATTTTCTACCTGATCATAAATTTTTTCATATGTGACTGTTTCTACATGAACATAGTCATTCCAATGAAAGAATTTTATATTTTGGCTATGCCACGCAGCTTGAGGAATCTTAGTTCCCTGACCTGGGATTGAGCTGAGCCCTGGGCCCAGCCTTGCAGTGAAAGCACCAAGTTTTAACCACTTGATCTCCAGGGAATTCCCAAGAAAATTTTCTCTTTGTTATTCAATAGATAGAGAGTATATATTCTGACTTACAGCAGTTTTGATCTGCCTAATTCTCTAGATCAAGGAGTTGACACAACTTTTTTGATAAGGGCCAATTAATAAACTCTAGACATGTGAACTACGTGGGCCCTGTCTCCTTTTCTTTCTTTTTTAAGCAATGCTTTAAAAATGTAAGAATCAATTTTAGTTGGTTAGTCCTACAGAACAGACCAGAGGCAGTTTTTGGCCTACAGGTCAAGGTTTGCCAAGCCTGCTCTAGGCAGATAAAACTTATTCAGTTCAGTTCAGTTCAGTCGCTCAGTCGTGTCCGACTCTTTGCGACCCCATGAATCACAGCACGCCAGGCCTCCCCGTCCATCACCAACTCCCGGAGTTCACTCAAACTCACGTCCATTGAGTTGGTGATGCCATCCAGCCATCTCATTCTCTGTCTTCCTCTTCTCCTCCCGCCCCCAATCCTTCCCAGCATCAGAGTCTTTTCCAGTAAGTCAGCTCTTCTCATGAGGTGGCCAAAGTATTGGAGTTTCAGCTTTAGCATCAGTCCTTCCAATGAACACCCAGGACTGATCTCCTTTAGAATGGGCTGGTTGGATCTCCTTGCAGTCCAAGGGACTCTCAAGAGTCTTCTCCAGCATCACAGTTCAAAAGCATCAATTCTTCGACGATCAGTTTTCTTCACAGTCCAACTCTCACATCCATACATGACCAGTGGAAAAACCACAGCCTTGACTAGACGGACCTTTGTTGGCAAAGTAATGTCTCTGCTTTTTAATATGCCATCTAGGTTGGTCATAACTTTCCTTCCAAGGAGTAAGCGTCTTTTAATTTCATGGCTGCAATCAGCATCTGCAGTGATTTTGGAGCCCAAAAAAATAAAGTCTGACGTGCCATTTAAAATTTTAGATTAACCAGTTTTACTGGAGACCTTTTAAAAATCTTTTTGTAAATATGAATGCCTTAAAAAAAAGCTTTTTATTATGGAGAGTATCAAGTATATTAAAAAAATAGAATGTAGTATTGTAAATCCTCATAAGATCAAGCTTGAACAGTTAACAACATTTGACCAATCTTATTTTGTCTATACCTCCCTCCCTTAGTAGTTTGAAGCAAATTCCAGGTATTTCCATAAATATTTCAGTATTCTCTTTTGTTACCTTTTTTATCTGTCCTTTTCCCAGTGTCATACTGTTTTGATTACTGTAGCTGTATGGTTAAGTTTAGAAGTGTCAGGTATGTTAAATCCTCTAACTTTTATCTATTTATTTAGATGTTTTCATTTCTCTTGATATTTATAATTCTCAGAGTATAGGTTTTGTATATCTTCAATATATTCCTAGGTATTTCATGTTTTTGCTGCTTTTGATAATTTTTAAAAATGTAAACTTCCAGTTATTTTTTTCAGTTATGTATGCTTTATCATCAGTTATCCTTTTAGGAAATTAATAATGAGAGAGAAAACCTTGGTTCTGCATATTATGTTAAAATATTCATTAGTTTTGTGAACATGTCTTTCTCGTGTGCTTCATTATCTGTAGGAATGTTACTCTTTACATTTTTCTTACAAAAACTTTGTATGAGAATTGACTTGAATCCTTTTTAGGCATTATTTCTTCAAATATTTTTTCTGTCCTCCTGTTCTCACCTCTCTTTTTGAGATTCCAATTCATGTTATTTATGTTTAAGGAAGATGGCTTTAGGGAAGCCCAGGTGGCTTGGTGGTAAAGAATCCACCTGCCAAACAGGCGATGCTTGTTTGATCCCTGTGTCAGGAAGATCCCCAGGAGAAGAAATGGCAACCCACTCCCGTATTCTTGCCTGGGAAATCCCATGGAGAGAAGAACCTGGTGAGCTCTAGTCCATGGGGTCTCAAAGAGTCGGACACAACTCTTAGTGAGTAAACAACCGCAATATACTCCTTTTAGATGAGGGTCGGGTAAGCTAGCTTTCTGCTAGGCTTGTGGCTGGAGGAATCCTCTGCTGTTATGTAGTGTTCAAAAATATATCTTCTGAGATCTTTCCTCCTTTCCTTCTCTGCCTTTGTCTAGACCAGGGTTTTTCACTCTTTGCAGTATTAGCACTTTTGGTCAGATATCTTTGCTGCGGAGAGTTGTCCTGGGCTTTGTAGGATATTCAGTGGCCTTCTGGCCCACCCTGTGGTACCCACTCCCCAAAGTATGATGACTGATAACCAGAACTGTTTTTCAGCATCGTCAGATGTCCTCTGGAGGGGCAGAATCATTCTTGTTCTAGACTTTCTTTCAATTACCCCAGTGACTCTGTACTGCTTATAGATTTCTCTTCCTGGCAGTTTCTGCTTGGTATGTTGCTCTTAGAAGGGAGTTTCATTTAGTTTTGAGATTCCTGATGTTTGTGTGATTTTCTTGCATTTACTTACGAGTTGTAGCCTGTGAAGCCCCTTCCGAGTCTCAGTTTCTGTTTTACACTGAATTGGAACTGTCAGTTTAAGGGAGGGGGTGGGAGGTAGCACTGCTCGGTGATTTGATTTCTGTCTGTTCTGGCTCCAAGGCTGGCCCAGATCCCTGTCCTCTTCTTGTTATGTTTCTGATACCATGTGGGTCTTGCTGCTGTTGGTGTTTGGTTCTAACTTGCAGTAGTTTAGAATTCATGAGTAATATATAGTCAATTGTGCAGTATTTTTTGACCATGGTTATTTTGGATGATTTGATCTGTTTGTTTTCTCCTAGTTGCTTAGTCTATTTTTGTCAGTCTCTCAGTCGTGTCCGACTCTTTGCCATTCCCTTCTCCAGGGGAACTTAATGCCCCAGGGATGAAACTGGGGTCTGTAGCATTTTGGGGGGATATTGAAAAATTATGTCTCTTTCATTGCCAGGTTATCCTGACTGCCTCTGCTTTCTTAAAATGAATGTTCTAAACATGATAAAATATTTTAAATGATGAATGAGACTTGTCATGGAGAAAGGCCTGGAGAGGGAGAGGTTGAAAATGTAAAAGACAGGTCAAAAAACAGATGGAGTATTTGTGCCCCGGAGGTGACCAAAAGGGGTGGATACAGAAATATTTTTGATAGAGGGATTAGCTTTGGACCGAGAAACAGGACAGTTGGTCTGACAGGAGTGGTAGGGAGACGAGATTTCATTCAGATAGTAGTTTGCAAGTTTGTAGTTGGAAGCTGAGGAATGTCACATTTGGTTTCTTCAATTTTCTTAGTAAACTTTAATGTGAAGTTATCTGCTGAAGGAAGTGAGATAAGTATAGGAAACTTGAGGAAAGGTATAAATATTTTGGAATGCTGATGGTGAAAAATGGAAGCAATATCTAACCAGAGACATTGAAGTAATTGCTCAGAGATGCTATGGGGTAAATATTAGGTTAGTTTTTAAATTGTAAGTTTGCAGCATACCATTTTGTGCTTTTTTAGTTTTTTTCCAGTTCCGTTCCGTTCCGTCGCTCAGTCGTGTCCGACTGTTTGCGACCCCGTGGACTGTAGCCTACCAGGCTTCTCCTCCATGGGATTCTCCAGGCAAGAATACTGGAGTGGGTTACCGTTTCCTTCTCCAGGGAATCTTCCCGACCCAGGGATCGAACCCGGGTCTCCCGCATTGGAGGCAGAAGCTTTAACCTCTGAGCCACCAGGGAAGTCCAGTTAGCAACTCACAAACAAGAGCAGAGAAGGTGGTTGTTTATTGTGAACCTGAAATTAGGATTTTGTTAGAGCATGACAGGGGTATAATGTTAAGGTATGATAAAAGAGCATGGTTCAAGGGATTTGTTGTGGAGTATGAACTGGGTAGGGAAGGAAATCATGCTATTTCAGGTGCTGTTGGGTTGGGAGAAAGAGAGGATCCAAGAGAATCCAGGTCTGTGTGGTTCTCAAGAAGATGTGAGAATTGGACAGGAGATTGAAGCCTATCTTGTATACTGGAATTTAAAATTTCAAAGCTAGAGAAGTTCTGTTTTATTGTAATAAGCATGTTATGTCTATGTAACATTGATGAAAAATATTGGAGTAAAAGAAGTTGAAATGGTGGGAGTATGTCATGATTCTTACCCCACCTATGGGTAAGAGAGTCACCTATGGTGATGGCAAGAGGTCATTTAGAGGGGAAAGTATGAACTGGAAAGGGAGATAAACAGGGAGATCTGTCTGTAGGTGGCCACAAGAAAGCAGGGCGCAGGGCAGTGCTATAAGAATAGGAAAGAGGGTGGTTTGCATGAGCATAGACAACCAGGGACTTCTCTTCTGAAGTCTGTTTTATTTGGTATTCATGGTATGAATACCAGGGGTTGGGTAACCTTCTTTAAAGGGCCAGAAAGTAGATTATTGTAGACTTTGTTTCTGTTGTGTATTTTTGTTTTGTTTTTATAACCCTTTAAAAATATAAAAACCATTCTTAGTTCATGTCCCATATAAAAACAGTAACTGAAGGTTATAGTATGATGACCTATGAATTATACTCATTATGAATTCTCTGTGATTTCTCAGTGATACTTTACTTTGTAAAAATTGTAAACTGTTTCAGATACTAAGTAATTATTATTACTTGAATAGTGGTTGTTTTGTATTAGAAAGTGTTAAGGAGATAATATATATTTTAAAATACTGTCAGTAATTTTATACTTCTTAATATAGTGGTAACTTTTACATTTCTGAATGAAATTTTTACTTTTTTTGTGGTGCATTCAAGTTGAGTCAGCAGATACTGGAGTTATTTGAAGCATGTCAGCAGCAAGTAAGTGATTTAAAGAAGAAAGAACTCTGTCGAACAGAGCTGCAGAGAGAAATTCAACTGTTATTTCCACGTATGTTTCCCTATTTTGCATGCTCTTTAATTATATGCATTCCTATTTTAATTTTAAATAACACCTTATGATTCTCTTCTGTTTCTCTAGAAAGCAGACTTTTTTTAGTTGGGTCTTCTTTAAATGGATTTGGTACTCGGAGCAGTGATGGTGACTTATGTCTAGTTGTTAAAGAGGAACCAGTAAGTAATGAAACATTTATTCTAAGTGTGTTTTTCATGTTAAGTCATTTAAGAAATTTTATATAAAAGTCATTAAGGGAAAAAACCCTGATTTTTTTAATTGCTTCTTTAAATTCTCTGTTTATAGTAATTCAAGGAAAGTCAGGAAATGCTGCTGCTTCTATTTTTTTTAAGACATGTGCAAAAAATAACAAATTATAGTATTTATTTCTAAATTGTTAAAGTGAGTCAGTTTCACTGTTTTTAAAGAGCTCTATCTTTGTTTTGAAATGCCATTGGGTTGGATATGTTACTAGGATGCAGCAAAGAGGAAGAGCTTGTCTTTTATCTGCTTGATTTATTTCCTTCCATTTGAATTCTCAGTGATTCTATTTTTAATCTGTATTATTTTTCCCTTGAAAGTACTAGGGGATTTGGAGTTCTTATTTTGGGAATTAAAAAAGAGAGATCTCTCTGAAATGTAAAATAAGACTATTGTGATTTAAAGTAATTATCTCTGATATTTTGACTCTGTTTCTTCATACGTAGCAACCAAATTTTATTTTTTATCATATTCATTTGAATTTCTTGTTAACTTATACTCTTGTATGTCCTTAGTTCCACAAAAATTGCTGTTTATTAAACTCACCTGAGCATGAGGTGGTCACCTCTCATGAATATGCCTCTTCTGAATTACCGAAGATTAATTTCAGTGTAATTTTAATATGCCTTGTATTTCACCTCTTATAAAATAAAAAAGCCTCTATTGAATGGTAATATTATTCCTGTTAGTCCAGTAACAAAAGTGACTTCTAGTTACTGCAAATCAGGAAGAGATTAATTCCAGGAAAGAAACTCCTGATACCTTCTAGGATTTGAAATCATATAAAGGAAAACTGAAAAAAAGAAAAGCCTCAGAAATAATAAATATAATGAAGAATAGTAGAGTTTTAATTAAAACTTTCTCTCATGCAGTTAGATTATGCTTCAGTTCAGTCGCTCAGTCATGTCCAACTCTTTGCGACCCCATGAACCGCAGCACACCAGGCCTTCCTGTCCATCACCAACTCCCGGAGTCCACCCAAACCCATGTCCATCGAGTCAGTGACGCCATCCAACCATCTCATCCTCTGTCATCCCATTCTCCCCCAATCCCTCCCAGCATCAGGGACTTTTCCAATGAGTCAGCTGTTCGCATCAGGTGGCCAAAGTATTGGAGTTTCAGCTTCAACATCAGTCCTTCCAATGAACACCTGGGACTGATCTCCTTTAAAATGGACTGGTTGGATCTCCTTGCAGTCCAAGGGACTCTCAAGAGTCTTCTCCAACACCACAGTTCAAAAGCATCAATTCTTCTGTGCCCAGCTTTCTTTATAGTCCAACTCTCACATCCATACATGACCACTGGAAAAACCCTAACTTAGACTAGACGGACCTTTAATCCTCCATTCTATTCACATGTCTGAATCATTCTTGTCACAACTTATAATGAAACACCATGGATTTGAACCTTATTTTTAAGCAACTCAAAATCTAGATAGGGAAATAAAACATGTTACAGAAAGTTAAAATTCTGTTTATATTTTTCTTGCAGATTATTTTTTGTACTTTTATACTAAAGGAAAAATGACGCATAGCTGTTACAATATTTCTTTTAAAGTTGTGCTTTTAAGTTTAAAATCAGAAATTGATTTAGAAATTTAATGTTAAAGATGGCATAAAGGTTGACTTTTAAATAATGTAATTTACTGTATATTGAAAAATAACTCCAATGAAAAATATACTTTATATGTTTTCTTTTTGTTGAGATACATTAAGAAAAGAAAACATTAAGTTTAGAAAGATAATGAAAAAACTTTATTTTTAACTTTTCAGTGTTTTTTTCAGGTAAATCAGAAGACTGAAGCACGGCATATACTCACCTTAGTCCACAAACACTTCTGTACTAGACTTTGTAAGTCTGACATGCCTCACATTCATGTCATTTGACATAACCATTTATTTGAAATGTCTCTTACTGTGTTTTTTTTCTGATAATTGTTTTATTTTCTAGTGAGATTAGGTATAATGCGGATTCTTTTTCCCAAGTGAATTTAACTTTTAATTAAAACTAACCATTTATTTGACAGTTCTTTCTACTTGCAAGCTGTTCCACTGAAGGTAGTCAGGAATTCAGAGATGTGTAAGTTTTAGTTTAGCATGAATGTAAGTAACTGCAGTGCAGAGTATCTCAAAAGCCGAAAGAAATATACAAGTCTTACTTACATGTGAGGAAGAGATCATCTCATCTGTTTGCAATGACAGACATCTTTACTTGGTTTAAAAATATGATCACTGAACCCAAAGCCCAAATATATCACTCCAACTGAAAGCAAAATTAGTGACTTAGGACATTTTATTGTAAGATTTCACTCTTTGAATAAGCTGACAAACCAGATTTTAATCCACAAGTTAAGCCATCTCAAATAATTTAAACTTCCACAGAATATTGTGGACATTTGAAGTCACACTAACTGTGTGATGTTGGATAGACTATTTGTCCATTTATTTAACAAATATTTCTTGTGTGTTAGACTTTAAAGTGGAAAATACAAAGTCACTTAACAGGTTATTGCCCTTGAACAACAACTTTTATCAGTTGTAGGAAAGAAATCAAGAGATTTACTTCAGTGGACTTGAATTTTGCATTTGTAAAATAAGGGAGAAATTCGTACCTTAGGTGGATTTTTAATGATTATTATTAAAATCATAAAATATAAAAAGTGGAAAGGACCTTAGAGGTCATGTAATTTCAAATGAAAGGTTTTTTTTTTGATTAGTGTTTTTAATAATGGAGTGATCAGATTAAGGGGTAATCAGTGAGTTTGGTGACTTGCCTGAGGAGTATAGCTTGTTGGTGTCTGAGCCTTTACTACTTTTAACTCTTAATCTTATTTTTCATTATACCTCATTGAATTCCTGCACATTATTGTATTTGAAGCTTGATGTATTTTATAATTTTGGTGGTAAAAGCATTACAACAAAATTTTTAGTTTTAACACGTGGTATTTAAGTATGGTGGAGTACAAAAATTTGATACATGTTTTTTTCATACTTATTTGAATTTTTCACTGTCCCATGTATTATGTTGCCAGCATTTCTACATTTAACATGTTTTATAAATAGGATTCTATGACTGCCATGGCATCTTCCATGTGCTCTAGCAGAATTTAGCTATCCCCCTGCTGCTGGCCTAGATGCTTCTCCTATAATGCTCTGATGAAACTCTTTATAGGTGTTATTAGGTATTAGACCACATTTCTAAAAATAACATATTAATATATAAAACCCTCTACATGGTATTGGAAGTTCCAGTCTTAGAAGAATTTGATAATGTCCTTTTATCTTTTCTTTCTCTCTGTATTTTCTTAAATTGTTTTAGCTAAGTAAAATGCTACTTTTAAGAAATGTTCATTGGAATACTATGAATTTGAGAAACATTTACAGATACCCATTTTATCTTTTATCCTTCAGCTAGTTACATTGAGAGACCTCAGTTGATTCGAGCAAAAGTGCCAATTGTGAAGTTCAGGGATAAAGTCAGGTAAGTAATTACTGAATTTTTTCAGTTGCTTTAGATAATTGTTAGGTATTCTTCTGAGGTAGATAATTAAGGAGGGTGTGCTGTTGCATAAAAGCTTCATTAGTTTTGGGAAATGATTGTTCTCCTAGATGATTTTTTGAAATAATCTGAGTAGTTGTTCATGCTTAACTCTCTTAGCTATTCTGGTTGAGACTATTCATAGCTGAAAGAATATAGTATTTTAGATTTTTACATGATCTCTTCCTTTTGGAAATGTAATACGCTCTGAGAACGTATCTTAATTCATGAAATTTGATGCATGTTTATATAAAAAGAGGTTGTTACTAGTATAATTATATCCACATGTTCCACAGTTAATAGTTTGGGTTCTGAATTTCTTATAGGAATTATTATTAGAATTTATATAGGTGTATACACTTGATCCTCATTATTCATTGATCCCATATTTGTGAATTTGCCTACTTGATAAAATTTATTTTGTAATCCCCCAAATTAATACTTGTAAGTAACACTTTTATGATTTTATAAACCTGAACAGAGTGGGAAAATTTTGAGTCACTTGATGTACATCTTCCCAAATGAGTAACATTATGATACACTTGTCTTTTTGTTTCAACTCTCATACGCTGAACAAATTCCATTTCACAGACTAGTAGTGTGTTTTTCAGTTTTGTGCTTTTGTGCATGAATTTGCTGTTTAAAATGACCTCCTAGCATTGTGCTGAGGTGTTGTAGATGTTTTGTGCACAAAGCTGTGATGTGCCTTAATGGTATGTTAGATGTGTTTTATTTAGGGATGAGTCGCTAGGGGTCGGACATGACTGAGCGACTTCACTTTCACTTTTCACTTTGACACATTGGAGAAGGAAATGGCAACCCACTCCAGTGTTCTTGCCTGGAGAATCCCAGGGATGGGGAAGCCTGGTGGGCTTCCGTCTATGGGGTCACATAGAGTCGGACACGACTGAAGTGACTTAGCAGCAGCAGCAGCAGCCAGTACTATTGCCTAGAAAATCCCATGGATGGAGGAGCCTGGTAGGCTGCAGTCCGTGGGGTCGCTAAGGGTCGGACACGACTGAGCGACTTCACTTTCACACATTGGAGAAGGAACTGGCAACCCACTCCAGTGTTCTTGCCTGGAGAATCCCAGGGATGGGGGAGCCTAGTGGGCTTCCGTCTATGGGGTCACACAGAGTCGGACACGACTGAAGTGACTTAGCAGCAGCAGCAGCAGTCTTTTATTGAATGAACAGTGTATTAAATGTCTTTAGATAGAAACTTACATAAATCAAAGTTACGTATTGATCAGTTGATGAAAATGTTACTGTAGGCATATTGATAAATAGGCAGATGAAGATGTGACTGGGGGCTCCTGGAAACCTAACCCTTTGTTTCCCTTAGGAGCAGTGGCTCAGTAATTCAGTGTTTGTGATCACTATGTAGAAAATAACTACTGTAAATAATCAAAACTGACTGAATATATATATATATATTTTTTTAAACAAATTTTTAGATAAGTGATGGCTCAAACTTTGCCCTTCCTTCATCCAAACATGCATCCAGTCTATAAAGATTTACTAAATTTCTCTCAAGTAACAGTGGAACTTTTTTTTTTCAATGGTGGTGTTTTTAAAGCACAAAGATATAGGGAGATAAAACTTATGTAAATGAAACTGTTAGCTGATGATAATTATTTTTAAAAATGGTTGTAGTTGTAATGTAAACAATAAAATAAACAGTTAATATGAATAAAACTGTTAACTGATCATAATTGTTTTTAAAAATGGTTGTAGCTGTAATTATATAAACAATTTTATTCTTTTTCAATTTAAGATTATCATACATGTTTTCTTCATTGTTAAATGTTCTTTGTAAGCACCATTTTATCATCCTTCTATATATGCATCATTAAGAAAAAGGAACAACTGCATTTTGATCATTCAGATATAACTGATGTTAATGTTTTGGTGTAAACCTGTCAGTCCCTTCTTTATGCATATGAATGCATAAGAGGTTTTAAAAGTAAAATTGAGCTCATACTTTATTACTTAGCAATATAGCATGAATGCTTGAATGATCGAATATCTTCAGGCTTCCTTTTCTATCACTTTACAGTATATCACTGAGTGGATTTACTGTCATTAACTTAACCATTCCCTGTTTAAATAAGCATAAAATTCTTTCCATGTTAAGGATTACTTCAATATTTCCAGAAGTAGAATTGAAGAAAGCACTGTGGATATTTTTTAAGCTCTGGATTCATATTTTTGGAAAGTTTTTAATTGCAGATTATTTTTCATCTCAGTGTTATTTTCCTCTTTAAGTTACATAGAGGGAGTGCAAACTAGTTTCAGTGTTAGATTTGTACAAGCACAATTAAAGAATGTAACTCTACTGGTACACCATAAGCTTCCCAAAGCCAAATACATCTGAGATTTTTATATCACTACCCATGTTTATTAACATCCACGGATAATTGTAAGATTATAGGGTTTCTTTTCCCATAACAAAGAAAATCTGAAATGGTATATTTCAGATTTTACAGTTAAAAGCTATAGAAAGGAATTTTATGCTTTTATTTAAGGTACTTTTCACAAAAAGACTCACTGTACAGAAATCTGACCTGATAGTATATAAGCCTGTTGCTTATGCATTAAGTAGTCATTTTGAGTTTAGCTGTTCTTTATGTATACCATTGTTATTGCTGTGTTTTCTAATTGTGAATTGCATGATACCTTTGGTTTCAAAGAAGTGTCCCTTCTGTTATGTGTTTGGCTCTTACTGTTTTTACTAGACGTCAGTAGCCAAATTTGTTATGATATTATAATTTAGTAACCCTTTTGGAGGGAAAATAAAGTGTAGACAGAGCTTTTATTTTTTTTCACCTGTACTTTTTTGGCTTTTCATTCCTATTGTTTTAAAGCAAATGTTGCTGTCATTCAAAATTGATTGAGAATTTATAACAGTGGGATAACTTGCCCAGAAATGTGTTTGGTCATACAATTTTGTTTATCTGAAAAGTATTACAAAATAAAAGCTTTTTTTGATAAGAGTAATTGGAGCCTTACTGGTATAATATATATCTTTCAACATTAGATCATACTAAAAGTTGTCTTTGTGCCCATGACATTTTGTATCATTGGATGAATGGATGGATATAAATTTAGTTACTAGGGAGTTAATTTGTACCTGAGCTGAAATTTTTATCTTTTTTTGAAAACAGTTGTGTGGAGTTCGACTTGAATGTAAACAATATTGTTGGAATAAGAAACACATTCCTTCTCAGAGCTTATGCATACCGTAAGTTTTCTTGTGTTTATTTTCAGATAATTATTACCTTCTCTGTTTATCCTTTATTCCTTTATAAAGATGTGTGACACCTCTTTAATTATGTCTGTGTACAATATGTCTCACTTTCTTATATATGTAATGTGTAAGTACACTGAAGTGACATACCACCAGAGTTATATATAGCTCAGTAAAATGAATTTTGATAGTTGGTAATTTAAAAAAGTAACTAAAGTATGTTTTATATAGAAATAAGACATATTTATGGTAAGCGACGAGAAGGCAATGGCACCCCACTCCAGTACTCTTGCCTGGAAAATCCCATGGGCGGAGGAGCCTGGAAGCGGCAGACCATGGGGTCGCTAAGAGTCGGACACGACTGAGCGACTTCACTTTCACTTTTCACTTTCATGCACTGGAGAAGGAAATGGCAACCCACTTCAGTGTTCTTACCTGGAGAATCCCAGGGACGGGGGAGCCTGGTGGGCTGCTGTCTCTGGGGTCGCACAGAGTGGGACACGACTGAAGTGACTTAGCAGCAGCGGCAGCATGGTAAGCAAAATGTTTAATAGCAGGAGGGATTGCTCTTTCTATTGTCATGGAGTTGGGAAATAATGTAAACTTTCAAAGAAACTTGAAAGAAGAAATGTCTTCTTAACATTTTTAAGTTTTAATTTTACTTTCAGTTGAAAATCGAGTTCGTCCGTTAGTACTGGTGATTAAGAAGTGGGCCAGTCACCATGATATAAATGACGCCAGTCGTGGTACTTTAAGCAGCTATAGTCTTGTACTGATGGTTTTGCACTATTTACAAAGTAAGTATTATGGGTTTTTTTTCTAATTTTTAAAATGGAAATGCAGTTAAACTTGATTATGGTGTCTTTCCTGTTGATCTTATGTTCAGATACCATTTTAAACAGTTTTTTCTAAGGTACATAAAAACCACATTTCCTACTTTGCTGCTTTGAACAAATGTTTTAGGTAATGTTACCCCTGGAAAACATTATAAAGAAATTTCACTGTATTTTTAAATTTTGACAATTTCCTGTATTTGCTTTAGTATTCAAAGAACTTTCACCACTGTATTGTGGACCCATTGTCTTAAGCCAAATGAATGTTTAGAGGCCTGTAAAAATAAACTCAAGCACCATTCATGATGTCCTTTTTATTTTTCATTTGAGCCAGGAATTAAATTATTATTATTATTTTTTAATGATTTTCTTGTTGGTTTAAAGGAGCTTTTATTTTCTATGGGCTGTCATGGAGATTGGATGAAATACTTGATGTTAGCGTAAGACCATTTACCAGTATGTCTAGGCTGTGATGTGTTCTGGCTTAATGTTTCACAGTTAAGAATGCAGTGTTGTAATATTTATGTTTATACCCTTTCAGGCAGTGATTTCATATCTAGAAATTTATCCTCAGATAAATAATGAGGGATGTTTATATGAATTTATATAAGGCTATTTTTGTGGTATTTGTTGAAATAATAAAAGATTAAAAATAGTTTAATATAAAAATACCATTAATTTAATGGTTAAATTAATTATGATATATCTTAATATTAAATTTATATGAACACTAAAAGTCATGTTTTAAAGTTATTGAAATAGAAAGAAATTCATGATATGCTGTCATGCACAATAAAATACCAATTTTATTAAAAAAATAGTTGCTATGAATGTGTATATTCATATGTATACAAATATTAAAAAGGTACATGCCAGAAATTTGTCTGGGGTTATTTATAGACAGTAGTGTTTATTTTCTTTATATATTACTGTACTTAAAGATATTTTATAATACATAATAAGTATATTTTTAGCTGAATAATGAAATCAAATGAATTTTTTTCAGATTCTGAGAGAGACTTAAAATAGTTTAAATGGGCCAAAATTTTGTGATTCAGTG
The DNA here is from genome assembly GCF_049115385.1 of Moschus berezovskii. Lineage (NCBI taxonomy): Eukaryota > Metazoa > Chordata > Mammalia > Artiodactyla > Moschidae > Moschus > Moschus berezovskii. The sequence continues at coordinate 85,843,856 of NC_142468.1, forward strand.
ATGATCAGAAAGGTTAGATATTCTTCCTCTGTTGTTAAAATATTTCAAGCTAATTATAATATTTTTGTTGCTGAACAGTCTTGGATATATACTAGTTTGATGATTGATTTGCCACACCAAAGCGATTTGAAACATGATGTTGGCTGTTTTAGATGCTGCTTTACGTATCACCAGTTATTTTTGTTCAGTTTTATAGTTCAGTGTGAAACATATTACTTTTGATGCTTTTATAGTGAACTCTGTTGTTTTGTGGATTGCAGTTTACTTTCATGAAAAATGGAATTGTTTAGAAATAATTATTTTACAAAATATATGAAGAATAATATGGCTAACACGTATTACCACCTAGTGTCTATTCATTTTTTAGTTTTAGTTGTGGTTTAAACATTAGATTTGACTAAAACGTACAGCATGCGTGAACATTTACAATATGTGCTCTATCCCTCCATTCTTTTGGGTTACATTAGAAATTTTAATTTGATTGCTTTTTTAGGAAATGTACTTTAATCACAGAGGCCCCATGGAGGTTTTGTAAGCAATAATTCAAATATTAGTGGGACTTTAGTGGTTGACTCCACACTTCCACTGCAGAGGACCTGGGTTCCATAACTGATTGGGAAACTAAGATCCTTCATGCTGTGCAACGTGGCCAAAAAAAAAGACAAATTCAAAAATTAGTATTTTACCAGTGTAATAAAATCATGTTAAAATTTGGTTTAGATTTTGTTAAATGTATTTTATTCTTGACAAAGTGGTCTTATTTACTAAGGTGATTAGTAATTTATGGCACTCTAATCAGCCATTTCTAGGTATTTGTTAAAAGATATCAGCTACCCAGACTGTGTAATTCTGTATTTTGGCAGATTAACCCATTCCTCCCTAGAATAAATTAGATTGAAATAAGTAATTGCTTTTCTTGTTATGCAAGTCTTCAGGTGTATTGAACAGTTCTAGCTCTGCCACAGTTAACTAATTTTTGTGATTTTGGCCGAGTAATTCTACCTTGCTGGCCTTAATATTCATCTGTAACACTAATAGTTAGATAAGATGACCTTTAAGTTTCATTTAACTTTAAATGCTTTAATGTCTTTTCTGCCATGAACAGAGAAAGGAAATGGGTCCTCTCTATGTAGAAAGGTTGAAAAGGTTAACTAATGCATTTCCTAGCATAAAGTTCAACAATCAGGACTGTAGCATGCCAGGCCCTTCTGTCCTTGGAATTTTCCAGGCAAGAATACTGGAATGGGTAGCCATTCCCTACTCTAGGGGATCTTCCCAAACCAGGGATAGAATCTGGATCTCCTGCATTGCAGGCAGATTCTTTATTTTCTGAGCCACCTGGGAAGCCCAATTACAAACTACATATGCTTGAAAATATGACTCATGAAAGCATGAGGGGAAAACTCATTGAGAAGAGAATTTACTAGCAATCTAATATTAAGAGTTAATTGTAAAGGCAAAAATGTCAATTGGTTAGAAACAATAATATGAGTGAATGAATAGTCGCGGACTGTTTACCATGTAACCAGGTATAGATCTATCTTTAGGCATTTTTAAATTGTTCTTGCATTTTCAAAATTAGTGGTGGTTTAGTGTTGTTGAGGATTTTTTTTTTTTAATTAGTGTAATCTTTGATGAATCAGCATGGAACACATATGTGTATAAATTAGTGAAGGCCTGACAAGAAAGCTCTCATTCGAAATGCAGGCAAAGTAAAATTGTATAGATTAAATCTGTTCAAGGTATTATCTATTGATCATATCTTTAAATAATAAACTTGTCTTATTTTGCTTTTGAGAGAGCAAAATATTATGACTTCAAAATAGATGTCATAATAGATGTTACAGAGATCCTTCCAGAATCTATATTGCTTTGGAATAAAATATTTGGAAAAACTACTAAATGTTTCAAGGTGTTACTATCAGGATAGCATTGATAAATAATTGCCAGAGTACATTAATTGCTTCTCTGATGACTAGTATTTTTATATCTTTAAGGCAAGGAATTTATTGAACGATAACCCTGCCCTCAAAAACTTCCACATTGCTTAGTTCTAAAGACTCCTTATCTATTGAAAGACCCTATTCTAGTGGTTTGTGTTTATTTTTCTCTCCTAGCATTCTAGTTATGATTCTGTCACTAGAATGAGATAATATTTTTTAAAAATTTTCTAATCTTTTATTTTAATGTTTAATGGGTACAGAATTTAGATTTCTAGACTTAAAACTTAAACTAATTTCTAGTAAGAGTTTTCAATTTGATGTCTGTGTTATAGTGAAAATTATTAAAATGCTATTAAAATGTTAGACAAATAAAGAGACATTTAAGATTAAGTGACTGGGGCTTGAGTTTATTTGTAGGGTCTTCTAGAATTTGAGCATTTGAATGCCTTTAGGGAAAGGAAATATGTAGCCTTACTTCCTGAGGGTGATTCTGGTAAGTAATGGGTGAGTTTTTTTCCCCTAATATTCTTAGTCGTATATTGTGAACGTTCCGTACTATCGTGGAAATTTATTCTAATTTTATTTTATTATTTTGTTCTAATTTTCAACTTGGGAGTGAAGTGTAATACAGAAAAGAGATTTAAATAAAGCATCCTACTTTGTACTATGTGGTAAAAATTTATACATCTATAATCAGAGTTGGAGACCATGTAAATTGATCATAATGGTTGATTTTGTGTTCATTAATGTATTCCAGTACTCATTTAAAAATTTTTGCTAAACAGCAGGTTAAAAGTGAATTAATGATTCTTTGTTACTGAATTTATTTAATTACAGTTGACCCTTGAACAGCATAGGTTTGAATTTTGTGTGGGTCTACTTACAGATTTATATATATATATATAGCAGTATTTATTGGAGAAGGCAATGGCAACCCACTCCAGTGTTCTTGCCTGGAGAATCCCAGGGACGGGGGAGCCTGGTGGGCTGCTGTCTGTGGGGTCGCCCAGAGTCAGACACAACTGAAGTGACTTAGCAGTAGCAGCAGCAGCAGTATTTATTACATGATCTATAGTTGGTTGAATCTGTAGATTTAAAACCTTGGATATGGAGAGCCAACTATAAAGTTACATGCAGATTTTCAACTGTATAGGGGTTGGCACCCCTAAACCCTGAATTATTCAAGGGTCAGCTGTATATATAATGTATTTATAATTCTTAAGCACATAGTTTACTGTGGAGTATTGTATTGATTTTTAATCTTAAAGAAATCTTATAAATGTGTTATTTGTATCTTACCATATTCAAGATACTGTATTTTATAGTTATTTCTTATATTGTAAGTATTAAACACTTTGCCTTTTGTGTTATTCCATCTACATTATAATGATGTGAAATTACAGTTAATGCATTTAATGAAGTTGGATTTGGGGAAAGCTATTGAAGGATGAAGAATGGCAGTTAAAAAATACAGTGACATATGAAGATAGTGATTCTTTAGTATAAAATTTTATTTTATAGTGGATTGATACAGATCTCCTGATTTAGATTTCTAAACTTTGCTGAGGTTTTCTTTTTTATAATATATAAATGAAGTTGAAGATTTTTTTTTTCAGTTGTTTTTTTCTCAGTAGATCAACTTTCTACAACTATCTCAATTTTGATATTATTATTAGAAGTTAAATAATAAAGAAACAGTTATGATAGAGCTGTTATTCTTATGATGTAGTGCCATTGGACTGTACTTTCAAAGTTTTTTTGATAGTTAAAACCATCTTAACAATGTCTGTTTAATATCTGTAGTATAATCCTTGTCTTGCTTATTTTGTGTGTGTGTGTCTAATGTTGGACCAAATGTGTGTCCATTTATTGATGATCTATTTTTCTAAAACCATGTAAGGAACATTGTTTTACATAGAAGTATACATAACATTAATAGGCCTTAAAATGTCAACTTTGATATATTTTGAACTTTAATTTTTAGGGATCAGAATTAATTTCACAAAACATGTGAAAACTGCTGAATTTTAGCATAAACCCATGTAGTCTTATACCTGGGGGTAGCTGACAAATTATTGCTTTGTAAAGTGAATTACATGAATCACGGCAGCTTTAAACTTTTTCTTTTTATAGCCTTACCTGAACCCATCCTTCCATCCATCCAAAAAATTTACCCAGTAAGTGTTTCTTATAAATTATTATAGTACCTGTTATGACAAGTGTATGTGGAACTATTATGTGCAATATTATTGTGAATATAAAAGTAGAAATAGTTACCTTCTAAGTAATGATAATATTTTCTACATAGACTGAGGTAAACATTGACCACTAGAATATTAAAAATGTTTCATATAATTTTTCATAAGTCTCTGCTATTTTATTTGATTATTGGCAGACAAACTTGTCCTTTATGTTAATGATGGAACTTTTTGTATGACACTCATGATTATCATTAATGGGAATTAAATATACTTAGCTGGTGAAGGCACATTTGCACTCAGACCAGTTTTTTTCATGTTACTTTAAAATATAATTTTAGAACATTTCTTCAGTAGCTCAGAAGTTTTACAGCTTAACATACGTGTAATTTGAAATCAGGGGAAACAATTTCATCTAGAGCCAGACATCCTGGAATGTGAGGTCAGGTGAGCCTTAGGAAGCATTGCTACAAACAGCAAGTTGAGATGATGGAATTCCATCTGCGCTAAAAAGTTGAACAATTGGATAACCTTTTAATGTTTCGTTTGATCTCATCAAGTAACATTCTAAGAGTTAACATGTACACTGTCCTTGTGTGTACATTATTAAGAATCCTGGTGAAGTTAATTAGAAACCCTTAAGAAATGAAGTGTGCCTACTAGAAAAAGTTTAATATATACTCAGTTTGAGTTTAGGGAAACCTAGGTAACAAACATATTAATAATCTATATGAATATTTTTGTTTCTTTTCTAGTTTTAATGTTCTTTTTTTTCCCCCAGATTTCATTGTTTCTTTGTTTTATTTATATAAGTCTTACCATTTCTGTTTTCCTCCATAGTCATTTTTGTTACTGGTTTTTTTTTGGAAATAATATTTAAGCTGCTTGTGTAGAATGTTTGACCAGCCTTTTAAAGCCACATTTTTTACTTGTTAATTAATAAACTTTTAAGAGTTTTCTAAACTTACTAGTCATGCTGTATAGGAGACATAACATCCCTGTTGAGTGATCAAAGTTTTTCAAAGAACATATTTTATAAGTATGAGAAAATATAATAAATATATTGACATAGAATCTAAATTAAATGTAATATAATCTTTGATGATTGAGAAGTGATGTTCTTGTTTTTGAACCTCAGTTATTCTTGTAATGCTCACATGTGAGATGCTGGATAATATGTGTTCACTGTAAAGAGAGTCTTGCTGCAGTAGGGGCCTCTCAGTTCATGGTGGGTCGTCTACGAGAAGAGACCATTTAACACAAAGAACCTTCTGGAATCATTCTCATCTTCCTCCTTTTAAAAATAAATTTCTACTATGAAGAACTGTTATAATGAATGTATAGTATAGCTGGGTATCAGTATTTATTTTTCAGTAGTATGACAGAGAAGACTTCAGAAAGTGTAGAAATGTAAGTAACGAACTTTTGGACCTATTCTTGAACGTTTTCTTCCCTCTATAAAGTATTGAGTTTTTAGTTCATACTGAAAAGTCAGAGATAATGACTGGGTGTTTACTATTTCATTTATTGTCCCAACTTTATTGTTCTTTAAACACCTAGGTTTCAGTGTAGCATGAGCTGCATATATTGTTCAACATACAAAGGACTTAATAGTTTTAACTTCTCCTTTAACGAATCTGTTATTGTGTTTTGAAAGATACTTCTGTGGAAATCTTACTTAAAATGCTGTACTACATGGAACTCTTTTTACTAATATAAAGTGCTGATTAAGTTTCAGTTTAATATCATTATGCTGAGAAGCAGAAGCATTACTTTTATGATAAGATAGTCAAATTCTTACTAGTATATTCTGAAGAGCCTCATTTTTATTTTTGTGTTTAATTTTTCTAATCACCTAGCTTTCTCCCATCACTGAGTCCTGATTTCTGTTCACATGCACTACCTCTAAACCTATATTCTCTACCCTGTTTTGCTAATAATCTTATGTCTACACCTGAAACCAGGAAATAGATTTAATACTAGCCCAGCTCCAAGGCTTTGAAAAGTATTAATAGCAAGCCCTGCTGGACTTAAGAATATCTTAACTTGCTTTCATGTGTGGTTGCATTGTCCTAAATATTTAAGCCACGTTACCTTTACTGTAAGATTGATACTTACATGGATAAGGACTTAATACCTACTCTTCCGCAGGTTTTTTTGTATTGTATGAAACCTATAGGCCGATCAGTGGAGCATTTTTTTCGGTGGTCCATCAGATGGAGCAATTAAATTAGCTTGATTCTTATTACTAGTAGTAACTATCATTTATTTATTATCTATTTTATATCAGAGAACTTCTCTTGTGGCTCAGCTGGTAAAGAATCTGCCTGTAATGTGGGAGACCTGGGTTCAATCCCTGGGTTGGGAAGATCCCCTGGAGAAGGGAAAGGCAACCCACTCCAGTATTCTGACCTGGAGAATTACATGCACTGTAGTCCATGGGGTCACAAAGAATCAGACACCACTGAGCAACTTTCACTTATTTATATCAGAACATATAACTTTTATATTCAGTGTCTTCAGTCCTAAGCAAATATAAAGTATTCTCCTTAGAAAGGTTACATGATTGATCCAAGCTGTTTAGTCACAAATTATGAATACAGGAACTGGTGTTTTTTCTGTTATACTATGCTGCCTGGGGAAAGGCAGAATGATAGTAGTAGTCAATTTGTGTTGCTTACAACATTTTATTTATTTATTATCTAATTGTTCCTATACAGATGTATTTGTATACCTTCCTTTAAGAAAAGCTGATATGACAAAATTTCAGCTTGTAGTTTGAGAATAATTAAAAAAACTTTACAGTGACAGAAAAACTTTCTTAACTACTTTACAAGGGAAGAATGTTTTAAATTTTGAGCTTCTCTGATATAGTTAAAATAGGATTAAAAATATATTGTTCAATATAATATTTTTTGTCATTGTCATGTTTTTTCAAAATTTAGAAAGTATTAAAAAGTGTAATATTTCAATTCAGTTGTGATACTGAATTATGAAAGAAAAGGATAAAACAGACATTTATCTTTGAAAACTACATCACGATATATATCATTGATTATTACTTCTTAATTATTGACTTAAAAAAGCAACATCAGTTTTAGAGGACAGAGTGTTTACTATTGAGTTAAAGAAATGAAGTTGAGAAGTTTAAATATATAAACTCAGATTAAGGGTATGAAGGGATTTTTATTTTAATGTAAGCATTTTATGAGATTTACCTACACTTACGCTAGGTAGATTTATCAAGACAACTTATATTTGTTTCCTTCCCTAGTGATATCTTCCTGTTTTCAGAAACCAAAGTTAATTCCAAAGTAATACATTGAAAGTTGCCAGAGGTAACCATAGTGTGTTAGTGTAGATGTGCAGTTAAAATAATGATGATGCCTGGCATATACTGAATAATTAATAATTAGGTAATACTGTTGTTACTTTTCTTTCCATATACATTGTATCATATAATTTGTATAACAGCCCTGTGAATGCTGTTATTTTCCTTGTATTATGGATGAAGGAGCTTAACCTTTTTTTTTTTTCCAAATTTTAGGATATTTAGAGATCTAACAAATGCTATGAAACTTTGTTTTTCCCTGCTATGAGAAGTTCTCTATGTTACCTCTTGGAACTTAACCTTTGGAAAGCTAGGTAACGTGGTTAAGTTCAAGTAGCTAATGGAAGAACAAGGTTTCATACCTAGGCCTGGCTCCAGAACTCAGGCTCTTCACCACTTCATAATAGTACTTCTGTTTTATGTTAAATACTTTAACTCGTTTCAAAAGTTGGAAGATCTCATATCAGATAAAATTTAAAGGCAATTTAATTATCAATGATGATCTGCATATAGTTAAATCTTGGTAGAACTTCAGTGTATATCATTTAGTTCTTTCTCTATTCACGTATAACTCCACTTAAATGCTCTGTATCAGTTATCCTTTTCTTTGAGATCTTCCTCAACATTTCTTTCTAGGCTTTAATAATTCATATTCTTAGAAAATTGTGCAGCTTATATTTCTTTGCCTGCTGCTGCTGCTAAGTCGCTTCAGTCGTGTCCGACTCTGTACGACCCCATAGATGGCAGCCCACCAGGCTCCCCCGTCCATGGGATTCTCCAGGCAAGAGTACTGGAGTGGGGTGCCATTGCCTTCTCCATTTCTTTGCCTAGAGATGGAAAATAGTCATCTTTCATTTAAGCTATACCTTTCTTTAAAGAACAGTTACCAAGTAAACAAGTTAACCCAGTTTAATGTAGTCCAGAAAGTGCTTAATTGCCCACATTTTGGACTTTGAAGATTACGACACAGCCTCAGAAAGTGATGGAGTCTGGCAAAAGGTGTTTTTGTTAGGCAGTTGTATGGACAGAAACAGTGAGACTTCAGATGTTTTCGAGAGGTTACTTATTTAAATTTTTCTTAACTTGGTATTGTGAAGAGAAATGGAAGATATGTGTCTTCAGCATTAATAAATATCATTTGGAAAATTTTTTAGGAATTAAGTCATTGCATATTTGGGTATCAGAAGCTCAAAATAAGACAGAACCTTAAAAAATAATAACCAATTTTTCTGTTAAAAAATTAAACCAGTGAAGATCGACAATCCAAAGGAAAAAAAAGCTGTAAGAAACAGGTGTTATATTGTATTGGTTAAATTGTTTTTCTGTGGATTAAGATTGTAGTTTGAAAGGCTGCTTTTATTTCTTTGGCTTTTGGGTTACTCTTTGTGTGCTTTCTAATGTGTTAGCTTAAACTCTGCCCACCTTCATCCTATCTGAAGTAACATACCCTATTTCAATACATAAATGCAATTGGGGAGCTCCTTTTAAAGAAATAACTTGGATAAAATTTTTCTTAAAGCAGAAAATCTTTCTGTAATATGAATGATTACCAAAAATGGGGATTACTTAAGGTTAAATAGAATTCCTTTTTACTTGTAGCTTCTTTTAGTTGGATCCTATTTTTCGTTTGCTTGTATTTCTCCTTTAGTTCTCCCTCAGTAGGTATGATATGAGCCTTTTTATATATAATCTTGAAAAAGAACAGTGGTGCTAAGAGAACACTGACCAGGGTCTTTCAGCATTTTAATACAATAGGTCTTACAACTCTACAGTTTTAATCTCACAATTACTGATGTATTTCTTTAAATTACTGAAAAAGAAATTTTAAAGGAGGCTCAGACAGTTTTAAACTTCAGGTAAGAAAATGGCTGCTCTGTTTCAGCTTCATTTTGTAAATTGAATGTTTATTGTGCTAAGTGCTAGAAATCAAAATTAATAAGCTTTCAGAGCAGAAATTGTTAAACTGTGACCCATTTTTCTTTTTCCTGTCATTTGAACTTACACCTTTTTGTTTAATTTGCTGGAGAATATTAAACTTTACACTTTTAAATAAAGTCATAAGCCCAATTTTATGCTTAACAAGTAAGAGAAAAAATTAAGCGTAAGACAAGAGACCTGCTCTTCCTTCTGCTATTACAAATCAGCGCTTGTCTCCTACTCCCCCTAGTCTTTGGGGTAAATAAGATTCTACTTGGGTCATAAACTGTAATATTAAATCTATTAGACGTGTAAGGCAAGTCCCACCTTTAGGAATGCCATCTTTGTGAATTGTGATTGGAGTAGGATTTTTCTTCTGGCAGAAAGATAATCACTTCTTGGTAGTTAAAATTACTGATAAAATTATAGGTAATGGGGCAGGAGGAGAAGATGTTTTTATTTTCTTCCCCCTTCTTTTTACTGATGAATTTTGAGACTACCATTAAATAGGTGTACTACCTTATTTCTCTGTATTACTGGGGTTATCAGATTTTACTAATAGAATTAATATCCATAAACCCAAGTTTGATCTGCTGGATAGTTGAGAACCCTGTAGTAGTCATTCTGATGTCTGGTTAACCAGTTCGTCTTTTTGGTCTTTTGTTTTTAAATCTGTTTCTACTTGGGTGGCAAAGGAGAATATAGAAAACCTTTTTTGAGGGCACTGCGAAAATTATCTGAAAAAGTATTTTCTAACATACGGATATGTATTGAGAATTTCTATAGTTCAGTTTATTTTAGAGCCATAACTTACTACTAATAAGGGAAAGATCAGATATGAAAATGAATGGCGTTCCATAGGCAGAAAGAATAAGTACTCATTGGTATTCTTTCTAATAGGTGACTTCTTTGGGCCTGGAATGCAAGCACATGATATCCTTCTTTATGAATATTGTACTAAAAGTGAATAGCTCAACATTGCTTGCTGATTTGATTTTTAAAGTTCAGTTTGTGTTAAACATTATTTCTTTTCCCTCTAAAATGCAGCATAGAAAAATGAAAAAAAAATCGTAAAAAATCTTAAAATCAGTGTCAGTACTATTTATATATTAAACTTTTATGACCTTTGCGAGAAATTTTAAGTGGCAATTAGAAAAAGCTCTTACCTTGAGATATATTTATGAAGAAATCTATATTTATTGGATGGAATCTTGGTATGTACTGTAAGGTTTTATTTATGAATTAAAAACTCTTTTGCTATCATAAGAATTCATTTGGTTAACTGAGTGATATACCTCAGTTGAGGATTAGAATATCTTAGTTTTTCAGGTTCTTTCTGGCTTAGTCAATACATTGTTGAAATCTTTACTGGGAGAAAATCTTCAAATTTCCAAATTGCCAACATAAAGAAAATTCTCTCTTCTCCAGACAGCCTTATATTAGGATTTATAAGGTTTTTTTTGGGGGTGTGTTTTTAAATGGCCTCACACATTTTTCCTTTTTCTTTTTGATAGGAATCTTTTAGTCCTTCTGTACAGTTGCACCTTGTACATCAAGCGCCATGTAATGTTCCTCCTTACCTCTCAAAGAATGAATCAAACCTTGGGGACCTCTTACTGGGCTTTCTTAAATATTATGCTACAGAATTTGAGTAAGTGAAACTTCGAATTGTGTATATTTGTTTGTATATAAGTGAATGCTACAAATTGGGTCAGAAACTGTATTTATCAATTTCACTGTTATAAACTAGTTCAGAAATATGTAGTTTATAAAATGTAATACCTAATTATAATCCTGTTTCAAGCTAATAAAAAAATGATAGTAAGCCTACTATTAGTTGATTTCAGTAGTGATCCCCTTTTATATTTAGCTATCTCTTTATATAGTAAGACCTGGATAAATGTGTTGGTCCTGTGTCAGTTCAGTTCAGTCTAGTCACTCAGTCGTGTCTGACTGTTTGTGACCCCATGGGATCGCAGCACGCCAGGCCTCCCTGTCCATCACCAACTCCTGGAGTTTACCCAAGCCCATGTCCATTGAGTCGGTGATGCCATCCAACCGTCTCATCCTCTGGCCTCCCCTTCTCCTCCTGCCCTCAATCTTTGCCAGCATCAGGGTTTTTTCAAATGAGTCAGCTGTCTGCATCAGGTGGCCAAAGTATTGGAGTTTCAGCTTCAACACCAGTCCTTCCAATGAATACCCAGGACTGATCTCCTTTAGGATGGACTGGTTGGATCTCCTTGCAGATGCTATATAATTTGGAATATATATTTTATAGGAACTTAAAATTTGTAATAAAAAACATTCTCCCAAATCATTTGGGAGAATGGCATTGAAACACGTATGTTGTCATATGTGAAACGAATCACTAGTTCAGGGTCAGTGCATGTTATAGGATGCTCGGGGCTGGCATGCGGGGTGACCCAGAGGGAGGATAAAGGGAAGAGGGAGGTGGGAGGGGGGTTCAGGAGTGGGAATTTATGTAAACCCGGGGCAAATTCATGTCAATGTATGGCAAAACCAACCAATATAATATTGTAAAATAATTTGCCTCCAATAAAAAATAATTACCTAAAAAAAAAAAAATTTGTAATAAAAAACAAGCTAAAACAAACTTGGAAAAAGATGTAGTTAATACTAGATATCTGGATAAATAGTTGTGTTTGTATGGTATATACATCAAGGAATACTTCTCATTTTTTTCTCTTTTGGTGAGAGTGATAATGTAGACATGAAACAGTAAAGTGTGTGATCGGGCTGGCCATAACTGGAAGTCCTTATGGGAGTTCTCAGTCCAGATAGAGTGGAAGTAGGAGTTGTATGCAACTCTTCTGATCAATTTGGGAAAGCTTAAAGGAGGGAATGAGAGAATTTAGGAGTGGTAAAACATTAAAGGAGGAGAGTACCATAACCGTAGGATACTGTTTTGGAAAGGTTTGGAGAGGGGAACAATAATAGTAAGAGTAATAAATTGCTATTACTTGGTGGGAAAAACTGTTTTAAGGAGATCATCCGCATTATCTCATTGAGTTTACATGAGTCGGTGTTACTTTATGCCTGTTTAACCAGTGGGACATACAGAGAAGTAAGGAAACTAGTCAAAAATCTCATAGGTAGTAAGGGGAATATTTCAGATAATTTTGAATGCAAAATTCACTCTCTTAACTATGATACTTTACTGAAATGTTGATACTGTCTACTGTCATACAGTAGTTTTGAAAAAACCTGACTCATATAAGATGAAACATAGGGCCTGAAGAAATGTTCTATAAATGCCTTCAAATAAACTTCCATCTGTTTTGTTTATATTTGTGTCTCCATTACCTTGCCCAAGGCCAGATAGTTGGTACTTGGGAAATACTTGTTATAGAATCATTTTGAAGGATAAAGATTATGGATGTAAGTCAAAGATCCTTAAGGTGACTTAAAAATTACTGAATTAGGTTAGGAAAAGGACTAAGAAAAGTGCTAAAGGAAAGTAGTTGAATAAGAATGAAGTTCTAATAATCCAGGTTAAAAATGATTAGGACCTGAATATAAGTCTAGACAGCAAAAATATAAAGGAAAGAGGAACTTTCGTTTATATAGAGGAAAGATTTAAGTCTATATGGGACATAAGAGACTATAAAGATCGTTCTGGAGTTAAGATTTTTTAAGATGTTTCAGTGATAATAGCTAATGTTTCATGAATGTTTCCCTAGGGCCCTGCAGTATGCTGAGTGACTCCCAAGTATTATCTCCCTTAATCCTCATAATAACTCCCTTCCAAGCTTCGGGGGTTTGTGAACTTTGTCCTCTGATGATACAGTTAGATCACCAGAGAACCAGGATTCAGAGCCAGTGATTCCAGCGACTGCAAAGCCACATGCTGGACTGTTAGACTGTATCAGCGTATCTGTGGTGTCATGTCACTTAGATACTGGGGGAAGTTTGTAGAGACGAAAAGGATTCATGGAAGAAAGGATTTTTCTGCCATGTTGAGTTTAGGATTAGAGCATCTAGGGAAATGCCTTGAAAATCACCTGCTTTTCAAGTGAAATGACTGAAACAAAATGATAGACATTCAGATTTGTGTGTTCACTTTGAGCTTGCTGTGTGGCGTGACATGGCACTAGAATGTTTTAGATACACTTGTTGTTATGATGCATGATTTAGATGACATATTTGTCTTCTGTTTGATCATGTAGTGCATTGTTTCATAACAGATATTTTCAGAAGTTTGACTATAGGGAACATAGCCAAGAGTATAGTCATGGTAATGAACTAGTTGCCTGTTCTAGGAATTCTGGCAGCCTTTAAAAGGGTTTGTAAGGAATTCTTCTGAAGTTCAAGATACTCAGTTAAAAAATTCCCTTTACTGAAAGACAAAGAGTTAAGTGCCTGTGAAAGGATGCTAGAATATGGTATAAATGTTGCAGAGATTTTTATATAGCCATTTAAAAATTGCTAAGATTTTCTTACCTACTTCACTCACAGCTTTTTCCTTAAACCTTGCTGCTGAAAATTACAAAAATGAAGCCGAGTTTCTAGAAATGTACCCAGGAGCAGGAAACTGACAGTATAGGAGAAAGGGGGTCAGGTGGCTCAGGGAATCTGGAAAAATATACGGTCAGTTTAATCATTCTGTATTTAAGGAAAAAGAAAAATTTAGGTTTTAAATATCTTATAGACTCATAGATACTGGAGATTCTAGGAACCTTAAAAGGTATCTATTTTATAATCACCTTTATTTTCTTGATGCCTAATCATACGTCATTACTGCTAGTCTGTCTGTTGAGTTAAAAATACATACTTATATACTTAAATACATACTTTTTTAAAAAAAGGAAATACAAAGGTCCAATTTTTCTATCTCCTTTCTTATTCTTACTTATTCCTTATTTAATCAGTAAATCACTGAGTGCCTACTGTATACCAGGCTATTTTCTATTCTCTGGGGATATGGCAGTTAAAACTGTCTTCATGGAGTTTACGTAGAGAGAGTCATGGAGAGACAGACAATAAACAAATGAAATGTATATTATGTTAGATGGTGGTAAGTGGAGAAAAAAATTTTTTTTTAAAAGCAAAAAAGATTCTGATGTGTGTAGCTGTTGCAGTTTTTTAATACCTCTCTTGCAGTTTCATACTTAGCACAGAGTGAGAATATTCTCACCAAAAACGTGACCTTTGAGAAAAAGACCCAGTGGAGAGGACGTTGTGAGTTACATGTCTACACGGAAGAACTTTCTAAACAGAAGGAAGAACAACTGCAAAGACCCTGAGGTGGGGGTTTGCCCGTGTTCAAGGAGCAGCAGAAAGACCAGTGTGACTGGAGCAGAGTGTGAAAGTTTAGGATGTCAGAGAGTTAAGGGAGTCCGTGTCATGGAGGGTCTTGTAGTGAATTTTGATGACTTTGAGTTTGTCTCTCAAAGTGGGAAATCACTGAAGGGGTTTCAGTAGAAAAATTATGTGATCTAATTTAGTTTGTAACATGTTTCTGGATGAAAGTAGACTGAAGGGGGAGCCAGAGGCAGAAGCAAGGAGACTATTTAGGAATGTATTGTGGTAATCTAAGAGAAACCATGTGACTTAGTTAGATAAAAGTGTTTGCAGCGGAAGTGCATGAGAAGTGGTCAGATTTTGCTTATGTTTTAATTTGCACCAGATTAATGTGACAGAAAGAGAAGAGCCAGGAATGACTTAGAAGTTTGAGACCTAAGCAACCGAAAGTATGGAGATGCCCCTAGGTGCGAAAGCAAGGGAGAAACATTACTGATTTTTAATGTTTTAAGATTGAGATATCCACAAAATATTCAAGGAAAGTTTTTAAGTAGAGAGTTGGATACGTAAGTCTAGAGTGCAGGAGAGAGGTCACAGTTTTAGGGTTTTTTAGGGGTTTTTCATCTGGTAGATGGGATTTAAAAGCTAGAAAACTTTTTGAGAAAACCAAGGGACTACAGATAGAAGAGAGAAAAAGTCCAAAGACTAATAAACCTTTAGATAATCCGATGTCTTAGGTATACAAGGTTAAGAAGATACATGAATGTTTTAAGTGATACAATGAAGAGAGAGAGACAGTTTAGAAGGTAGATATTCTGTGAAACAACTGGCCTAATTTCTCAAAAACTCAAAGTCAGTTTAAAAAAAGTGGAGGGAATGTTTCCAGATTAAAGAAATGGAACAATCAAATACAATGGATGAAGCTTGATTCCTGTCTGATTGGGGTGGCGAAATTATAAAAGGCATTTGAGTTACATTAATGTCTTAATGCTGCTGTTGTTACAAAGGAGAATGGCCTTATTCTTAGGTATATGCCAAATGATTAAGAAATGAAATTTCTCTCTGCTAGAGCTTAATAAACGATTTAGTTCAAAATATACACATATAGGTACACACAAAAGCAAATGTGGCAAAGTATTAACAACTGTTGAATTGCTTTTGAGTTTTATGTTTTTTCTTTTTTTAAAATTTGTTTATTATTTATTGAAGATAATTGCTTTACCGAATTTTGCTGTTTTCTGTTTTTTATTTTTTAAAAACACTTTGTTTTGGGGTATAGCTATAATAGATTCCGGTGGATAATGAAGTGTCTCAACCATACATATACATGTATCCATCCTCCCCCAAACTTCCCTTCCATCCAGGCTGCCACGTAACTTTGAGCTGAGTTCCATCTGCTATACAGTAGGTCCTTGTTGGTTATCCATTTTATATATAGCAGTGTGTACATGTCCATCCCAAACTCCCTAACTATCCCTTCCCCCATACATTCCCCCATATGCTTTTCATTTTTCCATTTGAAAAGTATCGTAATACAAAGGTGAACTAAAAATGAGATTAGGTATGAGAAGGAACTAATATGTAGTGTAGTAGTCTACAAAGGAAGACTCACTGAGAAAGGAGGGAAGTCAATAAATAGAATGTTGTGTTTTGGAATCAAAGTGGGGAAAACATTTTGAGGAGGAGGGAGTGATTATTTGTGTTGCATTTTTGATTGATCAAGTACAAAATGAGAACTAAAAGCTGACCGTTGAAGTATTGGTCAATGTGGATGCTACTGGACCCTTGACAGGAGCAGTCTTAGTATAACAATATGGATAAAAAGCCTTATTGATGTGAGCTAACGAGAGAAAGGGAGGGGAGGATTTAGATACAGGTGGTATAGCTAATTCTCTAGGGGGATTTACATACTTGTACAGGGGGCAGAAACAGTAGGGTAGAAATTGAAGGATTAAGTGGAGTTGAGTATTTGTTTTTAGAAAGGAGAAATAATCCATGTTCATGGTAAAATTGGTGATACCAGAAAAGTTGTAAATTTTAAAAGATAGTTTTATTTGTTCATTTATGCCTGCACTGGGTTGGTTGCTCTGTGGGCTTTCTCTTGTGAGTGGGGGCTACTCTTCATTGTGGTCAGACTTTAGGTGCAGGCTTCAGAAGTCGCAGCGCACGGCCTCAGTAGTTGTGGCACTAGGGCTTAGTTGCTCCACTGCATGTGGCATCTTCCTGGACCAGGGCTCAAACTCATGTCCCCTGCATTGGCAGGTGGATTCTTAACTGCTGTGCCACCAGGGAAGTCCACGTTGAAGTAAATTGTTGAACAGTCTTCTTGTTTGAATAGAGAAGAATTGGAATCTGTACCACAAATGGAGTAGAAGCACTGACAATTCATTATAATAATGGAAAAAGTATGTACAGACAAGTGTGGATTGATGTGGTGGGAACTAGTAGATAACTATCTTTTGACTGTTTTACTTTTTTAGTGAAATGAAGCATGGACATCAGCTGGGAATGAGTGTGAGGGAGGAGATTTGAGAAGTGAGGACAAGGAGTGAATTGTTAGGTAGAAGAGTAAAGGAGTGAGTTAACTGGAAATGCAGTATGAGTGCTGGGTACTAGCATTTAGGAGTCTTTTGAGCTAAGTCATCATGAATTTAAAGTGATGATAAATTCGAAGGTCAACGTGGTTGCATGTTTTTTTCCTCCAGTCCTGTTTTGCTCCTTGGGAAAGGATTGGAATAAAGATTTAATTATAGTTGTTCAGTGCTGCAAGAGCAGGTGGGAGAGTTGAGGGATGCACGAGGAAGGGGTTTTAATAGCTGGCCGTGGACAGGGTATGTTCAGTCTTGAAACTGTGGGCACAGTGTTGTCTGCAGGACATCGTGGTGGTAGTTTCTGATAGTTAGGTGTGAATTTTGGTCTGGGGCTTACTACCTGGAGAAAAAGACTTAGGGAAAGAAGCAGAGCACTGAAGCCCGGCCCACGATGGGTGGTCTAGCATTTGAAGAAGATCGAAAAAGACAGAGTCTTGATACCAGTATTTAAAGGGTCAGGCAGAAGAAAAGCCATTCAAACAGAACTCTAGGATTCAAGTTTTTTCTGTGTATAGGATTTGAAATCCCTAACAAAGTGTTTGTTTGCTTCTCAGCCCTTAGTAATTACTAAGACAAAAAAAAATACTAATTTTTCACTTAATTTGACTAGTTTTAGCATATATGCATCCGTGTGGTATCAGACCCATCATTTTATCTTTGCTATACTTGAATTTTTCTTTGTAATGTTGTTGAAGACTACATTTCCAGTTTAATCAGTTGTCTCAAAATAATTTGTCACAAAAAATGAGTACCAGTCCATTACCATTACTGATGAAAAAAGCCAATATCTTACCAATAAAAAGTCAGAAATCTGTTTTGTATTCAAAAGATTAAATTAAGTCCCATATCTGTTGTTTTTTTCCTGAAACATTACTCTTTTATAGATTGTCTTATTTTATACTTTAATTATTGAGTGACAATAACAGATTTTCATATGGCAAGAAAGTTACAGTAGAGAAATATGGTATGACAAAAGGCTTAGTTTAGAACTTGTTTTAAAGAAAGACGTGTGTAGGAAAAATATTTCTAAATTGCCATTTGAATTCTGCATTGAAATTCACCTCTAAGATTAAAAATTGTATAAAAGTTATGTATCATGTTTTATTATTTGAAATATTTAATAATTTAGACATATTTAAAAGTTCTTTAAAAATGCAGTAGTTTGAGTCAGTCTAAATAGTAGTGATTCAAATATTCTTTTTTCCCCTCTGTGAAGTACTTCAGATGATACAGTCATTTAAATAATAATTTGGGCTGATTATAGGTTGAAGATTAAACAATATCTGGTTAGGGATGAAAAAGTGAATATGAATGTGTCACATATGTTTCTGTGATCCAGTTTAGAAATTCAGGGTTGAGTTTAATAGAAATAAGGAGAGTCCTTTGATTTAAGGAAGTAAAAGTTTTAGTTTAACAGCAAGATGCAGTATTTCAATATTTTAAACTTGTCTGAGAGGAAAAAATCAGTCCACCTCTTTTTTTTTTTAACATAATGTTTCCGATATTAATTCTACTGCAGATTCACCTGTCCTTTAAGTTGACATTTGAAACAAGGAGTCTCAGGAAAAAGTTCATTTTTAGTAGTGAAAGTTGTCTTACATGGTATAAAGTGAAGTAGCACAAAGTGTAATTCTGCTGTAGTCTTGTTTGGTTTGGCGATGTGGTTACAGAACTCTCCCCTTTACGGTGTTATCTTTAAGAAGATGTTGGAAACACACTTGGACCAGTAGAGCAGTACTTCTTTTCTGTTTGAAGTCCATACTAATGGAGCTGCTGTACGTTTAAGGACCTAAAACATCTTACTGTAACCAATACTAAGTATTTCTTTTTGACAGCCCACTTACTTTTAAAAAGCATAAATTCTGACATATATTTTTAAAGAACTTAAAACTGTCTTTACAAGCTATTCCTAAACTATACTCTTAATAAGAAAAAATAGTCATACTTTGAGGATCATTTTCAATTACGAAACTTCACAAGGTGCAGTGTTTTCTTGCATATTTAGCATAGAAATTGGTCAGTTTTCCAGAAACAAATGCCATGTTGGCTCCACGGTTGTATCCTTATGGATTCTCTAATAAATAGAGGAAGAGTAGGATGAGTGTTGCATTTGGAGCGTCCCAAACTATCGTCTTCCTCCTACTGGGATGATGGAAAAAGCTGAACACAACTGAAAAAAAAAGATACCAGCTTCCCCCAGACTCATTTTTCTCTTGAATACAAGCTGAGTAGTTATATGTTTTTAAAATGTTTTTTGAAAAAAGGATAGTTATACGAAATTATTATAAATTAAAAAAACAACAACAGTGTAAGGTTAGGCCTTACTAAAGACTGGACAGCCGACCTTCAAGCATGCTGATAAAATTGTTTTGCTTGACTAAAACTTCACTATAAACAACTACATCTGACACACAGCAATAACAGTATGTTTTCATAGAAAATTCTTTTTTCTAAAATTTCTACCATAAATCGTATCAGTAGAGGTACACCTGAACAAAAATTACTTAATGATACCAAAAAACAACACAAGAAGATTACCTCTCTTAAAAAACAAAGAATTCTTACTGGGGTTTAATAAGAAACAGTTTTTTGCTTACTTACAGATTATTTTTTATATTACTTCATTTATTCAAAAAATATTTATTGAATACCTAGTTGATATTAAGCAAGTAAGTGAACAGTTAAAAAAAAATAGCTCAGCATCTTGGAGCTTTCATCTAGTTAGAGGAGACAAAATAACATAAGCAAATGATTAGAAATCTAAGTGTTATGGAAACAAAAGTAGAGAAGGGGAAATGAGACTTGAGTTGCAGAGAGCTGAAGCAACTTTCAGCTCTATGAGAAAATCAGAGTATGCCTAACTATTGATATAATAAAAATAGTAAAAGGGAGGTTAAGAAAATAGTTAATATGATTAATGTTTTTCTTTTCTTTAAAGTTGGAGTAATTGCTTTACGATGTTATGTTAGTTTCTGCTGTACAACATGAATGTTTTTCTTTTTACAGCTGGAATAGTCAGATGATTTCAGTTCGTGAAGCCAAAGCCATTCCCAGGCCTGATGGTATTGAATGGAGAAATAAATATATCTGTGTAGAAGGTAGTTTTCCCACAACTACTTTCTGTTTACCACCCAACTCATCTAGGACTGACAGAAGCACTTGAATAATTTCAGCTTATATTTCATGTAAAAGTAATACATTTATGTCCTAAAGTGGTTTATACGTTTTTTAATCATAAGATTTTAATTTTTAAAACATGATTTAAACTTCTTTCATTGTAAGAAATAAGAAACAAATTTAGGTGTTAAATGTTTCTAGTCGGTAAGATTTGAGCATCCCTCATGCTTATAGTTGGCTGAAATTTAGTTTCATGAGTTACAGGTGGAAGAAAATACTTTCTTCATGTGATGATTCTTTGAAATGAAATTGGTTGTTTTATGCTTAAATATTGATAATTGATACAATTTTGAGCTTGATTTTATGACTATAAATTGATTTTGCTTTTAAAATGAAATGCTGTGAGATAGTCTGTTCTCTAAAATTAATTTACATGTAGTTGAATACTTCTTTAAGTTGGTGGAAACTGACTTCAAGGGGCAGTATTGTTCTCATAGATGCCAAGTTGATGACATTTGTAAATCTTGAGATAAAAAGGAATTAAAGGGTTGAAATTTGGCATTTGTAGGAAAACATCAAATTTAAAATATGTTAATCTTGAATTATAGTGCAACATTTTAAGAGTTTATAAATGTGAAATTGAATCTCCTGCTTTGGTGTTTGGTTTGCTAAATTGTACAGTGTGTTTATATTATTTTAGTTACTTGGTTCTTGTGAATGTTAAATACAGTTTTAAAGTGCTATACACTATGTGATTTGATGGTTTGGCATACGGCATTATCTGTTCTGAGAAGTATAGTGATAATAAACTTTTTTTTTTGAAATAACCTTTCCGAGCAATTAAAAAAAGGAATTTTAAAAATTATGGACCTGATTAGATTATATGACATACCTAAAGTTAACCTCTCCATTAGATTCACACTATTTTGAGATCTTCCCCTTCATTCTAACAACTTTATTCTCTTTCTGTTTAGTCTCTCCTTTCAACTTTATAGCATACATAGATCTTCTTATCTTTGAAAAATACTCTTGACTTGATCCTACTGATACTACTGATTCAAAGTAGATCCTGCTGGATCTTTCTGTACTTTTTCCCCTCTTTTTTAGTGATAAAATTCTTAAACTCTAGTTTTAACCTGCTCCTGGCATTATTTCAGCCCCCTTTTCATTCCTAATGCCTTAGTTATCCTCCCTTTCTCACTTTTATCTTCAGTTTCCTTGTTCTCTTAAATAGAATCTGTTTATAGACGAACTACTCTCTTATTTTGTGAGTGAGGGGTGAGTGGAGTAAGGATGAAGACATGGAAGGTAACGTTGGAAACACACACAAAATTTCTTCTGTTCTCTTGTCTTGACCACTTGCTGCTGTCCTGTTTTTCTCTTTCACCAACAAGTCACCATTCTCACTGCATCTTTTTAAAGCCATTTAGTCACACCATAATTCTTTGTACTGTCTGCTGTCTTCCCTGGTATTAAACCTCTACTTTCAAAGGCATTGACCTTTTTCCTACTAGACAAATCAGTGATCTTTTACGTTAAATTTAAAATTACCTCTCTGTGATATTTGACACTGACTGCATCTCTTGGTATAGTGCTTTTATTCTTTTTGATAACTCTTCTATTTAACTTATATTTATTCTTTTCACAGTGGGTTCCTGCCTCACTAATTCTTCAGAAATCTTACCTACTTTTGTGATTTAGACTTAATATTTTTGTGGTTTAGACTTAATACCTGTGCTGGTTACTTCATTTTAGGTATCTCACTTTAATTGTATTTACTTTGATAATTCATAGCTATTATAAAACTGTTTTCTGTAAACATAAATCTAAGAAGATGCAGTTGCTATTATGTAGGTTAGGTCAGAAACTGTCAAAATATTGGCAGTTGCATGTAATTCAATCAAATAAAAAACTGAAGTTCTCATTTTAATAATACCTTGTTTATTTAACATTGTAGAACCTTTTGATGGAACAAATACAGCAAGAGCTGTGCATGAAAAACAGAAGTTTGATATGATCAAGGATCAGTTTTTAAAGGTAAATAATGCATCAGATTAACTCTGGAAACATGAGTGCACTAGTGTGCTTTGAAAATTGAAAAAAAAAACAAGTATGTAATAGGAAAGAATAGCTCTGGTTCCTGTGATATGGGGCAATCAGTGGGGCACAGTGGGGACTTTAGTACTTGAATTTAGAAATACTTTGCCTCCACAGAGATCTGACTCTGCTTTTACTCACATGGCTTTCACTTTGTGGATATAAGCATTTTCACAGTGAGCTTATTAAGCTCTCAAAATGAATGAATAAAATTTAAAGGACTCCTTTCTCTCCTTAAAATGTCAGAGAACCTGTAGCTTTAGAAGACAGCCATGTCTGTTCCATGTTTTTCTTCTGTATACCCAGTTGTAACAAGGAACTAGAGCTCCATTTTTTCTTTATTTGTATTCTAAGAAGTAAAACAAAATGTGTGTGTGTTTGTGTGCACACACATTTTATATATATAAACTTTAGTCATATATATGTAGACTGTAGTTTATTCCTTAGCTCCTTAGTCTGCAGTATGAATTTATTAATCAGTGATTTTGCTAAGATTGACTCCTAGCTTCAGGTAATTCAGCAGTACAGAGTAGAAACACATTGATAGAAATATGTACTTTGAGACATATCAGAGAGAGTGCTTCACAGAAGAAAGAGATCAAGGAATTTTAGAGGTTTAGTTTTTTGTTATCAAGACATCCAAGTAGATTTTATTTTGATGATAATTAAAAATGCAAGTGTATCATATTACAAGCTGTCCTTCAAATTAGACCCTCTCAGTTTGTCAACCAGAATAGAAAATTTTAAATGAAATGGAATTCTTCAGGGCAAACCAAGTATCGAAGAGGGAATATTTTGTCTATCGGATTAAATTGAGAACTCAAAAATAGCATTTCTACACTGTCATTCTTATTAATGAGTGTGCCTGCATGCATGCTAAGTTGCTTCAGTTGTGTCTGACTCTGCAACCCTGTATACCATAGTTTGCCAGGCTGCTCTGTCCATGGGATTCTCCGGGCAAAAATACTATAGTAGATTGCCATGCCCTCCTCCAGGGGATCTTCCTGACCCTGGGTTGAGCCCGCCTCTCTTAAGTCTCTTGTTTTGGCAGGTGGGTTCTTTACCACTAGCACCACATATCTTTACTTGTGATTGTTTAGATATAAAACCAATATTTTTAGTTGGTTAAACAACTGAAGTGAGAACAGATTGAAAGATTGCAGCCACATTTTTTAGTAGTGGGCCTGATTTTTAGCTTATAAACAAGAATTTCACTTTCCTTCTTTTTTTTTCTTCTTAAAAATTCTATTCAGTCTCCTAGATTCATTGTATAAAACACTTTATTTACTCTCTCCTTTATAAATATAATTTTTAATTGACAGACCTTTCTAGATACAAAATAAGTCAAATAATTGAAGTAGTCTTTCCCTACTCTATCAAACCCAAAGGTTTTGTATTAATTACTTTCATATTTTAAATGACATCTAAATCTGTAAATAAATGTTAATATTGTCAGTTGCTTGTTTTTTGTCCCACCTGTGTGTCCATTTCTTTATAAATGAATTTGAACTATTCAGATGTAAAGTTTTTAAATAACATTTTGTTTCAGATGACAGAAGCAATACTTTTGTTAGAAACTTGGGAGAGTAAAAGCATACACAAAAAAAGTCACCCCAAATTTTACTGCCTAGGGAAATCACTGTTAACATTCTAATAACTCCCCTTTCAGTCCTTTGTTTCACATATATTTTAGGTTTTAAGAATGATTTTTTCTTTCTCTTCCAGTCATGGCACAGATTGAAAAACAGAAAAGATTTGAACAGTATACTACCTTTAAGAGCTGCTATCCTGAAAAGATAACTGGCCTCTATTTCTTAATAAAGAATAGTAGTAACATCATAATACGTTTTGTCTACCTTCATCGTGGTTTCTTTTTAATTGTTCTTGTTTTCATGTTTTATTCTTAAGAAGACATACTTATATAAAGAGTGCGTATTTTATTATGACGTTTCCTAATAAAACCCTTTGATTTAAAGATGTATTTTTGAAAATGTTTACATTGATGATTAGTAATACTATGGCATGAATTTTCAGGAGATCAGATAAAATATTTTTGGGGGAATTATCTGAACAAATAAAAGGTTTTTGCTATAACTTTAATTAATTGTACCACATGCTAACACTGAAGAGACATGTGGACTTTTTTGGAAAGGGTCTGATTCCTACATCCTTAAAGTAGGACCTTCAATAGATGGTTTGTTGCCTAAGTCTGTTCTAGTGAAGTGAAGGTTTGAGTCAATTATTCAGTTACTTGAAGCAAAATGACATGTTTGATTTTATTGAAAGAACTACAGAGGCAGGAAATACTGGACAGTTGCCCTAAGCCCTCACTTGATGGATCAGGAAAGACTGAGGCTCTGGTTGTGTACATAATAGCATTTCATTAGTACCTCACATGCCTTTGGTGGACTCAAGATTGCTTTAAATTTTGTGTTGAGCAACAGTACATTTTGCACTAGTAATATGAGCACTAACTCTGTATTATACAGCAGTTAGGGAATTGTTTTAAAGAATTGGTTCAGTGTAGACAGTTCGAAAAGATTAAGTTCTCTGTGCTTTATGATAGCTTAGTGCAATATGCCCTTTTGCTTTACTTCCCGTTTTCCTGCTTTTATTTTTCCTGTGATATGAAGCAACAGAAACTGAAAGATCAAAATTGAGATTATATCCTATTGATAGATTCAGAGTTTTATCTGTGTATAATTATAGGATTGTAATCTAAACTGGAAGTTGTCAGTAGTAAGCCACTATAAAATGTTCTAGATAAGACATAAAATTATTATAAATAAAAGCATAGCATTTGTAAAGGTTTCTTTTCTAGTATTTCTTTTTCACAAGAAGAAATAGTGGTGGCTGCTAAAAAAGCTACAGTGTTTATTAAGGTTGTTTTTGGTGTAAATATTTGTAAATTGGTCAGTGCCTGTAAATTTAAATATAAATAATCTTAAAAACCAGTTCTAACTTTTTCAAAAGGACTGTGTACAACTTTTTTTAGACCTGCTGTGGCACAGTTTGTTACCTCTAATGTATTTGGATTTTTTGCATACCAATTCAAATGCTAAGACTTGTTTTTTGACTTGTAAAAGGTGCATATTTTCATTTTTTCTTTAAGTTTAAAATTTTGTATGATCAAATGGAATAAAGTTTATATATGAAAATTGTTGATATGTTTTTTTTTGGGGTGGTGGTTTGGTGTTTTCCGTGGAATCTGAAATGAGATTGAGGGTGTAGTTCTCATCTGGAACTGAACTGAATCCGGTTATTGTGTGTAATTATTTAGATTATGCAGAGAATCTTGGAATCAAGTTCATTCTTGTTAAGCCAGCTAGCCACATCAGCACCTATTTCTCTGGCATTATTAGGAATGAAGCTTTCCACACAGATGAATTTTTTAGTTTACTAGTGATTAATGCTTTTGAAGTAATTAAGCTTTATATACTAATTTTTTTTTTCTGGAAATTTCTCTTAAATGTATCTTATTCTGTGCAACTATTCTGTATCAGAATGTGTTGGGTTTAATTAATATTATAGTAATGACTCCAGGTAATAATTATAAACAATAAATAATAACCATAGTACTCCATAACCGTGTGTAGCTCTCAGGTGTCTAGGGCGTTCTCCCTCTACAGGATTACATTTCCTAGTAAAACCCCGGAACTTGTCATGGACATCTTCACTGCCACTGTTTTCTCAGCTTTCAGTGACCCTCTGGTGGCCCCTTGTTAGTGCTCCTGCTTTTCAGCTGTATTGCTATAACAAATAGATCAAAATGTTAATACATTTATACCCAATTGTAAATCAGTACAAACTGGGTATTGTAAGTCAATACCCAGTTGTAAATCAAAGCTAAGATTATGCACTTGTGACTGCTAAATACGTCAGATAAGTGGTATGTCAATATATAAGAGAAGATTTTAGGCTTTTAAATTGTTTTCAATATTAATTACTTATTTGTGTTGTGAATAATACATTCTTTTATTTTCTGTTTATATTGATCTAGTCACTTCTGTTTATTTGCATTGTTAAGAAATTAGTGCTAGAAAGTTTAAAACATGCAGTTTGTACTGCAGTTCTAAATTTTGGATTGGTTTGAGCTAGGATCTTCACAAATCTTACTGACTGTAGTCAGTGTTCCTAACAAATTTTGAGTTAAATAGAGGGGATACACAATGACTGCCTGTGGTTTTGATTAGTATTTAACAGATTCCCATAGCTGTATTTGGTTCAATTTTGTCCTAGTGAGCAGACATTTGGGATTACTAATGCAAAAGCCTAGCTCCTATAAGAGAAGGCGTATTTCTGATGTTAAGCCTGATTTAGTGAACCCTGGAAGACTGGACTCTGCTGTCTTCCCTCACATGCCCCCTAGCTGATGCTTCTGAACTTCGTCTCGACTAGCTGCAGGTCTTTGCTCACAGACCTAATGCACACACACAAGGTCATGTTACTGGAGAATACTGCCTAATTTACATTTATCATATTTAACAACTCTATGAATAGAATTTTCTGTAATTAAAAATCAATGTTAGCTCTTCTAGCCATAAAATCATCCTTATGAAAAAATATGTATTGTAAAGATACCTCTACTTGTACATAGCTGGTCTTGGTCTCCAGTGCAGGGGCCATTGATTAAGCACCTAGTATGTGCTAAAATAAGTACTTTGCTAAGCTTCCATGCTTGTAGGAAATGGGGATAGTGGGGCAAAGATGAGGAACAAACTTACGGTCTAGTGGGGGAAAGAGACACAAACAATGTGAATATAGGATAATGTGGGAACTTGAAGCAGGAGTACTGAACTTAAGCTGGGGATTCCAGAGAAGGGTACAGTCTGGAATGATGAGTGTACAGGTAAATAAAGGCGGGAAGAAAGTTTCAGGGGAGAGGAATTTGTAAATAAAGACAGGTTGGTGTGACTTATATGTTAGAACTCCTGACTTCTAAAAATGAGAGGAGGCAGCTATGATGTGAGTTGTTAGCGTTTATCTTCCCAAGGAGCTTGGGCTTTAGTCCTAGAGCAGTGGAAAGCCATTGAAGTCTCTTAAGCATGGGCAACATGATCTGGGCCTTTGGGTTGAATTTCAGACAAAACAGACTTTGGCCAATGTAGGAGAAATTATTCCTCTTCAAAGTTTAAGATTTGTGGAGATAAAAGTTTCCTAGCTGAATAATCCAGGGGTCACTGAGAAAGAGAACACAGTTTATTGATTTGCAAATATAAAAGGAGAAGGGTTCAACTCGGCTTTTGAAATGGGCAGACTTTGTCTCCCATTCGGTCGCTTTGCTAGCAAGGAGACCTTGAGCAAGCTAAGTAGGCATCCGAGCTCTTCGGAGCCAAACCAGCATCGCAGTTAAGCCTACCACAGCAGAGCTGGCAGGGGATAATTACGAGTGCCTGAACTACTAGGAAGTGCTCCGCTCTGTAAGGGAATAGTTGTTAGGTTGGGATAAGGGTCCATTGAGTAGCTCAGTTCGGCCCCAAACCTAAGCCTACCGAACCCACTCTAGAGCAGAGGCAGGAGCCGGGTGCCGCGAGAGCCTGCGCCCCTCGGAGCGGCGCCCGCCGGGTGCCCAAAGGCTCGCCAGGAAGCTGCCTGGACTGGGGCGGGGAGGGCCGGGGAAACTGGCAGACGCCGGGGAAGAGAGAAGCCGAGCGCGGGCCCAGAAGAGGTGGCGAAACCTCTTGACGCCTTCTATTTAAAGTCGCGGGGCCCACCCGCCCCCGGGAGGGAACCCGAGCCGCCGCGCCGGGCCGGAGGCGCCGTCAGAGGGAGAACAGCAGGCGCGGCGCGGGCGGCTCCGGCTCCAGCTCCGGCCCGGCAGGCGCGATGGCGAGCAGCGACGGCAGCCACGCCGCCGAGAGAGCCCTCGGCTCCGACGAGGAGGAGAGCCGGGCGCCGGACGCCGAGGAGCAGTCGGGGGGCGAGGAGGACGAGACGGCCGTGGAGTCGGAGTCGGAGTCGGAGTCGGAGCCGGACGCCAGGTACGCGGGCCCTCGCTGGCGCCCGGGGGCGGGCAGGCGCTGCGGGCCGGCGCCGCCCGCGATCGATTCCCGGGAGCTAAGCGCGGCTTCTCTGCGCTGCCTCGGGAAGAGCTTGAAGGTGCTCGCTGTCAGCTGGAGTGACAGGCTCGCCTGCAGCGCCGAGTTCATCCCTCCCCACCCCCTCCTCCTTCATCACCAAACCCTCACCCCCGCCAGCTCCTTGCGGCGCGCCGCTCTGTTTATTCCCGGGGATTTACTTGGGTCCTGCCTCACCGCACGATTGTGCAGAAACGTTAGTATTTGTCCCAAAGCCTCGCAACAATCTTTAAAGCCTGGGCTAGAGGAGAAGGTGGGGGGGGGGGCGGGGAGGCGGAGAAAGCTTTTCTGGAAACTTCGAATGACTGGAGCTCTCCTGAATGTCTAGTGCTGGCCTAAATTGCTAGAAGACGACTTCGTTTTGGTACAAAGGCCTATATATTCTCTGGAGAAGAGAAGTTTGAATGTTTGTCACCCCTGCTATTAAAATACTGTTTTTTTGTTGTTGTTGTTTGATTTTTTGGTCTCACATTTCAACACACGTGAATACAATTAGGAAATACTATGTACAGATATAAGTCTCCCTCTATTTCCATCTCCCTGCCTTCTTTCTTGTAGCCTCTAAAATGAGAATAGCAGGAATCATCTCTTCTTGATTTGAATTTGGGTTTATTCTTCCTTGTTCTCTTTGAGTATGGGGTTTTATTGTTTTTGGTTTTAGGGTTTTCATTTGTTTGATTTTTGGTTTATCGGTCAGTCGTGTCCCTTCCTAAATCTGTTATTTCAGTAAATGGTTTGGAAGGTGACAGATGGATGTGCATCCCTGCAGAAAGCCCATGTACCCCAAAGGTAAAAGTGCTCCCAACGGAGACCAGCAGCGCTGGAGCTGAAATCGCCCACAGAATGGCGCTGCGGAGGGTGAACTGTCCCTCAGATAAGTCTGGAATGTCGGTCGCATGTTTACCAAGTGGGGAGCAGGCCC
This sequence comes from Moschus berezovskii, assembly GCF_049115385.1. Classification (NCBI taxonomy): domain Eukaryota; kingdom Metazoa; phylum Chordata; class Mammalia; order Artiodactyla; family Moschidae; genus Moschus; species Moschus berezovskii. The sequence goes on from NC_142468.1 coordinate 85,873,311, forward strand.
AGTCCCTCCCTGCCCTCAAAGACTTTCTGGAAGAAGTTAGGAAACAACATGGGGACCGACCGTGAGAAGATGTGCTAGATACATGAGTGCGGTGGGAAGGACAGCCCAGGGTGCTGTGGAAGGTCAGAAGAGTCTGTAGGTCTGTGACTGCCTTCCAAAGTGGGAGGCATGACGTGGGCCCTGGAGGATGGGCAAGAGGTGCAGGAAGGAGCAGCAGAAGAGAAGGCATCTGTGGGAGATGGAGCCGGAGGAGGGACATGTGGTTCCGGGGCTGTACTGGGAAGGAACGTTGGTCAATCCTAGCCTTGATAGCCCTTTTCCCTTACTGGTGTCCAGGCTCCCCCTATCTTTGCCCAACCAAAATTTGACCGCAGAGAATCTGAAAACTTGTTTAAGCTAAAAAGTGAGCAGCTGGGACTTCCCTGGTGGTCCAGTGGTTAATACTGCACTACTGGGGGTGCAGGTTTAATCCCTGGTGAGGGAACAAGATCGCACATGGCATGGGATGCATGCCTCTCCAACCCCCAAAAAGTAATTAAAATGTGAGCAGCTGACAGCAGTTCAGAGTACCACTTTGGGGTTGCGTTGCCTTTTGACAGAGGTCAGGCTCTTCAGGTGAAGAGTTGATGTATCTGCAGCAAGCTTCAGCCTGCTGTGACTACACGTGGTAAGGTGGACACCAAGCCAAATGAATGAGGAGAGTGGAGAGAAGTGTGAGGGAAGAGGTAAGTGATGGTGGAGGTCTTGAAAACCATCCCATTAAAATGTTTTTGGATTTGATGATGTAAATAACAAGAAATCAGTAAACTTCTGAACAGGATTTAGGAGAACAGAGTGGTATTATTGAGCAATGGGACTGACTGGCAGATTGAAAAGTTGGGTTAGGGGAGGGCTCAGATCAGAGAGTGGAGAAGGAAATGGCAACCCACTCCAGTGTTCTTGCCTGGAGAATCCCAGGGACAGGGGAGCCTGGTGGGCTTCCGTCTATGGGGTCACACAGAGTCGGACACGACTGAAGTGACTTAGCAGCAGATCAGAGAGGCAGACGCAGAGAGAAAGGAGACGGTAGGGATTGCTCCATGGTCAGGGCGAGGGGTAAGGAAGTGGCCGCTGTAGCTGCTTTCAGGAGAGAGACTTCGGGCAGGAGCTCCTGGAAATTGGGAGTCCCTAAATTTCTTCTAGTGGAGGTGATGGAATTCCAATTGAGCTATTTCAAATCCTGAAAGATGATGCTGTGAAAGTTCTGCATTCAATATGCCAGCAAATTTGGAAAACTCAGCAATGGCCACAGGACTGGAAAAGGTCAGTCTTCATTCCAATCCCAAAGAAAGGCAATGCCAAAGAATGCTCAAACTACCGCACAATTGCACTCATCTCACACGCTAGTAAAGTCATGCTCAAAATTCTCCAAGCTAGGCTTCAGCAATATGTGAACCGTGAACTTCCAGATGTTCAAGCAGGTTTTAGAAAAGGCAGAGGCACCAGAGATCAAATTGCCAACATCTGCTGGATCATGGAGAAAGCAAGAGAGTTCCAGAAAAACATCTATTTCTGCTTCATTGACTATGCCAAAGCCTTTGACTGTGTGGATCACAATAAACTGTGGAAAATTCTGAAAGAGGTGGGAATACCAGACCACCTGACCTGCCTCTTGAGAAACCTGTATGCAGGTCAGGAAGCAACAGTTAGAACTGGACATGGAACAACAGACTGGTTCCAAATAGGAAAAGGAGTACATCAAGGTTGTATATTGTCACCCTGCTTATTTAACTTCTATGCAGAGTACATCATGAGGAACACTGGGCGGGAAGAAGCACAAGCTGGAATCAAGATTGTCGGGAGAAATATCAATAACCTCAGATATGCAGATGACAGCACCCTTATAGCAGAAAGTGAAGAGGAATTCAAAGGCCTCTTGATGAAAGTGAAAGAGGAGAGTGAAAAGGTTGGCTTGAAGCTCAACATTCAGAAAACTAAGATCATGGCATCTGGTCCCATCACTTCATGGGAAATAGATGGGGAAACAGTGGAAACAGTGTCAGACTTTATTTTTTTGGGCTCCAAAATCACTGCGGATGCTGATTGCAGCCATGAAATTAGAAGACGTTTACTCCTTGGAAGGAAAATTATGACCAACCTAGATAGCATATTAAAAAGCAGAGACATTACTTTGCCAACCAAGGTCCGTCTAGTCAAGGCTGTGGTTTTTTCTGTGGTCATGTATGTATGTGAGAGTTGGACTGTGAAGAAAGCTGATCGCTGAAGAATTGATGCTTTTGAACTGTGGTGTTGGAGAAGACTCTTGACAAGAGTCCCTTGGACTGCAAGGAGATCCAACCAGTCCATTCTAAAGGAGATCAATCCTGGGTGTTCATTGGAAGGACTTGCTAAAGCTGAAACTCCAATACTTTGGCCACCTCATGCGACGAGTTGACTCACTGGAAAAGAGTCTGATATTGGGAGGGATTGGGGGTGGGAGGAGACAGGGACGACAGAGAATGAGATGGCTGGATGGCATCACCGACTCGATGGACATGAGTTTGAGTGAACTCCGGGAGTTGGTGATGGACAGGGAGGCCTGGTGTGCTGTGGTTCCTGGGGTCGCAAAGAGTCGGAGACGACTGAGCGACTGAACTGAACTGAACTGAACTGAAATTTCTTCTGCCTTGAAGTGTGATCAAAACCCAAACCATTTTGGTTGGCATGAGTTTACAAATACGGCCTAAAGTTCCTTCTTCTGAGACTAGAATTGAGAGCTTGGAATATTCTCTAATTTATGGCAAGAATAAGGAGACAGTCTTCCTCTCAGCTCCTCCATTAACGTTTTACAATTAAGAGAGGGCTCCCTCACTCTTTACCAGGCTAGGTGTGAGCTGTTTACATATGTTTTCTCATTTTATCTTACCTATCTTAAAGAATGTCCTATTTGGCTGTGCCAGGTCTTAGTTTTGGCATGTGGGATCTTTTCCTTGTGGCATGTGAACTCTTAGCTGTGGCATGTGAGATCTAGTTCCCTGACCAGGGATTGAAAACCGGCCCCCTCCTCTGGGACCGTAGAGTGCCAGCCCCTGGACCACCAAGGAAGTCCCTGTTTTCTCATTTTAAACCCTCCCAGCCACACTGTGAGGTAACTGCCCTGCTACATGTGAGGAAACTGAGGCTTTACATATTTACTGGGGTATAAGGCAGGAAAATGCTGGGTCTGTTTACTGTCAGCCACTGTTAGACTTACACCACCTTTCTTCTTTTGGAGGAGAGACACTTCCTTGCAATAAGGAAACGTGAATGGATCCAACTAGCTTTTACATGGAAAGATTGGTGATGGACAGGGAGGCCTGGCGTGCTGTGGTTCATGGGGTCGCAAAGAGTCAGACACGACTAAGCGACTGAACTGAACTGAACTGATTATTAGAGGAAAAGGAAAGATCTCTTGTTTGGGAATAACAGTGGAAGTTTTTCTCTTCTTGAATGGAAACATTGTCTGCATTTCTTTAAGCGATCAGAACTATCCGCAGAAGATGAATTACAAATGGATTTATTTAAATTGAGAGTTACATGAAAATAACTGAATGGAAATAGCTTAAATAATAACACAGTGATTGATTATGGCATCTCTTTGATGTGGAATTATTAGGCCATTTAAAAAATGTTACTTAAAGAGTTCTAACATTATGGCAAGTGCGTATATTGAATTTGAAAAAAGTTTTGTATAATGTGGAATCTCACTATAAAGTAAATTATGTGTTGGAAAAAGGCTTAAAGGGTTAGTAAAGGTTAACATATTAAATAGCATAATAAAGGTTATGGTAACTTATTAACCTTAAGGTTAAAAAAAGTTAGTAGTGTTTGTCTCTGAGTAATAAGATAATGTCAACTAAACTTTTGTTTTTACCTGTATCTTTTGTTGTTTCTCTAATGAACAGATAGTGCACTTTATTATCAGAAAAAAAACTTCACTTTTTAAAATTCAAAAGATACAAAACATCATCTGCTTGTGTATCTTTTCTTTGTCCTTCCAGGAATAACATATAGAATTATCTATAGCCACCTTTGAATCCTGGGGGGAAATCACCTTTAATTTTAAAGTAAAAAAAGATAACCATTACATGCACCAGTACTTATACTGGATCAGAGAGTTATCTTTCTGATGTATTATTCAGTGATACAAATATTGTTTGCAGGGAGAAGCCTGAGTGGAAACTCTGTTTGCCATTCCATTATGGGAAAATTCTCTGTCCTCTCTGAGCCCTGTATTTCTCATCTATAAAAGAGGATAATTTTACAGATGTATGCAAAGGGGTAATTAGTGATATTTCCTTATTCATAAAGTTGACACTACCCTTATGGCAGAAAGTGAAGAGGAACTCAAAAGCCTCTTGATGAAAGTGAAAGAGGAGAGTGAAAAGGTTGGCTTGAAGCTCAACATTCAGAAAACAAAGATCATGGCATCTGGTCCCATCACTTCATGGGAAATAGATGGAAAAACAGTGGAAACAGTGTCAGACTTTATTTTTTTGGGGCTCCAAAATCACTGCAGATGGTGATTGCAGCCATGAAATTAAAAGACGCTTATTCCTTGGAAGGAAAGTTATGACCAACCTTGATAGTATAATAAAAAGCAGAGACATTACTTTGGCAACAAAGGTCCATCTAGTCAAGGCTATGGTTTTTTCTGTGGTCATGTATGGATGTGAGAGTTGGACTGTGAAGAAAGCTGATCGCTGAAGAATTGATGCTTTTGAACTGTGGTGCTGGAGAAGACTCTTGAGAGTCCCTTGGACTGCAAGGAGATCCAACTAGTCCATTCTAAAGGAGATCAATCCTGGGTGTTCATTGGAAGGACTGATGCTCAAGCTGAAACTCCAATACTTTGGCCACCTCATGCAACGAGTTGACTCACTGGAAAAGACTCTGATGCTGGGAAAGGTTGGGGGCGGGAGGAGAAGGGGACGACCGAGAATGAGATGGCTGGATGGCATCACCGACTCTGTGGATATGAGTTTGAGTGAACTCCGGGAGTTGGTGATGGACAGGGAGGCCTGGCGTGCTGTGATTCATGGGGTCGCGGAGAGTTGGACACAACTGAGTGACTGAACTGAACTGAACTGAAAGTTGTCATAGAATTAAATAAACTATATGGACATGTGTAAGAGTGCTTTGCCTTTAGTAGTTTCCCAGTATGTTGTAGTTTCTCACATCCCTTCAGATGAATCATTATTGGCAGTAAAGCTACCTTCTCTCCACCAGTCATCAATGAGGGGAGAAAGAAATCTCTATTTTCAGTCTGAGAAATGGTCCTATTCCACTTGGCTTTCCTGTATTCATTCATTTGCTAAGCATTCATGGAATGCCTACTTACAGCGATGGACCATTCTGGGGATACAAACATCACTAAAATTCTGTTACTGACCTCAAGATAGTCACATTCTAGGTGGAGAAACAGATGAACATAATTGTGTCATTAACTGTTAAATGAAATTTAAAGAAGGAAAGGTCTGTATGAAATACGTCAGAGTAGTAGGTGGGAAGTCCTGGGTCTGTCTTGCCTACAGCGATCGGGAAAGGTTTCATCCCGGGCCTTTGGAGCAGCATCTTCAATCATAATGAAGTGCCCAAAGGGCTCATTGATTGTGGGTGTCAGAAGAAGATTTTCATATTGCTAAAACTTCATACAAAATTTGTATGTTAAAACCATCTCTATAAAACCTGCAGGATTTGAGAGCTAGGAGAGGCTGTAGAAACATCTTTTCCCAACCAGCCCTTTTACACTCAGAAACTGAGTGTCAGGGGATATTTGTTTGAAGTCACGTAACTTTGTAGGCACAGAATTAGGACTAGATCCAGGTGTCTGGACTTCAATGTTCATTTGTTTATTCATTCAATGACTATGTATTGAACTCCTACTATGTGCCAGGCACTTACCAGGCACAGTAGTGAGCAAAATGAACCACGTAAGTCCCTGCCCTCCTGGGAGTGGCTTTCCAGGTTGGGGAGACAAATAAACAAATATGTGGTATGTCAGGTGGCAATAAGCGATAGGAGGACAAATCCAGCAGAGAAGGGTTGTGCTATTGTGGATCAGGTGGTGAAGAAAGCCTCTGTGAGGGGGTGATGTTTGAGTAGAGACTGAGGGGTATTCTAGTCAAAGAGGAGAGCTGGTGCAAGGGCACTGGGGCAGGAATGTTTGTGGCTTGTTGGAGAACACAGGGAGGCCAGGTTGCTGGGGCCGATATATATGGGGAGAGGAATGGGAAATGAGTCTGAAAGGTGGTGGGCTGCAAATCATGTAGGACTTTGTAGGCCGTGGTAAGGTCTTCAGATTTTGTTCTGAGTAATATAGGAAGCTGGGTTCTGCCTACCATACCGCTCAGGGTTCAGGAAAGAAGAATGTAGTGAGGGCATTATCCCATTAAACAGTAAGCATCTCTATATATTCATATACTCACTGAACACCTGCTGTGTGCCAAATGCTATACTAAATGTTTGAAGTTTATGGTCTCCAGTGTGGAGGGAGATATGTAAATAGACATTCATGATTTTTGTGTTTTTGTGACTATAGTCTGATGAAGCCTGGCTTTTGGTCTTTCTCACAGATCACTGGGGCTTCCCTTGTGGCTCAGATGGTAAAGAATCTGCCTGCCATGCAGGAGACCCACGTTTGATCCCTGGGTCAGGAAGATCCCCTGGAGAAGGGAATGGCAACATACTCCAGTATTCTATCCTGGGAAATCTCATGGACGGAGGAACCTAGCATGCTACATTCCATGGGGTCGCAAAGAATTGGACATGATTAAGTGACTGACACTGTCACAGATCACTTGGACATTTTCCAGAATTTTTGTTTTGGGTCTTTTCTGTTGGTCAGTTTTAATTTCTGTATCTAAGCACAGAGGATTTTTGTTGTAACAGTACCCAAAACTTAAAAATTACCTTCATTTGCAGCTTAGCCAGTTCCTGTTTAAAAGGTCGGCAAAGATGACAGAATTAAAGTTCTTAGTGACATTCACGTTGAGTTAATCATTATAAGAAGCAAACCTGTCAGACGGTGAGGCAAGTTTGTAAATGGTTTTATCAGTGTGGAGCACTCTGTTGCCATCTATTTATATGATGTCTCCCACTGCTGTGCTTACCTAGGTGTTTTGACATGGGTGTTATTTGAGACAGCCCTCTTTTGAGGTCAGTGGAAAGGGCTGAGACGGGGCGGGTGACTGCTAAGGATGCCAGATTCTGAGGGAGGAGAGAAGATAAAACAGAGGCTCTTGGAGCCAGGAATTGAAGAGCTATTTAAGTGTTGGCTGCACGGGTATTACATGCCCTTGGTGAGACTTTGACTCAATATAGGGGACTACAGAAAGAGCTGGATTTTTCTTTTCCTTTGAAACAGCAAACCTACTAAAATGTAGCACATTAACTGAGAGAATTTTCCCCGAAAAAAATAAAAGGTGTCTTATCTTCCTGGCATATTCTGAACCTAGGCTCAATGAAAGCCTTGACTCATTTCAGACAGTGTAACCAAATCTCCCTTTGTTCCTACTCCAAAACTTAGAGAATCCAATATTTCTATTGGATAATAAAATCACAATAATGTGAATCACATGTATAATTTAAAACTTTTAATTTAAATTTATATTAAAAAGTAAAAAGGTAAAATTAATTTTAATATTTATTTAACTCAGTATCCAAAGTATTATCATTTCAGCATGTAATCAGTATAAAAACTGTTAATGGGATATTTTATTTTTTGTATGCAAAGTCTTGAAATGTGTATTTTACACTTATAGCACATCTCAATTCTTGCCCCTCCAACTCCCCCACCCCCAGAGCAACATTTCCAGTGATCAGGAGCCACAGGTGGCTAGTGGATACCATACTGGACAAGAATGAGCCAGATAATACCTAGAAACCCACTAACTTCACTGGGAATCCAGAGAACTGTTCATTGATAACAAATTCTATATGCTTCGCCCTGTGATAGGCATGAGGGACCTAAGTGATTGGATGGCACAATTCCTTCCAAAGAAACTCACAGCCTGGTGAGAAGAAGCAGTTAATTCCAGCATAATGGCATAAGCACTACACTAAGGACATTAACAAATGAATAGAGAAAAGATATATATTCTTCTTAAAATGAAATGTAGAAAGATTCTGCCCAGGTGATCCTGGAGCTAGGCAGAAAGATAGTCCAGACACAATATGTGATTACATATCCTTTAGTTCCTGGTTCTGGCTCTTGTGCTAATTCCTGCTCTGTCTCACCTTTCTTTTTTTTCATCCAGAATCACTCAGGATTTTCAGGACTGGGGATATTTGTTGAATTAATAAGTTAACATTATGAATAAATAGTGAATGGATGAGCAGATGGATGCAAGTCATCCAGCCTCCCTCAAGAAGCACATTTAGTTGGGATGTTGAACCTGTTAGATTATGTAGACTTTCACTACTTGCTGACCATTCATTTTTTAATTGACAATAGCCAGGGACTCTGGAAACATAATAGCTTGGAGGGGACAGTGCTAAGTACCGAGGATTGTTGAATTAGGATGTCTGTGGTTATCGTTTCCCCCTTCTGTGACTTGTTGGGAAGCCTCCCCTAGACTAACCCTTGAGCCAGGTCATAGATGGATGGATAAGAATAGGCTTTACTCTTTGCCCAGAGAAAAGTCCGCTGTTAAGGCAACTGGAATGTACTCAGTTCCAAAATTTCTCGTCCTGGTCTGATAAAGTCTAAGATATATGGGAAGATTAATTGATGCTGCCAAACTCTAAACACTCAAAGCCCTTTCATGGAGCCACTACTCTGTTTTTTCTTAGTTTGGGTAAACTCTTTTCAAAAAAAAAAAAAAAAATCCACAGCTAAACAGAAAGTTTCATTGATCACAAATTTCTTCTTATTGGCTGAGTTCACTAGGACACTTAAAATTGCTGAGTTGTAAATGAAATTAATTTCCTCCTGTTATAAATTTGTGAAATTGACATTTATTAAGTGGAACATAGAGTGCTGGAGGTGAGCAGCAATTCAGCAAAAAACTGCAAGAGAAATCAAACTAGAGACGTTTACTACCCACAAGTCGTGGAGGAAGTTCACGGCATACCTCAAGGGACTACATGGGGAGGTCAAGGTAGAGAGAGAGGCAGAATCTGAGATACATGCCTTTATGGTTTGGGTAGAATGGTTTGGGTTCTTGGGCTAAGGTTGGAGCTGTGAATTTAAACCAAAATAAATGGGACTTTGGTTAACTTCACAGGGGTCTTCTCTAAGGTGTGCATAAGGGGAAGGCCCTGGAAGGAGGGGGTGATGATTGATCACAAGAACTGTTGGGAAAGTCATATCAGAAATTTACTCTGAGGACTGTCTCCAGGGCATGTTTTTGCATGAGGAGGTTGTTATCAGTTTAAGGCCCCTTCAGGCCACTTGGGACAAAATGGATACAGCAGCAGCAATGCCACAGTGTAGCTTTGTCAAATTTGAGGCACCTTGAATTTCAGAAATGTATCTACTATAAGAAAAGGCTCATTCATTCAACAAATAATTTTTGAGGGCCTCGGGGAAGGCAATGGCAAGCCACTCCAGTACTCTTGCCTAGAAAATCCCATGGATGGAGGAGCCTGGTAGGCTGCAGTCCTTGGGGTCGCTAAGGGTTGGACACGACTGAGCGACTTTACTTTCACTTTTCACTTTCACACATTGGAGAAGGAAATGGCAACCCACTCCAGTGTTCTTGCCTGGAGAATCCCAGGGATGGGGGAGCCTGGTGGGCTTCCATCTATGGGGTCGCACAGAGTCGGACGCGACTGAAGTGACTTAGCAGTAGCAGCAGTGTATGCAACGCAAAGTAAATTAGACCTGGAATGGTGTTGGAGAAGACTCTTGAGAGTCCCTTGGACAGCAAGAAGATCAAACCAGTCTATCCTAAAGGAAATCAACCCTGAATATTCATTGGAAGGACTGATGCTGAATCTGAAACTCCAATACTCTGGCCGCCTGATGTGAAGAAATGGCTCATTGGAAAAGACCCTGATGCTGGGGAAGATTGAAGGCAGGAGGAGAAGGGGACGACAGAGGATGAGATGGTTGGATGGCATCACTGACTCGATGGACATGAGTCTGAGCAAACTCAGGGAGGTAGTGAAGCACCAGGAAGCCCGGCGAGCTTCAGCCCATGGGGTGCAGAGAGTCAGACGTGACTTAGAGACTGAACAGCAACACTGACAACAAGCGGAAGAGTGAGGAAAACAGAGTCCTAGCCTTTAGAATTTAGTCCCGGAGAGGGCAGAAGCTAAACAGATAATTTCACAGGTAATTAGTTGAAGTGGGCCTGAGCACAAAGGCAGGATTCTGATAGGTACTGGTCCTTCAAGTCCTAGTCTCTAAAGCCTCCTTGCTCATTGCCCTGGGAGTTTTCTGTCAGTCTCCAAGTCATCTTGCTAGCAACTTCTCTATCCGCCTACAGCAGAAGGTGTCATTGCCCTGTGGTCCAAACACTGCAGGAAAGCCTGGCTGCTGCCGATACTTATGCTAGACAGGACCTTAGCACCATTTCCCTGACCTGTTTATGCTCCTGATGAGTGAACAAGAGACCCAGAGAAAGAAGGGAACCCAATATCAATTCAAGGAATAGATAGTCTTGCATGGTCACTTGTTAGTTTGGGTTATTAACACAGTAGCTCTATGATAGAGGTATTGTTTTCACCCCCATTTGATGGACGAGAAGAGGAAAACTTAGAAATCTTGAGGAATTTACCTCACGTCAGATGGCTAAGAAGTACACTAGGGTTATGACCCTAGTCTGTTGGCAGAGCCAGTGCTGGAACTCTCATGAGTTCAGTGCTCATCTCAAGACTGTACACACATCTGTTTGTATTAGCCAATTTCTTTTTTTTTTATTAGTGTATAAATTTAATTTTAAAAAATTTATTTCTCCTTTTAAAAGCAAATCATGAAAGTTCCAGATAATCTGTGTAGTAGCTAATCCTAACTAGCACCTCAGCTATATTAAGTTTCCTAATATGTAATAGGGAGAGTAGGACTTACGTTTAAAAATAGATGTTAGGCAATCCTGTGTGCTTGAATTTTCATAAGGTCAAACAGCAACACCAAAATAACTTTGCTGCATGCTCTATGGGATCGTATGATAAATGTTCAGTAGATGTTTACTTATAATATCTATAAAATTCAGATTCTCTGTTTAAAAGACAATTTGTATTTGATTTAGCATGATACACTGAAACTTTCATATCTAGTATTTTTTTTTTTTCCAAGAGAGACTGAGGAGAGAGAGTGAGACGACAGTCTGTCTTTTCTTAGAGTTTTGGGATCTCTGTGAAGGACTTCAGTAACTTCTCTCTTCATCCAGCACCATTTTGGGCATAACCCAGATTACAGTGCACAAACACTTGATATGATTGAAAAGACCTGGTTTACATTCTGGCTCTGCCATTTATCAACCATGTGACTTGGAGCAAGATTACCTCTCTTGGAACCCCACAGCTTGCAAAGCCCTACCTGACCTGCTTACTTCTTGGCTCATCTGTACCCTTCCTCTGTGTTCACTGCATTCCAGCCACGCTGGCTTCTTTCTGAACCTCCTGTGTGCTGTGCTAAGCCTGTTCCTGCCTCCTGGAACTTGCTGTTTTCTCTTCCTGGGACCCTTCTTCCCCAAATCCATTTCAGCGCAAATGCCAGTTTCCTAAAGAGGCTTGCACACTAGCGGGCTGTCTTCACACCTTTTGCTATCCCATTGTTCACTATTTCACATTCCTCTTCGTGGCACCTATCACTGTCTGCAGTGGTATCTTTTTGTGTATTTATTGGTTTTTGCTACCACTAGAGTGGAAACTACATGAGGACAGGGGTCTTGCTTCTCTTCTCTGCTGCATTTCCAGCAGCTAAAGCAAAGCGTCTAGAGCACACAGTAGGTGCTTAAGAAATGGTGGTTAGGCGAGTGGTTTACACAACAAAATGTTTTACTCCAGGATCTCAGGTTTCCTCCTCTCAGATGGATCCCGCTTAGGTGTCGAGCATCTTGTTCTTAGGTGCCAAAGCAGGGGCATGGAGAATGAGAACTGAGAGTGGGCTTTGAATTTGGAAAAGGAAAGTCAACAGGAGAGGTTAATGGTGTAGAAATGCAGATGTCTTTGAGAAAGGTGATAGTTTAAATCTATCAGCATCTATTTTATTTTTTTATCTTTTTAATTTTTCATACTTTATTCTCTATATTGATAGGTTAAGAAAGTGAAATCTTCCTAAGTACTGATTCATAGATAATGCTTACAAGCGGCACACAGAACAGTTTCACAAAGAGTAGTATCCAGTGATCCCTTTAAATGCAATTTTAATCCTTACTTTCAGCTAAGTGCAAGAATAATACAATGAGCTAAATACACACAAAAATTGTGAACTAAAAAAAAAATGTGGTTTCCACAGCCACACATGGTTTTAGTCAAGTATACATTTTCACAATAAATACATACTAAAAAATATGTTAATAAAACACTACCCCAAATGCTTACCTGCCATCAACTTTTCAGCAATGCCATTCTTGCTACTGAAAGCACTTTCAGAAGTTTTAATCTGACCTGGGGAAATGAGTTCTTTTAAAATCGGACAAACAGTATATTATAAACCCCAAAGATTTTTAATCCAGTATGTCTTCCAACACAGAACCATTCATAGGAAATTCTTAGTTTCTCAAAAAACAAAAAATTAAATCACTCTTGTTATCTAAAGAAGAGTAAAACAAATTCAGTTCAGTTCAGTTGCTCAGTCGTGTCCGATTATCTTAAGACAAATAAACACTCCTACAAAAGGCTATATTTTCTAATATCATTTTCTCCTTAAAGAAACACAAACCAGTTCACCATCTTTTAATAACTTACACTACTGTGGTCTAAAAGCTTTAGAAATATATGAAACACGTCTTAGCTATCAAAGGTGACATTTAGATTTCACATATTAAACAGCTACAGTACAACCTACAATGGCACATAATATTAATATTTATAATACATAAATATTAATTCATCATTGAGATGGTCAAGAGTCAGAGAAACTGAATGGTTTGGAAACCAAAGGTACTTTGACTTACATGTGGTCATTAAAATCTAATATGTAATTCAAGTAGGGTAATATAATGGCAAGCAATTAAAGGCTCATATATCACTCTAAAATTGAAAACGTGAAAATAAAGCCTGAAAACTTTGTGGTTTTCCATTTTTCATTCACATGGTTAGGTATCAGGGCCTTACTGTGGGAAACAGTTATTAAGTATGGCTTCCCCAGAAGATAATGAAGCTTCAGAAAGTACAAAAGGTGTCAAGATCCATAGTTTGCTTCATCAAATGCTTTTCTAGCGCATTTCAATTCTTCATTCATAGTAAGCAAGTCTTTAGCAAACTTTCTTGGGTCCTTTCGAATCAAGAAGACGGTATCTTCAACTTGTACCCGACCTTGTCTTCCAATTGACATTGCTTTATGAGTCATTTCAGTGATGAACTCTATGACAAGATCTTCAAGAATATCTACTGATTCAGTGTAAGGATTCTGGTCATCTCCAAACCCATACATCATACACTGTATCAGATTGTACCAGGGTTTCCACTACTGTGTTTTTCCGTTCCAGGACCCCACACTATTTAGTTGTTGTGTCTCCTTACTTCCCTCTGTTCTGTAACAGTTCCTCAAGCTTTCCTCGTCTTTTACAACCTTGACACCTCTGAAGAATACCGGTCAGTTATTTTGGAGCAGGTCCTTCAGCTTCGGTTTGTCTTATGTTTCCTCATGATTAGGTTGTGGTTATGCATTCTTTAGAAAAAAGCCTCTTTCTTTTACCCTGTCCACCTTCTGCACCTCCTCCAATTTCTTCATTTTCTTCCTCAAAGGTGGGATCCTCTTCCTCGTCTGCCATCCCACCAGCCAGCCAGCGCCGCGGCGCGCCCGCCTCCCTCCGAGAGCTTTGTACTACTTCTGCTCTCAGCATCTATTTTAGATTGGATTCCCTTCGGGACAAATCCCTTCAAATGTGGAATCTAACAGACTCTCCTGAGAGAAGAGGGGACCAGGAAGGGGAACGTGCGTGCTTGGAGGAGGAGTGAGAGGGCACTGAGACTTGCGCTGTGGCTGTGCCCCGTCTGTCCTGCTCAGAGGAGAGGGCTGACGGCACAGCTGCAGAAGGCAGCTTTCTCCAAACTCGCGGCCTCAGATCACGTGCGGCCCTGAGAGGGAGTGATCCTCTTATTTCCTTGACTCCTTAGAGACTCCAGGATACAAGAGAGGCATGGGGGTGGGGAGAAAGCACACACAAAGTCAGCAGTGTTGACATCTGAAACAAGATTGCCTGATAACCAAATGTGTAGCTCAGTTGGCCTGAAACTGCGCAACTCACACTGGGGCTTGAACCGGTGGGTTGGGACTCAAAGGCAGCCAAAACTCAGATTGGGATTTGAATCCCTGTCTTTCACTGAGATCACACACTTGGTCTCAGGAGTTGCTGAAGTTAGGTTCTTTGTCTCAGTACAGAAGAAATTCATTGAGACACAAAGTGATAGGTAAGAAGTAGATTCATTTAGAGACATACACAGACCATACAGAGAATGCAGTGCATCTCAAAGGTGAAATACGGGGTAGTTGTTTTTTTGGGTTGGGTAATTTCATAGGCTAATGAGTGGGAGGATTATTCTAGCTATCTTGGAGAAGGGGTGGAGATTTCCAGGATTTGGGCCACCATCCACTCTTTGGCCTTTTATGGTCAGCCTTGAAACTGCATGGCATTGATGAGTGTGTCATTTAATGTGTTACTGTATTACAATGAGCATATAAGGAGGCGCAAGATCTACTGAGAGTTGAATATTTCTCCATCTTGGACCTAGTTGGGTATAACCAGTTTTTGTTGCATCCTCAAGGGCTATGTCATTCTTTTAAAGATCTGTGCCCTGCCCTCTTCCCTCCTGTTTCAGGCTGATAGAATCAGGACTCTTATTTTATTTACATGTTTGACGCTTTGAAGGAAAATCCTCATGGAATCCCTGGATAGCAACCTAGATTGTTGACGGGGAGATGCAGGACCAAGGCAGAGGACTGCCAGCGTCAGTCAGGGTCTTATCATCTGAATAACATAATATTCAACAACCTACTTTATCTTGGAGGAAAATGGCAAGAAATGGCAGCCACTTCTTAAGTTTATTCTGTTTCTCTCTGCTCCAGTTCCTACTTGCTGCTCAGCCTGCTAAAGTTTCCACTTGTCAATCCCCTAAATTGCTGTGGAATTGAGTTTGCATAGTTTAAGAACCTAAAATCATGAATTCAGAAACCCAAGCTTCAGCGACAGTACTGCCACTGAACAAGCGCCTTACGTAAGCAGAGGCTTAAGTAAGTGATTTTCTTGAGGTGAAGGTGCTGCCTTGGGTTCCAGAGTCTGTCAGTCAGGGTTTTCAGTTGCAATAGAAACTACCTGTGACAGTTAAGGGGAAAATGGTTTTATTCGAAGAATATTGGTAGCTCACAGAATCATGAGACCTGTGGAAAAGTAGGTTTAGGTAGTGAGGAATGACCCATAAAACCATGCCTTAAAACTGATCCAGTGAACTATACAACATAATTATAAAAAAGACAAATAATCCAGCTTAAAAATGGGCAAAGGATCTGAATCAACAGTTCTCCAAAGAATATATACAAATATCCAATAAGCACATGGAAAGATGCTCACCATCATTAGCTATCAGGGAAATATAAATCAGAACCACAATAAGGTACTACTTTATACCTGCTTCAGTTCGGTTCAGTCGCTCAGTCGTGTCGGACTCTTTGCGACCCCATGAACTGCAGCACGCCAGGCCTCCCTGTCCATCACCAACTCCTAGAGTCCACCCAAACCCATGTCCATCGAGTCGGTGATGCCATCCAACCATCTCATCCTCTGTCGTCCCCTTCTCCTCCTGCCCTCAATCTTTCCCAGCATCAGGGACTTTTCAAATGAGTCAGCTCTTTGCATCAGGTGGCCAAAGGATTGGAGTTTCAGCTTCAACATCAGTCCTTCCAATGAACACCCAGGACTGATCTCCTTTAGGATGGACTGGTTGGATCTCCTTGCAGTCCAAGGGACTCTCAAGAGTCTTCTCCAACACCACAGTTCAAAAGCATCAATTCTTTGGTGCTCAGCTTTCTTTATAGTCCAACTCTCACATCTGTACATGACCACTGGAAAAACCATAGCCTTTACTAGACGGACCTTTGTTGGTAAAGTAATGTCTCTGCTTTTTATTATGCTGTCTAGGTTGGTCATAACTTTCCTTCCAAGGAGTAAGCGTCTTTTAATTTCATGGCTACAGTCACCATCTGCAGTGATTTTGGAGCCCAGAAAAATAAAGTGTGACACTGTTTCCACTGTTTCCCATCTATTTGCCATGAAGTGTTGGGACCGGATGCCCTGATCTTAGTTTTCTGAATGTTGAGTTTTAAGCCAACTTTTTCACTCTCCTCTTTCACTTTCATCAAGAGGCTTGTTAGTTCCTCTTCACTTTCTGCCATAAGGGTGGTGTCATCTGCATATCTAAGGTTGTTGATATTTCTCCCAGCAATCTTGATTCCAGCTTGTGCTTCTTCCAGCCCAGCGTTTCTCATGATGTACTCTGCATATAATTTAAATAAGTAGGGTGACAATATACAACCTTGATGTACTCCTTTCCCAATTTGCAACCAGTCTGTTATTCCATGTCCAGTTCTAACTGTTGCTTCCTGACCTTCTTACAGGTTTCTCAAGAGGCAGGTCAGGTGGTCTGGTATTTCCATCTCTTTCAGAATTTTCCACAGTTTATTATGATCCACACAGTCAAAGGCTTTGATATAGTCAATAAAGCAGAAATAGATGTTTTTCTGGAACTCTCTTGCTTTTTCCATGATCCAGCGGATGTTGGCAATTTGATCTCTGGTTCCTCTGCCTTTTCTAAAACCAGCTTGAACATCTGGAAGTTCACGGGTCACGTATTGCTGAAGCCTGGCTTGGAGAATTTTGAGCATGACTTTACTAGCATGTGAGATGAGTGCAATTGTGCGGTAGTTTGAGCATTCTTTGGCATTCCCTTTCTTTGGGATTGGAATGAAAACTGACCTTTTCCATTCCTGTGACCACTGCTGAGTTTTCCAAATTTGCTATGGTGACTGTAATCAAAAAGACAAATAATAACAAGTGTTGGTGAGAATATGGAAAAATCAGAATCCCAATATACTACTGTTGCAAAATATATAATGCAACATGGTGCTTTGGAAAACAATCTGGCAGTTCCTCAAGCAGTTATACATAGAGTTACCATATGACCCATCTATTCCACTTCTAGACAAATATGAAGAGAACACATATGTCCACATAAGAACTTGTACACAAGTGCTCCTAGCAGCAGTATTCATAATGGTCAAAAAGTGCAAATACCTGAAATGTTCATCAACTATTGAATGAATAAAGAAAATGTGGTATATTCATCAATGGAATGTTATTCAACCATAAAAAGGAATAAAATACTGATTTTTGATAAGACATGGAACAATGAACTTTGAAAACAGCATGCTACGTGAAAGGAGGCAGACACAAAGGATCACAGATGGTATATTTCCATTTATGTGAAATGTCCAGAATAGGCAAATCTTTGGAGACAGAAAGTAGGTTAGAGGTTCCATGGTTGGGAGGAGAAGGGGACGACAGAGGATGAGATGGCTGGATGGCATCACTGACCCTATGGACATGAGTTTGAGTGAACTCTGGGAGTTGGTGATGGACAGGGAGGCCTGGCGTGCTGTGATTCATGGGGTCGCAAAGAGTCGTACACGACTGAGCGACTGAACTGAACTGAAGTGAGAGGGAGATCAGGGAGGAATTATAGGACGATACTTAAGGGATGTAGGTTTAATTTTAAGGTAATGTAAACGTTTAGGCTTGATTGTGGTTGCACAACTCTGTGAATATACTAAAAGCCAATGAATTACACACTTTAAGTGGGTGAATTGTATGGTACATGAGTTTTATCATAATAAAGCTGTTGTTTGTTTTAAAACAGTTTTCTGGTAAGGAAACACTTGTAATTACTGTTGGGCACTAGATGGCATGGTTTGTACTGTTGCTGCTTCCATCCCAGTAGCTCTATATGGCCCCAGTTCTCATCTCTGCATTTCTTTTCCATGGGGATGATCTTGATCCCTGTCTCCTGTATAATGTCACGAACATCCGTCCATAATTCATCAGTTACTTTGTCTATCAGACCTAGTCCCTTAAATCTATCTCTCACTTCCACTGTATAATCGTTAGGGATTTGATTTAGCTCATATCTGAACGGTCTTGTGGTTTTCCCTACTTTCTTCAATTTAAGTCTGAATTTGGCAATAAGGAGTTCATGATCTGAGCTACAGTCAGCTCCCGGGCTTATTTTTGCTGACTGTATAGAGTCCATCCTAAGGGAAATCAGTCCTGAATATTCATTAGAAGGACTCATGTTGAAGCTGAAATACTCTGGCCACCTAATGCAAAGAGCTGACTCATTTGAAAAGACCCTGATGATGGGAAAGATTGAAGGTGGGAGGAGAAGGGGACAACAGAGGATGAGATGGTTGGATGGCATCACCGACTCAATGGGCATGAATTTGAGTAAAGTCCTGGAGTTGGTGATGGACAAGGAGGCCTGGTGTGCTGCAGTCCATGGGGTTGCAAAGAGCAACTGAGCGACTGAACTGAACTCACCTCTGCTGCCTCCAGAGAGAATGAGAATCTCCACTGCATTTCTTCTGTCAGTAGCTCTCAGTTCAGTCTGGGATGAGTGTGCAGGTTGTCACTGGATGAGTGTCCGACCCTGTCATCTCTGCCTCCTTCAGGACCCGCAAAGTGGGGAATACACCAAATAGGAAGAGAGATCAGCTGCTGTTAAGAAAAGGATGTCAAATTTTTGCTTCCTTCAGGTTTTGTTACCTTATCCTCAGGATTTTTAACATGTGATGCAATAGATTTCCCATTTTGTTTGGTGTGCAACACTTTATTTGACAATGGAGCAAATCAACTAAGTAATATTTCCTTAAGGAATTTAACCAAAAATACAACACAGAGCAATGACTAAATACAACCGTATAAGGTTGAAGGAAGTAAAAAGATGCTTACTCCTTGGAAGGAAAGTTATGACCAACCTAGACAGCATAATAAAAAGCAGAGACCTTTACCAACAAAGGTCTGTCTAGTCAAAGCTATGGTTTTTCCAGTAGTCATGTATGGATATGAGAGTTGGACTATAAAGAAAGCTGAGCACCGAAGAATTGATGCTTTTGAACTGTGGTGTTGGAGAAGACTCTTGAGAGTCCCTTGGACTGCAGGGAGATCCAGCCAGTCCATCCTAAAGGAGATCAGTCCTGGGTGTTCATTGGAAGGACTGATGTTGAAGCCGAAACTCCAATACTTTGGCCCCTGATGCAAAGAACTGACTCATTTGAAAATCCCTGATGCTGGGAAAGATTGAGGGCAGGAGAAGAAGGGCATGACAGTGGATGAGATGGTTGGATGGCATCACTGACTCACTGGACATGAGTTTGAATAAACTCCAGGAGTTGGTGATGGATAGAGAGGCCTGGCGTGCTGCAGTCCATGGGGTCGCAAAGAGTCGGACAGGACTGAGTGACTGAACTGAACTGAACCTTTTCCATTAAATGTCAGCTGCATCTGACTACCACTGTGTATTCTAGCTTTAACTTTCTATTTTATGATAAAAACAAACACATCTTTCATTTAGGCCTTATCATGGCCTATTTTGATACCTTGATATCTCTACTTTGGGGTCTCAAAGCCCTTTTAAAATTTGTTAACTATCTGTTTACTATTATCAGAAAATTAATTGTCTTCTCGGAGAAGGCAATGGCAAGCCACTCCAGTACTCTTGCCTAGAAAATCCCGTGGACGGAGGAGCCTGGTAGACTGCAGTCCATGGGGTCGCTACGAGTCAGACATGACTGAGCGACTTCACTTTCACTTTTCACTTTCACACATTGGAGAAGGAAATGGCAACCCACTCCAGTGTTCTTGCCTGGAGAATCCCAGGGACGGGGGAGCCTGGTGGGCTGCCGTCTATGGGGTCACACAGAGTCGGACACGACTGAAGTGACTTAGCAGCAGCAGCAGCAATTAATTTAGAAGGACTGACTCCTTGGTCAGTCCTCCTCTGGACAGTTGTGTTCCGACTCACAAGTTAGGCTACTCTGACCCTGGTCAGGGGGAGAAATGAGACTCAAATAATGTCAGATTCTCTTTTCTTTTAATTTAGAAATGGAGACATGTATTCTGTTTAGCTAGTTTTTGAAAGGAAGGGTTTGAAGACAGGTCTCAACTTTTTTGGAGGTCTATTCGATGTTATTTTAATCTTTTAAATAATATTTTGTCATAGAATATTGGTTGGTTTTGAAGATTATTAGTTTTTTTTCCTGTTAGTCAAAAAGAGAGATTTTAAATTTACGTTTTTTTGTTGTCCAAGAAGAACATTAGTTAAAATTGCTGAGCATAATTTGGTGTCTGGGATGATATGCAGAAAAAAAATGATATTTAATGCTAAATAAATAAAGCTATCTGTCGGGGCAGGGAGCCAGAGTATAGTAGTGCACTCTTACACACAGATATTTTGCCTGACCCCAAGTGGTTCCCTGAAATCACAGACAGTACTGAGCCCTATTACATGCTATGTTTTTTCCTATACACACACGTACAGTAAATTTTAATTATAAATTAGGCACAGTAAGAGACTAACCACACAATAACTAATAACACAAACAGAACAGTTACAACAATATACTGTAATAAGTTGTGTGAATGTGATCTCTTTCTCAAAACACCTTTTCTAAAGACAAGCGTGCTTCCTTATTTGGCTGTGTCAGGTCTTAGTTGCGGCTCGAGGGATCTCCGTAGCGCCCGGCGGGATCTTTCGCTTGGGCTCATGGACTCTGGTGGTGGCAAGCTGCAAGTGTCTTCCTGCGTTCCATTCACTCTTCTTGTGGTCCTGTGAGATGGGAAAGTGCCTGCGGCGTGAGACAAAGGGATGTAGATGACTGACACTGTGATGGAGGCTACTCTAGGCCTGGCACTATGTCGGAAGGAGCGTCGTCAGCTTTGGGTGGCCCTGGGTCAGGGAGCTGGGGTGATGTTGGTGGTGGGGTGTCAGGAGCAAACGATGTCCGCGTGGGGTGGGATGGAGCGGGGTGCTGCAAAATTTGATCATGCTGCTCTGAATGGTATGCAGTTGGAAACTCAATTCTGAAATTTTCCTTTTGACATTTTTGGACCATCACTGAGTATGGGTAGCTGAAACACAGAAAGAGAAACTGTGGATGTGGAAGGACTTCTGTATGGAGGATGGATTTTGAGGAGACCCTTTACAGAGAGGTGGGCTAGGTCTCTGAATACAGGACCACCCAAATGAGTTTCCAAAACCTTAAAACAAATCCACCCAAAATAGAGCACCCACAAGGAATGACTGGCTCAGAATTCTGTGAGTACACCTTATTGTCTCCAATCTGTGCTTCCCTGGTGGCTCAGATGTTAAAGAATCTGCCTGCAGTGCAGGAGACCCGGGTTCGATCCCTGGGTTAGGAAGATCCCGTGGAGAAGGGAATGGCTACCCATTCCAATATTCTTGCCTGGCGAGTTCCATGGACAGAGGAGCCTGGTGAGCTACAGTCCACGGGGTCGCAGAGAGTCAGACACGACTGAGCGACTAACACACTTCACTTTCACACCTTGTTGTCCACCCATCTGTAAGAGAGCAAAAGCTGTTTGAACCTGTCTGTTACCCATGAGGGCTCCGTCCTTCTTCGGGGCAGGCTAGGCCAACAGCCAGAGGAGAGATTGCGTCACTTTTCCCATCCCTGTCTCTTTGTTCTCTGGAATCCAGAGATGGAAAGAGGGAGAAGCAATAAAACACATTTTCAGAAAGCCAGGAGCCTCTGCTTTTGTTTTTGGTGTATCTCTTAGTCTCCTTGGGAAAGAATTGTCTGTTACAAAGAATTAAGAACTCCAAGGTAACTTTGTCGACTCTGGAACTGCAGGTGCCGTGCAGTGGCAGCTGTGTTGAGCCACGTGCAAGAGAAACAGAAGCAGCTGGGCTAATGGGGAGGGAAACACAGAGAGAGAGACGGAATACAAGGAGTTCCCTTGGTTCCTGGTGGCTTTCCTGTTTCCTCTTCCCTGTGAGGCCTGGACACCTCTCCTGCCTGCCCTGCGATTTCATGAGACATCTCTGTTCCCTAAAGATAACCCCCTTCTGTTTAAGCTAACTTGAGGGCATTTGCTTCTTAACATGAATAGTCCCTCACCTCTTCTTAACACTTCTAACAGCCTTGTCCCCCTACAGACGTTGGCTACACATGTGCTCTTCCTCAGGGCTAGTCAGAAAAACCTGTAAAGGTGGAGTCATGACCCACAGTCCCAGAAATACTCTTTTCTCACCATCAGGACTCCTTTGAATACTGATAGCCATACTACTGAAATCCATAGCTGCCACTGGTGTGTCATGACCACCAGCATATTTTTTTAAAACCCATCTAAAGGCAATAATCCTTCTTATCCACGTGTCTTCCCATTGCCCATATTTTAAGGTCTACTGAACATAGAGTTATAGACCTGAAGAGAGGTTTGTGTTGAACTAACACTAACTTTAGCATATACCATTCAGGTACTGGTATGAAAAGTTCTTGAACAATCTCAGTTTGACCTCAAGCATCAGAGCCTCAGAGTTTCTCTGTGTCTCCCCTGGAGTTGTTAATGCCCGAGCACGCACAGTTCTCCATAATATACTGCTGAGAACCACTTGACTTCTTTGAGCCTCAGACTCTGCACAGTGTAAGTGTGAGTGGGGATGGGGTAAATGAGAATATAAACGCACAGGGAAGTCACGTGGGCCTGGAACAGAGCAGAGCGTGAACAAGTGTCAGTTCCCCTTCCCTCCCTGTAGTATAACCTGTCAGGACCTCTTGGCTTGAGTATTTTCTTGGGTTTGTACTGCCATCTCCAGCAATGCTATTCCCCAGAGAACACGCCTCACCCCACACCTTAGTTAGGTTGCACGCCCAGATGCACAAATAACTCTCCTTGACTTGTGCTTTGTTTAAATTTTGAGGTAAAACCGGGAGTGAACTTCAACCTGGACTGCACCTCTCACCAGGGTCTTTTCTCTGTTTCCTTGATCAGGTTATCAGAAAATGTCAGAGCTTTCTTGTTTGTATTTGGATACATTTCAAGGTCACAATAACATATTCTAGTCCTAAAACCCCACTACAGTAAGTGTCAGCTTTGAACCGGAAGAGGTCTTGGGGTGACGTCCCCACAGTCACCGAGACACACAGTTGGCCCAGCTCTTTCAGCATAACTTTGTGAATGGCTTTTCTCCAAAGTCAGGTTTCGGTGTGATCAGAGAAGTAGCATTCTGGCACTAACAAGGATTTCCTTTTACACTTCTGCTTTGTTTAGGGACTGGGTGTCTCTGCCTTTGGAACACACAGTACACACTTCTAGGTGTTGACTGACTGCAAGGCTGAGCAGCGAGAGTGACGTGGGGAGAATAGTGAGAAAGTTCGTCAGTTTGGCGTAGTTACACCTGCCAGAGTAATCACTGTTAACGAGATGCCGTCTGTCTGTCTGAATTACAGCCTTATTCAGAAATCGAAGTGAATGTGCAGATCCTCGGAGTTCGGATTCCACAAGGTTAATTCAACGCTGGAGAGGGAAGGGAAGAGGACAAACGCACGGAACATGTGTTATCGGCCTCGTGTGGTGTAATGCATTTTACACAGAGCATTTCAACACAGCTGCCTTATGGAGTGCGTGGCAGTCTCCCTGTCACCATGATGACCTTCAAGCTCAGGGAAGGACAGGGAAGTCATTTGCCCCAGCTCACACAGCTAGTAAGTGGGGAGGCCACGATCTAAACCCAGGTGTGTCTGCTGAGGTGAAAAGCGTTCTTTCCACGATTGCCTACTACCGTCTTTTCCCCGTGTGTGTGGCACTGTGGTGTATTCTGTGATAACGAGGCATGGCTTCTATCTCAAGGAACCTATTGTCAAGTGGAAGTATTACATGGGAATACTAACGTACTAATTCAAAGTGGCAGTAAATAACACCGCAGTAGAATCATCAGAGAAGTACTCTGTGAGCGGAGAATTCCAAGAGGTCTCAAGTATTATATTTCATCTAAGAGGGAGCTCGCTAACAGCCAGCTCAGTCACATTTTGATTTTCTAAAAACAGCCCTCAGGACGGGATTCACATGGTCTGCAGTGTTGATAGGGATGCAAATTAATAAACCTTTCTGGAGGGAACACTGGCAATATGTATAAAAAGTCTGAAAAAATAGCTGGTTTTGATCCTCAAATTCTACTTCCTGAGGTGTTAATACTAAGGAAACAAATGTGCAGAAGGGGCTGTCTATAAGGATGTTTGTTGTGACTTCATTTGTAATGGCGGAGACTCGGAAATAGTCTAAATGTTCAATGACATGGCGTTGGGTAAAGTGTTATATCCTGTGGTGGAATGCTAGCTTAACCAACTAGGAGGTGCGATGACAGTGGTTCTCAAAGTGTGGTCCATTTCAGAGCATCCTCAAACTCAAAATTGTTTTCCATGTAATCCTAAGACGTTTGCATTTTCCACTTTCGTTCTCTTGTGAGAATGTAGAATATGTATCAATAGGAATTGTATTCAATATATTTCTTTCTTTTTCCCTCTGGAATTTGAGAGACTTCCTTTTATGGGGTTGGTTGTTTGTTTTTTTAAAATTTTTCTTTGGAGGATAATTGCTTTATAATGCTGTGCTGGTTTCTGCCACACATTGACATGAGTCAGCCCCAGGTAGACACGTCGCCTCCCTCCCGCCTCCCCCTGCCCCGCTGCTCTGGGTCATCACAGCGCGCCGGGGTGGACTCCCCGTGTCACACAGCAGCTCCCCCTAGTCGTCTGTTTCACACATGGTAGTGCATGTATGTCAATGCTTCTCTCATTTCGTCCCACCCTCTCCGCCCCCCGGTGTCCATAAGTCCATTCTCTGTGTCTTCATCTCTGTTCCTGTCTTGCAAATAGATTCATCAGTACCATTTTTCTAGATTCCATCAGTTCATTTCAGTTCAGTCGCTCAGTCGTGTCCGACTCTCCGTGACCCCATGAATCACAGCACACCAGGCCTCCCTGTCCATCACCAACTCCCAGAGTTCACTCAAACTCATGTCCACAGAGTCAGTGATGCCATCCAGCCATCTCATTCTCTGTCGTCCCCTTTTCCTCCCGCCCCCAATCCCTCCCAGCATCAGTCTTTTCCAGTGAGTCAACTCGTCTCATGAGGTGGCCAAAGTATTGCAGTTTCAGCTTCAGCATCAGTCCTTCCAATGAACACCCAGGATTGATCTCCTTTAGAATGGACTGGTTGGATCTCCTTTCTGTATATGTATGTTAATACAGGATATTTGTTTTTCTGACTTACTTCACTCTGTATGTGGTGTTGGTCTTACCATCCGCATTTTGTGGTGTGTAAAAGGCTCCTTGTTTGTTCCTAGTGGTGCTGTTTAAGCCTGATGATGAGACTAACAGACAGGTCTTTACCTCCTAGTTCTCATCAGGCTGCTGCTGGTATGTTTTCCACTTTCTAGGAACCAGGTACCCTACCACCAACTTAACATGACAGAGTATATTAAAGTGTAATAACCACTAAAAGGAGAAGACTGTAAGGATGTAGAATGCCCAGATAATTTCTTGGAAACTTGAAAAGGAGAGACACAAAGTTATCAAAGTAGATTTTATGAACAGACTTCGTAAACTGTGTTCTTGAAAGATGACTCTTTCAAATTTCAATTCTCTAGTGTTAGGGCTGCATTGGAGAGGGAAATTAAAAATGCATTTTTAAAACAGGTAAAGCATCCCACACAATCTTTGTAGATCATTTATTTGAGAATAAAGGAAAATGGAGATTGAAAACTTTTCTAAACATTTGCTTTGTGCACAAAAGAACAGACTCCCTAATGCCACACTTGCATAAACTAGCAGGAAGTGTCTAAAGATTTGTCCTTAACTGTAATGTCATGACTGATTTTCCTTGAGGAATTACTGGCAGCATTAGTTTGGGGACTAGGTTGAAAGTCCGTGGAGGAGCCCTTGGGAGTTAAAGAGGAGGTGTGTGGTTGTCGCTCAGAGTTCTGGTCTGGCTTCTTTCCCTCTTCCCTCTTGTACTCCTCTGATTGCTGGCTGCTCAGCTGGTGAAGAATCCGCCTGCAACGCGGGAGACTGGATTCGATCCCTGAGTTGGGAAGATCCCCTGGAGAAGAAATAGGCTACCCACTCCGTATTGTGGCCTGGAGAATTCCACGGACTCTATAGTCCATGCAGTCTACGACTGAGCAGCTTTCACTATAGGCAGCACACAATATTGTCTATGATGGTCTGTGCATGGGTGGAGGGCGCCCCGCATATGCCTCTGGGGGTGTAGCTCTGTGAGATTCATCCACACAGCCCCAGGACAGCCAGCCCACTGGCCGCAAAGCCTCTCTGCTGACACGGGCAGAAGTCTCCTCCCCTGGAATCTCCAGAGCTGGGAGGATTTTCACCTAGCCCTGCTCATCTCACTTCAGTTCAGTTCAGTCGCTCAGTCCTGTCTGACTCTTTGTACCGCATGGACTACATCACGCCAGGCTTCCCTGTCCATCACAAACTCCCAGAGCTTGCTCAAACTCATGTCCATCGAGTCGGTGATGCCATCCAACCATCTCATCCTCTGTCGTCCCCCTCTCCTCCTGCCTTCAGTCTTTCCCAGTGTCAGAGTCTTTTCCCATGAGTCAGTTCTTTGCATCCAATCCAAAGTATTGGAGCTTCAGCTTCAGCATCAGTCCTTCTGATGAATATTCAGGGTTGATTTCCTTTAGGATGGACTAGTTTGATCTCCTTGCAGTCCAAGGAACTCTCAAGAGTTTCTCCAACACCGCAGTTCGAAAGCATGAGTTCTTTGGCACTCTATGGTCTAACTCTCACATCTATACATGACTACTGGAAAAACCTTATCTTTGACTAGACAGACCTTTGTCGGCAAAGTAATGTCTCTCACTAGCATCTGCTGGAGTGAGGCTTTTGTGTATTTTATTACTGTTATTTCTTTTTAAAAAAAACAACAGAGAAAAGAAAAATATTGCCATTATATGCTAGGGCTGTGGACAAACCCTCATTTCGTCTAACAGAGGAGCTGAGTTTTAGTTTTACATGTATTACTTTTATTTTCAAGGCCACAATCTAATGGTTCTTTCTCTGTTGCAAACTTAAGAAAAATTTCAGAAGGATAACTAAGGAAATGAGAAAACGTGATCAGCTTTCTCCTACTTATTGGACCAATTAGTCCTCATCCTCTGTGCTTTTATGGAGTTATAATTGTAGTAAAAAAAAAAAAAAAAATGTCTGCCGAACAGCAGGGGAGAAGTCTGTCCTGACTCACTGGTATATTTTAAAAAGATCTCAGCCTGACATATTCTATTCAGATGAAGTGCTCTGTCTCTTAGTAACCACCACTCAACCCTCACAGGAATTTGACAGCAGTGGCTGGTGGGGCACAGTTTCTTTTCTGTGCTAATAGTAGCTGTTGAAGAATTCTAGTGCTAAAGAACTAAGCCTTTCTGTAACTCCTCAGCTGGGAATCCCAGAATATGGAATGTTCTTAACCTCCATGGTTTTTCCTTTATATCCTCAGCCAAAGTTAATGTTGCCTGTAGTTGATTATTTATTTTCTATTTCACTCTTAGGTCTGCCTATACCAGTGATTCTCAACTAGTGTAATTCTGAAGACATTTTTGGTTGTTGAAACTAGAGGTGGGATACTATTGGCATCTAGTAGGGGCCAGGGATACCGCTAAACATCCTCAGCACACAGGCTAGCCCCGCACCCCAACATGTACCCCCAAAATGTCAATGGTGCCACTCAGGAACTCCCACCCTTGAGGAGCTCCCAAGGCCACAAATAGTTGACTTGCCCACGTTTTGCTCTGAAGTAGGCACTGAGTTGTGAACCAGCCCTGTCACACCAGAGGTCATTGATTTTGGTTCTCCAGACTTGGCATCTTTTGCCCTTTGTTTTCTAAAATAATAGAGAATTTAGTGGGTGAGTTTTTATATTTCTCTTTGGGGGATCCAGATGGATGTCTGCCTGTAGTTTGTTCAGTTGAGACATAACCCCCAGCTCTTGGCCAGACTCTGACTCGGTAGATCCTCCTTCAATTCAGTTCAATTCATTCGCTCAGTCATGTCCGACTCTCTGCGACCCCATGAATCACAGCGCGCCAGGCCTCCCTGTCCATCACCAACTCCCGGAGTTCACTAAAACTCATGTCCATCGAGTCGGTGATGCCATCCAGCCATCTCATTCTCTGTCGTCCCCTTCTCCTCCTGCCCCCAATCCCTCCCAGCATCACAGTCTTTTCCAATGAGTCAACTCTGCATGAGGTGGCCAAAGTATTGGAGCTTCAGCCTTAGCATCAGTCCTTCCAATGAACACCCAAGACTGATCTCCCCTAGAATGGACTGGTTGGATCTTCTTGTAGTCCAAGGGACTCTTCTCCAACACCACAGTTCAAAAGCATCAATTCTTCGGTGATCAGCTTTCTTCACAGTCCAACTCTCACATCCATACACGACCACGGGAAAAACCATAACCTTGACTAGATGGACCTTGGTTGGCAAAGTAATGTCTCTGCTTTTTAATATGCTATCTAGGTTGGTCATAACTTTCCTCCCAAGGAGTAAGCGTCTTTTAATTTCCTGGCTGCAATCACCATCCGCAGTGATTTTAGAGCCCCCCAAAATAAAGTCTGACACTGTTTCCACTGTTTCCCCATCTATTTCCCATGAAGTGATGGGACCAGATGCCATGATCTTTGTTTTCTGAATGTTGAGCTTCAAGCCAACTTTTTCACTCTCCTCTTTCACTTTCATCAAGAGGCTTTTTAGTTCCTCTTCACTTTCTGCCATAAGGGTGGTGTCATCTGCATATCTGAGGTTATTGATATTTCTCCCGGCAATCTTGATTCCAGCCTGTGCTTCTTCCAGCCCAGCATTCCTCATTAAGTTTTTATAAGTTGATTACTCACTCCAAAATTCAGATTACTCTGTTAACTCTGGGCAGACACGTGGCGTCTGTCATTTCATTGTTCTGATGGGTCCTGTAACACCTCCCACTCGCAGGTAGACATTCTGTTGCTCTTCTAAGATTCTCATTACTTTGCGTAGTATGAGTACTCATTAGAATTTAAAAGCGAAATTTCCGTTATTTGTTTTACTAGGCTCAATTTTTGTTTAATTTTTTTATTTGCAAAATATTACTGATTAACTGCATGATCTCTGGTTATAGGACTGGAATAGGGGTTTTGTGGTAGTTATGGGAGACTTTTTGTCTATCAATGTTAGATTAATTTTTAATGACAAGGGTATTTTCATTTACTTATGTAATAAAAATTAACTTTATATTTCTGTATATCTCAAAAAATATTTTCTCTGCCAAGCAGTACAGATGTTTAATGTTGGAGTGAGATATTTAATGATGACTGAGAGGTGTAGTTAGGGTTTAGATAAGAGGTATTCGATAAGACAGCCCTGGATGCTGTAACAGACCAAATGTCAGTGACTCAGTGTAATAAAAGTTTCTCTGGAGCTCAATTGAAAGTACCCTGCAGGTATTCCTGGTTAGGCAGCCCTCCTCCAAGTAGTGATTCGGGGACTGAGGCACCCTAGCTCTTATAGCTCTGGTTTCTTCAGTGTGTGGCATTTAAGGTTGCCATGCTTCAAGCTATGCATGGGAAAAACTACAGAGGATCACTCCTGGGAGATCTTAGCAATCCTGCTTAGTAATGGCGTACATTACTAGGGCTCACTTTCCATTGACTAGAACTCCATGACTTGGCTGCCATCTGGCCACAGCTACCTCAAGGGAGGCTGGGAAATGGGGACTTCTCTGTAAGCCCCTCAAGAGCAGTAGAAAGTTAGCCATCTCTCATAGTGAGCAAAGAAACAACTTTTTGTATACCAACAGAAAATGACATCTATTAGAAGAACTTTAAAGAGCTCACAGGTAGACTGGAGAACCCGGCAGGAGCCAAGGGAGTGCTGGGTGGAGTCCAGGGAACAAGAAAGACTGAGTATCTGGCCCAGGTGCCATTCTAGTCACTCTGCTTCAGATTCAGATTCCTGCTTGAGGAAGGGTAGGAGGATAAATGAACCTCAACCAGCCTGAGTAGCTGCCCATCTCTGAGCTGCTAGAAGATGACAGGGCTGACAGTCCAGTGGCTTACCATCTCATTTGGAGTGAAATTGAAACCCTTCCTGTGGACTGTAAGCTCAAGTGAACTGGCTCCTGCCTGCTTTTCTGACCTCATCTCTCCTTCTGCTTGCTGTACTCCAATACATCCCCATTTTTACTGTTCATGTTTGACAAGCGGTCTCATCTTAGCAACTTTAATGCTGTTGTTTGCTCTGCTCTTTCTCCTACTATTAATATTTGCATGCTCACTGCCTTCTAATCTCCACTCAAACATCTCTTTCATTGTGAGGCCATCCTTGACCACCTTCTGCATATAACATAGCATTCCAAACCATAGCCATTGCCCTCTATCCCATTTACCCTGTTTTGTTTTCTTCATAGCATTTATCACCCCTCACATTTGTTCATTCTCTGTCTTCCCCTCTGATAAAATTTAAGCAACATGAGATAGAGACTTTGTTTTGTTTACATGCTGAAAATCAAGACAGTGGGTGAGCTTCCAAGCAAGCACTGGAATCCAGGTTTCCTTCTTCCTGTTCACTGGTAGCAGCAGAATTAGCCTCAGAGCTAACATGGCCCTAAGCCAGGGTAACCTGAGGTATTTAAGAATACCAGCTATTATCTTTTTGCATTGTTGTTGTTGCTCAGTTGCTAAATTGTGTCCAGCTCTTTGCAACCCCATGAACTGCAGCACGCCAGGCTTCCCTGTCCTTCACTAGCTCCCAGAGTTTGCTCAAACTCATGTTCATTAAGTCGATGATGCCAGGCAACCATCTCACCCTCTGTTGCCCTCTTCTTCTTTTGCCCTCCATCTTTCCCAGCATCAGGGTCTTTTCTAACAAGTCAGCTCTTCACATCAGGTGGCCAAAATGCTGGAGCTTCAGCTGCAGCATCAGTCCTTCCAATGAATATTCAGGACTGATTACCTTTAGGATTGGCTGGTTTGATCTCCTTGCTGTCCAAGGGACTCTCAAGAGTCTTCTCCAACACCACAGTTCAAAAGTATCAATTCTTCATTGCTCAGCCTTCTTTATGGTCCAACTCTCATATTTGTACATGACTACTGTTTTTTTTTTTTCTTTTTTGTCACATTGTCAATCCTTATTCTTTCCATCTCATGGACTTTTTTTTTTGCCATGGCTGTACCATTATTTATCATTGACCATGGATAGCACATTTAAGAAATTTGTCTGTGTTGCTTATAAAGCATCGTGCTAACTATTGTAGTTACAAAGTTCTTGAAGCTTGTTCTTATAAAGAGACACATACCTGTGTGCTTGTGAAGGAGATGGCTGTGCCATCAGGGTGTTGTGTTGCTGAGTTCTGACTGGCGAATTTTTCTGTCTGATAGGTTCCCATATCAGTTTATGGTGGGTACTGACAAGCATACAGGTTAGCTGTCATATCTGTTCTTGCTGTCCAGTGATGTCCTTTGAGCTTTACCAAGCTGTACATGTGTTCATTTATTTATATTGGACTTTGGCAAGTATAATTACCTCTTTTCCCTGCCTAAGATCTGAAACAAGTGATAAGTAACCAAAGGAATAGCAGATAGAGATCAAAACATCAGCTTTATTATTGATAAAGCTAATATCAAAGAATGTGACTTAGGTGTAGGTCACCAATGTGCTTTCTAATACCAAATCTCAGAAATGAATGGGTTTATATACCCAGTCATCACCTCTGAAAATGTACAGGCTTCTCCACATGGGAACCTACCTTGTGTATTTAATAGTAGAATTAACAGAGTAGAGTGGGGAAGAGATAGAGGGAAGCTAGGAAGGCATGTTACACTGATAGATGTCCTTCCATATGGAAAGAAACACCTGGAATGAGAAATTAGTGTCCCAGCTAAAAAATTGAAATGAATTGCTATCATGTATTTTAAGATATTTTATAGATTGAAAGACTCCTCTCAAGAAGCTAAAAAGATGTGAGTCGAGTTTACTCATATGCACTTGTTAGATGAAGCAGGAAAATAGTCACACACTGAGTGTTCTCAGGCTAGGCTGGGGAATGCTGGTGGTGTCTAGTGGTGCTTGTATACAGGTGAGGGCTGAGGCAAGCACCTAATTTGCTGTACTGTTGAGCTTCCTCTAGTGGCAACATTGAAATCATCATAGATTTCAAGAGAGCAAAATAAGAAAATATTAACTTATAGTTCTGCCGTAAATCTACAGCTCAGACCAAATTGGTTAATGCGAAGTGACTGTAAAGATCTTTTAGAAAATTTGCACCAGATGGTTGTCTTGCTGTAAAAAAAAAAAAAAATCATGTCTAACATAGCAATTAGTACATAATTGTAGCTCAATAAATAATTGGATGAATGAATCTTGACCTTGGGCTTCAATGTGAAATCAGTTGACAGTGAATGTTTCATAGTTTTGAAATTATCCGAAAGAGAAATTTCATGGGTATAGATGAGTGCAAACTAGAAATGAAAGAGAAAGAAATATGAGCTTTTTAAAGTTACTTTCCACTAAACCTAATTGGTTGGTGTAACCAAAGCGCCCTGATTTCTCTGTAAAACAGACTGATGCCTAAGGAAAGTTAACCATCCCTCATAGCAGACTCCTATCTAATAATCCCCATTATTTAACATTTTTTCTTTATTTTTAGTTGGAGGATAATTGCTTTACAATGTTGTATTGGTTTCTGCTATATGACAATGCAAATCAGCTATAAGTATATACATATGTATCTCCTTTCTCTTGAGCCTCCTAGTACCCATCACTTTGAGTTGCATTTTTACTAAGGATCAGCTGTAATTATTCCAGAGCTTTTTATCCTGGTTTCAGTTGTTATTCAGCTCAGTTGCTCAGTCGTGTCTGACTCTTTGCGGCCCCATGGACTGCAGCACACTAGGCCTCCCTGTCCATCGCCAACTCCTGGAGTTTATTCAGACTCACGTCCATTGAGTCAGTGATGCCGTCCAACCATCTCATCCTCTGTCGTCCCCTTCTCCTCCTGCCTTCTTTCCCAGCATCAGGGGCTTTTCAAATGAGTCAGTTCTTTGCATCAGATGGCCAAGGTATTGAAATTTCAGCTTCAGCATCAGCCTTTCCAATGAATATTCAGGATTGATTTCCTTTAGGATGGACTGGGTGGATCTCCTTGCAGTCCAAGGGACTCTCAAGAGTCTTCTCCCACACATCACAGTTCAAAAGCATCAATTCTTTGGCCCTCAGCTTTCTTTATAGTCCAGCTCTCACATCCATACATGACTACTGGAAAAACCATAGCTTTGACTATACGGACTTTTGTTGGCAAAGTAACAACTTTGTCTAGGTTGGTGATAACTTTTCTTCCAAGGAGCAAGCGTCTTTTAATTTCATGGCTGTAGTCACCATCTGCAGCAGCAGCAGTCACCATCTGCAGTGATTTTGGAGCCCCCCAAAATAAAGTCTGTCACTGTTTCTACTGTTTCCCCATCTATTTGCTATGAAGTGATGGGACCTGATGCCGTGATCTTAGTTTTCTGAATGTTGAGCTTTAAGCCAACTTTTTCACTCTCCTCTTTCACTTTCACCAAGAGGCTCTTTAGTTCATCTTCACTTTCTGCGAAAGGGTGGTGTCATCTGCATATCTGAGGTTATTGATATTACTCCAAGCAGTCTTGATTCCAGCTTGTGCTTCTTCCAGCCCAGCATTTCTCATGATGTACTCTGCATATAAGTTAAATAAGCAAGGTGACAATATACAGCCTTGACGTACTCCTTTCCTGATTTGGAACCAGTCTGTTGTTCCATGTCCAGTTCTAACTGTTGCTCCCTGACCTGCATACAGATTTCTCAAGAGACAGGTCAGGTGGTCTGGTATTCCCATCTCTTTCAGAATTTTCCAGTTTGTTGTGATCCACACAGTCAAAGGCTTTGGTATAGTCAATAAAGCAGAAGTAGATGATTTTTTGGAACTCTCTTGCTCTTTGGATGATCCAACAGATGTTGGCAACTTGATCTCTGGTTCCTCTGCCTTTTCTAAATCCAGCTTGAACATCTGGAAGTTCATGGTTCATATACTGTTGAAGCCTAGATTGGAGAATTTTGAGCATTACTTTTAGTGAGTGAGATGAGTCCAGTTTTGTGCTAGTTTTAATATTCTTTGGCATTACCTTTCTTTGGGATTGTAATTGCAGTTGTTATTGCATGATATAATTAAATATTACCAAAGATGATGAATTGAGTGCAAAATAGAAGAGTTTTTCCTCTGAAAATGAAGGTAAATGTTTTGGAAAGGTTTCACAGCAGGAGAGCTCCTAAAAGAATCGCTAAAAGATATGATCCCTGCTCACAAGTAGTTTACAGCCTTGTGGAGTAGCTAAGATAAATGACAGAATAACTCTAATGTATGATGGAAAATGCCATAGAAGATTACATGAGGATTCTAGCATTTCAGAGGAAGAAAATTACTTTTGTCCTGAAGAACCATTGACAGCTACATAGAGAGGCTGATGTATGAACTGGTCTCTGAAGGCTGTAAAATTAGAAGCAGAGATGATTCATTTCAAGTGAAGAGAAGGATGTAAGCAAAGCATGCGGGGTAAGGCCAGTGTTTGGCTGGAGCACAGGATTCATGAAGGGGAAGAGTAAAAGGTAAAGCTAGGAAGATGACTGTGCTTCAGATAGTATGAGGCCCTAAATTACAGTCATAAAATTTCTGGTCACTGGGACAATACGATACTTATTCTTCTCATCCACAATGAACTCAAGTGGTCTTTATTGCGTCACAAAATGAGCACTTTATATTAGGGCATGATAAGCTGTATAACAATTTTTTCATGCATGGTTTAATATTTTTTTAACTCTCTAATGGCTTATAAGCTCCTTTTAACCTATGCTATTTTATGTTACTTTTGTTCAGCAATGCATAGGTTAACTTTCTGCTAAGGACATGGTTATTCAATTAATTCTTAGTGAAATATTAATTGTAGAATTAGTGATTATGTTTTTAAGACTGCTTGGTTATTTTTTCAGGACCCACATAAAATACTAACAAATCATATTATAAGATCACGAGCTTCCTTAGCATTTTAGACTTTTAAAAGCATGTTTTCAAAGTTTGCAACATAAGCAAGATCACATATGACTTCACTGCTGTGTTACAATAATTGATACTAAATGCGTTTTAGCAGATTTAGTAGGAGAAAATCCTATCTATTACTTTCTTTTGTTTGATACTCTTCTTGTGAGTGTACTATGAGTGCTACGCTTGAGAGTAGAACAAGACATCATAAAAATCCAAGGTATTGTTCATAGTTATATTCCTATAAGGAACGTTAATGTCACTTTAACTGGTGGTCAGAGGAAGGGACTACCAGTTCCTAAAATACAAATCTTTAGCCTAAGAAAAATAAAATGTAGAAGTTATAAATCGCAGCCTTCAGATAAAAATAGTTTGAAGACCTATTTCTCTTCTTCAGAAGTGTAGTTTTTATTTCTTTTCATGAAAAATGAAAGTGCCAATTCAAAACAAAGATGATGATAAAATAAGGGAAATTATTATTTTGATAGCTCCTCTTTGATAACCATTTTCCTCTTTAAAAGTTTTGGTTTGGATATGTCTGTATTACCTTTCTTTCGTTCCCTCACTTGTAACATGAGAAACATTATAAAACTACAAGGCTTTTTCATGATTGATTATTAATTTTCAAAAAGTTACTAGTTGCAGTTTCAGCTAAAGTGAAACTGCTTAAATAGGACACAAGGACTTTTTGACATGGTCATATTCCAGGACCTTATCCTTCATTTTGAAACTTCGGAAGTTAGATTTTTCCAGCACATATAATAAAATTCACCTTTTGAGAAATGATTTATATTAATACAACTCAAAATAATTTAGAAAACATAATGTCAATTAAGCAGTGAGATATGAGTATTATTGGCAAGCATACCAAAACACTATAAAGGAATTATCACATTCCATTCTGACTATACATAGGGGCATGAACATATACATACTACTGTGCCATACAATGCAAATGTAGGGTTTATTAAGGGAAATTTTAGAAATGAAGAAGTAGCATAGCACACAGTTCCTTCAAGTTCTTATTTCAGAGTCATACTTATGAGGGCATAGCTGGACTTTTATGGAAAGGGAAGGGCTCATGGAGGGGGATTTTACTTATTTAATGCTTAAGTTATCTGTAGGGACATGGATATAAAAGGCAAGATTGAGAACTCTTGTCAGAGAACTGGAAACAGTAGAATGGAAATCCTAGAACTTAAAAATACAACATACCATTATACATAGAAATAAAAACAAAGAATTAGGCAAAATGAAGTGACAGAGAATATGTTCTGAATGAAGGAATAAGGTAAAACCCCAGAAGAATAGCTAAGTGGAATGGAGATAAGCAATATGCCTTATAAAACAGTTCAAGGTAATGATCATAATGATGTTGAAGGAACTTGAGAGAAGAATGGATGAACACAGTGAGCAGTCAGAAGCTTCTAAAAGTTAGAAAATATAAAGAAACAGCGAACACAGTTGAAGAATATAATAATTGAAATAAAAATACTCTAGAGCTAATCAACAGTAGATTAGATGATACAGAGGAACAGATCATCAAACTGGAAGACAGAGAAATGGAAATCACCCAACCTGAACAGTAAAAAGAATTTTAAAATATAGGGACAGTTTAAGAGACTTCCAGGGCAATGTCAGGCATACTAACATTCACATTATAGGAGCCACAGAAGAAGAAGAGAAAGGATCAGAGAACATAATAGTTGAAACTTTCCCTAACCAAGGAAAGGAAACACATCCATGTCCAAGAAGCAAAGAGTCCCAATCAAGATCAACCTAAAGAGGACCACACCAAGACACAGTATAGTTAAAAAGGCAAAAATTAAAGATAAAGAGAGAATACTAAGAGCAGCAAGGGAAAATCAATATGTTATGTACAAGGGAACTTGCATAAAGCTCTCAGATCACTTTCAGCAGAAACTCTGCAGGCCAGAAGGAATGGTATGATATATTCAAAATGATGAAAAGTATTAAATGTTTGTGCTGAGGGGAGGGGAGTAAAAATGTAAGATTGATAAAATGTGATTGAACTTAAGAGATCAACATCTTAAAAAAATCATATATCCTCAATAAAATTTTAGTAAACAAATTCAGCCATATTTTAAAAGGATCATACACCATGATCAAGTGGGATTTATCCCAGAGATGCAAGAATGGTTCAGTATCCAAAAATCAATCAGTGTGATACACTGCATTCACAAATTGAAGAATAAAAATCACATAGATGCAAAAAAAGCTTTTGACAAAATTCAACATACATTTATAATTTAAAAAAACCCCTCTCAGTAAATTGAGTATAGCAAGAGCATACCTCAACATAATAAAGGTTACGTATGACAAGCCCACAACTAACATCATCCTCAACAGTGAAAAACTGAAAGTATTTTCTCTAATACCAGGAAGAATACAAGGATACCCCTTCTGACCACTTTTATTCAACGTAGTATTTGAAGTCCTAGCTATGGCAATCAAATTAGAAGAAAGAAACAAAAGGAATTCAAATTAGAAAGAAAGAAGTGCAACTGCCAGTGTTTGCGGATGATGTAATGCTGTACATAGAAAATCCTCAAGATGCCACCAGAAATCTAGTAGAGCTCATCAGTGAATAAAACTGCAGGATACAAAACTAATATTCAGAAATCTATTGCTTTTCTATACACAAACAATGAACTATCAGAAAGAAAACAATCCCATTTATGACTGCATCAAAAAATAAAATACCTAGGAATAAATCTAGCTAAGAAGGTGAAATGCTTGTACTCAGAAAACTATAATGTACTGATGAAAGAAATTGAAGATAACACAGATGGGAAAGATATACCATGCTTATAAATTGAAAGAATTAATATTGTTAAAATGACCATACTACCCAAAGCAACCTACAATGCAATTCCTATCAATATTCAATGTAATTCCTATCAAAATACCAATGGCATTTTTCACAGAACTAGAAAAAATAGTTCTAAAACTTGTATGGAACCATGAAAGACCCTGAATAGCCAAAACAGTCTTGAGAAAGAAGAGCAAAGCTGGAGATACCACATGCCCTGGTTTCAAACTATACTACAAGGCTATAGAAATCGAAACAGTATGTTACTGGCACAAAACCAGACACACAGATCAGTGGACTAAAACTGAGAGCCCAGAAATAAACTCATACTTACATGGTCATTTGCTCTATGATGCAAGATGCAGGAATATACAATGAGCAAAAGACAGCCTCTTTAATAAACAGTGTTGGGAAAATGACAACTACATGCAAAAAAATTATATTGGACTACTACCTCACACCATATACAAAAATAAACTCAAATGGATTAAAGAATTAGATGTAAGACCTGAAACCATATGTCTTCTAAAAGAAACATAAGCAGTATTCTCCTTTGACTTCCCAGGTGTCAATAGTGGTAAAGAACCTGCCTGCCAATGCAGAAGACATAAGTGATGTGGGTTTGGTCCCTGGGTCGGGAAGATCCCTTGGAGGAGGGCATGGCAAACCACTCCAGTATTCATGCCTGGAGAATCTCATGGACAGAGAAGCCTGGCAGGCTGTGGCCTATAGGGTCGCAAAGAGTTGGACACGACTGAAGTGACTTAGCATGCAAGCATGCTCTTTGACATTGACCTTAGCAATACTTTTTGGTGTGTCTCCTCAGGCAAAAGAAACACAAACAAAAATAAGCAAATGCAAAAACAAAAATAAACAAAAGCAAAAATACATCAAACTATAAATCACAAGGGAACTGTCAACAAAATGAAAAGACCACCTACTGAATGAGAGGATATTTGTTAATGATACATTTGATAAGAGGTTAATTTCCAAAATATGTAAAGAACGTATACAACTCAACATCAGAAAAACAGACTATACAACTAGCTTAAAAAATAGGCAGAGGGGGACTTCCCTGGCAGTCCAGTGGTTAAGACTCTCTGCTTCCACCGCGGAAAGCATGGGTTCAATTCCTGCTTAGGGAACTAAGATCCTGCATGTTGCATAGCATGGATAAAAAAATGTGGGCAGAGAATCTGAATAGGCATTTTTCCAAAGAAGACATTCAGATGGTCAGTAGGCTCATGAAAGATGCTCACCATTACACATCATCAGGGGAATGCAAATCAAAAACACAGTGCAGTATCACTTCACACCTGTTAGAATGGCTAGTACCAAAAAGACAGTAAATAAGTGTTGGTGAGGTTGTGGAGGAAGGAGAACACCTGTGCACTGTTGGTGTGAATGTAAATTGGTGCAGTCACTATGGAAAACAGTGTGGAGGTTCCTCAAAAAATTAAAAATAGAATTATTATACAATTCAGCAGTTCTAACCCATAAATCCAGCAGTATTTATCTGGGGGGAAAAAAGAAACACCAGTTCAAAAAGATATCTGCACTCCTATGCTCATTATAGCTTTATTTACAATAGCTGAGATATGAAAGCAACCTATGTGCCCATTAATATATGAACAAATAAAGATGTGGTATATGTGGTATACATAATGGAATGTTCAGTTCAGTTCAGTCACTTATGTCATGTCCGACTCTTTGCGACCCCATGAATCACAGCACGCCAGGCCTCCCTATCCATCACCAACTCCCTGAGTTCACTCAAACTCATGTCCATTGAGTTGGTGATGCCATCCAGCCATCTCATTCTCTGTCGTCCCCTTCTCCTCCTGCCCCCAATCCTTCCCAGCATCAGAGTCCTTTCCAGTGAGTCAACTCTTTGCATGAGGTGGCCAAAGTATTGGAGTTTCAGCTTCAACATCAGTCCTTCCAATGAACACCCAGGATTGATCCCCTTTAGGACGGACTGGTTGGATCTCCTTGCAGTCCAAGGGACTCTCAAGAGTCTTCTCCAGCACCACAGTTCAAAAGCATCCATTCTTCGGTGATCAGCTTTCTTCACAGTCCAACTCTCATATCCATACATGACCACTGGAAAAACCATAGCCTTGACTAGATGGACCTTGGTTGGCAAAGTAATGTCTCTGCTTTTTAATATACTACCTAGGTTGGTCATAACTTTCCTCCCAGGGAGTAAGCGTCTTTTAGTTTCATGGCTACAATCAGCATCCGCAGTGATTTTGGAGCCCCCAAAAATAAAGTCTGACACTGTTTCCTGTTTTCCATCTATTTCCCATGAAGTGATGGGACCAGATGCCATGATCTTTGTTTTCTGAATGTTGAGCTTCAAGCCAACCTTTTCACTCTCCTCTTTCACTTTCATCAAGAGAGTTTGAGTTCCTCTTCACTTTCTGCCATAAGGGTGGTGTCATCTGCATATCTGAGGTTATTGATATTTCTCCCAGCAATCTTGATTCCAGCTTGTGCTTCTTCCAGCCCAGTGTTTCTCATGATGTACTCTGCATAAAAGTTAAATAAGCAAGGTGATAATATACAGCCTTGACGTACTCCTTTTCCTATTTGGAACCAGTCTGTTGTTCCATGTACAGTTCTAACTGTTGCTTCCTGACCTGCATACAGGTTTCTCAAGAGGCAGGTCAGGTGGTCTGGTATTCCCATCTCTTTCAGAATTTTCCACAGTTTATTGTGATCCACAGTCAAAGGCTTTGGCATAGTCAATGAAACAGAAATAGATGTTTTTCTGGAACTCTCTTGCTTTCTCCATGATCCAGCGGATGTTGGCAATTTGATCTCTGGTGCCTCTGCCTTTTCTAAAACCTGCTTGAACATCTGGGAGTTCATGGTTCACATATTGCTGAAACCTGGCTTGGAGAATTTTGAGCATGACTTTACTAGCGTGTGAGATGAGTGCAATTGTGCGGTAGTTTGAGCATTCTTTGGCATTCCCTTTCTTTGGAATTGGAATGAAGACTGACCTTTCCAGTCCTGTGGCCACTGCTGAGTTTTCCAAATTTGCTGGCATATTGAGTGCAGCACTTTCACAGCATCATCTTTCAAGATTTGAAATAGCTCAGCTGGAATTCCATCACCTCCGCTAGCTTTGTTCCTAGTGATGCTTTCTAAGGCCTACTTGACTTCACATTCCAAGATGTCTGGCTCTAGGTCAGTGATCACGTTACCGTGATTATCTTGGTCGTGAAGATCTTTTTTGTACAGTTCTTCTGTGTATTCTTGCCACCTCTTCTTAATATCTTCTGCTTCTGTTAGGTCCATACCATTTCTGTCCTTTATTGAGCCCATCTTTGCATGAAATGTTCCCTTGGTATCTCTAATTTTCTTGAAGAGATCTCTTGTTTTTCCTATTCTGTTTTTTTCCTCTATTTTCCTCTAATATTCCTCTGGAATATTACCCAGCCATAAAAAGAATGAAATCTTGCCATTTGCAACAACATGGATTGACCTAAAGGGTGTTATACTAAATGAAATGAGTCAGACGGAGAAAGACAAGTACTGTATGGTTTCACTTATATGTGGAATCTAAAAACAAAACACATGAACAAAGAAGACAAAGTCAAAAGTTCTAGATACAGAGAACAAAGAGGAGACACAAATCAGAAAAAATGGACACAATTTTAGATCTTTCAAAAACCTACAAGATCCTGAGAGGATACTATGAACAAATTTAATCCAGTGATTTTTTTAAATTTAGGTTAAATATGTCAATTCTCAGAAAAATGCAGCATATTAAAACTGACACAAAAGAAATTCCACATAGTCACATAACTATTAAATAAATTGCTAATTAAAACCTTACCATAGAAAAGACTACAGATTCAGATGACTTCATCAGTAAAGTCTGCCGAACACTCAAGGGAAAAATAATATAATCTTCCATGAACTCTTCGAGAGAATAGTGAGAGAACACTTCCCAATTTGTTCTTTGAGGCAGCACAATATTTTTTGGGGGGTGGGGGGGCAGCGGTTACCCTCAGCCTTTATAAAACCAGACACAGGGAAAGAACTAGACCTGGGGACACATGTGTGGTCCTAACATAGCAAAAGTTTAGCCTGTTCCGATTATTAACAAGAGGCAGCACAATCTTGATTAAAAAAAAAAAATCTGACAAGCACATTGTAAGGAAGGAGATTACAGGTCAATTATTCATGAACACAGGAGCAAAATTCTTAACAAAATTCAGCTTTTTAATATGAAAAATAGGATACTTCACAACCATACTGAAGTAATTTCAGGAGTTCAGGGTTGCTTTGACATCTGGAAATCAATCATTGTAATTCACTACATTAACAGAGTAATAAATATGGCCATCCCTGACTGAAAGTTGTATAGTGAAAGGTAACATTCATTCACTATGAAAAATCTCTGTTAACAAATAAGATTAGAAGGAAATCAGATAAAGTTTATCCTCAAAAGGAAGAAGGAGTCTTTGGCACTCAGCTCGGGTATCGGTCTGTTCTTGCCTGGATCTAACTCAG
Source organism: Moschus berezovskii (assembly GCF_049115385.1). Lineage (NCBI taxonomy): Eukaryota > Metazoa > Chordata > Mammalia > Artiodactyla > Moschidae > Moschus > Moschus berezovskii. The sequence goes on from NC_142468.1 coordinate 85,915,968, forward strand.
ATCCGTTGAACCTTCTCCTTGCACAACTCTGAAAGAAGGAAAGACATGAGCTCCCCAGGTCATTAAGATGTATTTCTTCTCACTCTCGTAGATAAATCTGCATGGGAAGCTGAGTAATAATCAGAAGGTTGTTTTGTGAGAATCAGAGGAGAATGAATAAGATCATGTTCACGGCCAATACTGTTAATTATAGAACATTGATGTATATATTAATATCTTTGCATAGATGAGAGCACTTGTGTTCTTGAGTAACAAACACTTCTGAACTCTACGGGAACCATTGATCTCCTGTTAAGAGAATAGTTTCTTCACGCTGAGTGTAATTTGAATACTTGACTATGACTTTACACATACTAATATAGTTATTCTCTGATCCTGTTGGCTCCGTTATCCTTCTGTTCCTTTGTTCCTGTCCAGTAATCCAGACATCCAGAAACTTTGGGTTTCTTGGTGAGCCAAAATGATTTATTCATAAGTATGCTTTTTATATTCTGTGCCATCTTCCTGGAATGACCTTCCCATCCTTGCACTACCACCACTCATCTGTTTGGCAAACTCCTATGTCTTCCTAAAAATACAAGTATCTCTCCTCTGTGGTCTTCCCTTCCTTATGTTCTGCTGTATCTTGCCTGTCTTCTGTAGGTGAACTAACCCCACTCTATTTAAATGTTTAGTTCTGTCTCCCTGTTAGACTCTGAATTTCCTGAAAGATGGTTCTGTGTTTTTATGTATTTCTAGTATTTAGACTCAATAAAATAAAATTTTATTAATGGCAAGCCACTCCAGTACTCTTGCCTAGAAAATCCCATGGATGGAGGAGCCTGGTAGGCTGCAGTCCATGGGGTTGCTAAGGGTCGGACACAACTGAGCGACTTCACTTTCACTTTTCACTTTCACACATTGGAGAAGGAAATGGCAACCCACTCCAGTGCTCTTGCCTGGAGAATCCCAGGGATGGGGGAGCCTGGTGGGCTTCCGTCTGTCCAATTGCACAGAATTGGACACGACTGGAGTGACTTAGCAGCAGCAGCAGCAGCACGTGAAATGAGTGTAATTATGCAGTAGTTTGAACATTCTCTGGCCTTGCCCTTCTTTGAGTTTGGAATGAAACCTACTTTTCCAGTCCTGTGGCCACTGCAACATTTTCCAAATTTGCTGGCATATCAAGTGCAGCTCTTTAACAGCCTCATCTTTTAGAATTTGAAATAGTTCAGCAGGAATCCCATCACCTACAATTAGGATTCAAATCCTAAAAGATGAAGCTGTTCAGTTCAGTTTAGTTGCTCAGTCATGTCGGGCTCTTCGCAATCCCATGGACTACAGCATGCCAGGCCTACCTGTCCATCACCATCTCCTCGAGCTTACTCAAACTCAGGTCCATTGAGTTGGTGATGCCATCCAACTATCTCATCCTTTGTCGTCCCCTTCGCCCAACTTCAGTCTTTCCCAGCATCAGGAACTTTTCCAGTGAGTGAACTCTTCGCATGAGGTGGCCAAAGTATTGGAGTTTCAGCTTCAACATCAGTCCTTTCAATGAACACTCAAGAGTGATCTCCTTTAGGATTGACTGGCTGGATCTCCTTGCAGTCCCAGGGACTCTCAAGAGTCTTCTCCAACACCACAGTTCAAAGGCATCAATTCTTTGGCCCTCAGCTTTCTTTATAGTCCAACTCTCACATCCATACATGACTACTGGAAAAACTATAGCCTTGACTAGACGGACCTTTGTTGGCAAAGTAATGTCTCTGCTTTTTATTATGCTGTCTAGATTGGTCATAACTTTCCTTCCAAGGAGTAAGCGTCTTTTAATTTCATGACTGGAGTCACCATCTGCAGTGATTTTGGAACCCAGAAAAATAATATCTGCTGCTGTTTCCACTGTTTCCCCATCTATTTGCCATAAAGTGATGGGACCAGATGCCATGAGCTTAGATTTCTGAATGTTGAGTTTTAAGCCAACTTTTTCACTCTCCTCTTTCACTTTCATCAAAAGGCTCTAGTTCTTTACTTTCTGCCATAAGGGTGGTGTCATCTGCATATCTGAGGTTGTTGATATTTCTCCTGGCAATCTTGATTCCAGCTTGTGCTTCATCCAGCCCAGTGTTCCTCATGATGTACTCTGCATATAAGTTAAATAAGTAGGGTGACAATATACAGCCTTGATGTACTCCTTTTCATATTTGGAACCAGTCTATTGTTCCATGTCCAGTTCTAACTGTTGCTTCCTGACCTGAATACAGGTTTCTAAAGAGGCAGGTCAGGTGGTCTGGTATTCCCATCTCTTTCAGAATTTTCCACAGTTTATTGTGATCCACACAGTCAAAGGCTTTGGCGTAGTCAATAAAGCAGAAATAGATGTTTTTCTGGAACTCTCTTGCTTTTTTGATGATTCAGTGGATGTTGGCAATTTGATCTCTGATTCCTCTGCCTTTTCTAAAACCAGCTTGAACATCTAGAAGTTCACCGTTCACGTACTGCTGAAGCCTGTCTTGGAGAATTTTGAGCATGACTTTACTAGCGTGTGAGATGAGTGCAATTGTACGGTAGTTTGAGCATTCTTTGGCATTGCCTTTCTTTGGGATTGGAATGAAAACTGACCTTTTCCGGTCCTGTGGTCACTGCTGAGTTTTCCAAATTTGCTGACATATTGAATGCAGCACTTTCACAGCATCATCTTTCAAGATTTGAAATATCTCAACTGGAATTCCTTCACCTCCACTAGCTTTGTTTGCAGTGATGCTTCCTAAGACCCACTTGACTCCACAATCCAGGATGTCTGGCTCTAGATGAATGATCACACCATTGTAATTATCTGGGTTGTGAAGATCTTTTTTTTACAATTCTTCTGTGTATTCTTGCCACCTCTTCTTAATATCTTCTGCTTCTGTTGGGTCCCTACCATTTCTGTCCTTTATTGAGCCCATCTTTGCATGAAATTTTCCCTTGATATCTCTAATTTTCTTGACGAGATCTCTAATCTTTCCCATTCTATTGTTTTCGTGTCTTTCTTTGCATTGATTGCTGAGGAAGGCTTTCTTATCTCTCCTTGCTATTCTCTGGAGCTCTGCATTCAAATGGTATATCTTTCCTTTTCTCCTTTACTTTTTGCTTCCCTTCTTTTCACAGCTATTTGTAAGGCCTCCTCAGACAGCCATTTTGCTTTTTTGCATTTCTTTTTCTTGGGGATGGTCTTGGTCCCTGTCTCCTGTACAATGTCACGAACCTCCATCCAGAGTTCATCAGGCACTCTATCTATCAGATCTAATCCCTTAAATCTATTTCTCACTTCCACTGTATAGTCATAAAGGATTTGATTTAGGTCATACCTGAATGGTCTAGTGGTTTTCTCCACTTTCTTCGATTTCAGTCTGAATTTGGCAATAAGGAGTTCATGATCTGAGACACAATCAGCTCCCTGTCTTGTTTTTGCTGACTGTATAGAGCTTCTCCATCTTTGGCCGCAAAGAATATAATCAATCTCATTTTGGTGATGACCATCTGGTGATGTCCATGTGTAGAGTCTTCTCTTATGTTGTTGGGAGAGGGCATTTGCTATGACCAGTGCTTTCTCTTGGCAGAACTGTATTAACCTTTGCCCTGCTTCATTCTGTACACCAAGGCCAAATTTGCCTGTTACTCCAGGTGTTTCTTGACTTCCTATTTTTGCATTCCAGTCCCCTATAATGAAAAGGACATCTTTTTTGGGTGTTATTTCTAGGAAGTCTTGTAGGTCTTCAGAGAACTGTTCAACTTCAACCTCTTCAGCATTACTGGTCGGGGCATAGACTTGGATTACTGTGATATTGAATGGTTTGCCTTGGAAACGAACAGAGATCATTCTGTCGTTTTTGAGATTGCATCCAAGTACTTGCTGGATGGCATCACCGACTCTGTGGACATGAGTTTGAGTGAACTCCGGGAGTTGGTGATGAACAGGGAGGCCTGGTGTGCTGTGATTCATGGGGTCGTGGAGAGTCGGACATGACTGAGTGACTGAACTGAACTGAACTGAACTGCATTTCAGACTCTTTTGTTGACTGTGATGGCTACTCCATTTCTGCTAAGGGATTCCTGCCCACAGTAGTAGATATAATGGTCATCTGAATTAAATTCACCCATTCCAGTCCATCTTAGTTCACTGATTTCTAGAATTATTGGTAAGAAACCTAAATTTAATCATGTTTTTTTTTTAAGTGGTTTAATTTAATACTTATGCTTAGTGGGTTTTGAGCATAGATTTTTTTGTTGTTGTAGAAAAATTGTGTTTAAGCCAGTCAGTAGTTTTCTATTTATATCAATCTTTAACTTAAAGGAAATATAACTGCTGAATTGGTCAGGCTGCTGAATTGGTTAGGGATGGTAACACTGGAGGTTTTCAAACTAAGCCTTGAAGAGTAGATAGAATTTAAAAATTCAGGAAAGCTAGTTTTAGGTGGGGGAGAATTGTAGATGGAGGAATGGCATGAGCATGGGGAGGTGTGGTGGTGTAAGAATATTGCAGAGAAGAGTGCTGTGAAATCTGAGACAGACCCAATAGCAATTCAAAGGGACAGCCAAGGTCAGCTATCTCTTGAGGGTTAGTCCAAGGAGACCATCTCTCCAAACCAGTTGAATATGGCCATGTCTAGGCTCCTTTGATGGAGAAAGAAATGGCAATCCACTCCAGTATTCATGCCTGGGAAATCCTGTGGACAGAGGAGCCTGGAGGGCTGCAGTCCATAGGGTTGCAGAGTCAGACATGACTGAAATGACTTAGCAGGCTCCTTTGACCCAAGAATTGTATGAAAGTCCTGATACTTTGACCACCTGATGTGAAGAACTGACTCATTGGTAAAGACCCTGATGCTGGGAAAGATTGAAGGCAGGAGGAGAAGGGGACAACAGAGGATGAGATGGTTGGGTGGAATCACTGACTCAATGGACATGAGTTTGAGTAAGCTCTTGGAGTTGTTGATGGGCAGGGAAGCCTGGCATGCTGCAGTCCATGGGGTCACAAAGAGTTGGACACGACTGAGCAACTGAACTGAACTGAACTACATGCAAGGCACATTTCATGTGTGTTAGTGAATTAAATCCTCACAGCAATCCCATAAGGTAGATTCTGTTGTGACCCCTGGTTTACGGATCAATTGGGTACAACACAGTAGGTTGCTGGTTTTTTTTGTGATGTATCTGTATTCACTATTTTTCCTCATGGCCCTGACTCACAGTTCCTATGATATACTGGGCAGTGAGTTATCTAGTTAAAACAGAAATGTATCAGGTAGGTGTAGGTTGGAAGCGGATACTTGGAAAGAAGGTCAGCTAGGGATCAGAGAGTTAAGTATCTTGAATTAATTTTTCTACAGCTGTGAGGCATTTACTGACATTTTTGAGCAGGAAGTGGCATGATGACCATTTTTAGCAAAATTGGTCTGAAAAGATAGGCAGGATGAATTGAGGGTGTGAGGAGGGTGGGAGGTAAATGTGGTATCAGCTGACCAGTTAGGAAGCTGATGAAACAGTCCGTGGCAGGGTGATGTGATAAAAAACTGGGTCACAGTAGTGATAACAGTAACACGGAGCCACAGATAGAACAGCCACTATGAAGGTCCTGGTGACTGCTGTCATACAGATAATAGTAAGTCTGAAGGGCTGGAGGAGTCACAGGAGGCTCACTCTCTGATAGGGTGATGGGGAAGGTGGTGAATTTATTTTTATTTATTTTGTATCTGTTTGTTTATTTGGCTGCACAGGGTCTTAGTGGGGGCAGTCAGGATCTTTAGTTGCAGCATGTGGGATCTAGGTCTCTGACCAGGGATCGAACCCCAGGCCCCCTGCATTGGGAGCATGGAGTCTTAACCACTGGACCAATGGGGTAAGTCCCAAAGGTGGTGAATTTAGTGTTAGCTTTTTTAAAATTTTTACTTTGCAGAATATTGATTTCATTCCAGTCTGGAATGTGTTATTGTATTTGGTATCCTGACTTCAATTCTTAAACTTTATTTTGTGTGTGTCCCAGTTTTTGGTATGGATGGCATTATTTATCTGTATATTTTCAGTTCAGTTCAGTTCAGTCGCTCAGTTGTGTCCGACTCTTTGCGACCCCATGAATCGCATAGCTTCATGTTAATCCTTCACCTAGTAAAACTAGGATCTTTACTTATTATTTAATATGTAAGTAAGATGTTATTATTATTAATATATGTAAATTATTAATAACATTATCATTTACTGTAGGTTATCAGACCAGGATGAAGAGGGCAAGACCGAGAAGAAATGTATCATATCTGACCCCTCCTTTTCCATGGTAGCAGTTCAACGAGAAGATAGTGGTATCACCTGGGAGACCAGTTCAAGTAGGCCTTCCACTCCTTGGGCCTCGGAAGAAAGTCAGACGTCTGGCGTGTGTAGTCTGGAAGGGTCGACTCTGAATTCTCCTCCAGGGAATGTTTCCTTTATCGTGGATGAAGTTAAAAAAGTTCAGAAAAGAAAGCCTAAGTCAAAGCATGGCTCACCATCTCTGCGTCGGAAAGGCAACAAAAAGAGAAATTCTTTCGAATCCCAAGATGTTCCTGCAAACAAAACAAGTACTCCTTTAATTTCAGAAAGCCAGGAACTAACCATCCAGAAAGAGAAGTCATCTACTGGCACTTATGATAAGATGAGGAAAAAGAAGAGCACCTCAAGTACACCTCCCATTACGGGGGCAATATACAAAGAACACAAGCCCTTAGTGTTAAGGCCAGTCTACATCGGAACAGTACAGTATAAAATCAAGATGTTCAATTCTGTTAAAGAAGAATTAATTCCTCTGCAATTTTATGGAACATTGCCAAAGGGTTATGTCATTAAAGAAATCCATTATAGGAAGGGGAAAGATGCATCCATTAGTCTAGAGCCAGAGTCAGACGATCATGATCTTAAAGTAGTTTCCGAAACAAGCAAATCAGTAGCCCAAAGCATAGAAGATGTTAAAGTAAAAGAGCTTGCTCCATCCTGGAGAGATGCGTTCTCCAAAGGATCAAAATCCCTGACCTCCTTATTCAGTCATGAAGATCAGAAGAAAACTTACGATGATTTTCCCTTAAGGGCTGCCTCTGCCGACCAGCACACAGCTTCCTCTCATACAAATCATGCCATAGCAGAACGGGAATCACAGCTCAGCCCTCCTCGGGTAGTGCCACAGCTGCTGGCTGATGAAGCAAAGCCCCGTGAAATGAAGCCTTCCTCTCTTACACCCGACACATCTGTAGCCGCGTTCCTGGAAACTGCGAAGGAAGAATCTGAGGCTGGTTCACAAGAAACAGTAATTGCAGAGCCTGACTCTTCAGTCTCACCGCCTGTACTGGATGAAGTGAAGACGGAAGACATGTCTTCGATTGACCATTCCATTTCACTAGAGGCAGAGAAGGGTTCTCTGGAATCAGGTGCACCAGGTCTGACAGCCTCTATCCAGGAAGATTTCAGCCCTGAGAGAGAAGAGCTGGATCTGACTTCACGGGAAAGGGCAGAACCAGTCGCTGACCAACTGACCCCTCCTCATCTCAGCATCAAAGGAGAGAAGGAAGAATCTGTGCCCGAGCCATCCATTTCTCTTTCTGAACCTCTAGTGTTAGGAGAACCAGAGAAGGAAGAAATAGAAATGCCTCTACCAATGGCTGCTACCCCTGAACCTGAAGATTCTAACTTAGTGGAAGTGGAAGAGATCATAGAACTTGATTACCCAGAAAGTCCATCAGTTTCTGAGGAGCCCTTCCCACCACGCTTGGTCCCTGAAGTGGAGGAAAAAGAGGAGGACACCCTTCTGCCATTACTGACAACTTCAACACCTGAACATGTCACTTTGTCTGAGGAAGAAAGAGAGGAAAATGAGTCTGTTTCTACTGATTCTGCTTTTGTGTCAGAGTATTCAGCCCCACAGGATTGGAACTATGAACTAGAGAAGCAAGAAGCTGAGCCAGTTTCTTCACCTCATGTGAAAGCTGTATCTGAACATGCAGTTTTGTCAGAAGAAGAGAAGGACACATTTGAGCCTTCTTCCCCAACTTCAGCTTCTATATCTGTCTCACCATCCACAACTGAGAAAACTCTTGAATGCCAGTTCCCACTATTCTCAGCAGTTACACCAGAACCCATGATCCTGTCTGGAGAAGAGGCCTCAGAAAGTGGACGTTACACGCCGGACTCCACATCTGCTTCTGAATATTTAGTTCCCTCTCAGGCAACAGAAGAGTCACCAAAGAAAACCGTAGACCTTAAGTCCCCATTAAAGTCACAAGGTGTTTCTGAGCCCCTGATTCTGTCAGAGGAAGAGAATGAAGACCCTGGGCTGTGTTCCCCAGAGGTCGCCTCTCTTTCTGAACGTTCTCTCTCACCACACACAACTGAGGGGACTTCTGAATGCCAGGCCCCACCGCTTTCAGCCGTGACATCTGAACACACCGTCCTGTCAGAAGAAGAGAACCTAGGAAATGAGGGTGTCACACCAGATTCAGCACTGACCTTCCAAAATGTAGGCCCACCAAATCTAAGACAGGAATCCCCAAAGAACATAATTGACGATGTCTCCCTGTTGAAATCAGAAGGTGTTTCTGAGCGCAAGACTGTGTTAGAAGAAGAGAAGGAAGACGCTGGATTCTGTACCCCAGAGGCGGCCTCGTCGCCTGAACGCTCCCTCCCACCATCCACAGCTGAGGGGACTCCTGAATGCCAGGCCCCACGACTTTCAGCTGCCCCCCCTGATCATGTGGTCCTCTCGGAAGAAGAGACAGTAGAAATGGAGCGGTACACACCCTCTTCCACCTCTGCTTCTGAACTTTCGGTACTACCATATGCAAAACCGGAATCACAGGAGGAAGAAACTGTCCACACATCCCCTTTAAATCTAAAAGGTTCCTCCTCCCCCATGATTTTCTCAGAAGAAGAGCAAGAAGACATTGGACCTTTTTCTCCAGACTCGGCTTTTGTGTCAGAATTCTCATTTCCACCCTGTGCAACAACAGGGAAGAGAGAATTTGAGTGTGATTCTCCAATATGTTTAACATCACCATCTGAACACACTATTTTGTCAGATGAAGACACTGAGGAAACGGAACTTTTTTCTCCAGACTCAGCATCACAAGTTTCCATCCCACCATATAAGATTCCAGAAATGAACAAAAAGGAAATTGAGCCTGATTCACTGTTAACTGCCATGGCTGCATCCGGATATTCCTGCTTCTCAGAAGCAGATGAGGAAGAAATTGCACCAACAACGGCTCCACCTGTACCTGAGCATCTAAGTTCATCACAGAAGCAAAGAGCTGAACCTTCGATGTCTGCATCTGAAGACTTGAGTCAGCTCCCTTCAACAAGTGAAGCAGAGAAAGCAGAAATTAAGCCAGATGCTCAAACAACATCAACATCTGTATCTGAATATCTCATTCTAACACAGAAGCAGAGAACTCGAACGTATTTAGAACCTGAGCCTGAAGACTTGGTTCCACCATGTTTAACCAGTGATTCAGAGAGGGGAGAAACGAAGTCTAGTTCATCGCTAGTTGCAACACCTGCACAATCACCCACAGTAAAGGAAGAAGCCAAATCTGTTTTGCCGGCATCTCAGTGTTCAGTTTCACCTGAGTCAGTACATGCAATTAAGAAAGAACAAGAACCCAAAACATCCCTCACTCCAAAATCTGCAGATGAACAGATGGCTTTGTCAAAAGTTGAAAGTAAGGAAGAAATTGTGCCTGATTCTCAAGAAGCTATAGCACATGGATTGCAGGATCAAGAAATGGAGCCTCAGCCTCCAAATGTCCCAGAGTCTGGGATGAAAGATTCAGTTCTGCCTGACTTGGCAGATGAGCCAAAGAAGGATGTCAAACCCAATTTAGCTCCAACTGTGACATCTGAACTAGAACAGAGAAGGTTGTCAGAGAATGAGTCTGAAGTAATGAGGCCATATTCACCTCTAAAGGAAACATCTTTATCTAGACCTGAGATTTCATCAGTGGTAAAAACAGAAGGGAAACTTGATTCTAAAGTAACTGGTACACCTAGAGTGCTGCGTTCAACTTCACCAGGAGTGGAACAGGAAGTTGAGCATGGACCACCTGTACCAGAATTTTCAGCTTTGTCAGAAGAAATAAAGAAAGAAATTGAACCCAGTTCTTCAATAATCACAACATCTGAGACAAAGCATGATTCAGACTTAACCAAATTAGCAAAAGAAGAAATCCCAACAGACTTACCTGTTACCACCCCTATAGTCTTAACAAAAGTAGAAAAGAGTGAATTAGGAAGTGCTTTACCACCTATAGATGAGCATTCACTTTTTAAAGAAGAAGACAAGGTAGCAATCAAAGCTAGTCCTTCTCCCACTGAAACTGCTGCATCACAATATCCAGCTTGGTCTGAAGTCGAGAAAGAAATTAAATTTGATTTACCTGCAAGCATATCCTCTATATCAGAGCATTCTGTTTTGCCAAAGGTAGAGACTGAAGACATTAAACCTGGGTTGGCAGTAACCAAAACTTTGTCTTCTCAGCATTCAGATGTATCAAAAGAAGCAAGGGTGGAAGACAAACAATATCTTTCATTTTCTACAGTTCTCGACTCTGAATATTTGGATTTATCACAGAAAAAAAATTCTGTGTCTGCCTCAGAGATGTCAGGACCTGAACATGTGCCTTCACTCAGCCTAGGTAGTGAGATAAAGAAAACAGAAATTGAACTTCCTTCCTCACAGAACATGTCACCTGCACCCATATATAAAGTCCCCAAAGGCAATGATGAGGTGACAGCAAGTTCTCCTCCTGAGTTGCAACATATAACATCAGAAGATTTAGCTTCAACATTCTTAGCCTTCAGTGGTGATAAGAGGGAACAGGCAGTAGAGACACCCTCTGTAATTCAGGGAGATTTCCAGTCAGAAAAACCAGGTCTCGCTCTGGCACAGCTCTCTTTGGAATCCGAGAAGAGAGACAAGACACATCCAGTATCAGAATTACCTGATACTGGAAATGCTGGCTCAGAATTCGCTGGTGATTTAAGTAGGAAAAGTGGATCCATACAGACAGAACATATAAAATCTCCCCTACCTGAAACAGAGAATTCTGTCTTAGCAAAGGGCCTACCTGAGCTCAGGAGCCGAGGAGAAGGAAAAGAGGAAAACAGGGAACTTCATGTGTCAACTACAGTTCCTGAAATTTCAGAGGTTTCTTCATACCTTAGGGAGGAACCTCAGATTCAAGAAATGAAATCTCTCTCTGCTAAGGTAGTTAGCTTAGGATCAAGGGAAGCATTTACCTCTCGACTTGAAGGAGACAGCCTAGAAGAACTTCAGTCATACACTTTATCCTCAAAAGGATTATCAGAAGAGCTGGACCATTCAGCTGACTTTAAAAAAGAAGAAAAACAAGAAATAAGCCCATTACTGCCAGCAGGAAATTTAAAGGCACAAGTGACAGAAGATACTGTAACTGAGCTAAATGAAACTGACCAACCAAATTCATTTCATGTACTGCAGAGTATAACAGAGCCATCAAAGATCACTTCTTCAAAGATCACTTCTGACCTCTTTGTGCCACAGAAGCCTGAAGAAGCACTTGATTCAGATCAAGCTGCTACATTACCTGACATAAGCAGGTCTTTTGCAGATAAACAAGACCTGGGTATTAAACAAGTTTTGTTTATGAAAGAACATTTGCCTTTGGAAGAATCAAAATTATTTATGACAACTGAACCTACAGATGTTAAAGAAACACACATGAAAGAGGCCCTTATTTCTCCAAAGGATGAAAACTGGATGCTGAAAAAGCCAGAAAGAGACTTGGTAAATCATCATGAAGAAAGAGTCATGGGGTCTGTGCAGCTGGATTCCTCCGGTACCAGTGATCTGATGACAGGGCAGCTCAAGCCTGCTCTGCCAGAGAAGGACCACACGCCTGAAATCAGAAAGCAGATTCTGCCACCTTCTGCAGCAGAACCTCACTTAGCATTCCAAGAGCCAGTGTCTACTCTCAATACCTCCCGTGATAATGTAGAGACCTTAGCAACGGAAACTTACTCTTCTGAAGACATAAAGCTGGCCCCGAAACCAAAACCTTTAGTTCCAGCTGGAAATGTGGAGAGAAGTGAGGCAGAAGGGAAGCAGACCCTTTCTTTTGCCGGGGGTGAAAGTTTGGTAGTGGAGAAAGCAAACACAGAAATTTCCAGGCCTTTCAAAGAAGACAACCAGGAAGAAATCAAAACACCTTATGAAGGAGGCCTCCAGAAACCAGTCTCTGGCCCATCAATGGAACAAGTCAAATCAGAAACTCCTCCCTCTCTTGTCAAAGCTGCCCATGTCTTGGCTAAAGCGGCAGAACCTGCACTGGGCGTTGAAAAAGAAGCACATGGCCGTATATCCCCTTTGCCTGGAGAGAAGCCATTAGAAGAATCCAACGTGGTTCAGCCAAAGGTTGCAGATGATGCTAATGAGAGAGGGAAACCACCATCCGAAGTGAAAGCACCCACACAAATAAAACCACTCTCCTCAACCCAAGAAAATGAAGAACCCCAACCCCTAGAGTCACCTGAGGGGATACAAAAGCCGCCCAAGCAGCAGAAGGCAGTGGAGCCAAGCATCTCTGAGGAAAAGGGAAAGAAAGGAATTTCATCTTTCACATCATGGGTGTCCAGTTTCTTTTTTAGATCAAGCACTCTAGATAACAAAGTTGCTGAAAAAGAAGATTTAGAAGCTCAACCCAGCCCATCTGAAGAAAAAACAGTGACTGTGATAGATTCTGAAGGTCCTGCTCCAGCTGACGTTCATGGAACTGAGAAGCCAGTGGATCATATATTCCCAGAGGCCAGACCTGAAACTGCTTCAGAATCTACAGATTCTTTAGTTAAATCTGATGAGCATCAAGATTTTAAAGTAAAACCCGCCTTGTTATCAAATGTAGAAGTTTCACCACAGCCAAAATCTGTGGTGAAAGAAGATTATGGGAAGAAAGAAGTCCTAGACTATTTAGAAGAAATGGACCTGACCTCAGTAGTTACTTCTGCTGATGGCGAGGGACATCTTAGAATTCAGTCTTATTCTCCCATGGGTGAGAAATCCATTATGGAAGAAGCCAAAACTTCTGTTCCTCTTCATGTCACTGATAGTAAAAGACTCCAGAAGCCAGAAATCTCCCCTCGATCTAAATGGAATATTTCTATTCTTAAAGAAGAGCCAAGAAGTGATCAAAAAGAAAAACCACTCTTTTTAGTTGATGCAACAGATAAGGTGCTACAACAGCCAGAATCAGCTTCATCTAGCTTTGCAAGTAAAAATATTACAGAAGAATCAGAGAAACTGGGGTCAGTAATTTTGCCAGGAGAAGAACCTAAAGACAGTTTAATTGATCTTGGTGAAGACAGACTAGGGAAAGAGAGGCCAAAACCCGTTTCCTTGAAAGTGTCTGAAGAGGAAATAAAACTCAGATCTGTTAGCCCAGCTGAGGAGAAAGGTAACTTGGGAATGAGATCATTTTCCGTGGCAGAAAAGAAGGTGCTGGCAGAAAAACAAGAGACAGCAGCCCCATTACAACATAGAGATATTAATGAAATAGAGAAGGCAGAAATTATACATGGGCTTAGCCCTGTTAAATTGGAAGAACCAAAAGCTTCTACTATGCTGCAGCAAGTCTATCAAAATGAAGATCACAAAGAAAGACACAAAATTATTGAGGAGGAGAAAGGAGAAGAAAAAGAAGAGCAGTCACATGCATTTTCAGAAGGAAGGGAGCAGGAAATTGAGCCATATTCCATAAGTATAGCTGGACATCCACCTGAAGAGTCAGATATCTCTTTCTGTCTTACTTTGGGTGAAACCCCACCATTTTCATTAGTTAAAACTACAGAAGCTGCTGAAACATCAGAAACCACGATCTCAGAGGCTTACTCTGAAATCAGGGAAACAAAGGCAGTAGGAAGTCAACCACATCCATTAGAAGAACGTGAAGTTTTGGTGGAGAAAACCAAGGCTTTCCTTCCAGTGGATCTTCCTTATCGTGATGAAATAAATGAGCCCTCTTTACCTAAGGAAGGAAACGTGGTACTGGAAAAGTCAAGCAGGGATGTGGTGACTCACAGTGAAGAAAAGGGACAGGTCAGAGTGTCAGAGCTGCCAAAAGGTGGCTCAGTCGGTACCACAAAAGAAAGTAAACAAGGCTCTCCATCTAAAGAATCTGAAAGGATTTTAGATCGTCCTTTTGGTGAAACAAAGAGCTTAGAAACACCTTCATATCTGTTGCCATCTGTGAAACTGCAAACACTTGCTTCAGGAGCATCTCCAGAAGTTAGTCCAGAGAAGAAAGAAGAACTGCCATGGTCAGAAGTGACTCCGGATAGGCCTACAGTCCATACTACTCAGACATCTCAAGATCGAACATTGGAAATGTTTGAACAGCCTGTTCTTGTTTCAAAACACCACTTGGAGGCTGTAGAAGATTCCCATGTATATGAACCATGCCCTTCAGCAAGCAGTAACTATGCTCAATTTATAACTAATGCATCAACAGTCAGTGCTGATGAGATGGTTTCTAAGGAGCCTGAAGACTCAAGTGTAAGAGATGAAGAATTTACAGTGACTAGTAAGCCAGCTGGACTTTCTGAAGATCAAAAGAGTGCCTTCAGTATCATTTCTGAAGGTTGTGAGATACTGAATATTCATGCTCCTGCCTTTATTTCTTCAGTTGATCAGGAAGAAAGTGAACAAATGCAAGATAAGTTAGAATATTTGGAAGAGAAGATCTCATTTAAGCCTATACTCCTCCATGATGAGAGTGAGGAAGTTACTTGCCATAGAACACTACAGAGTAAGTTAGAAGATTCTGATATAAAAGTTATACCATTGAAAGAAGACCAACAAAAGGAAATTCTTACAGCCAAAGAGGAGATATCCACAGACTCAGAAACTGGTGATTTAGCCTTTAATCAGTCCACAAGTCCCAATGAAGAGGATTACTTTGAAAAATATACATTGATTGATTATAACATCTCCCCTGACCCAGAAAAACAGAGAGCTCCATGGAAATTAAATGTAGAGGCAGAACTATCAAAGGAAGTTCCAGAAGGAACTGTCTCTTTCCCAGAACGTTCAGAGGAAGGTACCCTAGAACATGAATATGACTTGGTGAAATTAGATGAAAGTTTTTATGGACTCGAAAAGGACTATTGCAAATTATCTGACCCAGAGACCCAAAAGTCTTTGGTTATCCAAAAATTAGCAGACAGAGATGCTCCAAAGAGCATAGACAGAGACGTGGACTCAAAGTCACCTGGGATGCCTTTATTTGATGAAGGGGAAGGAGTTTTGTCACGAACCCAGATTTTTCCTACCACTGCAAAAGCCATCAATCCTGAACTTCTGGAGGAGCCACCTGCACTTGCATTTTTATACAAAGATCTATATGAAGAAGCAGTTGGAGAGAAAAAGAAAGAAGGGGAGACAGCTTCTGAAGGTGACAGTGTGAATTCTGAAGCTTCATTTCCAAGCAGAAATTCTGACACCGATGATGGAACAGGAATATATTTTGAGAAGTACATACTCAAAGATGACATTCTCCATGACACATCTGTAACTGAAAAGGACCAAGGCCAAGGTCTCGAAGAAAAGCCAATTGGTAAGGATGATTCATACCAACAAATAACTGCAGAAGGGGAAATTTGGGGCAAGTTTGCAACTATTGGCAGCGAGGAGAGTCTGGAAGAGAAGCAGAAAGCAGCTTACGGGGAAGGAGAGTCAGTAGGCCACATGGAGACCCTGGACAATGCAGCTATGCAGAGGAAAGCTCCCATCACCGAGGAAGTCAGAGTGGTTACCCAGAGGATAAGCTATGCGGTTCCATTTGAAGATACTCATCATGTCCTGGAGAGAGTAGATGAAACGAGCAGTCAGACTAATGAAGCAGCAACTGCAAACCCAGAGGTCAGTCTGAATGTCCCAGTGCAAGTGTCCTTCCCAGAGGAAGAATTTGCATCTGGTGCAACTTGCATGCAAGAAACACTGCAAGAAGAACCTCAAATAATGGTTCCCCCTGAGCCGAGTGAAGACTGGGTCCGCAGTAGCCCTGTTCAGGACGAGTATGAATTTGCTGAATCCCTGAATTATGAAGTGGTTGCTCAAGACACTCTATCAGAAGACCTGTATTCAGAGTCCACCCCTGAAGATGTGTTATCTCAAGGAAAAGAATCCTTTGAACACGTCAGTGAAAATGAACTTGTGTCTGAAGCAGAACAAAGAAAATCTGCTGAACAGAAAGAGTTGGGCATAGAGATAGCAGAACAAGACCAGTTACTATCAGAGTTGGTAACCGAGAAGGAAGAAAAGGAAATGAAAACATCTCAGATTGACACATATTGCTACACGTGCAAAAGCCCAATTTCTGCTGTTGACAAGATGCTTGGCACTCACAAGGACCATGAGATTTCAACACTTGATACAGCTATAAGTGCTGTAAAGGTAAATAGATTTAAAGTAAGTGTGTAATCATATGTAGACAATCTGTTTTCTCATTTTCTCAATTTAAAAAATGACCAATATTTGATACATTCATCTTTAGGCATAATAGTCTGAAAAAAAAACCTAAGAATATTTCCCTAGTTATTTAGTTAACATCGCTTTGACAGGCATTTATTGGGTACATAATATGTGCAGGGTTTTTTTTAAATTCTCTGTATACCAGGATAAAAAACTGGCATTCCCAGTTAACTGTCTTTGAGGTCTCTTGTTTTATAAAAGTAGCCCTTAACATTATCCAAAATAGAAATAATTTTAAATACAAAAATACATGCTAGAGTATAGAACACAATTTATTTTCTATTATCTACAGTATGATCCTTCAAGAATACATATTATATCATATTAAACAATTTTATTGCAAGTTTTATAAAATGCTCAAGACAGTAAGGCATTTAAAATTTTTATTTTCTCCACATTTCTTCTTTATTTATAAAATTGATGGTAGAAATGGAAAGTTTTTGCATTCCTTCTGGCTGTCTATAGACTCCCAATGTTAGAAAGTTAGTCACAACACCTATCCTTATAAATATGTTACTTCTTAGAAATACTTTTCTTTAAGATTCTCGCCTACCTTTCGGTAGCCTTCTAACTGGAATCTCCACTCTTATTTCATCAGTCAGTTCTCCATACAGCAGCAGAATGATCTGAAATTGAGAGGAATAGCAAGAGCTGAGCACTTTCTATGGGCCAGGCAGTGTATTAAGTTCTTTATATACAAGGTATATTTTCATTCTCACAAAAACCCTGACATTGCCTTTGATTTGCAGGTAACAAAATGGGCTCAGAGAGTCTAAGTCCAAGGTCACAGAAGACAGAACTAGGATTGGTACCCAGATCTGTCTGATGCCAGAGCTCATGCTTTTGATGTGCATCCTTGTACTTTGCTCAGGGCCTTCGTAATGGTAGCGATTTTCAATATGATCATTCAATTAGGTCACTGATAATTGTCAGATTCATTTTGATTCAGTAGGATAACACATTTGAACCTTGGATTTTTGCGGGTTTTTTCTGGAAAAGTAATCTTTCTCAACTTGTATGATACTGGTTCTATTTTTCCAGTGTGAAATTTTGTTGAAACTTTACCTAGTCAAGTTTGGGGGTAGGCTGTTTTTCAATTTCTTTTTGGACTCTCAGGCATTCAGATGCATCAGCACCAATGAAATATGCCCCGTTCTTTGATGACACTTGGTTTTGTTAACTAACAACTACTGGGTACTGTCAGCAGAAAGGAGACTTTTTTCCAGCCTTCTTAATTATGCTCTGTTTATCTCTGTGAGTTTTAGAAATTAAAAAAATAATTCTGTCTAAATACTGTCAATTTAAAACAAATTTCAGAAGCAGAGAGATATGATGTCTCCTGCTTTAAAACCATTTTAAAGTTCTTTTTATTTTTTTTCCAGACCTTCTCCAAAGAGTATGAACAGAAAGTGCAAAACAAATTGACTAAGCCAGACACTTGCTTCGTTCATTAAATGGACTGTGAAGATTGAGTTGGTTGGCAGTTTTTAAAAATTAAAAATAAATTTAAGAAGTTGTCACTTGAGAATTGTCTAACATCTTGTGAGTGGCCATCTGTGAGTTTTCAGGAACTGATGGCTGCATTTGTAGATTATCTAGGTCCTGGCTTCTCCCTCCACTCCATCCCCGCTATGGTGGATTATCTTTTATCTGTCATTTATTTCTTTCATCACTCTCTTCCTTCCCTCTCTCTCTCCCTTCATATTCCATGTTAAGAGCTGTGCTCATCATAGGGAACAAAAACAAAAATAAAGGAACCTGGACTTGTAGCTCCCCCAAATCACACAGCATCATGGGAATGCAGTGTCCTGAGCAAGAAGCCCTCTGGGAGTGAGTGAAATGGTGCGGGGGGACTGGAGAGATGGGGACAGTGTCTTGAGAAGGTGCAGCTTTGGCGAGCCTAAATAGGATCGAGTTTTTCTAACAAACCAGGGCAGGGAGGACATTCTAGAGACAGGGATTGCCTTCTCAAAAGGCACATAGGTGAGGGAATCCGGGAGCCCTGTGGAGAAGAGACGGGGGTGTGAGCAGGAAGCAGAGAACCAGATGCTGAAGGGACTTCCCACAACGTAATTGCTCCATCATTCTGCAGACAGTGAATCCAGCAGATGGAAGCGCTTTGATTCTGTGTTGTTAAGCTTTGCAGGATAGGTTACAGCTAACTCTATAACTAATAAGTACTGTTGAGGGTCATTAGAATCTTAAGATCTCTTTAGTAGGTAGTTTTCATTGTTTGGTGTGCTAGATTTCAGGCCTGGTGACTTCTCAGGGTCATGTGAGGCAAGCACATCTGAAACCATTGGTGCAAATATAAGGAGGTTTCTCAGATGTGTTGGACCAGTTCAGAAAAAAGTCTGCTATCTAAGAAGAAAGACAATGTATAAAAAATGAGGCCTTACTAAGGAGAAAGAATTCAATTCATAGTTTACTAAAACAAGTATACTTTGAATTTACCAGCTGACCAAGATAGGCCTTCCTCTTGCACAGGAAAATAAGCTGTTTATTGCTCTCACTAAAAAGCCTCCTAATTGTTTATCAGACATTACCTATATAGTCAATTTAGATGAAGCAGCAAAGAAAATTTAAAAGTTGATTTGTTTGTGAAGATGATATAGGGTATCTCTACCAAACATACTAAATTTATAAGGAAATTGGAACACTCTGCTTGAAGTTCTTTTCTCAAATGTCATATACTAAGGATAGTTTCATTCTTTCCTTCAGGTTCAATTAGCAGACTTTCTAGAAGATTTGCAAGAAAAATCCTTGAGGATTGAAGCCTTTGTTAGTGAGATAGAATCCTTTTTTAATACCATTGAGGTGAGTTACCTTTTCCTTTTTACTTTATCCCGATTTGCTTACATCACAAGTAAATAAAGCTAAAAGGACCTGAATTGGGGTTTGTGTGTGCATTTGTGGTTTGCCATTGTTGGTTTTGTTCCATTAAAAGTAGTCCTTAAATCTTCCCTCTGTGTTATCAGTGAGATTACTTCCTGTCTAAGGATAAATGATGTGCCCTTAAAAACACATACACATACAAATAGGGTACTAACTATGATAGGGCAAACGCTTTACTTTCTTGTCCAATTTGATCCTTACAGTAACCATATGAAATGGGAGTTATTATTGCTACCATTTTATAGATAAGAAACTGAGATTTAGAGTTAAGTATATTACCCAAGGTCATAGTAAGTTGATAGCCAAGATTGGAACTTACTTGCTCTACCATCCTGCCTTTCACTGGGCTAGCTCTGCAGAGATGCTCTAAAGCATTGCCTGGTGTTCCTTGCTAAGGACAGATGAGTGTCTCTCATGGTACTGCTGTCTTTGATGAGTTCATACGGACCCTGCTCTCTCTGCAGTGAAGGAAGGGGATAGGAACACTCCTTTGATATGTGAACGCAGCCCAGACATCCTTACTGATCAGTCAGGATTGACAGGCTTCTGTGGGAGGCTGGAGTGCAGTTTCCCCATCACTCCTTATTCTAGCTTGCTTGTGAAAGGTCTGCTTAACTCCTGTTGTAAATCAGTTAACCCCTGCTGATTATTTTTATTGCTGTTGCTGCCAAACCTCCACTGCCACCAAATTGTTCCTTTTAGACAGTAAATAATATGATCACCTTATCACTAGCCCTCTAGTCAGGAAAATCCTATGGATGGAGGAGCCTGGAGGGCTAAGTCCATGGGGTTGCAAAGAGTCGGACACGACTGTCACACACACTAGTCAGGGCAGCTAAGCACCTGAGTTTGTCCAGATGGGCCATGTAGCTTCTCTGACTCTGACAGAAGGTACCCCTTCCCTGGAGAGCATCTGTGAATGTGGCACCCTGTCCAGTATCCTCTCTGTTCCCTCCTTCACACTCTGATTTTAGTAGAGTGGGAAAGATGGCACTGAACCCTCTTGGCTACCTGATCTTCATTCATCGTGATGCCAGGTTTTGTCATGTGGGAATGCAGGTGGGCAAGACTTCCCTACAGATATTTTTGTGTGTGTTTCATTAACTAAATCCTTCTCGATAGTCTTCTTACAGTGAATTCTGTTGCAAAGCTAACTATGGCAAAGGAGGTTGATAGGCTGAAAACTCAGATTGTGTACATCATCTGTGATTCTCTGACCAGAATGCCAAAGATTAATTCTTTAAAAGGCTAGTATTTCTCGTAAAAAATACATATACTTCTTTTTTCACTCAGAGTTGGTTTTCTGTTTTTATTTTTTTAGGAAAACTGTAGTGAACATGAGAAACGGCTAGAAGAAGAGAATGGGGAAATGATGAAGAAGGTTTTAGCGCAGTACGATGAGAAGGCCCAGAGCTTTGAGGAGGCGAAGAAGAAGAAGATGGAGTTCCTGCACGACCAGATGGTCCACTTTCTGCAGAGCATGGACACTGCCAAAGACACGCTGGAGACCATCGTGAGAGAAGCCGAGGAGCTTGACGAGACCGTTTTCTTGACTGTAAGCACCATTTCAAACAGATCCAGACACCTTCAACCCAGTCTGGTCCAAGTCTATTTTTAAAAACTCAACTTTTGCTATTTCCTGAGATCATATATATCTCTCTGGGGAGTTTCTATAATTCTCATTTAAAAATTATTAGGGCATGGCAGATGCTCATGGAAAAGGCCCATCCAATCCTTAAAGCCGTAACACCCAGGTCCAGCGAAAGGGCACGTGGAAGCCAACCCGCAGCATCATCTGTCTGTTCTGTCACAATGGATTGGTCGCCTTCTAAGAGGGAGGGAAAGCAGCCTGAAAACTTTATTTGTGCTATGCTGCCTGTGGGTGCAGGCCTGATCTTGCAGTGCCCGTCGCCACTCCACACCCTAATCTGAAATGACCTCTCGACCGTGCCCTCTGAGCCTCACCAAGCGGAGAGTAACATTTTGGTACACTTTCAGCATGCAAAAGGATGACATGACGTAGCATGATACCTCTTTTAGGTATCATGTTAATCTTTTTACAAGGGTCTTCCTGGGGACCAGATTCCCTAATTCAGACAAGTACCTTGTGCACAGGGAATCCCTTGGGTGCTCCTCCAGTTTCGCCCAGAGGCAGCTCTTTGCTCTCCCAATTCCCTAAACTGGCAGTAGAATGTGGCTCTCCTCAGAGCCGGGATTAACCAGGAGCAACGGCAATGTTTTCCTCGAGGGCAATTCCAGACCCAGTTCTCAACTGGGAAAGCACCTTTCTGTGATGAGCTGTCAAAGCTCCTCTGTCCTCCCAGCCCTTTAGTGAAGACTGGAGATAGTGAAAGGCAAAACCAGGCAGAAAATTTGGGTGGGATAGACGTGACATCCCCAGAGGAGGGTGAAAATCATTCAGTTGCATTATGTTTAATTAAGGTAAAGCTTTAGTATTTTAAAATTAAGTACCTCATGTGAAGTATAACATTAATAAAGTGCTTTGTGTTCCCTAAGAACCTTACCTGGGTTTGATAAGAATATTTCCTTCTCTCTAGAAAAACAAGTTGTGAAAAAGAAAGCATGTTTTTCCTACTTATAAAAGTGATATATGTCCACTTTAGAAAATTTGGAAAATATAGAAAAGCACAGAGAAGGTATCATCTAGAGATAACTACTGATTACATTTTGCTCTCTCTCTCTCACACACTGAACACATTTAAGTCATTTTTCTTGCTTCAGAGAATTCAGTTCTGGAAACTAATCCATTTGTTAATGTAGAAAGAAACAGAGCAGAGGCAACTGTTGCCTCTTTGCTGATGGTGGAGAGCAGACCTAAAGCCCCCTCCATCCGAGACCCTGCTCCCCACCCCTTCCGAGCACTAATTCCTTTGCTGCCTGGAATGAAGCCCCCCGAAGGAAACAACCTCAAAGGTAGTTGAGGAGTGCAATGATTATTAAAATGTACATAATCTTAACGCTCTAGGTCGGTTTTTCTTTATGATTGTTAACTAGTCTCTCTCTCTCTCCCCCGCCCCTTCCCCTCTCTCAATCTCTCTCTGTCTCTCTCATTCCTCCGTAAGTCGTTTGAGGAAATCAATGAAAGGTATAGAAAACATGGCACAATGTAGTGGTGACTGAGAACAGCATGACTGTATGCTTTATTTTTAATATTTTGGTGCTTTATAGAAAATGAGCTGCCAGTTAAAATAGACATACATTTAGTGAGCTCCTGGATTTGCACTTTTAGCTACAGTGCTTTTAAAAGCTAAACGAAAGCTTTTGAAAGAAAACTGCATGTGCTTTAGTTAAATAACAATTATCATAATGTAGATTTTTAACTGCTTCCTTGAGATGTAGTCTGTATTTCCAACCTAATCTAGACTAGGCTATCTTTTCCGTCACTGCGTACAGAACATTTTGTATATGCTTCGACTTATTGGTTATATGTGAGTATTTGAGAAGATCATTCATATCTGCCTTGAGCAATTTGATGACTTATGTAATCTTTAATGGAATGTTCTGTCATTTTCTCTTCAAAAGACAGGCATGCATTTATCTTCTCTTTCTGTTCAGCTCACCTAAATGAATCTTTTGATTTTTGTTTCGTGTTTGTTGTTTTTTAACACTCAGTCTAAGAGAAGTTCTTCATTCATTTAAAAGGCAAAACACTCAACAAGAAATCAGGAAGTGTTGTTTATAAAAACACATAACAACAGATCTTTGTTTATCTTCTGAGCATCTGATAATGAGATGCTCATACTGATCTGACTCATTTTCCTTTCTGCCCCATAGCTAGGCTTGAGGTCTTTCCTACAGGCTGAACCTAATGTTTTTTTGATTTTTTAAATCAATTTTACCCTTCTAATGTCAATTTCTAAAATTGTGAATATCCTCTTCAGTTTGCTTCATTCAGTCTCAAATTGTAAAATAGCATAAAGTAAAAAATCAGGAATTTGTGATATATTAAAATATAGAAAAATGGTTTTCAGTTAGAAATCTGATTTTTCAGATGAGAACCACACAGATGAATCCTATTTACCTGTTAAGGGAATCTATTCAACAGAATATTGCCAATATGCAAACATTTCTTCCATGATTTAATCACAATTAGTATGAATAAAAACATGGGCAAGGAAATAGACAATGAAAAAATTGATAACAAATATATAATGAAGCTAAAACTTCCCCCTTAAAATATATGTCTCATATCTACATTAAACTATATTTACAACTTCTGGAAAAAAAAGAATATTGCCAAAATGCTTTAAGAAAACAATTTGTATATTAATATTGGCAATAATTAATAAGGGTTTTATTACAGTGGCTCTGTTAGAATTACTCAGGGAGCTTTAAAAAATGCTGATGATGTAGTCTTACCTCCTGAGATTCTGGCTTAACTGCTGTGGGGTGTGGCCAGGGCATTTTTAAAGCTTGCTAGGTGATTTCAATGCACAGGCAGGATTGAGAACCTCTGGTTTATAACAGCCTGTCCTCTGGCCCAGTGGAGCCACAGACTGGCTGTGCCTGAGTTACCTGTGTGGTAATCCTGGAGCTCCAGCCCAGATCCACTACAGCCCAGATCAGTACAGGACCAGACTGGGACCAGTTCTCACACAGGAGCCAGAGGCACACTGAGCAGGTCTGAAAACTGATACCCAGGCCTTGCTCCCAGTTTTCTTTATTTTTTTTTAGTTACACACTTCTTCTAAGTATTATTGACATTTATTTTTACCCCCCGAAGTATATGGATTTAGAATGCCATTCCATATGCACTGGACAGCATACAGGCATTTTTGCTTATTTATTATATTTCATCCACTTGTGGAAGATCCTAATCAGCCAGAAAATTTAGTGAGTGAAAATTTGCAAATGCGTTTGCCTTTAAAAATGCTATAGTTTCACATTTTTTACTTTTCTAAACATTAGAATATTAACTTGCTAATATGAGTTGACATGTGTTTAATTCTAAATACCATTTCTTTGGTTTTGTGCTTGAAGTTGTTCATCTGTGTGTCTTTTTAATTAATTTTGATCTCATTGTCCAATTGGCAATGAATTAATCTTTGCTAAAGCTGCATGTTGCCAAAAGGAAAGTATACTTGGGATAACCATTATTTTTCTGTAAAGAAAAAAAATAACAAAATTTGGGATTTGATGAAGATATACGCGCAATTAAAGAAAATCTTGTTAAATGTGCACACATGGGATGAAGATTGATTTTTTTTCCCTGAAATGAAACCTTCCAGGTTCTCATGATAACTTGTACCTTAAAGTCTCAATGTTATTGGTGTTCCTGTCTATGAGAAATGCTAATTTTCTAGTTTCTTCCCCTTGCTGCTTTTTCTCCCTCTCATCATATTATATATCTAAAGGCAATGCTTGCATATTAAATGATTTTTCACAACACCAAAAATGCTTAAATTAAAGAATGCTGTCAAGCATATTTAGACTCAAAATTTGCATATTCTGAAAAACACATTTGCTTAGAAAATGCTGCTCTGTTAAGAGGACGCATGCTTTTTCTCTGTTTTGCTCTTTTGTGTTATAATAATGGAAGAGAGTCTCAACCATTCGTCGGACCTGCTCATAAAAAGACATCGGCCTGCCCTTACACACACTGATAAATGTTAACAGATCAGTGCTTAAGGGGAAATTCAAACATTTCACATGTTTGTCTGTAGCTACAGCTTCTGTGCTACGAAGAGTCAGTGACATGTATTGAGAGGGCTTAGTATATGCACTTGTGACCCCTCTCTGTTCATTTTGAGTCTATCATTTCCACCCTCTGCATCCCTAAAGCCTTAATTAAGGTTCACATTGCCTTCCCTCATCTAGAGCATCCTGGGGCCTCCCAACTGGCTTCACCACCTCTCCAGGTGCTAGAGAGCTTCCCTCAGACTCATGCCAGGATGTTCTTCTAAAATTCCCTCGCGTAAAATCTTCGTGACTCTCCCTGCCTTAAAGGGCAAAGTGGAAACTCTTGGTGGACGTGGAAGACTTCCCAGTCAAGTCACAAATCATCTTTCTAGTTCATCTCTAATTGTCTCCATTTCCCAGTTCTCAAGGTCCATGGTCCCCTCTGGCCCTTGAGTGTGTCTTACACTTTTATAGCCCCATCCCTTCATTTCTGCTGTTCTCTCAGCAACACTCATACTCTCTTGTTGCCTAGGAAACTCCTAAAGATCCTTTCAGACTCAGTAAAAGTTACCTCCAGCCCCTAATGGAGCATCTCCCTCAAATCAGAAGATAGTGAATTTTATTATTCCTAACACTTGTAAGCATAGTGCTGCTGCTGCTGCTAAGTAGCCTCAGTCGTGTCCGACTCTGTGCGACCACATAGATGGCAGCCCACCAGGCTCCCCCATCCCTGGGATTCTCCAGACGAGAACACTGGAGTGGGTTGCCATTTCCTGCATAGTGAGCACTCTTTAAATATTTCAGTTATATTTTATCATTTTTTCCTCTCATACTGATAAATTTTCCAGACCTAAGATCCTGATATTCTTACCCAAAGGAAACCTTGTCCTTTTATTGATTCACATATATTTATAGAAAGCCTACTGTGTGCCAAGAAACATAACCCTGTAGTGAAACCAGCAAAGTCCTTTTTTGGCATGTAGAGTGAAGTCCTTTTTTGGCATATTCAGGTGAAGTAGACAGGCAAAAACAAATAGGTTGTAATGAGTCTGAGGAAACAACACAGCAGAGTTAAGTAACAGAAGCAGCAGCAGGACTGGCCTCTCTGAGGGGCTGACATTCTAATAGAGATTCAAGTTAAGTGAGGCAGGAGCCACACAGGTGTCTAGGAGAAGAAAGTTCCAGTAGCAAGTGAAAAGGCTTAGAGGTGGGCATGTGCTGCCCAGACCCCAGACAAAGTCCATGGGTTCCTAATGTCTGACTTAATTTCTGGAAGGTATTCTCCGTCCTCTTGAGTAAGGTACACAGAGGAGAGCTCCTCACCAGATTTTAGGCCCTCATGCTAAGGATAAATGCTTTTGCAGTCCTTCCTTCCCCCGTTTCCCTCTCGAGAATCAACCCTTTTTTAAGTCCGTATTTCACCTGGATGCCAGTGCTCAGAGCTGGTATTTGTTGGCATCCCTCCTAATAGGGTCTTGAATATAAAGAAACATTAACAATTTATATGCTGTGGCTTATTTAGTCTTCCGAGAATAGACTTTCTCCTCCTTTGTTGCTGTACTCATAGCAGTGCCTGGCACTTAGTAGATGCGTGTATTTTCTTGAAAGACTAAATGTCTAGATGTATAATATTGAGAGCTGAAAACAGCAAAGACATCACAAAGTATGTGACTTTCCAGATGGGCTCTGAACCTTTTTTATCTTTAGGGAATAAAAACAATCATTCAAGTGTAATCATTTTTAGGACTAACTTTATAGAGGCAAAATTAAGACTGTATAATTCAATGGAATCTGTTCAATTTAAGGCTATAGGAATGGAGTTTCTAATATTATCAGTTGCACTAAAGAATCCTATGAATAGATTTTAGACATATCTTTCCAGATTTTGAAACATTTTAAATCCTTTTTGGCTACAATGCCTCACAAAAACCACCACCATCAATACCAACAACAACTTCATTTTAAATAGTTGTTCTTAGCTTTCATTATGTATATGTTAATAATTTCTTGACTTACACAGAATTATTTTCCCAACAGATTGCTTTCTGCAATGGAGAACACTGCTTCTTTAGAGAAAATGCCTGCTGCGTTTTCACTCTTTGAACATTATGATGATAGCTCGGCAAGAAGTGACCAGATGTTAAAACAAGTGGCTGGTAGGAACTTCGATATATTAATTACCTCAGTGAAATTTGGCAGTTATTTCTTGTTTGCTCTGTAAAGTTTTTGAAGCTAAGGAATTATGAGTGGAAAAGGAAAAATCTTTCTTGTAAGAATTTAAAGCTAGATTCTGAAATAAAGTGTGAGACTAGCATACCATTTCAGTTATAAACGGCATTTCCATTTGAAGCTTTGTGACTGTGCTGGAATACTGAGGAGGTGGAAGGATGGAGCAGTGGAATCAGAGGGTCTTCTCTCTTTTCTTCTCAAAAGATTTCTCTCTCTTAGAGATTATTTGCTTCACACCAGCAGCCAGGTATAGAAGGAAAGAGAAATCAAATATTTTCATATATGTTGCACAGGTTTTTCTTTTGGAGTGGTTTTCCTCTCTTCAGTTGAGTTCTTTTTTTCAAACTAAACAGATTAACGTAGAGAGCTAACAGCTCAGCATCATGCTCTGTAGCCAGGAGCCTCCTCCTACTCAGCTGTCAAAAGCATCCCGCCGACTCTTCAAAACATTTTTTAATGTGCTATTTTAACAAACAAGACAATGGAATTTATTTAGATTTTTTTCAAAGCTGCTGTGTTTCAATGAAGTAACCAAGTTTCACTTACTGTAAAATGTACTTAGACGCCCTCTTTAAAAGATGCTATAATCTTGCAAAGCAAACCATAGACGATTTCTGTTTTCAAATTGAGAATTAACTTTTATTCCTGTGGGGAGAGTTTTAATTTAGTAACCAGTAAAAGTCTACTGTGTCTTCAAAAAAATTGACAAACAAAAAAGCCCCCTCCCCAAGCCTCCAACATTATATAAAATGA
The DNA here is from genome assembly GCF_049115385.1 of Moschus berezovskii. NCBI lineage: Eukaryota > Metazoa > Chordata > Mammalia > Artiodactyla > Moschidae > Moschus > Moschus berezovskii. The sequence continues at coordinate 85,944,019 of NC_142468.1, forward strand.
AAAATTCAGTTATTTGTCCTAATAGATTTTCTTTAGGTATATCTCAGAACAAAGGGGTATTTTCTTATTATATCTGTAAGAAGCATTTGAATGGAGCCAAGACTGCAAACCAAGAAATTCTGGTCAACAGAGTAACTTTTTTATTTTTAAGGGATTCTTCTTTTTTTCTTTTTCTAAAAATTTATTTGTTTTAATTGGAGGCTAATTACTTTACAATATTGTGGTGGTTTTTGCCATACATTGACATGAATCAGCCATGGGTGTACACATGTTCCAGATCAATCCTGGATGTTCATTGGAAGGATTGATACTAAAGCTGAAACTCCAATACTTTGGCCACCTCATGCGAAGAGTTGACTCACTGGAAAAGAGTCTGATGCTAGGAAGGATTGAGGGTGGGAGGAGACGGGGACGACAGAGAATGAGATGGCTGGATGGCATCACCGACTCGATGGACATGAGTTTGAGTGAACTCTGGGAGTTGGTGATGGACAGGGAGGCCTGGCGTGCTGTGATTCATGAGGTCGCAAAGAGTCGGACACGACTGAGCGACTGAACTGAACTGAACTGAACTGTACACATGTTCCTCATCCCGAACCCCCCTCCCCCCTCCCTCTGCATCCCATCCCCCAGGGTCATCCTAGTGCACTGGCCCTGAGCACCCTGTCTCAAGGACATTCTTTTGAATCTGATGGGCAGTGAGGGGGCATTTTGTACATTTCAGAGGTCACAAAGCATTAATGGTGCATTCACAAACAGTACATGTGGCAGTCCCAGTAGTTCCAAGCTGTTAGGAGGACTGGTCTCTGAGAGATGAACGCCACACCTTGTGCCTCTGCTTCAGAGAGTGTAATGAGAAACAGAGCAGCCCTAACGTTTCTGCCCTGCTTATGTGATTCTGGGCAGGGTGGAGACTGTTTCTAGTTAGACTGTCGTCTAATCTCACACCGCTGCTGCTGCTGCTGCTGCCAAGTCACTTCAGTCGTGTCCGACTCTGTGTGACCCCATAGACGGAAGCTCGCCAGGCTCCCCTGTCCCTGGGATTCTCCCGGCAAGAACACTGGAGTGGGTTGCCATTTCCTTCTCCAATGTGTGAAAGTGAAAAGTGAAAGTGAAGTCGCTCAGTCATGTCCCACCCTTAGCGACCCCACGGACTGCAGCCTACCAGGCTCCTCCATCCATGGGATTTTCTAGGCAAGAGTACTGGAGTGGCTTGCCATTGCCTTCTCCAAGGAGACAGGTTTTATTATTATTCCCATCTGACAGGTGAGGAAACAGAGGGAACAGAGAACTGTTTCTCATATTGCTCTAGATACACAGCTGTTGGGGATGTTTGTGGCGGGGGTCTTTGGCTTTCAGAGTCTCTGCACTTGAACCACTGGTCTGCACCAAAGAGGCTGAGTGTATTGCTGTGAAAGGGGGGATAACCATAGATTCGTGACACCCCAAGGCTTCTTGACTCTGCTCCTTAGAACTTTAAAAAAAAAATTGTGTAAAATAAAATTGACCGTTTTAACCACGTTGAAGCCACCATCATACAACCATTACCACTAATCCAACTCCAGAATTCTTTTTGCAAAACTGAAACTGTGTATCTGTTAAATAACAGTTCCTCATTCCTCCCACCCACACCCCCAGCCTCTGGCAACCACCATTCTACTTCCTGTCTCTATGGATTTAACTACTCTTAAGTACCTCATATAAATGGAATTCCGCAGTACTTGTCTTTTTTGTGACTGGCTTATTTCACTGAGCATCATGTCCTCTAAGTTCTCCCCTGTTGTACCAAGTGTCAAAATGTCCTACCTTATTAAAGCTGAATAAATCCCATTGTGTGTCGATACTGCATTTTGCTTATCCATTTACTTGTTGATACACTTCTGAGTTCCTTTCACCTTTTGGCTATTGCAGATAATGCTGTTCTCCTGAGGACTTTCTTGAAAGCTCAGTTGAGTGGGACTCTGTATCCACTACAAGTACTGAACTGCAGGCTGATCTAACGCTTAGCTCATTGAGCATGACCGCTCTTTATGGGCATGCTCTGTCAGGCAGAAGGAATCCATGGGGGTGATGCCTTTACCCAGTTCCTTAGCCTATGTCTGGAAGTCTTAAAATCATTTTGGATTTTTGGCATCACTCCTACTCAAGTTTTTTACTCCAGAAGTATAAATAGTGTTGATAATGTATAAAGTCTGAGCCTCTGATGTTCTTGTGCCGCATAGGAATTGTAAATTGAGCCACTGTTAGTAGATTACATACATGGAATATTCATTCTCCCTTTTAGAATAGTTTAAACAATAAAAGTGGTTCTTGTTTTGAAATAAGATGTTTTAGTTTCAATGTTTTTAAAGGAGTAGATTAGGTACAAAATTATTTCTAGCCTACATGCATTGCTTAATTCCCTACAACTGCCTATTCCTTCAAATTTGTTAATTTGGGAGGGGGGACTCAATTATCAATTTAAAGTTTGCTAAGCTACCAGTACTGTTGCCTACAAAATCCCATGGACAGAGGAGCCTGGTAGGCTGCAGTCCATGGGGTCGCTAAGAGTCGGACAACTGAGCGACTTCACTTTCACTTTTCACTTTCACACATTGGAGAAGGAAATGGCAACCCACTCCAGTGTTCTTGCCTGGAGAATCCCAGGGACGGTGGAGCCTGGTGGGCTTCCTTCTAAGGGGTCACACAGAGTCAGACACTACTGAAGTGACTTAGCAGCAGCAGCAGCAGCAACAAGCTACCAGATATAGAGATTTCTGAAAAGATGCTACCATTTTAAAAAGCAGGTAAACTCATTCCAATTACAGGGCCTCGAAAGAGTCCTGTATCGTTATTTTTCGTCACTACCTCCCCAGGTTGGGAGTGGGTAATTTGCGCGCCTCCTGCCTTCCTTGGATGTGCCAGAAAGAAAAACACCAATATAATATACTAACACATATATATGGAATTTAGAAAGATGCAAATGATAACCCTGTATACGAGACAGCAAAAGAGACACAGATGTATAAAACAGTCTTTGGGACTCTGTGGGAGAGGGTGAGGTTTGGGAGAATGGCATTGAAACATGTATATTATCATATGTGAAACGAATCGCCAGTTTAGGGTCAATGCATATTACAGGATGCTCGGGGCTGGTATGCGGGGATGACCCAGAGGGAGGATAAGGGGAGGAGGGAGGTGGGAGGGGGGTTCGGGAGGGGGAACTCATGTCCACCCGGGGCAGATTCATGTCAATAGTTGGCAAAACCAACCAATATAATATTGTAAAATAATTAGCCTCCAATAAAAATTTAAAAAAATAAAATAAAAAATAAAAAGCAGGTAAAGCTCAATGTATAATTCATAGAGGAAAAGGGAGCATTTTCATTGTTGGTTCTTCAGAAAGTTCTCCAGCACTACTTCAAAGATGATAGACAGTAGTCAATCTGCTTGGCTCTTCCATAAACCATAAAATTTACTGAACTACATTTATCTGGTGGACCCCTTTAGAATGTGACACTGGTTTTCTGCTGGGAAGACAAGTAGAAAAGTCAAAGATAGTGTAAGAGCCTCTGGAGCACTGTCAGCCCTTGGGGAGGTGCTCTGACAGGGGGCTTCCTGCCTTCTCATGCAGCCTCCCGCCATGTCTTAGGTCTGTGGCCCCTCTGTGTTCACCAGATGAAGGGTCTCTACTTCAGCTCCATTGTCAGGGGCTTCCTGCCTTCTCCCTTCCATTTTCTGTGCTCCTGCAAAGGCCATGTTGCTTTTTGAATGTTAACACTGGTTATGTGTCAAGTACTTTGCTGAGCACTTGATATGCATCATCTTGCTTTTTACAACAATCCTGGGAGGAAATAGTATTATTGTTGTTTTCCTGTTTTAAAGATGGAGGAACTGAAGCTGAAGTAACACAGCTTACGAGCAGGGGATCTGGCGTTTAGCCTTAGGCCAGCCTCTCCCTCCAAAGCTCATGAACTTGCCCATTCTCTTTCTTCATTCTCATTTTTCATAACTGTGTTTCCTCAGCCCTGTATCTCTGTGTTGAATCTTTTCAGAGTGTCTCTTTTTGTTCCATTCTCTAAATTTAGAACCATTTATTTCTTCTAATTTCCACTTTCCTGTTGAACCAACCTTTGTTTTCTTTCCCTTCATTGTTGACTTTTAATAAAGTAATCACATAAAATTTAGCCTATATTATTCAGCAAGCTCATCTCTCAGGAAATTGTTGACTGGAAAATTATAACCACAAAAATAAATTTTAAAACTGTTCATCTGTTCAGCTATGGGAATAACCTTTTCCTCTAATTTGTAAACTATACTCAATGCTTTTATATCTCAAAAATTTTGGAGAAGAATTTCATAGGAGCTTAATTTGTGGCATTGTATGTACACGAATGTTCAATATGCATAATTATAAACTTTTAAAATCCCTAGTAAAACACTTGAGAATATTGTTGCCTTTAAAATGCAGAACAATGGATTTATACTGGATATCTGAACCTTATATTTGACTCAGTTAATAGGGTGCTTTTCCCTCATGTAATTTTTACATTTTTTAAGAATTAAAAAAAATTGTAAGTACAGTCTTGTTGGATATGGGAAAATGGGATAATAGTTTCAGAAAGTGTATTTTGATATTTTTTTATTCATGCAAGTCTTTTGCAGCCTTGATGATAAAGCAACTATAGCTAAAAAGGGTTTCATTGATCTCTATTTGAATATAGATTCTATATTGACATAGAAGGATATGATATTGGTTACTAGCAATGCAAACTCAAGGTTTTGTTTTGAAGGAAAACCAAATCATTCGGTGCATCCTCTAACTTGTCTAAGTTTATTACTGAAAGTATAGGACTGCAGAAGAATATTATCAAGTGATCCCATTGGGAGATCCATTTTTTAAAAATTTCTATGTGTATCAGAGTGTATATGTACGCATGCAGAGAAGACATTTTGGAGAGAGTTACACACAACTGTAATAACAGTGGTTGCTTCCAAGGGATATCCTTGAGTTTGGGGGGGGTGGTGTTGAGAACCCATTTTTCCTCCATGTACTTCTGTATTGCTTGTATTATTATCAATAAGCACAGGTGACTTTTGCAAAAATAAATCAGTAAAACAGCATTAGTTATAATAAATCTTGCTTATATTCCAGTTCCACAACGTCCCAGACTAGAACCTCAGGAACCAAACTCTGCCACCAGCACAACAATTGCAGTTTACTGGAGCATGAACAGAGACGACGTCATCGACTCGTTCCAGGTTTACTGCGTGGAGGAACCACAAGACGACCAAGAAGCAAACGGTGGGATCGCTAAGACGTATTCAGATGCATGTGTACATTTCTACATCTCATGTGTAGTCTTTAAACACATAACTATTATAACTCTTTCCACAAAGCATTTGTAGCCACTTATAAAAGCAACAATGAACCAACAATTATATAATGAAATGGCATATAAGCAAAATTTGGAAATCAGGACCAAAGAAAACAAGAATGAGTAAATATCATCCTAATGATGAATACTTTAACATGAATAAAGTTCATGAATGAATACTTTTCAACGTGAATATTTTAACTGAAGTTCAAATTTGGCTTTGAGTTCTCAGGTAACAAGAGCAATTGAGTGATTCTCATTTTCAGGCATGAGGTAACATACCAAAGTGTTGAAAACAAAGTTTCGATCAGAACTGAAGTCTAAAACACAAGCATAAATTGTCCCACTTTGTGGAGGAGAAATGAGCTGTATATAGGACACTGTCCTCGGTAATTTTAGAGCAAACGCAGCATTGGATATCATGGTTGGCATTTTCTCAGATCCCCCTTTGATAAAAGCTGCGAACAGACTATAAAGGTAAATTCAGAGTTCACACTTCTCAAGGCATGAGAAGACTGTATGGTATAGTCTTCTGGTGTCCCAAATTAATGTGAAGATAGAGGTAAAATTGCTTGGGAGGGTGAATGGATCATATGTCTTACAGTTGAGCCTTTTGTAAACATCTCTCTGTTCAGTAAGACCTCTAATAAGTCCTAGAAGCCAGGCGGTTTGATGGATGAGAGTTGGGAGTGCTGACATTCTGTGTTGCCTGTTGAAGGTAGACCCACATTTTTGGAAATCAGATGAGCATGTGACAAGATTGACATGGCATAGGAACCAGTTTGTAATAAGAAATGAATTATAACTTATGTCACTGTTAATCAGTATTTAAGTTTTTTTGGATGTCATGTGATACTTAAATTAGAAAAAGTAAGAAAATTTGTCTGTGAGAACTCGTATCTTATTGGGAACCTATTACATATACCTGTCACAGCACAACAAAAAAAGTGCTCTTATTCCCATTTGTAATTGAGAAAACGGATGTGAGATTAAATAATTTGCCCAAGACCACAAAAATTACTTGGAACTAGGACAGGAGAAGGCAATGGCAAGCCACTCCAGCACTCTTGCCTAGAAAATCCCATGGATGCAGGAGCCTGGTAGGCTGCAGTCCGTGGGATCGCTAAGGGTCGGACACGACTGAGCGACTTCACTTTCACATATTGGAGAAGGAAATGGCAACCCACTCCAGTGTTCTTGCCTGGAGAATCCCAGGGACGGGGGAGCCTGGTGGGCTTCCGTCTAAGGGGTCACACAGAGTCGGACACGACTGAAGTGACTTAGCAGCAGCAGCAGCAGCAGGACAGGTTTTAAATAAAGATCTTTCAGACTTCAAGGCGTATGTTTTTATTTGCTTGACTCTGTGTGTGTTTTGTTATTCCACACTTCACCTCCCTGTATATCCAGTTATATCAAAGCACCTCATGGCTCTCCAAGACTCCTCTTAACAACTGTTTATTTCCTGGAGTACTTGATAAAAGTGCTTCACCTCCCCACCTTCCCCTGCCACGCCCCAAACACATACCTGTCTTGTGTCTCATTCCTTTGATGCCTTGAACTCTGCTGATGCCAGTTCAATAATCTGATGGTCTAGACTGTGATACTATGCTGTGTGTAATAGGTCCCCAGTAACATATATTCTGTGCTTTGTTAAAAGGAGTACCAGGCTAAACAAGTTGGTCTAACAGGATAATTCTATTGGGAACTGCAGTCCCAAGTTCTAGGCTGTGGGGGAAATGTTTTTCAGTGTGTATATGTCTTTATGATGTTATTTAAGCCAAAATTTCGTCCAGAAATTATGTCTCACTGGTAAAGAGAGATGCAATTGAAGAAACCTGCTGAGTTAAAGATTTCCTAAATTTACTTTAAAAGGGAATAATCTGGGTTTCTTAACTGGAGGGGTTTTGAAGATATGACATCCTAGAGTAATATGAGAGGATACTTGGACTTACCAGAGGCTAATTTAGAAAAAAAATCATTCTTTTAAAAGGAAAGAAATTTCAGTAAGAATAATCAGATTGGCCCAAGGGGCAGGTGTTTAGAATGTTATTGAGTAATATTTACTACTAAAATACTTTAAGTAATTTTAGGAAATGTCTTGATTGAACAAAGTTATTTCTTAGAACAGTTCATGGTCTATCAACGGTGTTTAAGTATTTCTATCAGTTATGGAAATCTCTGGTTGAAAGAATTCTGGAATTCATGATAAGGAATCAAGATTTGAAACTTTGAAAATCATACTGAATGGTTTACTAATCTATAAAGATGCTTTTTAACATTGTACATTCAGGAAACATGGGATTCTCCTTAAATTACGTACTCTTTAAAAATATTGCTGTTGCTTCTTAAGACTTTTCTTGAGAGTGTATTACTGAGATTAACATAAATTCCATGCAATTTTAGTATTTGCTATTAAAACAAGTTACTTTAATTGTGGTATATGAAACTCAGAATCTTACTAATGTGCTATTATGTTTTGGTAAGTGTTCACAAGTAATACTATGTCATTCTGCTTATCTTTTGGAACGTTATTGCTCGAATGTTCTTAAATGCTATCTATCACATAGTGACATCTATAAGTTTATCAGTTTGTATTTCCCACTGAAAAATGTGTAGTTGAATTTTTCCAATAGCTATAGCTTTCAATTAACTTAGGAAAATACCTCAGAGTTTATGATTGTGTTTTATGCTAGATTTGGTAGAAGAATACAGAGTGACCGTGAAAGAAAGCTACTGTGTTTTTGAAGATTTAGAACCTGACCGATGCTATCAAGTGTGGGTAATGGCTGTGAATTTCACAGGATGTAGCCTGCCCAGCGAAAGGGCAATCTTTAGAACAGGTAAGGAGATGGTAGGGGCTTCCCAGGTGGCTCAGGGTAAAGAATCTGCCTGCCAATGAAGGAGAAACAGGGTCAAACCTTGGGTTGGGAAGATCCTCTGGAGATGGAAGTGGCAATCCACTCCTGTATTCTTGCCTGGAGAATTCCATGGACAGAGGAGACTGGCGGATATAGTCCAAGGGGGTCACAAAGAGGCGGACATGACTCACCAACTAAACAACCATAAGCAACGACAACAAAAAGGAGATGTTAAGGGGGTGTTAAGAGGCAATACTCAGTTCTCCGCGGACTATTAAGATCAACCAATAAGCATTTGTTAAGCACCTGTTGCATGCTGGGTGTTGTACGGTGCTGTGTTTGCAATAGTGAATCAGACTGGGCTCCTCTTCTCAAGAAGCTCATACTCAAGTAGGGGAGATACAAAACAAAAAGTCATAGAAATGTGTGGTAAGGGCCGTGATCCAGAACACTCTAGAAGGATATCCAAGACTGGCTGGGGCAGGGACAGGATCAGGAATGGCTTCCTAGAACTTATGCCTGAATAGAATCATTAAAGGATCAGCAGGAAGTAACAAGTTAAAGGAGTGTATTCCATCTGAAGAAGACATATGAGCACACATGTCAAGGTAAGAAAGAGTAGGGAGTGTGCAGGATACAACAAGAATTTTGGTATTGTTTCTTTGACTTAAAAACAAGGAGAAGAGGACTTGAGTTAAGAAAGGCTAGTACATAGAGTTCACACTTGCTAAGGTAAGAAGCTCAGGCTTTCTCATATGGGTGCTAGGAGCCCCCGAAAGACTTTTCAGCAATGGTATTCAGCGGGAAATGCATTCCCATGATGGAATCTTTTCACAGGGGCTTAAGCAGGTATGTCATAAGCCAAGTTTGTGTTGTATTTAAGATAGTTGTAACTACCTTAGGGGGAGAAATGACTTACTCCCTCTGTTTTATCCTTTCTTCTTGCCTTTTAAAACAACTTATTGAGTATCTATTGACGGCAAGATGATGGCAGCTAACTTTTGTGTAAAGGAAGGGACAAAAATCTTCATATTCATTTGCTTGTATATGTATGAAGAAACCCTGGTAGGATTTATAGAAGAACTTACAGAAAGCTACTATTAGAAGCTGTTTGGGGATAGGTGAAAACTGGGCGGTTTGAAAGCAAAGATGAGAGGGAGACCTTTCACTATGTATATTTTTATACCTTTTGGGTTTTCAACTCAGGACATATTTTTAAAAAAAAGAAAATTAAAATCATCCCCAAGCCCAGCAACCAGGGAAGCAGAACTGCCATAGGCAGCTCCGCAACTGCCCTGGTTCTCTCCCCGCAGCCCCCTCCACCCCTGCGATCCGGGCTGAGGACTGCACCGTGTGTTGGAACACAGCTACCATCCGATGGCGGCCCGCCAGCCCAGAGGCCACCGAGAGCTACACTTTGGAGTACTGCAGACAGCACGCTCCCGAGGGTGAGGGCCTCAGGTAAGGACACCTCTGCGTGGGGAGAGCCTGCTGTGCCAGAGACCCAGCACAGGGCTCTGGACCAGCCTCTAAGTTTATGCTCACAGAGGGAGGGAGCCACGCTTCCTAAAATGCTGCTGTGCTAATGAAGCTGTTGACTCGATTTGCAACTCCATCACTGTTCATCAATGAACTCTAAGTTTGTAACAAAGCACACACTACAATGCAGAGTGGTGGCTCCCTTGTAAGAAAAATGTATGTGAATTTTAATAAGATAGAACATTCTTTGAGGCATATTTAACTTGAATCATTAGACAGGATATTGCATATGTTCTGTGCTTTTTTAGTAGTCATACAGAATAGGTACCACCTAACTCAGGAAACTAATAGTGAGCGTGTATATAGTGTAAATTTGAATGTCTCCATAATATATTGGTAATAAAAAGGAGCTAATTACATTTATATTATCACAGACATACTTGCCTCTTCTAGAGCATGAAAAATATAGAGATTTTCCAGGAAAAAAGAAATGTAAAGCTCTCTCAATAAAAACTATGAAGCTAAAATGTATTAATAAAAGGCTGTATATCCAGTGGGTCTTTGGTAAATGTTAATTTATTTACTGAGGTGGTGTTTTCTTAACCTCCAATCTGTGGCAATAGGGAATGATGTTCCATGATGAATATTTAGATTATTGTTATTAATATCCATATTTTGCTAGAGACATTTAAAAATCAGTAATTTACTGAGGTAAATTATTTTGGCAGGATACGGAACTTGGAAATAATGGTATGAAATCAGACAGCTTTTTAATAAAGTCTATTATATAAGCTCTTGATTATCTTCCTGATCAAGCCACAGCTATTTATTTAGTCATGATGTGAGGTTTCATTCAACTGAGCAATAATTATCATTTCTTTCAAGTATGTGAAGATAAGCTTCACAAAATAATGATCAAAGGATGAGTTAACGTTGAGTGGAGTGTGTAAGGGTGAGATGTAGGCATTTCAGCCGGAGTGAGAACACAGTAAACATACAAGAAACGATGTCTCTGTTAATGTGCCAATCGCTGGAGGGCAGGACTCAATGATTAGCAAATAGCTGAGCAGTTAACTCAGAGAGAAACACACACACACAGAGACAGAGAGACTTAGGAAGAGAAAGAAAGAACAGAGGAAGACAGAGTGAGACACGGACAGACACTCAGGGCGATTATTACTGGCTTCTATTAAGCATGTACTGCATACCAAGTCACTGTCCTAACTGCCTATGGGCGTTGCTTTATTTAATCCTTCCATACACTCTGAGAGCTAACAGACGCTTTGAGAGCCTAGCAGCTAGTGAGTGGCAAATCAGGACTCAAATCTTGTTTTGTTAGATTTCAGAGTTCAAGCTGCTAACCTCTGTTGAATGTCACTCACTCATGAAAGTCCAGGACATTCTCTGCATAAAAACTCTTGATGCTGTGAGAGCATTTGAACACAAGTGCCTGAGTCCCCGGGCAATCTCTGCCATCATTCTCTATCATCAGTGAGGAAAACCCAGTTCTTTCCAAGGCAAGACCAGACATGAAGGAGGGCTTTGGAGTGAATCATCCCTGTTATAACATTGGTCCTCAGCTGGCATTTGCATAAATAACACCAGCACAGTTGGATTCTTAAATCAGCAGAAATCTGGAAACCCTGAGACCAAGTAGCCGTTTCACTGAGGGAACTGTGATGTCATCTCATAAATGTGGCTGCAGGGAGAAGGGAAAGGGGAGAAGGAAGGAGAATGGCATCACCGAGGCCCTTTGACATGTCAGGAGCTGTGCTAAGTCTCCTCTAACCCTCTCGACAATTCTAGGAGGGAGGTCGTGACTTCCATTAAATGAGACTCAGGGAGGTTAAATAATTTGGCCAAGGTATTAAATGATGGAGTGAAAGTTCAGTCCGGAGGCAAACTCAGGTTCGTCTTATTCTTTCTACTAGTTCTAAAACTTGTGTCATTACACAGACTGAGTTAACATACCTTAACAGCCCGACAACTTGGAGTTATTGTATATCCTTGGTTTCTTTTGTCATATGAAAAACATAGACGTAAAAAGAGAAATCCTTTAGTTAATGGTTTTCCTTTCTCTGGTCATTCTGAGGCTCTCAAAAAAAGTCGATTTGATATCAACTGTGAAGAATGCATTTCAAACAAATCCTTCATCAAAGCTAGATAAATCAGTGACAATTCCATTTCTAGGGGGAAAATGGCCTTCCATCAAGTTCATTAAGACAAAAGTTGAGCTTATTAAAACATGACTTGTCATTCATTTATCCCTTTGAGACTTTGCCAGTGGGTTCTCTTAATTTTTCTTGCCAAAGGAGAACATCTGAGAGGCTGGATAAACAGTTTATAGAAGTTATGGACCAATACAAGAATTGTTTGTTATTGAATGGACCTGGTCCAACAAGTTTGGAAATGAAGGGAAATTCCACATTCTGAGCCTTGTTGACAGTTTGGGGCTGTGTTGGAGATGGAGCTCTTTTCCATTAGGTGTTAAAAGACCCCTCAGTGCCAGGAGGTAGAATGGTATGTTCAATCCACAGCTCAAAGATGAGTCTCCAGGCTCTTTGGATACCTGATGAATCTCACAATAACTCATTTTTAAGGCAAGCACAATTTTGTTGGCCACGAATCACTACCCTGTTCGTTTGATAAGTCTATTGCTGACATACCACATCAGAGTGATCCCTCACGAATACAAGAAGCCTCAGTGCTTTATATCTCTGGTTGGCATCGACAAACCATGGAAATAATTCATCCTTAATTTCAGAGGTCCAGGGCTGCAAAACTCATTTGTATCTCTTTTGGTTCTCCAGTTTAAGAGTTCAGGAGGGAAGGAAAATTCGACTCTTTTGGAGTGGTCATATGTCTTGTGTCTTTGACCATCTGGTTCCTAAAACCAACTTGAAAACATTCCTTACAATGTCTGATGGTTCAAAACTCTACTGAACATTAGCTATTGAGCAATCATCTATATTGCCAACCTCTAGGATGTCAGCTGTAGACAGCTAGTCAGACAGCGGAACTGATAAACAAAGAATCTCATCATTTTTATCACCCCTAGCTAACAAAGCAAACCATCCCTAGTTTTCCATTTTATTAGAACCACATTCTTCACTTTGGTTTTCTGCATAGCAGTGCATAATTAAAGTTATTTTGTGTCTTGGAAAGAACAGCAAGCCAAGGATTGTCTGATCCCACTCACTTGTTGGCTCCATAAAGGGATTGTTATGTAAAGTTGCAGCCTCAGTGCTTGGGACAGTACCTGGCATATTGTAGCTACTCAGTACGCATGTGTTACCTGAATGGGTATATATCATGAGCACTGAATACATAATACTGACAACAACAAGAAAAGTTAGGTCAGTTTTGAGGATAATGTCATTCAAAATTGGAAGAAAAAAAAAGGCAAATTGTGCCAACAGAGTAAAGAAGAATGGTGAATGAGTTAATTTTAGTGAATGGGTACTTAATTAGGAGATAGGACTAATCTAACTTGGAAGACTGGAAACCTTTTCATGGATCACTCATAGGGAAGGACACATAACCTTATTTATCCATTGGTTACATAACCCTTGCATACATTCTAGGTTCTGTGCAAAACCCCTATGCTAAATCAGATGTAAAAACAAAACACATACCAAAAAACCCATAAAAAACTGGGTAAGAACAGGAAACTTTTCTGTGCAGCTCTTCATTACAGGTCTGTTAAATGAGTGAATGAGTGGATGGATGATGGCATTAGCCAATCTCCTTTCGTCCTTGCCAACTCCCAGTCATCCCACTGACGGGAATCTCTAGCATAGAAAAGATGGAGAACTAAACAGAACTAAGAACTAAATGAATTCAGATATTTCTCACCCTCAATCCCTGAAAAGACAGACAGCCTTAAAAGCTCTCGTCAGGAGTAGGAAGAGAAATTGAAATGAAGAGGGGAAAAAAGGATGACTAATATGAAATTGCACATATGCACACGGGGGGCATTGATTACCCTTTAGATTAGGGAGTTTAATTTTGGTTGCCAGAACATCGATCTTCAGACTGGCATTCACTCTCCCAGAATGATGACCTCTAGAAATTCCAGTTTAAGACCAAAGATGCCGGTTGACCTCTTAGAGGAGGTGTTTAAAAGCAGGGAGCCCATCGTGCTCCCGAGCTGCCTGACGTGGTGTCTGAAAGAGCCGCGCAGTTGTCTCCATGCCATCATCCTCACAGAACACACATTTGCATACTTTGGTGTGTGGGCACTGTGGCTCCAGCCCAGCAGTCGGCCCCTGTTGGGCTCGGGGGTGGGCGGGAGTGACAATCCCTGGCTTGTGTGTGGGGGCTGAGGGAGCTCCTACTCACCCTTTCCTGTTTTTCTTTGAATGCTCTCCTCAGGTTGGGTGGGCTCAAAACACTTTCAAAAATTTTCCACCGCTCGGCTGTTTCCTCAGCTGTTCCGTCTCTCCTGTGTGGAGAGAAGTCAGCAGAACTGTGGGTGGAGGAGGGAAAACTGAGAGAAATATAGTACAGGGATTAGCTGTGTGGGCTGTGCAGAAAGAAGCTGTGTACTGAATGACAAATCTGTGAGACTCAATACGCCACGAAAGTGGTTGGTAGTGCACTTCCTGCTCCCCGGCCCCGGCCAAGGCGATGGGTGGAGAGACCCTCCTGCATCCCTCCCTGGGAGCCCCCTCAGGGTGGACTGGGCTCTGGGTGCTGGGTCTCTGAGCTCCTGTTTCTCCTGCTTCCAGCTTTTGGGGTCACACATGGTAGGGCAGGAATAGAATTGTCTGTCATGGCTGGGTGATCTAGCTGGGGACACCTGCCACTTCGTCTCTATAAGGAAAAGTAAGGGTGAATTTCCTAATGAACTCAGTGCCTGATCAGGAGATGAAGAATCCCAGCATTTGAAAAACAAAAAACGTTTTTTACTAAGCTTTCAGCTGGACAGGTGATGACTGACCACACAGCCTAGGGCAATGATTTGACCTGCCCAGCCTGTGGGTAAAGGAGACAGTCATTCCTCCCCCATGCTTGCTTCATAGGATGACAGGAGCACACGCCACTGACATGATTGGGCCAAAATTCACTGAGTAATTAAGAGGTAATAGGATAACCTACCCCCCCACAACTCCACCTCCACAGAAATTCTTGGCATTCAGCTTTTTCTAAATGAAATCTTTCTTCCCAAATGAATCTGATTTAACTTTGATCATTTAAAATTCTATACACCTCCTGGTTGTATAGTAAAACCTCAGTCAATGGAAAACCAACGTCTTCTTTTACTTTTAACTTATGATCTGTCAGTTTTCAAAACGATTCCAATTGTTCACAATGAAAGACTCAGTCATACTAAAGCCACTAAAAACAACCCTGTAAGGGCAAGAGCCAGATAATGCAGAGGTAAGGAGATTGTATCACAAAGGACAGGTTAAGAACGATACCTCAATGGAACATGCAATTTAAATAGGAACTTCCTGGCAGCTAAAGAGAAAACAGAAGAGTCGGGGCGAGAGCAAGAGGGAGAAAGAAAGAGATTACATAACTCATCTGTTTTAAAAAAGGAAGCACGACACTTCACTAAGAGAGACAATTCTATTTCTTGACATTCAGTTATAAGATGAATTTTTCATGTAGATCTTTATATAAGGGCTGTTGAACAAGATAATAGTGATTGTCTTTAAGAGCAGTTTTACAAAAGAGGCAAAAGCATTCCCTGTGTAACCATTTTTTAAACAGACTCTGAAAGCATGATTTAAATCGCCATTCTGTGCAGGTAGTTCTGTGGGACCTCAGGTGATTGTCCACCTGTGTGACCTTGGAGTGACAAAGGAGAGGTTGGAGAATCCAGAAGAATGAATAGATGTTACTAGGTTCTTGGGATTCTCTGCCTGAAATGTAAATGGTATCATTCAAACTTTGGAGGGTAACTAACTATAGAGAAAACTAAACTCTAGGATCCTTCTGCTGAAAAGATCTCTTTGATGTTGTGAGAGATTCTAATTATAGGAAAGCCTAAGCTCCAGGGGTCATCAGGATTCTGCCCTCATGTTTCTACACTATTATGAACTAATAGTGATGTTTAGTTAACACTGAGTCTTATAATAAGACTCATTTATCAAATGAAAAAAAAGGCCTGTTGAAAAATATTTATTTACTATGTTTAAAAGAAAAAAAGTCAACATATAAAGAATTTCCTTCTTAGTCCTGATTTAACCAAAAATTTTCATCGTAAACAAAAAATTCCACATTTATGGTTAATTAAGGTTTTATAAATGGTTTCCAACAGCCGAAACTGTTTAGTTTGTTGTTCTTGTATTTCATGTTGCTTATGTTCTCATAGACTTTTCTTCTTATTCTGTTTCTCCTTCCCACCCCTTCTCACCCTGTGCTATCTTACAATTATGTTTTTCAAACGTAACAGATCATTAAAACAACAACAACAGCTGGGATACTCGTTAGAGTTTAGATTCACAGGCCCCTCTTAAGGATTCCTATTCAGAAGGTCTAATATGCCCAGGCAGGTGTGGGAAACACTACTTTACTAGCTGGTCCCCATAGAGCCCAGCAATGAGCTCTCTTCACAGTTCACATTAAATGGTGTTGATTGACTGGCTGAATGTTGGTGCTGCCAACTGTAAGAGCCCACTGTGTTTTTAAAAAACAGTTCATACTTAGCCATCTGCTTGCTCTGCAGTGACAGCACCATCCGTAGGCTGCTTCCAGGAGTCATGGCATTGGGCTTCTCCATGTTGTTTGTACACATGCCACCCCCTTTTCCTGGGAGGAAATATGTTCAGATCCAGGTATTGGACATGGCAGTGCAGGGGATCACCACTCCTCGTGGTGACCAGCCCTCAGCTTACCTTGAGCACATGTACATCTTCCATCCAACACAAATTGTTGAATTATAAAATTCCTAGAGAAGTTACTTTATAGAATTCAAACTAATGTGCATTTTGCAAACACATTTAACCAGCTTCTGAACTTGTAATATAGCTCTGAAAGTAAATTGTTTAATTAACTTTGGATAGATAATACATAAATATGGTACAAATTCAAAAGACACAAAAAAGAATACAGTGAAAATTGTCTCCTTTCTATCTATACTTCATTTACTCATTTCTCCCCGCCCCCAGAGGCAGTTGCTGTTATCTGATGCATATTTATCTTTTTAGATAGTCTGTGCATATATAACAGCTATATTTTTTCAACAAATTGTAGCATACTATATATATTTCTTCCACCTTATTGTACTTATTTAAAAATATTTCTTGGTATCTCATGGCAATACGAATGGAATGGCATCAGTTTTAAAAAAACAATTTCATTGTATTCTAAGAATATAATCAATTTATTTGACTAATTGAGAGGCACTTAAGTTGTTTCCATTGTCACAGAGTACTGAGGAAAAAACCTTGTGAATATATCATTTCATACATGTGCAAGTATATCTGCAGGATAAATTCCTAGAAGTATCATGATTGGTTAGAGAGTAAGAACATTTTGAGTTCTGATAGATATTACCAAATTGTCTCCATAGACGCTGTAGCTGTTTGCACTCAGGCAGGCAGCGTGTAAGAGTGTTTGCTTCTCCATACTTTTGCCTATACAGGGTGTGATAAAACTTGATCTTTCACAGTTTGATAAGTAGAAAATGGAATCTCATTATAGTTTCATTGTGCATTTCTATTATTGGGTTGAACATCTTTTTGTATGTTTCAGAGCTCCGTACTTCCTTTTCTATGAACTTTTCATTTCCTTTACCCATTTTTTTCCTATTAGAGTATAGTATTTTTTATTATTGATTTGTAGAAGTTCTTTTTTTTAAAGGACATCAGTCTTCATCTATGATACAAGCTGCAATTTAAATTTTTTTTGCTGTACATATTTTTTTTAATGTTAATACTAGTTAATACATACTTTCAAGAGGAAGTATGGAGTAGGGAATCCAACTTTATTTTTTCTAATATGGCTATCCAGCTTTGCCAACATTTTCCTTTCTGATTTGAAATAGTTCCATTATTATATATTTAAGAACTTATGTGTTTGGTGCTATTCCCAACCTTTATAAACTGTTCCTTTGACCCATCTATTTATGCCCTGGTACCATGCACTCTTTATTATTATAACTATAATTTTAGAAGTCATGTAGATTAAGTTGCCCTTTCATGGCATTGTTTTGCTAGTTTATTTCTCACACGGCCTTTAGAGTCAGACTGTGTAGTCCCCTCTACTCCTCTGCCCCTGATAATTTGGTATTTGTAGAGATCATGTTAAGTTGATAGATTAATTTAGGGAGCATTGCAATTTTTATGATTGTTGCATTTTCCTTTCCAAGAACTGATCTGCCTTTCCTTTTCATCAAGTCTTTAGTGGGCTTTCCTTCATTATCGTTTTCAAAAATAGTTTTCATATAAATCCTGCATACTTTTGCTATGTTTGCCACTATTCTAAAGAAGGTCTTTATTTTGCCTTATCTTCTATCTAGCTGTTATTTGTATATGAAAGATTATGATTTTTTATATTAGATTCACATCTAGCTCTCTCACCAAATTCTGAGCTTTTCAGCTGAGTTTCTTCAGTTTTCTAGATAGCAGTCATATTATCAGCAAGTGATAATAATTTTACCTCCTACTTCTCAGTTGTTTTAATCTCATGTCTCTCTGATTTAATAGGAATGCTTTTAGTATTTTCTCATAAGCATTAAGTCCCTAATGGTTTTTTACTTCATAAAGATCCTTTTCAATTCTCATGTGAAATATTTCTTGCCCCATTGTCTATGGATTGTTGTGGCAAACTTCTCGGTCATCCCCTGCAAAAGCTAAAGAATGAAAGGGATCGAACTAGAGAAGCCTTTGTTACATTGGACAAACATCGGCCTTCGGGGGTCTTCCACTCATTTCCATCTGAAATAGCAAAAGAGGGACCAGTCTCATTCAAATGGCAGCCCTTCAGACTTCTGAGGAGACAGTCGGTCTCCTTTGAATATTTCTCTCTGCCTTACAACATTGGAGTTTAACAATATTCACATTCCCAGAACCTCCAATATGAAGCCTTCCCTTCCCACTGTACTATGGTGCTTGTAGAGAGGATCCCACACTTATGACCCAGAGTGAAACTCTTTGAGTCATATTTCTTATTGCGTTTTGGATTTTATTATTTTCTCTGAACTTCTAAAATCATCAGACTGGTCACATTGTTGATAAGACTGAATTCTCTTCTTACCTAAGCACCAATAACTCGCTGGGGTTCCATGTGCTATTTAATCAATTACCTCAATTTGGACATTCTGTGAATTTGAATTCTACTCTAGACTATGTGAAGCTCATTATAACCATGTGGATTCAGTTGCAATTATGACAAGTTTTTGGTTTTGAGATAAAAATATCATAATCTATGGAGGAGTGCCACTCTTCAGATTTCAAATTGTAAAATTTGTAGAGTTTTCATTTGGCTCAACAGTAGGGACAGCTGACATGAAAACTTTTGTGGCATTCAAGTGAGGTCAGACAGAATAAATAGACATAGAGTTGAACCATTTTTATCTGAGCTTTTTTGCCTTCTTGGTGTTTGAGCATATGATAGCAACTTATAAACAACAAAACCCTACCATATTTCATATTACTTTCATTTTCATGCCTGGTGCTTTTATAGATTCAGTGAGGGCACGGTGCATATTTGTCATGTCTACATGACCTGTTTGCACAGTGATCCCATATATTGGATTCTGTACCATGTAGACTTTTGTTCTTTAAATGACTAATAAGACATAGCATGTAATTGACTCTCTCTCGCTCTCTCTATATATATGTATATAATTTCCTCCTTGACAGACTTCATAAAATTTAAGAGCAAAACTTAACCCCAGAACAGCATCCTTGGCATTTAACATCTGCATTATCACAAAATGAAACCCGTATGTTCTATCCAATTTCTAGAGATGAAATTTCCTCACCTAGTCCTGTCAAGCAGGGGCAGGACCTGAGCATATGATAAGTGATCAATAAATATTTATTTAATGAGTAGATGAAGTCTGAAAGTCAGTTCAGATCTGAGTGTGCTTATTGAGACAAGTCCTGGTGAGAGATCAGTCCTGGGTGTTCATTGGAAGGACTGATGCTAAAGCTGAAACTCCAATACTTTGGCCACCTCATGCGATGAGTTGACTCACTGGAAAAGACTCTGATTCTGGGAGGGATTGGGGGCAGGAGGAGAAGGGGATGACAAAGGATGAGATGGCTGGATGGCATCACTGACTCGATGGACATGAGTTTGAGTGAACTCCGGGAGCTGGTGATGGACAGGGAGGCCTGGCAATTCATGGGGTCGCAAAGAGTCAGACACGATTGAGCAACTGAACTGAACTGAACTGAAGCTTGTTATAATTAATGTACACTGAAAGCATATCTTCAGTCATCAGTTCAAACAAGATCAGCAATACATTTACCCCAGAGTAATGATCTAGATGCTAGTTTAGAATTGTATTTTTAGTCATAGGACCTGGCGTTTTGTTAATTAGTTGAAGCATAATTAGTTGTCGGTGGACATGTGTCTCAATTTCATCCATCCGCTCTTCCCCTGCATCTAAAGAGAGTACCCTCCAAGGGCCTGGTCAGGTGGTAGGTTCTGAAATTACAACCAATAAGGTTTGGGGAATTTACAGGGACCTTTTTCAGGGGCAAATACTAAATAGCAAATACACAAATAGACCCAGGCTTCTCCCCCTGTGGCCTCTCCTGCTGAGAAACGCATGGAGTTTCCCTGCTTTTAGACACAGGGCTGCTCTGGTTGGGGAGGGATTGTTACTCTGTACAGATTTTCTGCTTTGAAAAAGTCTAAATTAATTTGTTTTCTGGACCAATGATACTTTTTCCTTTTCATGGTCCTTCATGGTATTCTCTAAGGTAGGTACTGAGAATGAAATAAATCAACAGAAGGAGGAATAACCTGAAAAAGAAAATCAATCTGAGAATGAACAGTGGCCACTCTTTGATTCTAATGACTTTGTAGAACATTCATTAATAACAAAATAAACCCAAAGAAAATAAAAACAAACAAAGCAAACAGTTTAAAAAAAACACAAAACACCTCTCCCTCTGAGAATGGATTTGAAGGCTATTGTACTATTGTTTTCAATGACTAGTATCCAATGCACATCTAAGAGGGACAGGATTCTGATTCTGTAGCAGAATCAGATTAGAACTTCTTTTATTAGCAAGGAGCCTAACTTGTCCAAAGTCTCCCCAAATGGAGGCTAAAAGAGCACTTGTATACTTTGTTTGTATAAATGCTCTGCTGCTGCTGCTGCTGCTAAGTCACTTGTCGTGTCCGACTCTGTGCGACCCCATAGACAGCAGCCCACCAGGCTCCCCTGTCCCTGGAATTCTCCAGGCAAGAACACTGGAGTGGGTTGCCATTTCCTTCTCCAATGTGTGAAAGTGAAAAGTGAAAGTGAAGTCACTCAGTCGTGTCCGACTCTTCGCAACCCCATGGACTGCAGCCTACCAGGCTCCTCTGTCCATGGAATTTCCCAGGCAAGAGTACTGGAGTGGCTTGCCATTGCCTTCTCCAATAAATGCCCTAGGATATGATAATCATGCAGATTAAAGAGAACAGAAAAGAGGCACAAAAATTATTCCAGCTCATTTCCAAGTTCAGAACTCCATCTTCAAATCCAGCAAGTCCATTTAGCTTAAATGGTTGGGATGTTACAGTGTACTTGCCGAGTCTACTGCCATTCCAATACCACCATATTTTTCTTTTGTTGTAAATGGGAGGTTTAGGAACAACAACTTTGGGGATTTTATTTGGCAATTAGAATTCTTTCTTGCCAGGATTAAGTTTGCCCTAAAGGATGTTGTCTTATTTAGAGATCCTCAGTTTCATTAACTTGGGTGGCTTTGACATGATGGCTATATACAAAATCATCACTTCAAGTTTTTCACTATTCAGGATCTGTTAATGAGATAGTGTTTTTTTGTGTCATAGATTAGTTTAACATCATCTTAATCCACAAGTGCCCTCTTGGCCAGAATTTCATAAAGAAAACAATGTATGCTTAGAGACTCATTAACCACAAAATTAGTCTATTTTCTGAATTAAAAAAAAAAAAGTTTCATTGACTCTATTCCAAAGAGCATTCTGGAAGGCATAATATTAGACAAAAGTTGACCAAGGTAGAAATGATTTGATAAAGTAAACTTACTGGAAGATGACCATTTTATAGAATCTGACTTGCTAACTCCATGGTCATAAAAAGGGAAAAATAAGTGATTTGTTAATAAAAGATTTTCATGCACTGCAGGACTGAAATATGATGTATTGTTTAGCATGTAGCATTATATTTAAAATTATTATTTTCCTTTCATGTTTAGATCTTTCTCTGGAATTAAAGGACTCCAGCTGAAAGTTAATCTCCAACCCAATGACAATTACTTTTTCTACGTGAGAGCCATCAATGCCTTTGGGACAAGTGAGCAGAGTGAAGCCGCCCTCATTTCCACCAGAGGTACTTCCTTTGCACACAGAGAACTACTTCCAAGCATTCCCGTTCCTTCCCTCCCACCACTCAGAGAAGACATCCTAGAGGGCCACTTCTTAAGCTCCCAGTCTTCTGGCAATGCTAGGTTTCTGGCATAAGGACCCAGGGTTGGCCAAAGGTCAAGGTGTTTCTTTTACTTTTCTGGTTTAAGACATTCTCAACCTTGGCTACCCATTAGCTATCAGTCAAATGCTTAAAATATTAAAAAAGATGTTGGGGGTCCACTCCCGAAGATCCTGATCTAATTTACTGAGATATGGGCTCTGACATGTTTTTAATCTGCTCAGATGATTCTTGTTTGGTTTACAATCTGCTGTATATGGTGGGTATGTTTTGAGTCTGTGAGTGTGTTTGTGTGGTGGGATGAAGATATTCTTGATACGTGACACTGCGAACTCCATGAATAATCTTCCAGTCTTATTCTTCCAATTATTTTCCATGCCTAGCTCATGATTGGTGCCGATTTATGTTTGTTGAATACATGAATGTATGAGTAACTCAAGAAAATGATAACTATTCAAGGGCCTTTTGGGGAAAATACCCTGAATGGTGCAAATAAAAAATACCGGGCTGTTCTCAATTATTGTGAAAAGAAATGAGAAATGGAAAGGTAATCATTTTTTATCTTATCCGAGACCCAGAGATTGAGGCAGAAACTTGAGGGTGGCCCATTAAGTGACTTGCTTAACCAGCAAAAAGTTGTGCACGGGCCATGTGTGTTGTGTGATGTGGTTAGGGACTGCGTGATGTTTGTAAAGAGAGAAAACGGGGTAACTGTCTGTCCAGAAGTGTGTTCCCTGCAGTCCTAGTGTGGTGCCTGTACCTTCCACTGTTAGAATCACTCCTGGAGGTTACACCAGTGCGTCTTCAGACTTGAACGCACACATGGGTCTCCTGAGGAACTTGTTAAAATAGAGATTGTGATTCAGGAAGCCAGGGGGAAGGCCTGAGATTCTGCCTTTCTAAATAGTTTCCAGGTGAGGTAGGTGCTGGGTGGGGAGCATACTTCATATAACAGAGTAGGTGCTAGATTTGGACCGAGGGGGGTTTCACACATCTGTGGCACCAGGCAAGGTGACAAGTCACTAGCTCACAAGTCCTGATCATGGATGGAATTTTGCCATGGACCTGAAAACACCCTGGGGGGGATTTTGATTTCAGAAACAAGGGGAGACTAAAATCTGAAAGGTGGGGCTTGGCCAGGGACATGGTGGTCATGTTATAATCCTGTTTTCTGATCGCAATAGGAACCAGATTTCTCTTGTTGAGGGAAACGGCTCATCCTGCTCTGCAGATTTCCTCCAATGGGACAGTGATCAGCTTCACTGAGAGGAGACGGCTGACAGAGTGAGTAGAAGGAGAAGGCACGAGAGGCCTCGGGTGGCCTCACCTGCCACATCCTTGGTTGGGTGCACTTGCTGTGTGACAGCAAGCACGAATCGCAGAGTTCGGTGATGGTTCGTTACTAAGGGAAGGTCATGGAGATAGTTCAGTCATGGAGCAAGTGTCAATATTTTTATTGGAAATACAAGCACAGATGGTTTTGTTTAACACATAGACTGTTTTAAGGCATTATCTCTGGTTCAGTGAAAAAAGAGCCAGAGTTCAGTCTTCTATTGTTTTCAACAGCACATCAGATTTTTTATCAATCCACTTGAAAAGGAATAGAGGAGAGTGACATTTTGTGGAGTTTCTGGAGCTGGCCACGTGCAGGACTCTCAGGATCTTGCCCCCTCTCCCCCAGAGGGGCCCACAAGTGAACATATTAGTCATTCAGTCGTGTCTGACTCTTTGCAACCCCGTGCACTGTAGCCCCCCAGGCTCCTCTGTCCATGGGATTCTCCAGGCAAGAATACTGGAGTGGGCTGCCATTTCCTTCTCCAGGGCTGACCCAGGGCTCAAACCCTCCTGATTGCAGGCAAATTCTTTACTGTCTGAGCCACCAGGGAAGCCCCCGACAAAAGGAAGCAGCAAAGTAAAAAGAAGGCAGAAGCTGAGGGCATAGCACGGAGAGTGCTCTGCAATTTGTCTGCAGTCACTCATGGTTATTTTGAGGGTCCAAATGGAAGAAAGTGAAAGACTTTCGAAAATCGTAAGCCATGGGAAACACGCTCCTGTAGGCACTGATGTGCCTGGGGTGGACAGCCAGCAAGCTCTCACTGCCGCCCTGAGCCCGCCAACGGCGACTCGCACTGCTTTCTTCCTGGACTGCTGTTCACCTGTCTGTGGCTCAGCCCAGGTGTTACCTGCTCCTGGAAATGGCCAAGCCTCCTTTGCACTCTGGTGCCCCGTGATCGTATCTACACAGAGCTCTGAGCACCTGGGGCATCATTCATCAGCTGCTCCATCTCAACTGGTCCTCAAGCAGCCCTGTCTTCCACATCCTTGAATCCCCAGAATCTATCCTAGGGTCCAGAACACTGGAAGTGCTAAACATGTACCGATGAGTGAATTCAGGGGGAAAAAAAAGATTTAAGAAATAGATTGAGCTTTTCTGTCTCTTTTGGATTTCTCAAAAACTCAAAAGAGAAAAGAAGTATATTGGAAGTTGGTTCATAGATGACTGATGATAATAACTGTTCAGTTCAGTTACTCAGTTGTGTCTGATTCTTTGCGACCCCATGGACTGCAGCACACCAGGCTTCCTGGTCCATCACCAACTCCTGGAGCTCACTCAAACTCATGTCCATTGAGTCGGTGATGCCATCCAACCATCTCATCCTCTGTCGTCCCCTTCTCCTCCTGCCTTCAATTTTTCCCAGCATCAGGGTCCTTTCCAATGAATCGGTTCTTCCCAACAGGTGGCCAAAGTATTGGAGTTTCAGCTTTAACATCAGTCCTTCCAGTGAATATTCAGGACTGATCTCCTTTAGGATGGACTGGTTACATCTCCTTGCAGTCCAAGGGACTCTCAAGAGTCTTCTCCAACACCACAGTTCAAAAGTATCAATTCTTTGGCACTCAGCTTTCTTTATAGTCCAACTCTCACATCCATACATGACTACTGGAAAAACTATAGCTTTGACTAGACGGACCTCTGTTGGCAAAGTAATGTCTCTGCTTTTTAATATGCTGTCTAGATTGGTCATAGCTTTTCTTCCAAGAAGCAAGTGTCTTTTAATTTCATGGCTGCTAATAATAATAGATAATAATTGTAATGTATTTGATAGAATTATGTTAATTATTAATATGAAAATTAGTTCATACATATCAAGCAACCAGGTTTTGCTCCAGGGAGCAAGCGCCCATCAGTAGCCACCTCTCTGAAATGAGGTTGTCGGGTAAAGACACGAGAAAGGGAAATACATTCCCTTGTGTAATCATTTTCTCACCTGTTAAAGGGGAGCGGGAGATGGTGCTGACTGAATATTAATGCTGCTTAAATTAAAAATGCTTCCTTGCTGTTTCAGCCATTTCAAAGCAAAACTGAGCAATTCATGCAAACAAGGTCACCCATCAGCAGGTGAAAGTGCTTGGTTCACTTCACCATGCCGGTTACAAAAATAGCTGAGGTGAGACAAAAAGAGACCTTTCAACAACCTCTTAGGCATACCTACTGCCATCTAAAGAGGCCCCAGTCCCCAAGACTGTTGACCGCAAGCCTCTCCAGAGCACGAACAACACAGCCACTCCGCCTGCACTGCCCCCGCTCCGGCCTCCCCAGACGCCTGCTGTCCAGCAGCAGCACCTGGTTTGGTCTCTGTGCTCAGGAAGGTCCTCAGACACAGGAACTCACGGTTAAAGGTTTTAGAGATTCCATTTTGTGTGTGTGCAAGTTTGGGGGAAAAAACTTTCCAAGTCATACTCTCTTAGAATTCTCCTCTTGCCTCCTTTATATTTCCTCACTCCCTTTGAAAGCGGTGCATGCTGTCTCTTCAGTCCTGTCCGACTCTTTGTGACCCTATGGACTGTAGCCCACCAGGCTCCCCTGTCCATGGGATTCTTCAGGCAAGAACACTGCAATGGGTAGCCATTCCCTTCTCTAGAGGATCTTTCTGACCCAGGGATTGAACCCATGTCTCTTATGTCTCCTACATTGGCAGGTGGGTTCTTTACCACTAGGGCCTCGGATTGTTGCCATTTCTTTTTATCCTATGCATGTGTTCAGTCATTCAGTCACGTCTGATTCTTTGCAACCCTATGGACTACAGCCCTCCAGGCTCCTCTGTCCATGGAATTTCCCAGGCAAGAATACAGAGTGAGTTCTTCCCGACCCAAGGGTCAAACCTGAGTTTCCTGCATTTCCTGCATCAGCGGACGGGTTCTTTACCACTGAACCACCCAGGAAGCCCTCTTTTTTTTTTTTTTGAAGCCCTCTTCTTTTTATCCTATCATTATTCTAATTATTTTCTAGTTCCCAGTTCCTCTAAGGATGCTGTGTGTAATACATGTGTGTTGTGTGTGGCAGCAGAAATATGTTAAAAGCATGTTGAATGTTTAGGGAATTCTGTGGCCCTCAGGTCAAGGTCAGGGACAGCATGAACAATGAATGTCTTTAGTCAGATTCCAGCAGTTTCCAAGGATAGAATTCTGCTTAAACTGTGGGTACGTTTATGAATGTCAATGTCTGTGAAGTAAAGGTTGCCAATTCCTGATCAACTTTGCCTGCAGAATCCCATCAGTGCTGGGTGAGGAGCTTCCTGCCTGTGGCCAGCACTACTGGGAAGCCACCGTCACACACTGCCCGGCTTACCGACTTGGCATCTGCTCCAGCTCAGCTGTGCAGGCTGGTGCCCTGGGACAAGGAGAGACCTCGTGGTACATGCACTGCTCCGAGCCACAGAGGTAAGCTGGGGCCTACCCTGCTTCACTTAATTGAAGTGTCTTGAGTTGACGTCTAGGCCGAGGGCTCTGAGGGGTCTAATAAGTAGCCTCTCACTTCCCTGCCCAAGTTCTGAGCCAACTGAGAAAGAAAAGAGTCAAGTATTGAGTAGGCCGAAAAGTTCATTCAGGTTTTTCTGTAAATGAACTTTTGGGCCAACCGATACATGGAGACTCAACTATTACTCTGATTACTGAGGAAGCCAGTTTTAGAGAATGTGGTTCATATGTGAGAGCAAAACTGTTTCTTATCTTGAATCCTCCTTAATAGACTTGTACCCACCCAAAGCCTTGGCCAGGCCAGCTTCCTATACTGCAGGACAGAGTAGGTTCCTAGAAAAGGATGTGTGTCTCCTCAGGAAGCTCATAAAGAAAAGTTAGAAAAGTGGGTGTGTGGCCAGGTTTTCCTTCGAAGTCCACCCCAGGGTGGGGAAGAGACCACATGGGTAATGCTGAAAGGGCTCCCACCACGGAGGAGTCAATAGGACTAAGGAAGAAGTGGATCCCAGCACCCCGTCCCCCCCACCGCCTCTGGTCTATATTAGGGGTTGCAAGCTACAACCCACAGGCCAAATATGACCTGCTGACTTTTTTGTAAATGAAATTTTATTGGAACACAGCCAAGTTCATTTGTTTACATATCGCCTATGGTTGCTTTTGTGCTACAATGGCAGAGTTGTCTAGTTATACCAGATACCAAATGGCCACCAAAGCCTAAGATCCTTACTGTCTGGCCCTTTACAGACAAAGTTGACTAACCCCTGGTCTATATTATTGTTGTGACTGACCTGGGGTTCTTGGACTCTTTTTCTGTTGTTGTTTTACATCTTTTTAATTTGTTGTTTTTGTTTTATGTTTTGGTTTTTTGACCATGAGGCATGTGGGATCTGAGCTCCCTGACCAGGGATCAAACCCATACCCTCTGTGTTGGAAGGTGGAGTCTTAACCCCTGGAGCACTCGGGAAGTCCCTTAGACTCTTTAGTCAATTTCCATTGATAGGAATCTAGACTAGGAATTCAGGCAAGGCTTTACTGGGACTCGTGCTGCAGCAGGAGTGAGCAAAGACAAGGAACAGCTTCCCTTGCTCCCTCCCTGAGGAGGGGCGAGCTGGTCCCTTAAATGGAATGAGGGTAAAGGTGGATTGGCGGGTCAGGCTGGAGCAGTGGCTTAGGGGGTCTGCCCACCCCCTTGGTGGTGCCGTGTGTGTGTATCCCGTGCAGTACCCTGCTTTTGCTTCCAGCACCTCAGAAGTGGCAATTGAGTTTGGGCCTTTTGTATCTTGCTCATAATTCGCCCCAACTGGGCATGCGCATGGTTATTTTTAGTTTCTTTGTACTCTGTTCCTCAAGAAGACTTTTGTCCAGGTGCAAGTGCTGTAGTAAATGGTCCCATGCTGTAGGCTGTCTCATTAGTATTGTCTAATTGGTTGATATGGAAAAGCCATAAACCTGCATTAGTCTCAGAGATAAGGCAAGCATGCTGTGAACTGAACATGTGCACAAGACGGTCTAATAAAAGAGCATGAGATTGGAGCCGGGAACCTAATGTGAGTTCTGGCTCCATTCTTGACTAGCATCCTGTTGACTACTCACCAGAAGTTGGTTAATCCTGTGAGCAGATCTGTCTTGGTTAATCTGTGCCTCATTTGTCTTGTCAGGGGACAGTGACACCTAGTCTACTCCATTTGGGGGTTGTGAGGGTCACATGAAGTCAGGTACAAGGAAGAGCTTTAGAAACTGTAAAGACTCAAATGTGAGGCATTATTCAAATGGAATGCTTAAAAAGGAAGCAGTGCTTGCAAGTTCCCAGAAAAAGGCCCACAGACTGGATTTTGCTTGTTTCTCACTGCACATCTCTCCCTGTATCCTACTTGACAGAGTCTGATTCCCTGACAAGGTTCACAAGGACTCCATCTCCAAGAGCTGTTCAAAGTCACACTCCATCAAATCAGAGCAATTATGATTAATTGATGTTCAGTGCTGTGTGATCCTTGAGGACCCATCCTCTGCCCAGAGTTGAAAAATCATTCAAACCCAGAGTTTGTGATTGGTAGACTTAAGAGTTGGAACTAGGTATTGATTTCATGAAGATTTCCTTAGACAACTGAACCCTTAAGAACCTAAAGGCAAGCCTCCAATAACAAAGTTCTAGACTCTAGAGAACAGAACAGTTAATTTCATTCAGCAGGTTCAACAGCTTTGGTCTTTGGCTTCTGTCACCCAGGGTAGGTTCTGTAGATTCTGGGAGAAGGGATGTGCCTGCCTGTTATGATCACAGCACAGAGAGGTCAGGTCTTAAGTGCCTCAATCCCTGGTCCAAACAGAGCACCCTGGCCTTCAGGGCACTGAGAGTGCTGCTACAGCAGAGCCTCCTGTGTTTTTCCATTTTTCTGGCTTCGTGATTTAAATGAAGCAATATTACTCTGGATTCTACTTGCATCTCGTGTAAGATGTCACGGTGGGGTAGGAGAAATGAAGAGTTTTAAGGAGAAAGAATCAGCTGCATTTCTTCCTGTCTGTCCCTAACTTACTCCTCTAGTTCAAGGCTTCACTTCCTTTACCAGTTTCTCCCACAGCCCCCAGGCCTGTGCTCTTCTTCTAGTCTCTAACCACTCCACTCTCTAAGTGTCACCACTGGCAAATATTTCTAAAACATCATTTGCATCATGTCCCTTCCTTTTCTGCTAAAGAAATCTACAAACATAAACAATGGTGTCAGCACTCTGGGACCACAGTGAAGGCGGGAAGCCCGGAAGAAGGTAACCAGGCTGGGGGATGGGAGTCCTGAGGGAAGCAACCACCAGGGTGGAAGGGAGTCTGGGCTCACTGTCGGCCAGCAGTGAGATACACCAGGGTGGGCGACACAGGTAGGGACCCTCGCCCAGTTCCAGGGTCAGGCAGGTGTCAAGAATCAGGCTTCCGAATGACCCCCGTCTGAACCAGAGCTAGCAGGCCAAAGGATGGGGAGGGAGTCAGGCCACAGACAGACAGGCCTTGTTTCAGGCCGGAATGCAGCTTGGAGAATGAAGAGATGTGCTCAGTGGGAAATGGGGCAGAAGCAGGACGGGGCGAATTCCAGGCCCTGCAGAATGGTTGGGTCCAAGGCTCCATGGAATGTCTTTCCCTCCTTGACCTCATGGTAGCAACTTGCTCAAGGACTGACTGGGGCTGAGCCTGTGGGCACTGGGGATCTTCCAAGCAGGATAGGGAAGTAGCTCAGATGGGCATTAAGAACCCTCTTGACCAGTCCTGTCCAGTCACACATTCTGAAAAGCTAGGAAAACGGTAGATGTGGCTATTGAGCACTTGGAATGTGGTTAGCAAGACTGATGAACTGAGTTTTGAATTTTCCTTAATTCTAATGTAAGTGGCCATATGTGCCTCTTGGCTACTGTATTAGACAGGGCAGACCAGTATAGAGCCTGGCCTCTGACTTACCTATCCAGGTAATACTCTCAAAGTCATTCACATGTCCCCTCCTAACTGGTCAAGCAGGTGACATACAGGTTTATTCTGCCACCTCATCATTGCCTCCGCTGCCCCCACAGCTTGGATCACCTCGCTCTTTTCCCCCTTATCCAGTCCTGACCTTTCTCTGGCTGAACGTGTACCCATCTGCTCCCCAAGCCTTCTGTAAGAACGCCAGCTACACTGCTATTCCCCATCATTGCCACCCACAGCCTCTGTGTGCTTTACAGGTTCTAAAATTTCATAGTGTTCTGCTATATTTCACATTGGCAAGGCACTGAAAAGGTCCTTGATCATTGTGGAAGTCTTGCTTACCTTCCATCCCCGTAAACCTCTGCCCTTTTGAATGAGCTTCGTCCCGCAAGGAAGTTGCCAACTTGCCATTCCCTGCACTCAAGCTTCTAGGTGTTTAAGAGAGACGCTGCAAGTCTTCGGGTCCTTCTGTGCCTCACCAAAGGTATGCAGGTTCTAGGCCCCAGTCTGTCCAGTGTCACTCCCACCCTCAGACCTGTCAGAGCCACAGACCACACACCTGTCCCTCAGCTCTGCTCTTCTCCTGCTTTCAGGGCCCCACCCTCTGTTTCTAAGATTGCCAGGAGAAAACTCCCACCTTATGTTACTCTTTTGCACAGAGCAGTTTCACTTTTTCTGTTCAGGAATTTCTCGCTCCCAACCCGTCCTTGAACCTTTTCTTTCACAACCAAACCCAGTCCGTGAAATGTGTCAGAAAGCACTTTCCCCTTCTGTGCCCGGAGCTGGAGTCTGAGCCCCAGCCTCTGCTAAAGTCATAAACAGTTTTCCTTCTAAGTTCAGTAGAATATGGGTTTCCTTGAAGGCAAGGACAGTACGCTGTCGTCCTTCATATCCCCCAGAGGTGCAGAGGTCTAACAAAGTGTGGGACATACACATATGCCAGTGAAAACATGGTGAACTGAATGTATCTGAACTTAAGAGAGAAATCAAAGGTAACCCCCCTTGGCTGTAAGGCTGCAGAAAACATGGAGATGAAAAGGAAAGTTGGTTTGGGGCAGGGGCATTGTACAAAGGATGAAGTTGGACAGAAATAACGACATATTTCTTAAGCTTCATTAAGGCCCTTATATAAGGTACTTACAAATTTTTTAAATAGTAAAATTAATGCATTTTATGGAAGGCGAGCCTGCAGTACTTTTTAAAATACATGGCAGCCTCAAAGGAGTTTTATTCAAAAGAATGACACACCATGAATGCGGTAGTTAAAACATGTGGGCAGCTGGGAAAGAATTAAAATGTGGAGAAAAATCACAAGGGAGGCATATGTTGGTTATTCTGGGCCTGCCTTCTAATGTAGAAGTAGCAAAATTATTAAAAAACGCTCGTTTGTTGGGAAGAGCTATGCATTTTAGCATCTAGGAGGGATCTGGCTAAGGTATTTGGGGCAATGTTACTGCAACTCCTTATTGTGAACTGAGATCAATAATTGCAAAATCGGTTGTCTCCAGGGATTTTCTTTATCGTAGTCCTTCAAGATTTTCAAAGTTTTCAATTCCCATTCTGTTCCATTTCAGATACACATTTTTCTACAGTGGCATTGTGAGTGATGTCCACGTGACTGAGCGTCCCGCCAGAGTGGGCATCCTGCTGGACTACAGCACCCAGAGGCTGCTGTTTATAAACGCTGAGACTGGACAGATGCTCTTCATCATCAGGCACAGGTTTAACGAGGGCGTCCACCCTGCCTTCGCCCTGGAGAAACCCGGAAAATGTACTTTGCACCTGGGAATAGAGCCCCCTGATTCTGCAAGGCAGAAGTGATCGTTGGCTTTCAGAGTTTCCAAGAGCAAAATTCAAATTTCGGAGGAGGGAGTGCTCTGTTGTTCTCTCCTGTGGGTGCTCGACAGCATTCAAAACACACTTGCATGAATGATAGCTCCATGCACAGTGATCAACACGCGAGCCAAACCAGCAAGAAAACCTTGAATTTCTAGAGTGCCGTGTGGGTCGAGGATGGAAAAAGCAACCTCTGCCCTTCAGGTTATGGATGTTTGAGTTCTTCCCTAAGTGGAAAGGATTTATACCTGACTTGGGAATCGAAATAGCGAAATGGACTCCCACTTGTGTTGCTGGTGAAAGAAATCCTCAGAGGGACAGGTCTATGTCCCTTCCTGAGTGAAGGGAAGGTTGTGCTGGTAATACATCTCCTCCGACAAGAAACAACTACTTTTTCCATAAGAGAAATGTCACCTCACTTCACTAAAGAATGCTGAGTCCTAATCAGTAGAGAAAATGTTTTAACCATTCTAAGCTGATAATGAACTCTTTTGTAACCATTATGAGTCTCTTTTCCCTGAAATTTTAAATGTAGAAAAATGCTAGATGTTAGAGATTTCCTTTTTGTTAAATAAATGGTTAGAGTCTATAAAACAAAACATGTTATGTGAACTTATTACATGTGACTTGTGAGCCTGGCATCTCTGGACGGGACAAACTGTGGCTAAAGAGTCACCATACTGCAGTGGGTGATATTACCACTTATTTACATGTGAGAATTTACACATGTAAGCTTTAAAATCTAAACATTTTCAGCCTATAGTTACAGACAACTACCAGAAACTCAGAATCTCTTTCTGCTAAAAATAAAATGGTTGGTCATTTTAAGATATATTGAATCTCTCCAAATCTTCCTAAAATATATATGTGTAGAGTTGATAAATATAAAATGCATGTTGAGATGATTGCTCTTGTTCTCCACAAGACAAATACTTTGTACTTGTAGGTTTCTTTAACATTATGAATTCAGTTGTTTTCTTATATCAAGAAATAATGTCCTACTTTTGGTACATACCCTAAAATCTATTGTTTAATAGTTGGAAAAGCCAAATTGGGTGTATAATACATTAACAGAGTGACTTCAAAGCCTTCCTCATCCTGCTTTGAAATTAGGGCAACTGCTAGCAAGAAGGATAGTTAGTGAAAACACGGAGTAACTTGCTGCTTTGTGGGAAACACTGTCTTCCTTTTTTACAAGCCTTAAAATGATAATCAGGTTCTGACTAATCAGCAACTCATGGTCATTATTACTTTTTTGGGTGGGAATATAGTGTGATTAAAAACAATAACAAACGGAGCAGCAACCACGTGGATTTTGGAATTTGACTCAGTTTGGATTCCTCCAAAAGCAGATCAAAGAGATAAAGATTTAGGGCAAGTTATTTACATATGCAAGGAGATCCAACCAGTCCATTCTAAAGGAGATCAATCCTGGATGTTCATTGGAGGGACTGATGCTAAAGCTGAAACTCCAATACTTTGGCCACCTCATGAGACGAGTTGACTCACTGGAAAAGACTCTGATGCTGGGAAAGGTTGGGGGCGGGAGGAGAAGGGGACGACGGAGAATGAGATGGCTGGATGGCATCACCGACTCTGTGGACATGAGTTTGAGTGTACTCCGGGAGTTGGTGATGGACAGGGAGGCCTGGCGTGCTGTGATTCATGGGGTCGCGGAGAGTCGGACACGACTGAGCGACTGAACTGAACTGAACTGAACTGATTTACATAGGAGGCGATTCTAGGAAACAGGAGGCGATTCTCGGAAGCACAGGAGAGGAAGTGGGGAAAGCGAGGAAGAGGCAAGAGCGTCCAGAGGACATGTTTTATGAGTGGGTCATTGCAGCGTGGACTCCGGGGGCTTGCCCGTGTTGGGGGCACCCTCGGAAACCACTGGGAACAAGCCAGAGCTTAACGTGTAAGCACTGCTGTCCAACCCAGTTGGGTGAGCACTGCCCCTGGAGACCTCGGGGGACACTGAATTCCCTCCCCTACCTTTCCAGGTGTGTTCCCTGAAGGCTCTTGTGGCCACAAGAAACCCCTCGAAGGACACAAGAAACAGGTGCCTGACGCTGCTGGCAGCAGGCCGGGCGCCCCCTGAGCAGCGGCCGGGGCACTCAGGCGCCGCGGGCAGGCCGGGTGGAAGCGGCTTCCGCGAGGCGGCGGAGCCTGTACGCCTGGCAGAAGTAAAGTAAAGTCACTCAGTCGTGTCCGACTCTTTGCGACCCCGTGGACGGTAGCCTACCAGGCTTCTCCGTCCATGGGATTCTCCAGGCAAGAATACTGGAGTGGGTTACCATTTCCTTCTCCAGGGGATCTTCCCGACCCAGGGATCGAACCCGGGTCTTCCGCATTGGAGGCAGACGCTTTAACCTCTGAGCCACCAGGGAAGCCACGCCTGGCAGAAGCTGGGACCAAATCGGGACTCAGCCCTTCTACGCCGTGACTCGGGGCAGCTCAGATGCTTTCGTGACGCCTCTTTCTCGGGATAATTGTAAACATAAGGTTACATAAGCACGTGAAACAGCCCTGTATTGTTAGCTTACAACGTCCTGACAGGAAGCCAGAGCCCCTCTGTGGCGACCTTCCGCCGCATCCCCGGTAAGTGGGCCCCTCTCTGACCCCGCAGCAGGTGGAGGCTGGCGGGGAGGACAGGGCTGGGAGCTCATGGTTTAGCTGCCTCTGTTAACAGACTGGCGGTGCTTCCTAGGGGGCTGGTCCCGTGCGGACACGTAGAGGGAAGCTTGCTGTTCCCCCACATCCTCCTCCTTGGCCCTTTCTGAGCTCCCTTTGCGTTCCTGTCTTTCCTCTCCACACAACATAGATCCTCAGCAACAGGAAAGGAAGGCAGCAGATTTCTGTCAAAATGTCTCCTCTGGAAATCTGTTGATGGTCAATGTATAGCTCATGCATTATCTCTTAATGCTCGTCAGGTCGTTGCCCAATAAAAATTTCCGTTTTATGGACGAGGAAACCAGTCTCAGAGCAGTTAACTAACTTGTTCATAGCCTCAGCTGGCAGGGAGCAGAGCATGGATTTAGATATAGCTTGCATGCAAGCTAGAAGAATAAAATGATCATATTTTGTTTCATTTTAAATCACAGGTCAATTTTCTACATATACATGGTACATGAAAATTACATGTCTATGCATACTCATATGCACACCACACATACACATGTGAATATACATATATGCACACATATACTCATTCATACGTCCACTTTCTCCCTCCTGAATTGACTTCCTTCCCCAGCCTCTCTTTTGTTATCAGTGCTGTCCTACTCCCAGCAGACATGGGACACTTTTAATTCTTTCTTCAATACCATTGACCTTATTTAGGATTCAGAGGTATGTATAATATTCTATTTGTGCAAAAAAAGTGAAACCACATACATGAAAACATAGTGTTGCCTCTTAACAGGTACAGGGCCGAAAGAGGAGTTTGTGGAAAAAAGATTACAAAATGGGGATGAACCCTGTGGTCCTTCTCTATCTCTTTGCACCTGGCAACTCTGCTGGATATATTCTTTGTCAAAATTAGAAGTATGTTTCTGTTGGAGCAAACCGGAATATGTTGTTGTTTTTACAGAAGTGCTTCCCTAGCGTCCAGCAGAGTTGTCTTGTACTTCATCACACTCACTTACAAAACTGTGCTTTCAGTGCTGAAAACTGACACTCTCCCATCAGAAGCATCTTTCAGGCCTGAGAATGGCCTATATCTGAGGTCCCTTCTCACCCTTGCTGTGTTAATTACCTGTTAATCATCTCAACGGTTTAATTGCTGAAAGAACTCACAGGACTCAGTTTATGCTCATGGAAGAGCTTTATCACAGGCAAAGAATACGGTCCAGATGCACAGAGGAAGGGTCAGCATTGAAAAGGGTCCTCCTATACGTCAAGTGCAGGTGTCCTTGCCCACCCGTGCGTGGGATGCCAGCATGCACATATCTCCAGGCCTCAAAACACCCACCGTCAGGGTGTGTGTGAAGCACCTGGGTAGCAGGAAGCCCAAATTTTGTTTCAGGGAATTTGGTGCTGGGGAAGGGGGCTCTCATATTGAGCTGGTCATGTACTTTCTAGCTGTGAAACTAGCCCTAATTTTTGAAACTTACCTCCCTGCCTCCTACAGGCTCTACCTAAGCCAGTACCTAAGATGAATCCAATGATTATTACTAAATGATGCTGACAGACTGATACAGCTTGCTCCAAAAGAACTGATGAATCCATGGTTACAGAATATCACTTCTTTTTAGTTAATAGATTTCCATGGCATTAGGCAAAGATCAGTAACTGTGTGGATGCACGGGTGGTCAACGAAGATGAGTGGGAATGAACCCATGCTAGTCAATTACTGTCCTGAATTCCAGAGCCCAACTGCTGGGGGTGTTTCACAAATAATAGTAATGGGAGCTGAGTGCCTCTCCTGCCAGTAGCCGTCCCCCATGTCCCTAATTCAGTGACTGCTCGGCAGTGATCAAGGGCTCATCCTTGAGCTGAGTGAAGTTGGACCTGCTTTCCAGCCCCCTCCACAGTGGGCAGGGGTGTTGGCAGGGGAACATATTTTCTGTAGTTTTCACATTGGAAGAATGGCATCTCTCATTTTGTGTTACTACCCCCAGAGTATGTGTGGTTGTGCTTCTCTTTCATGTGCCCCTGTTTGGGTCTTAACTCTGTCAATATTGAGTTCGTTTTCTCTAATCAGTATCAGTAACTTCAGGTGCCCAAATAGTACATGCACTGTAAGAATTGCTTGAGGATAGTTGGAGGGTTGAAAATGTTTAACCTGGAACAAAGACAAGTTAAGGAAGGAAATAAGAGTTCTTCAAAGACTTGCTGCTGTTTAGTCCATAAGTCGTGTCCAACTCTTTTGTGACTCCATGGACTGTAGCCCACCAGGCTCCTCTGTCTATGGGATTTTACAAGGAAGAATACTGGAGTGGGTTGCCATTTCCTTCTCCAGTGGATCTTCCGAACCCAAGGGTTGAATCCTTGCCTCCTTCATCTCCTGCTTGGCAAGTGGATTCTTTACCACTGCACCACCTAGGAAGCCAGAGACTTGAAGGGCTGTTTTATGGAAGGAATTAGGCTTCTTTTGAGTTTTATACCAGGACCAGTGTAGAAGTCCCAGGGATGAGGAATTTGGTCCAAGAGAAGGGAGAATACCCCATCAGTAACGGCTGGCTAAGAGACATACTGCTTAACAGGTAATGAGCACTCAGAGTCAGGCTGAAAGATCAACCATCTGAAATTTTAAAGAGCATATTCTTGCTTTCAGTTCCAGATCCATGGTTTTTAAGCTGTATTCCTGGGG
This sequence comes from Moschus berezovskii, assembly GCF_049115385.1. Classification (NCBI taxonomy): domain Eukaryota; kingdom Metazoa; phylum Chordata; class Mammalia; order Artiodactyla; family Moschidae; genus Moschus; species Moschus berezovskii. The sequence continues at coordinate 85,981,648 of NC_142468.1, forward strand.
TGCTTGGATTCCCCAGAGGGGCCTGAGGACAACATGGGATCCAGTAGGAAAGCCAAGTGGTCATAAATTCAAATCCCTACCACTTTCCATCACAGTGGCTCAGTTTGGATCTGGATTCCATATAATAGTTTATTTAATAAACAGGTTTCTGTGATGAGATAAAGTTTTAAAAGTAGCTAACCACTGAGATTAAAGTCTGAATTCTATGATACTTAATTCACTTTAAGGACCCCAAAGTCCATAAATCTTTAATTTTCTCCAAGTCCATTGTCCTTTACTATCCAAATACTGATGTCATATTGATTATAAGAAATTTTGATTCTTATTCCAAATTTCTAAGAATTTCTCCAAATGATTGCTTTCTCCTTGTTGACATCTCTGACCTCCAAATTCCCCTCCACCACCTCTAGCCACCTCTTCTTCGTGTGTCCCTGGTCCCGTATGACTTTCACAATCCAGAACATTGACACAGTCTCCATTGATTCCTTAAGGCAATGCTCACCGCTCACCCAAAGCTGACATTGGTAGCAGTTAACATAGCTTTTGTTGAAGACTTGGAGTTAAAAGGGAAATTTCTTCTTAGATAATGATGCAAAGTAAAACTGATTGTGAAGCATCCCATGTTGCCAGGATCCCCCATGTGAACTCCTTTAGCCTGGCCTTCCAGACGTACTGAACAGACAAACCTCTCCATTCCATTTTGTGCTTAAAGTTTCTAGCTTCTATTCAAGCTTTGTTTTTCTCAGATCAGCCAATGGACCTAGAAAACTTAAAACTAAAAAACACTTCTCTTATCAATATAGACATCCTTTATAATAAACTGAGAACAAAACTGTGCCCTTCTATCAGTCTCTTCTATCCTACCCAGACTTTAGGCCTTTCTTTGCAGAACTAAAAGGCCCATTAAAAGCAATTCCCTAAACCAGAGAATACTTCCCAAGATGAATTTGGCCATTACTTCTTAGAATGGTTTTAGAATCCCCTTAGTATCTTACCTTTCGTGGATTTCTGTACAACTAGCTAATGATGGAAAATATTTTTTCAAACTAACCCAAGCTCCCAGACTTCATGTTGGGCTGTCTCGACACCACAAAGAATCTTACTGCATGCTCGGCACTTTAAGGAGCAGTCGGCAGTCATCATATGAGGCAAAATCCTTGCTTTCAAGGAGCTTATATTTTAGTGGACAATAAATACATACATGCATCCCTGGTGGCTCAGACAGTAAAGAACCCACCTGCAATGCAGGAGACCCAGATTTGATCCCTGGGCCAGAAAGATCCCCTGGAGAAGGGAATGGCTACCCACGCTAGTTTTTTGCCTGGAGAATTCCATGGACAGGGGAGCCTGGAGGGCTATAGTTCACGGGGTTGCAAAGAGTCAGACACGACTGAGCGACTACCACACTCAAATACATACATAGTATGTCAGTGGGGAATAAGAACTAGGAAGAAAAATAAATCCAGGTAAAAGAATGAGAGTAATAGGAGGCAGGGACTGCTCTGTATTGTACATATGATAGAAAAGTGTCTCTAATCAGATGATATTTGAATAAAGACCTAAATAAGGGCTTCCCAGGTGGCACTAGTGGTAAAGAACACGCCTGCCAATGCAGGAGATATAAGAGACATGGGTTCCATCCCTGCGTTGGGAAGATGCCCTGGGTTGGGAGTAGAAAATGGCAACCCACTCCAGTATTCTTGCCTGGAGAATCCCATGGACAAAGTAGCCTAGCAGGCTAGGGAACAGGTCATGTGGATACCTGCAGTGGAAGATTATTGGCCACAGAAGGAACAGGAGTAGAGAGGTCCTGCTGCAGCACATGGGGGTGTGTTAAAGACCAGTAAGAAGGCCACGGGACTGGAGTGGAATCAGCAATGAGGAGAGAATGCTACGGATGCGGAGAGTAGCTGGGGGCCAGTTAATAATGGCCTTAAAGGCCAAGCAAGGACTTCAGGTTATATTCTGGGTGAATTAACAAGATTACTTTGCCAACCAAGGTCCGTCTAGTCAAGGCTATGGTTTTTCCCATGGTCATGTATGGATGTGAGAGTTGGACTGTGAAGAAAGCTGATCACCGAAGAATTGATGCTTTTGAACTGTGGTGCTGGAGAGGACCCTTGAGAGTCCCTTATACTGCAAGGAGATCCAACCAGCCCATTCTAAAGGAGATCAATCCTGGGTGTTCATTGGAAGGACTGATGCTAAAGCTGAAACTCCAATACTTTGGCCACCTCATGCAATGAGTTGACTCACTGGAAAAGAGTCTGATGCTGGGAGGGATTGGGGGTAGGAGGAGACGGGGACGACAGAGAATGAGATGGCTGGATGGCATCACCAACTCGATGGACATGAGTTTGAGTGAACTCTGGGAGTTGGTGATGGACAGGGAGGCCTGGTGTGCTGTGATTCATGGGGTCGCAAAGAGTCGGACACGACTGAGCGACTGAACTGAACTGAACTGAACTGAAGGTATAATTGTTTTGCCAAGAGAGTTTTGCCAAGAGAATGCACTGGTCATAGCAAACACCCCCTTCCAACAACATAAGAGAAGACTCTACACATGGACATCACCAGATGGTCAACACCAAAATCAGATTGATTATATTCTTTGCAGCCAAAGATGGAGAAGCTCTATACAGTTAGCAAAAACAAGACCAGGAGCTGACTGTGGCTCAGATCATGAACTCCTTATTGCCAAATTCAGACTTAAATGGAAGAAAGTAGGGAAAACCACTAGACCATTCAGATATGACCTAAATCAAATCCCTTATGATTATACAGTGGAAGTGAGAAATAGATTTAAGGGTCTAGATCTGATAGATAGAGTGCCTGATGAACTCTGGACGGAGGTTCGTGACATTGTACAGGAGACAGGGACCAAGACCATCCCCATGGAAAAGAAATGCAAAAAAGTAAAATGGCTGTCTGAGGAGGCCTTACAAATAGCTGTGAAAAGAAGAGAAGCAAAAAGCAAAGGAGAAAAGGAAAGATATAAGCATCTGAATGCAGAGTTCCAAAGAATAGCAAGGAGAGATAAGAAAGCCCTCCTCAGTGATCAATGCAAAGAAATAGAGGAAAACAACAGAATAGGAAAAACAAGAGATCTTTTCAAGAAAATTAGAGATATCAAGGGAACATTTCATGCAAAGATGGGCTCGATAAAGGACAGAAATGGTATGGACCTAACAGAAGCAGAAGATATTAAGAAGAGGTGGCAAGAATACACAGAAGAACTGTACAAAAAAGATCTTCACGATGAAGATAATCACGATGGCGTGATCACTCACCTGGAGCCAGACATCTTGGAATGTGAAGTCAAGTGGGCCTTAGAGAGCATCACTATGAACAAAGCTAGTGGAGGTGATGGACTTCCAATTGAGCTATTTCAAATCCTGAAAGATGATGCTGTGAAAGTGCTGCACTCAATATGCCAGCAAATTTGGAAAACTCAGCAGTGGCCACAGGACTGGAAAATGTCAGTCTTCATCCCAATCCCAAAGAAAGGCAATGCCAAAGAATGCGCAAACTACCGCACAATTGTACTCATCTCACACACTAGTAAAGTCATGCTCAAAATTCTCCAAGCCAGGCTTCAGCAATATGTGAACTGTGAACTTCCAGATGTTCAAGCAGGTTTTAGAAAAGGCAGAGGCACCAGAGATCAAATTGCCAACATCTGCTGGATCATGGAGAAAGCAAGGGAGTTCCAGAAAAACATCCATTTCTGCTTCATTGACTATGCCAAAGCCTTTGACTGTGTGGATCACAATAAACTGTGGAACATTCTGAAAGAGATGGGAATACCAGACCACCTGACCTGCCTCTTGAGAAACCTGTATGCAGGTCAAGAAGCAACAGTTAGAACTGGACATGGAACAACAGACTGGTTCCAAATAGGAAAAGGAGTACGTCAAGGTTGTATATTGTCACCCTGCTTATTTAACTTATATGCAGAGTACATCATGAGGAACGCTGGGCTGGAAGAAGCACGAGCTGGAATCAAGATTGCTGGGAGAAATATCAATAACCTCAGATATGCAGATGACACCACCGTTATGGCAGAAAGTGAAGAGGAAATCAAAAACCTCTTGGTGAAAGTGAAAGAGGCGAGTGAAAAGTTTGGCTTGAAGCTCAACATTCAGAAAATGAAGATCATGGCATCTGGTCCCATCACTTCATGGGAAATAGATGGGGAAACAGTGGAAACAGTGTCGGACTTTATTTTTTGGGGCTCCAAAATCACTGCAGATGCTGATTGCAGCCATGAAATTAGAAGACGCTTACTCCTTGGAAGGAAAGTTATGACCAACCTAGATAGCATATTAAAAAGCAGAGACATTACTTTGCCAACCAAGGTCCGTCTAGTCAAGGCTATGGTTTTTCCCATGGTCATGTATGGATGTGAGAGTTGGACTGTGAAGAAAGCTGATCGCCGAAGAATTGATGCTTTTGAACTGTGGTGCTGGAGAAGACTCTTGAGAGTCCCTTGGACTGCAAGGAGATCCAACCAGTCCATTCTAAAGGAGATCAATCCTGGGTGTTCATTGGAAGGACTGATGCTAAAGCTGAAACTCCAATATTTTGGCCACCTCATGTGACAAGTTGACTCACTGGAAAAGAGTCTGATGGTAGGAAGGATTGGGGGTGGGAGGAGACGGGGACAACAGAGGATGAGATGGCTGGATGGCATCACTGACTCGATGGACATGAGTTTGAGTGAACTCTGGGAGTTGGTGATGGACAGGGAGGCCTGGTGTGCTGTGATTCATGGGGTCGCAAAGAGTCGGACACGACTGAGCGACTGAACTGAATTGAACTGAACTGAAGTCATAATTCCCTGGTGGCTTAGATGTTAAAGCGTCTGCCTGCAATGCAGGAGACCTGGGTTCAATCCCTGTGTCAGGAAGATCTCCTGGAGAAGGAAATGGCAACCCACTCTGGTATTCTTGCCTGGAAAATCCCATGGACGGAGAAGCCTGGTGGGCTATAGTCCATGGGGTTGCAAAGAGTCGAACATGACTGAGCAACTTGACTTACTTTAAGGCATTAGGAGTGAGGCAGTGGCAGTCTCAGAGAATTGACTTTTTACATGTTTGGGTATTCTGTTTGTGAGCATTAAACAGTATGTTTCATAAAGGCCCCCTGGGTTGGCCTTTGCCAGCTCTCAGCTCCTGCAGAGAGGACCTGATATAGGTGGGAGAGAAGAAAAAGTGTTCCTTGTCTCCCTCTTAACTCTGTCCAGGAACCCTGTGGCCCTGCTCACTTCCTGCTTCCAGGGGAGCAGCACTGCTGACTGGTTGCCTGTAGGACCAGTCTTGTGCAGAAATGTGGGGGAAACTGCTATTGTGGCTGGGTTGGCTTGTGTTGAATTGAGTCTGTTTAGAAGCCCCAGTACTTAGGCCACCTGATGCAAAGAGCCAACTGATTGGGAAAGACCCTGATGCTGGGGAAGATTGAGGGCAGGAGGAGAAAGGGGTGACAGAGGATGAAATGGTTGGATGGCATCACCAACTCAATGGTATGAATTTGAGCCAACTCTGGGAGATGGTGAAGGACAGGGAATCCTGGCGTGCTGTAGTTCATGGGGTCGCAAAGATTCAGGCACAACTGAAAAGCAACAGCAAACAACCTTTGATAAGTTGGCAGTCAGCAGAGATGAAGAAATACAAGCACATTTGAAGGAGTATTTTATATTTTTCAATTCCATGAATTTGCAGTTATCGGGAAGATGAGACCATGATGTCATTTGGAGACTATGTGGCCAAACAGGGCCTCAGACAGGCTGATGGGTGTATGTTTATGTGTGTAAGTGTGCTCATGTGTGCATCAGTATGTTGTGTATATTTCATGTCTGTGTGTGTATGTGTTCGAGTGAATGGGTATGTGTGTGTAAAGGGGGAAGGGTGGTTTTTCTGAGTTAGCACTGTCATTACAATTCAGGGCTGGTTTTCCCACGGAAGACCTAGGAAGTGGATTGGTCAGAGCTCTCAAAGGTTGTCAGGTCCATAGAGATTCACCCCCATTAATCAAGCCCACAGAAGACTCACTAATAATTTAGAATGTCAATCACTTAATCTATAGAGAAAAATTAAATTGCCAAAGGGGCTAGGGAGTATACACCTCTGGTCAGAGGACTCCCTCTCCAGGCCCCTGAGTTCTAGGACCTGCAGGCTCCTACCATGGTCAGTGTTGGCCGCTCATACTCCTCTCAGGTCCCACATGCTCAGGAGAGCTGACAGATTTCCACATGGGAAGCTCTGTGTGAGTTTAAGGATCATTTGGTGATCAAGGCAGGTTATGTGGAAGACCTTAATGGCCAGCATTGTTAAACTGTCATGGCTAGCCATGGGCCCAAATATTTGGGTTTGCTACTCCAAGCACTTTCTCCTGGCATCATCCCTGAGGATTTTTCCCTGAGAAAATCCTTGTCCATTGCGGGTTTTATTTATTCAGTACAAGTTTTTACACTCACAATTAAAAAAAAAAATTAAGACCCTTTTCCAGGCTCTGTTTTCTTTTCTTCGCTTAGTGAATGATTAGGTTTCTAGGCCCAGTTCCTTCTGTTTTTGATCTGAAAAATAGCATGTCTGTTATGATGACCCCTGCAGATGACAGAACATCATCTATTATGTAAAGATATTACCAATTTAATGGAAGGAAACCACACTTGCAGGTTCTTACGTGACATCTCATTGTCTCTCCCATGGACTGACTGCATGTAGGGGGAGGAGGAGGATGCTTTTATTCAAGGATTTGTTGTAATTGATGGGAGTGGGTTAGAATCAGATTATCATGTAGATCTGGGTTGAGAGAAACTGGGCTCTGCTCCTTTGCAGCTGTGTGATTTGGCGCAAATTGCTTAGTCTCATTTAGAATTCTCATTGTAAGGAAGGCATCTGTTCAGTTCACTTGCTCAGTTGTGTCTGACTCTCTGTGACCCCATGGACTGCAGTACGCCAGGCTCACCTGTCCATCACCAACTCCCGAAGCTTACTCAGACTCTTGTCCATTGATTCGGTGATGCCATCTAACCATCTCATCCTCTGTCATCCCCTTCTCCTCCTGCCTTTAAGTACTAGTTATCATGTCATAAGGTTGTTCATTTATTCATTTGAATACTAGCTAGGATGCCAGCCACTGCCATAGGTACTAGGGATCCAGCAGTGAACATAGCAAACAAATAGCCCTGCCCACAGAAGGTTTCCATTCTAGTGAAGGACATAAGTAAACTGCTGAGTATCAAAAGTGATAAATGCTCTTAAAAAGAATGAAGCAGGGAAGGGTTGCTGTGACCTGTAAATGAACGACTTGGATGGTATCACCAACTCGATGGACATGAGTTTGAGTGAACTCCGGGAGTTGGTGATAGACAGGGAGGCCTGGCGTACTGTGATTCACGGGGTCGCAAAGAGTTGGACACGACTGAGCGACTGAACTGAGTTGAACTGAATGTGTGTAAAATTCTTAGCAGAGTGCCGGCCATGTGACAGAAGCAAACATTTTAGCCATTATTAATTCAGCTATATTGCAGGGACTTCTTACAGTCAAACAGCCTAGTGTACCCCTGAGAAAAGCACAATGTCCTCACACGCACCTTGATAGGTTGTTATACTATCCATGGCCATTGTATCGTCAATGAAGGTTTAGTATTTTTCTGTTTTTACTCATGGCAAATATTCAGGGAAAGTGTCTAGAACAAAAGATAATTATCCTTAATTTCACCACTCATAGGGAAGCAGTGTTAATATTCAGTGTGTATCCTCCCAAATGCTTTGCTTTCTTTCCTTTGGGTACACAGACACACATATGCACATATGTGCACTTTTTAAAATGTAAATAAAATCACTGTTACATAATCTGCTTTTGTTACTTAAGGCTATGTTATGAACATCTTCTCACATCAACAAACAGATTCACATCACTATTTTAATGCCAAATGCAGTCCACTGGAAAGATGGATTGTAGACTACTCAACCAGTTCATTATGAGAGATATTCAACTGACTTCCAACTTTTCATTTCTAAAAGGTTGACATTAAAGACATCACCAGATGGTCAACACCGAAATCTGATTGATTATATTCTTTGCAGTCAAAGGTGGAGAAGCTCTATACAGTCAGCAAAAACAAGACCGGGAGCTGACTGTGGCTCAGATCATGAACTCCTTATTGCCAAATTCAGACTTAAAGGGAGAAAGTAGGGAAAACCACTAGACTATTCAGGTATGACCTAAATTAAATTCCTTATGACTATACAGTGGAAGTGACAAATAGATTCAAGGGATTAGATCTGAATAGACACAGTGCCTGATGAACTATGGACGGAGCTTTATGACATTGTACAGGCGGCAGGGATCAAGACCATCCCCAAGAAAAAGAAATGCAAAAAAGCAAAATGGCTGTCTGAGGAGGCCTTACAAATAGCTGTGAAAAGAAGAGAAGTGAAAGGCAAAGGAGAAAAGGAAAGATATGCCACTTTGAATGCAGAGTTCCAAAGAATAGCAAGGAGAGATAAGAAAGCCTTCCTCAGTGATCAATGCAAAGAAATCGAGGAAAACAATAGAATGGGAAAGACTTGAGATCTCTTCAAGAAAATTAGAGATACCAAGGGATCATTTCATGCAAAGATGGGCACAATAAAGGACAGAAATGGTATGGACTTAACAGAAGTATTGACTATGCCAAAGCCTTTGACTGTGTGGATCACAATAAACCATGGAAAGTTCTGAAAGAGATGGGAATACCAGGCCACCTGACCTGCCTCTTGAGAAACCTGTATGCAGGTCAGGGAGCAACAGTTAGAACCGGACATGGAACAATAGACTGGTTCCAAATAGGAAAAGGAGTACATCAAGGCTGTATATTGTCACCCTGCTTATTTAACTTATATGCAGAGTACATCATGAGAAATGCTGGGCTGGAAGAAGCACAAGCTGAAATCAAGATTGCCGGGAGAAATATCAATAACCTCAGATATGCAGATGACACCACCCTTATGGAAGAAAGTGAAGAAGAACTAAAGAGCCTCTTGATGAAAGTGAAAGAGGAGAGTGAAAAAGTTGGCTTAAAGCTCAACATTCAGAAAACTAAGATCATGGCATCTGGTTCCATCACTTCATGGGAAATAGGTGGGGAATCAGTGGAAACAGTGGCAGACTTTATGTTTGGGGGCTCCGAAATCACTGCAGATGGTTACTGCAGCCATGAAATAAAAAGATGCTTACTCATTGGAAAAAAGCTATGACCAACCTAGATAGCATATTAAAAAGCAGAGACATTACTTTGCCAACGAAGGTCCATCTAGTCAAGGCTATGGTTTTTCCAGTGGTCATGCATGGATGTGAGAGTTGGACTATAAAGAAAGCTGAGTGCTGAAGAATTGATGCTTTTAAACTGTGGTGTTGGAGAACACACTTGAGAGTCCCTTGGACTGCAAGGAGATCCAGCCAGTCCATCCTAAAAGAGATGAGTCCTGAGTGTCCATTGGTAGGACTGATGTTGATGCTGAAACTTCAGTACTTTAGCCACCTGATGCGAAGAGCTGATTCATTTGAAAAGACCCTGAATCTGGGAAATATTGAAGGTGGGAGGAGAAGGGGATAACAGAGGATGAGATGGTTCGATGGCATCACAGACTCAATGGACATGGGTTTGGGTGAACTATAGGAGTTGGTGATGGACAGGGAGGCCTGCCGTGCTGCAGTTCATGGGGTCGCAAAGAGTCGGACACGACTGAGCAACCGAAGTGAACTGAACTGAACTGAAAGGAACCAACTTCACTATTTGGCCTAGAATTTTTCTTGAATTTCATGGAAAATTGTGTATTGTTTCCATATTTACCATGAACTTGAACCAGTTTTCATTAAGTCTTGTTGGGAAAACCTAACAGAAACTCCTTGATAGTGCAAGCTTGGCACCCAGTTTTATTTAAAGTCAATTAAATATATTATATTTAACTATGTTCAATTTAAATGTAGATTTTTTTTTTTTTAACATCCACCATATCAAGATACCATACTGATTCCTGCTGGAACCAATATGAGTAAGACACAGTCTGCCTTTAAAGAGTCCACGGCAGAACACAGGGATCTAATCAACAAATAGACTGAAGAATAATGGGGGCAGAGCTGAGAGAGAACGTATCTGTTTGTCATGACCAAATGATATTGGTTTTGCGTCACTAGTGTGTTGAATAAGCAACACTCCGGAGATATAGTCGTAGAAGACATTTTATTTTTGTCTCCTTGTAACTTTTTATGTTTATTCAGTGAAAGGAAGTGAAAGTGTAGGCAGAGGAACTTGGGAGGACTTAGGTGAAGAAATGTCTTAGAAGAAATGTCTGTGCTGAGACCTGATGGCTGAATAAGAGTTGGCCAGGTGGAGGGGAGCAGGTTATGGAGGCAGGAGGTGGCAGAGAAGAGCGTTTCTGACATAGAGCAAAGGTGAGGAGGTGACAGGTAGCCTGATGGATGAGAGGGGCTCAGAGGTCACTATAGCTCTATGTGTAAGAGGGGTGGGGAAGAAGTGCCTGTTGAAGTGACTCTAGGGTACAGCTGAGGAGGGCTCCTGCAGCGGAGAGATTCTTTTCCTGAATACTCTAGGTTTTAGCTTAGGGCCTTGTAGAATTTGGGCAGTAAATAAATATTGTTGAAAGTGAAGTCAGAAAATCATACAGATTTTTGGTTCTTCTTTAACACAGTTTCCCTTCTCACCATTCAGAATCCCTATGTGTCAGCTTCCTACTTCTCCCCACTGGAAAACCTGAGGGCTCTCTCCATACAGTACTTGGATTATAAGGGATTCAGAGGGAGAAAAACAGAAACTCCAAATGGAGTCTGAGTTTCCTCAATGACTGGACATGAGTGAAGGATCTGAAACGTCAGGGTCAAAAATTATCATCCAGATGGGGTGAGTAAACCTGACTCGTCCAAAACACAAGCTGTTTGAAAGGTCATTTTCTTAAGAAAACCTGTTGGTCAATGGTATTTTTCAGGAAATCATCTCCGTTGAAATTTATAATGCTTTTCACCTTTTCTTCTTTCAGTGAGTTAAACTATAGCTAAGCTTATTTCTTGATTTGCATTTCTCCTTAATTATTCTGAGCTAAGTTCTACCCTGCAGAGCTCCAGAAAATGGATAAAATATGCATTTGAGTGTTGAACAGCAGTGGCAGACACCTACACACCAAACCCTGGCTGTGTGGGATGCTGCCTCTTTCCCCAAGTCATTTCAGGTCAGAAACACCTCTGCTCCCAAAGAATAGCATTTAGGGGCCCCCACACAAAGTCTTTGTGTGCACCTTATAATGTGAGAGTCAGGGAGCCGTGCATTGCTCTGCATCCTCCCAGGAATAAGCTCAGAGCTACTTCTCCACTTCTATAGGCATAGAAATGAGTCCCCAATTATTCAACCTAATGGGAAATCCTATGGATTACCTGTATGGGGCTTGAAGTTCAAACATCAGAAAATGACTTTGCTCTTTCCCCATTCAATGAACAGAACTTTCTTTTTAAAAAGAATGCTAATTCATATCACTATGAAACTTTTTGAAACTATGCAAAATGATGACTAAAATAAACAGTATCCACATTCCCACAGACCTAGACTCAGTTAGTATGTTCTGTGACTTTGGGCCTTTTGCCTTCTGCCTTCCTCGTGTGTAGATGTAGTGCCTAGAGTTATCATAGGCATCTTGCAACCTTGAGGATGAAATTCACATGCTGAGCATGAAGGAGCATAAAGATGGGAGCCCAGATCCTCAGTGACATTGTTGAGACAACATTTCTGGTCGCTAGTGTCTACTTCTAAATTTTGTGTGGCTTGAATCATGCAGGAGACGCAGGTTCAGTTTCTGGGTCGCGAAGATCCCCTGGAGAAGGAAATGGCAACCCACTCCGGTGTTCTTGCCTGAAAAATCCCATGGACAGAGGAGCCTGGTGGTCTACAGCCCAAAGGGTCACAAAGAGTCAGACACGACTAAATAACTGAACACATATGTGTGTGTGTGTATAAAGGCACACATATGTAACTTTGATATATATTTATAGATATATAATTATATATATATATTTATATATATATACATAATCAGTTTTTTACGTATGGTGCACAGTAGAAACCAAAATGTAGGTTTTCCCTCATGGAAAAAAGTTGGTCCAATCCCATTTCATGAATCCCTTTACCATTGCCACCTTTTTAAGCATGAGTAATTTCAAATTATTTTTTGTCATTACCAACAGCCAGAGAGTCCCATCTGATGTGTGTGTATGAGTATGTATGCACATATTTTCCTTCATATCCTTAAATATTCGTTACAAATATAGTTTTTAATATGTGCTGAATATTTCATTATAATGATATAGCATCATCTATTTAACTAATACTCTGATGCTGGACATTTATTTACAACTTGTGGTTATTATGAATGATTCTAAAGTGCGTATCCTTGTCCATAAATATTTGCACGTACATCTCATTATTTCTTTCAGTAAGTTCCTAGAAATACAATTATGAGTTTAAAAGTACAAATTATTGAAGCCTTTTGATAGATACTGCCGAGTCAGCAGAGTGAAACACAGCCTGAAAACACAGGTGGAGAATGTACTTTTGGAGTTCCATAACCCTGCAGTAAGTAAGCTGATAGTACCATCTTTCAAATACAAATATATTTATTTAACTTTTTTTCTAATAGACGTCATTTTTTTTTCTATTGTTTACCTTCCTAGTGACAATAGAACTCAGAAAATTGAAAATCACTTGTCCTAAATGTGAGATTGGCTGTGTAGGGCTACAAAAAAATTTTCAGCATAAAAGCCTGCCTATTTATTTCTAATACCTGAAGCTGAGAATGCAAACAATAGAGTCAGGTAGTTCTTACATTCATCACAGCATCCCTGCTGTCTCTTTTCGTTTATAGAGTCCTTTCTTCCTTTATTTTGCTGTTGCCATTTTCTTTTCTTTGTAGGCTACAGAGGATCCAGGAATGACATGGAGATAATACAGTGTTTTGGAGGACTTGATTGGTGGAGGGAAGGGAGGGTGGTGGGAGGAAACTGCTTCTGAATACACAGTTCTTCATGTTTTGTTTTTACAGCAAGTCATGGAAATGGAGGAGAAGAGAAGCAGCACCAGGTGAGGTGGAGTGTGCACCCCAAAGGGGTTAAGAAAGACTTAAAGATCTGCAGACTAATCGTAGTCCTCAGACTAAGCAAATGGTGCCAAAGATGTCACCATGGCCATTTCTGCAGTTTGACGGAAGAAACCCTTCTGAGGTAGAGAAGGGGACCCTCAGTTGCCATGGTCTTGCAGAGTTTAGTGGGAAGGCTCTGACTCACCTTTACAAAATGGGCGTTTGTTCCTCCAAACAGTGAAAACTGTGTCCCTTCTGGTTCAGGAACAGGATCTTCGTGAAGTCAAACTATGGCCAGATGTCAACAGTCTTTGAATAAACATCTCCATTTTTATGCTTTTGTACTTCTATTATGTTGTTGTTGTTGCTGTTATTTGGTTGTGTTTATTTTCTTCATATTGTTCATTTAGAAAGTCCTTGATTTTTGTGTTGGTCAGAAAAAATTGGAAGAAAAAGTAAGTTTCAGACTATTATAGACTAAATTGCATTCACAAAAATGTCCGTTAATGTCCTAAGCCTGGTGTCTGTGAACATGAGCTTATTTGGGAGTGGAGTCTTGGCCGATGTCACCTGGAGTAGGGTGAGCCCTCATTCCAGTGAGTGGCAAGATGTGGAGACAGAGGTTCGTTCGGAGGGAAGATGCCCACGTGAAGGTGCAGCACGGGTGGAGTGGTGTGTCTAAAGCCAAGATGCGCCAAAGATTGCGGTGGGGAGAAGATCTGCTCTGAGCATTAGGAGCGGGCACGGCCCTGCTGCCACCTTGCTTTCAGATTTCTGGCCTCTAGACTGTGAGAGAATGGATTTCTGCTGCCTTTTGGTTGCCCAGCTTGTGGGAATTTGCTATGGCAGCCCTAGGACCCTTACCACAGGACATAGGGCTTTGAGCGCCCCTGCTGTGGTGAATGACCCAGGAGAGCTGAACGAATATGTGGGTGGAGCAAAGACAGAACTGCATAAGGCTGCAGGACGGCTCTAGCCTGCGGTGTTCCCTTACAGCGTGACTCACCCCAGCCACGTACGGGGATTCAGCGGTGCTGAGACCTTCCAAGACACGTTACATAGATATAGTTGGTCTTGAACTTTTTAAAAATTGTGGCAAAGAGCACATAACATGCACTTACAATTGTAACCCTCTGTAAATGTGTGGTTTAAGGATAAGCATATAGCAGTCTCCCCATTTATCCGTGGTTTCGCTTTCTGCAGTTTCAGTTAACCTTAGCCAATTGTGGTCTGAAAAGGTTAAATAGAAAATTCAAGAAATAAACAATTCATACATTTTAAATTTGCATGCTGTTCTGCAGAGCGTGATGAAATCTCATGCCATGCTGTGCCATCCCTCCTATGGCAACCATCCGATGGACTGTCAAGGTAACACTTACTTTACTTACTGATGGCACAAAAGGCAGAAGTAGTTATCTGGCAATTCAAATATTTTTTTACTGTGCCTAATATATAAATTGAGTGTTATCTAAGTATGGCTCTATAGGAAAAAGCATAGTAGGTTCAGGCAGCCACTGGGGACCTTGGACTGTATCCCCCTCAGAAACTGGGGGACTAATTGTATTCACTTTGCTGTGGTTCCCTGAACATTTTTGGGGTAAAAAGATAAACACTTTCAAAAAGTGACTGACATACAGTTATTCTTACTCTTCACTCCCTAAACACTGATTACAAGCCTGAGTCTTAGTAATGATTCTCTTTCTTCAGGGTACAGAGTTTACATTGAAGCAAGCAGGTGAATATGAGGTTCTGGATTCTGAAACTACAAAGAAGTCATCTCTTAGCAACTCATCGTAAAGCTAATGTCATGCTCCATTTGAAATTGTTAAATTAGCTTTGGTCAATCAGTTCTAGGTTTAAAAAATTAGAGGGAGAACGTGGGACGTTCTTGCTCCATTATGATAAATGTGACTGCTCAAGGATGTTGCTGTGGACGATGGGACGTAGAATTCAGCCCGTCTGGCACAGTGCCTGCCACTTTCCAGAAGAAAGTTGACAGTTGGAAGAACAAAGGCTTTGTGGAGGAAGTGTCATCAGAGCTGACCTTCAGGAACAAGTCCAAGGTTGTCACAGGCAACTCTGGGTTAGTTATTGCAGAAAGACCAGAGGGGATCACTGGATCAAAGGTGAAGAGCCCAGAGGCACTCTGGAGAAAGGCGGTGTGCAAGCTGCCCCAAAGCTGGGAGGGGTCTTCCCAGTCTGTCCTGAGCTTAACCCCCGTCTGCGTAGAAAGCCTCATCACCAAGGCAGGTGTGTGGTGTTGGGAGGTTCCTCTTGATGCCCTGGCTTTAAACTTGCCCATCATTGAGTCTGACCTTTCTGGGATGAACCGGCTCAGGTTGGAGAAGGGGTGCAGTTCTTTCCAACTGCTAAGCCTCCTGAGTTAATGGCTTCAAGTTCTTGACACCGAGGCTCCTCACGCGGGAGCCTGTTGGAAGTGGGAAACACAGACACAAACCCCTTCTTCCACCCTCCCCTCTGCTAGGACATTTCCGCGGGTGAGGCTCATCTCCTAGATGTGACACTGGTGGGTGGAGCAGTAATGACCCATCTAGACTGGGGGGCGGCTGGGCTGAGGTTCTGTCTAATAATGGTCACTTGCCCCAGGGAAAGGCCAAGACAGCCAGGTCAAGCATCTTCTCCTTACACAGAACACTCCCACCCTGTTGGCCCAGTATGGCTTCTTTTGGTGTCAGGAATGTAGACTAATTGATTCCATTGAAAGAAGATTTTGGGGGAAAATCCCTGTTTCTTTAGTAAGGATAGTGCCTCAATAACAAAACCCTGGAAAGCTCCATAGCTTATAAACCAAGGTTGATTTCTTGTTTTTGCTGTATGTCTACGGTGGGTTGGCTGTGGCTCTGTCCCATTTTATCTTTACTCTGGGACCAGGCTGATGCAGTAGGCTATTTCCTGCTGGGGAGGAGTCCAGTGAACCATCCATTCGCTCTTTAAACTTCTGCTTGGAAGTCATGTTAAGGCTCTTATGCTTCAATTGCACGGGCCAAAGTCAGTCGCATGGCCAAGTCTGCTGTCAGTAGTACAGTGAAAGAATGATCCTCCCCCAGGGAGTAGAATGGGATATTTGTGAGGAATAATATAAAATAGCACACCTGGTCACCAAGGGAGTTATTTCTCAATTTTATTGTAAAATTACCACCTTAACTTACACATACTGGTGGGATCTGTATTTGACATCTTAAGAAACAGTGGGAGAATTTGAGTGGTAAGTCCCACTACCTGATGGTTGAAGGTTTCTCGGGTTGGGTGAGGAATTGAGCAACAGCAGATGCAAAGTGCAGGATGTGATTTAGGTTGAAGGAACAGGGTGGGAGGTAAGCTTGGGGAAGAATGTGGAGTTTGGGTATGGAGGACTGTAGGCACTAGGGGGTTAGAATTATTCCTTAGGCAGGGAAGTTGCTTAGAAGATTTTAGAGTGTTGAGAAGCTTCCTCTTCCTAGAAGGATATCCCAAGGCATTATTAAGGATTAATTGAAACTGGGTACCAGTTAGAAACCATCACTAGAAGAGAAATGATGATTTTAGAGCTTTTGAAGAAAAAAGAGATATGGGTATTTAAAATCCAGAGCTTGATTTCAGTTTGAGCCTTTATTATTTGTTTATTTTAATTGAAATATAGTTGATTTACAATGCTGTGTTAATTTCTGCTGTACAACAAAGTGATTCAATTATATATATATATATATAAATACATATATACACATTCTTTTGTAAAAATATTCTCTTCCATTGTGGGTTATCAGTAGTTCAGTTCAGTTGCTCAGTTATTTCCGATTCTTTGTGACCCCATGGACTGCAGCATGCCAGGCTTCCCTGTCCATCACCAACTCCCGGAGTTTACTCATACTCATGTCCATTGAGTCAGTGATGCCATCCAACCATCTCATCCTCTGCCGATCCCTTCTCCTCCTGCCTTCAATCTTTCCCAGCATCAGGGTCTTTTCCAATGAGTCAGTTCTTCGCAACAGGTGGCCAAAGGATTGGAGTTTCAGCTTTAGCATCAGTCCTTCCAATGAATATTAAGGACTGATTTCCTTAAGGATGGACTGGTTGGATCTCCTTGTAGTCCAAGAGACTCTCAAGAGTCTTCTCCAACACCGTAGTTCAAAAGCATCAATTCTTTGGTGCTCAGCTTTCTTTATGGTCCAACTCTCACCTCCATACATGACTACTGGAAAGACCATAGCTCTGAGTAGACGGACCTAATGGGTTATCAAAAGATATTCAGTATAGTTCCTTGGGCTATACAGTAGGATCTTGTTTATCCTTTCCATATATAATCACTTACATTTGCTAACTTAGCCTCCTGCGCCACCCCTCCCCCAAACCCTTGGCAGCTACAAGTCTGTTCTCTATGTCCCTGATTCTATTTCATAGAGAGGTTCATTTGTGTCATATTTTAGATTCCACATGTAAGTAAATCATACGGTATTTGTATTTCTCTCTCTGACTTACTTCACTTAGTATAATAATTTCTAGTTGCATCCGTGTTGCTGTCAGTTCAGTCAGTTCAGTCGCTCAGTTGTGTCCGACTCTCCGCGACCCCATGAATCACAGCACGCCAGGCCTCCCTGTCCATCACCAACTCCCAGAGTTCACACAAACTCATGTCCATCGAGTTGGTGATGCCATCCAGCCATCTCATTCTCTGTCGTCCCCGTCTCCTCCTGCCCCCAATCCCTCCCAGCATCAGAGTCTTTTCCAGTGAGTCAACTCTTCGCATGAGGTGGCCAAAGTATTGGAGTTTCAGCTTTAGCATCAGTCCTTCCAATGAACACCCAGGGTTGATCTCCTTTAGAATGGACTAGTTGGATCTCCTTGCAGTCCAAGGGACTCTCAAGAGTCTTCTCCAGCACCACAGTTCAAAAGCATCAATTCTTCGGCGATCAGCTTTCTTCACAGTCCAACTCTCATACATGACCACTGGAAAAACCATAGCCTTGACTAGATGGACCTTTGTTGGCAAAATAATGTCTCTGCTTTTTAATATACTATCCAAGTTGGTCATAACTTTCCTTCCATTATTTTATTATTTTTATGGCTGATAGTATTCCATTGTAAATATGTATCATACCTTCTTTATCCATTCATCTGTCAATGGACATTTAGATTGTTTCCATGTCTTGACTATTTTGAATAGTGCTGCTACGAACATAGAGGTGCATGTATCTTTTCGTATCTAGTTTTGTCTGGATATATGCTCAAGAGTGGGATAGCTGGATCATATGGTGATCCTACATATGGTGATTCTATTTTTATTTTTCTGAGGAACCGCCATACTATTTTCCATAGGGGCTGCACCAACTTACATTTCCATGAACAGTGTAGGAAGGTTCCCTTTGTTCCATACCCTCTCCAGCATTTGTTATTTGTAGACATGTTAGTGATGACCATTCTGATTGGTGGGAGGTAGTACTTCACTGTTGTTTTGGTTTACATTTCTCTAATAATTAGCAATGTTAAGCATCTTTTCATGAGCTTCTTGGCCATCTGTGTTTCTTCTTTGGAGAAATGTCTATCTAGGTCTTTTGCCCATTTTTTGATTGCGTTGCTTGGTTTTTGTTGCTGAATTATATGACAAACATGTTTGTCTTTCAAATATCTGCCTTTGAAATATTATAGCTGTGTGATTCTGGAGAAGTTTCTCTGACTCTCTAACCTCAGTTTCTTCCATGTAAGATGAGGACGATAAAAGTATTACCTTCCATGGTTTGCTGTTGGGACTAAACAAATTAACATGCAAGATGCTTAGCAAAAACCTTGGAAACCCTTCACATGGAAAAGCAGGGAGTTTAGAATCAGTAGAATTTGGTAGTTGGTGAGGATGAGGGAGGATATGATGAAAGTATTGAGATTTCCCAGCTAGGGCAGAGCAGTGCCATTCATCTACCCGGAAGCTGGTTCTGGTGAAGGGAGAGGAAACATTGAATCTGAGATCCCAGGAGACATCTGTGGGGAAGGTTCCCTGCTGGTGCTTAGAAATCTAAGCTTGGCCTGGAGATCTGACTTCTACAGCTAGTCATTTGCTGATTGTGTGGACAGATGCTTTCTGGGGGCTTCACTGCAGAAAACACTGAATTTTCTACATTTGAGCATGCCTGTATACTCCCAAGAGCTAGGGGAAGAGACTGTTGTCCGGGATGAAGATTGCTTAGAACGGTGGTTTTCAAACTTGAGTGCATCAGAATGATTGCAGGGCTTCCCAAAGCCCAGAGCTTCTGGGGACTTCCCTGGTGGTCCAGGGGTTAAGACTCCACACTGCCTATGCTGGGGACACAGGTTCGATCCCTGATCGTGGAACTAAGATCCCACACGCCACATGGCAAAAGATTAAAAAAATAAATAAGGCCCAGAGTTTCCGGTTTAGTTAGGTCAAGGGCAGGTCCTGAGAAGAAGCATTTTCAATGAATTCCCAGGCAGTGCTGCTGCTGATCAGGACACTTCAGGATCTGCTGCCTTAGGCTGTTGGCTCCCAAAGGACGTGCCTCCCCTGTGCCCAAGGGACCTTCACAACCTGTTGTCCTTGTTCAGATACTTCCCTCATCAGTGAACTCTATTTTAACTGAGGGCTGCTTCTGTTCAAAGGATGGTTTCTTTCCAAAGATGTTGAGAAAAGACATCTCCAGTGTTTCATTTCCAAGCAGAGAAATGTCTCAGGGAGAGGAGGTGTCTGGAATCAAGCAATGGAAGCATCACAGTCAAAAAAGCTACAGGCAGGAGCTGACGTGTGTGGGGAAGATGAGGGCTCAGGTCTGCTGCTCCAGAAATGACATCCAGGTTCACAGGCATGGTGTTGTGTGTAAGAAACACAAAGCCAGCAGCCTCATGCCGGCTGAGGGCCAATGGAAGGACTTGAGTGCACAGATACTGATGTAAGGTCAGTATCTTGAATTATCACAGCGTAGTACTGATGTCAGTGTGGAAAGGATGCCTAGTCAATAAATGGTACTGGGCCATTTAGCTATCTACAGGGGAAAAGTTAGATACCACAGATTTCTTATTTATACTTTCTATAAATAAGAACTGGAGAAGGCAATGGCACCCCACTCCAGTACTCTTGCCTGGAAAATCCCATGGACAGAGGAGTCTGGTACGCTGCAGTCCATGGGGTCATGAGGAGTCGGACACGACGGAGCGACTTCACTTTCACGCATTGGAGAAGGAAATGGCAACCCACTCCAGTGTTTTTGCCTGGAGAAACTCAGGGACAGGGGAGCCTGGTGGGCTGCTGTCTATGGGGTTGCACAGAGTCGGACACGACTGAAGCGACTTAGCAGCAGCAGCAGCATAAATAAGAACAATAGCCTATATAACCATGATAGAACTACCAAAATCAGAAAATTAGTATTGATACATTCCGTTCCGTTCCGTTCTGTCGCTCAGTCGTGACCGACTCTTTGCGACCCTGTGGACTGTAGCCTACCAGGCTTCTCCGTCCATGGGATTCTCCAGGCAAGAATACTGGAGTGGGTTACCGTTTCCTTCTCCAATTGATACATTACTATCAGCTAATTCTCAGACTCCCATTTGGGTTTCATTAATTGTCCCCCCCCCACCAAGGTGTCCTTTATAGCCAGAGTATAGAGTTGTGAATCACAGGTTGCAATTAGTTATGTCTTTTTAGGTTTCATCAGTCTGGAAGAATTCCTCTGCCTTTTCTTGACTTTCATAATCTTGACTCCTTTGTAAATTACAGGCAAGTTATTCTGTAGATTAGTCATCAGTTTGGCTTTCCTTGATGTAACCTTATGATTTGATTTGGGTTGGAGCTTTTTTTTTTTTGTAGGAACAGTGCAGCAGTACTGCTGTATTCTTCTGAGGCATAAGATATTAGGCAGAAAAAAATCCTATAAACTACCTACCAAATGATTTCTGCCATAAATGTGATGTCATATGCATATCTGAGGTTATTGATATTTCTTCTGGCAATCTTGATTCCAGCTTGTCCTTCATCCAGT
Organism: Moschus berezovskii; assembly: GCF_049115385.1. Classification (NCBI taxonomy): domain Eukaryota; kingdom Metazoa; phylum Chordata; class Mammalia; order Artiodactyla; family Moschidae; genus Moschus; species Moschus berezovskii. Next base: position 86,002,757 of record NC_142468.1, read on the forward strand.
CCAGAATTTCTTATGATGTACTCTGCATGTAAGTTAAATAAGCAGGGTGACAATATACAGCCTTAACGTACTCCTTTCCCGATTTGGAACCAGTCTGTTGTGCCATGTTCAGTTCTAACTATTGCTTCTTGACCTGCATACAGACTTCTGTATACATACAGGCAGGTCAGATGATCTGGTATTCCCATCTCTTTCAGAATTTTCCACAGTTTATTGTGATCCACACAGTCAAAGGCTTTGGCATAGTCAATAAAGCAGAAGTAGATGTTTTTTGGAACTCTCTCACTTTTTCAGTGATCTAACAGATATTCGCAATTTGATCTCTGGTTCCTCTGCCTTTTCTAAAACCAGCTTGAACATCTGGAAGTTCACGGTTCACATATTGCTGAACCCTGGCTAGGAGAATTTTGAGCGTTACTTTGCTAGTGTGTGAGATGAGTGCAATTGTGCGGTAGTTTGAGCATTCTTTGGCATTGCCTTTCTTTGGGATTGGAATGAAAACTGACCTTTTCCAGTCTTTGAAATAGCTCAACTGAAATTCCATCACCTCCACTAGCTTTGTTCATTGTGATGTTTCTAAGGCCCACTTGACTTCACATTCCAGGATGTCTGGCTCTAGGTGAATGATTACACCATTGTGATTATCTGGGTCATGAAGATTTTTTTTTTTGTATAGTTCTTCTGTGTATTCTTGCTACCTCTTCTTAATATCTTATGCTTCTGTTAAGTCCATACCATTTCTGTCCTTTATCGAGCCCATCTTTACATGAAATGTTCCCTTGGTATCTCTAATTTTCTTGAAGAGATCTCTAGTTTTTCCCCTTCTATTGTTTTCCTCTATTTCTTACACTGATCACTGAGGAAGGCTTTCTTATCTCTCCTTGCTATTCTTTGGAACTCTGCATTCAAATGGGCATATTTTTCCTTTTCTCCTTTGCCTTTCACTTCTCTTCTTTTCACAGCTATTTGTAAGACCTCTTCAGACAACCATTTTGCCTTTTTGCATTTCTTTTTCTTGGGGATGGTCTTGATCACTGCCTCCTATACAGTGTCACAAACCAGAGCCTCTTGATGAGAGTGAAAGAGGAGAGTGAAAAAGTTGGCTTAAAACTCAACATTCAGGAAAGTAAGATCATGGCATCTGGTCCCACACTTCATGGCAAATAGAAGGGTAACAGTGGAATCAGTGACAGACTTAATTTTTTGGGGATCCAAATCACTGCAGATGGTGACTGCAGCCATGAAATTAAAAGATGCTTGCTCCTTGTAAGAAAAGTTATGACCAACCTAGACAATATATTAAAAAACAGAGACATTACTTTGCCAACAAAGGTCTGTCTAGTCAAGGCTATGGTTTTTCCAGTAGTCATGTATGGATGTGAGAGTTGGACTATAAAGAAAGCTGAGCACCAAAGAATTGATGCTTTTGAACTGTGGTGTTGGAGAAGACTCTTCAGAGTCCCTTGGACTGCAAGGAGATCCAACCAGTCCATCCTAAAGGAGATCAATCCTGAATATTCATTGGAAGGACTGATGCTGAAGCTGAAACTCCAATCATTTGGCTACCTGATGCGAAGAACTGACTAATGTGAAAAGACCTTGATGCTGGGAAAGATTGAAGGCAGAAGAGGACGGGGACGACAGAGGATGAGATGGTTGGATGGTATCACTGACTCAATGAACATGAGTTTGAGTAAACTCTGGGAGTTGGTGATGGCAGGGAAGCCTGGTGTCCTGCAGTCCATGGGGTCACAAAGAGCTGGACATGACTCAGCGACTGAACTGAACTGACCAAATGATTATTCCACTTTAAAGAAAACCTTCAAAACTAAATAACATATATTTAAAGATACACGTATCTCTTGTGATACTGTAAAGAAAATTAAGGGAATGATGAACACAAATTTAAGATTCAGGATAATGATAAACATCTAGGAAAGAGGGAAGGGGATGTGACAGAAGTTTATAAGGACTTCATCTATTATTTTATTCTTTGTGCCTTACATATATACATAAAATATTTTATAAATTTAAGAAAAACTAATTTCAGACTCTCCTTTTTTTTAATTTTGTAGTGGACGAATGGAAATTTTTTCTGATCTTTGAGCTAGGGTTTGGAAACTATGTCCTAGCCCACAATGATGGTGCAGATTGGCAGTCTTTAGATGTATACCTGTTGCCCAGCCTAATTATTAATAGTGCTTTCAAAAGTGTTACGGTCTAGAGGAGAAATTTTATTAAGTGCTGCCTACATGTCTCTAGCACCCTCATTTTCATGAGTTCAGAAAAACTTGAAAAACTGTCTCTTCCTTTCAGACCTCACCCATTTTATAGATGATGGAAAAGCCAGTCCTAAATCTGAACAGGGCAAAGATCTGGAGCGGCTGGGTCACAGGAGCAGCGCTTATATTTCTATAGGCAAGTCCATGTGGGAAGCCAAATTATTGGAAGACTAATGATTAGAGAGTACGCAATAAGATCAATCAGAGTCAGTTGGAGTTGGTGCTGTCAGAGTTTTACAAACTAATCGAACCCCATATAATCTCCATCTCTCTAAACTGAGAAGTCTTGATTTTCCTCTTTTCCCTTTACAGGAGCTTCAGATAATCGTTTAGTGGGGTCTTTGCCGCATTGTTCCAATCCCTAACATGCTTTCTTTGGCACATGCATATTCCTGGCGCAGAGCGGGCACGAGAAAGGCTAGCTTCTCTCCCCTTTAGTGTTACCGTCGTTATCACCACCAGTGTTATCTTCGTTATTGAACACGGACTCTGGTTTCCAAAATCCTCGTTAAATATGCAAAACCATTCACTCTAATTTTGAGCCCAGCAATTGAACCGGGTTAATTTTTTAAATAAACCTACAGTGGCTCCTAGGTTCCGTATTGACGAGTGCAGTACATGTCCTGAGGTGTCTCACTGTGGTTTTCAATTGTAGTTTCTTACGATGCTGTGGGCATCCCAGGTGGTGCTAGTGGTGAAGAACCTGCCTGCCAATGCAGGAGATGTAAGAGATGCAGTTTCAGTCCCTGGCTCGAGAAGATCCCCTGGAGGAGGGCATGGCAACTCACTCCAGCACTCTTGCCTAGAGAATCCCATGGCCAAAGGAGCCTGGTGGCACAGAGCTGGATATGACTGAAGTGACTTAGCAGGCACGTGTGATGTTGTACACTTTCTGGGACATCATCGAAAATTCAGGTATTATTTTATAAGTATAATTGAAATTCATTCTCCCTAAATATATAACTGACACTTTTTCTCCTTGATTTTTTAAAAACTTGTTTGGTTGCACTGGGTCTTACTTGCAGCATGTGGAATCTTTGCATGTGGCATCTAGTTCCTTGACCAGGGACTAAAACCGGGGCTCCTTGCATTGGGACCGTAGGGTCTTAGCCACTGGACTACTAGGGAAGTCCCTCTCCATGATCTTTTATCAAGGTTCTTGTCAATTAACCTCTCACTGAGAGACTACTCTGTGCTTTGTCCTGATCAGATTATCATTTAATAACCTGAAAAGATTTCTGAAAACTGGAGGTTTTCTGAGTGTTTCTTACTCTTAATTTGATTTTAAAATTTAAATGAGTGTTCCCTAGAAACTTTATTGTGGTTCCTTCTCTATTGAAAGATCAGTTGACTTATTCCTAACCTTTGTTTTCTGTTTTAAACCAGTGCTGTATTCATGACAATATTTTACCAATCTCTAACCATATCCCTAAAAATACAGTGTATGTGTGTGTGTGTGTGTGTATGTATGTATGCATGATTATGTCCAAAGTTTGGGAAAATGCAGATTATGAACTCGGTGACATCAGGCTATGTCCCCACCTCCTTGCCTGATGAAACCAATGACATTTTGATTCAAGTTTTGGCCAAATTCTACTCCGAGTGATGTGATGACTGTAAGTGGGGAAACTCCTTTCTGCTCTCTTACTGCATTTCAGCATTTTAGAGGAAAAGGAGGGGTGGTTGACAGGCAGAGTTGTTAAATTAAAAGCTGAAAAAGTCATTGAATGCCAAATAATTCAAACTCCAAATGAGACAGTTCAAAAATGTCAAACCAGCACTAATTAAGGGGAGAGTTAAAAGGAGGAAGGAAGTCTCCCTGTCCAGAAGAAAGGGTCACTTAGTCTATATTGCTTCCCCCTCTCTTCCTTTTTCAAATTAGGGATGAGGAAGATGACAAACTCTAGAGAAAATAGATGGAGAGAGAATAGAAGAAACTCTGGCTGGGTGAGCTCTGCATGGCGGAGGGTGAGGGGCCCCACTTCATGCTTAGAAGGATCTGAGAATTGGGTAAAGAGCTGCCAACAGCAGGAATATGAATTAAGGAGGGTGACCTTACAGAAACAGAAAAAATGACCTGTCCCTGAGATCTACAGGGAAAAGTTGAGGATGTTAACTAGTTAGGGGGAAATGTCATTTCATATTGGAGTGTGAAAAGACTTTAGAGGTCATGGAAACCAAACCCTGGATTTTATAGATGCACCAACAGCTGAGAAGGATGCGGCGTTGGAATCCAAACAAATGCACCACAGTATAATACGTTTGCATTTGAACTAATAAAAAATAATCCCCCCCAATCTTCAAAGAAGTTGTGATGATATAATCCTAGGAGATACACTCATTTTACCTTGGGGCTTTTTGTGCACTTAGCACCATCACACTCTGATTAGAGAGGGATCAGATTAACTGAATTGCCTAAGAGCTACAGCTTGTTCCATGAGATGACTACAAATTTTATTTTTAAGTATTTGGTTAGATATGTTGGCGTCATATTTGGTGCCTAAGCAATAGTTCCATGCGTTTTGATTATTTCAGTACGTTCAGTGTTTGAGCAATGCTGTGGTTCACATTCAGTGCTGTACGCTTGTGGCTGAGGGGGTTGGGGCCCAGGAAGATGAGGGGGCTTGTCCCCCCACCTCATACCCAGCCTCAACCTGCCTCCGGCTAGCCTCCCATGGGTCTTCCTGCCTCCCGTCCTGTCCATCCCAACCCATCTCTGTGCCAGTCTTCAGAGTGACTTTTCAGATGCAAACTTGATCATATCCCTCTTGGAGCAACTCATGGGCCACAGGTTAGATTCTAAACTCCTTAATCTCCAGATCTTCCCCTACCTTGTCCCCTCACTTGTTCCCCTCCTAACACTGCGCACTCAAGTTTTCATTTCTTCTTAGCTCCTCAGGCCAGATTCACATGGCTATCCCTTTGCTAGTAGCTCTCCTCTGCCTCGGATGTCCTTCTTCCTCTATCTGGACAACATCTGTTCATTGCTGAAGATTCAGAGCAACAGCTACCTTGCTCTCGGTTAAAATAAACTATCCCTCTGAGAGTGTCTCACTCCTTCCTGAACATACGTTATCATAACACCTGTGATCTCTCAATGCGCTTATTTGCATACATATTTATTTTAGAGAAAGTGCACATTAAGAATCATCTAAGGAGTTTCTTTACAATGAAAAAATTTCGTCTTCACCTTCGCAGATTCTAGCTCTAGTTAGGAGGTCATCAGAGGGGTTCATGTGCATCCCTGAGCCTAAGGAGAGCCTCCTCTAAAGCAGGTGACTCTTTACGTGCCTGAAGCATCCTTTTCCCAAGGGCAGAGGACATTGCTGATTTGTTCCACCTGCTTCTCCCCAGTCACTGACTCACAAGAGTATCAGCTTGAGAGATCCCCACACCCTCTTCCTCTCCTCCCACTCTCTTGGGGGGGTAAAATATGCAAAACTCATTTATATTCCTGCAAGTAGGTGAGAATAATCTGGGCCATCACCATTCAATAATGGAAGCTTTGTGCAAAGTAGTGACAGGTGAGAGGAATGATTTCATTTTTCACTTTGACAATTGGGTGAAGCAGATTCCTGGCAGTTCTGCAAAGGCTTTATGCCCACATAGTTACCCAAGGGATCTGCTTAGCAACCAAGAGATGCTGCAAGCAGAGAACAGCAGATTCGTCTGTCAGGGACATCTCGTAACTGAGATGGTGAAGCACAAAGAAAGAGGGGCAACTCTGACCTAGGTTTCCCACTTGCTCTCTGGTCTCCAGAGAGGACCGTCCCGAATGCCCTGGTCCCTATCCCCTCTCCAGAGCCCAAGCAGAGCTCACCGTGCAGGGAGCATCATCCCCTATAGTGCTTGGCTGTGCTTAACTGGGTTTCTTCTTTGTGGAGTGATTTTATTTGACTATAAAATTCAACCTGTTGGTTGAGGGTTTTGAAAGGGTTCAATATAGCTAGTTCGATCCCTGGGTCAGGAAGATGCCCTGGAGGAGGGCATGGCAACCACTCCAGTATTCTCGCCAGAGAATCCCATGGACAGAGGAGCCTGGCAGGCTGCAGTCCTTAGGATCTCACAGAGTCAGACATGACTGAAGCGCTTAGCATGCTTGCAATATAGCACTCCTCTTCATGCTTGGGTCTGAATTGAGAAATAAGACAAAAAAAGTAGGCAAAAGACAAAAAAAAAGACCAGTTCACTGATAAAGTCGATATTAGAGAATGAGGTTTACATCTGCAGGCAATGGGCTTCCTAATATTGAGTCCTAGAGCTTAACTGAATTCCCCAAATGACAACTGCTCCAGCCTTCCTCCCATGAGCTGGGGCGATCTAGAGGATGTGCTCTGGGCTGGTAGGTGGGCTTCCTGAAGTAAGAGGATTGGCAGGGGCTGGGCAAGTTCAGGGTCTCTTCTAAACCCACTCATCTGGTTAGAGTTACGGTGACTTCTTTGGCTTCCCTGGATGGAGGGAGTCTGGGGCAGGGAGAAGCCACAGTGGCTCTTGCCTTCACGTGGCAGCAAACATCAGACATGGATACAAGCATGTCTACAACCCAGTCATGTTTATTGTTAAAGATTTGGCAAATACAAAAAAGCATAAAGAATAAAATAAAAATCAGCAGCAATCACAGAGATACACTATATTTCTTCTTTTTTAAGACATATATTTCTCACTTTCTAATGTTCCTTAAATTGGAATGTATTTTATGCATGATATATGTTTAGTGTCCCATTATCATTTTTTCCTAAAAGACTTTTGTTAAGCCTCTGGTGTCTTATTCAGCTGTTAGTATCTTAGAAATGAGGAAATATGGCAAATTTCAAGTGGTTTTCAAAGATAAGGATTATGCTAGAGCATCTTCCCATGCTAGTAGGTAATGAGAATCTAATGTATAATGACTACAAAATAGTCCATCATCTGAATGTACTAGAATGTATTTAACTAATCCCTACCTCTTGGCATTTAAGTTGTGGGGTTTTTCATTTGCTTTGTTTTTTTAGGATTATAGATAATGCTTTGATAGACTTCCTTGTGCCCAAGTCCTTGCTCCAGATAAGAGTTTTTACCCTTTAAGGGCTGGTCCTCAAATTCAGGATAGTAATTTTTTTTAAAGCATTTATTTCCTATGACCAAATTGTCCTTCAAAAAGGTTATCCAGCTTAGCCTCCATCAGTGTTGCCATAGAGCTCATCTTTCAGCACAGCCAGTAGCACTGAATATTATAGGTCACTGTTGTCAGGTGGATGGTGCTTTTCTGAATTTGAAGATTGTCAGTACTCAGTGCTTTATCGTCTCTCTTTTTCCTTCCTCTTTCCCTCCGTCCCTCCCAGTCCAGCCCAGAGTCTCCTGGGAGAAGCAGAAAAGCACAGAGGGTAAGGACATTTAGGCCCCCCATTGCCACAGACCTTTGCTGCCACAACCCACCTACTGCAAGATGGGTTAGGCTTGCTGTTTGGGGAAAGGAGCCTTCCCAGCTCCTTTGCCCTCTGTCTACAGTCACAGCTCCAGAGGCATGGTGGCACCACAGCCAAGCGCTGCACAGCCAAGCACTGCCCAAGGTGATGGCAGGCCTGGAGCAGGGTGCCTGAGGCTTCTCCCTGCACCTTCTCCTCTCCTCTCTTTACCCTGGGGCTCAGGGCTGGAGGACCTTGGTGCCTCCTCGGGAGCCAGGAAGAACCACTGATGTGAAGGTCTCCATCTAACCAGAGGCAGGAAGGGAAGCCCGTGGCCTGCCTTCAATGCCAAGCAACACATTTTAATGAACATCCACTGTGGGGAGGGCAGTATTAAGTGCCATAGGAAAGACAAGGTTTATTGCTGTAGAGAACTGTTCATGGCACCAGTTCCATGGATCCCTGCACCACTCCAACCCATCTGTTCACTCCTTGGGTACCGACAGGAGACTTTTCTGGGTACAGAACTACAGAAAGAAGCAGATTGGACTGTGGCAAATGCAAGCCTGTCATGTTTCTTGCAGGGGGGAACCTTTCTCAGCTCTTGGTCCCCCAGAGAATAACGTACCCAAACAAAGTGATATCTTATGAACATTCCTCAATGGGGTGATTTTTATACAGGTTAAGTAGAGAATTCCTCAGCCTAAATCTGGGCCTAAATATGCTCAAGTTGGGACTTATCTGGTAGCTCAGCTGGTAATAATCTGTCTGCAATGCAGGAGACCCCGGTTCAATTCCTAGGTCAGGAAGATCCCCTGGAGAAGGGATAGGCTACCCACTCTAGTATTCTTGGGCTTCCCTTGGTGGCTCAGATGGTAAAGAATCCACCTGCAATGCAGGAGACCTGGGTTCAATTCCTGGGTTGGGAAGATCCCCTGGAGGACGGTATGGCAACCCCCTCCAATATTCTTGTCTGGAGAATCCCCATGGACAGAGGAGCCCAGGGGGCTACAGTCCATGGGGTTGGAAAGAGTTGGACACGACTTACGGACTAAGCACATCACAGAGCGCATGACCAAGTTACACTGTATTCTTTATCTGCTTCTTCACTGAGGTACAGTCTCTCATTTGATACTCAAAGATAACTCTGGGCTGTTCAGTTCAGTTCAGTTACTCAGTCGTGTCTGACTCTTTGCGATCCCATGAAATGCAGCACACCAGGCCTCCCTGTCCATCACCAACTCCCGGAGTTCACTCATACTCATGTCCATCGAGTTGGTGATGCCATCCAACCATCTTATCCTCTGTCGTCCCCTTCTCCTCCTGCCCTCAATCTTTCCCAGCATCAGGGTCTCTTCCAATGAGTCAGTTCTTTGCATCAGGTGGCCAAAGGATTGGAGTTTCAGCTTCAGCATCAGTCCTTCCAATGAATATCAGGACTGATTTCCTTTAGGATGGACTGGTTGAATCTCCTTGCAGTCCAGGGGACTCTCAAGAGTCTTCTCCAACACCACAGTTCAAAAGCATCAATTCTTCTGTGCTCAGTTTTCTTTATAGTCCACCTCTCACATCCATACATGACTACTGGAAAGACCAAAGCTTTGACTAAACGGACCTTTGTTGGCAAAGTAATGTGTCTGCTTTTTAATATGCTGTCTAGATTGGTCATAACTTTTCTTCCAAGGAGTATGCGTCTTTTAATTTCATGGCTAGGCTGTAGGTCAAGATTTTTAGAGTGGAATTTGGTTGGGCTTTCCTGGTAGGATGGCTCATCAGATCTGGCAGGCCGAATTCCTCCAAACTGTAACAGTTTATGCTTAGACACTTTCTAGAATTGAGGGGCTCATAGGCTCCCTGAACCATGTGGTCTGCATTGGGGTAGCTCACCGGTAACGGAGCCAGTGGAGCCTCCTCAAGGAGCACCACCAGTGACGGTGGGGGTAGACAGGAGAGAAGGGCATTGGGACGGCCAATCTCTGTCAGGGAAGGTGGGAGTCCCCAGACAGGCGGGAGCGTAGATTGCAGAGTATGCAGGAGTGGGGCAGACCCTGTCTTGGGAGCACAGTGCCCCTGGAGGGTTCTTCCAAGGGGATTCAAAGGAGATTTGGAGTCAAATCACATAGTGTTGGTATCTCACCGATCCACTAGGGCTCTCAGTGTTGAGCCAGGCATCCTGGGCACCCTAATCTCGGCTAGTCTCCTTAGAATGGCAGCCTCTTCCCCACGGAAGTGCAGAAGTGGGGAAGAGTGGAGTCAGACACACAGATCATAGCCAGGCCCCCCAAATCCTCAAAGCATAGGAGAGGCAGAAATGGAGGCCCAGGTTCCACCTGTACAGTGAAATTTACTGCCTGGGACAGGATGGACTTTCAGTCTTAGAACTCTCCAGCTGGTTGAGGAGAGGGTCTTTGTCAAACAACCCCGAACTGGGGTGGTTTTTCTGTCAAGAGAACATGGTGGAGCCTGTCAGGCCAGGAGGGAAGGTGACCTCTAACCTGTCTGTGTGTGTGTGGTCTCCCGACTATTAACACTCTTGGGACCACACTTTCTTCTGACCTTTGAAAAACAAATCACAGAAGATACATACATACATAAATACACATGTATATAAGAATAGAAAGGCTTTGCTCCTTCTGCAGATTTAATTCAGAAACAAGGAAGACTAAAATATTAAGTTGGGATTAAAAAGCAAACATATTAAACATAAAGTTATGTCAAAATAGGTTAAAGAACAAGCACTTTGAAATTTCAAAGTAAATAAAGGAAATTTCAAAGTAAATAAAATTTATTGGTTTGTCTAAAAAGTTCATACAGAAAAACCTGAACGAACTTTTTGACCAACCCAATAAATTAGGCTTAAAAGTGAAAGAAATAAAAGTCTTCAAGTTCAAAAAATAAGATTTAAGAAAGTTTGTGTCTAGGAAATTGGGAGAAAAGTTACAATTCCAACAAAAGAATATTAAGGATTTTTTTAGTCCAACAGAGATACTCTAACTAGATGAGATTTAAAATAAGACAAATGGCTGAACTCCAACAGGGGATTAAAAACATAAAAAATGAAGTGATACATGATTAAAATAAAACCCAAAAGCCGTGAGGTGAGAAGTTAAAACATGTTAGTAAGTGAAGTTAATGATAACATGGGATTTATAAACACCATGTAAAATAAAACTATACATATGTAGGATAGAGTGAAAATAGAGTTTTAAAATTTAGAGTTGGGCGAAAGACGACAAAAGCGGGTGAGGAGTACACAGGTCAGGAAACTTCCTGTGGACACAGCTTCTCCCTGTAAATGGCTTCCACTTCAAAAAGCACCATTTATTTTAGGGGTGAAGAGCGAGGGGGCAGATAGTCAATACCTCCTTTCCTCCTTGTTCTGACGTTGCCCCGCAGTCCTGGTTCGGTCTGACCCCACTCCTTAGTTCACCTCACCCTCCCTGTACAAGAGGCCCTGAAGGAAAGTCATGTTCCAGACCACTGCAGCCGTGGTTAGGGTTAGCAGCCCTCCGTCTTCCTGGGACCCCACCCTCAGCCCCACTCACAGGAAAAGGACGGGGAAATGGGTGAAAAGCAAGTATCCATTGAGGGAACAGTGTCTAGAACTGTGAACTGTTCCTAATACCTCCTTTTGATGTCTTCTGCCTCAGAACATAAATACCAGTGGCAGGAAGTTCATCTTCTATAAAGTTGCTAAAACCACCCAATATGTAATTATATATTCTTACTGTATTGGCTCAAAATTGCTTAGAATAAAGTGTAACCTAAAGCAAAACCAAAAATAGGTACTTGGTTTCCTTTGCCAAATTTCCTTGAAAAATGTAAATGCGTGAGAGTTTAAAATTAGGTAATCAGCTGACGAGTATTTGTTGAGGAGCCTGTGTTTGGAGGCCTGCAAGCCTCCCTGGAGGCAGTGAGGCCAGACCGCCTGGCTTTGCTGTGCCTTGGAGGAGCACAAGGCCTGAGCTGGGCTGGCTGTCCTGCCTTTTCCTCCAGGGTCTCTTCTTGGCCCACTACTAAGACACCCAGGTGTTTTCTTTTCTTTTCCTCTTCTCTTTGAAAAGATATTATTTCTGCAAATAAGTGAGCATTTTGTAAAAGTGCTGTGCTCTGTTTTACTTCCTCCACTGACTTCCTTCTGCCTCAGAGCCGACTGCTGGCCTGAGCACGCTGCCGAGGCAGGGAAGCATCGTCTGTGAGAGCTGGAATCACATTTTACGATTGATTTTAGACTTCCATGTTTCTGTTTATGACTACATAACCTGCTTTCTCCCAGCCTGCTGGTAACAGAGGAGTCCTATGAACCATTATCACTCAGTAACAACCTAATAAATGCACCTCCAAATCATCTGTATTTTAGGGGGCAGTTGATGGCGGTGCCTGGGAGGACTGTGGAACAAGAGAAGATCAAGGCGGGAAGACAGGGTGAAAGGCAGCCTAGCACCACTGACCTCGCTAAAGACTCCCTTAACACACACACACACACACACAAGGAATCCCCTAAACTGTGTCACATATCTAAATATTTAACTTTAGATTTAAATCCACTTGTAAGTGAAATAAGTTAAAAAAAATTCAGTTCCTCAGTTGCACTAGCCACATTTCAAGACCTTGTAAGCCAGATGTGATGGTGGCCACTCTAGAGAGCAATGCAGATACAGAACGTTTCCATCATCACACCGAGCAAAGGCAATGTGTGTCTACACAGAACACTGCTCACTAGCCTGGCATCCCAGGGCTCGTCCTTTCTGGTGGGAGTTAGTCACACACAGTACTAATAGAAACTCAGTTTTGATGCCCTCCCTTACCTTCACCTGTGCTGAAAGAGGGAAACAGGCTGGAGGAAAGACAGAAGATACACAATTTCAAGAACTGAAATTGTTTTCCTTCAACGTGAAAGTTGCAGAAAGAACAGACGGCACTTTTTGAAAAAATAAGAATCTGGGATCAAACAGAAGGAAAGAGCCAAGCATGAGCCCCATGGCTGCTGTGGATTTTCCCTGAACACCCCGGCCAACTCAATAGGATCATTGTTATTTCTGTGAGAAACATAAATGTTCTTAGTTTCAAGATCTGGGTTGCAGAGAGAACTCGGACTCTTAGATTCAGTTGAAAAGAAGATGCTTACTTTTACCCAAATTTCTTATAGTTTCCCATCTTGCCTGCTTGCTGGCTGTTTTGTGTATGAAGCAAAACAGATAAGCCTTGACCTTGAAGCTGCTCCGTGGGATTTTCTGCAGATGGTTCTCAATAATAAGGTGTTTGCTCATTTGTTTCTAGGTTCTTTTATTTCAAAATAAAAGTGCAGCCAAATTGACCCATGGGGAGAAAACAGATTAGGCAGAAAATAGCGTCTCTTGAGATTTCTTATTCTAACACTTTCTGATTCCACCCATGAAATTGTCCCACTAGGATGCTGGCAATAACAGAGCAGAGCAGGCCAAGGGGAGGTCAAGCGGAGACCTTGGTTCTGGGCAGGCACATGTGAGGGCCAGGAAAGTCAGCTGAGGCTGAGTGGAGTCCTGGAGATCAGCGAGAGGGCAAGCCCAGCTGTTCCAGCAGGCACCTCAGACCTCGGCACAAGCCATTCCGCACCAGTCTGGGGGGAGTGGCCTTGAGCCCAGAGGCATTATCTGAGTGGGGCTCCTGACCACGATCGAGAAAGAGGTGGAATCCTGGCCTAGTAGAGCTGAAAGGTCTCTCGGGGTCCTCCTCCAGTGTCCCCCTAGAGACCTTGAAGGTAAGCAGAACCCTGTGTGTAGCTGAAGCATGGAGCCCGGGGACTTGCACATATCGCCTGCAGTTTGGTCCCCTGGGTGTCTGGTCAGACCTCTGGAGACTCTGATCTCAGAAAGTCTGGAAACACTCATCTCTCCATCCAGTGGTTTTCAGGCTGATCCCCTGAGGTCTCTCCATGCTTCTCTGGAGCTACAGATGGACGCAGGAGAATGAGGGGGAAGGATTAAACGGCTGAAACTCGAGTCCTCGTCACCCACTGCAGTGCTTATCCAACTCTTCGTTATGAAGTGCTTCACTCCTTATAATCACTCTGTGAAGAAGGTGTTATTAAAATTCCCATGGTAGGGATGAGAAGACTAAGGCTTGGCAGATTAGCAACTTGTTCAAGGTCACAGCACTAGTAGGTGACAGAGCTCGAATGTGAATGACAAAACTCGTCATCATCTCGGGGCCCCAAACTTGAAGAAGGTCTATTTGAAATTGTTTTATGTATTGAGTGTCTTGTAGTATTTAGTCTATAGAGGTGTGGCAACACATGTCTAGTCTGATCCCAGCTTTAAAAAAAAAATTATTTATTTACTTTTGGTTGTTCTGGGTCTTCATTGCTTCCCAGGCTTTTCTCTAGTTGCAGTGAGCAGGGGCTACTCTAATTGCAGCGCGTGGGCTTCTCATTGAGGTGGCTCTGGGGACCACGGGCTTCAGTAGGTGCAGTTCCCAGGCTCTAGGACACAGGCTCCATGGTTGTGGCACATGGGCTTAGTTGCTCCAGGCAGGGCACGTGGGATCTTCCTGACAAGGGATCAAACCCTTGTCACCTGTGTTGGCATGTGGATTCTTTACCACTGAATCACCAGGGAAGCCCTGATCCCTACCTTTTATAGAAAAAGAATCAAAGGCCTAGAGAGGTGACCTTGTCATCACAAGGTCACAAAATGGGGACACAGAGTTTGGTGATCTGGCCTGAACAAGGCTGGTGGCTTCCCTGAGGGGCTGGCCCTGGACTCAGCTCTGTCTCAAGCCAGCAGTGTGCCCTGAGCCAGCAGTGTCTGCAAACTTTCCACCTGCAACAGCATCTGCCAAGAAAGAGCTGTGGCTGCTGAGGGGGACTGGATCGAGTACTAGGGACATTTAGCCTAAGGGGAAAGCAAAGGTCACGGTTTATTCATCTCCTTACGAGGACCACGTGGGGAATCTGATCCTCTTTCATTCTCTTCTGATTAATGTCCATGTGTCTTGGGGCTTCCTAAAAGGGTGAAATATTTTCTTCTAGAGGTGGCTGTATTTCAGGTGCTGGTGACTTATTTCTTCTTCCCTGGGGCTGGTTCATCAATCACTTGGAGATGTTTTGCAACCGAACAGCAAATGCATTTCTCAGAGCAGCAGCCTCCACCCTGGTCCCCAAGCCAAAGTCAGGCAATCAGAAAAGGGCTTGGGAAGTAGCCAGCCCCTGTCTTCCAAAGCCCACCATCTGGGAAGTGAATGAGCTGCCTGCTGCTCTCCCTGGGGAACGGACACAGCACATGAGGCCTGCTCCTGGAATGTTTGGGTGTCTGTTTTTGGGTGTCTGTTTGCTTACCATCCCTCTTGGGGGGGAAGAAGAATGGTTTTCAAAGCTGCACACTCTTTGCTTGGGGAGTGCAGCTGAGCTTCCAAGTTAATTTATTTGACTAAATGTCCAAGAAAGACCTGGTGTTTTTTTCCAGGGCTTCTGTCAAAACTCTCTTTCCATGCTGAGAAATCAATTTTCCTCACTTGGCTGAAATGGCTTTACAACATGTACGTTTGAGAGAGGCCTTCATTCTGTGAGATATTCTTGAATGATGTGCTTCTAGACACAGGCTCTGTCTTGGAGAGACTTAAGTTAGATAGGGTCATGACCTCGCTTATGGCCGCCTTGTCCTCTCAGGTTTCTAAAGAGGGTGCTTCGACCAGGTAGCCTCTCACACCCCTTTTTGCCACCTAGCACATGGATTGCACACACCTTCTGCTTGCACTTTTCCAAGTGGTAATATCCTTGATATATCTCAGCAGAAAGTCCCATACTAAGAAAACCTGCCCAAGGAAATCTGCTATTTACATAGAGTCCCCACTGCAGTACCACCTGTCCATAGGAAAGCCTGGGAAAGCAGATGCATAGATAAAATGAGGGTGGGAGAACAGGGTGAATTTGAAAGGCATCAGCTGTAGGGGAGGCAAACTTTGGCCTTTACCCTCTTAGGGTTCTTTTTGGCCCCCTTCTGATGCCTATGTCAGAAGCTTTCTCTGTCTCCTTTATACTCTAATAAAACTTTATTACACAAAAGCCTCGTCTCTGGCCCAAGATTGAATTCTTCTCCTCTGGAGGCCAAGAATCCCGGTGTCTTTTCGTGGTTCAGCAACGACCTCTCATCTTGGGGGCTTCAACAACCTTTCATTCTTCAGGACAAGGTAAGGATGCTTGGAGCTCTAGTTCTTTGTTCTCCTAGCGAACACGTTACTAACTCTATGGTGTGCTTGCGTGAATGAATGAAATGCCATGAGCGAAGCAAGTGAGAAGCCCTGCTCTGCTGTTCCATGGTGATCTCATATGGCTTATAGCAGAAACCTGTTGGGGGTTTATACCGACTTGCCAGTGCCAAGAGGCACCCAACGTCTCCTTCGGGGACGGACCAGAAATGGGCAAAGCATGTGGACTGAACTCTCCTTTCTTGGCCAAACTTTTTGGTCTTTTTGACCATTTCATAACTCCTTGGGAATTAGAAGTAGTAACCTATCTGTTGGATCATAGACTTTCAAGGGATTGTGATCTATGCTGTTACTGTGTACTGTTACTTAGGTCCCAGATTTGGATTGGTAGTCAGGAAGCGCCTAGCCTTGCTAGGAATTGAAAGTTCAGAAGTTAGATGAAGCTTTAGCTACAGGGTTTCCCTGGTGGCTCAGATGGTAAAGCGTCTGTCTGCAATGCAGGAGACCCGGGTTCGATTACTGAGTCGGGAAGATCCCCTGGAGAAGGAAATGGCAACCCACTCCAGTACCCTTGCCTGGAAAATCCCATGTATGGAGAAACCTGGTAGGCTACATACAGTCCATGGGGTCACAAAGAGTCGGACACGACTGAGCGATTTCACTTCACTATGAACTAAATGGACATAAGGCAGATCAACAGGAGAACAACATACACATTTATTTAACACAAATTTCATGTGACATGGGAGCCCTCATAAGGAAATGAAGACCCAAGAAGGTGAAACCTACTTGCTTTCATATTAGGTTGAACAAAAAGAAGCAGTTATAAAGTGAAACTATGTAAGGTGTGTGGGGAGGCAAATGGAAGATAATAATTTTTTTATCAAGATCTTTTTGTGTAGAATTCACTCCATCCCAGTTTATCCTTGGTGACACTAATGTTACTTCCTTCTGGTGTAGGGAAAACATCTTTTTTATTATTTTTTTAAAAATTTTGTTGAAATGTAGTTGATTTACAACAGAATGGTAGTCTTAGGTATGGAGCCAAGTGATTCAGATGTATGTTTCAGATTCTTTTCCCTTATAGTTTATTACAAACTGTTGAGCAGAGTTTCTGTGCTGTATAGTAGGTCCTGGTGGGTTATCTATTTTATATATTGTTGTTGTTCAGTCACTCAGTCCTGTCCAACTCTTTGTGACCCCATGGATTGCAGCACACCAGGCTTCCCTGTCCTTCACCATCTCCCAGAGCTTGCTCAAACTCATGTCCTTTGACTCTGTGATGCCATCCAACCATCTCTTCCTCTGTCATCCCCTTCTCCTCCTGCCTTCTATCTTTCCCAATATCAGGGTCTTTTCCAATGAGTTGGCTCTTTGCATCATGGCCAAAGTATTGGAGCTTCAGCTTCAGCATCAGTCCTTCCAATGAGCAGTAGTGTGTATATGTTGATCCTAAGTTCCTAATTTATCCCTCCCCATCTTTTCCCCTTTGGTAACCATAAGTTTGTTTTCTATAAGGAAGACATCTCTCATGTGGGAATTTCATCTCCTGCTTTTAGGAAAAAGAAGAACAGTCAGAGTGTCCTTCTTGTAGTTTTTCAAGTGCCTTTACCTTGAAATAGTTAATTTGCCAAAGTGGCTGGTTTGAGGATGGCATGTTCTGAGCCCCTTTCCAGTCTGGCATGAAGGGAGGCATGTAGGGGGTAGTTAAGAGTGTTAGACTTCTGACCAACCCGGGTTGGAATCCTGGCTCTGTCACTAACCAGCTGTGTCTATGTGAGCAAGTTCTTTTCCTGTCTTCTTGGCAGCTTCCTCTGAATGTAGAACTTACTTCATGGAGTTGTTGGAATGAAATGAGCTCATGGATATAAAACGTCTCGCACTGTGTCTGGCACATAGTATGTGTTCAATAAATGTCAGCTGTTGTTATTCACTCCTTCTTGGGAAATACCCGTGACCCCCAGCTCAGTGTGGGGACTTGGTGGTAAGGTCTGGATTCAAGCCTGTCTGCTTTCTCAACCACTTGGGCAGCCATGCTTCCCGGGGAAGCTGGTGAGTAGAGTGGGCTCCTCCAGCCTGCCATGAGACCTTGGGGTCAGCTTCCTCCAAGCAAGGAGGCTGGAGGGCAAGTGATTTACTCAGAGGGGACATGCTCCTCAGTCTCCTGCCACCTCAGTCATTTCAGAAGGGCTTTTTCAGTTAATTAAAGAAAGGGGAGACCAATTACATTCAGCTCTGCCATTCCCTTGTGGCTCAGCTGGTACAGAATCCTCCTTCAATGCGGGAGACCTGGGTTCAATCCCTGGGTTGGGAAGACCCCCTGGAGATGGGAAAGGCTACCCACTCCAGATGACACCACCCTTATGGCAGAAAGTGAAGAGGAACTCAAAAGCCTCTTGATGAAAGTGAAAGAGGAGAGTGAAAAGGTTGGCTTGAAGCTCAACATTCAGAAAACGAAGATCATGGCATCTGGTCCCATCACTTCATGGGAAATAGATGGGGAAACAGTGTCAGACTTTATTTTGGGGGGCTCCAAAATCACTGCGGATGCTGATTGCAGCCAGGAAATTAAAAGACGCTTACTCCTTGGAAGGAAAGTTATGACCAACCTTGATAGTATATTAAAAAGCAGAGACATTACTTTGCCAACCAAGGTCCATCTAGTCAAGGCTATGGTTTTTCCCGTGGTCATGTATGGATGTGAGAGTTGGACTGTGAAGAAAGCTGGTCGCCGAAGAATTGATGCTTTTGAACTGTGGTGCTGGAGAAGACTCTTGAGAGTCCCTTGGACTGCAAGGAGATTCAACCAGTCCATTCTAGAGGAGATCAATCCTGGGTGTTCATTGGAAGGACTGATGCTAAAGCTGAAACTCCAATCCTTTGGGCACCTCATGTGAAGAGTTGACTCACTGGAAAAGACTCTGATGCTGGGAAGGATGGGGGCGGGAGGAGAAGGGGATAACAGAATAAGATGGCTGGATGGCATCACCAACTCGATGGACATGAGTTTGAGTGAACTCTGGGAGTTGGTAGATGGATAGGGAGGCCTGGCGCGCTGTGATTCATGGGGTCACAAAGAGTCGGACATGACTGAGCGACTGAACTGAACTGAACTAAACCCACTCCAGTATTCTGGCCTAGAGAATTCCATGGTCTGTACAGTCCATGGGGTCACAAACAGTCGGAAACGACTGAGTGACTTTCACTGCCTTATGGAGAGAAGACTTGCTGGGATCTTCACAAGCTCTGGATCTTCCCAGAGCCCTCCTCCCTGCCCTCCCCCAGGCCCCAAGGCAGAACACGTGGATCTCTTTTTCAATCTCCTCAAAAGAAGGATGTCTCAGATAAGTACACAAATGGCAAGAATAATGAAATCCGGCAGTGTTCGAAGCTGAGCCCTGGCCTAATACTGTCCTTCTACCCCCACAGATCTCTACTTCCTGGCCCATGCAGAGTCCTTGAGCAGAAAGAAATAAGAAATGCTCCTGGCGTGAGGTGAGGTGCAGTCAACCATGTTTATGAGCTGCAGGGAACGTTCCCCAGCCAGCGCCTCCAGGGCCATCCTTTGGGTTGAGGCAGCTATCTAATAAAAGCAGATTTTCGTAATCAGTGTTCAGTGAAAACTGTTTTCATTTATAGAAACAGTGAAGCCACCTGCTATTTAAAGACCCCCACCCCTCCTCCTCATCTTCACCCCAGGGCGGAATCTTCCAGCTCACTCCCTCAGCCAGCTGTGTCTTGTCAAAATTCCAATCTCCTCCCTCAGAACCATAAATCTCTCTGACTGTCCATCCCATGAGCCTTGCACTTCTTATCCTCAAGTCTGGAGTCTGGGATTATGGCCTTACCTACAAAAATAGGTTCACCCAAAGCGGTCAGTTGGGGAGGCACTTGGGGCACCCTAGCGCGTGAGGAGTAAATGGACGGTGCATCTCCTCCTGAGTCTCAACTCACTGATTCACTCCCTGCCGGATCCCACACATCTCCGCTGAGTCAGGCACTGACGAGTGAGAGGGCGGAGAGGAGAGAGGAAGGGAAGAAGGTGCTGCTGCGGAGACGGGAGCAGGCGCCCAGAGGAAGGGCCCTGGAGCCAACAGGAGGAAGAAAGCAAAACAGAGACGCCGCCAAACCTCCGTTAGCCAGCCGGCTTGGGGAATGGGGCATTTGGGTTAGTGGAAGTTTCTAGTGATGTGTGAACACAGCCAAAGTCTTTCTGTCTTAACCCTTAAATTAGAAAAGCTTTTTACTTAATGTTAGTTCACTTTCTTATCCCCATGGCAGAAGGGGAGTATGGGATCGCAAGGCGTCTGAAGGGGCAGCAGCCTGGATGTGAACACCGACTGCAGGCCGGAGAGTCTGTGGAAGGAGACACCCCTGCCTGGGTCAACTACACAGAGAACCCTGTGTTTATCCTGAAAGTGAGGTCTCTGCCATAAGCTTGCTTTTTCATGCTTTTGACTCTGTTTCTCATGGATTGCTGGGAATTTGTGTTCAAGTTTAACTACTAGTACACTCGAGGAGAAGGGGGCGGCGGAGGATGAGATGGTCAGATAGCATCACCAACTCAATGGACATGAATTTGCACAGACTCCAGGAGACAGTGGAGGACAAGGGAGCCTGGCGGGCTGCAATCCATGGTGTTGCACAGTTGGACACGACTTAGCAATTGAACAACAACAACACTCCTATTCATCCTTCAAATCTCAACTTGAAGGTCACTTCCTCTGTAAAGGCTTTCTAATTACTCCTTCCTCCTTCCCCTCAGGCCCTCCCAGTTACCCCCTCTTTGCTGAGCATACTGTGTTATGCTTGTTAATATGAGATACAGTGAGCAGGAGATTGAGGAAGAGCTTTATCTATGTATGACCCTGCTTGTTAAGGAGCTGAACTCCAAGTCTTTGCTTTGCTTTTAGAATAGTAATAAACTTAACTACATGTGAATGCCCAGAAGGCAGAAAACCCCAGCTCCTGGCCAGAAACAAGGGAGGGAAGGAAGGAGAAATTCTATAAACAGATAAAAGGAGAGGGAAAGAAATCATTTATAAGCTTGGTGATTTTTATCTTAATTCTGAGACTTATTCCAAGTCTGTTTCCCTATGATCTGTAAAAACAGAGTGCCTCCTACAATGTTTCAGAGATCTGAAACCACTCAGAGAGATGATATTTCTCTTGCTATAAACCAATCCACTCTCTGAATGCCCTGTAGGGGATTGGGTGGGACAGGAGTTTAGGGAGGAAATCAGTCATTTGTTCAGTTCAGTTCAGTTCAGTTGCTCAGTTGTGTCCGACTCTTTGCGACCCATGAATCACAGCACGCCAGGCCTCCCTGTCCATCACCAACTCCCGGAGTTCACTCAAACTCATGTCCATCGAGTCGGTGATGCCATCCAGCCATCTCATTCTCTGTCGTCCCCTTCTCCTCCCGGCCCCAACCTTTCCCAGCATCAGAGTCTTTTCCAGTGAGTCAACTCGTCGCATGAGGTGGCCAAAGTATTGGAGTTTCAGCTTTAGCATTAGTCCTTCCAATGAACACCCAGGATTGATCTCCTTTAGAATGGACTGGTTGGATTTCCTTGCAGTCCAAGGGACTCTCAAGAGTCTTCTCCAGCACCACAATTCAAAAGCATCAATTCTTCGGCGATCAGCTTTCTTCATAGTCCGACTCTCACATCCATACATGACCATGGGAAAAACCATAGCCTTGACTAGACCGACCTTGGTTGGCAAAGTAATGTCTCTGCTTTTTAATATACTATCAAGGTTGGTCATAACTTTCCTTCTAAGGAGTAAGCGTCTTTTAATTTCCTGGCTGCAATCACCATCTGCAGTGATTTTGGAGCCCAAAAAAATAAAGTCTGACACTGTTTCCACTGTTTTTCCATCTATTTCCCATGAAGTGATGGGACCAGATGCCATGATCTTCGTTTTCTGAATGTTGAGCTTCAAGCCAACCTTTTCACTCTCCTCTTTCACTTTCATCAAGAGGCTTTTGAGTTCCTCTTCACTTTCTGCCATAAGGGTGGTGTCACCTGCATATCTGAGGTTATTGATATTTCTCCCAGCAATTTTGATTCCAGCTTGTGCTTCTTCCAGCCCAGCATTCCTCATGATGTACTCTGCATAAAAGTTAAATAAGCAGGGTGACAATGTACAGCCTTAATGTACTCCTTTTCCTATTTGGAACCAGTCTGTTGTTCCATGTACGGTTCTGACTGTTGCTTCCTGACCTGCATACAGGTTTCTCAAGAGGCAGAGTCATCTGTTACTAAGATCCAAATAGATACAGTACCAGATCTGTGGAGGTTGACTCTCAGGACAGGTTGGAGACCAACCAAGAGGTAGACGGTCAGCAGCACTCATCATTTTCCAAGTCTCTATTCTGTGGGCCTTGATAGAAAGTCACTGCAGCAGCCCTGTTGGGCCATGACTTGGGTCTGAGAACAGAAGATCAGGAGTAAAGCAGAAAGAGGGCAGGACCCTGTGTGGTGACACAGGCCCGGCTGTGCCACGTCTCTGGGCAAGGAGACAGTTGCCTGGCCACGAGCCCCAGAGGGCTGGGGATGGAGCAGGCAGTGCTGATACCTGGGGATTAGCTCCATCTGCCCTGAGCTCAACGGAAACCCCGCATCCTTCTCCTCCCGGGGCTGGCCCCTGGCAGGTCCTGGCAGCTTCATGTCCATCTGGCCATGATATCAAGTCTAATTTACACGAAGGGCCTGGCGATCCTCTTAACAGCCCTCTGAGAAGGCCTGTGCTATGCTGTGCTTAGTTGCTCAGTCATATCCAACTCTTTGTGACCCCATGGACTGTAGCTCGCAAGGCTTCTCTGTCCACAGTCTTTCCTAGGCAAGAATACTGGAGATCTTCCCAACTCAGGGAATGAACCCAGGTCTCCTGAATTCCAGGTGGATTCCTTACTAGCTGAGCCACCAGGGAAGCACCTAAGAAGGCCTACATGTTGCTTAAAACCAACGAGCCCACAGCCCTCTTACACTGTGGGTTTTACAGACAGGGGAATGCACAGTGAAGTTCTGTCTCAGAGATGGTGACACTGTTTGTTGGATCCCCAAGGTAGACAGGGTGTCTGCCACTCCAGCAGACAGGCTGCCCACTGTGAGCGTGTGCAGAGTTCCACCCGGGGGATGAAGCAGGACGCACATGGTGGGTTCCCTCAGCGTGTCCTGCCTCCTCTGGCTCCCGGAAGGCAGGGCCTGTCCTTCTTCCCTATTCTCAACATCCAGCACAGAATCTGCCAAAGGGCAGGTGCTCAACAGATGCTCCCCGAAGGAATATAAGTCTGTTTTCAGAATTCCATTACGACTGGATCATGGCTGGCTCATTGTCTCTTTTCCTCTTTATAGGGATGAGCTCATGTAATGTTCCCCAGTCCCCAGCAGCTCACCGGTTACTCAGCTGCCACCGCTTCGCTGAGAAGGTGGGCTGCTCCCATGCCAGATCCACTGGACCTCCTTTAATTTACTGCTTCCTCCCTCTTCCTGGGCTTCCTCCCTCCCTCCCTCTTTCCCTTCTGGCAGAGTGACCAGTTGTTTTGTTTGCCCAAGTCTGTGGGATTTCCCAGGACACAGGACTTACTATGCTAAAATCAGGAAAGTCCTAGCAAACCTGGGCAAGTAGGTCATTTGAAAGCCTCCCTTTCCCTGGTGGCTCAGATGGTAAAGCGTCTGCCTGCAATACGGGAGACCCGGGTTCAATCCCTGGGTTGGGAAGATCTCCTGGAGAAGGAAATGGCAACCCACTCCAGTATTCCCGCCTGGAGAATCCCAGGGACGGAGGAGCCTGGTAGGCTACAGTCCATGGGGTCAAAAAGAGTCGGACACGACTGAGCGACTTCCCTTCCCTTCCCTTCCAGAAGCATGTAATGGACTTATTCTGGGAAAGCACAGCCCCAGGCTGAGTTGAGATGTGTTGACTGGTTTTGGGGGGGGAGAGCTAATTACAGAGCTGCACTCGCTTTGCTCTGGAATGAGGAGATGTTAATGACATTTCTACTCCCTTCTCATCAGCCTCTTCCTCCATCTGTGTCCTATACTCCTCTACGTCTAAAACATTTCAGCTCCTTTCTTATCACACCCCCAGCCTTGATTTCTATCACAACTGGAATATAGAGCCCAGATGAAGCTGGAGTTGGGGGTCTAGTGCCCTTTGGCCTAGGATTCCAAAGTTTGAGGTCCACGTTTACCCCACTGGGCAGCTTTTGGGCACGCTCAGGTCTCCCAACGCCTCTTCACATCCATCTTTCAGATTCTAGGGGAAGGACCTTGGATATTCAGTGGGGGTGTGCTCACAGCCTGCTTCTTGGTCAGTCTGAAAATGGGATAACTTCTGTTCTCTCTAATTTTTCTGGTCTTAGCGACTGACTGCCCTGTGAGTCTTTGTTTCTCACAGAGGTTGCTGAGACCAAGGGTGATGACAAGTGTGAATGAATCAGAGCCTCTCCCCTGTCCCCTCAGATTCACGTTGGACCAAGCTGTGTGCACACATACCCACAGCTCATGCAGCTGGCTCTCCTGATGCCTCAGCTCCTTATTAGCCTGGCCGTCCAGTGGGGAGTGCTGCAGGGCTCAGTAGTGAGTCCATTCATTTCCGTACAGGAGTCTGTGTTTCCTCTTGAATCCAGGCCACTTGCATGCATGCATACTAAGTTGCTTCAGTTGTTGTCTGACTCTGTGCAACCTCATGGACTGTAGCCTGCCAGGCTCCTCTGTCCATGGGATTCTCCAGGTCAGAATACTGGAGTGGGTTGTCATGCCCTCCTCCAGGGGATTTTCCCGACCCAGGGATCAAACCTGCATCTCTTACATCTCCTACATTGGCAGGCATGTTCTTTACCACTAGTGCCATCTAGGAAGCCCAGGGCACTTGGGTTTCTCTAATTTGATTGGACACACTATTTCTCTCCAGCACTGAATTAGAGGGTAATTGAAAGTGATGACTTGAAAGTTAGGGTTTTTATTCTGTTCCTTTAAAAGTAATGTTTTTATTTATTTAAATGGGATTTATTTTTTAAATTAATTAATTTATTTTAATTGAAGGCTAATTACTTTACAATTTTGTGGTGGTTTTTGGCTTGCACTTTCTAAAAAAGTTTCATCTTGTCCTCTGTCTGCCCTTCACTCACACCTTAACAACATATTCTTTTCCAGCTTGTATACTGGAGATGCCTTGGCGTGAGCCTAGGGTAGAAGTCTTCATCTGGCTGCAGTGGAAAGAGATGCTCATGAATCTACTTCAGGAGGGCAGGTGGCCTTGTCTCTGGCCCACCAGCTTTGACAACTGCATTATCACTTCCCTTGTGGCTCAGATGGTAAAGAATCCGCCTGTAATGTGGGAGACCTGGGTTTGATCCCTGGGTTGGGAGGATCCCCTGGAGAACGGAACAGCTACCCACTCCAGTATTCTGCGCCGGAGAATTCCATGGACTGTGTAGTCCATGGGGTTGCAAAGAGTCAGATACGACTGAGAAACTTTCCCTTTCATTTATCACAGCCCACTGAGCTGCCTTAAGAAAGCCTTGCCTGGAGAATCCCAGGGACGGGGGAGCCTGGTGGGCTTCCGTCTATGGGGTCACACAGAGTCGGACACGACTGAAGTGACTTAGCAGCAGCAGCAGCAGCAGCAGCAGAGGAGGTGGAGGCTGGTCTCCTGTTTGCCTGCAGGCCCCTCAGGAGCCTGTTCTCATCTGCTTTATGATGAGGTGATGCTGACGATGAAGACGAGAAGGAGGAAGATGTGATCTGAGTGTCTGACCAGGAACATCACGCATTGATTTGGTAACTGAAACTGTTTCACTGGGAACGTCCAACAGTTTCATAGCAATTAACATCCTGGATTGGTAGCAGCTGTTTAAGCTGAGTGGCAGAGGATTCTGGAGTTGCATCCAGGGTCACCTACAGACAGTGTGATGACCAGTTAGTGATGTCAGGTGTAGCCACAAAAGGGCGTGAGGAGTGAGAATTTCATATGCTCCTCATCCATGGGGTTTCAACCAGGCTTTGTTTGTCTCTCCTCATTAGTGGCAGCCGAGTCACCTTAGCTCTTTCCATTTGTATTGGGATATTTATGGGGGTCCCAGACCTGGTTGGTCACCCTTCCCTGCTCTCCTCCGGTACTCGGGATGCGCTGTTGAGTTTGTTGACTACCTTATTGCTAATTGTTCAGGAGGGCTAGGAAAGCGAGTTTTCTTAGAGTAAACTTTGCATCCCAGCCCCCACCTTCCCCCTGCTTCCTGTGGGGCATGGTTGGTCTTTCAGTAAAGGGGCTGATGTCATGATGATTTCAAGTGATTTGGCCTAAAGACAACACCTACTCCCTGAACAATATCCATGAAAACTTAACACAGTTACTAGAGTGAGTCACATTTTCCCCATGAATGTGATTTGCAGATGTCAGAATGAAGTCTCACCAGGACCGCCTTCTGAAATGGAACTTCCAGAAACATCAGACAGGCTGCTGATCAGCCATCCCAGAAAAAGAAAAGCCACCCATAGACCAGCCAGGGCTCTGATCACACGAATGAATGCTACATTTCCAAAGAAACCAAAATCAGCATGGAAAATTTCTCTTGCAGAAATATTCGAGCTCATAGTATACCTGGTTACCTGATGAAAAGGAATCATCCCCCCTCCCCCAAACTATGTGCACCAGTACTGGCTCATGTGATTTTCATAATGGCCCAAGGTTGTGGGCTGTGGATACAGGCTGTGAAAACGCTCTCCCGCACTTTCTGATTGGGCACAGAGAAGGCCACGGACCTTGCATCTCAGTGCATGTGGCTAGTGAATGATGGAGGCAAGCCTGGACCTTCTGTTCACTGCTGGACAGTGCTCTGTCACCCCATCCTGCCTTTACAAACTGGAGGGAGGCCACCTAAGTAGCAATCCATTTATTTTTCTTTCAGAGAGAAACGTGTCTTTAGAAAAATAAGAATGAAGGTCAAAAATTCATCTAAATAAACATGAAGAAATTAAGTATTTTAGTTATATTTTATAATAATTCAACGATATTTTTAAAATATAAAAAAACTGAGGGACAGAGGAAAGTAGAGACACAAAGAAATAAACAAACACACACCCATCATACCATGCATGGCCATGATTTATGTGAAATAACAGCTCCATTGTGTGACTTTTTAGGATGTAAAGGTGTGATTTATTAAGTCATTTAGTCATGCTCCACTCTTTGCAACCCCATGGACTGTAGCCCACCAGGCTCCTCTGTCCATGGAATTTCCCAGGCAGGCAAGAATACTGGAGTGGGTTGCCATTTCCTTCTCCAGGGCATCTTCCCCACCCAGGGACCGAACCCACAGCTTCTGGTTGGCAGGCAGATTTTTTTTTTTACCACTGATTATCCTGGGAAGCAAAAGGTGTGATAAGGGTTTCACAAATATAAGCAGAAATATTGGCAGTACTTCTCCTGGGAACTGGTGACATTGAAGATAGAATTTGGGCCCAGAACCAGAGGTCTCTTCAGTTCAGTTCAGTTCAGTTGCTCAGTTGTGTCCGACTCTTTGCAGACCCCATGAATCACAGCACGCCTGGCCTCCCTGTCCATCACCAACTCCCGGAGTTCACTCAAACTCACGTCCATCGAGTTGGTGATGCCATCCAGCCATCTCATTCTCTGTCGTCCCCTTCCTGCCCCTAATCCCTCCCAGCATCAGAGTCTTTTCCAGTGAGTCAACTCTTCACATGAGGTGGCCAAAGTATCGGAGTTTCAGCTTTAGCATCTGTCCTTCCAATGAACACCCAGGACTGATCTCCTTTAGGATGGACTGGTTGGATCTCCTTGCAGTCCAAGGGACTCTCAAGAGTCTTCTCCAGCACCACAGTTCAAAAGCATCAATTCTTCGGCGCTCAGCTTTCTTCACAGTCCGACTCTCACATCCATACATGACCACTGGAAAAACTATAGCCTTGACTAGACAGACCTTTGTTGGCAAAGTAATGTCTCTGCTCTTTAATATGCTATCTAGGTTGGTCATAACTTTCCTTCCAAGAGGTCTTTTAACCCTGGCCAAAGACAAGGGAGATAAATTCTTTCAATGGTGTCATGTTGAACTTCCAGAACTAAGCTATTGCCCTGGCTTCTGCTCTCTCTTTATAATGATGAGCAGGAAGAAAACAAAGTGTAAGAGAAAGCCTGGCAAGAGAAACCAAAGCCCCAGCCTTTTAACAACATCTGAGAGTCACCTGGGAAGCTCAAAACCCACGTGCCTGGGCCCAGCCCCAAACCGTCTGAGTCAGAGCCCTGGCAGCGGGAGCCGGGTGTCAGCACTGCAAGTCCCGCGCCAGAGGGAGAAGCCCAGTGTTCCATGTGCATCCCCAGAGCACTGACTTAGGGACAGAAGATGCACCGAAATAACTGAAATGAGAAGCGGGATGACCATGCAAAACCTTCTCGCAGAAAAGAGACTGTGAACAAAAGCTGGGGGTGACTCCAGAGGGCAGAATAGAGCAGGGCCTGCGGTGGTCAAGATGCCACGTGAAGACAATGGGCGTGCTCATTGACCTTCCATGGGACGTCACTGGAGAGCTTAATGTAACATTTTCCCTCTTCTGCCTTAACTAATTTTTATTCCCAATGAACTATTTTGAGCCCTGGGAGAAGGGTGCTAAACCCCCAGTGCATGTGGCCTTGGCCCTCTCTGCCTTACACAGCAGCGGGGTGCAGGGAATTCGCAGGTAGGAAACATGTACTCTGTCTTGTTTGAATGCTTAGGATTATTTTTTATTGATATATAATTAGTATAACACTGTGTTAGTTTAAGGTGTACAATATAATGATCTGACACACATCTCTATTGTGAACATGTAATATTTGTCTTTTTCTATTTCACTTAGCATAATGCCCTCAGGGCCCATTTACATTGTTGCAAATAGTTGCTATTTTTGAAAGTTGTTTTTTAGTCTTTTTAAAAATTGAAGTATAATTGATGTATAATATGTTACAGTTGTACAATATAGTGATTCACAAGTTCTAAAGGTTATGTTGGCTATATTCCCTGTGTTGTATGGTATATCCTTGTAGCTTATTTTATACTTAATAGTTTGTATTTTTTTAATAATTTGTATTTCCTAATCCCATATCCCTATATTGCCCCTCCCTACTTCCCTCGCCCCAGTGGTAAGTACTAGTTTTCTCTCTGTATCTGTCAGTCTGCTGCTTTTTTATGTTCACTGGTTGTTATATTTTTAGACTCTACATATAAGTGATATCATACAATACTTGTCTTTGACATATTTTTCTTAGTATAATACCCTCTAAGTCCATCAACGTTGCTGCAGGTGGCAAAATTTTGTTCTTTTCTGTGGCTGAGTAATATTCCATTATGTATATATACCACATCTTCATTATCCATTCATCTGTTGATGGACACTTAAGGTTGCTCCTCTATCTTGGCGATTGTAAAGAATGCTGCTGTGAACATTGGGGTGCATGTATCTTTCCGAATTGGTTTGTTTGTTTTTGGGGGATATATACCTAGGAGTGGAACTGCTAGGTCATGTGGTAGTTCTGTGTTTAGTTTTTTTAGAAACCTTTGTACTATTTTCCACAGAGACTGCACCAATTTAGATTCCCACCAACAGTGTATAAGGGTTCCCTATTCTCTACACCCTCACCAACACTTGTTATTTGTGTTCTTTTTGATGAGAGCCATTCTAACAGGTGTAAACGGATATTCATTGTGTTTTTTATTTGTATTTTCCTGATATTAGCAGTGGTGAGAATCTTTCCATGTGCCTATTGGCCATCTGCATCTCCTTGGAAAAAATTGTATTGGTTCTTCTGCCCGTTTCAAAATCAGGTTGTCTGATTTTTTTTTAATGTTGAGTTTTATGAGCTGTTTATATATGCTGGATGTATCCTAATGTGTGCTATTTATGTATCTTTTATTGGTCATATCTTTTAATTATTTTCTCCCATTCAATTCAGTTCAGTCACTCAATCGTGTCCAACTCTTTGCGACCCCATGAACCACAGCACGCCAGGCCTCCCTGTCCATAACTCCCAGAGTTCACTCAAACTCATGTCCATCGAGTCAGTGATGCCATCCAGCCATCTCATTCTCTGTCGTCCCCTTTTCCTCCTGCCCCCAACCCCTCCCAGCATCAGTCTTTTCCAGTGAGTCAACTCTTCGCATGAGGTGGCCAAAGTATTGGAACTTCAGCTTTAGCATCAGTCCTTCCAATGAACACCAAGGACTGATCTCCTTTAGAATGGACTGGTTGGATCTCCTTGCAGTCCAAGGGACTCTCAAGAGTCTTCTCCAGCATCACAGTTCAAAAGCATCAATTCTTTGGCGATCAGCTTTCTTCACAGTCCAACTCTCCCATTCAGTAGGTCATCTTTATTTTATTGACGGTTTCTTTTGCTGTGCAAAATCTAATTAGGTCACATTTGTTTATTTTTGCTTTTATCTCCTTTGTTGAGGAGCCATTTAAAAAAACATACTGCTACAATTTGTGTCAAAGAGTATTCTGCTTATGTTTTTCTTTAGGAGTTTTATGGTATCCAGTCTTTACATTTAGGTCTTTAATTCATTTTGAGTTTTTTTAAGGTGTTAGAGAATTTTATAATTTCATTATTTTATATGTAGGTATCCCGTTTTCCTAGCACCACTTATTTTTTTTAACTTTTTATTTTGTATTGAGATATAGCCAGTTAACAACGTTGTGATAGTTTCAAGTGAACAGCAAAGGGACTCAGTAACACAAATACATGTGTCTATTCTCCTCCAAACTCCCCTCCCATCCAGGCTGCCACATAACATTGAGCAGAGTTTCATGTGCTATACAGTAGGTCCTTGTTGGTTATCTATTTTATATACAGCAGTGTGTACATGTCCATCCCAAACTCCCTAACTTTCCCTTTGTGCCATCCTTCCCCCTGAGAACCAGAAATTCATTCTCTAAATCTGTGAGTCTCTTTGTGTTCCGTAAGTAAATTCATCTGTATCATTTATTTTTTAGATTCCACATATTAGGGATGTCATATTTCTCCTTCTCTGTCTGACTTTACTCTGTGTGACAGACTCTAGGTCCATCCATGTTGCTGCAGATGGCATTATTTCATTCCTTTTAATGGCTGAGTAATATTCCATTGTATACATGTACCACATCTTCTTTATCCATTCTTCTGTGGATGACCATTTTGGTTGCTTCCATGTACTGGCTATTGTTAACAGTGCTACTGGGGTGCATGTATCATTTTGGATCATGTTATTCTCCAGATAGATGCCTAGGAGTGGGACTGCAGGATCATATGGTAGCCCTAGTTTTAGTTTTTTAAGGAACTTCCATGCTGTTCTCCCTTTCATGCGGAGATGGGCACAATAAATGACAGAAATGTTATGAACCTAACAGAAGCAGAAGATATTAAGAGGTGGCAACAATACACAGAAGAACTATACAAAGATCTTAATGACCTAGATAACAATGATGGTGTGATCACTCACCTAGAGCCAGGCATCCTGGAATGCAAAGTCAAGTGTGCCTTACAAAACATCACTATGAACAAAGCTAGTGGAGATGATGGAATTCCAGATGAGCTATTTCAAATCCTAAAAGATGATGCTGTGAAAGGGCTGCACCCAAGATGCCAGCAAATTTGGAAAACTCAGCAGTGGCCACAGGACTGGAAAAGGTCAGTCTTCATTCCAATCCCAAAGAAAGGCAATGCCAAAGAATGCTCAAACTACCACACAATTGCATTCATCTCACATGCTAGTGAAGTCATGCTCAAAATTCTCTAAGCCAGACTTCAACAGATCATGAACTGTGAATTTCTAGATGTTCAAACTAGATTTAGCAAAGGCAGAGGAACCAGAGAGCAAATTGTCAACATCTCTTGGATCATATAAAAAGCAAGAGAGTTCCAGAAAAATATCTACCTCTGCTTTATTGACTACGCCAAAGTCTTTGACTGTGTGCATCACAACAAACTGTGGAATATTCTTCAAGAGATGGGAATACCGGACTACCTTGCCTACCTCCTGAGAAATCTGTATGCAGGTCAAGAAGTAACAGTGGAACTGGACATGGAACAACAGACTGGTTACAGATTGAGAAAGGGATATGTCAAGGCTGTATATTGTCACCCTGCTTATTTAACTTATATGCAGAGTTCAGTTCAGTTGCTCAGTCAGGCCGACTCTTTGTGACCCCATGGACTGCAGCATGCCAGGCTTCCCTGTCCATCACCAATTCCCAGAGCTTACCTAAACTCATGTCCATCAAGTTGGTGATGCCATCCAACCATCTCATCCTGTCAATCCCTTCTCCTCCTGCCTTCAATCTTTCCCAGCATCATAGTCTTTTCCAATGAGTCAGTTCTTCACATCAGGTGGTCAAAGGATTGGACTTTCAGCTTCAGCATCAGTCCTTCCAATGAATATTCAGGACTGATTTCCTTTAGGATGGACTGGTTGGATCTCCTTGCTGTCCAAGGGACTCTCAAGAATCTTCTCCAACACCACAGTTCAAAAGTATCAATTCTTTGGTGCTCAGCTTTCTCTCCCATCCCTACATGACTACTGGAAAAACCAAAGCTTTTACTAGATGGACTTTTGTTGGCAAAGTAATGTCTCTGCTTTTTAATATGCTGTCTAGACTGGTCACAGCGTTTCTTCCCAGGAGCAAGCATCTTTTAATTTCACGGCTGCAGTCACCATCTGCAGTGATTTTGGAGCCCCCAAAATAAAGTCTCTCACTGTTTCCACTGTCTCCCCATCTATTTGCCATGAAGTGATGGGACTGGATGCCATGATCTTAGTTTTCTGAGTGTTGAGTTTTAAGCCAATTTTTTCAATCTCAGTTTCATCAAGAGGGTCTTTAGTTCCTCTTCACTTTCTGCCTAAGGGTGGTGTCATCTGCATATCTGAGTTTATTGATATTTCCCTGCAGTCTTGATTCCAGCTTGTGTTTCATCTAGTCCAGCAGTTCTCATGATGTGCTCTGCACATAAGTTAAATAAGCAGGGTGAGAACCCCATGAACAGTATGAACAGTATATGCAGTTTTTACTTTAATTTCTCTAATAATTTGTGATGTCAAGCACATTTTCATGTGCCTCTTGGGCATATGTATGTCTTTTTTGGAGAAATGTCTATTTAGGTCTTCTGCCCATTTTTTGATTAGATTGTTTTGATGCTGTTAAGTGTCATAAGCTGTTTGTGAACTTTGGAGACTAATTCCTTGTCAGTCACATCGTTTGCAAATATTTTCTCCTAATCGAGCACCACTTACTGAAGAAACTGTCTTTTTCCATTGTGTATTCTTGCCTCCTTTGTCACAGATTAATTGACCATAAATGCATAGGTTTATTTCTGGGCTCTCTATTCCCATTGATCCATGTGTCTGTTTTTGTGCCAGTATTATGCTGTTTTGATTACTGTAGCTTTGTAGTGTAGTCTGATGTCACGAAGTGTGATTTTTCCAGCTCTATTCTTTCTCAAAGTTGTTTTGTCTATTCAGGGTCTTTGTGTTTCCATACAAAGTTTAAAATTGCTTTTTTTAGTTCTGTGAAAAATGCTATTGGTATTTTGATAGAGATTTCACTGAATGTAGATTGCCTTGTGTAGTATAGTCATTTTAACAATGTTAATTGTTCCAACCTGAGAACATGGTGTATCTTTCCGTCTGTCTGTGTCATCATCAGTTTCCTTTATCACCATCTCATAGTTTTGTGTGGAGAAGGCAATGGCAGGCCACTCCGGTGCTCTTGCCTGGAAAATCCCATGGACGGAGGAGCCTGGTAGGCTGCAGTCCATGGGGTCGCTACGAGTTGGACGTGACTGAGCGACTTCACTTTCACTTTTCACTTTCACACATTGGAGAAGGAAATGGCAACCCACTCCAGTGTTCTTGCCTGGAGAATCCCAGGGACGGGGGAGCCTGGTGGGCTGCCGTCTATGGGGCCACACAGAATCGGAC
Organism: Moschus berezovskii; assembly: GCF_049115385.1. Lineage (NCBI taxonomy): Eukaryota > Metazoa > Chordata > Mammalia > Artiodactyla > Moschidae > Moschus > Moschus berezovskii. The sequence goes on from NC_142468.1 coordinate 86,036,560, forward strand.
ACAACTGAAGTGACTTAGCAGCAGCAGCAGCATAGTTTTGTGACCACATGTCTTTTATCTCCTTAGGTAGGTTTCAGTTCAGTTCAGTTCAGTTCAGTCGCTCAGTCGTGTCCGACTCTTTGCGACCCCATGAATCAAAGCACGCCAGGCCTCCTTGTCCATCACCAACTCCCGGAGTTCACTCAAATCATGTCCATCGAGTCGGTGATGTCATCCAGCCATCTCATCCTCTGTCGTCCCCGTCTCCTACCACCCCCAATCCCTCCTAGCATCAGACTCTTTTCCAGTGAGTCAACTCGTCGCATGAGGTGGCCAAAGTATTGGAGTTTCAGCTTTAGCATCAGTCCTTCCAATGAACACCCAGGATTGATCTCCTCTAGAATGGACTGGTTGGATCTCCTTGCAGTCCAAGGGACTCTCAAGAGTCTTCTCCAGCACCACAGTTCAAAAGCATCAATTCTTCGGTGATCAGCTTTCTTCACAGTCCAACTCTAACATCCATACATGACCACGGGAAAATCCATAGCCTTGACTAGACGGAGCTTGGTTGGCAAAGTAATGTCTCTGCTTTTTAATATGCTATCTAGGTTGGTCATAACTTTCCTTCCAAGGAGTAAGCGTCTTTTAATTTCCTGGCTGCAATCACCATCTGCAGTGATTTTGGAGCCCAAAAAAATAAAGTCTGACACTGCTTCCACTGTTTCCCCATCTATTTCCCATGAAGTGATGGGACCAGATGCCATGATCTTCGTTTTCTGAATGTTTAGCTTCAAGCCAACCTTTTCACTCTGCTCTTTCACTTTCATCAAGAGGCTTTTTAGTTCCTCTTCACTTTCTGCCATAAGGGTGGTGTCATCTGCATATCTGAGGTTATTGATATTTCTTCCGGCAATCTTGATTCCAGCTTGTGCTTCTTCCAGCCCAGCGTTCCACATGATGTACTCTGCATATAAGTTAAATAAGCAAGGTGACAATATACAACCTTGACGTACTCCTTTTCCTATTTGGAACCAGTCTGTTGTTCCATGTCCAGTTCTAACTGTTGCTTCCTGACCTGCATACAGGTTTCTCAAGAGGCAGGTCAGGTGGTCTGGTATTCCCATCTCTTTCAAAATTTCCACAGTTTATTGTGATCCACACAGTCAAAGGCTTTGGCATAGTCAATGAAGCAGAAATAGATGTTTTTCTGGAACTCTCTTGCTTTCTCCATGATCCAGCGGATGTTTATTCCCAAGTATTTTATTCTTTTTGATGGAATGGTAAATGTGATTGTTTCCTTAATTTCTCTTCCTGATAGTTTGTTGTTAGTGTAAAAATGCAACAGACTTCCATATATTAATTTTGCATCCTGCAACTTTATTGAATTCACTGATGAGCTCTAGTAATTTTCTGGTTTGTCATATGCAAAGAAAATGTGAAAGAAAGTGAAGTCGCTGAGTCGTGTCCAACTCTTTGCGACCCCATGGACAGTATCCTGCACCAGGCTCCTCCGTCCATGGGATTTTCTAGGCAAGAGTACTGGAATGGGCTGTCATTTCCTTCTCCAGGAAATCTTCCTGACCCAGGGGTTGAACCCAGTTCTCCTGCATTGTAGACAGATGCTTTACCATCTGAGCCACCAGGGAAGTCCTAACAGTTACAGTTTCACTTCTTCCTTTCCAGTTTGGATTTCTTTTACTTCTTTTTCTAACCTGATTGCTATGGCCAGGACTTCCAAAACTATGTTAAACAAAAGTGACAAGAGTGGGCATCCCTGTCTTGTTCCTGATCTTAGAAGGTATGCTTTCAGCTTTTCACCACATACTTGTGGGTTTGTCATATGTGGCCTTTACTGTGTTGAGGTATGTCCCCTCCAAGCTCGACTCTGGAGGGTCTTTTAATTCTAAATGGTGATTAATTGTCAAAGCTTTTTCTGAATCTATGGAGATGACTATATGTTTTTTCTTTTTTAATTTGTTACTGCGGTATATCACATTAATTTGCTGATACTGAAAAAATCCTTACTTTCTGGGATAAATCCCACTTGATCATGGTGAGAAGGCAATGGCAAGCCACTCCAGTACTCTTGCCTGGAAAATCCCATGGACAGAGGAGCCTGGTAGGCTGCAGTCCATGAGGTTGCTAAGAGTCGGACACGACTAAGCGACTTCACTTTCACTTTTCACTTTCATGCATTGGAGAAGGAAATGGCAACCCACTCCAGTGTTCTTGCCTGGAGAATCCCAGGGACAGGGGAGCCCGGTGGGCTGCCATCTGTGGGGTTGCACAGAGTCGGACACGACTGAAGTGACTGAGCAGCAGTAGCAGCATGATCCTTTTAATGTATTATTGGATTTGGTTCGCTAATATTTTGTTGGGAGTTTTTTCATCATGTTTATCAGTGATACTGGCTTGTGTCTTTCTCTTTCAGTGATATCTTTGTCTGGATTTAGTATTAGGGTGATGCTGGCCTAACAGAACGAGTTCAGAAGAGAACACACATTCCTGCATAGAATCCCTACAGCTGCTCTCTTCTTAAGGACAGGACAGACACACAGAAAGCCACACGAACCACCACTAGAGGTCTCCTACCAGGACAAACAGAAAGTTGGCCACCGTGTGTCAAAGTGAAGGACTCTGAGACTATACCAGATAAGTGTCTAAACTCCTTCTGAGATGGAATCAGGATGAGGAATTTCCCCTTTGTAAGTGATCTTAATGAAGCTGTGAGACGTCATTCTCGATCAATATCAGCATCACAACCCTTGACATTGCTGCCCTCCTCCAGGAATCCTAGGCAGCATTGGCCTCCCTGCTGTCTGTTATGGAGAAGGCGCTCAGCTTTTCATCCTGCACAATATGCAGCTTAGCTCCTACCTGGCGTAATAGAAACGGAGTGCATGTTGGTGGAAGGAGCCGTTAGAGGGCAGCTGGTGCTGTGGGGGCTTCATGGACTAGATTCCCTGACCTCCCCAGGAGAGCAGATCCCACCTCCTATTGCTGAAGGGTAAATAGAAATGCTCTCTGTGAATACAGGCTCAAGGCAAGCATTTCTACTCTTCCGAGCTCTTTCAAAATGAGGGCTGAGAAGAAGAGAATTGACTAGAGATGGTCTAGAGGTCTTAAGATTGTGAGACTTGGAGGCAGGAGGACTGACGGCAAAATGGGGTCAAATGGTCTGATCTCCTCAGGGCAGGGCCAGTATTTTGGGGAGGCAGTTGAGGGAGCAGAGCCCCAGGAGTCACTGTTTCCCAGAAAACACAGCTTATGACCAAGTGAGATTTTATGATGCCAAAGTCCTTCTGGGAGGCCCAGACCACTCTGACATTGGGTGTCCAGGGGGATTCATGAACTAAATTTTTCTGTTGGTGAAAAAGCTTTTTGTTTCTTTCTCAATAGTAGGGCTGTGTAAGCTCCCAGAGTCCCTCTGGAGCCTTGAAAGACTTGCCACCTTCTGAACACAGCATCCTGTCCATACCCTTAGGAGACAATTATTTGGGAGCTTACATCTCCATTGCTCAGTCTTGCTTTTTTTTTTTTTGCCTGTAGCATATAAAAGTTTCCAATCTATGTCTCCCATGCACTGATACTCTGGATGAATCACATTCTGAGGTAGAGCTTGGAGCCCAGCCATGTTTGAAATGTTGGTGAGAGGATGCAGATATGTTGGTCAGAGCACTTTCAGAGGGAGGTCAGGGCCTGAGAGGTTTTGGCTGCAGTGCTGGCGGTTAGGTTTGAATCAGTTGGACAAACGGATTCATGCTGGCTGAATGGGCCCGCTCAGACAAGGGGAAATAAAAGACTACTACTTTAATCAAGGCTAAGTCGCATCTCCCAGCCAGGCAGCTGCTGTCAGGGCCTAGGAATGTCTGTTCTGGGATGCTAAGGCCCAGTCCGCCTCTGTCAGCCGGAACTCTGCACCTGCACCGGCCGGGAACAGTGGTCAGAGATGGAGGCTGGGGAGGAGAAAATCTAGGTCAACCTTCATTGCCTTTAAAGATTCTAGGTTTCTGATCTGAAATGTATCAACACTTCTCATTTGGTCCAGATAACTATCAGACCCCGATTTTATGAATGTAGGCAGCAAGTCAAGTGGCTGCAAAGAAACCTGTGGTTGGTCCAAGATTGAGGTGCGCTTGGATTGACTGCCACCATCTCCCAGGATGGAGGACGGGCCCCGCCTTTCATCAGGGGCTGCAGTGTGCTCACTGTCTTGCCATCTTCTCCTCCTGTCCCTTCTTGAAAGGGGGACTTGGTCTGAAGTTTCCTGGGTGTTTCTTTGATGGAAACACTTGGACACTTGAGAATCAATAATATCTCTTCCTTTCGGCAGGGGCAGTCAGGGAGGGCAAACTGACCTCTGTGTTTAAGAAGAGGTAGTTTGGATTTCCCTGGTGGTCTAGTGGTTAAGGCTCCATGCTTCCACTGCAGGATGAACTTAAGATCCCACAAGCCATGCGGTATGGCAAAAGAAAAAAAAGTAGCATTTAGGCCAAATTTTCTCAAATCTGGTTGCACCTTAGACTTATCAGGAGGCAGGGGTTAACAGTATTCATGCCTGGATTCTACCCAGATATTTCTCATTTGATTGCTTAACATGAGACTCAGTCATCAACAGTGCTCATAAAGCTTCTCCGGGGACACTAATGTGAGACCAGGGTTGGGAACCCCTGGTTTCAAGTTCTCAGTTGAAGCAAAATCGGAAGGTGTGGGGATGTAGCCTGTCTCTGTGATTAGATGATAAACGCCCAGAGAGCAAGAAGAGTGCTCCCCTGTTTTGGCCCCTCCACCCTTGGAGTTTAATAGAACCCTTTTAACAGTACACAGTGGGTTCTCAGTAAGCATTTACATATGAATTCTTGGATGCATAGACGAACAAAAGGTAACATTCCTTTAAAAAAACCTCATCCACTTGAGGCAGTGACTACTATTTTAAACATGCCACATTGAGAGGCCCTTGCAGGGAAGTCTGGGCCAGCTGGACCTGCCTGCCACAGTTACACTCAGCACCATTCTAACCACTTAATAAATGTCTGGGTGGAAAAACTTCCCAGACAATGGAAAGCAGAAAGTGTCTAGGGTATTCTTTTCTTTCTTTTTTCTTTTTGGAGGGGGAGGGGTGGGGGACAGTGTCAAGGTTCTGATAATGAAAACATAGATTATTTGCTTCTGTAACTCACTGGGGAGGATTATCTTATTATCTAGTTTTCCTTTGAGAAGTTAGACAATGTGTCTAGCTTGTCTGAATACCTCTGGAAGGATCCTCTGCCATTATGCCCTGAAACACCATTAAGATCCAGTGTATCAGCTCTGGGTCTGGGCACTTCACTGATAAGGAAGGAAACTAAGAAAATCATGAGACAGTAGGGTGTTGAGCAGGAACACAAGGTCAGGAGAGGGTGACAAAGGTATTTAGAATAAAAGCTTCTGCTGCAGGTGTTTTCGCTACATGGTACTATCCTAGGTACTATCCTGGAGAAGGAAATGGCAACCCACTCCAGTATTCCTGCCTGGGAAATCCCATGGGCTGAGGAGCCCGGTAGGCTACAGTTCATGGGGTTGCAAAGGGTCGGGCACGACTGAGCGACTTCACTTTCACTATCCTAGGTGGATTATATTTTTTAAATTGACCTGAAAACATACAGGAGCATTTCAGATTTTAAAAAGTAGCAAATACAAGAAGGAGGGATTTTGAACTGATAATTAAGAGACTAGATGGAGTTTCACAATTACGTGCTTAAAATGCCGTGAACAGGAGATTGCTTGCCTTCCTTTCCTTTTGTCCCTTTCTCTCCTTTTCTTCCTCCCTTCCTGCCCAGAAACACTGACCGAACTGAGAAGAAAACGTATAGCCTTCACATCCCCTCAAAGAGGTCCTGTGTTAGTAGGGAAGATTGGAAAGGGCAGTTCTGATGAACATGGAACGTGAGCCATGACGTGGGAAGGAGTTGGGAGAGGAGGGGCTGTGTTCCCAAAAGGGAGGAAAAGGTTCGCAAATGAACCCGGCGCTGGTTCTCAGCCTGAAAGAACATCTAAGGCCCTCCCATCCAGGTCCTCACGGGCCCCGTAACCAGCAGGCGGTTGTCTGGCCTTTCTTAAATGTCTGCCATCGGCTCCAGCATCCTTGAGACAAGCAACAGACAAAGTCTGTGTCAGTTTTACAGGAGGGTTATGAGAGAAAATTGGCAACATGGCTGAACCAAAAAAGGTAATTTAAGAGCTCATATAACTGAAATGTCCAAGGCTTATGTCTGGTTTCAATCAAGGCAGGATGCAGCGGCTCAAATAGGACCATCCGCCTAATAGGAGTCTTCCGCCTTCTTCTGCTCTCAACCCTGCTCCCCTCAAGCTCAACTTCACTGGCAGACAGGAAGGGCGACCCCCCCCTCAACTTCGATCGCCCGGCACTCAGGAAGAAGAGAGCATGTCTTTTCTACTAGTACTGTAGGAAAAACTTCCCTTGTGGCTCAGCTGGTAAAGAATCTGCCTGCAATACGGGAGACCTGGGTTTGATCCCTGGGTTGGGAAGATCCCCTGGAGAAGGGAAAGGCTACTCACTTCCATATTCTGGCCTGGAGAATTCCATGGACTGTATCGTCCATGGGGTCCCAAAGAGTTGGACACGGCTGAGTGACTTTCACTTTTCACTTTCTCTAGGAAAGACACTTTCTTTATCCTAGCTTGAGTCAGGGCTGATTCCCAAGCTAAGAAGGAAGGAATAATGAAGGATAATTCCAGGGTTTCAGAAGAGGGGAAACTGGGAAAGGTGAAGACCTGGATCAAAATTAAGATAATCACAGGGAACTATATCCAATCTTCTGGGATAAACCATAATGGAAAAGAACATTAAAGAATGTATATATGTGTAAAACTGATTTACTTTGTTGTACAGCAGGGATTAGCATAACATTGTATATCATTGTATAACATTATATATACTATGCTTCCATAAAAGGAGAAAAAATAATCAGAAAGAGCACTGGTTTTGGAAGAAGAAATCAGAGAGGAAGAATCGGGTTCAGACAAGTCAGAGAAGTGGTCGGGTGCTAATGAACGGTGCGTGGTTAGAAGTGTGAGGGTGGGGGTTTTGTGGAGAAGCTGGACTTGGGGATGAGGAGTTGGGTCCTTCTACAGAGAGGAGAGCCAGAGCTACATAACTGGTCGTGTTTAGCAGGGAGAGTGCCTGACACCTGGTGAGGACTCTGTCCAGGGGGCTTGTGAGCTCTAAACATTCTGCAAATGAAAATTTCTGTTATCATCAGGATTACATGTGAGATAGGAGGAAAACAAGAAACCAGTGATGAGGAAAAGAGAGTGTAGAGGGAGGTTCATATACTATAGGTCATAATAAACATTAGTCAGGATTTTTTAATGGATATATAGTTGATTTACACTGTTTTTTCAGGTGTAAAGCAAAGGAAGCAGAGACTAGCTCTAACCTATTCCCACATATATATATATATATATATTCCCACATATATATGTGTGTGTGTGTATTCTGTTTTCAGATTCTTTTTCCTTGTAGGTTATTATACAATATCGAGTTCCCTGTGCTGTACAGTAGGTCCTTGTTGGTTATCTATTTTATATACATTAATGTGTAGGATTTTTTACAAGTGATAGGAAACTCAATTCAAATTGGTTTAATAACAATAAAACAGTATATTGACTCACGTAACAGGTGAGTCCAGGGTAGTTGAGGTTCAGATGCATGCAGGCGCTCCGTGATTAATGGGCTTGTTTTTACTCTTTTACCTTATTCTTCCCTCTGTTGGCCCAGAAGCCTTCTCCTTATGAAGACAAAACAGCTGCCAGGAACACCATTCTATCTTTTCCATCAGGAAGAGCAATTCTCCTACAGACAGTTTCAGTGACATTTTCTGAATGAGTCTGACTCTGGTGTAGCCCATTATATGCCCATGTCTAAGTCAATGGGCTGTCATGCGCTGATTTTTAGAGTTAAATCAACACCCATCTCAAGTTACGACTAGAGGCATCCAAACCACTAGACTGAGAATGAGGGACGAATGGTTCCCCGAAGGAGGACTGGGGTGCTTTTCCCAAAAGGAGGTGGAATGGATACAGCAAAAACAATGACTCTCCACCGATTAAACCAAGGGAAGAATGTCAGGGCGGCTGGCAGTCACCAGGGTCTGAAGACCCAGAGGTTGAAGATGGGAAGTGAATGGGGACAGTATAGTTTAGACACGTGGCTGAATCATTTGTTTCTTTAAAAGATCAGAAATATAGGAGGAGAATAAATTTTAGGGGGGGTGGGTGAAGGGATAAGTGGAAGTAGAAATGCCATAGAGGCAGGGATCTTATATTTTGAAGACCTTGATCTGTGAAAGGAAGCAGAGACTAGCTCCAACCCATTCCCACAACTTCTGAGCCAGGCATGTGTAGGTGCTGCTGCTGCTGCTGCTGCTAAGTCGCTTCAGTCGTGTCCAACTCTGTGCAACCCCATAGACGGCAGCCCACCAGGCTCCCCCGTCCCTGGGATTCTCCAGGTAAGAACACTGGAGTGGGTTGCCATTTCCTTCTCCAATGCATGAAAGTGAAAAGTGAAAGTGAAGTCGCTCAGTCCTTTCCGACTCTTAGCGACCCCACGGACTGCAGCCTACCAGGCTCCTCCGCCCATGGGATTTTCCAGGCAAGAGTACTGGAGTGGGGTGCCATTGCTTTCTCCAGTGTAGGTGCTAGGAGGGCTGAAATGGATCATTCCCAGCCTGTGTCCTCAAGAAGCTCACAGCCTGAAAAGGAAGAGAGAACTGTGAATGAGCAGAATATGCAGAGAAGGGACACCTGATGACTCCAAAGCTGAAGACAGGGAAGGTGCACCAGTGAGAGCCTGATGACAGATCAGAGTTATCCTGCAGGAGAGAAGGGTGAGCTCTCTCCCAGGGCTCTGGGGAAGGCTTGTCACGCGAGACGGTCTCTGAACTGGGTTTAGTGGGATGAATGGGAGTTTGCTTCAGGAAGTCAAATGGAGAAAGGAGTGCTAAGCAAAGGCAAAGGTTTCTTAAGAGGCTCGTGGGTGTATAGTAAGAACTCTGGGGGTGGGGAAGGGCAAGTGATGAAGGCCCTGTGTCATGTGCCAGAGGTGGGGGCTTTGTTCGGAGGTGGTGGGCGGGGCACAGAGAAAGTTTGCAGTCGGCAAGATATGCTTGATTAGCAAGAGGATATGCTTGATTAGTCAGAAAATGTCTCTGAAGTCAGTCTGGGGAATGAGCTTCGTGGAGACAGGCCAGCTCAGAGGAGGTGTGGCAGAGACAGAGGTTAGCACAGGACGGGGAAGGAGGACAGACTGGAAGGATCCCTGGGAGCAGGGACTCACAGAACCAGTGGTGACAGGATGAGGCAGTAGGTAACGGGAGCTCCGAGCGCAGGCGATGGGGCTGTGACTGGAGGAAGGGAAGCCTGCTCAGGAGGACCCCAGAGGTGCAGGCGGGGGATGGATAATGGAGGAGAGAGTTCCCCCGGGGACGGGGTGGGCGGGCCTCGGACACTCGCGGAGCCCAGGACAGGCTGAGCAGCGGGAGGGGAGGCGGCACGGAGAGTGCGGCTAACGAGGAGGGCGGGCTGGTTGGAGGGCTCTAATTTTCTCAGTTAAGAAAGAGGGGACTCACCTGGGGGCAGTGAGTGGGTTTCAGATGTTCCCTGCGGGGAGGAATGGGGCGAGTAAAGCACCACGCAGTCACTGAGTCACGCCAGCTCCGCCCGCACGGGCCTGCTCTCCTCGCCTCTGCTGCGGCCTCATTAAGGGCACCGGCGGTGCGCAGGGCGGCAGTGGGAGCGCCTGTCAGACCTCCCACCCCAGGAGCTGCCTCAGAGCCTCACCCACCCAGCATCGCGTTCGGGAGCTCCGGGGTGAGACCCGGGCGCCTGTGTTTGCAGAACACGTCACACCCGAGACTCTGAAAGGCTACAGCCCACCCATCTCCCACACATGGTTGAGGGTGACTGAGTGAGTGGGACTGAGTCCCGGAGTCTGCGACGGGTGGGAGAACTGGAGTGGAATCCTGTGCAGAAACCAGGTGGCAGTCAAGTGACAGGGGGACAAGGAGCACCTGGGATTCGGGAGCACGGCGTCTCCTGTTAACCTTCAGCCACACCAGTGTCAGTGGCCACCGAGAGACTCAGGAGGTCTGTAAAACCCGAGCCCAGCTGAGGATAACCAGACTTGTCTGAAATATCATGGCCATTGTTCTAAGGGCAAGGAATGAAACTGGGAGGAAAGAAACACAAACCAGTTATTGATGATGGGAAGACCCTGGGCGTCTTCAGAGGCTGCAGCAGTTTGTTGCAGCACTGCCCTCTGCTGGTGACAGTCGGACTTGCAGCTGTATGGCCACTGCATCCTTGACCACACCCTGGAGTGGGCGGGTCAGTGAGGCTTCTAAGAAATTGTTAGTCAAGTTACAAATGAGCATTAAATCCATATTCATGACCCTTCAGGTATAAGCTGAGCCTTAAGGTTTTTCCCGTGGTCATGTATGGATGTGAGAGTTGGACTGTGAAGAAAGCTGATTACCGAAGAATTGATGCTTTTGAACTGTGGTGCTGGAGAAGACTCTTGAGAGTCCCTTGGACTGCAAGGAGATCCAACCAGTCCATTCTAAAGGAGATCAATCCTGGGTGTTCATTGGAAGGACTGATGCTGAAACTGAAGCTCCAATACTTTGGCCACCTCATGCGACGAGTTGACTCACTGGAAAAGACTCTGATGCTGGGAGGGATTGGGGGTGGGAGGAGAAGGGGACGACAGAGAATGAGATGGCTGGATGGCATCAGCGACTCGGTGGACATGAGTTTGAGTGAACTCCGGGAGCTGGTGATGGACAGGGAGGCCTGGCGTGCTGTGATTCATGGGGTTGCAAAGAATCCGACACGACTGAGCGACTGAACTGAACTGAAACTTTAGACTTGGCGATTTGCCAGTTAACTGTGTTCAAATAAAGATTAAAAACTGTCCAGGAAAAATGCTAAGATCCTGAAAAAAGTTTCTTTGAAAATTGTTTGATATGTGTATAATGGCCAGTCACCTGGAGACAAGCTACTGAGTTAGAAATTTTTCCTGGAATGAATGAATTTTCAAAAAAAGCTTGGTAATTCTATCAAGTGTTTGTGTGTGTGTGCTCAGTTGTGTCTGACTCTGACGCCATACACTGTAACCTGCCAGGCACCTCTGTTCATGGGATTTTCCAGCAAGAATATTGGAGTGGGTTGTCATTTCCTACTCCAGGAGATCCTCTTGTCCCAGGGATTGAACCGGTGTCTCTTGCATCTCCTGCATTGGCAGGCAGATTCTTTACCACTATGCCACCTGGGAATGATAATACTGGCCAGCATTTATTGAACACTGGCACCTTGTATGCATGACATCAGTTAACTCTCACAACAGGCCAGAGTTCATAACAAGAACTGTTACCATTCATACTTGTGAGGTAACTAAGGCACAGATTACCTTGTGACCATGTCTATGACCACAAAATCTTGGCAGAGGAATTAAACCTAGAAGCGTCATGTAGCCTTGTTAAGGTCATCCCAACTACTTTATTGCATGTTCCAGAAAGGTGTGATTGTGTCAACGTCATGGGTGCTTACTGAGTGCGCGTGTGATGACCCCAGGCATGTGCTCCTTGTGACTGGATGCCTCTCTGCTTCCCTGTGCTGATTCAGGGACTCGGGGTTTTTCTGCTCTGTGGCTGCCCATTAGCTGAGTCTGGTCATTTTCCCTACATGTTTGACCAGCTAGCAGGAGAGAAAAGAGGAAAGAGGAAACACTTCTGCTTCTTAAAAGCTGTGGCTAATGTCCCAGTGGCAAGAACTAGACCCTTGGTCCCACGTGGATGCCAAGGGTGCTGGGAAATTCAGTTTCTGGCTGGTCAGTCACTTTCTAGCACCAGCTCTTCACCATGGGATGGGGAGCAGGGACTTGAGTGGTCAGCTGGCCATCTCTGCCTTTCCTCTAGTGAGGGGGACTCGCTGACTCAGATCACACCATTTCTCGGAGGATGATGGAAACTGATCGCTACCCCAGGTGAGCACCAGCTTGAGATCACGAGACTGGTGTCTGTAGCAATAAATCATTTGTGAGGTGCTTTTCCTGCTGACAGTATTTTCGTACCAATTATCTTATTTCATCCTCACAGTCTCTGTTAAGGGGGTTAATTGCCTCTAGTTCCCATGTAAGGAAACTGAGGCTGGGCAGTCAGGTGTTGTGCCCACAGGTGTTGTATTCCCACAGCTGGGACTCAGGGTCTGCTTATTACCATGCCCTGAAAATAGTTGTGGCTGCTAAGCTTAGGTGGAACTTGACCAAGATATTTCATGTTGAGGGGGGAGAAGTGGGCAGAGCTGTGAGCAGAAGCAGGAGATGTTCTCCATGGGCTGAATCAACATCACTCTTGAAACGTTTTCCCGTATTTTCTACCTTTACCAAAGGTCACAGAATAACAAAAACCATGGCTTATGTTTCACAACTTAAGAATTTACATTGCAGGTTTCATTTGCTATTGACAATTCTATGATGTTCTTGACAATTATGGATTTGGGGAGAGCATTTAGGAGGGGTCTTCATGTTCCTCCCACCTGCCCCCTCCCTCCTTTGAGTTTTATCAGAGTCTCTGATAACAATCTAGTCATAAGAAGGGGTTCTCATTATTTTAATTCTCACCAAGCTATCCTTCTGTACTAGTTTAAACATTTAAAGTTTTAGTTTACAGTCTACTATGAAAATTTCAAGTATATAAAAGAGAAAAGTAATATGTAAACATACAGATACTCTATTGATTAAAAATGCTAGCATTTTCCAGATATCTTTCTGTTACTGATTTCTAGATTAACTCAACTATGTTCGGAGAATACAGCTGGCTTTCAATTTTTTACGTCTGCTAAGGTTTCTTTGTGGCATGGAATACGATCTGTTGTGAATGTTCCATGTGCGTTTGAAAAGAAGATGTGTTCTGCCATTGGGTAAAGTGTTCCATAGAAATATTCAGGTCAAGATGGCTGATCATGTTGTTCGTTCTTCTGTGTGCTTGCTGATCTTCTGTCTAATGGTTCTGTCTAATCTGTCTGATCTCAGTAACTGATTATTGAGAGGAGAGTGCTGACATCTGCAACTGTAACTGTGGATCTGTCTTTTCAGTGCTTTGAGTGTTTGCTTCACATATTTTGAAATCCTGTTGTTAGGGGCGTACACGTTTAAGATTGCTATATCTTCTTGGCAAATTGAGCTCTTTATTTTCACGAAATGTCCCTCTTTATCTCTGAAATAGTTCTTGCTCTGAATCTGCTTTGTCTGATGATAGTATAGCCAATCCAGTACCGTATACTTTTCTCCATCCTTTTACTTGTAACCTATCTCTGCTTTTACGTTTCAAGTGGATTTCTTGTGTTTTGTTTTCCACTCTAATTTTTGTTCCTTTGTTTTACATCTTCTGTTACATTGTTTTTGGGCTTCGCTGATAGCTCAGTTGGTAAAGAATCCACCTGCAGTGCAGGAGACCCTGGTTTGATTCCTGGGTCTGGAAGATCCGCTGGTGAAGGGAACGGCTACCCACCCCAGTATTCTGGCCTGGAGAATTCCATGGACTATATAGTCCATGGGGTTGCAAAGAGTCAGACGTGACTTTCACTTTAGATTGTTTGGATATTTAATATTATTGATTAACTTCTATTTGAATTATAAGGATCCATTTCAATTTTTCTGTTGGCTTTTTGCCTTTAACATTTTTTATTTTGTTTGGTTTTTTAGTTTTAGTGGTGCTTTAGGAGTTACCATATAAATAATTTATATATATATAAATTGTATATAGTATATAATTTTATTATATATAATATATGTACATTTTGTCTACCTAGAGGTAATATTTGACTACTTCAAGTAACACGTGGCTGCTTTTGTTGTTCAGTCTCTAAGTTGTGTCCAACTCTGCAACCCTATCAACTGCAGCACGCCAGGCTTCCCTGTCCATCACCAACTCCCAGAGCTTGCTCAAATTCATGTCCATCGAGTCGGTGATGCCATCCAACCATCTCATCCTCTGTCGTCCCCTTCTCCTCCTGCCCTCAATCTTTCTCACCATCAGTGTCTTTTCCAATGAGTTAGTTCTTCGCATCAGGTGGCCAAAGTATTGGAGTTCCAGCTTCAGCATCAGTCCTTCCAACGAATATTCAGGGTTGATTTCTTTTAGGATGGACTGGTTTAATCTCCTTGCTGTCCAAGGGACTCTCCAGTCTTCTGCAGCACTACAGATGGAAAGCATTAATTCTTGGGCGCTCAGTTTTCTTTCTGGTCTAACTCTCACATCCGTCCATTACTACTGGAGAAACCATAGCTTTGACTATATTGACCTTTGTTGGGAAAGTGATGCCTCTGCTTTTTAATACGCTGTCTATGTATGTCATAGCTTTTCTTCCAAGGAGCAAGTGTCTTTTGGTTTTGTGGCTGCAGTCACTGTCCACAGTGATTTTGGAGCCCAAGAAACTAAAATCTGTCACTCTTTCGAGTAACATGTAGGGGCTTAAAGCCCTGTTGGTCTTTTCTCTCCCCTCTGTGTTAGAGTTGTCAAATATACTACATCTACATACAGGGAAATGTGAACCAAACAGTCATGAGTTTTGCTTTCAGTTGTCACACATATTTTATGGAGAGAGCAATAATTTTTATTGGTGCAGATATTTACCATATCTGATGCTCTTCCTCATTCCTGACGTTCCAGGTTTTCCTCTGATAACATCTTCCTTCTGCCTGCAGAACTTCCTTCAGCATTTCTTTTAGAACTCTTGATTTCCCTTCTTGACTGGAGACTCCACGGGGACCATGACTTGAGCATACCCTTGGGTCAAAAGTACAAGAAAAACAAGGGGGTGGAGGGGACCCTGGAAACTCACCCCCCAGGTAGGCTGCTTCTTCAAATTTGGACTCCTCTCTCCTCAATCTGCCTGTTTTTCTTTACTTTCCAGAGTTGTCAGGTAGTTGCCTTAGTATTTTGTCAAGTGTGTTCATTGATATCAGTATAACTGCCTGTCAGTGTAATAGTCTCACTCCATCTTGGCCCAAGTTTGGTTGAATTTTCTCTTCATTTTCTAGCTTTTTAAGAAGAAAACTTAGACAATTGATTTGAGACTTTTTTTCTTTTCTACCGTAAACATTTAAAGCTATAAATTTCCCTTTAATTACTGCTTTAATTGTATCCCACAAATTTTAATATGATGTATTTTCACAATATTTCAGTTCAAAATATTTTCTGAGTTTCTGTGCGATTTCGTCTTTGACCCATGGGATAGTTAGACGTGCATTAATTTCTAAATATTTAGAGAGGATCTCCATGTAGATTTTTTGTTATTGATTTCTAACAGTCCTGATGTCACAGAACATATTAAATATAATTTCAGTCCTATTAAATATCTTGAGGCTTGTTTCATGGCCTAGAGTCATTGTCTGTAAATGGATTATGTGTACTTGAAAAGATGTTGTTCTGCTGTCTATAGAGTCGACCCTTGAACAACACAGAAGTTAGGGATACCAACACTCTGTGCAATCAGAAATCTGTGGATAACTTTACAGTTGGCCCTTCTGATCCCCCATTCCACGTCTGAGGATTCTACCAACTGTGGATTGTATAGGATAATAGTAGGTTTTTTCTCTTTTTAATACAATTTTTAAAGGTTACTTTCCATTTATAGTTATTACAAAATATTGATTATATTCCCCATACATTCTTGAGCCTATCTTATACCCAGTAGTTTGTACCTCCCACTGCCCTGCCCCTATACTGACCCTTTCCCTACTCCTCTTTGGTAACCCCTGGTTTTCTCTGAGTCAGTTTCTTTTATGTTATATTTGCTACTTTGTTGTAGTTTTTTTAGATTCCACATATAAGTGATACCATAGTTATCTTTCTCTGTTTGATTTATTTCAGTCAGTATAATGCTCTCCACATCAATTCATGTTGCTGTAAATGGCAAATTTTTGTTCTTTTTTATGGCTGAGTAGTATTCCTGTGTGTGTGTATGTGTGTGTGTAACATGTACTATGACTTCTTTATCCACTCATCTGTTGATGGACACAAGTTGTTTCCATATCTTGGCAACTATAAATAAAGCTGCTATGAACATTGTGGGGTCGAGGCGGGAGCATGTATCTTTTCAAATTAGTGCTTTTATTTTTTGGCTATATACCCAGGAGTGGAGTTGCTGGGTTATATGGCAGTTCTATTTTTAGTTTTTTGGGGAGCGCTCCATGCTGTTTTCCACAGTAGCGGCACCAATTTTGTAGTAGGTATTTATTGGAAAGAAAAAACAAAACATATTGTTTAAGGGTCAACTGTGAATGTTAATTTGGCCAAATGTGGTTCTGATCTTTATCTCTGCTAATTTTCTATTCACTTGTTCTATCAATAATCAAAAAAGAAGTGTTAAAATTTTGTTGTAGTTTTCTTAGTTTACCCTTTCCGTATTGTTTTAAGATCTGTTTTTGGATATTTTCACTTGTAGGATTACATCTTCTTGAGGATTTGACCACTTTATTATTGCAGAATATCTTTTGTCTTTGACAACAATCATTGTCTTGAAATCCACTTTTAGGATTATTTTCCCAGTACATGTTTTCTCATCCTAGCCTTTAACTTTTTTGAGTTTTTATATTTAAAGTGGGTTTTCTTGAAGACAGCATTTGTTGGGTTTATCTAGTTTGTCAATTTCTGACTTAGAGTATTTGACAATTTATATTTAATGTCATTATTGGTATACTTGGGTTTAAATATAATAATTTTCTATTTGTTTTCTGTTTGTCACAATTGAGCTCTGTTCCTTCTTTTCATTTTGTCCTATCCTCTTTTGGATTTATTGAGTGTTTCTTATATTCCGTTGTATCTCCTCCATTAATTTACCGACTACAGCTCTTTGTTAACTTGTTTTCATGGTGGTTATTCTGCAGTTCATAGTGTTTGCACCTTCACAACCTGTCTTTTCATATCACATGACACCTGTGTGTCTCTACTTCTTCCTTCCAACCTTTATATTATCCTTGTCATACATTTTACCTCTGCATATATCATAAAGCCCACAGAAGATTGTTATTTTTGCTTTAAATGATCAAATGTCTTTTTAAAGAAGTTAAAAAATTAGATATCAGTATTTTATTTAATTATACTTTATACTAAATATTTACAACCTTTTCTTTGTTCCTTTGTACAGATGCAAATTTCTGTCTGGTATTTCTTTCAGCTTGGAAAAAAATCCACTTTCATTTCTGTTAGTGCAAGTCTGCTGGCAGTGAATTCACCTAGCTTTTGTTTGCCTGAAATATTTTTATTTTTGCATTTTAGGAATGTATTTGCTGGATATAAATTCTAGACTAATAGCTTTTTTTTTGTCTTTCAGCACTTTAAAGATGTCATTGTATTTTCTTTCAGCTTTTAATTGTTTCTCGTGACCAGTCTAAAATTCTGTTCTCCTATATGTAATAGGTTTTGCTTTATTTTAGTCTGACTGTCTTTAAAATTTTGCCTTTGTTTCTTCTTTCCAGCATTTGATTATGATGCATTTTTGTGTGGTGTGTGTTTAACTTGCTTGAGTTTTGCTGTTCTTGGATTTGTGGATATATAGTTTTCATCAAGTTTGGAAAAATATTGGCCATTATTTCTTCATATTCTATTTCTGAAAAATAAGCAAGAACAGATTAACTTTAGGGATAATTAATAATTTTTGATATCACATCTTCCTATGCATGAGTAGAGTTTGTCATTACATTTTATCAAATCATCTTTTGCATATCTCAATAGCATTTAAAGTTTTCTTCATATAGATCTTAAATATTTCATATTTATTTCTAACTATTTTATGTTTTTGTTACTGTGGCTGTTACAAATGAGATCTTTATTTTTATGTTTTAAGGAGTTACCGCTTTTATATAGGAAGACCATTGATTTCTCTAGTAACCTTGTCCTAAACACCTTACTGTTTCCCATTATAATTTCCCATTCATTTGCTTATATTTTTTTCAGGCATATGTAACAGTATCAGAAAATGATGCTTTCTTGAATTTGCATATTACTTTTTCATAATGCCCTGATATTATGAAAAAGTAATGTGTATCTTTTTCTTGTTACTTTGTATCCTTTTTCTCTTTTTGAGTATTTTAAATATTCTCGTTTAAGGATCTTTTTCATGTTATTCCATTATCTGGAATTGGCGGAGTACAGATTTTCTCAACTGTCTCAACTGTTGACTGTCTTTCAAGATAGTTCCTTTCTTCATGGAACTCGACATGTTTACCATGAGCTCATCTTCATCAGGTCAAGTTTCCTGTAGAGCTCTTTGAACTTGTATTCTGCAGGCATCTCTTGGTTCACATTTGCCTTTGCAGAGTTCATTCCTGAGTACTTTTTATGTTTATTTTTTGAGTGTAACTTCCTTTAGTTATGGTTTGGAGAAATTCTGACTAACACCTACACACGGTACAATTTTGGAAGCTTGATTTCTAGAGGTCTACTCTTTCACCACCCACAATGTTGGGCAGATGGTCAGCTTCCTGCTGTTCCTCAGACCAGTGGGCAGAGTTTTCTTGTCCTTGTTTCATGGAAGGAACATCTCTTTCTGGATTTCAGCTTTATTCAAAGATGTCACTTCCTACTTCTTATCACCTGCCAGCCTGAGGCCTAATCCCATGGCTCTTGAGATACGTCTTCTCTGCCAGCTCCTGTTTCCAGCGTCCCTGTGGACAGTTTGCTTTTAGCTCCTGCTTAGCTTTATGAGTTTAAGTTTCTACTTCCTTCCTGGTACCTGGGAATGTTCCTTGCTTAGTTTTGAGTTTGGCTGTGAAATGACAGCAATAATCATAACAACATCAATAACATTTTGTTATTGCTGTATTCTATCCAGAATTTATATGGGCTTGGAGCATGATTAGAAACGTCCCACACTGGCTCAATCTATGTCGCTGACTGAGATTTCCTGGTGGTACTTTAAGTAATTCTGACAAATGTCCTTTCCTGTCACAGAGAGGGATACTTATTCTCAAAATATCTTGGGCCTCGTGAGGTGAAAGACTCTCATTGTTCCTATTCACTTATACACTGAGCAATTTCCCCACATCCGCCTTTCTACTCCTTTATATAAAACATTATTGAACATCTCTTTTGTGCTAAGAACTGAGCCTGTTATCAGGCTATGTAAAACTTAACATGAGGTCACTTCCTTGTCAGACATCACTCTCCACGGCACAGGGTCAGAGGATACTTTTAATGCAATATGATAAATACCAAAAGAGAGGTAGGGGCCTTGTAATTCCAGTGAAATGTCTAAAGGTTTTGTGTATGAAACAGAGATGACTCTGTGTCTGTCTTTTTCTTTTACATATCCCGGGAATAATGAGAGTGGGAAAGCAGACAGCAGAGTGTGGGGGAGGGAGCATGTTGGGGGGCAGGACCTGTCTCTGATCAAACCATCCAGCTTCCCTTTGATGCCGCCGACCTGAGGGCCTGATTCAGCATGTCTGAAGTGGTTCTCAAGTCACTGCATATTGAGATGCTTCTGTCGGTGATTTTGACGTACAGTTCAGGCTTCCCTGCTGGCTGAGATGGTAAAGAATCTGTGTGCCATGCAGGAGACCAGAGTTCAGTCCCTGGGTTGGGAAGATACCCTTGAGAGGGGAATGGCTATCATCTCCAGTATTCTTGCCTGGAGAATTCCATGGACAGTCCACGGACATGAACTGCTGGGCAACAGTCCACAGAGTTGCAGAGAGCTGGATGCGACTGAGTGACTAACACTCACTTTTTAGGATCAAAAACTGCTGACATATCTGACCTTCAGTAAACAATTTAAACCTGTATTCCTTCTGTGCCTCAGTGTTCTTGACTGTAAAATCAGGTCATTTCCAGCATTCTAGTCTAGTGGATAAAAGTTGCCTAAGACAGGACTATTTTCATAATGGTTGTTATTATTGTTTTGGTAATAATACTGTTACGTAATCTCACTGTCTTTAGAAGATTAGGCTGTATTTTTTTCTGAAAGCAAAGTGTCAGTAAACTCAAATGACAAGCAGACTTGTTTTCCTATCATCCAGTGTTGTCATTTGGCTTCCAAAAATGAAGTAATGGTACTTGATGTAACAGCTTTGCCAGCCCGATGACCTGCCTTTACGCACGGTATCATGAGGTAATGAGTCTGAGTTTTATGATTTGTGGAATCTGTCTGTTGATTTCCAGTCTCAGCTCAGGGGTGTGTGTAGGTGGTGGGGGCAGGGGGAGGCTCGGGAGTGTGAACAGTAATGGTTAGTAAACCCAGCTGGAGGACTCCTGAGAGGCACTCAAGAGGCCATGGTTCCAACTGTTTTTCATTAATTATCTTCAAAACAACCTCTCATCCTAAAAAACCCAATTAGGGAGCAACACATGCCTTTGAAAGTCATGGTGGAAGAGTTCCTGATGGTTTTCATTTGGGGAACATGTAATGCGATGGAAAAAATGTGGACTACGGAGCCAGCCAGACTAGGTTCAAATCCTGGCTCTGCCACTCCCCAGCTTGACGACATCAGGTGAGTTACTCCACCACCCATGCCTCAGTTTCCTCATCTGAAATGTGGAGATGATGACAACTATCCTGGCACCTACCGCAGGAAGATATTTTATAGATGAGGGTGGCTGACACACATATACTTAGAACAGTGCCTGGAGCACGCAAACATTCCCGGAGTCGTCGCTGTATTGTTTACACCAAGACAAAGATTTAATCCACAGGCCAAGGAAGTTGAAGCAAAGGTCAGGAAGACATTCAGGGGGTGGGAAGCCCTTTACATGGCACTGCCTGGTCCCCCTCTGTGGAAAGCCAGCCTTGCCTGGGGCACAGGCTCACCTCTGACTGACCAAGTTGGCTGGGACTGGAGCTAGTGTCCTGTAGTCAGGCTCTGGGGCCTGAGCCCAGGACACAGTCTCTCTTCCTCCATCTGCCCTGATGCCATTTTCTTTTCCGTCTCTCCTCTCCTTTGCTTTCCTCCTTTCTCCTTCTCCCCCTCTAGCCTGGCCTTCGCCCCCTCACCTCGCCTGTGGGCATTTCTCCACCTAGTGATTAGGAGTCCTCAGCCCACTCCTGACCCCTTGGTCCCGCTTCCTCCGCCCCAAGCAGAGCCCTTGTGTCCAGGAGTCTGCTTCCTCCCAGAGATGGTGGGACCTGCCCGAGAATCAGCCTCCCGGGTCCCACACAGGAGACAGGCACCCTGCCAGGAAGCAGTGGTGCCTTATTGGGCTTGCTCTTCCTCTGGCTCAGTGTTTGCTCGCATATACAGCTTCCTTGGGGCAGTTTCTGGAGCCCAGACATGCCACGCTGGCTTCACCTCTTATTAACTGGGGCTGAGAAGTCAAGTCCATTGTGGTTTTAATTAAGAGAACGCAGACAGAGGAAGAGACGGTTAGAGAGAATCACCGACTCACGGACATGAATTTGAGCAAGTTCTGGGAGATAGTGAAGGACAGGGAAGCCTGGCGTGCTGCAGTCCGTGAGGCCAGAGAGAGTCAGACACGACTTAGCAACTGAACAGCAACAACAAGAGAACACAAGGACTGGGGTCAGCTGTGCGGAAGTTTGAAACGGGAGCAAAGCAAAGAGATGAAAGCCACGCTCTGATCTCACTGGAACATTTGATGTTTTGAGAATACTGAATTGTTCTTGACTCCTCATTGTCTCTAGGGAGGAAGAGACTAAAACCAACCCACTGAGGGCAAACTGACTAATGCTCTCCTGTAATGAATTCTTCTTAGCCACTGGTTTCCATGAGGTCAAGAAGAATAAGAGAGTAAGGGGCAGGGACCTCTCAGTTTTCATTATAATGAATGTCGTGGGCCTTTGAAAAATGTGAGTGTCTCCACTTCACAGCCCTTCTGTGTGTCCATGTTTCCGTGCGGACAGCCGTGGGCACTGTGGGCAAATGATGGAGAAGTCTGCAGCTGAGTACCAGGGGGGCCATTCTATCAGCTTCCTAGGGCTGTTGTAATGAAACACCAGTACCAGCGTGGCTTAGAACAACAGGAATTTATTGCCTCACAGTTTGATTGGTTAGAATTCCAAACTCAATGTAGCACCCGGCCACGATCCCTCGGAAGCTGCCAGGGAAGGATTTCCTCCAGACTTCTCTCCTAACTTCTGGGGGTTCCTGGGCTCCTGGCCACGTATCTGCAGTCTTCATGTGGCATGTGAATCTCCCTGTGTGTGTGCTTATGTCCACTTGCCCTTTTTCATAAGAATACCAGTCGTGTTGGAACAGGGGCCCACCCTTCTGCAGTATCACCTTGTTTTAACTGATGACAGCTGCAAAAACCCTATTTCCAACTAGGGTCACATTCTGAGGTTCTGGAAGCTGGGACTTCAAGATATGCATTTGGGGAAGACACAGTTCAAACCCTCATAGCCATGGCTGTGTTGTACAAGCTTGACTCCATGAACTGTGGGACTCTGCTTTGCACTGTCTATTCCATAGCTTGACACACAGTGATCTGTGACTACATACTTGATAGAACCACCCCGGTATTGGTTCTACATGTGCTGGAAATTAGGCCAGAAACATGGGCAGGGGCCAGTTGTGTGCTTGGAGGCCAGGTGCTGTCTCCTGAGAGCGATGGGGAGCCATGGAGTGTTTACCAACGGCAGGATGATCAGACTTTAGGACACTCCCTCCCCTGTAGTGTTGAGAAATGGAATGGGGGCAGAGCGAGGCTGTTGCAGTTTTCCAAGCAAGTGATAGAGCTGGCCTTGAACCTCACTAATAGCAGTTGAAATGGAGGGGAAATATGACTTGAAGGGATCCCTACAGTTTACGTATCAGGGTTCCTAGAGAAGAATAACTTAGAATACATTTTATTGCAGTAAGGGAATTGCCATTTGAGGACTGCTGTAAAAAACAACTGCCATTTGGGTTTCTGGAGTCAGGCGTTTGAAACTTTGAAACAGATTCTCTTGTTTTCAAGGAAATCACCAAGATTAACTGCCTGTTTACACCAAAGTAAAGCAACTTGTTCTTGAAACAAATGGTAAAGATATCGTAAATCTGAGTATAACAGCTGCAGATTTAGATGCTAAGTAGTGGACAGTTAGTGGAGAAGGAAATGGCAACCCACTCCAGTGTTCTTGCCTGGAGAATCCCAGGGATGGCGGAGCCTGGTGGGCTGCCGTCTATGGGGTTGCAGAGTCGGACACGACTGAAGCGACTTAGCAGTAGCAGCAGTGGACAGTTAGAGAGTTTTCCCTGAAGTTAGCATTTAGACTGAATTCTTGGTGTCTTGCGTCTATTGGTTTCCTAGTTGCTGCCACAATAAACTACCACAAGCTTAGTAGCTTAAAAACGACACAAATTTATATGATTTTATTGTACTCTAAGTCAAAACCTAACATGGTTTAGTCTATCATGGCTAAAGTCAAGGTATTGGCAGGGCTGTGTTCTTTCTGGAGGCTGGAAAGCTCTTTTCTCTGCTTCCAAAGCCACCCACATTCCTTGGCTCATGGCTCCTTCCTCCACTGTCAAAGCCAGCATGGCAACATTGCCCTGTTTCAAGGTAAGCTGGTTCACAAACAGTTCCATTGGAAACCTTAATTCCCTTTTACCGTGTAACCAGAAGTATTCAGATTCTGGGGGTTAAAATGTGTATGAGTTTGGGGGGTGGCATTAATCTGTGTACCGTACCTAATTTAAATGGTGTTTAATTTAGTATAACACAGACCGTGCAAGGTTGAATAGTGCAACTGTCTTATCTGGCCCTGGGGAATCAGGGATGGGGCTTCTCTTGAAGGAAATGGAGGTTCCCAGGACCAGTTGTGCTAGGTCACATGGTCCAGCCATAGGCCAGGAGAAGGGGACACTGCTCCCTGCTCTCAGGAAAGGAGTCTTGGGGAACCTATCTCAGTACTGATCTAAAGATTCTTGTTGAGGATGGGGGAGCCTGTTGGGAGATATACATGGCCTTGAGGTTGGGGTTTCTGGTCCCGTGAGGCCAAGAAGAAGACAACAATCCACTTTTCTTAGCCCCCACATATTCAGGGAACACTGCCCTTTGTCCTATTAATAGACTGGGGAGTTGCATTGTGTGGGGTCAAGGCTGGGGTGGGGGAGGTGCAATGTGCCTGCCTGCAGTGAGTCCACATGTGTGAACAGCTCAGCCTGGAGAAATGAGTTACTGAGGGTGTGATGTGAACTGGGGGCTTGGGCTGCTGTCGTGGAACCACGAGTGGTGGATGGAGAAACAAGCACTCCCCAGGCTCAACTTTCAGGCATTCTCGGAAATGGGGGGAGACACCACGTGGCCGACTGACTGTTCTGCTAATCCCGGGCAGATGCGGTCTGAACATTAAAAGAAATGGGACTTTATTTTGGGCTCCCGAAGCAGACGTCCGGGTTGTAGGATTTAGAGATGAAGGGCCTGTGGGAGGTGATGGCGCGGGAGGAGTCTGGCTGGTTCTGGCATTTAGCTGCCTAACAGAGTGCTGCGGAGTCTTGGTCCTTGGGAAATGCATTTCTGGGAGGCCAGAAGCATAAGTATGAAGCCTTTTGTCTTCTGTGCCTGGAGTTTTATGGAGCTGTGACTGCCCAGGAGGAAGCATGGCAGTGCCTGGGTCTTTGGGGGTTGAGCTTCCTGGGATGGGAGCTCCAGCTGAGGGTCATGACAATTCACGTTAAACAGGGGAGGTAAAAGAGCTGAAAGAGCCTCCAGGGCTTTGGGACTTGGGACCTCCCCAGCCCTTGCAGTCCCTGCTGGGGAGGTGGGGCCTGCTCCAAGAGGGAGGCATTCTGTATGGGTTCCAATTTCAAAAGTGAGGGGTACAGTAGTCCCCACTTTCCCAGTTGTTATCCACCATCAACCAGTACAGAAATATTAAATGGAAAATTCCAGAAGCAGTTCATAAGTTTTAAATTGCAGGCCATTCTGAGCAGCATGATAAAATTTTGTGCCATCCCACTCCCTCCAGCCTGGGAAGTGAATCATGCCTTTGTCCAGCATATCCTGCCCACTGGTCACTTAGCAACCATCTGGGCTATCAGATCAATTGTCTCTGTATTGCTTGTGTTCAAGTGAGCCTTTTTTTACTTAATAATGGCCTCAAAGAAGAAGAGGAGTGATGCTGACAAATCAGAAATTCTCTTACTGTGCTTAATTTGTGAAAACTTTACCATAGTTTTTACATGTAGTATGTGTGTACAGGGATAAATATAGTCTATACAGACATAGCTCATCTTATTGCACTTCACTTTTTTTGTGCTTTAAAGATAGTGCGTCTTTTTGTTTGTCTTTACAAATTGAAAGTTAGTGACAACCCTGCATCAAGGAAATCTGTCAGCACCATTTTCCCAACATTTGTCTCTGTATCATATTTTGGTAGTTCTCACAATATTTCCAACTTATTCATGGTTATTATATTTGTCCTGGTGACCTGTGACCACTGATCTTTGATGTTACTGTTGTAAATTGTATTGGAGTACTGCAAACTACACCCAGAGAAGACAGCACACTTTGTTTTAATTGATGTAAACTTCATTTTCGATGTTGTGTTAATTACTGCTATACAGCAAAGTGATTCAATTACATGTGTATATGTATTCTTTTTTAATGTTCTTTTCCATTATGGTTTATCATAGGATATTGAAAATAGTTCTCTATGCTATCCAGTAGGGTCTTGTTGTTTACCGGTTGTATATATAACAGTATATATATAAAAGCTTATATCTGTATATATATAAAAGCTTATATCTGTATATATATAAGAGCTCATATACCCAGGGACGGCGGAGCCTGGTCAGCTGCCGTCTATGGGGTCGCACAGAGTCGGACACGACTGAAGTGACTTAGCAGCAGCAGCAGCATATCTGTAAATATATAAAATCTCATATCTGTTAACCCCAGCTTCTCACTCCATCCCTCCTCCAACCCTCTCCCCCTTAGCAACTGCCAGTTTGTTCTCCATGTCTGTGGCTCTGTTTCTGTCTCACAGATAAAGTTCATTTGTGTCGTGTTTTAGATTCCATATGTAAGTTGTGTCATATGGTATTTGTCTTTCTCTTTCTGACTTCCTTTACTTACTCTGATCATCTCCAGTTGTATCTGTGTTGCTGCAAATGGCATTATTTCATTCTTTTTTATGGCTGAGTAGTATTCCATTGTATGGTCTTCCCTGGTGGCTCCCTGGTAAAGAATCCACCTGCAAGTGCAGGAGATGCAGGTTTGATCCCTGAATCAGGAAGATCCCCTGGAGAAGGAAATGGCAACCCACTCCAGTATTCTTGCCTGGGAAATCCTGTGGACAGAGGAGCCTGGCGGGTTACAATCCAGGAGGTTGCAAAAGAGTTATACAAGACTTTAGCAACTAAACAACAAGTATTCCACTGTGTACATGGACCAAACCTTCTTAATCTATTCCTCTGTCGATGGACATTTAGGTTGTTTCTATGTCTTCGCTATTGTAAATAATGCTGCTATGAACATAGGGGTACATGTATCTTTTTGAATTATAGTTTTGTCTGGATATGTGCCCAGGACTAGCATTGCTGGGTCATATATTAACTATATTTTTAGTTTCCTGAGAAACCTCCATAGTGGTTTCCACAGTGGCTATACCAATTTACATTCCCACCAAAACAGTATAGGAGGGTTCCCTTTTCTCCACACCCTCTCCAGCATTTATTATTTGTAGACTTTTTAATGATGGCCACTCTGACTGCTATGAGCTGGTACCTTGTATTTTTGATTTGCATTTCTATAATAATTATTGCCCCAATAGGGCCATTTGTATATCTTCTTTAGAGAAGTAAGACAGCAAACTCAATTGATAAATGTGTGTTTGTTCTGCCTGCTTCACCAGCCAGCCCTTCGCCTGAGGCCTCCCTGTTCCCTAAGACACAACAGTGTTGAAATTAGCCCAATTAATAATCCTATAATGGCTTCCCTGGTGGCTCAGTTGGTAAAGAACCTGCTCACCAATACAGGAGACACAAGTGAACCAGGTTCAATCCCTGGGTTGGAAAGATCCCCTGGAGAAGGAAATAGCAACCCACTCCAGTATTCTTGCCTGGAGAATTCCATGGATAGCTGAACCTGAGGGTTTGCAGACAGCTGGACATGACTGAGTGACTAACACCAATAATGGCTTCTAACAGTTTAGGTGAAAGGAAGAGTATTATATCCAGAAGCTAGAAAAGACTAAGCTTAGGGAGGAAGGCATGTTGAATAGCAAAGATGGGCTGAAAGCTAGGCTTCCTACACTAAACAGCCATATTGAGAATACAAAGGGGAAAATTCCCGAAGGAAATTCAAAATCACTACTCCAGTAAACACATGAAAAATAAGGAAGTGAAACAGCCTTATTGTTGATATGGAGGAAGTTTTCACGGTCAGGATGGAAGATCAAACCAGCCACAGCTTTCTGTTAAGCCAAAGCGTAAGGTACCAGCCCTCTTCAGTTCTCTGGAGGCTGAGGGAGGTGAGAAAGCTGCAGAAGAAATGTCTGAAGCTAGCAGAGGTTGGTTCATGAGGTTGAAGGACAGAAGACATCACCATAACAACCAAGAACAAAGTGAAGCAGCAAACACTGATGAAAAAGCCGCAGCAGTTATCCAGAGGATCCAGCGAAGACCACTACATGACTCGGCAGGTGTTTCAGTGCAGGCAAAGTAGCCTTCCATTGGAAGAAGATGCCATCTAGGATGTTCACAGCTGGAGTGGAGAAGTCAGTGCCTGGCTTAAGGCACCAAAGGACAATCTAACTCTCTTGTTAGGGGCTCATACATGGGTGGCTTGAAGTTGAAGCCAATACTCACTGACCATTTCTGAAAATCTTGTGTGCGTGCTAAGTCGCTTCAGTCATGTCTGACTCTTTGTGACCCTGTGGACTGTAGCCTGCCAGGCTTTTCTGTCCATGGGATTCCAAGCAAGAACAGTAGAATGCATTGTCATGCCCTCCTCCAGGGGATCTGCCTGATGCAGGAATCAAACTTGCATCTGAAGATGTGACTGAATTGCTACAATCTCATGATAAATATTAAACAGATGAGGAGTTGCAAGGAAAGTACTTTCCCGAGATGGAGTTTCTCCTGATGAAGATGCTGTGGAGTTTGTTGAAATGACACAAAGGATTTAGAATACTAATATGACATAAACTTAGCCGATAAAGCAACTTCAGGGTTTGAGAGGATTTACTCCAGTTTTGAAAGCAGTTCTTTTGTGGGTAAATACTATCAAACAGCATTGTATGCTACAGAGAATCAGTCATGAAAGAAAGAGTCAGTCAGTGAGGCAAACTTT
Source organism: Moschus berezovskii (assembly GCF_049115385.1). Lineage (NCBI taxonomy): Eukaryota > Metazoa > Chordata > Mammalia > Artiodactyla > Moschidae > Moschus > Moschus berezovskii. The sequence goes on from NC_142468.1 coordinate 86,064,831, forward strand.
AACGTTGTCTTATTTTAAGAAATTGCTAGAGTCACCCCAGACTTCTGATCAGTCAGCAGCCATTAACAGGGAGGCAAGACCTTCCATCTGCAAAAGATTACTACTTACTGAAATATATGTTGTATACATATACGTGTTCCCATATCAGGATCTTCATCCAAAACACATCCCCTGGAAAAGAACCAACTGTTCTTCTCATTATGACAGAGAGAGACAGGCAATGGGTCCAATGACATCAGTTTCTCACTTCCATCATTCCAGCTGGATCTGGGAGCAGCAAGAACTTATACCAGGTACTTGACAGAGGTTCCAGGGAGCATCTTGGTTTAGCCATGCCCTTTTCCTTCAGAGTTGTCTACTTTTGCCTGTGTCTGTAATTCATTCTTTCAGTTGTGTGCTGTGAGAGATGCAGAGAAACTAAGTCGTGGCCAGTCTCTTCCTTTAAGGAACTGACCAGAGACCAAGGTAGCCCTCAGGAAGCAGACACAGTTATTATACTCTATTACACTATGAGATGGTTTGTGCCTAGGTCCCAACCTTAGCAAGACTGACTGGAAATTCTCTCAGGGTTCAGAGAGAGGAAGGGACTGCTGAAGATGTGAGTAAAGAAAGAGGAAAGTGAAGTTGCTCAGTTGTGTCCGACTCTTCGCGACCCCATGGACTGTAGGCTCCCAGCTCCTCTGTCCATGGGATTTTCCAGGCAAGAATACTGGAGTGGGTTGCCATTTCCTTCTTCAGGTATTGAAAGATTGGCTCTGCAGAAAGGAGGGGCTGGAGCATTTTAAAAGGCATAGGGAGAGAGCATGAGGGATGTGTGTGTGAAGTCTCCCACCTCCATGTTCCTCAGTCACCCAGTTTCCTTCCAGAAAGGCAGAGTTTATATTAAAAAGTATTTGATAAGTGCAGATGTACCCACATCCATGGCTGGATGGCTGAACCATGTTCTAAGAACAGAAGTCTGAAATGTGGATGTGTTAATTGCTGTCTCTGTAGCTCAGTATGAGGCCAGTCTTTGCAATCACCAAATCCTGACAACTCTTCACACACCATTTGGGGGGCCACGGTCTTGCCACAGGGTGCAGAAAATTTGAGAGGCCCAAGATACTTGTAAGAAGTCAGTCACCCCTGCATCTCCCCCTGATTCCAGGAATCCACAAAAATCCCGAGAGGACCTGGGCTCCCACAGAGCCTGGGATATACCTGGGATACACTTGGGATATGAGGTCCTGGGGGACACCCAGCTGACGGGGTGGGGTACACTAAGTGGAAAAGAGTTGGGCCCTTTTGGAGCCGAGGGCGGAGGCAGGGCTACCCCTCTCTCCAGGCCAGTGTGTAAAGGGGGTGGCGCACAGAGGACACACAGAAGCAGCCCTCACCGTGGGCACTGACAGAGCAGGGCTTTCAGGCTGCTGGGACGAAAACCGAGCTCCCAAAGACTAACTCCAGGTCTTCCCAGATGGATTTCCTAACCAGAGGAGGACTCCCGCGTTGAAAGGCTATGTAGGAAGGATTCCGATTTTCGTTCCCCTACTGTGAAATCAATTAAAAACAGGATGGATACAAACCGATTTTGTAACCTCCTCCACCTCCTGGCTTCCTTCCTTCTTGGGGATGGGCCAGCCCAGCCTGGGGAGAGGCAGGAGTCTCATGGTCTGAAAATTCTGTGGCAGTATAAATAATGGTGACCTATTGCTTCAGCTCTCCTCAGGGGACCTGAAGCTGGAGGCGAAAATGTCTCCTGGAAAATGGACAGATGAAGGAAGCCCCCATCTGAGGGTGACTGGGGTCTTGACCCTTCCAGGCCCGGGGCCAGTTCCCAGCCTCTGCTACCCATAGGTTCAGAACTGATCTAACTGGGGAAATAAGGCAGCCTGTTTTAGAAGACAGTTTCCCACAGAACAATTCAAATTGGCTTGTGATCCTTATACATCCTTGGTCTGTGCAAACCAAATCAAGAATTTTTATTCCATCTTTGATCTACAAATTATCCTAACAGATAACTGTTACTGACTGTTATGTTATTACACGCCAGGCACCTAATTAGGCGCCTTTCTTAAATTAACTCTAATTCTTACACCACCACTGAAAGTTATGTAGTATTTTCCTAATTTACAAATAAGGAAAATAATGAGACTCAAAATAGGTTAAGTAACCTGCCCACAATCACACAGCTAGTAAGCAGCGAGTGTGTGTGTGTGCACGCATGCTCAGTCGTGTCTGACTCTTCGCGACGCCATGGACTATAGTCCCCCAGGTATTTCTGTCCATGGGATTTCGCAGGCAAGAATACTGGAGTGGGTTGTCATTTCCTCCTCCGGGGAATCTTCCCAACCCAGAGACTGAACCCACATCTCTTGCATCTCCTGCATTGGAAGGCAGATTCTGCACCACTTAGTAAATGGCAAAACCCGCATCCAAATCTAGGTCTGTTTTCTGCTTTCAACTAAGTCAAATAAAAATAATTCTCATTTACTGAACATTTACTGTGTGCCAGATACTTGACGTACATTATCTGAAATTCTTATACCAAATGCTGTGAGGAAGGCTGCTGCTATAGCTCTGTTTTGTAGATGAAAAAGTCATCATTAAGGAAATAGCCTAAGGTCCCAGATGTTGGTCTGGTGAAACCAAGTCTTGACCCCAGATCTCGGGGTTCTCTGGAGCCAGAGTTCTTTCTGAGCATGCCATGCAACTTCAGGAAGCAGAGGGGCTCTTGTCTCCGGGTGCTCTGGGAGCAGGGAGGGGTCCAGCAGGTCCCTCCAGGGGGCTGAGGTTGAACTGGTTTGTGCACAGAGCAACTTCTGCCAACCCACGTGCTTCTCAGCAGCATGAAATGTTTCCGAGGGCCCCTCTCCTACTTGGCCGAGGCACTGTAGACATTTGAGGGACACTGTTCAAAACACCTTAAATGGTTCCACAGACTTCTTAGTCGGGAAGCGCTGCTTCATGCCACAGAACTGCCCACATTTCCCCCAGTGAAGAGAATTCGTTAGAACTAAGGAATCACTGCAGAGTCTGGCAGTCTCAGGGTCCTATTTTTACACCCAATGCACAATCATGTGAATGGGTGTCCATGGCTTATATATCCCTCCTGACTTTCCAGGCAGGTCTGGTGTCCTTTTAAGAAACTGTCTTCTTTGAGCCCTTGGGCTCTTTTCTAAGGCACAGCTTCTCCCCAGAACATCTTAGGGAGTCTTGATGTCCTGACCTGCATCTTCCCTTCCCTCACCTGCCCCTGTCTCCCCTTACCCTGACCTGTAGTCCAGAAACAGTAGCAATAGTAATACAATCCAGGTTGGGCTGGCATCAGAACTAGCCAACACATTCTCCCACAGGGCTCTTACTAGCCCAAGAAGGACAAGAAGTATGAACATAGGTTTCCAGAGGAGAAATTTAAGATCCTGTTAGTGATCAAAGCAGTTCTAGGAAGTAAGCTTCTCCTGAACCCTGCTGTCTCTGTCTCTCTTGCCCCAGACTCTATTCCAAGTTGGAACTGGGAAGTAACAATTGTGACCCAGGAGATTGCTCTAGCTTGAAATGTTTCCTTCAAGGGGTTTCTTAAATTGTTCTGAAAGCTCAGCCTGAACATTGAAAATACCCCATAAAGGTGAAGCTTGTACCTAGAACGACCCATTTCATAAGTATACTCCCTGAAACCAAGATTATAGCACAATTTGAGCTCTCACAGCTGTATCAGTGACGAGTCGTTCATTCGTTCAACAAACACTTCTTGTCTTGCAGGTGTCAGGTGCCGCCAAGTAGTACAGATTCAGTGGGGGACGATATAGACACAGTTCTGAGTTCAGAGTGCCTCTGGGGAGGGAGGTAACTGAACAGCAACTTACAGTAAAGTTATGTGGTGTGGGAACAGAGAGGAGAGAAGCCTGGTCAATCCAAAGGTTTGGGATGGTTTCCCTGGGAAAGTGATGTTTAAACTAAGATCTGAAGGGTGATAGAAGCTGGCTGGGTGGGGAGGAGGTGAGGAGGACCGCAAATGTGGCAGCCATGAGCATGAGCCTCGCAGCCCTCCAAGTTAAAGGAACTCCATTGCCCAAGACCCAGATGATGCCCCTAAAATCCATCACCCATGAGGAGGCTGTGCTTCCCACAGGCACTTCCGGTCAGGGACCGCGCACGGCAGGGCTGTTGAGGCAGTCTCTTCCTCAGAGGCCAGGACTCTTCTGATGGCACTTTGCCTTGAGGATGCCCCCATAGCCTCATCAAACTCCCTTAGATTGCTGGTGGCCCGAGGTGCTTCCACCCACCCTTCCTCCCCACTCTTTTCCACTTGGGTTCAGACTCACAGCAGTGCTCTTTATCCCCGCCTCCTCCTCCTGCCTGCCTTGCAAGTGGCTGATATTGCACAAGGAGGGTGAGAAGCCTGAGGGGAGGTGAGCCAAGAAGCAAGAAGAAATCAAGGGCAGAGGACCCAGGGCAGAGCCGTGCAAGTCTGGTTTTCTCAGTAGGAGGAGGAAAAGTCACACACAAGGAGCTAGCAGTTTATTACTGTTATAATTAATAATAGTTTATTGCTTGTTATTAATGAACAAGGATTGTTCAAGACGAGAAATCTGTTCCTTCCTTTAAAAATTCCTAAATGGCGGTAGCTAATAGCATCTTGTTTCAGGACAGCATTCCATAGTGTGCTGAGGTATGAGGGACATTGTTCACAAAGCCATAAGGGCTTTTCTAGGAACACTTTTAACTATATGGTATCAGAAACGATCAGCCTTCCCGAGTCTCACCTTGCATGGAGCCTATCCCAGGCCTCAGACTTGGCCAGTCTAGCCTGGGTGAGCCCTTCCTGGGTGGCACAGGCTGTCCGCACCTGGTGACAGACCCTTCCAGTCAGCAGCCCAGGCTCAGTGTCCTCCCAGCTGCTCGGGGAGAACATCCTGCTCTGACTACTGTGAGTCACCCAGCAGATCGAGTTCTCGTTGCAGTTAATAAATTGATTTTCTGGTTTTATTTTAAAAACAAATGAAGAACATTAGCATCAAGGGAGGTCATCAAACAGGGGAAGCAGTACAAAGAAGCAACATGTGGGTGTGACGTGGAAGGTGAGGAGGGTGGATCTGAGCTTTTAGGTGGCCATAGTTACCCCAGTCAGGATTTCAGCAGTGCCTTTCATATCCGTTCTTTATCTGTGTGACTCCTGGGGATTAGGTAGGAGTACCTACACACTGTAATTTTAAAAAGAGGAAAAAAAAATGACCCTGCTGATGATCATTTAGGTAAGTATTTTAGGACAAATAAAAGGAAGTCCATATTTAACAGCCTGTGGAGTATACATGCAGGGAGTATACATGAACCTTGTTACCCTTATAAGGTGTTCAAGATAAAAATTTAAAATGGGTCCAAGGAGAGGTCAGATAAATTCCTGGATATTAGACAGAACAGTTGTGAAGATCAACCTCGGAAGACCAAGTCGCTGTGTTCCCACAGAAGCACTCCTGGTGCCCCTCTCAAGGCATCTGTGTTCTGGGCTCTCCAAGTTCCTGAAACCACAGAGTGCTCTTTCTCTTCTCTGTATCTTTGCTGCACTTACTTCCTTGAGGTGCCCTTGCTACTCACTTCTAAGACTATCTCATCTTCCAGATCCAATGCAAATGGACCCTCTCCTAGGAAGCCACCCCAGCTCTTCCAGGGCAAGGCTGATCACTCTTCCACCAGTGGAACACCTCCACAGTGCACTGTGATTGCTTGCCCAACTGGACAGAGGTTGTGTATGTTTCATACAGACAGCACAGAGCCTGGCCCACAGTCCCCATGCAGAGAGTGCATGTCGAATGGATGAATGAATGGGCTGTATCGACCAATGGTTTGACCACATACAGCAGCAGCAGCAGCAGCAGTGGTCTTCCTAGAAGCTTTGCTTCTATTATCAGACAATACTCTTCTTTCAGGACATATGCTTATTTGTCCCAGCTAATATATATGTGAGTCTCCAAATCAGTCTGTGTAGTTACAATGGATTAGCCAAGAGGCTTGTTGAGATTTTAGTATCTTTAACTTGAGTGTGTCTCTTGGACAAGTGAGCTGGCTCCCCAGAAATCTGGTCTAGAAATATTGCCAATGCACATTCCAGTGACTTGGAGATGTTAGAAAAACAGACATATCACCTTTCAGGCTGAAATCACTGGGAACTGCATTTTAAAGTTGGGTTTCCTTCCAGATACTTAGGTTGTGAATGACACACAGTCTGTGGAAACTTTATGAGATCACCAAGAAGCTGAGGTCTGAAACTTTCAAGAAGTGTTTAACTACAGATCAACCAAATATAACATTTGCATGTTAAAAAGAAAAAGAACCCAGCAAGCAAAAGTCTAGTGGTCAAAATGCCATCCAAGTCAAACCAACATGAGGGGCCTGCCCAGGCTCAAATATGGAGGTTCTGAAGGTGTTGAATTGTGGGCAGAGACACCTTGGACAGCAAAGGAAAATCTAAGAGTGATGAGACATCTTGCTCAGTCAATTAAACAACCCATGACAAAGAACCCTGGCAGAGCTTTGGGTTCCAATCCCAATTTTAACCCCCTTACAAAATTATGTGAATTTAACTTTCTGTAAAATTTCTGCGTTTGTGTATGTGTGTAGTTGCTTCTGTCATTTCCAACCCTTTGAGACCTTATGAACTATAGCCCACTAGGCTCCTCTGTCCATGGGATTCTCCAGGCAAGAATACTGGAGTGGGTTGCCATACCCTCCTTCGGGGGATCTTCCTGACCCAGGGACTGAACCTGTGTCTCTTATGTTTCTTGCATTGGCAGGCTGGGTTCTTTACCACTAGTGCCACCTGGGAAGCCAAAAATTTCAGTAGTCAATTAAAAAAGAAACATCTGTATCATCTGTTAAATTATAGGTAAATACAAAGAGCTTTGAGGGACCACATCCAGGTGTTCATTCATTCAACAAAAAATTGTTGGACAACTAGTACGGTTAGGGCCACCTGGCAGAACTTTGAGATGTAGCAGGCAAGATGGAGACTTCCCTGCCTTCACTGGATTTATAGCCTGACAAGGACAGGCCAGGATAAGTGATCACAGTAATAGCTGATGAGGCTTTGCTGGGGGAATTCTAGTGGGTTCTGCTAGAAGTATGGTCCAGAGCCAGGAAGAGCTCAGAGAAAGTGATGCTTAAGCTGGTGCTCAGAATTGAGGTTTTAGGGAGAAGGATGTTCTGAAAAGGGGAGGGCTCCAAGTGGCTGAAGATTCCAGAACTTCTGGAGCACAGGGAGAGAGAGAGAACTGTAAAAGAAGGCTTGAGAGATAGGCAAGGGCTAGCAGGTAAAGAGGAGGAGTCAAGGATGACTTCTAGATGTCTTGCTTGGGAAATGAGATAGTTTATCTTGCCATTTATTAAAACAGGGACATCAGGGGACAGAGAAGGTCTGAGGAAGGCAAAGGATCAGTTTAACTTTGGACATGTTCAGCTTGTAGTGCCTATGACATTTCTAGGCAGAGATCCAGTAGGCAGCTGGAGATGTGGGTACCATGTGTGAAAGAAAGCTAGCGGGAGATGATGATTTTGGAACTGTTACACTGAGTACATAAAATTGCCCAGAAAGAGGCTACAGAGTGAGCAAAGGATAGGTCTGAGCCCTGAGTAACAGCAATATGTAAGAAATGGGTGGAAGAATGAAGTCTCGCCTCACAGTGGTCAGAATGGCCATCATCAAAAAAAAAAAAAAACCTACAAATAAGAAATGCTGGAGAGGGTGTGGAGAGAAGGGAACCCTCCTATACTGTTGGTGGGAATGTAATTTGGTAGAGCTACTATGCAGAACAGTATGGTGGTTTCTTAGCTTCCTTAAGAAAGTAAAACTAGAACTACCATATGACCCACCAGTCCCACTCCTAGGCATATACCCAGAGAAAACCATAATTCAAAAAGATGCATGCACCCCAATGTTCATTGCAGCACTATTTATAATAACCAGGACATGGACTCAACCTAAATGTCCATCAACATAGGAGTGGATAAAGATGTGGTACATATATACACTGGAATATTACTCAGCCATAAAAAATGACATTTGCAAACATGGATGAACCTAGAGATTGTCATATTGAGTGAAGTAAGTCTGACACAGAAAGATGAATATCATATGATATCACTTATATGTAGAATCTTTAAAAAAACAGGGTAAAAGGGAATTTATTTACAAAACAGAAGTAGAATCAAAGATGTAGAAAACAACTTACAGTTACCAGGGGATAAGAGAGGAGAGGGATAAGTTGAAAGATTGGGATTGACAAACACACACTACTATAAAGTCAATAACTAATAAGAACCCACTGTATAGCAGAGGGAACTCTACTCAATGCTCTGTAATGGCCTACATGGGAAAAGAATCTTTAAAAAGAGTACATATAGGTGTGTGTATAACCAATTCACTTTGCTGTGCACTTGAAATGAACACATTATAAATCAATAATTTTTTTTTTAAGAGAGAGAATATGGCAGAAATAGCGTTGTGTTACTTCCTATGTCAGGTAATAAAAAGCATTGCAGCTTCAGGAAAAAAAAAAGATATAGGAAGAAGATGAAGCAGTACAAAGTTATGAAGAAAGCCAGAGTATTCTGTCAGAACAGAAGGCAAGAGCAAGGTGTGCTGGGTGTGGTCAATGGGCGCTTAGCGCCCTTTCCTACCTACTGCTGTTTGTCTTTCTGGACAGTTAAAGACTACTTTTCCAAGATTCTCCTGCAACCAGAGGTCTGGATGCAAATTAGTTTCCAGTTCCATGTATTACTCAAGATTTATTCTAGAAGATTTAGAACCAAGACAGAGGCTGTACAGTCCTGATGCTCTTGACTGATTTCTGTGGAAGTTGTGGAAATTTTCTCCAGCAGTGTTCCAGTGTCTAGTTGCTGGCTTCGTGCTTAGTCAGTTTTCTTGGTGGTGGCAGCTTCCTAACACCTGGACTGTAGCCATAGAAGTGTAGTGCGTTCTGATTCTCTACCTTCCTAATTTTGGCAGAGGTACCATCTCCCCTGGCAGGCCAGTTGTGATGGCCTTCTTGGAGGTCTACGTATACGCAAAGCTCTTCCAACATTTTATGAAACACCTAATTTCTATACTAATCCTTTTCTGATGTTGGGAAAGATTGAAGGCAGGAGGAGAAGGGGATGACAGAGGACGAGGCGGTTGGGTGGTATAACTGACTCAATGGACATGAGTTTGAGCAAGCTCCGGGAGTTGGACAGGGAAGCCTGGCATGCTTCAGTCTCTGGGATCACAAAGAGTCGGACACAACTGAATAACTGGACTGAACTGAATCCTTTTTTGCTTAGCATCTCTAGACTGGTTTCTTTTATTCTTTTTGAATCTTTACAGAATGAAAGGACTATTTATGGGAGGAATCCTGTGTGTTTGTTTTTTCCCACATCACCAAATAATAAACTCAATTCAATTCTGACACTAGTCACATGAAGATAGTATTATGAATCTCACAGGCTAAGGGCTCAGTCCTACAAGACTGCCTCCCCTTCAGACATCAGTCTCAAGTCCAGGTTCTCACCTGGGCTTCTGAATACTGCTGTAAATTGCAGGTTCCCATGATCCTTGTGTTGGGTTTAATTACTTTGTTGGGGTTGCTCACAGAACTCAGAAAAATATTTTACTTAGGTTTATAAGTTTGTTATAAGAGAATATGACTTAGAAACAACCAGATGGAGGAGATGCAAAGGTAAATTAAGTGAGAAGGGCTGCAGAACCTCCACACCCTCTCTGAGCATACCACAGTCCCAAATTCCCACATGGGAAATCTCCACGTGTTCACCAACCAGAAGCTGTCAGAAATGGTTCTTTGAGATCTTTATGGAGGTTTCATTACCCAGACACGATTGATCAAATCATGGTTATTGGCCACTGGAGATTGATTCAGCCTCTTAACTCCCCTTGGAGACCAAGGGTGGGACTGAAACTTCCAACTGCAGTTGCAGGGTTGGTTGCCATCCTTCCTGCTTTCCAAAAGTTACCTCGTTACCATAAACTCAGATGTGAATGAAAGCAGTTTGTTGTAACTGTCAAGACACCTTTATTGCTCTTATCACTTAGAAGATTCCAGGGGTTTTAGGAACTCTGTGCCAGAAACAGGGACAAAGACCAAATATATATTTCTTATCATAAATCACAATATCACAGATCTTCATTTATTTTCTATAAAGGATCTATTAAGCCACTCTAAAGAGTTTTTTATTTAATCCATGAGCAAAGGGAAGCCCATGAATAGTTTTAACAGAAGATTTACAAGAGCATATCTGCACAGTTTGGAAACATCATCCAGTCTAGGGAATGAGTGGGAAGATATCAGGGCTAGAAAGAGGGTATCCATTAGGGATTGTTGGTTGGCATTACAAGCAAACCATGATGGGGCCTAAACTAGGGTGATGTCAGTAGAGAAGGTGAGGGAAAGGATGGGTGCAAGAGAATTTTAAGAATATGGAATGAAGAATTATGCCTCAAACACTGATTTGTTGCTGTTGTTTAGTTGCTAAGTCATGTTTGATTCTTTTGCAATTCCATGGACTGTAGCCCACCACACTCTTCTGTCCATGGGATTTCCCAGGCAAGAGTATTGGGATGGGCTGCCATTTTCTTCCCCAAGGAATCTTCCCAACCCCAGGATCAAACCCACTTCTGCACTGGCAGGTGGATTCTTTACCACTGAGTCACCAGGGATGTCTGCCAACACTGATATAGTCACAGTTAAAAATTGAAGACTTGGGTCACTGTAATATTTTCTGAGAAGTTCTGTAAAGAAAAGTACTATAGACTAAGGGTTTGTGTCCCCCTAATATTCACATGTTGAAAGCTATTCCTCAGTGTGATGGTATTTGGAAGGGGGCCATGCTTTTGAACTATGGTGCTGGAGAAAACTCTTGAGAGTCCCTTGGACTGCAAGGAGATCCAACCAGTCCATTCTAGAGGAGATCAATCCTGGGTGTTCATTGGAAGGACTGATGCTAAAACTGAAACTCCAATATTTTGGCCACCTCATGCGACGAGTTGACTCACTGGAAAAGACTCTGATGCTGGGAGGGATTGGGGGCAGGGGGAGAAGGGGACGACAGAGGATGAGATGGCTGGATGGCATCACCAACTCGATGGACATGAGTTTGAGTGTACTCCGGGAGTTGGTGATGGACAGGGAGGCCTGGTGTGCTGTGATTCATGGGGTCGTGGAGAGTCGGACACGACTGAGGGACTGAACTGAACTGAACTGAATTGGGAGGCGATTGTGTCATGAGGGTAGGGCCCTCCTGCATGGGATCAGTGCCCTTATGAGAGACCCCAGAGAGCTTCCTCCCCACTTTCTCCAAGTGAGGAAATAGTGAGAAGGTGACTGTCTACGGACCAGGAAGTGGGCTCTCATCAGAACTGTGAGGAGCACTGTTTGTCATTTAAGCCACCAAGTCTAGGGTGTTCTGTTATAGCAGTCCAAACAGACTGACAAGACAGACAAGAAAAATAATCATATTGTTGACATACGTACTTTAAGAAGTTAAGTGCTGTGCTATTTATTGCCCTTCTCCACAAAATAAGGAAGAAAAATTTATAGAATTTTCCATATTTACCTTCTAGTGACAACAGAGCATAATTAAAAAATAATCCATACGGGGCAAAAGTGTTAAACAGGATTAAAGTATACATAGCCAATCTGGTCACACGGACCACAGCCTTGTCTAACTCAATGAAACTAAGCCATGCCATGTGGGGCCATCCAAGACATGGTGGAGAGGTCTGACAGAATGTGGTCCACTGGAGAAGGGAATGGCAAACCACTTCAGTATTCTTGCCTTGAGAACCCCCATGAACAGTAAGAAAATTCAAAATGATAGGATACTGAAAGAGGAACTCCCCAGGTCGGTAGGTGCCCAATATGCTACTGGAGATCAGTGGAGAAATAACTCCAGAAAGAATAAAGGATGAATCCAAAGCAAAAACAATACCCAGTTGTGGATGTGACTGGTGATAGAAGCAAGGTCTAATGCTGTAAAGAGCAATATTGCATAGGAACATGGAATGTTAGGTAAATGAATCAAGGCAAATTGGAAGTGGTCAAACAGGAGAGGGCAAGAGTGAATGTCGACATTCTTCGAATCGGTGAACTAAAATGGACTGGAATGGGTGAATTTAACTCAGATGACCATTATATCTACTACTGTGGGCAGGAATCCCTTAGAAGAAATGGAATAGCCATGATGGTCAACAAAAGAGTCCAAAATGCAGTACTTGGAGCAATCTCAAAAATGACAGAATGATCTCTGTTCGTTTCCAAGGCAAACCATTCAATATCACGGTAATCCAAGCCTATGCCCCAACCAGTAATGCTGAAGACCTACAAGAGCTTTTAGAACTAACACCCCAAAAAGATGTCCTTTTCATTATAGGGGTCTGAAGTGAAGTCGCTCAGTCGTGTCCGACTCTGCGACCCCCATGGACTGTAGTGTACCAGGCTTCTCGGTCCATGGGATTTTCCAGGCAAGAGTACTGGAGTGGGTTGCCATTTCCTTCTCCAGGGGATCTTCCCAACCCAGGGATCAAACCGGGTCTCCTGCATTGTAGGCAGATGCATTACTGTCTGAGCTACCAGGGTATAGGGGACTGGAATGCAAAGTAGGAAGTCAAGAAACACTTGGAGTAACAGGCAAATTTGGCCTTGGAGCACGGAATGAAGCAGGGCAACGGCTAATAGAGTTTTGCCAAGAGAATGCACAGGTCATAGCAAATACCCTCTTCCAGCAACACAAGAGAAGACTCTACACATGGACATCACCAGATGGTCAACACCAAAATCAGATTGATTATATTCTTTGCAGCCAAAGATGGAGAAGCTCTATACACTCAGTAAAAACAAGACCGGGAGCTGACTATGGCTCAGATCATGAACTCCTTATTGCCAAATTCAGACTGAAATTGAAGAAAATAGGGAAAACCACTAGACCATTCAGGTATGACCTAAATCAAATCCCTTATGATTATACAGTGGAAGTGAGAAATAGATTTAAGGGACTAGATCTGATAAAGTACCTGATGAACTATGGACAGAGGTTCATGACATTATATGGGAGACAGGATAAAGACCATCCCCATGGAAAAGAAATGCAAAAAAGCAAAATGGCTGTCTGAGGAGGCCTTACAAATGGCTGTGAAAAGAAGAGAAGCAAAAAGCAAAGGAGAAAAGGAAAGATATAAGCATCTGAATGCAGAGTTCCAAAGAATAGCAAGGAGAGATAAGAAAGCCTTCCTCAGCGATCAATGTAAAGAAATAGAGGAAAACAACAGAATGGGAAAGACTAGAGATCTCTTCAAGAAAACTAGAGATACCAAGGGAACATTTCATGCAAAGATGGGCTCAATAAAGGACAGAAATGGTATGGACCTAACAGAAGCAGAAGCTATTAAGAAGAGATGGCAAGAATACACAGAAGAACTGTACAAAAAAAAATCTTCACGACTAAGATAATCACTATGGTGTGATCACTCACCTAGAGCCAGACATCCTGGAATGTGAAGTAAAGTGGGCCTTAAAGCATCACTATGAACAAAGCTAGTGGAGGTGATGGAATTCCAGTTGAGCTATTTCAAATCCTGAAAGATGATGCTGTGAAAGTGCTGCACTCAATATGCCAGCAAATTTGGAAAACTCAGCAGTGGCCACAGGACTGGAAAAGGTAGGTTTTCATTCCAATTCCAAAGAAAGGCAATGCCAAAGAATGCTCAAACTACTGCACAGTTGCACTCATCTCACATGCTAGTAAAGTCATGCTCAAAATTCTCCAAGCCAGGCTTCAGCAATACATGAACTTCCAGATGTTCAAACTGGTTTTAGACAAGGCAGAAGAACCAGAGATCAAATTGCCAACATCTGCTGGATCATGGAAAAAGCAAGAGAGTTCTATAAAAACATCTATTTCTGCTTTATTGTCTGTGCCAAAGCCTTTGACTGTGTGGATCACAATAAACTGTGGAAAATTCTGAAAGAGATGGGAATACCAGACCACCTGACCTGCCTCTTGAGAAGCAGGTCAGGAAGCAACAGTTAGAACTGGACATGGAACAACGGACTGGTTCCAAATAGGAAAAGGAGTATGTCAAGGCTGTATATTGTCACCCTGCTTATTTAACTTATATGCAGAGTACATCATGAGGAACACTGGGCTGGAAGAAGCACAAGCTGGAATCAAGATGGCCAGGAGAAATATCAATAACCTTAGATATGCAGATGACACCACCCTTATGGCAGAAAGTGAAGAAGAACTAAAATGTCTCTTGATGAAAGTGAAAGAGGAGAGTGAAAAAGTTGGCTTGAAGCTCAACATTCAGAAAACTAAGATCATGGCATCTGATCCCATCACTTCATGACAAATAGATGGGGAAACAGTGACAGACTTTATTTTGGGGGGCTCCAAAATCACTGCAGATGGTGATTGCAGCCATGAAATTAAAAGATGCTTACTCCTTGGAAGAAAAGTTATGACCAACCTAAATAGCATATTAAAAAGCAGAGACATTACTTTGTCAACCAAGGTTCGTCTAGTCAAGGCTATGGTTTTTCCAGTGGTCATGTATGGATGTGAGAGTTGGACTTGAAGAAAGCTGATCGCCGAAGAATTGATGCTTTTGAACTGTGGTGGTGGAGAAGACTCTTGAGAGTCCCTTGGACTGCAAGGAGATTCAACCAGTCCATTCTATAGGAGACCAATCCTGGGTGTTCATTGGAAGGACTGATACTAAAGCTGAAACTCCAATCCTTTGGCCACCTCATGTGAAGAGCTGACTCATTGGAAAAGACTCTGATGCTGGGAGGGATTGGGGGTGGGAGGAGATGGGGATGACAGAGGATGAGATGGCTGGATGGCATCACCGATTCAATGGACATGAGTTTGGGTAAACTCCGGTAGTTGAGATGGACAGGGAGGCCTGGCGTGCTGCAATTCACAGGGTTGCAAAGAGTCGGACATGACTGAGCAACTGGACTGGACTGAACTGAATGGGACTGAACTGTTCTACGTTTTGAATCAAGATCTCAGCTCCTCTCTACAGTTAAGATTTTCAGTGAGCAAGAGAAAGGATTTTGCCAAGATTCACCACTATTTACAAAGCTCTTATTTATTGTTTCAGAGTAACCATTAAGGGCTTGTGAAAACCTGAGAGAAAAACGCATTCTTTTAAGAAGTTATTTGCTTAAGTCACAAATGTGTTTGTTATGGGAAAGTCAATTTACTTAATTTGCAAGTGATCTCAGTAACTGTGTTTGTTCATTTACCACTGAGTGTATTATATTAGACAGAAAGCACCTGACTGCTTAGTGTGATTTTCTCTCTGAAAGGTGCTTGAAATTAAAGTATGCCTTCAGCCAATTCTGATCTAAATACATAATAAAGCTTTGTTCTTCTATAAGTGGTAGGATAGTCAGGACTTGGTGATTGGTTTGATAGACTGGGCACAAGAGAATCTTCTGGAATGATGCCCAGGTCATAAGGGTAGAGCCCTTGGATAACCAGTAAGGGAAGAAGATATTTGGTGACACAGGGGTCACAGGAGGAGGAGAGCAAGTTTTTCAGGAAGGCAGGGTGTTTGACTCTGGACATGGAAACGGAGGTGCCTGTAGGACAAACTAACAGAGCTGAGTAACAGGCAAATGGAGGCATGTGTATGGAACTCAAGACAGAGATCTAGACATTTGAATTTGAAGCCAAGTGCACCTGACTCATACAGAGCCATTCTCAGCTAAGTTTGGGACCCTTGTAATTTGACTCAGGAAACGTCTAATAGTTCTTACTAACAATGCTTTCCTCATGAGAACAGAAAAGGCTGATTTTTAAAGAAAATCAGCATCCACTGTGGTGGATACTGCCCTTGAGTAATTTAGGATAAAACCAGCCGTGGCATTGATGTTGGGCATGACGGGCCCTCCATCTTGCCCTCGTCAGGGTTCAGAACATAACAGGTACTCAGTAATTATTTGTTGAATAAACAAATGGTTAAATATCCCCATTCACCATAACGTGCCCTCAAATATGTCCTTATCATCCAATGAAACTGGAAGTGCGAAGGCTAGAAATGCTTCTTTTTTAATGAAAGGATCATGCCCACATATTTCTGGGAGGGGTAATTAGCAACAACCATGGGTCATCCAATTCCCCATTGGAATAATTTTTGGAAAAAGGAACAAGGATGGGGAAAGTGGGAGGGATTGAAAGCAGAAGGGAGTCATGGGGGTCAGGCTGCTTCCTTCTCATCTTTTCCGGGGGCTGATCTGGTCTGGAGGCCTGAGGCCCTCCACCCATTACACTCTTAAAGGTTCCAAGATGTCCTTCCTTCCATCCTTTCCATTATTTGTCTTCAAATGTGCTACTGCACTCCCACCTACCCCCAGAAATAGCAACAGAGTCTGAAGGCCCCCCCGCTCCACTAATCTTCACAGCATTGATCTTTGCCACTAAAGAGCAACTTGAAAAGCCAAGGAACAATGTGTCTCTCCCAACAGTAATTCTGAGCCCTCTTGGGAGACTAAAGTTGCGGTGCTGGGGTTTGTAAGAGGTACCACATCTCTGCAGGGAGGGGAAAGTGGAGATGCAGGAGTGGTGGGGAAAGGAGAGCCTTTGTTTCAGCCACAAAGATATTAACAAAGGCAAGGACCTCATCCAGTTGGAGGGAAAGGAGTTAGAAACTTGGGTGGGAAGCCTGCCCCCATCCTTCACTCTGATTTTGGCCTCTGCTTATTATGGTTCAGCTTCTTCTCTCCTTAAGTCACTTTTGGCTTCTGTCTTGGTGAGCAGCAGCTCAGAAAGCATAAACCTGTCCCTGGAACGTCATTCTTTGGAGGCTGAAATGGAATATTTCTGGAATAACCTTTCTGTTCATGTCTGTACACAGCCCCAGAAGCAGCAATTCTGCAAGAGGGGAGTGGAAACTGAGGCCACAACCTGTATTACGGAACCTTCCGAAATGCTCCTCCCTGAAACAAGTAGAGAGTTAACACAAACATCCTGGGGAGGAAGGGGGAAGTCTGGATGTCAGGTTAGCCTCTTGTGGAGACTTGTCTTCAGCCACCTGGCTTCCTCAGTTAACAAAACTTCAGTAAGTATTTGCATTGCACACTGAGTGTTAAGTTTAGCTGACAAGGTGGCCATGGAACACCAGCCAGCCCATCTCCTGATTATCCTTTGTTCCAAGAGCTCTAGCGTCCCGCCTTGAACAATAGCTAGGGAAAAAAAAAAGAACTCTACCAGGTTTCCTCATGCCAGCCTCCAAAATCCTAGCGAATTCATTACCTGAGTTCAAATTATCCTCTTGCAAAACAGACCCCAGAGACTTGTGCTGATCTCACTTCAGCTGCTGTTTATTGCAAAGCAACCTGACTTAATTTTCACAGATGAGTGAATGTTGGTGGTGAAAATCACTCACTCCAAGAATGACCACAGAAGCAGGTTCTATAGTTACCTGAAGAGTGCTCTTCTTTCAAAAGCTGCAGAGGAGTCGGGGGTTGTTAGGAGCAGCCGCTCTGAGCTCACCTGCTGTTTGGAGAGATGAGACTTTATTTGCTAACACTTAGTTGGGCGTGTGACTTGGTTTTCCTGTTTCCATTCTGGGCTCTGGCACTTGGTTTTGCTTTGTGAAGTTCTCCAGGGACAGGTGCATCCCATCTGCTGACATCTGTTGGCTCTGAGGTGACACAGTCTCATGAAGACGGCTCCTATTTCAGTGTTGTGTCTTCCGCTGTTTTGATTCTGTGTATTTCTCCTTCTCAGTTTTCTTTGTCTCCACGGGTCCCCATGGACCCAAACGGACTACTTGACATTCTCCTGCTTTCCATCCTCCACCTGTATTATATCAGTCTGGAATACAGTAATTACTTGATTCATCTTTCAATTCACTGGACTATAAACAGGAGCCAGGGAAAGCCAACAACTCCATTTTCCATTGGAAAATGCCCAGGAGCTGGTTAACAAGAGGAATGTTCACAGGAAAGGAAATTAACAGTTTGATGAGATTTCAGAGTGTGTGCTAGTGAGGCTCAACCAACAGAAGCCTCTTACCTGAAGCCATGATCTCTTCTGTACCTAAGGAGGAACTGAAACACAGGTCCACAGCTGTACCTCAGCTTCCCCCTGAGACTTCATTTATAAGCATTCTCTTAAAAGATAGCAGTTTAACTAGGTTAGGAGATTTTGTTTCTGAAGTGGGAGGAATAAGGTACACTAGAAAATATATCATCGTCACCATTGTTGTATATATATTTTGAAAAATGGCCTTTCTCCTTAGTTCCTGGGACTTAATCTCTAAATTTTTTGGAATTTCCCTAGGAATAGAAGTATTTCTGTTACTCATGGTGGATTACACTCAGTTAAAATTACACTAACAAGGTGGCTCAGGATGGAGGCTGGCTATGCCAGGAAGACTAATGATGTGATTCGAGAGTAGGGCTTTGAGCACAGGTAGAGAATAGAATGTTTTTCCAGGTAGTTATAAACCTGTAAGATGTTCTCTTTTCACCAAAAAGTCAAAGCCCGTAAATTCCTTCTCATCATTGAAGAGCACCCCAGGATGTAAGCAAACTTAAAATTAAGAACACAATGCTATATACAGAAGGAAATTAGGCCCAGGGTAACAGGCACTTTACAGAACTTGCATAGGAATATTCCAGGATTGAAGCGATCTAGTGGGAAGAGAACAGATAAAGTTATAAACCAACTTCCTGAAACCCATATTTAAATGAGATCACTGTGCATTATACAGGTCAAAGAATCAGTATTCCCAGTCTGTAAGGGGTTCTAATAAATGAGTGAGAAAAGACTGACATCCTACAAAAAATGGCAGGGCACACAGGGAAGCAAACACAAAATGGCCAGTTATACACGGAACTATGTGCAGCATTTCTGGAAATGAAAAAATGCCAGTTAAAAATAATGAGATATCATTCCTTTGCCTAAAAGATTGGCAAAGATAAAAAAGACTTTCAGTACCTAGTATTGGAAAAGTGAACTCTCTTATTAACGTGTTGGATGTATAAATGACAGACTTTCTAGTGGGAAATAGGGCATTATGTATCGAAATGGCACATGGGCATTTCTTTTTACTAATTCCATTTACAGAAATTTAAAATATGTTGATAATCAGAAACAAGTATATACATACACAAACACACACACTCACACACATATATATCCATGGATGCAGTATATCTATTAGTGGAGACTTAAAACAGAGTATGGTATATTCCCCACATGCAGAATAATATACAACCATTAAAAATCAAGATGTTGATCCATATTATTTGTGGCTACAACACATTTTTGAATAAGAAAACCAGTGCAGGAGTTAAAAAAAAATTCATAGCATATTCCCATTTTAATTGTGTGAATGCACAAATACTAGCAATTATTCTACTCATGAGGGGAGTTACAGGTCTTTTTCACATTTTTATTGTTTGAATGTATTTTAGTTTTTTCCTTACGGCAGTTTTAGGTTCACAGAAAAATTGAGAGGAAGGTGCAGAGATTTCTTATATACCTCTTCCCTCACAACACTCATAGCCTCCCCATTATCAACATCCCCCACCAATGCAGAACATTTGTTATAATTGGTAAACCATATTGATTTATCTTAATCACCCAAAGTCCATAGTTTATCTTAGGGTTTACTCTTGATGTGCCTTCTATGCATTTGGACAAATGTATAGTGACGTATCTACCATTGTGGTGTACAGAGTATTCTCACTGGCCTAAAAGTCTTCCGCGGTCCTCACAGAGACGAATAAAGCCCTCTGCTTGTCCCTCTCCACCACCCTCACCAGCCACTGGTGACCACTGATCTTTTACTGTTTCTAAGGTTTTGCCTTTTCCAGGAAGTCACATAGTTAGAATCACAGAGTATATAGCACTTTCAGATTGACTTCTTTCCCTGGTTAATATGCACTTACATTTCCTCCATCTCTTTTCATGGCATGAACACTCGTTTCTTTTTAGTGCTGAATAATATTCCACTGTCTGGATATATTACAGTGTGTTTAATCCATTCACCTGCCGAAGGACATCTTCTTAGATGCTTCCAAGTTTTGGCAGTTATGAATGAATTAAGTTTCTATGAACATCTGTTTGACTTTCCAGGTGGCTCAAATAGTAGAGAATCCACCTGCAATTCAGTAGACCTGGGTTCGATCCCTACATTAGGAAGATCCCCTGGAGGAGGAAATGGCAACCCACTCCAGTACTCTTGCCTGGGAAATCCCATGGACAGAGAAGCTGAGCTAGCCCAGGGCTACAATCCAAATGGTTACAAGGAGTGTGACTGCTGAATCATATAGTAGGAGTATGTTTAGTTTTGCAAGAAACTGCCAAACTGTCCTCCAAAGTTACTGTACAATTTTGCAATGAATGAGAGCTCCCGTTGTTCCACAAAGATGTGGAGCAACGTCTCCCTTGTGGATCAACGGGAGTTCTCATTTGTCACCAGTGTTTGATTGTCAGTATTCCAGATTTTAGGTTATCCTAATAGGTGTGCGGTTGTATTTCATTGCTGTCTTAATTTGTATTTTTCTGCTGATATATGATGTGGAGCATCTTTTCCATATGCTGTTTGCCATTTGTATATCTTCACTGGTGGGGTGTCTGTTTAAGTTTTTGGTCCACTTTTTAATTGAGTTGTTGAACAGGTTCCCCTCTATTCCTAGTTTTTGAGGAGTTTTTATCGTGAGTGGGTGCTGGATTTTGTTAAAGGCTTTTTCTGCATCTATTGATATAATCATATAATTTTTCTTCTTTAGCCTATTGATGTAATTGATTTTTGACAGTCAAACCAGATTTGCATACCTGGGTTAAATCCCACTTGGATGTGGTGTGTAATTCTTCTTATCTGTTTTTCAATTTGATTTGTTAATGTTTCGTTGAGGACTTTTACATCTGAGTTCATGAGAGATATTGTTCTGTAGTTTTCTTATAATGTGTTTGTCTGGTTTTATTATTAGGGTAATGCCGTCCTCTTTGACTGAATTAGGAAGTATTCCCCTGCTTCTGTCCTCGGAAAGAGGTTGTAGAGAATTGGTACAATTTCTTCCTTAAATGTTTGGTAGAATTCACCAGTGAACCTTCTGGGGCCTGGTGCTTTCTGTTGTAGAAGTCATTAATTATTATGCAACCTCTTTAACAGATATAGGCTTATTCAGTTTGTCTATATCGTCTTGTGTGAGTTTTGGTAGATCGTATCTTTCAAGGAATTGATTCAGCTCATCTAAGCTATCAGATTTAGGGGTATAGAGTAGTTTATAACATTCCATTATTGTTCTTTTAGTGTCGGTGGGATGTGTAATGATCTTCCCTCTTTCATTTCACATACTAGTAATTTGCATTCTCTTTTTTTCCTCAGTTAGTCTGGCTAGAGCTTACTGATTTTATTGCTTTTTATTTTTGTCCAAAGAACTAGCGCTTGGTTTTGTTGATTTTCTCCTGTTTTCAATTTCATTGATCTCTGTTCTAATCCTTATTATTTCTTTTTTTCCACTTACTTTGGATTTAATTTGCTCTTCAATTTCTAGTTTCCTAAAGTGTAAACAGATTATTGATTTTAGACATTTCTTCTTTTCTAATATATGTTGTTGCTCTGTCCCTTTTGTCCAACTCTCTGCAACCCCATGGAATGCAGCATTCTGGACATCCCTGTCTTTCACTGTCTCTTGGAGTTTGCTCAAACTCATGTCCATTGTGTTGATGATGCCATTCAACCATTTCATCCTCTGCCACTATCTTCTCCTCCTGCCCTCAGTCTTTCCAAGAATTGGGGTCTTTTCCAACGGGTCAGCTCTTTGTATCAGGTGGCCAAAATATTGGAGTGTCAGCTTTAGCATCAGCCCTTCCAATGAATATTCAGGGTTGATTATTTCCTTTAACATTGGCTGGTTTGATCTCCTTACTGTCGAAGAGACTCTGGTTTCAGTGCTATAAATTTCCCTCTAAGCAGTACTTTTACTGCCTCCCACAAAATTTTTAAGTTGTACTTTTATTTTCATTTCATTCAAAATATTTTAAAATTTTTCTTGAAACGTTTTCTTTGACCTGTGCATTATTAAGAAGTGTGTTGTTTACTCTCCACTCATTTGGGCATTTTCCAATTATCTTTCTATTATTGATATCTAGTTTAATTCTACTGTGGTCTGGAAGCAGACACTATATAATTTCTATTCATTTAAATCTGTTAAAGTGTATTTCAGGGCCCAGAATATAGTCAGTTTTGATGGATATTTCATGTTAACTTGAAAGAATACTATTCTGCTATTGTTGGATGAAGTAGACTATGGATATAAATTAGATCTAATTGATTGATGGTGTTGCTGAGTTCAGTATGTCCTTCCTAAATTTCTGTCTGCTAAATTTGTCCATTTCAACTAGAGAGGTTGAAGTCTCCAATTACGATAGTGGATTTGTCTGTTTGTCTATTCTCCTTGCATTTCTATCAGTTTTTGCCCCATGTATTTTGACACTTTATTGTTAGACACACATATGTTCAGTTCAGTTCAGTCGCTCAGTCATGTCCGGCTCTTTGCGACCCATGGACTGCAGCACACCAGGCCTCCCTGTTCATTACCAACTCCCAGAGTTTACTCAAACTCATGTCCCGTGAGTTGGTGATGCCATCCAGCCATCTCATCCTCTGTCACCCCCTTCTCCTCCTGCCTTCAATCTTTCCCAGTATCAGGGTCTTTTCAGATGAATCTGCTCTTCTCATCAGGTGGCCAAAGGATTGGAGTTTCAGCTTCAACATCAGTCCTTCCAATGAATATTCAGGACTGATCTCCTTTAGGATGGACTGGTTGGATCTCCTTGCAGTCCAAGGGACTCTCAAGAGTCTTCTCCAACACCACAGTTCAAAAACATCAATTCTTCAGCGCTCAGCTTTCTTTACAGTCCAACTCTCACATCCATACATGACCACTGGAAAAACAATAGCCTTGACTAGTGGACATTTGTTGGCAAAATAATGGCTCTGTTTTTTAATATGCCATCTAGGTTGGTCATAGCTTTTCTTCCAAGGAGCAAATGTCTTTTAAATTCATGGCTGCAGTCGCCATCTGCAGTGTTTTTGGATCCCCCAAAAATAAAATCTGCCATTGCTTCCGCATCTATTTGTCATGGGACCGGATGCCCTGATCTTAGTTTTCTGAATGTTGAGCTTTAAGCCAACTTTTTCACTCTCTTCTTTCACTTTCATCAAGAAGCTCTTTAGTTCTTCACTTTCTGCCATAAGGGTGGTATCATCTGCATATCTGAGGTTATTGATATTTCTCCCGGAAATCTTGATTCCAGCTTTTGCTTCATCCAGCGCACACTTGTTAAAGATGGTTATATTTTCTTAGAGAATTGGCCCCTTTATCATTATGTAATGCCCTTATTTATCCCTGATAACTTTTCTTGCTTAGAAGTCTACCTTGTCTGAAATTAATATAGCTTTTCCTGCCGTCTTTGGAAGTTTGGAAATGTTAGCCTGGTATCTATTTCTCCATCCATTTGCCTTTGGAGTGTGTGTGTCTTATGTGTTAAGTGAGTTTCTTGTGCAACATGTAGTTGGCTCTTGTTCTTTCATACACTCTGATGGTCTGTTCACTGTTACATTTAGACTGTGGGCATTCATAGTGATTATCAATATAGTTGCATTAAAACCTACAGTATGTGAACTGTTTTCTACTTGTTGCCCTTGTTTTTTGTTCCTATTTTTGTCTTCTACTTTGTTACTGCCTTTTGTAATCTTAATTGAGCATTTTATATAATTCCATAGTCTCTCCTATGTTAACATATCAGCTATAATTCTTTTTCTTTTCTTTTTTACTTGTTTTAGTGGTGGTCTTATTGTTTATGATATACATTTACAACTAATCCAAGTCCACATTTAAAAAACCCTATACTGCCTCATACATAGTGTAAAAACCTTTTAATAACAAAATAATTCCGATTCCTTTCTTCTTTCCCTTGTCTTGCTGTCATCTATTTCATTTACATATGCATTATATGTGTGCACACGAGATATATATATCAGCAAACATAACTGAATACATCATTGCTATTATTATTCTGAACAAACTGTTTCCTGTTAGATCAATGAAGAATAAGAAAATGTTTTTATTTTACCTTCACTTATTCCTTCTTCATAGCTCTTCTTTTCTTTATGTAGATCTGAGCTTCTTATTTATATCATTTTCCTTCTCTCTAAAGAATTTCTTTTAAATTTCTTGCAAGACATGTATACTGGCAACTTAGTCCCTCAATTTTTGTTTGTCTAAGTAAATCTTTATTTCTCCTTCATTTCTGAAGGATAATCTCTCTGGTATAGAATTCTAGATAGGTGGGTTTTTTTGTTTGTTTTTGCTTTCAATAATTTAAATATTTCACGTCACTCTCTTCTTATTTGCATGGTTTCTAAGAGGTTAGATGTAACTCTTTTCTTTGTTTTTCCTTCAGCTCAGTTCAGTTCAGTCGCTCAGTCATGTCCGACTCGCCGCGACCCCATGAATCACAGCACGCCAGGCCTCCCTGTCCATCACCAACTCCCGGAGATCACTCAAACTCATGTCCATCGAGTCGGTGATGCCATCCAGCCATCTCATTCTCTGTCGTCCCCGTCTCCTCCCACCCCCAATCCCTTCCAGCATCAGACTCTTTTCCAGTGAGTCAACTCTTCGCATGAGGTGGCCAAAGTATTGGAGTTTCAGATTTAGCATCAGTCCTTCCAATGAAGGACTGATCTCCTTTAGAATGGAGTGGTTGGATCTCCTTGCAGTACAAGGGACTCTCAAGAGTCTTCTTCAGCACCACAGTTCAAAGCATCAATTCTTCAGCGATCAGCTTTCTTCACGGTCCAACTCTCACATCCACACATGACCACAGGAAAAACCATAGCCTTGACTAGACGGACCTTGGTTGGCAAAGTAATGTCTCTACTTTTTAATATGCTATCTAGGTTGGTCATGACTTTCCTTCCAAGGAGTAAGCGTCTTTTAATTTCATGGCTGCAGTCAGCATCCACAGTGATTTTGGAGCCCAAAAAAATAAAGTCTGACACTGTTTCCACTGTTTCCCCATCTATTTCCCATGAAGTGATGGGACCAGATGCCATGATCTTCCTTTTCTGAATGTTGAGCTTCAAGCCCACCTATTCACTGTCCTCTTTCACTTTCATCAAGAGGCTTTTGAGTTCCTCTTCACTTTCTGCCATAAGGGTGGTGTCATCTGCGTTTCTGAGGTTACTGATATGACATGATATTTTCTGCTCTAGCTTCTTCAGGACTTTATTACTTTGCTTTTCTGTAGTTTGCAAATCACACACCTCAGTGCGTTTTTCTTCATTTATGCTGCTTGGTGTTTTTGAGCCTCCTCAGTCGGTGGTTTTGTGCCTGACATTAATTGGTGAAATTCTCAACCGTTATTATTTGAACTATTTCTTCTCTTCCTTTCTCTCTTTCATCTCCGTCTGGTATTTCTATTATGTGTATATTACACTTTTTGTACTTGTCTCAAACTACAAAATGTTGTTCTCTTTGCTTTTCAGTTTGGAAGGTTTCTTGTGAAATATCCTCAAGCTCAGAGATTCTCTCCTGAGCTGTGTCATCTGTTAATCTACTAACAGTGCTGTCAAAAGCATTCTTCATTTTTGTTTCGGCGTTTTTGATCTCTAGCATTTCTTTTTGGTTCGTTCTTAGGATTCGCATATCTCTGCTTGTATTCTCCGTCTGTTCTTGTGTGCCATTTACTTCATCCATTGGAGACCTTAGCATATTAATCATAGTTGTTTGTGAATTCCTGGTCTGATAATTCCAGCATCATTGCTATGTCTGGTTTTGATGCTTGCTCTGTGGTTTTTGTCTTTCAATATGCCTTGTAAATTTTTTCTGATAGCTGCACATAATGTACAAGGTAAAACTAACTGCTATAAACAGGACTTTAGTAATGTTGTAAGGAGGTATGGGACAAGGGGAAGCATTCTGTAGTCCTAGGATTAGGTCTTAGTCTTTTAGTGAGCTGACGGGAACTTTAAGTGCAACTCAGGGAAATTTTTCTCCTCGCTTAGATGAGAGACAATGGCTAGAGTGGGCTGGAGTTGGGTATTTCCCTTTCTCCAGGTAAGTTAGGCTCTGATAATACCTCTATGAGGTAAGGGTCTGGTTAATTAGTGCTCTGTTGTATTAGAAAAAAAATTTTTTCCCTTTCTCCCCCTGATGGAAGCACAAGGAGATTTATCTCTGATATTCAGTGTGAGAATCTGACCAAGCTCCTGGTGGTAAATTTCACAGAATTGTGAAGGCCACCCTGTAACTGGGTCCCCCTGGAGTTTTTAACTCTCAGACTTGTCCAGTCTGAGCTCTCAGCAATTTGTCAATTACAATGTAGGTTCTCCTGCCGTGGCGTCAATTCCCACAGTGGTTTTCTCTCATGAAACTGTTCCAGTAACCCATAACTCTGTACATTCACCTCTCTCTCCAATCTTCACTCTGGGAAGCATTTTTAAGTCATTTCATTTGTAATTTCTTCCCTCCATTTTCTCTTTCTGGAATTTGTTATTTGGCTTTTGAACTTCTTAGCATAATCCTGATTTTCTTCTATTTCTCTGTATTTTTGCTTTACTTTTTAAGGGAAATGATTCAACTTTATCTCCCATCCCTTCTTCATTTTGCTATCACGTTTTTAATATCAGGAGCACTTCCCCCTCTAAGTACTCCTTCATACATGAGGGAGGGATGGGTATATGAGGTCCTGTTCTTATTGCGTGGATGCAGTATCTTCTCTTAGCTCTCCAATATGTTACTCAGAATTGCTTTGTTGTTGTTTTTTTTAATATGCTTCTCCTTATTTCCTCGAAGTTACTTTTTCTTTGTTTACATCTCTATCTTCCAAATTAGAAATTTTCTTCAGATGTCTGGTTTTCTTTGACTGACTGCTCATGATTAAGATATGGGGCTAACAGGCTGCTCGTGAGCTCAGAGTATGTAGGTCCAACTTTACTGAGCTGTACTGTAGGTAATCCCCATTTACTGAGCTTCACTTTAGGGTGATCCCCACTGACTGAGCTGTACTGTAGGGTGATCCCCATTTACTGAGCTGTACCATGGGGTCGCTAAGAGTCGGACACGACTGAGCAACTTCACTTTCACTTTTCACTTTCATGCATTGGAGAAGGAAATGGCAACCCACTCCAGTGTTCTTGCCTGGAGAATCCCAGGGACGGGGGAGCCTGGTGGGCTGCCGTCTATGGGGTTGCACAGGGTCGGACACGACTGAAGCGACTTAGCAGCAGCAGCAGCAGCAACTGTAGGGTGATCCCCATTTACTGAGGGACTGTACTGTAGGGTGAGCCCCATTTACTGAGCTGTACTGTAGGGTGATCCCCATTTACTGAGGGACTGTACTGTAGGATGATCCCCATTTACTGAGGGACTGTACTGTAGGATGATCCCCATTTACTGAGGGACTGTACTGTAGGATGATCCCCATTTACTGAGCTGTATTGTAGGGTGATTCCCATTTACTGAGGGACTTTACTGTAGGGTGAGCCCCATTTACTGAGCTGTACTGTAGGGTGAGCCCCATTTACTGGCTAAGACATTTGCTAAGGTCTTTCTTTTGAACTGGCCAAATAAACCAGAGAATTTTCTTCCTGTCTCCTTCCAAGAGGGTGAAGGACTGGGTGTCATTGTTCTGGAAGTGAGTGAGGTATTCACTGTGCCTGTCAATCCACTAACAGCTCTGGTTCCAGAGGAAGCTGACCCTGAGGCTTTGGGTCTGGTTCTTAGCTTACCCTATACTGGTTTAAGATTGTTCTTTCCTCGTTGTAGGGTGGAAAGTTCTTTATGGCAGGAAAGCTGAGATCAAGAACTGTATCTTTAGCTTTGACAGTTCCAAAGTATAAACTCCAAAGCACCTAGGACATAAAACTTTATGTCATTGTGGAAGAAAAGCTATCTAAAACTTGAAAATAAGGAAAAATAATGGCTTTGTGACCTTTCTAAAAAGTCTGTGGAGAGCCATCTGACTTACCCAGGGAATGACCCTTTGGTTGTGGCCCAGACATTTTACAACCCTGGTATATTAAAAGATTAACTTTTAGAAAAATAGTAAGGTTCATGATATATCAGGGGGCCCTCTGGTAGAAAAGTTGCCCACACACTCGTCTGCAGACCATTAATTTGTTTAGCATCTATTTAGCTAAACTGAGCCTTCCCCACTACCTCTATAATCCCTGTTTCTCACAGTTTCTCCAAACTGGCTCTCTTCCTACTGCTGGTTTCTTCATTAATGAATTAATAAAACTTTGGCCTGAGTTTGCCATCTGTACGTATGGAATGTATGTTTTCTTTAATAGTTGGAAGATTGTGCTTTTTTACCATAATGAAAAGTCTGGAAGAACAGTGCTCAGTAACAAGAAGTTGTATCTCTTGGCCTTCCTCCCCAGATGAAATGAAGGTGCTCTGACCTGGGAGTGGTTGTCTCCTGGCCTTCCTCCCCAGAGAGATGAAGCTACTCTGAAGTGGGAGCGGTGGGGAAGAGTCAGACGGAAGCCAGAGAGCGTGGAAACTGGCAGGTGCTAAGAAGAGGTCTGAGCTGCAGAATGTAAGTAATTTGCTTTTTTAAAAAATTAGTTTTTTTATTTTTGGCTTCACTGCATCTTTGTTGCTATGCTTTCTCTAGTTGCGATGAGCCGGAGCTTCTCTCTAGTTGCAGAGCATGGAATTCTCTTGTTGCCGTGTTTCTCTGGTTGCCAAGCACAGGCTCTAGAGCACAGGCTCAGAAGCTGTGGTGTACAGGTGCAGTTGTCCCTCAACACGTGGAATCTTCCCAGACCAGGGATCAACCCACTCCCCTGCATTGGCAAGCGGATTCTTAACCACTGGACCACCAGGGAAGCCGAGAATGTAAGCAATTTGCTTTTTATAAAATGTGGATCATACTGTACTTGCTGCTGTACATTGTACTCAGCAATACGGGGTGAACATCTTTACAGGTCAAAAAATAATTGTCCTAAAATAGGATTTTTTACTGCTAATAGCACGCTACCCTGTGAGCCGGCTTAATGACTCAGAGAGGCTCTGCCCATTTCTCCTTCCAACTGGTAGGCACAGTCTGTCTCAGTTACTTTAGTTTTTAAGTCTTGCATTAAAATAACATCTCCTTATTGAAAAGAATCCTAAACTGGGTGGACCCCAACAAACAATTGTAATCAAGATCTAGTGATGAGAGTTGGCACAGCCAGGTGAACTGCTCTTTCTGAAAACCCGCTAATGAAACCAGTTGTCTTTGCTTCTGCTGGCCATTCAAGGGCAGCCCTGATTTATCTCCTCACAAGGAGAGGTTAGGAGCAAAGGATGTTGGGTTCAGGGAGCCTCCCTGGTGTGTATCTCAAGTGATAGCAACCCTCCACCCGCCCCACCCACCCCCGCCCCAGCTCTGCGTTCCTGAGCCCTTGACCATGAGGCAGGGATGTGCCTTCCGGGTGCAGGGAGGTTCTGGGCTTCCTTCAGCCTGTAAACAGAAAGTAATAAATGGGTCTGCTCAGAAAGGCGTCACGGGGACTGCTGTGGGCTTCTGAAGGACTCCTAATGTGGACAGAGATACCTGACCCCATGGTGGTACCTGCAGTGTTCTCAGTAACCCCTAAAATTGCACTTGGGAGTAGGGGGTCTCAGAGTTTATCAGTTATCTTTCCCTGGGATGCTGATTTTAATCATTTCCTATTTATTTGGGGAGCTTATATTTGCCATAAATCAAAGCTTCTCCAGTTGAGAACTATGTTGGGATTGGGATTTTATTATTAATGCATATATGTGGTAGGAGGGGGGATGGCCCTGTAGCTTTGAAAAGCACAGTGTGTGTGGATCAAACAGCAGTATTTGGGTCAATATAAAGTTGGTCAAAACAGAGTTCTATTTGATTTTGCTAGTTTGCACATTTTTTTCCCCAAAATCAAAGACACTTAAAATCTATCCAGTAAGTTCACAACAAAATTTTTAAAGCTTGTTCCTATGATAGAAACAAAATACAAATTCCTAATTTCTTTTTACAAGAGAAAAGAAGACATTTTCCCCCATGTGTTGAGAGAGAAAAAAAGAATATTTACAATCCGAGTCTGGAGACTAAATCAATTACAGGCAAAAACATGACTGTTCCCTGTTATTGTTTTAATAATGTTGTGTTATATTCAGGGCATGTAATCTTCATTAGTTGGAAGGACAAGATTAGATTCACATGTAGACTTCCTTGGTAACTCATTTAATTTCCTGTTTTCTATCTTATTTTGGTGACTTCTGCAGAAAGACTATTTTAAAAGTTTTTCCTTTGAAAATGGCCCAGGGAAACTTGTATTTTAATGCTTCGTGAATTGGTGAGAGGAATGCATTTCTCAAGACCTAGATGTCATTTCAAACAGCAATGGGACAGAGAGGAACTGAAAGAGAGCATGGAGTGGGGACCAAGCTGTGGGTTCGGGGAACAGAGGTTAGCGCTCATCGGCTTCCTAAAAGATGGTGATGATGTGTTTCCCTCATGTCAAAGGCCGGAATGAGTGATGTGAAGTCCAGTTGTCTTAACTGGGTCAGAAAAACAACATCGCCTTCAGAAACAAACATGTGATAATATACGTAACTTTTAGACGTCAGAAAATAGAAAGACTGAAAAATAAGACAGCTCTATCCCCTGCTTGAAAAAAAAAAACCCTTGAGCCAGCCAAAGAAGCAGACTTCCACCCTCTGACCATCCCCTCCTGCCCCTAGCCTTCCCTACACAGATCCTGTGGACTGGGACAGCTGGCGTTAGTCACAGAGGCAGATGCAATGAACAGAACAACTTCATCCTGGATTCCTGGATACCTGTGCAAGGCGTTCCCAGAAGACTCTGGGTTTTCTGAGTTGTAGGGCCCACCCTTTCCCACTTCCTTTTCTCCAGGAAAAAGGAGGAATCCAGGGACTGCCTGGATTTTACAAAGTAAAAACCCTTGGAGAGGTGGACTGCCATGATTTTCCTGTTAAAGGTATTATACCTTGTGAGGGATAATGGTCTTGTCAGGGTTCGAAGTACCAAAGTTGTTGGTTCTAAGGGGACTCATCTTTGCTAAGACTAGAACAAGGAGGTAGACCTCCCTCATCTTTAAACCCTACCCCAACCATTGCCTCTTTAAAAAAATAAAAAAAGAGCTGGAATATGATTAAAGCACATGTGTCAGGAAATCTGATTTGGAGAATATGTGATGAAATTTTATCTTTCATGAAAGAAAATATTCTGTTTTTCCCATTATACATGTCTTGGTTCCTGCCAAGCCTCTTCTTAGCCCAAATGTCTTAGACGATCTTGACGGGACAGCACCAGCGCTGAGTTACCATTTAATCCCACAGACTCAAGCGGTGCAGTTATACCAAGAGTGCTTCCTGAAAGCCCTCCTCCTGCCACCAACAAAATAGCTTTTATCTTAAAAAACAACTTCTCCCATTAAATAAAAAAATAATGTTTCTATTTGGGCTTTGCCACCGGCACACTGGGCTGGGAGCAGAAAGTACAGTCAGTCTTTCTCAGGACGGGTCAGATTCTCATGGCCCAGTCCTGGCAGCACAGTGTGGGCATCTAGCTGGTATTAGGGACCCCCAGAGAAGCCTGATCACGTGACTTCCCAAGTCCAGGTGGTCATGAAAGATTTCAAACACAGAGACCACCAGTGCTTGCCACGAGGCAGCTTGTCAATAAATGTTAGATGTTCCGGTAAGTTATCTTAGGATCTGAAATCTCAAGATCTGAAGGATCAAAATGTACTTTACTGGCTATATCTGACCCATCCCTTCATGCACTGGCTCAGAGGAGTGTGAGAGCTGGAGTATTCTTGTAGCAGAGGAGGTTGTTTAAGGCAAGCAAG
Organism: Moschus berezovskii; assembly: GCF_049115385.1. Classification (NCBI taxonomy): domain Eukaryota; kingdom Metazoa; phylum Chordata; class Mammalia; order Artiodactyla; family Moschidae; genus Moschus; species Moschus berezovskii. The sequence goes on from NC_142468.1 coordinate 86,096,719, forward strand.
GCTCTGTTCTTTTTCAAACATGCCTGTTTCAAACATACTGTTCTTTTTTTTTTTTTTTAACGTCTTCTATTTCTCCTTGTAATGCCTTAATCGTTTGAACAGGAGTCCTCTTTGAGGCTTACCTAGAAGGCTCCATTTAGCATCCTGGCTTTGCTCAGACCTTGTCTCTCACCCTTAAATCCATGGCTGGGTAGAGAGCTTCCCTGGGCTACCTCCACACCAGCTCATGCATGTGGCACTGGCTTTTATTTCTCTATCTCTGACACCCAAAGAGTTATACATTTTTCCCTTGAAACTCATTTTCCTTCATGCTTAGACTCTAGTGCTTCTATACATGTTTTGAAGGAAGGGGCATATCTCCATCAGCTAAGGTCCCTTACTGGAGAGATTTCCTTCCATTTCCTCTACATGGTGGAAATACACTCTCTTATGTTTAGAGACCTTTCAGTCAGTTCAGTTCAGTTCAGTCGTTCAGTCATGTCCAACTCTTTGAGACGCCATGAACTGCAACATGCCAGGCCTCCCTGTCCATCACCAACTCCCGGAGTCCACCCAAACCCATGTCCATTGAGTCGGTGATGCCATCCAACCATCTCATCTTCTGTCATCCCCTTCTCCTCCTGCCCTCAATCTTTCCCAGCATCAGGGTCTTTTCCAATGAGTTGGCTCTTCACATGAGGTGGCCAAAGTATTGGAGTTTCAGCTTCAGCATCAATTCTGCCAATGAATATTCAGGGTTGATTTTGTTTAGGATGGACTGGTTGGATCTCCTTGCAGTCCAATGGACTCTCAAGAGTCTTCTCCAACACCACAGTTCAAAAGCATCAGTTCTTCAGTGCCCAGCTTTCTTTATAGTCCAACTCTCACATCCATACATGACTACTGGATAAACCATAGCTTTGACTATATGGACTTCATGGCAAAGTAATATCTCTGCTTTTTAATATGCTGTCTAGGTCTCTTATAGCTTTTCTTCCAAGGAGCAAGTGTCTTTTAATTTCAAGGTTGCAGTCATTATCTGCAGTGGTTTTGGAGCCCAAGAAAATAAAGTCTCTCACTGTTTTCATTGTTTCCACATCTATCTGCCATGAAGTGTAAGACCAGATGCCATGATCTTAGTTTTTTGAATGTTGAGTTTTAAGCCAGCTTTTTCACTCTCCTCTTTCACTTTCATCAAGAGGTTCTTTAGTTCCTCTTCACTTTCTGCCATAAGGGTGGTGTCATCTGCATATCTGAGGTTATTAATATTTCTCCTGGCAATGTTGATTCCAGCTTGTGCTTCATCCAGCCCAGCGTTCCTCATGATGTACTCTGCATATAAGTTAAATAAGCAGGGTGACAATATACAGCCTTTTCCTATTTGGAACCAGTCTGTTGTTCCATGTCCAGTTCTAACTGTTGCTTCCTGACCTGCATACAGGTTTCTCAAGAGGCAGGTCAGGTGGTCTGGGATTCCCATCTCTTTAAGAATGTTCCCCACAAAGTCATCGCCTGTTGGGTATGACTAATTATATTTTTTAGAATCACTGGAGTTTTATCACTGGAAAGAAAATTCAGCCGCCTTCAAGTCCAGGCAGGTGACACAGATGAGTGACTCTGGTGAAAGACAGCAGGGAGTGGTGCAGACTGTAGGAGGGAGACCTCAGACCCCATCTAGAGGCCGTCAGGTTCCATTTTAAAAACTGCCAAGGTCCAGGCTATCTGAAATCAGTAATGCTAGAACCTCCCCTTACACCGTGGACAAAATAGTTTAAAGACGTAAATATTAGACATGATACCATAAAACTCCTAGAAGAGAACATAAGCAAAATATTGTCTGACATAAATCATACCAATGTTTTCTTAGATCAGTTACCCAAGACAAAAGAAATAAAAGCAAAAATAAACAAATAGGACCAAATGAAGCTTAAAAGCTTTTGCACAGCGAAGGAAACCATCAACAAAACAAAGAGGCAACCTATGGAATGGGAGAAAATATTTTCAATGAAGCCATTGACAAGGGGTTAAAATCCAAACTATAAATAGTTCATATAATTAATGTAAAAAGAAAATTAAAAGAGGGGCATCACACTTACATAGACATTTCTCTGAAAAAGACATATAGATGATTAACAGGCACAATAAAAGATGCTCAGCATCACTAATTATTAGAGAAATGCGAATCAAAACTACAGTGAGGTACCACCTCCCAACAGTTAGAATGGCCATCATTAAAAAATATTTAGAAATAGTAAATGCTAGAGAGGTTGTGGAGAAAAGGAAACCCTCCTACACTGTTGAGAAGAGTGTAAACTTGGCCTCAGACTTCTAATCCTAAAACCAGAGCCTTTCCCCCTACCCTATGCTGGCTCTGGTTCTTTAAAAAATAAAGATGATCCACTTACATGTTGGTCTGATTAAAATAACGTGGTCAAACCCATTGTCCTCAGATTTCCTTTGACAACAAATTCTGAAAGATATCAGAATATGGACAGTGGGTCAAAGTCTGAGCAGACAGGCAGGCCCGGGCTGTTTGAAAGAAAAGGCTTGAGGAGTGTTGCGGGAGTGTACGACTCAGGTTTCCCCATGTCAGCAATGAACCATCCATTTCTGTGGATGGCCATAGAAAGCCCTGCAGGTCACTGAACAGAGGACTCCAAAAGCCCTGATACCTTCTCTTTCCAGTCACAGGGGCCCTGAGGGCCAGGTTTTCACCTCTGAAGCACCCTGAGAAATTCTTTTGGCTCAGCAAATATAGCCCAGCTGGAATCACTTTTGACATGTAGACCCAGCCCACCATGTTATGTCACTTCGTGCAAGGCCAAGATTTGCTTTTGGCCTCTCAGCGGCTTTACGTTTATCTTGAGGGAGTTGTATTGTGTAGGAGGCTCGCCGTGTGGTGTGTGCATAGTATCATGCATTTGGAACCAGTCAGACCCGCTTGAATACCCTCTCCCCTGCTTCAGTCAATCAGTCAGCAAACCTTTCCTGAATGCTCCCTGTGTATCAGGCTCTGTTCTAGCCCCCCAGGAGACCATGGTGAACAAACAGGAAAGTCCCTGCCTTCATGAAGTTTACAGTGTAGTTGGGGTGCAGGGGTGGGGAGGATTGGCAGGAAATTAATTATATGTTAAAAGGTGATGGGTGCTCAGGAAAAAATTAAACTGGGACGGGAATGGAGAGTGTACTTTAAATAATGTGCTCAGGGAAGCCTTGCTGAACAGGTGGACATAAGACTTGAAGGAGATGAAGGAGTGAACTAGAAAGATGTATGGGGGTGGGGTTCCATCCACCCCATTCCTGTCTGGTTGGAACGGGGTGGGATGGCAGGGGTAGGAACTACATTGACAGGGGTGAGAGCGGGAGACCAGGCCTCTGTGAGCACTTACCTTGAGTGAAATGGGCAGACGCTGTAGGATGTGTTTTGAAGAATGGATCGAATTGAGGGCTCAGAGGAACCCAAGGCTTTTGGCTTGAGCAGCTGGGAAGAGTGGAGGTGCTGCTGAGTGAGGTAGGAAGGGTGGGGGGCTGACAGCAGGGAGGGTGAGAATTCAGAGGCTGGGGAATTACCTGCTAGTCCAGTGGTTAGGACTCCACGCTTTCATTGCCTTGGGCCTGGGTTTGCTCCCTGGTTGGTGAACCAAGATCCCAAAAACCATGGCCAAAAAATAATAATAATAATTCAGAAGTTGCTTTCGGAAATGTTAGGTGAAGATGACAAGTAAGAGTGGTGTCTGAGTCTGAAGCAATGAGAGAGGCCTCAGCTAAGGGTATAAGTGTGCACTCTCATACATGGTGTTTAAAATTGTGCAAATCTATGATGTCATTAAGAGTGATGGTAGACAGGAAAGAGACGGGAGCAAGCCTGTCAGCATTACATCATATTAAGACATCACATCAACGTGACATCAACATTGAAATTGAGTTTGTTAATCCCAAACTCCTAATTTATCCCTCCCCCTTTCCTTTCCCCTTTGGTAACCATGAACTTGTTTTTATGTGTGTGAGTCTCTTTCTGTTTCATGGAGAGATTTATTTGTATTATTTTTTAGATTTTGCATATAAGTGACGTCATATGGTATTATCTTTCTCAGTCTGACTTACTTCACTTAGTATGATCATCTCTAGGTCCATCCATATTGCTGCAAATGGCATTACCTAGTTCTTTTTTAGGCTGAGCAGTATTCCATTGAATGTATGTACCACATCTTCTTTATCTGCTCATCTGTTGATAGATGTTTAGGTTGTTTCCATGTCTTGGCTGCTGTGAATCTAGTGCTGCTATGAGCACCGTGGTGCATGTGTCTTTCTGAATTATAGTTTGTCCAGATGCCTTTCCACGAGTGGGAGAATCATTCTTGTTAGCGAGAGAATGGATTGTAGGAGGAAAGGGAAATAGGGGAGATGGAGAGAAGTAAGTCTCTTCCAGATGCACTTTGAAGGGGGCCCTGCTGGGATTGACTGGAATGGGAGGCAAGGGACAGAAAAGCGTCAGGCACGGCTCTTAGGTTTGGGGCTTGATCCACTGAGCAGGTGGTGATGCCAGTTACAGACACGAGGCCGACTGAGGGAAGAGGGCAGGATTTTAGGAGAGAACCAAGAGTTTCCTTCAACAAATGCTAAGTTTGGAAACTCGGGAGCCTGCCTCGGGATGGCCAGCTGCCTCCCTAGGCCTGCTCCAAACGAGGACAGAGCCCAGCCTCCTCCCTGGGGATTGCCTGAGCTTCCTGGGGTCCCTGAAGAGCCTGCAGAAGACTCAGCCTGCGAGGCTGAGGCTGAGTAACCACGGAGAGAATAAAGCATAAAGCAGCATTCATCTCCAGCAAGCATCAGCACTCTGTTCTTGGACCCGAAAGTGCGCTGGTTTGAATGTGTGCAGCTCGTGACCAGAAGGAGAGGTGTCCCCAGGCAGGGACACGGCCTGCGGCGGGCTCCCAGCATGCTGCCTCCGGTTCCATGAGACGGGTCCCCTCGTCCCACTCGCTGCTGGAATGGAAACCAGACCTGAAAGTGAGCAGGCCTGCCAGCTGGGCGTCGTTCAGACATCTGCGGGCAATCAGGGGCCCCCTCAGTGCCGGGCCTCTCACGCCTGGCTTCACGCTAAGAAAAGCAGACCTCTCCTGTGACCACTGGTCTGTCACAGTCGCCAAGCGTGCTTTGGGACTCGCTGGGCTTCTGGGGGTCATAATGGATGAGGAGGGTGGCCTGGAGCCTTGTGCTCCAGCCCAAGCCCAGGGGGAACGCAACAGCACTGAGCCCACAGGCCACTGTTTTTTCCCAGGCAAGTGTCAGAAGCAACTCAAGTCCTAACGCCCTTTGGCCGTGCGCACCAGTGGAATCCCGTTGCCTTGCTGGGTCAGAGAGCTCCTGTTCCTCAGCCCTGAGGCCTCAATTTTTGTCTCTGTGATTTGGCCAGCTCTCCGTGCAGGATTTTGTCTATCCATCAGGAGTAAATGAAATCTCCTACTTCCTTCCACTGTTCTGTGCCAGGGAGATGATTTGAAAACTACCCTGTCAACACTGTTTCTCCTCTGTGATAGGGCTGTTCTCATCAGCCACGAGAAACTGAATATGCAAACAGACAATGACCAACCCTTACATAAAAAGACAACTCTAACCCACAGCCTGGAGCTGCCTGCCCAGAAAACCAACCTCTTCATCTACAATCAATAGCCCAGGAAGCCAGCCTGCTGTAAGTCAGACTTGTAGCAAGCCAGATTGCTGTCTCTGATGACAATCCAGGAAGCCACACAGTAACTTCTCTCACAGTCAGCCCCAAATGGCCAGGACTTGAATAATAACTTCCAGCCTCCCTAATTTTTGTCAGAAAAAAAATCAAATATGTCCCCCTAACCATCACATAGGATGCTGGCTTCTAGTCAGCCTGCCTCCAGCTTCCCCCGGCCACCAGCTTTCAATCAGGGCATATCTGAAGCCTTCCCTTTTTCCCATTGTAAAGCTTTCTCACTTCTCTGCCTGCCTTTGGGTCTCTGCCAGATACAAAGACAGTGGCTGACTCCCTGCTGTAGAGCAAGCTTTGAATAGGTAGTTTTCGCTTTTCCATTCTGTTGTTCTTTGTTTATAGCCATTTATTGACATTTTTCTTTATGAATTTCCAAAAATAATTTAAAGAGCTCAACCATACTGAGCCCAGTGTAATACTTAGGGTACAAATTAACTTGTTATAACCAAGAGACCCCCAAAATACTAGGGTCCAAATGTAACAGATGTTCATTTCTCATATTAAAAAAGCAGAGACATCACTTTGCCGACAAGGGTCCATATACTCAAAGCAGTCATGTATGGATGTGAGAGGTGAACCATAAGGAAGGCTGAGCACTGAAGAATTAATGCTTTCAAATTGTGGTGCCACTCCAGTACTCTTGCCTAGAAAATCCCATGGATGGAGCAGCCTGGTAGGCTGCAGTCCGTGGGGTCGCTAAGGGTCGGACACGACTGAGTGACTTCACTTTCACTTTTCACTTTCACACATTGGAGAAGGAAATGGCAACCCACTCCAGTGTTCTTGCCTGGAGAATCCCAGGGACGGGGGAGCCTGGTGGGCTTCCATCTATGGGGTCACACAGAGTCGGACACGACTGAAGTGACTTAGCAGCAGCAGCAGAAGACGCTTGAGAACCCCTTGGACTGCAAGGAGATCAAGCCAGTCAATCCAAAAGGAAATCAACCCTGAATATTCATTGGAAGGACTGATGCTAAAGCTGAAGCTCCAATACTTTGGCCACCTGATGTGAAGAGCTGATTCATTGGAAAAGACCCTGATGCTGGGAAAGATCAAAGGTAGGAGGAAAAGGGGCAGAGGATGAGATGGTTGGATGGCATCCCTGACTCAATGGACAGCAAACTCCGGGAGACAGTAAAGGTCAGTTATGGAGTTGCAAAGAGTCAGACATGATTTAACAATACCTGCCTGTAGTAGGGGTGATTGAGAATGGGCAGGAAACTCTGTTCCTTGAGGCCAAGCAGGGACCCAGACTCCCTATTCTTTGTTGCTCTTCTGTCCCCTGAGGTGTACCGGGAACAAGCTGGCTCAGCTGTGACCTGTCTGTGTCCTGATCACAGGAAGACGGGAAAGCTTCCCTTTCAAGCTTTCAAGGGTCTGGTCTGAAAGTTGTACATGGCACTTTATCTTAACTGGCCAGAGCTGAGCCACATGGCCACACCGAGCTGTGAAGGAGGCTGGGAGATGGAGTCTCTGCAGGCATCTAGCACCTGTAGAGGGGGAGAACGGGCATCAGAGGATGACAGACAGTCTCACCCACAGCTTGCTGGGTATTAAGGGGGGCAGTGCACGCAGCTTTCATCCGCAAGGTTAACCGATAACGTATAGAGTGAAGGTGGATCTTCCAGCCAGGCGTTTAAGACCTGCCATACTCTGGCTCTTACTTCACTTGGCAAAAGAATCCCCTCTTTCCTTCCTTCCCTGGCTTCTGCCAAATGGAGCTATGCCATGCTCTGCCATAAGAACCACTTCGGGATTCAAACAAATTCCTTTAAACATTTACTCCATCAAATTGTTCAAAGAGTTTTGAGACTGAGTCCTGGTGAAGGCGTGGGAGAGCAGGGCCCAGCCGCCCTCTGTTGCCAGAGTGTCTCCCCGCCGTGGCACTTACTCCGCTGTGCGTCATTCACTTTGTCTGCTCTGTTGCTCTCTTGTGAATTCAATCAGGGACCAAGTCTGTCTTCTCTATCGCGTATCCTCAGCACCCAACCAGGCCCAGGCACACAGAGTTTGGGTTGAACTAAGCAGAGTGAGTCACAGCCCTTATTTCTTAGGACACATCATTGGAGGAAAGCTCCCCTTGTCCATCAAATACAGACTCCCTTCCCTGGCCCTCCTATACTCAGGCTTGTTTCTGAGAATCCAGGTAAGCACGTTGGAGGAATAACTAAGAGAATTTTCAGTTCACATTATCACTACGATGGTTAATTTTATGTGCCAACTTGACTGGGCTAAGAGAGGTCCAGATAGCTGGTAAAACATTATTTCTGGGTCTGTCTATAAGGATGCTTCTGGAGAAGATTAGCATTTGAATCAGCAGACTGAGCAAAAAAGATCACCTTTACCAATGCATGGGTGTCATCCAATTTACCGAGGGCCTGAATCAAACAAACAGGCAGATGAAGGGCAAATTTTCCTCCCTTGCTTGAGCTGGGACATCCATCTTCTCTTGCCCTTGGACATGGGCGCTCTTGGTTCTCAGGCTTCAGACTCAACCTGAATACACCACTGGCTTTCCTAGTTCTCCAGTTTGCAGTCAATTCCTAGAATAAATCTCCCCTCTATACCTATACATCTATAGCCATAGCTTGGAGAAGGGAAGGGGAACCCACTCCAGTATTCTTGCTCAGAGAATTCCAAGGACAGAGGAACCTGGCAGGCTACAGTCCATGGGGTCACAAAGAGTCAGACACCATTGAGTGGCCAACGCTTTCACTTTTCATAGCCATAGCTATCGATAGCTAATCCTATTGGTTTTGTTTCTCTGAAGAACCCTGTCTGATACGATCATAATCTGATTGAGCTACCATACATACCACAATCTCAAAGAAGCTACTGGGCTGCCCATCCATAGGAAAGCTGCTCCCTGGTTAATTTGAGGTTCTTGCTTGGTGCCAAAAGAAGTTGAAGGCGAAGTGATAGGTAAGAAGTGGGTATATTTAGAGAGAAACACTCCACAGGCGGAGTGTGGGCCATCTTAGAAGATGAGAGAGAGCTTCAAAATATGGCTTGGTTGGTTTTTATGGGCTGGATCATTTCATAGGCTAATGAGTGGGAAGATTATTCCAACTATTTCAGGGAATGGGTGAAGATTTCCAGGAATTGCGCCACTACCCACTTTTTGACCTTTTATGGTTGGCCTTGGAACTGTCACGGTGCTGGGAGGTGTGTCATTTAGCTTGCTGATGTCTTACAAAGAGCGCGTGATGAGGCTCAAAGTCTACTGGAAGTCGAATCTTCTGCCATCTTGGACCTGACTAGTTCTAACCAGTTTTTGTCAAGTCCTATGGCCATGTCATTCTTTAAAAGGTTGTGCCCTGCCCTCTTCCCTCCTGTTTCATCTCCTCCAGAAAGGGGGCAGTTCTCAGGCCCATGTGGTCTGACCCCTGGTGTGTGACTGATCCGCTAGTCCGTCCCTTGGAACAACGTGTCCGGGAGCTCCTGGCAGCCATTCGAGGCATTCAGCAGCCTCTGTGTTCCCTCCCCTACCTCAGAACCTCAGGCCTGTGGGCATCCTGAGTAGTCCGAAATCTCTTCAAAACAGTGAAAGGTTTATTCAGGAACTACTAGAGAACAGGCTGAGTTGTCAGCTTTCTGATAATTCAGAAATGAATGCTGAGGATTCATATGAGGGCGTCCTGGTGGCGGCACTCTGCTTCGCTTCTGTTGGGTTAGGCAGTTCAGCTCTGACCCCAGCCTGTGTCCTCTGCCCAGGAAAACAAAGCCCCGCAAAATTTTATTTGCTTAGCTGTCTCCACGTCTCCCCTTTACCCTAAAGCAGCTTATCAAACGAGTCTTTCCAATCCTCTGCCTGAAAATAGCTGCAGTTAACACACTGCTTCCATCCTGTTCAATTCCGACTAATATGCTAGCATTCCTTATGGTTTAGCTACCTCCACCCTCCCCCCAGTTCTCAGCTCCGCTCAGCTCACCCTGCCTGGGGTGCGGCCCCTCCAGCCAGCCCAGCCCAACCACAGGCCTCTCTGTCCCACCCATTCTGAGCCCCAGGCCTGCACGTGCCCTTGCCGGGCTCCTAGCGTGTGCTAACTTGAGATACAGATGGAAGGTTGTGCATCAGCAAGTCACCAGCACTGCATGCCTCTTGACCTCCAAAGAAGCAAATTAGGGTTTTAAAATAAGACAAACTAGGCTTGAGTAGGAGTAGGAAGGCTGCCAGTTCAAGCAGCCTTAATTCAAAGTTGCTAGTAAAAAGACTTAATCTGTTTCTATTTTAAACAAACTGAATCTTTAATGTTAATTATGGTCTCTAAAAAACAAACAAAAAAAAATGGAAAAAGAGATAGAAAAGTGATGTTTTCCTATTATGAGTTCCATCCCAAGCCTTGTGTTAAATCAAGCCCTCAAAGGTGCTGGGATGGGAGGATGTTTTCTGATTTGTGTCGGACTCCAAGCTGCTCCCTGGCTGCCAAACCCAGGTTGGTTCATCACTTTCCACAGGCATACCGAAGGGGCAGGGTCTGCAGGCTTCCTTCTGCTCCAGCTGCCTTCCGCAGCTTTATCCATCTTTTCTCATTAATTTGGGGTGGAAGTTATTTCGTGGTTTCTTTCCATTTAAATGGTTACATTGTTCATGTCTCAACACCTGCAAAGCCCCAGAGAGAGTCCTGATCTATTCCAATCATCTCATCATTAGCATTTTCAGCTTCTCCCATCTGCTAATCAGAGCCCTGGGTGGAGGTAATCCCTTCAGAAGCTAAAGGGTTTTGTGCTCACAGTTGCCATCCTGGAATGATGGCCCCCTCCACAGACACACCAGGAGCATAAAGCCCATGAATAGAAGTTGCCTGCTGTGAAACTACAGAAAATGATTTCAGCTTATCCTTCTCTCTAAGCAGGTCATGTATTCCTTAAGTTTTGAAATTTTAAAAGCAAAAGCCGAGATGGTAGAGGATTTTTTTCTTAATGACTTAATACATTAAGTGGTCTTCCCTGATAACTCAGTTGGTAAAGAATCTGCCTGCAATGCAGGAGACGCCTATTCAGTTTCTGGGTTGGGAAGATCCCCTGGAGAAGGGATAGGGTAACCACTCCAGTATTCTTCAGCTTCCCTTGTGGCTCAGCTGGTAGAGAATCCGCCTGCAATGTGGGAGATCTGGGTTCGATTCCTGGATCGGGAAGATCCCCTGGAGAAGGGAAAGGCTACCCATTCCAGTATTCTGGCCTGGAGAATTCCGTGAAATATATAGTCAGTGGGGTCACAAAGAGTCGGACACGACTGAAGGACTTTCACTTTAACACATTAAGTATAAGTACCACACTATGAATCACTGTGCTGGTGGGAGCAGGAAGAAGTGGGGGAGATGGATAGGAGAAAACTGGGAAGTAGGTGGGAGAAAAAGAGGAAGATGTGGGCCGTTTTAGACTTTACAAGCAAGCGCCAGGGGTGGAGCCTCGCCAACCAGCCTGATTGTTTAACACAGTGGGTGCAGTTTACAGCCTGTGCTTCTGACCACCTTACCCACTACCCAGAGTTCAGACTTCCTTTGGGCTGGGGGTCCTCCATCTTCTGGGTCTTCCAAAGGCCCATGAAATAGTTTGCCTTTCACCACTAGTCCTGCAGGAACGTGCACCCAGCGAAGAGAGAGGCCAGGAGCGGTGACGAAATCTGCACAAGTCTAACATGAAACGAGAAAAACAAGAACAATTAAATATACAATTATAGTCATATATATTACCATAATATTATATATATATATATACATACTGTCATATCTATATGTGAGATGGTATAAGATTCAGTTCAGTTCAGTTCAGTTCAGTCGCTCAGTCGTGTCCGACTCTCCGCGACCCCATGAATCACAGCACGCCAGGCCTCCCTGTCCATCACCAACTCCCGGAGTACACTCAAACTCATGTCCACAGAGTCGGTGATGCCATCCAGCCATCTCATTCTCCGTCGTCCCCTTCTCCTCCCGCCCCCAACCCTTCCCAGCATCAGAGTCTTTTCCAGTGAGTCAACTCGTCTCATGAGGTGGCCAAAGTATTGCAGTTTCAGCTTTAGCATCAGTCCCTCCAATGAACATCCAGGATTGATCTCCTTTAGAATGGACTGGTTGGATCTCCTTGCAGTATAAGGGACTCTCAAGAGTCTTCTCCAACACCACAGTTCAAAAGCATCGATTCTTCGGCGATCAGCTTTCTTCACAGTCCAACTCTCACATCCATACATGACCACGGGAAAAACCATTGCCTTGACTAGACGGACCTTGGTCGGCAAAGTAATGTCTCTGCTTTTTAATATACTATCAAGGTTGGTCATAACTTTCCTTCCAAGGAGCAAGCGTCTTTTAATTTCATGGCTGCAATCAGCATCTGCAGTGATTTTGGAGCCCAAAAAAACAAAGTCTGACACTGTTTCCACTGTTTTTCCATCTATTTCCCATGAAGTGATGGGACCAGATGCCATGATCTTAAGATTACTAACTCATTTTGGGATAAAGGTCATTCTTCTATACTGAGATTATGCTTTTATCATTTATTCGGGGTCAAGAAGTCCTGTTCTAAAAAAGGTATGACAAAAGATGGTAGATTTGGAGGTGTGTTTTTGATTAATCTGTCATTTGGCAAAATTAAAAGTTGACACCTCTCTAAGTGTCCCCCCAGCCTTCGTCCTCAGTCCTTGAGTTCAAGGCCAGGGTCAAACTAGTGTTGGATGGAATCTAAGGCAGCTTCTCCTCTTTACCTTTCTCATTTTCCATCAACCTCTTCTCGGTCCTCTCTAACTCTTCCGGGGCCCCTCCTGAGTTGAACAGAGCGTTGCAGAGTCGGGGAGATCCCTCTCGGGCAAGGGAAGTTTCCACGGTCCAGACCTCCCGCCTCAGGACTGACATGGTGTCTGGCCAGGGTGAGGAATCCCTGCCCTAGGGACCTGGTGGTGTGCATATTGGGAGAGCAGCTCTTCCGGACCCCTCGTCTTCCCCTTTCCCTCCATAGCTCCCCTCCCGCAGGGAGCTCTCCTATATACTCTGCACAGCTGGGGGGACTGGCCTGGCTTCACTGCGGGGCGGCCCTGGGAGCAGCACTGCCCCCAGTGCTTCTGCCTCAGGAGAGCCCTGGTCAGCCCCAGCGCCTGCAGCTGTTCTCACCACACGGCTGTAAACGCACTCCTCAGGAGAACAAGTGGGCTTTATCTTTCTGCTGTGAGATGGGAGCCATGAGACCTCCTTTGAAACGGAGTTTATGGAAAGACTCATTGAGCTCTAGGTAGGTGGACAGGCTTCACCCACAAAGCCACAGTTAAACGCTTCTGCTTCACACACAGTAGCAGAGGAAAGTGGAGATACAGCAATTTCTCTTTCTTAAGCAATGATGATGAGGACAGGTTTATGGTGAGTTGCTTTGGGATGATCTAAAATGTTTGAAAATTTAACCAGATGAGTGCCCAAGGACTGTACCATGGTGATCTATGCAGATACATCTTTTGTCAGATGATTCCGTTATCAATTGCTGCAATAATACTGAAAAAAAAAACAAACCACGAAACTTTGAGGAGCGTATACTAGTAAGCATTTAGCTCAAAGTCTGCAGGTAGCTGATTTAGCCTGGACTCTGTCAACTATGGGCTTCCCAGATGGCTCAGTGGTAAATAATCTGCCTGCTAATGCAGGAGACACAGTTTGATCCCTGAGTCAGGAAGATGCCCTGGAGAAGGAAATGGCAACCCGCCCCAGGATTCTTGCCTGGGAAATCCCATGGACAGGGGAGCCTGGTGGACAACAGTCAGTGGGTTTGCACAGAGTTGGATATGACTTAAGGACTAAACAACAACTATCGACTGCTGTGGTCTTTGCTGAGCTCGTGCACCTGTCTGGGTTGGAGACGGATGCTGGCTGGTCCAGGATGGCTTTGACTGAGGTCACTCAGCTCTGCAGCCCTTAATCAACTCCCCACTAGGCTAATGTAGGCCTGTTCTCATGGTGACTGCAGAGAAGTAAGAGGGTGGAAAGGCAAAACATTTTTTCAAGCCTCAGCTGACCTCGCATTTCATCTGCCAACATTCCATTAGCTAAATTAAATACACAACCTGGCTCAGACTCAGAGTGTGTGTGTGTGTGTTTGTGGGGTGGGGGCAGTTTTGCAAAGTTACCTGGTGAAAGATCTGGAACCAGGGAGGGGTGAAGGGTTGGGACTCTTAAAGCAGCCAGTCTACCGCAATTTTAGGTTTCTCTTAAGAGTGAAGAGGGAGGTGGGAGGGGGGTTCAAGAAAGGGAACACATGTACACCCGGGGCGGATTCGTGTCAATGTATGGCAAAATCAACCAATATATTAATGTAAGGTAATTTGCCTCCAATAAAATAAATTTAAAAAAAAAAGTGAATCTGAATTTGGAGAAAGTAGAGAAGGGAAGGTAGACGTGTCTTAAAACCAGCACCTTTTCTTCCTTTCACTTCCTGACTACACACCTGTGACCCCCAAAAAGCACGCCCATGAAACTTGCAAAATGCAATGGATGTGCTTGCAGATAATTATTAATTTGTTGTCACTAAGTCACACCAGGCTTCCCTGTCCTTAACTCTCTCCTGGAGTTTACTCAAACTCATGTTCATTGGGTCGGTGATGCCCTCCAACCATCTCATACTCTGTTGTCCCCTTCTCCTCCTGTCTTCTATCTTTCTCGGCATCAGGGTCTTTTCAAATAAGTCAGCTCTTTGCATCAGGTGGCTGAAGTATTGGAGCTTCAGCTTCAGCATCAGTCCTTCCAATGAATATTCAGGGTTGATTTCCTTTAGGATTGACAGGTTTGATCTCCTTGCAATCAAAGTGACTCTCAAAAGAATTCTCCAGTACCACAGTTCAAAAGCATCAATTCTTTGATGCTCAGTCTTCTTTATGGTCCAACTCTTACATCCATACATGACCACTGGAAAAGCCATAGCTTTGATTATACAGACCTTTGTCAGCAGAGTGATGTCTCTGTTTTTTAATACGCTGTCTAGGTTTGACATAGCTTTTCTTTCAAGGAGCAATTATCGTTTAATTTCATGGCTGCAGTCACCATCCACGTGATTTTGGAGCCCAAGAAAATAAAATCTGTCACTGTTTCCACTTTTCCCCCTTCTGTTTGCCATGAAGTGATGGGTTTGGATGCCATGATCTTAGTTTTTTTAATGTTGAGTTTCAAGCCAGCTTTTCCACTCTCCTTTCACTTTCATCAAGAGGTTCTTTAGTTCCTCTTCAATTTCTGCCATTAGAGTGGTATCATCTACATATCTGAGATTGTTGATATTTCTTCCAGCAATCTTGATTCCAGCTTGTGAATCATCCAGCCTGGCATTTCACACGATGTACTCTGCATAGAAGTTAAATAAAAAGGGTGACAAAATATGTCACTTTGATATACTCCTTTCCCAATTTTGAACCAGTCTGTTGTTCCATGTCCAGTTCTAGTTGTTGCTTCTTGACATCAGGTTTCTCAGGAGACAGATAGGGTGGTCTGGTATTCCTATCTCGTTTTAAGAATTTTCCAGTTTGTTGTAATCCAATACCTCTCTAGAATCCCTCAAGCTATGGAGAAGGGGATGCAGCCTGGTGTTGCTATTTGTGAGAAATGAAGGTGTATTTCCCATACCCAGACACACAAAGTTGTGAAGTGTTTATAGGCAAATAAATCTGATTCACGCAGCACATCTGTCACCCATCTTCCACAGCTGTGTTATTGTAGCAAAACAGTTTTCCTCTCCTGTTTCCATACCACCCTCAGGAGAATCCTTGAGATTTAGTGACGGCATCTGTAAATGGAGATAGTGCTGCCATGGTGGAGGGCACAGGACCTAGTGGGGAGTGGGTGACTTACCTGGAGGTGATTTGGGTTTGATCTCTGGTTCTGTCACTTCTGTCACTTGCTGACTCAGGATCTGGGACTCCTTGGTTTCAAGTAAGTGAAGTCAAGCTCCAGCAGGATTAAAATATTTTTATTTTCCTTCTATGTTTCCTCTACCTTCTGGACCCCATGTGTACTTGATTGTCTAATAGTAATATTTATTTTTCGGGAGTGGGGAGTTAAAGATAACTAAGACCTCACAAAGACAAATGTCTACAACCATAAATAATTCCAAAATGCAGCCAAAGGCTGCAGGTCTTTCCAACAAGTTGATTTTTTATAATTCTCTAGCAAGGAACGAATTGGTGCAGGTCATTGGAGCTGGTTTCAGAATACTTCAGTGGTATGTATCTTGGCAGTGATGGGCTCAGACAGTCTTCCCTGCACATGCATGCCAAGATTAGCAAGGTGGAGTAGGCACAGGAAGTTGAGAAAAGAAAAATAAAATATATAATGCAAACCCAGGAATGCTTTTGAACCAATAGAAAGTAAAACATAGAGAAATGATGGATAAATATGACCCTATTAAAAAACAAACATAAAAACCTTTTGTCCAAAAGGCACCATTCACACACACACACAAAAAAAGATGAAGTCTTAGGGAAATGTCTACAATGCATGTAAATGACAAAGGATTATTATCTAGAACATATAAACAGCCCACACAAATTTCTTCTTGCAAAAAGATTTTCCTCCACCTAAGTGAAGGAAAATGAAAAAATATGATCAAGCAGTTTATATAAAAGAAAGTACAAATAAACTTTTTATTTTAAATTTTAAGAAAATATGCTTAGTCTCTCTAATAATTAGGGAAAATTTTGAATAATCATATACTATAACCATCAGATTGGCAATAATTAAAATATTTGATTCTGTTCAGACTTGGCAAGGGTGTGGGGCAGCAGGTATACTCACACGATTCTAGCAGAAATAAAATTAGCACAACACTTTGGAAAGCAAACTATTAATAACAGTACAATCCCAAAGAAAGGCAATGCCAAAAAATGTTCAAACTACCACACAGTTGCACTCATTTCACACACTAGCCAAGTAATGCTCAAAATTCTCCAAGCCAGGCTTCAATAGTACATGAACCAAGAACTTCCAGATGTTCAAGCTGGTTTTGGAAAAGGCAGAGGAACCAGAGGTCAAATTGCCAACATCTGTTGGATCATAGAAAAAGCAGGAGAGTTCCAGAAAAGCATCTACTTATGCCTCATCGACTATGCTCAAGCCTTTGACTGCATGGATCACAACAAACTGGAAAATTCTTAAAGAGATGGGAATACCAGACCACCTTACTTGCCTCCTGAGAAATCTGTATGCAGATCAAGAAACAACAGTTAGAACCAGACGTGGAGCAATGAACTGGTTCCAAATTGGGAAAGAGGTACATCAAGGCTGTATATTGTCACCTTGCTTATTTAACTTATATGCAGAGTACATCATAAGAAATGCCAGGCTGGATGAAGGACAAGCCAGAATCAAGATTGCCAGGAGAACTATCAATAACCTCAGATATGCAGGTGACACCACCTGTATGGCAGAAAACAAAGAGGAACTAAAAAAGCCTCTTGATCAAAGTGAAAGAGGAGAGTGAAAAACTGGCTTAAAACTCAACAGTCAGAAAACTAAGATCATGGCATCTGGTCCCATCACTTCATGGCAAATAGATGGGGAAACAATGGAAACAGTGACAGAGTTTATTTTCTTGGGCTCCAAAATCACTGCTGATGGTGACTGCAGCCATGAAATTAAAAGATGCTTGCTCCTTGTAAGAAAAACTACGACCAACCTAGACAGTGTATTAAAAAGCAGAGACATTACTTTGCCAACAAAGGTCTGTATAGTTTAAGCTATGGTTTTTAAAGTAGTCACGTACTGATGTGAGAGTTGGACCATAAAGAAGACTGGGCACCAAAGAACTGATGCTTTTGAACTGTGGTGCTGGAGAAGACTCTTGAGCGTCCCTTGGACTGCAAGGAGATCCAACCAGTCCATCCTAAAGGACATCAGTCCTTAATACTCATTGGGAGGACTGATGTTGAAGCTGAAGCTCTAATACTTAGCCACCTGATGCAAAGAGCTGACTCCTTAGAAAAGACCCAGATGCTGGGAAAGATTGAAGGCAGGAAGAGAAGGGGACGACAGAAGACAAGAAGATTGGATGGCATCACTGACTCAATGGACATGATTTTGAGCAAGTTCAGGGAGATGGTGAAGGACAGGGAAGCCTGGGGTGCTGCAGTTCGTGGGGTCACAAAGAGTTGGACATGACTGAGTGACTGAACAACAGCAACAAAAAAATTAAAAAAAAATCACATATCATCTTACTCAGAAGTGAAAATTTCTCAGTAACTCTCCTCAAGCAACACTTATCCTTACACACAAAGAGGCATTCCTAAGTCGTTCAGTGCTTTTAACAATGAAAATTGGAAACAATCCAAATATGCAACAAAGAAGAATTACTAAATATACCTTAGAATACTATGTAGCACTAAAAGAAACATTGAATGGGTAGAGTTTTTGCTCAAGACATATTGTCGAGCAAAAAAACGAAATTAGAATACCTGAACATGTACTATTTATGAAAACAGAAAACAAAAACAGATGATATAGTATCTATGAGTGCATTTAAGTAAGTACATAATAGAGAAAACTGGAAGGAAACACACGAATTGAGAATAGTTATTTAACCCTGTTAAATTCTCTGCAGGGAGGAAACCAGGGGTGATTTTATTTTTACAAGGAGAATTAGCCCACATTACTTGAGCATTTAAAAACCAATTACAAATATACTGAAATCAATTATAAAAGTTAGGAAGAGATCAATACGAGGATATGAGAAAGTCTCAGCCTGAAGGCATTGCTGAGCTTCGTGTGAGGGAGGGATATCTTTGGAGGCTTGCCAGGAGTGCTCCGCAAAGGAACAGGTCTTGAGATATGGGGCTGGGGAGCCCCTGAGAACAAGCGCGCGCATGAGCAGCCCCAGCAGGGCAAGAAGGAACAGGATGGGAAGGGGCTGCCTTGAGCAGGATGTGTTTGGAAAACACGCGATATCCCTTTCAAAAATGACTGGTTAATTTTTCTGATTGTTAAGTATTCCATGCTTATTACCCCCAAATCCAACTGATACAGAGAAACATTCAGTTCAGTTCAGTTCAGTCACTCAGTCATGTCCGACTCTCCGCGACCCCATGAATCACAGCACTCCAGGCCTCCCTGTCCATCACCAACTCCCGGAGTTCACTCAAACTCATGTCCACAGAGTCGGTGATGCCATCCAGCCATCTCATTCTCTGTCGTCCCCTTCTCCTCCCGCCCCCAACCTTTCCTAGCATCAGAGTCTTTTCCAGTGAGTCAACTCGTCTCATGAGGTGGCCAAAGTATTGCAGTTTCAGCTTTAGCATCAGTCCTTCCAGTGAGCACCCAGGATTGATCTCCTTTAGGATGGACTGGTTGGATCTCCTTGCAGTCCAAGGGACTCTCAAGAGTCTTCTCCAGCACCACAGTTCAAAAGCATTAATTCTTCGGTGATCAGCTTTCTTCACAGTCCAACTCTCACATCCATACATGACCACGGGAAAAACCATAGCCTTGACTATACGGACCTTTGTTGGCAAAGTAATGTCTCTGCTTTTCAATATACTATCAAGGTTGGTCATAACTTTCCTTCCAAGGAGTAAGCGTCTTTTAATTTCATGGCTGCAATCAGCATCTGCAGTGATTTTGGAGCCCAAAAAAATAAAGTCTGACACTGTTTCCACTGTTTTTCCATCTATGTCTCATGAAGTGATGGGACCAGATGCCATGATATTCGTTTTCTGAATGTTGAGCTTCAAGCCAACCTTTTCACTCTCCTCTTTCACTTTCATCAAGAGGCTTTTGAGTTCCTCTTCACTTTCTGCCATAAGGGTGGTGTCATCTGCATATCTGAGGTTATTGATATTTCTCCCAGCAATCTTGATTCCAGCTTGTGCTTCTTCCAGCCCAGCGTTCCTCATGATGTACTCTGCATATAAGTTAAATAAGCAGGGTGACAATATACAGCCTTGACGTACTCCTTTTCCTATCTGGAACCATTAAAGAATAAATAAATATCACCAGCAATTTCACCTTCCAGAGATAAGCACCATAAATACATAGGTGTGCACATTTCTCTTGACTGCTCCTTGGTTCCCATGCACAGACAGTGCCCGTAGCCGATGCCCCTCGCCCCCTGCAGCCCTAGGAACTCATCCCAGGTTCACCCAGGCTAAGTGTGTCTTTGTCCACATCTCTGATTAGGCCCCATTGATGAAGGGCTTACCTGGATATGCACAGGCCTAGTGAAGAAAGTGAAATGGTACAAGTATCTTCTTTGGCCACCTGATGCGAAGAGCTGATTCATTAGAAAAGATCCTGAGGCTGGGAAAGATTGAAGAGAGGAGGTGAAGGGGGTGACAGAGGATGAGATGGTTGGATGGCATCACCAACTCAATGGACATGAGTTTGTGCAAGCTCTGGGAGACGGTGAAGGACAGGGAAGCCTGGCGCGCTGCAGTCCATGGGGTTGCAAAGAGTTGGACATGCTGAGCTACTGAACAACAACCTTCTAGATAAGGATAAATGTTATTTAGTTTTTTAAAAAAAGTAGAAGAAATATCTATTCCTCAAAACTATAGTTTACCTCCCATTACAATGTCCAGCTCATATTGCCAGTCAGCAAGAGACAACCCAAAAAATCCCCTGTTGGCACTGTTTCCCAGGAGGGTAGGAGTCCAGGGCTCCTCATCCTCAAAATCATCCCTAAAGTCCTGGGCCAATAGAGCAAAGGCAGCTGAGTTTGAAATGCTTGGATGGGAAAGCACTTTTCTTCATCCTCATTGATAATTCCTACGCCATTTTTTTTGGCCAGATGCTTGTCAACAAGAGATAAATGTGTGCGATAGCTTACGAGGAGGCTGGGAGGACCTGGAATGTTCAGAGGTAGGCACTGGGGCTGCCCAAGTAGCCTCCACATAGGGCAGGTGCCTCTCCCTCCTCTTCAGAAAAGCAGAGGGCCACCCAAATGGTCACAACTCTGAGTCAGTGTGTTCAGATAGAGCCGCATTTCTGAGGACCTATAGGATGGGGAAACTCAGTAAGGAGCTGGCTGTAATTAACACCAGGTGGTCATTATGGATTCTGTTTTTAGAGTCTAAATCAGCACAAGTGGATAAAACAGTGTCTTTTGCAAGCAACCCCGTGTCCATGGCGCTTTCCATTCAACACAACCACAGTAACAGGTCTGACGACATGTGAAGGATGGCGCCAGATTCTGGGATGCCAAGACCACTGAGACACCATCCTTGACCTCAAAGAACTGTCAGACAGATGTGAAACAGACTCTAATACGGAGGGAATGACATAAGTAAACAATAACTACATACACACAAACAGAAAAAAACAAGCAAAAAGGCTTCCAGGGAGCCTACCACTTTGTGGAATGCTCTCCCAGACATATACTTACTTAGAGTTCCTGGAGGAGTACCATGAGAAGCCCAGAGTTCTTGCTCTCAGCCACCCAAGCTCTTACATGTGCAAGGTGTGTTCATTGCTTCCACAACATGAGCCAGCCTTTCAGCTTCGTTCCGCTTCTCTCCTCCGAATGAAGTTTCAAGCCCCACCTGTTTTATTTTCTCTCTTCATCCTGACTGATTTCAGACACCCAAAGACCATTCTTAGGTGTTGGGTCAAGTTGTAGTGTCTGTAGACCAAGTTGGATCGCTTGTTGTACGAAGATGAGGGTAAGATTAGCAGTTGAGGGCAGAGAAGAGCTCCCACTTCCCGAATGAAAAGAATGTGCAAATGGAGCCCATCTGCTGTGGTGACATCACATTTAGGCTACTCCACTTTTAGCTCCCTGGCAAGTAGGGGTAGCCCAGGCTGGATGCCCTGGAACTCTTCAGTTCAATCCTTGCCCCCTCCTTCAAGGACTACGCTTGGAGTCACCACCTCCTAGGCTCTCTCTTCCCCACACTTCTCAATTCATGCCTTCACTTGAGTTTGTTTTTAGGTCTGGGTTGTGCTGGACCATTTGTAGCCTTCAGAGCCTCCTCAGAAACGGAGTCTGTGGGACTCAGGTTATGATGCTGCCCTGCCTCCAGACCTTGGAACTGCAGCCCTGGATTGAGTGACATGTAATGATTAAAATGACCCTCTCTGTGTCCCTAGACACGCCTGGCACCAGAACCTGCATTTCAGTCCTGCTTGAAGCTCTCTGAAAACCCACAAATACTCTTCCTTTCACTGAATAATCCCTGATTTCATGGTTGTCCTCACGAGAACTCAGCTTCCATTGGCCGATGTGTCATAGGTTCCAATTTTAGTTATTTTTTAAAAACTTTTTTCCCCAGAATTGAGAACATTTTCTGGGGGATCCTCCCCAGAGTCCTCTGAAAATATTAGCTCCTTGGCCCCTTTTCCTCATTAGGCCTAGTCTGGGCTGTCTGAGGCAGGGCCTCCAAGGAGACTTTTTGGAATTACCTCTAATCCTCTGACTTCAGAAGGATCCAGCAAGCAATTTCACAATGCCCCCAGGGAAGCTGTAGCTCTGATTAAAGAAAGGTGCCCTCAGGAAAGGAAAGAGTTCTCAGAACCCCCAAGCCACGGCCCCTCCTTTTGAGGCCCCTCTCCCCACCCCTACTTACCCTTCACCCCCCACTGCCCCTTCACCCCACTGGAGAGACCAAAGGGTCTCTGGACCCTCAATTCTGAGGTTCCTTGTATAGCCCATGTCCCACCGCATGCCATGGGCCACTGAATTTTAGAGCCCCGTGGAAACCCTGAACTTGTAAAGCACTGTTGGCAGTCAGCATCCATTTTACTTTCTTGGGGTTACAACAATCACATTATCTTTGGGGGACTATCTTTTCCTTGCAGCCTGTGGCTTAGAAGAAGTGTCAATCCATACACCCTCATTTACCTTCGCCAAGCGGGGATGGGCTTGTGATCTGGGGAGGCCAGTTAGACATGAATGTCGGTCTGAGTGAAATAAGGATGGGGAGGCTGTCTGAGCTCCAACGTCTGAGAAGCCCCACTACCCACTTCCACCACCTGACAGACCAGGGATTCAGTCCTTCCAGCGGAACTCCAGCTGTCCTGCTTCCTGTCCCCTTCCAGACCTTGTTCTCGTCTGCCCTTCAGTTCTGAGAGCTATTACATATCCTTATCATAGATTTCCTTTTGTGCCTCAGTTTGCCGAAGTCAGTTTTTTGCCTGCAGCAAAATCATCTTGACAGAGCATTTGTCAAGATCCTCTGATCCCCGCCCCCTGCAATTCCTGAGGAAACTGAGGGCCAGAGTGGGTCTCTCCCGAGGAAGCAGAGCAAGACAGAGCTTCAGTCCCTCAAGCCCGCTGTGGGCTGCCTCCACTGGGCTGTCTGTGCCTCTTTGGTGGCCAAGGTCACAGCGCTGCCCCTGTGTGAGCTGGTGATGGTGACCCCGAGGCTTTGGGAGCTTGCCTCCTTCCATCTCAAGCGCCCAGAGCTAAGCCGCCCCTCCAGTGTTTCTGACACAGCCTAGCACCTCCTTCTGCTCTCCTGAGTAACTGAGCAGCTACTCAGCAAACAGCTCTGTTCAGCCCCTGTGGGGAGGAGGGGGGCTGTGCTGAGGGGAAATGCAATCCCGGCCTGAGACCCCGAGACCCCGGTGGTCTGCCTCTGTCCAGGGGCCTCTCCTGTGCAGAGGCAGCTCCCATGAGGGTTGGGGGTCAGCACCTTCAGGGTGACTGTGACACCCCTGCCCCGCCTCCACAGGCCATCGCTCGTTCCCTGCCTCCCCATCCCCACAGCCACTCTTTGAACACAGGCTCCCGGCTTCGCTTTTCTGGACGTGTTTCGGCGCCTTCCACTGCGCCTCCTGTTCTCATCTACTCTGCCCTCCGGTTTGGGGAAATACTTCTGAGGACAGGTTTTGTCTCACTGCCCTTTCTAATACTCCAAGCTCTCCAGCCTCAGTAGCTCTCATGCCTGGGAAGGAAGTACAGGCTAGAAAGGCAGTCAGAGCCTTCCCAGCCCCTTCTATCTGGCCTTAATTTTTACTCAGTGATGCTACACGCGCGGGTACACACACACACTTGGCACACACATCCAGCTGGTGTGTGCAGCACACACATACACTTGACACACACCTCCTTCCCTCAGCATGCTGTGCCTTTTCTCCTCCTTGGGAGGTGCTGGCGAGTCTCAGCAGCTGAGCTCCCACCCCCAGCTTGAAGAACTCTCCCTGGTCTCCCGGCCTCCCCCATCGGCCGTCCCCACCCCCACAGCCGCATGCTCAGGCAGCTGTGCTGTGCCCCCCCGACCCCCACGGGCTCTTCAGTCCTGGCGCATGGCAGACTCCCCTCACTGACTGTATGTGCCTTCACGGCAGGCGCCGTGTCCCATCCTAGCGTTGGACCCCACCACCTACTGTGCCTAGCACATGCTGCTTATTAAGAATGTGCTAAACTTCTCCCTTCAACAAATGTTTGTAGAGTCATATCGGCCTAGATCGGGTACCAGTTCTGACCATCCTTTTCTCCCTCATAGATGTTTCTCATTTTCTACCAAGAAGCTCAATCCTCTAGCCTCCTCTAGCCGCCAACTTCCATTCACCCTGTAGATCCCATTCACATGCCCTCTCCCAGCTTAATTAGATCATAACATTTTGCCATACTGATTCCTATGCTGTAAAGAGACAAATCATTATAGACACCTTATAGCCACTGGGATGTCTTCTTAACCCCTTCTCTCCTGTCCTCCACCTTCATCTCAGGGGTAACTCTTTTCTTAAATTTGATATTTATGTATTTTATATGGATTTTGCCTATATAAGTTCAGTCCATTTAACTAGAACCTTGAAGAGGTTGATAATTCAGCAAATAAAATGTGGGCATTTATAACTGAGCAAGAAATTCCCATATGAGAGTATACTGACTTCCAGACTAAAGGGGCATGACAGTTATGAGTCCACAGTTAAGAGGTCTCTTGCCCAGGGTTTTTTAACGGCATGAAAGTTGTTGAAACCTGGAGCTTCAAGCCTGGGGAAGAGTCCCCTCTCCCCTCCACACAACCTGGATCTCAGCCTAGCCCTCCACCCATGGGCCTAGACCAGCCTTCATCTAGCTCATTATGTATCCTTCACCCACAGGAGCAGATTCAGTTCAGTTCAGTTCAGTCGCTCAGTCGTGTCCGACTCTTCGCGACCCCATGAATCACAGCACGCCAGGCCTCCCTGTCCATCACCAGCTCCCGGAGTTCACTCAAACTCATGTCCATCGAGTTGGTGATGCCATCCATCCATCTCATTCTCTGTCGTCCCCATCTCCTCCCGCCTCCAGTCCCTCCCAGCATCAGAGTCTTTTCCAGTGAGTCAACTCATCGCATGAGGTGGACAAAGTATTGGAGTTTCAGTTTTAGCATCAGTCCTTCCATTTGCATATTTACAAATTTTATGTAAATTGTTCAGTCATGTCCAATCCTTTCTGACCCCATGGACTGCAACACGCCAGGCTTCCCTGTCCTTCACTATCTCCCGGATTTTGCTTGAGCTCATGTCCATTGAGTTGGTAATGCCATCCAACCACCTCATCCTCTGTCACCTGCTTCTTCTCTTGCCCTCAATCTTTCCTAGCATGAGGGTCTTTTCCAATGAGTTGACTCTTTGCATCAGGTGATCAAAGTATTGGAGCTTTGCATCATTCTGCAAATTACTTTAGTTTTTTTTTCCAATCAACTTGGTGTTTTGAAGGTTTATAGCCAAGTTAAAATCTCAAAAACGTATTCCACTATATGCATATAGCAAAGTCTTTTTTTCCTGGTGAAAAATTGCCCAGTTTAAGAATTCTGACCAACAGGCCATAGCAGACTACTCACACATGTCTCTTTGTTAATATGTGTGTTTCATTTCTCACTTCAGGATTTCTGATATTCTGATGAGTATGTGAACTGGTATCTCCTTGTGGTTACAATTTGTACTGTTTTATTACTAGAAGGAGGTGCACCATGGAGGCAGGGCTTGGCAAACTTTTTCTATGAAGGGCTAGAGAGTAAATATTTTAGACAAATCATCCTCTGGTTCCTATGTGACCCTGCCCTAGAAGTACAGGTGCTCATTCAAAAGCTATCAAGCCTCTTTTTTAAAAAATGTATTCCAACCGAAGTCTAATTGATTTACAGTGTTGTGTTAATTTCTATTGTACAGCAAACTGATTCAGTTACACACATACATACACACACATACACACACACACACACACACAGGCTTCCTTGGTGGCTCAGGGGTAAAGGATCCACCTGCAATGCAGGAGACCCAAGTTCAATCCCTGGGTTGGGAAGATCCCTTGGAGGACATGGCAACCCACTCCAGTATTCTTGCCTGGAGAATCCCATGGACAGAGGAGCCTGGCGTGCTACAGTTCATCGGGTTGCAAAGAGTCAGACATGACTGAAGCCACTGAGCTCACATATACACACACATGTTCTTTTCTGTATTTTCCCATCATACTTTCTCACAGGCTATTGAATATAGTCCCTTTGCTCTATAGTTACTTGTTTATCCACTGTGTATGTAGTAGTTTGCATCTGCTAATCCCAAACTCCCAGTCCATCCCTTCTCCCTGTCCCCTCCCCCTAGGTAATCACAAGTCCATTCTCTATGTCCATGATTCTGTTTCAGGCTCCTACATAAGTTTATTTATGTTATAGTTTAGATTCCACATATAAGTGATCTCATACGGTATTTATCTGGCTTATTTCACTTAGTATGAAAATCTCTAGGTCCATCGTGTTGCTGTAAATGGCAGTATTTCATTCTTTTTAATGGTTGAATAATATTCCATTATATATATATATATCTCACATCTCCCTTATTCTTCCCTCTGTTAATGGACATGGTTTCTATGTCTTGGTTGTTGTAAATAATGTCCTATGTACATTGGAGTGCATATATCTTTTTGAATTATAGTTTTATCCGGATATATGCCCAGGAATGGGATTGCTGGATCATATGGGAACTCTCTTTTTAGTTTTCTGAGGAGCCTCCACACTGTTTTCCATAGTGGCTGCACCAGTTTACATTCCTACCAACAGTAGGAAGGCTCTTAATGGACATCTTTTGATTCAATATTATTTACAAAAATAAGCAGCCAACCAGTAGGCTATAGTTTTCTGATCCTTGTTCAAGAGTGTTGAGTAAAAACTACAGTCACAACTTGAAAGTAGAAAGTTATTTTATTTGGTGGGAATGTTTAGCACTTGGAGCCCAGGAGACAGCATCTCGGTATCTCTGAGAAAACTGCTTCAAATCAGGTGTCAAGTTAAGGAATTTAGCATTCAGTGTATGGGAAGAGCCAAGCCTCTGGGCTCTCTGCATTCATTCCTTTCATCTGCACCTGAGCTATCTGGAGCCAGTCCTGTTTGTTTCCTAGTTCACCTTGCTTCTTGCATTCCCCCAGCTCCTCAGCAATCATCCTGGGGGGTGGGAGCATCCGTTGGATCACAGTTTTGGGAGCCCTCATTCACATTTGGAGGCCAGAAATCGCTGATGGCTGTGAAATGTCTTGTTTATTAATATGGCAGGAGGTATTTCCTTTTCACAAGAGACACTCTCTGAAAAACACAAACCAGTCAGCTGATAAAGAATCCGCCTGCAATGCAGGAGACCCCAGTTTCCTGGGTCAGGAAGATCCGCTGGAGAAGGGATAGGCTACCTACTCCAGTATTCTTGGGCTTCCCTGGTGGCTTAGCTGGTAAAGGATCTGCCTACAATGTAGGAATCCTGCGTTCGATCCCTGGATTGGAAAGATCCCCTGGAGGAGGGCATGGCAACCCACTCCAGTATATTTGTCTGGAGAATCCCCATGGACAGAAGGGCCTGATGGGCTACAGTCCACAGGGTTGCAAAGAGTCAGACACTAAGCGACAAAGCACAGCACAGTCAAAAAAATAAGCAAGATCTGAACAAGCAATATGTAGAAGATAATGTGCCATTAGCTGATAAAAACACAAACAATTCAGTCTCTCAAGTCACCAGAGAGCTAGTGATCAAATTCCCTCCTGACACAGCCCAGGAGGTCTTCAGGTACCTCTCCCAAGAGGGCAGGAGCCAGCCATACAAATGAGAGCACCTTAGGGCAGCTCTGCCCACTCAGAATGAGGGACAATCCCTGTCCTTTATTTACACAGAGAGTATCCAAGACCTCCTTGGAGCCTTCAGATGCGGGTTACAAATGTATCCTCTGCCATTTAGCAAGCAAGGGAGGCCAGATCACATCTGATGAAATCACTGATGAGATACAGAGAAAATTTCCAGCCCATCCTTCCTGAAGGTTAAATTCTTTCTTTGAGAAAAGAGAATTGGACCATGGGATCACAGAGCAGACGCAGAAACTTACAGAGACCTTTCTGCTTGGTCAGCTGTAATATGCTTCCTCTGAACTGAACTGAAATGAACATTGCTGATCGCAAACATTTTAAATGACTCAAGCTTAAGGAGAGTTTACCATTAGAAAAGTGTCCCATTGCCCTGAAGTGTGTTCAGCAGGGAAGCTAATAACTGCAGAGATTGCAAAACATTCTATCCTCGGGCAACCTGGGAAAACACTGAAAACAGATGGTTCAATCGGGGTTTAACAAGCAGACCTGGGAGGAACTGAACTTCTGCCTACCAGCAGCTAAAGTAGGAAGCCTGTGCACGCCCCCTAGGCAGCTGGGAGGTCCTGATCATGTTGGTGCTGAAGTCAGGGAAGGACCCCAAGGAACAGCAGGTTAAAATGTGGCCCTGTCTGTTGGTTAAAACAATGCTAGTCCTGCTCTGACCCATCCAGGACACTTTGAAGGCATCCTTGCCTCATATGTCAAACAGCTCTTAGTTGGGGCTATACCCCACTCAGACACAAGAGATTTAAACCCAGGTCACCCCTAATCCCCTAAGGAACCCTAAGCCATATTCCATTTCAGAAGTGACTGCTGTAAAATGACTCGTCTTGTTCACCTTCACCCGATCCTGTTGCTGCAAACCAGGTAAGGGAGCAAACTGCCTACAAAGCATAAATCTGCTGACACCACAGCCAAGGCCTTGGGGAGATTTGTGATGGGCCCAGGACTCCAGTTCCCTGTGTCAGCCCATAATTAGCTACTTCAGTCAAACTGTCCCTGGTACAGAACATCTTCTATATGATATGAACTCAGTTCTTTGAGAAACGGTGATGGAAGGATATGTTTTAACAGCTATTTCTCATTAAATTTCTCAGGAACTGTTTTCTTAAAGCCTATATGACCCAAGACAACCTCAGCTCTCTTCAGAACATAGGAATAAAGGTGGCAAAGTGATGGTACTAACTGGGATTACACAGGCGCTTATTCATTCCTGCTGCTGCTGCTAAGTCGCTTTAGTCGTGTCCGACTCTGTGCGACCCCATAGACAGCAGCCCACCAGGCTCCCCTGTCCCTGGGATTCTTCAGGCAAGAACACTGGAGTGGGTTGCCATTTCCTTCTCCAATGCATGAAAGTGAAAAGTGAAAGTGAGGTCGCTCAGTCGTGTTGACCCTTAGTGACCCCATGGACTGCAGCCCACCAGGCTCCTCCATCCATGGGATTTTCCAGGCAAGAGTACTGGAGTGGGTTGCCATTGCCTTCTCCTGACCTGCTCCAAATGAGTGTCCTACAAACAGACACAAAGAATGCCTCTGGCATTTCCCAGAGGCTCGCTCAAGCTCCCAAAAAAGACCTCTGCCACTGCTGGTGCAACTACCCCTACACTGCCATGGGCCCACCCTCCACCCCACACACATCCTCCTTGGACCCTGGGACCCCGGGGCATTAGTGGTTCCCTGCTAAATCCACCAGGGGTTCACACTCCAGTACATCCAACCAGGCCGCAACAGTGCTGGTTCCTCTCTGGGGCTGATGAGGAGGCAGTCCCCTGACTGTGGGTCTCACTTTACTACCTGCACCGAAGTATTTCCCATGGTACCCCCATGTCTCACTGGGCCTTTAATAAAATCAACTCGTTTTTAAAAGTTTTCCTGCAGTAGAGTTGATCTACGGTATTGTGTTAATTTCTGCTATACAGCAAAATGATTTAATTATTCATATATATATACACATATATTCTTTTTTCACATTCTTTTCTATCATGGTTTGTCACGGGGTGTTGAATACAGTTTCCTGTGCTTACAGTAGGACCTTGTTGCTTATCCATTCTCTCTATAATAGTTTGCATCTACCAGCCCCAAACTCCCAGTCCTTCCCTCCCTGACTCTCCCCTCTCCTTTGGCAACCACAGATCTGTTCTCTATGTCTGAGTCTGTTTCATGGATAAGTTCACTTGTGTTTTATTTTAGAGTCCACATATGAGTGATATCATATGGCATTTGTCTTTCTCTTTCTAACTTCACTTAGTATGAAAATCTCTAGGTCTATCCATGTTGCTGGAAATGGCATGGCTTTATTTCACTCTTTTTTATGGCTGAGTAATATTCTATTGTAAATATGTACATTTTCTTTATCCATTCATCTGTTGATGGACATTTAGGTTGTTTCCCTGTCTTGGCTACTGTGAATAGTGCTGCTATAAACCTAGGAGTGCACGTATCTTTTCTAGTTATGGTTTTGTCTAGGTGTGAGCCCAGAAGTGGAATTGCTGGGTGATAGGGTAGCTCTATTTTTAGTTCTTCTAAGGAACCTCCACACTGTTCTCCATAGTAACTGCACCAACTTACATCCCCATCAACAGTGTAGGAGGGTTCCCTCTTCTCCACACCCTCTCCAGAGCATTTATTGTTTATAGACTTTTTGGTGATGGCCATTCTAACCAGTGTGAGGTGGCACCTCATTGTACTTTTGATTTGCATTTCTCTAAAATTAGTGATGATAAGCATCTTTTCATGTGACTGCTGGCCATCTGTATGTCTTTTTGGAGAAATATCTATCTAGGTCTTCTGCCCATTTTTAAATTGTGTTGTTTGTTATTTTGTTATTGAGTTGTATGAGCTGTTTGTTTATTTTTAAAATTAAGCCCTTCATGGTTGCATCATTTGCAAATAAAAAATCAACTCTTATAGCTTCTATCTAGATCCTTTTCCTCGGTAAAGGCTCAGATGTGGCTGACACCATAGTCAAGACATCACACACAATAAGGTCAGAATTGAAAGTTTATGGAAAGGGCAGTGACAAGATCAGATCTGAGTTTTAGAAAAGTAGTCCTACTACCAGGACAGACAGAATAATAGAGACAAGTGACTATTAAGCAGGAGGCCCAATGAGGAGGTTAAGTTGATAGACTGGACCAGTGGTTTTCAATTAATATATTGAATGAAATAGTGACGGAGGCAAGGGGTGAGGCCCTTGGGAACTAGCCCTCACCCTGGTCCAGGGAAAGCAGTTTTCTGTTTATGAACTGGATTTCCATATAGACTTTGAGGAAAACATGCTGTGACTTTAAAATGGAAGTCTGAAAACCAGGTTTGGGACAGGAAGCGATGAGAGCCTGAATTAAGGCAGCATCCATGAGAGAAAAGAAGTAAAGAGCTGTTTAGGCGCGATTTCCACGAGCACAGAAAGGAGAACAATAGGATGTAAATATGGCTTTTATTTTATTTGGTTTTGCTTTCCTTTCAAGAACAGAACAACACAAACAAAAAGTGCTTACTTAACAAGGCCTACCAAATCTGTCTCAAAAATATCTTATGATAAGTTCTTTTTTCTCATCAAACTTAACATCTTTTGTTTTTTTTTCCTTATTTTTTAAAAATTTTAATTGGAGGCTAATTACTTTACAATATTGTATTGGTTTTGCCATACATTGACATTAATCTGCCACAGGTGTACATGTGTTCCCCATCCTGAACCCCCCTCCCACCTCCCTCCCCATCCCATCCCTCTGGTTCATCCCAGCACACCAGCCCCGAGCACCCTATATCATGCATCAAACCTGGACTGGCGACTCATTTCACATATGATAATATACATATTTCAGTGCCATTCTCCCAAATCATCCCACCCTCGCCCTCTCCCCCAGAGTCCAAAAGACTGTTCTATACATTTGTGTCTCTTTTGCTGTCTCATATACAGGGTTATCGTTACCATCTTTCTAAATTTCATATATGTGCGTTAGTGTACTGTATTTGTGTTTTTCTTTCTGGCTTACTTCACTCTGTATAATAGGCTCCAGTTTCGTCCACCTCATTAGAACTAATTCAAATGTATTCTTTTTAATTGCTGAATAGTACTCCATTGTGTAAATGTACCACAGCTTTCTTATCCATTCGTCTGCGGATGGACATCTAGGTTGCTTCCATGTCCTCGCTATTATAAACAGTGCTGTGATGAACATTGGAGTACGTGTGTTTCTTTCAATTCTGGTTTCCTCGGTGTGTATACCCAGGAGTGCAATTGCTGGATTATATGGCAGTTCTATTTCCAATTTTTTAAGGGATCTCCACACTGTTCTCCATAGTGGCTGTACTAGTTTGCATTCCCACCAACAGTGTAAGAGGGTCCCCTTTTCTCCACACCCTCTTCAGCATTTATTGCTTGTAGACTTTTGGATAGCAGCCGTTCTGATAATTAATATTTTAATCAGATTGATGTTTTAACATTATTTTAAGGGCCCCATTCCTGGGTACCTTGTTTCCCTGAAAACGTGTGGTTTGATTTGCTTGGTCATCTCTTCACACACTCCTCATGACGTGGGAGCTCCTAACTGAATGACTAGTCTCCACCTGAAATATCATAGGTCTCTAATCGGTCTCGATCGCAGGTGGCCTCGGCCTGCAGCGACCTGAAGCAGGACTTCAGTTCCCAGCCAGGACTGAAGTCAGACTGTGGCAGTGAAAGCGCCGAATCCTAAACACTAGACCAGTGACAGGACCCTGGCCTGTATGGCTTTGTAGAAAGTGAATTTTCACAAAGAGATGGAAAGTAGTGAAACAGGCAAAGTGTTTATTAAGGGAAAAAAGAGTCCGTGTGAATAGATGCGCACAGGCAGGCTCAGAGAAAGAGCCGTACCCTCCTGGTAGTTTGACTCACTTACAGGGGGCATTTCTTCCACGTTTCCTCTGGCCACCTTGTTTGCCTGGCTCTGAGTCTATAATTGGTTCAAATCAGGGTCCTCCCATGTATGTGCATGCATTTCTTAGCCAAGATGGGTTCTAGAGAAGAGGCCTATGAGTAGGTATCACCTACTATAGGGTGGCACCCACTCTCTTTTTGACCCTCCAGGGGCCTTTCTGTGCTGGTGTAGTCAGGAAGGTCTCCTTGACCTCAAGAATGAGAAATATGTGGTCTCTCTCTTATCGAGGCAGGACTCAGCTCCTCCTTGTTCCTGTCATTGCCTTTATCTTGGAGCATCTGTCCACATGGGGACAGACTCCAGCTGCTCAGTCTGAGGCCCATCTATCTCCCACCACAGTCTCAATTAATCAAGTTTAAGAGAGGTTCCCCTGGCCCATGCAGAATTTGTCTTTTAAATCATCAGAGAAAGTTAATCCCAACCAGACATTCTTTGGGGACATTTAATTCATGAGAGAGCCATATGGCTCCTTGCACTAATGGTAAAGGATGAGGGATATCCCAGCTTCATCAGCTCACTTTGGCTTGGCTCACCTCTCCCAGAACCCTGAGGGATGGACAGTACAGAAAAATCTTCCCCAGCTCATCCGAGAAATGGGGACGTGTTGAGCAGTGGTTCTCAGAATTGGGGTTCTCTGAATTTTGGAATGCAGTTCTGGAGACCATCAACATAGGATTGCCCATAGGTTTTTTCCGAGAAAGAATATTAAGAAAACAAGTACCATTAACTACAGTCATTTCCAAAAAGATAATTCAACACCCAGAATTGATCAGAGTCATCTCAAGAATGCACGGGTGGTTCTTTAATTTGAATACACTTTGCTTTGTGAAAAACTTTCTGCACTGGAACTTTATTCTTGTATTTTACCTTAGACCATTGAGACCTTTGCTGGTGACCAGCACCTCCCAAGGGTCAGTGTAAGAGCAAGTTCCCAGAGCCTAGGGAAGAGTTTCTGCTTCTTCCCTTGTCCCCCAGACCCTAGAGCCCCAGGCAAGGGAAACCACTCCCACTGGAGGAAAACATGGGCACGATGTTGCTGCCTTCTAAGCCGAAGCCTGGAATTTGTCTTTTCTATATACGAAACAGACATAAATGTGGCTTGTTAGAGTTGGAATATCAGGAGTAGTCAGGGAACACAATAAAGTTATATATTAAATAAGCTTCTCTAGACTGACCTGGGAAGTTAACCATTTATACAATTGTTTCTATTTTACACTGTGCTGTCCAAACAAGTGGCTTGGAAATGAACTTGGAACACAGTCTGATCAGAAGGCAGCCTATGTTCTTGTTGGCCTCCTGGTCCTTTTGGATTCAACATGCAGTGTTACTCTTGGTCCTGATCCCCAGATGCAAGTACGAACTGGCGATTAAGTGGCACCTTTTCGTTAATGAGCTTGGAGTACTTTCCGAAAGTGTGAGTGGTTGCCACCTCTGGGACAGCTGCCTGAAGGGTAGAAAGGACCCTGGCTGGGACTCGAAGCCCTGGGTTCTAGTCCCGAAGCTGCCTCGCATTAATGTAAGACTCTGGGCACGATGAGTGGCTGGGTTATACCTCTGAAGTCCTTCCATTGCCAGCCTTCTCTGATTTATGATTTTATGGCAAGCAGAGCACAGATGGTGACAGAATCTTTCCATAGCTCCTCTTTCTGGTCAAAAGGCAGTGGGACTAGTCCAACTGCTTTATTAGGATGTCTTTATTTTTTTATGACTTTTCCACCAAATGCCTTGCTTTCTTCAGTCGGCTTGGATTCTGGGGACACAGACTTGGCTATTACATCCACCAATGCGCTTGACAACAAGCAACAGAAGGTGTGGGAGTCAGGAGCTTTGGAAGTTCTCTAACTTGCAGTTCCTGCTGGGGTTTTGATTTAATGAACCTACTTCCGTATAATAAATCACTAACTATGGAACACAGACTGTGTTCCAAGTTCATTTCCAAGCCACTTGGAAGAGCCTCTTCCAAGAGGCTTCTCTTGCTTCTCGGTCTTTTCTTGTGTCTTTGTACCCAATCAGGCCAAAGAATGTCCTCTAGAAATTGGTCATTGCCCTGTCCTGAAGGTGCAAGATTGCTGGGTGTCACCCTGAGAAAGGGACCTCTCCTGTTAGATGTTCTGTGGTTCCAAGCCCACTGTAAGCTGTGCCTTTGACTTGGCAAAGAAAGCCATTGCTTGGGAAGCTATTTCTAGCCCAGCACAGCTGTTCACGGCTTAGGTTCAGCAAATGCCATCTTTTTTTGCAGACTCAGTCCCCAAACCCCCAGAGAATTATGACAATCCAAGTGTGTGACCTTAATGAGTGAATAGAGTGAGTCTGATGCTAAAGCTGAAACTTCAATACTTTGGCCACCTCATGCGACGAGTTGACTCACTGGAAAAGACTCTGATGCTGGGAAAAGTTGGGGGCGGGAGGAGAAGAGGATGACAGAGAATGAGATTGCTGGATGGCATCACTGACTCTGTGGACATGAGTTTGAGTGAACTCCGGGAGTTGGTGATGGACAGGGAGGCCTGGCATGCTGTGATTCATGGGGTCGCAAAGGGTCGGACACGACTGAGCGACTGAACTGAACTGAACTGAACTGAAGGTCTCTCAGATGTCACTCACTGGACATTTGATTACGTGCTCTGGTCTCTTACCTGACCTAAATGCAAAAATCCAAAGACAGTCTAAAACCCTGTAGGTGCTTGCTCTGGGTTTTCACTAGTGAAATCAAGGGATCAGATGAAAACAGTGATAGTAATAATGACAACAGTAGCAACTCTCACTTATTAAGTCCTTATTATACAGCAGGTAATATGCTAGGTGTACTTTATAAGACTATCGTGCCCACTTACAGATGAGGGAAAAGAGATCCTGCAACTTGCCAAAGAACTTGATAGCTAAGAAACAAGCCAGGAATTTAAACTCAGGTCCCTCCCGGAAGAAAGGTTCATCCCGTTCCACTCAGGTGCTCAGATTAAAATACTGATACAGAGACACGGGGACGGCGGCTTTGTGTAACTCCTGACCCCTTTCAGCTTACAGATCCTTGTCAAGGTTCTTTAACAGCTTGTCCTTAGTTCTGCTAAAACAGCAGCACCTCCCGGGCCTGTTCCCACCTGCACGGTGACAGAGCCTCCTCGTCATCTCCCCTCGTCTCTGAGAACACGGGAGTCATAGCACTGGAAGTTTTGGGCCCAGAGCTCAGGCCGCTGCTCGCGTTACTCTTCCTTCTCTCTGCTGGCCTTCTGATCAGCTGCCTGGTGCCCACTCTGCGACTTCCCCACCTGCCAAAGCTCCCAGTGGTGCGGAACCACCCGGGACCTCCAGGACATCTTGCAGCAGCCACCCTCCTTCTCCAGCTGCCCCTGGGCCTGGGACGTCTCTGCTCAGCCCCGGCCTCTGGTCAGTGGTGAGAGGACTCGGCCTTCTGCGTCCCACTCTTCTGTGCTTCCTTTGGCATCCGCGTGGAGGGGTGGGAAGATGCAGACCAGTCGCAGCCTTGTCTGGATCCTTACCTGGGATACAGTTCTTTCTGTCTCTCTGCATGGTCCTCCCCTCCAAGGCATGGTGGCCTCCAGGGCTGGATCCGAGTGGTTCACACAGCAGGTGCTGTGCCCAGTGGCCTGGGCCAGCACTCCCTCCTGTGCCGAAGGAAAGGGTTTCTCCCAGGCTGCTCTTCCCTGCTATTCAGCGCGCAGGTCTGTGTAGGAGTCCCTCGGCTCCTGGGCCCTTGGATGCCAGGAAATGTGGTCAGCGGGGGTGCAGTGAAAGTGAAAGTTAGTCACTCAGTCTTGGACTCTCTGCGACCCCATGGACTGTAGCCCGCCAGGCTCGTTTGTCCATGGGATTCTCCAGGCAAGAATACTGGAGTGGGTTGCCATTTCCTTCTCCAGGGGATCTTCCTGACCCAGGGATTGAACCGGGTCTCCTGCATTGCAGGCAGATGTTTTACCATCTGAGCCACCAGTGATACCTTCTAACACTGGGTGTCCAGGTGCCCGGAGAGGTGGTCAGGGGAGATGTGTGTTCGGGTGGGATAAGATGCTGAACCATCTATCTACCAACACGGTAGTCCTATTTTTCCTCTTTCCCTTCCTTCCTGTTCAAGCAGATAACAGCTGACTCTGTGTTCCTGCTTCACAGGAGGTTTGCGGCAGGGCATAAAGAAAAGACATTGCTTCAGGCTTTCGGAACAAAAGCCAAAGCCCTTGGCAGAGGAAGACTCAATTGAAAGAGAAAAGGGATGGCAGTGGGGAGGCAGATTGCACTGAACAGGGAAAGAAGAAGCAATTTCCCCAGACTCGGGCGATATTCTGTTCGCCTAGTAGGAAGTGAGGAGGGAGGTGACAGGGAGAAGGATAGTTAAGCTCTGCTTCCTGGGCAAGTGCCGTCAGCTGGGTACAGAGGTACTTGGGGGCAGAGTTAGGTGGGGAGGGAGTCACATGCAGCCAGAGGCACGGTGGGCAGGGGCAGGGGGCTGGCTCAGAGGTGGACCGTATAGATGAGGGCAGGTGGGCCCCACCCTAGAGGCCTTGGCGCTGCCTAACAGAAAGACTGGCACAAATAGTTGTAGGGAGGGGTCCGCAGGAAAGACTGGGGTTATGCATGTTCTGTTTGTTTAGTTTTTTTTTTTCCCCTTTGTTTTTTCTGCTAGCCAGGAGAAGTAAGAGCTTGGCATTGGAAATGTAGCCGTTAGAGAAAATGAAGCAAGTTATTCTTAAACTGAGAGTCGGTGGGCTGGATTGGAGCCCTCTCACCCATGTTTGCACCTCTTGTGTGAACCCAGGAGAGAAAAGGCGGTGCTCGTGGTCTGGCCCAGGCCTTTGGTGAGACTCAGACCTTCCGTCGTGGACCTGAGAATAGGTAGCCTTGCTTTCCTATTGTGCTTCCTTTTCCATTCCACCAATCATTAGGTGAAACAGTTTTAAGTGGAAAACACTCAGTAAACAGGACTGAGTTTTTCCAGGACATGAAACTTCAGAGGGATGTCACAAAATCACCTTTGGAGAAGTGGAGTGCTTGTGAGGCCAGGAAAACAAGAGTCCTTAAAGGAAAGTTCTTATCAAACATTGCAGAGTGCTGTATTTCCTGCCTTATAATTGTGATGAATGGTATGGCTTTGTTTTTAAACAACACCTAATCTTTAAAATAACTCTGCTGGGAAGCCTAGCATTTTTCCCCCAGAATACGTCCACTGTGTATATTAAACTGACTAAATATTCAGAAGAAGGAGTACAAACCAGGCCCAGGAGAGTCTATTGCTCAGTGTAAGTAGGAGGGAGGGAGATGTTACCAATACTGAAAATACACTAAAATTCTGATTAAAATACCAGATCCAAACCCATGCAAGTCTCTTAGGAACACTGACATTATTGAAAATAAAATGGAAAAAAGCGATTACTGACTGGCATCAGCATCTAATTGTTTAATGAACATAACATGGCCTGGATCCTATTACTAACGTTCCTCTCTTTCGACAAATGTCCCCTGATGAAGGAAAGTTCTTTTTTGGTTGCAGAGTGGCCTTCAGAAGTTGGACGCTCTGGGAGATGACAAACAGGCAACATCTTTTTCTTCTTGCTCCCGAGTCAAGTTCTGGCAGTTTTTGACAGGTCATAAACACACATGAAATGCTAAACTCAGTGGGCTGTTAGATGCTTTGCTTAAAGTTGAAAAACATTTTTTAAATAAAATTTCCTTATGTCTCCTTTTTTCCACACTCTCAACTCTGACATTCAAGTGTACTTCATGAACCGACATGTAATAACATTTGAAAACCAAATTCAGAAAACCCTCATGAATGCAGACTCCACTCTTAGAGAATCTGCAGAGAGTGAAGGTAAAGGGACTGTTGGGAATCTTCTTAGGGACAAAGAGATGAATACTGCCATCGATTGTTAAGAATGACGTTTATGTAACCAAGAGAAACGTTCGTGTCTGTTAGACATCACTAAGCATTTAGTTACTGGGAAGCCTGTCCTTGTTTTCGTTAGAATACTGGCATTCATCAGACCCTTCTGGAGAGGGTCTCATCCATTGGTTTCCCCGGTATCACTCTTCCTTGGGTTTCCAACTGGCTCTCAGAAGATATCTTCTCCAACTCTTCTGTAGGCTCTTCTTCCTTATTCCCCTTCTTAAATGCTGGAGTCACACGGGATTCCACCCATAGGCCCTTTTGTTCTTCTTCTCCACAAACTCACTGGGTAAAGGCAATCCAAAGGCTTCAATAATTCTTCAGAGACAACACTCCCGTTTATGGCTCCAGCCCTGACCTTTTAGTTGAGGTCCCTCCTGTGTCTGCTGTCTCTGAGGATGACCTCACAGTCTCCTTCAAGCCCAAGTTGCAAGCCTGGACATTGTCCTTAATTCCTCTATCCCCATCTATCATCACCCTAAACACACTTTAACCATCTACTCTGTCTCTTCCCCCTGTCACCAATTTATTCTTGCCAACATCATTTTGTGTCTGGATTTCTTTCACAATGTCCTAACTGGGATATCTCCTTCCAACATGTTCCCTCTTACTGGGACCACAAGGATTTTTCTAGAGTACACATCTGAATGTGACACTCGTCTGTTAAAAACCCTTGTCCAGGACTCTCATGGCCCTCAGCACAGAGTCCAGACTTTGTACGGGCAAACAAGGGCCTTCATGATGGAGACAACTTTCCCCTCTCAGGAAAATCTCCCCATCGTTGCACACCAGACTGAATGTACTATGTTGGCATTTTCTGTTCCCTCTGCTTAGGATAAATACCCTTTCCCCTCATGCCAGCTCTCTTCTGGATCTATGACGCCTTCTTTTGGCTGCGACATCACCTTTGCTGGGAAGCTTTCTCTGCCTTTTCAGTACTGCTTAAGGTACCTCTCCCAGGCACTCCTGTGTAATCCCCATGTCATGGCATGTAACTCACTGAACTGCAGTAGCACATTTTCCCCTCTGAACTGTAAATGCCTTCAAGGAGACAAGTATCTTGTTCATTATATCCCCAGTGATCATTTATTCCAGATGCTTGACAAATATTTGAAGCCTGAATGAATGCAGTTGCCTCAAAAATCTGTTCCTTAGTTTCTTGACTCTGAAGTCTGAGCAAGGAGAATCTCGTAATTAGCTCAGCTTGGGTCAGTTTCTGTCCCTGGTCCAATGAGCTGAGTTAGGGGTGTGAGGGCAGGGATGGAATCTCTTAGAAAGGAGTGTTAGGGTGAAAGCAGTGCTTACTAGAACTAGCATGTTCTAGCATGCTTACTAGAACTATACAAAGTCCTTCATCGAAATAATAAAACTACATTTTATTTAAAAAAATCACACTTTGTATATTTTTCAGTAAATCATCCGGCTTCCTCCCATTGGTCCACTATAAAGAAGTGAAACTGTTATTTTCATGATAACACATAAAATAAAAATTATAGTCACTTATAACTCAATACTAGCCACTCATCCATCCAATCATTCACAAATATTACTAAGAGCCCACTATGGGCTAAGCTCTCTGCTAGGTACTGGAAAAATAGTGGAAAATAAAACAAAGCCCTTGTTTTCAGTGGGTGTGTAAAAATAAAGACACATTTATAGAAATGAGTAGGGTGATGAGAGAAAGAATAATTGGGAGGGTTAGTTCATTTATTGGAGTCAAGGTATGCTTCTCAGAAAAAAAAAAAAAATTACATTCAAGCTAAGACCTGACTTCTTTGGAAAGAATGGCTAGGGATGCTGAGCTGAGGGAGGTGGGAAGGGCAAGAGCAGAATTAGAGATCTCCAAGGAAATATTATGACAGTCTTGGCAAAAGGCTGGGGCGATGGCAACTGGGACGGAAAGAACTAAATGATGGATTCAGGGCATTTTTGGAGGTTGAACTGTTTGCACTTCTGATAAGCTGGATGTGGACTTATCAGGAGTGACTCACAAAGAGATTCCAAGAATAACAGTTTGCGTAGAAATTAACTTAAGCACATGGACTCTGAAGCTGTATCATCTGAGTTTAAATCCCAGTTCCACTATTATTGAGCTGTGTGACCTTGGGAAAATTACTTAATCTCTCTGTACCTTCGTTTCATCATCAATGATGTAAGTGCTAATAATAATAGCTACCTTTCAGATTCATTAAAAGAAAGAGTTATATATAAAACATGTTTGGCATTGCCTGGCATGTGATTAGGTTTTCTTACAAACTAAGAAAGAGGTAAATTTTCAGGTCTCTGACTTTAAGCAATGGGGTAGTATGGGCAATGTTTATTGAGATGGGAAAGACTAGCAGAGGAAGAGGTTTTGGCAGAGTGAAGATCAGAGTTCAGGTTTAGATACAAGTTTGAGATTGCTGCACACCTCTTAGATCCCCTTTGTATAGGAGTCTGGTCTCACAGAAGATGCCTGAGCTGGAGACATCAGTCTGTGAGATGTCAGATTATAGGCAGGATTTGCAGACCAAAGATGGAAAAGACAAACAAGGGAAAGTGTTAAAGTGGGTGTGTGAAATGTAAAAACATAGCCAAGAACTAAGCCATGACAGCTCTCAAAGCTGAGTAGTGCCCAGTTGTGTCTGACTCTTTGTGACCCCATGGACTATAGCCCGCTAGGCTCCTCTGTCCATGAGGGATTCTCCAAGGCAAGAATACTGGAGTGGATTGCCATGCCCTCCTCCAGGGGATCTTCCCAATCCAGGGATCAAACCCAGGTCTCCTGCATTGCAGGTGGATTCTTTCCCGTCTGAGCCACCAGGGAAGCCCAAGCTGAGTAGAGAAGTCAAACATGACTTAGGTACAGTGCTGTTACACATGTGCACAAGCCAAGCAGAAGCAGAAACAGCTGGTAAAATATGAATATAAGGAATATGGAAACAAAGGACCTCTGCTGGGCTGCACCCCACAGGCCTGCCTGCAAGCCTTGTAAATGCCCATCCTCCAGGCTGAAGAAGGAGCCCAGAGCCAGCAGAGACACCAGTGGTTTAATGGAGAGGGGATCTTACATGTCTGAAAAAAAGGCACCCTAGGAAAAGGTGTACGTCAAGGTTGTATATTGTCACCTTGCTTATTTAACTTATATGCAGAGTACATCATGAGGAACGCTGGGCTGGAAGAAGCACAAGCTGGAATCAAGATTGCTGGGAGAAATATCAATAACCTCAGATATGCAGATGACACTACCCTTATGGCAGAAAGTGAAGAGGAACTCAAAAGCCTCTTGATGAAAGTGAAAGAGGAGAGTGAAAAGGTTGGCTTGAAGCTCAACATTCAGAAAACAAAGATCATGGCATCTGGTCCCATCACTTCATGGCAAATAGATGGAAAAACAGTGGAAACAGTGTCAGACTTTATTTTTTGGGGCTCCAAAATCACTGCAGATGCTGATTACAGCCATGAAATTAAAAGACACTTACTCCTTGGAAGGAAAGTTATGACCAACCTTGATAGTATATTAAAAAGCAGAGACATCACTTTGCCAACCAAGGTCCGTCTAGTCAAGGCAATGGTTTTTCCCGTGGTCATGTATGGATGTGAGAGTTGGACTGTGAAGACAGCTGATCGCCGAAGAATCGATGCTTTTGAACTGTGGTGTTGGAGAAGACTCTTGAGAGTCCCTTATACTGCAAGGAGATCCAACCAGTCCGTTCTAAAGGAGATCAATCCTGGATGTTCATTGGAGGGACTGATGCTAAAGCTGAAACTGCAATACTTTGGCCACCTCATGCGACGAGTTGACTCACTGGAAAAGACTCTGATGCTGGGAAAGGTTGGGGGCGGGAGGAGAAGGGGACGACGGAGAATGAGATGGCTGGATGGCATCACCGACTCTGTGGACATGAGTTTGAGTGTACTCCGGGAGTTGGTGATGGACAGGGAGGCCTGGCGTGCTGTGATTCATGGGGTCGCGGAAAGTCGGACACGACTGAGCAACTGAACTGAACTGAACCCCAGCAGACAGGATGTGGCAGTAATCTTTACTTCTTGGGGGGAGAAGAAAATGGCTATTATTTGCAGGGGGAATTGTCCTGGGGTTGGCTCATCAGTTACCAGGGCAACCGGCGGCTGGGCACATCCCTCACCGCCCCTCAGGTTAACCACCGTCACAAGGGCAGATGTTCCCTTTTAATAAACCAGCAGGTGGAGCTGTTCTGGCCCAAAGATAAGAATAGTCACTAGCTGGGGCAGGGGGTGGGTAAGCAGGCTCGGGTGAGAAGGGAGTAGGTGAAGCAGGGTCCGGTCGAGCAGATAACAAAGAGCAAGAGAACAGTCCTCGTGAGTGTCCTGACTGTGCACCCTCCCTCCCATTTCTTTTTTAATGGAGCCTAAAAACAGAATTCTCTGTTGAGTCTTGTTAGGTTGATTTTCTGGCCTCTGTGACTCACTGGAGCCTCTTCATCTGAAGATTTAAAAGACAGTATGGGGTTATTTGGAGATTTAGGGGGTTCGGTGGCTGGATTTTCCATAGTAAGGACAGAAGGTGGGACACAACTGAACTTGAACCAGACAATGAAATGCATTATAAGCTGTGTTGAGGAGCTTGAACATAACAGTTCAGGTCAGTCCCTCAGTCGTGTCGGACTCTTCATGACCCCATGCACTGCAGCACACCAGGCTTCCCTGTCCTTCACCATCTCCCTGAGCTTGCTCAAACTCATGTCCATCAAGTTGGTGATGCTATCCAACCATCTCATCCTCTGTTGTCCCCTTCTCCTCCTGCCCTCAGTCTTTCCCAGCATCAGGGTCTTTTCCAGTAAGTCAGTTCTTCGCATTAGGTGACCAAGTATTGGAGCTTCAGCTTCAGCATCAGTCCTTCCAATGAATATTCAGGACTGATTTCCTTTAGGATTGACTGGTTTGATCTCCTTGCAGTCCAAGGGACTCTTGAGTCTTCTCCAACACCACAAGGCACCATTAAAAGGTATTAAGCAAGGGTGAAGCATATTCTTTATGCATTTTAGAAAGATCACTCTTGAACACTGTGGAGAACAATTTGGAAAGGATCAAACCAGAAGGATGGGAGGCTGATGGTGTATCTGAAGCAGTGACCCAGGATGGCAGTGAACACTGTTCAGATTTCAGGGATAACCACAGTGAGAAACAGACAGGACTCAGTGAGTGACTAGATAGGGAAAGCAGTAACACCAGGGTTTCTGGTTTGTTTAGAGACTAGTCTGTGCCTTTAAAACACTACACTTTAAAAAAATAAAAAAGAAAAAACAAAAAAACACTACACTTTTCCTGAAACATACTTAGGCTTCACACAGCATTCTCAATGCTTTCTATAGCAATAACCCTTTAATTTTCAAATGTGTTCTCATC
Source organism: Moschus berezovskii (assembly GCF_049115385.1). Classification (NCBI taxonomy): domain Eukaryota; kingdom Metazoa; phylum Chordata; class Mammalia; order Artiodactyla; family Moschidae; genus Moschus; species Moschus berezovskii. The sequence goes on from NC_142468.1 coordinate 86,140,623, forward strand.
CTGTCCCCTGATGAATGCACAGTCATTAAGTAGCTCAAACAGAAAATAAAGATGCAGATTTACTTCATTTGGGCTCGGTTCTCTGGGCCCCAGGCCTAGACAGAGGAAACCAACTCTATTACCTAAACCACAGAAGCTGAAATCCTCTAGACAAAGAATACTCCAGTGATTGACTTGGTCTCTGCTTCCTCTGGCTTAACTAAGTATAAACATACTCATATGCTAGATCTTATTCACAAAAGAATTTTCCTCATCATTTCGAGAAAAAGCCCATGTTTTAAGCAGCAGTGTTTTTGTAATAAATAAAAAGTCCCTTGACAAACTCTATTAAACCCCATTTGAATCTCTGTTACTGGGGAAGGTTTCCTAATGACCTAGCTCAACACTGCTGGCTGCATGCTGACTTGATTTGCAGTTATACATAAATAGGTGGCTGCCTCCCTAGTGGTAGCTCAAGGACCCAAGGGAAGGCAGTTTTACCGCTAGATATCTTTCCCAGCTCTGTCATGCTGTTTACGATGATCCCAGTCATCATTTATTTCTTCTTACTCTTCCTAGTCCCTCTTGAACTAATTCCTATCCCCCAGTCCATGGACACTGCTCCTCAGGGTCATTTTGCTAAATCCAGCAGTCACGTGGTCCCTCTCCTACACAGTCTATCGCTCTAGTCGTTGTGTTTAATCTCTCCCTCTTCCTTCTTCAAGTGGCTTCAAGGACGTCACCTTCTTTTGATTTCCCTCCAGCTTTCCTCACTGCTTCTGTCCATGGTCTCTTGATGTTCAGCGTCCTGGTCTCAGTTCTTGGCCCTCTTCTCTTCTCTACAACTTAAACCCCTGATGATCTCATTTAGTCTCATGGTTTTAAATAACATCATCCTCATGACTCTTCATCTGTATCTCCTGAACTCCAAACTTGCATCTACAAAAGTGCTTACTCACCATCTCTACTTGGATGTGTAACAGATATCCCAAATTCAATATGACAAAAATGAAACTCCCAGTCTTCTCAAAATCTGTTCCTCTCAGAGTCTTTCCCATCTCAGTTGATGGCAACTCGATCCATCTGGTGCTCACGCCAAAATTCTTTAAGTCACTTTTCTCTTTTTCTTACAACCCACATCTAATCAGTCGAGAAATCTTGGTGGTACCCACAAAATACATTCAGAATCCAGCCTTTTCTTACCACTTGCACTGCTAGATTCTAATCCATCTGAGCCACTAGCATCTCTTGGCTAGATGGCTATAAAATGCTCCCAACGGTCTTTCTGCTCACACTCTTGTCAATCCTCAGCACCACAATTCAAGGAGTTCTTTTAAAAAGGAATCAGCGACATCACTTCTCTGCTCAGAGTAAAGGTAAAGGCTCACAGACACCCGTAGGCTCTTACTTGGTCTGCTCCCAGCCCGTATCTTCCGGGCTCCATCTCTGTCACTCTCTACCTGGCTCATGCTCTAGAGATGCTGGCCTCCTGCTGATTCTCAGACACGCCAGACAAAACTTCCCTTAGGAGCACTGCTCCACCTGTGCCCTCTGCTGGGGTGCTTTTCACCAGCTATCTAGGCCACCCAACACTTCATTCACGGCTTTGCTCATCTTCACAGTGAGCCGATGCCACCCTTTACTGCTGTCACTTGCCCTCAGTCCCAGCACTCCCAAGCCCCTTATCCTGCTTCACTTTCATTTTCCATAGCACTTACCACTTTCCACTACGTTATATACTCTGCTGTTCATTAGGTTCATTATTAATTGTCCCCCCTTCTAGAATGTAGAGCCGCGGCAGCAGAGATCTGTGTTTTGTTCACTGATGTATGCTCGGTTCTAGTAACAGTGCCTGGAATATAGGAGATACTCAGTAAATACTTGCTGAATAAGTGGATGAATTTTTTTAGCCTAAGGGCCTTCTGTTACAAAGCAACTGTGGCTGGGGATAGGTAACACATTCAGCTTCGAGCTTCCAGTATGAGCCATTAACATACATTACAAGAGAGGAGAGCAACTTCAAGAAATATGTCTTTGGCACCTCTCCTTTCCAGCTCCCTCCTTCAACAGATTCGCTGCACCGATGCTCTGCTCTTCTTTTCAGAGTGGGGAATGGATACATTAAGCATTACCTGCTCAGGGTTTGTCCTCCCTAGAATTACTTGGTCTTCTTTCTCATCTCCATGAAGTTCTCACTGTGGCCCAATTCCTTAAGTTTTTGTAACTGAAAACATCGAATGTGGTGGTTCCATTAAAAAAAAAAAAAGAGTTGGAAATTCCTGAAGGGGGCCAATATCACCAATATATCTGATTCAGTTTATTGACATATAGAGAAAATACAAATCATCACTAGATGTTTACAGCAAGAGAGAAGGATAAGGGCTAGTAGGGAACAGGCGGGCGACTCTGTGCTACTAAGGGTTAACATGTCGAGGTCACTGGAAGAGAGCGTGTAGGGGGCATGGCTGGAATGAACAGACGGCCTCATGGACTCACATCTTATTTTTCCTTAAACTGGATCCTGTACTAACTCACAAAGGTTTTATAGGGCCCCCTCACGCTGCTGGCAACTGGATAGCCTGGAGGGAGTTGTTCCAAGAATTCTTGGCAACACCTACTGAATGAGCAATGCCCAGGTAGGCGGATGGCAAGTGATCTTTCCTATTAGGGCTTTTCCTAAGATTCCAGACCACTTCCACAGTCTTCTCTATACTGATAATACTCTAAGAGTCACTAGGATCAACTAGAAGAGAGGCTGAGCTTTCGTGTCATTAGGGACTGAGTTAATCTTCAAATCTCTGTTTCTTACCTCGCACTGAGTTGCTTAACCTTAGTCAAAAGGAAATCAGTGTGTAAAGAGCCACATCATAGTACTGGGCATGGCACAGGACACTTTTAGTTCCTGCTTCCTACTTCTCTTGTTTTCCTCTAGCCTCTCTGCACCGCCCCCAACCTCCTTTGAGATGACTGTTTTCCGTGTTTGTCACTTTCATGGCATATCTGTATTTCTTCTTATTTGGCCCCAGATGTCAGATTGGCTTGCATTACTCCAGACTGAATCATTTGATTTCCTGTCCATGTTCCTAACCTTTCCAGCTCCTTTTGTATCATTTCTCAGTCATTCCTGATGTTTACAATACCTCTCAATTTAAAGCCATCTGCAAATCTCATTAGCGAACCACTAACTCTCTCTCCCATGATCCCAGGGCGTGTTGGACAAAACAAAACCTGACACCAATTCACCTCCTTCCTTTGGAGGCACCAGAGCTCGGGATCACTTTAACTTATTACCATTTTACAATATGATCATATCGTTATTGCATATTTACTCCTGCTGCTGCTGCTAAGTCACTTCAGTCGTGTCCGACTCTGTGTGACCCCATAGACGGAAGCCCACCAGGCTCCCCCATCCCTGGGATTCTCCAGGCAAGAACACTGGAGTGGGTTGCCATTGCCTTCTCCAATATTTACTCCTAGTCTAGGCAAATCTGATAAACAAAAATCAGAATTAATCATTTTTTAAAATTAAGGTTTTCACTTTTCAGAATTTTAATATTATTATAAATAATTATGAGTAATATAACAACTAATATTATGTTTTATATTATATAAATATTTGTATTTATAATATAATAAATTATACAATTTATAATCTTTATTTTATAATATAAATTATAATAATATAACTCATTATAATTAAGGTGACTCTTTAACTAGTCACGTTTCTTAGTGTACTTAAAATATGTACCCATTAGCTCACACACACACACACAAAAACCCTCAATTTTTCAAGACTACATACTTAAAGGTATTTAATGTCTTTATAAGCAATTATTTCTTATGTATCTTTGAGAATAAAACCTAAATTCTTCCATTTTAATAGTAAGCTTTTGAATAAGTTTTCTCACTGCTGATTCATTGGCTCTTGGCTTCGACTTTTCTCACTCTTTTTCCTGATATACTCAAAATGTTTTCAAATCCCAGCTATTCCTCCTTCCTCAAGAACTTTTTGAGCTCCTTCTCTGCTCCAAGCACTGTACTAGGTGCTGGGATAAAGAAAGAAGTCTCTATCCTCTGGGAGCTCTTAATCCAGGAAATCATGTGGAAGGAAAGACTATTGCTGCACACCTGCTGTATCCTGGATCTGCCGTGTGTTACTGCATTGAGACCACATGGAAACCCCAGCTTCCAGTGGAGGAGCCAGGGTTTCAGAGAAGTGAAGTGATTTTCCTTTTAGGCAGAATATGAATAGACCACTTACAGAAGAAATACAAATGGACTGCAGACATATGGGGAAAATATACACCTTTACTAGTTATCAAGGCAATACATATTAAATAAACAAACACACTACTTCTTACCGATCAGACTGATGAGCAGATAAAGACCTCTGAGCTGGTGGGGTTGAGTAGAACAGGTTCTCCTACACGGGGCACCAGAGACTATAAAGCGGCACATCTTCCTGAGAAATAACTGCATAACTATTCCTCCTTCCTCAAGAACGTTTTGAGCTCCTTCTCTGCTCCAAGCATTGTACTACGTGCTGGGATAAATAAATAAAGAAGTCTCTATCCTCTGGGTGCTCTTAATCCAGGAAATTACGTGGAAGGAAAGACTATTGCTGTAAACCTGCTGTATCCTGGATCTTGTTTACATTAGGGTAAACAAGAGGAGTTTACCCTAATGTTAATCACAAGGGTGTGAAATAGACAATGTAACATCTTACACTGAAATTGCACACACCCTTTAAAAATTATATAGAATATGTAATAACCTACAAGATTTTCTGAACATTAAGTGAAAAAGCACACTCTGAATAGTATAACTATATTCTATAGGATTATAGCATACAGAATTGTGTGTGTGTGTAAAAAACAAAAGACCGAAAGACTAGACACCAATATGGTAACAGGTTATTCATAACAGGTGGAATGGGGCTCTGTTTATTGGTAGCGTCTAAATTTTAATATATATATTAAAAAAAACCAAACATATAAAAACGTTCATACATCCAGATTTAGTTATTCCATTGCATTGTAATGAATAGTAAAAATAAAAAATTAAGTGACCTGCTTAAAATCCCTAGTTTGGTGTGCTGTTAAGCCAGACTTTCTAACTCTAAAATCCACTGTCTTTCTACTTGCATTCCCCTTTCTCCCCACATCATAGTTAGAGTTTCTTTCTCTTTGGTTCTTTTTCCTCTCACTTTCTTCATCTACTGTATCCCTTCCCACCCTTTTCTCAGCCATTTTATCAGTAGTCATGCTGTGAACTGGATATTATGTGTAATATAAAACGCAAACCATGTTCCTTGGTGAAAAAGGCAAATCCCCACTCATGGAGAGAACTGGGACAACACATCAGAACAGGCACAGTCTGACAGCCCTCAAATAAGTCAGCTTGCTTCTTGCATTTAAAATAAAACTGAAATCTGTTTGGTCTTAAGTGTGATATTTGGAAAGCGTCATGCTTCCTTCTATACCGAAAGATTTCTTACTTTCTCAAAATGTAAATTATTGAAAAGACCACCTGCCCCAAACTCAGATCTGAAACACCAATCCCTAATTTTATTTATAAATGTCAAGATTTCCCTATTTTCACTCACTTACTCAAAAAGCAGGATAAATATCATAGCCTCTCTCTTACTTGGTAAAGCACAACATTTGGGGCCTCGAGTTGGCTGTGCTAGAAATTAGAAATGTCTTTGATGATGCACAGCTGTCTTCATTTCTTAATCACAGATGTCTAAAGCATTCCAGGAAGCTGACTAATGTACCTGGAGAAATGTACTGTTTTCTCATCCTTTTCCCTGAAATTCCTGTCAGATCAAGAAGGGATGAGTATCCCCTTTGCTTTACAACTAGGAACGTAACTAGGAACTTGTCCTTGAGTAGGACAAGTCCTTACATTTTCCACCACCATTTCCTTCCTGTTCTCATATACACTTGTCTCAAATGTGTGGGCAGTACTCAGGGATCTTAGTGCTTTCCCCTTTATCTCAGTCTCCTTAGGACAAGATTCCAGTGTGGCAAAACTTACATCAGGAGCTGCTATCAGTGCCAAAAGAAAACCAGACTGTTTACAGTGCAGCCTGCTGTCCAGCAAGGGGCGTCACACCGTAATAGTCATCCAGGAGATCTGATCACCCGAAACTGTCCCAGGCCAGAGTCAAGGCTCCGAGCTGAGCAACTAAGAACCAACATTTCTGAAGGTCTTTGGTGAAAGGTTTTCAGGTTTGTGACTCAAAGAGTTGTCTTTCCCCCAAAGAATTCTATTATCCCACCAATACCCACTCTTCTTTCCTGCTCTCTTGTGGAAAGCAGGTGATTGTTACTAACCACCTCAATCCACCCACGGATGAATTGAAACCCAAAGTTCATCTGAAACCCAAAGTTCATATGCAATTAAGGCTTGTGTTCTTTGGGACAGAAGTATCAACAAAGATGTAGTTGGCTTTCCATATGAAATACATACCTAACAGCTCTACTTGGAAGGCTGATGCATTTTACTACATATAAATTATACCTCAATTAAAAATAAAACAAAATAAAACTCTATTAACAGACTCAACCCCTCAGGGAATCTGCTCATACTAGACTAACAGCTCTCATGGGGTTTTCTAAACCTCCATATCCTGCCCCATTATTTTTTCCCCAAAAAAGCAGCAAAAAAATATGAATATCTTCCCCTTTAACTACAATTATTTTTCTCAGTGTATGTCTTCCATCCAATTATGTGGAGTATCACTGGACTTCCTAGGTGAGCAAAAGATAAAATTTTAAAGCAACTTACAGAGCTGAAGGGATGAGCTAACTGTAGCCCTGAGAAGTTGAGTGAGCTCTCTGAGGTCACACACATACCATGGCCTAGGAGCAGGCACCTACCCTCCTTGAGCACAGGCTGGGAAAAGCACAAATGACCTCAATGCATCATTTTAAGAATGGGCATTTTAAAAAGAGCAACACTCTACGTAGCTCAGTCCCAGCACAGAACTATTTTCAACCACCCCAAAATTCTTCCCAATGAAATACTCACCTCAAAGAATAAATAACATTAAACCAAGAGTTAATAAACATTCAAGCAACTTGAAATTTTATTTTGAAAATAGCTATTTTGATATAATATCCAGTTTCTCATGTATTAGAATAAATTCTTTACAACATTGATCATCATCACCACTTCTGGGTATTTGTACATAATCTCTGAGTAAAATATATTCACACTAGGCAAGGCTAGAATATTGAAACTATGACAAACAATGCTTATCTTAAGTTTGTTAATAACAAAACTATAGTAGTTGTACACTAGAACAGATGTTTCAAATGTTTGCCATTCAAAGATAAGCTTGGTGAAACAAAACCAATATAAGTATACATAAATTTCTTGTCTTCTTTGCTATCAGTCTTTCAGAAAGCTGAAGTTCCATTACAAACACTTCAAATTTCCACTTCAGAGTGAGCAGAAAAATGAGAAGACATTATTTCCTATTTTACAAAATAGAACACCAAGTCAGAAGAAGAATAAAGCTCATCTTTATGCAATTAACATAAAAGCTTGAGTACACCGATCCTTCTCCAAGAAATAGAGACGCCAGCCCTGCAAGACAGGCAGCCAACAGGCCAAAGAATGGATGGCCAGCACACAGCCTTCTCTACTCTGCATGACTTACTCAGGACTGATGCAAACTCTGTCAAGTCATTTTTTTCTAGACTTCCAAGGATCTTGGGTATGTAAACTCAATGATTAAAAGGCATTTTTCTGAATTTGCAAAAGGAAATCTGAATAATCAGAACAAAGATCCAATTGCTTTGCACATGCATAGATGTTCACCATTACACTCAAATCCAGTGGCAGGCTTTTTATCAAATTCATATCCAAAGCACGGAGTTCCAAATATGCAACCATGTACACTGCAGAAAACAAAGAGACTCCTTACAATGAGTAGACTGATTTTGTACTCTGAGATGAAATCAGACATATTTAGTCCTCTAAGAAGGTCTAGTGAGGCTTAAACTGGGGGTGGGGGTGGGGTCGGATATAGAAACTGCTCAGAAAAAAAGCTGTAAACACTCATCCTTGAAAAAGCGTACACAAACATGCAATCCTTGTCTAGACAATGTCTTCAGTAACAGAACCTGAAAATATTAAACTTTCTTTGCTTTTGTCACTGAAGCAAATGTAAACTTTCTACGACACTATGTGTGTATGCATATATATATGTATAAAATAACCAGCTCGTATGTGCCTTTAATGCTATAAATACTCATTGCCTTTTTGGTACTTTTAAAGCAGAGCCAAAATCAGTTTGGAAATTTGTTCTGGATTCCCAAGTTGGTTCCCTATGACTTGTAGATGCCTAAGAAGTGGCTGGTTCTCTGAAACTGCCAGTTCACACCCCTGTGCAGCTGTTCCAAGCTAACTGGGATTCCAGGGAAAGTGACTGGACTGACCACAGGCCTCACAGGTGCCTAAACAGCAACTTATTGAAACCTGAAGCCACTTCTCAGTCAACTCTATGGTCCAAGGGAGTGCTAACCTGTCTCTTCCCATTTTCCCACCACTCACTAGAGGGGCAGCCAACAGCTGGAAGCCTTTGCAATGAGTACAAACAAGCAGAAACACTCACAGGGCAGCATTTCTCTTAAGTGTATTTCTCAGAACACAAGTCCCACATGACACTTACTTTAAAAAAAGTCCACATAAAAATAGGAAAATGGTGTGTAAAATACGGGTCCTCATTGGAGTTTGAAACCACCAACAGCACATCGAAGGTTCTGAGAAGCCTACAGTAACTTCACTTTGTCTAATCCAGAATTTTCCAAACCTATTTGGCCAAAGACCTCTCGTTTCATACAATAACAATATATTCTGCCAAAATATATCTTAAACTGCTTCTCCAAAGAACTAAAATATAGTTTTTTAAAAAATCTTACAAGATAATTTCAAATTAAGAATAATGAGGATATAAAAACACTTATTTTCCTGCATTTTTTAAAGGAACTATTTGCTCTGCTTTGAACAGTCTTTTATTATAACATTTCACTCTCTATTTATAAATATCCAACTCAGAGTAACCGTTTCTTATATCACTGTTCAAGAATGTTAGTTCTCATCAGTAATCATTGGCCTCCTCATCAGGACAAAAAATTTTTGTATGCTTTCTGATTCTAAGAATACCTCTCCACCTCAATCACAATAATTTTAAGTCTAGGGCAGGTAATCTGGGGTTTAAACAAACATTATATCCCAACATGAGTTTTGGGATAAATAATTTTACAAATGCTTAAAAAAACAAAAAAAAAGCACATCACTCTATGTCTCCATGTACACCCGGGGCAGATTCATGTCAATGTATGGCAAAACCAACCAATAAAATATTGTAAAATAATTAGCCTCCAATAAAAAAATAAATAAAAAGAAAATCAACATTTTGAAGATTTAATTACGCTTCAATTAAACTTTTGAGACTAGGATTACTGACCTTTGGTTCACGTAATTAACAGATTTCTTAATAATCTAGTAATTTCTTAGGAAATATGAAAACATTGAAAAGTAAATGCAAATTACACAAAGCTAAACAAGAGAAAAGACAAAAAATAATTCTAAGTGCCAACAACATATACAGAATACCATCATTACAATCCAAATATGCTATGTGGCTCTGCTCAGGATTTGAATTAGATAAATAACTAAACCAAAACAAAGTCAATCACTAAATCCTTGTAAGCCTAAAACAAAAAACACTGACAGACACTACACTTTGTTCATCAGAGCATGGTCCTAGTGTTGCTAGCGAGAAAACACCTGCAAAATAAAAGATTATTTATTTATGGAGGAGCTTTTTTCAAAATATTTTAAACCCAGGTACCATAGGGAGAAAAGATATAAACATAAAGATCATAGAAGGGGTTCTTGGTTTTAGCTTGTTTAATCTTTGCTGATAAGGCAAACCAAATCTTTAGATAATCATATGTTATAAAGTTGAATTTGTTTTTATCTTTAAACTTGGAATGAAATAAATTAATTTATATTATGCATTTATTCATCTGGAACTGAATACTGAATACTATGTCTGAAGCATTAACTTGTAAATCAGTTTATCTAAAGATAAATTCACTCTATTGAATTTACTTTTAAAAAACCCTTTTATTCTGAAATAATTAGACTCACAAAAAGAAGTTGCAAAAATAGTACAGAGAAAGCCTATGTAACCATCCCTCAGCTTCTTGTCTTCACATGTAAGCACTTGTATTTTGGTTTTAGAGGGATACAATTTTTGACAGCTTATGAAAAAAATCTAATAACCTGGTAAATAACTATTCCTGGAAGAGGCTCTAAGAAAACTACTGCTGACTTCAAATGCCACTTTTATCACATGATACCACCTTTAAAAATTGGTTTTCTGAGATACTATCACTGTTACCAATTTCTGCCTCTTTTGATGTCTAGTTTTTTCCATTTTGGTAGACTTCTGAGAACTGTACCTTAGCTCTGATTGAAATAAGCTTTCCCATTCTTTTAAGTTAATGTATCTTGCCATAGTAAATGAATAGAAATTACAAATAGAAATCAAAATTCTTTGATTTAATGTAAAATCTCTAGTACTCAAAAACATATCTAGGTTTAAATTTGATTCATTTGCCAGTACCAAACTTTTAGGGGAAAAAAACATTGTGTAGGAATGACTATCCTTAAAGGTCTTTTGTAGTTTCTTTGGTGTTATGAGAATGGTCAATCTTATGGACGACCGATGACAGTTTGCGGATGAAAGATCTTTATCTTATGGGAATTATCTGACCAATTTTCTCATCCTATACTGCCAAGAAACATAAACACCAACACAGTCCTTTTTATCATATTATCCTCTACCACAGTGTTTTAAGATTGTGGATCATTTATCTCAGCAAACTCGAACTTTTTCCAAAGCATATTCTGACAGCTTGATCACAAGCTCTCTATCGAGTCCTGAAAGTTGTTCCTTTCCAAGAGCTTCCTATATATGTGGCCGATGCCTGGAGTGGTTTGTGCTCAGTGATAGCTTCCTAGCATCTCATTAGCTTTTACCAAAAAAGCACAACTAAGTAACCCAGTGTATAAATTCTCACTTATCTAACTCATACTTCGCCTCTTAGCAAAGATAGTCTGGAAGTATCATGGCCTACACGGCACACAGCTAAAGGCAGTTCAAAGCAGGAATGACTGAAAGGAAATAAAATCATATTTACAGTCATCTTTTCTACTAAAAAAAGGACAAAACTTGCTATTCCAGAATGATACCTTTTGATTCAACTTTCAACACATCAAACATTACAATATGCTTATTGGCTGCAACTTTATGTCATAAGAACACAATACCCCACATTCTTATAAAAACATAAACACATTTTTCTTACTCATAGACATTAGTCACTTTATTGACAGAAAGCTTTACATAACCCCGTATTATTCTTTGATTTTGTCCATAGGGCAACTTGGGAGTTAAATTTACCATTCAATTTTAGAGTTAGCATAGTTAGGGTTGGGTTAGTATAGTTCTACCTCCTACAAATTTTTTATTTTTCCAAAACCCAATTTTAGCTGTCCTATCTTACATATGTTTAACAATTGTAAGTCACTTCAATTGCTTTTTGAAAGCTTCAATAGAAATCATAATTGAAAATGATTAACCACTAAAGCATAAACAGATGTCTGATTAATGTGCTAACCACCTTTCTTCAGTATACATTAATCCCAGAAGATAATAAAGTCCTACAGTCATGATTTCCAACATATAATATTCATACAGATTTCTGACTGCTGGAATCTTAATAGAAGACTAACACACACCACCACACAAACACACACACACACACACACACACACACACACACACCCTCTCTACAGATTTCCGACTGCTGGACTCTAACAGAAGACTAATAACATAAAACACGCACACACACCCTCCCCTGCCCCCACCCACTCTCCCACCTGTTGCAGAAGTAATGTGAAACAGATGAGTGACTTTCTCTCAATGTATCCAAACAGACAACCAATGAAGATTACCTTGTGTCTCATTAAAACTTTCAAGAAAAAATATTTATGATGACTTAAAGACTCCTATATAAATAGCTACCTAATACAGAACAAATTGAGAGGATGCAGGTCAAACACTACTGAGCTCCACTCGGCTCAAATTAGACAAGTCTACTGACTCCAAAGCTGTTTTCCTAACATGGGGGTTTCAGCAGGATGAGATAAGATTTGCTGAGCACCATAGTAATCTTTTAAGACACTAATCAAAAACATGGTCCTATATTTAAAAAACCCCAGAAGTGATTTTAAGAAGGCAGAAGCACCTCAGCCACTAAAATAAGCAAGATTCAAAGTAAAATTACCCACACAGCAACTCTTTTAACAGTTCAGCAACCAATAAATGGAAAATGTTCCTTAAAATATGCTATTTCCGATTATTCCAAAGAATCCTTCAACTGGAGTTAAGCTCTATGGAAAGTAATTAGTTGTCATAAAGCTTCTGACCACGTGGTATGTTTCTTAGGAAAGAACACTGGTCTGAGCCAAGCATGGTGAACTTGAACCAGATACACAGTAGGTGCTTTCAGTTCTGTGGCGGTGGGCTCCTCCTGAGTAGTGTCTAACAATTGAGCAAGTGTCGTAAGACTTTCTTTACAGCCTAATATAAAAGTGATGCTAACATTCAGCTCTCCTGAAATCAATCCAAGAAAGAGATGACTAGTGTTAAAGATGTACTACAAATACACAGGCCTAAAGCTTCAATTACTCTTGCCTGGAAAATCCCATGTGGAGGAGCCTGGTGGGCTGCAGTCCATGGGGTTGCTAAGAGTCGGACATGACTAAGCGACTTCACTTTCACTTTTCACTTTCATGCACTGGAGTAGGAAATGGCAACCCATTCCAGTGTTCTTGCCTTGAGTATCCCAGGGACGGGGGAGCCTGGTGGGCTGCCGTCTATGGGGTCACACAGAGTCGGACACGACTGAAGCGACTTAGTAGCAGCAGCAGCAAAGCTTCAATAAATTAAAACAGCCCTTGCTAACCTATACTGAACACATCATCAAATACTATTATACTGAAGTACATATAGTCAGACAAATATTAATATATTATCATCTTTAATATTTATATATATGGTACTAACTCCCCCAAAGGTTAGACTTGTGAGATAATTAAGAAACACATTCCTTGCTGTTTTTTAACATTAAATACAGGTTTTCTATTAAAGAGAATATTAGAATAATATTTTTTTCCTGGTGTCTAAAATAGGCATCAGATTTCTAAACAGAAGAGAAAAGGCCTTAGGCAAAGAGCCACATATTAAATATTCGGACTGGTCCAAGGATACTAAATTAATAAATTAACTTGAATAAATTAAGTGTGCACATTCAGAACAGAAGTGGAGCTTTGGGCCAGCAACATGTGAACCAAAGGCAAAAATCTGCCAAGGTTAAGGCTGGTTTTTATATACAGTACAATGTATTTTCTTTCCCCCCCAAGTTCATTTAGCATTCACGCTGACGTTATTTAAAGTGCATTGCCAAGCTAAAACAGAAGCTTCCTAACGAAAAAAAATTGCTGTCATAGAAAGTTTCTTTTGTTTTAGAGTCTTCCTTCTACCTATTTTTAGCATTTTCTTTTTGCCTTTCACACACTTAGTGTAAGAGATTTCTGCAACAACCACATGACTTTGGACACAAAGCAGGGCTGTCAGGGTGACAGTCGTTGTAAGGAATTACTTTCTTCTTCTGCTGGAGTCAATTTAAGTGTTGGCAGTTTCCGAGGAGGAAGCTGAGGGCTTTGGCGAAGATTGTCATCCATCTGTGGAAAAGTACAAAAGGTACATCTGACTAATAGCTATGGTACCGCTAATATGGACTGTGGCGTCCCCATCCAAACTATAGCCTAGAAGAGTACAGAACCTTATGTCTCTAGCACTGCTAGAGAACTCTCTTTCTTGCAAATAATCTCTAAAGAATTCTAAACATCAAACCTAAATACTGGCTGATTTAGTACATGTATGGGGTTTCCCTTGTGGCTCAGCTGGTAAATAATCCACCTGCAGTGTGGAAGACCTGGGTTTGATCCCTGGGTTGGGAAGATCCCTGGAGAAGGGAAAGGTTACCCACTCTAGTATTCTGGCCTGGAGAATTCCATGGACTGTAGTCTATGGGGTTGCAAAAAGTCGGACACGACTGAGCGACTTTCACTTAGTATATGTATAAAAGCAGTATGGCTCATTCTTGATGTCTTCACAAAATTACAGCAGTGCCACAAAATGAACAGTCTACTGAATTCAACCACAGTACAACTTGGTTTAAGAAACCTTCTAATACTAAGTGTAAAAGCAACACTTCTGTTAGACTGCTTTCCACAGGCTACCAAGTATATTCTCATTTGAGCTTCCCAAGACAACTATAAAGAAAAAAAGACAATCATTCTCTATTTTACAGATTAGCAAAAGGAAGCTCAGAAAGGTTATCAGATTTGCATTAGCAAAGCCAGCATTAGAGCTGAGATGTGAACCCTGGTCTTATTCTAACACTATTGTTCTTTCAACTATACCTCAAGTCTCAATAAAAATGACCTGTACCCTACTCAAAAAGATCACCTCTTTTAGGATCTGAGTATTTAGACCAAGGAAGGCTAGGAAAAAACAGAAGGATAAATACCTTAGACCTCATCCAGAGGCACTGCAAACAATGGATCAGTTCTAAGTCTAGAGAAACAAAGTAACGTGGAGCACATTTAGAAAATGTCCAAGAGTTTCAGGGGTACATTAACATTCCTGAAAACATCCAGAAAGGGGTTATTTAGATCTGAGTCAGACTCTAGAAAACTACCTTTAACCAGGGTACCCCAAAACCAGAGTTCAAGGTCCTGGTGTTAAGCTACTTCATAAAAGTCTTGAAAGCAGCTGCCATCGATGACCCAAAACCAAGAGAATACAGCGTATTATCACCTAGCTGGTAGACAGGCTTTTTAAAAGAGTTTTAACATGTGTAGCGCAAAACTCTCTCCTTTCAAGATGCTTTTATAAAGCACCAAGGAAATGCTTCAGCAGAGGTACATGGGGTATATGATCAAAGGAAAAGAATAAAAGATGAACTCAGTTTTCCAATGGACAAGAGTATTTTCAGTGAACTATCTGAATCAGCTGTGTTAAGATGCCTTGTTTTTCTTGCAAGAACTAAGCTCCTCAAACATAACTCTCTTTTTTTTAAGCTCTAGATTTTCTGTGTAAATGCTGAACAGTGGTAGTCAAGAGAATCTGTTGTTCTATTCTCTTGTAGCAAACAGTGATCTGGACTAAAGAGCAGATGGGAAGTGGAGTGGGGAGAGGCGCTGACACAGGGTCAGGAGACTCTCATATAGAGATGATGCTAAAGTGAACGGCACAGAAGTGGTGGCAGGGCCTCTTGGTTTCACTTTCTGCAAATGTAGGTCTGAAATGAATGTGCCACAGATGGAAATGAAAACTACACTGGATAGTCTTCATCCAGCAGAAGAGTATCTACAACAGTCTGAATACTTTTTCCCTTATCCACACTTAACTCTTGGTATATTTCCTCTCATGAGATTTACTGCGTTGGGCTAAGAATTAAGACAAACTTGGCTTTCATTCAGCTTACCGAAACTTTAACAAGAGGCACATAAGTAAGAAGTTAAGTGTTAGTCGCTCAGTTGTGTCTGATTCTTTGCAACCCTGTGGACTGTAGCCCATCAGGATCCTCTGCTCATGGGATTCTCCAGGCAAGAATCCTGGAGTGGGTAGCCATTCTCTTCTCCAGGGGATCATGAAGTGAAGTGAAGTGAAGTGAAAGTCGCTCAGTCACGTCTGACTCTTTGCGACCCCATGGACTACACAGTGCATGGAATTCTCCAGGCCAGAATCCTGGAGTGGGCAGCCTTTCCCTTCTCCAGGGGACCTTCCCAACAAAGGGATTGAACCTAGTCTCCTACATTGCAGGCGGATTCTTTACCAGCTGAGCCACAAGAGAAGCCCAAGAATATACCATAAAAAGAAATAAAATGGTCATTCTAGAGAGTGGCAGATGTAAACCTGGCTATTACCACCAGTAGTAATGGATACATAACTTCATTCATGAGTTACACTGCTGACTAACTACAAAGCCCATCGGTTCAGTTCAGTTGCTCAGTCGTGTCCGACTCTTTGCGACCCCATGGGAATCACAGCACGCCAGGCCTCCCTGTCCATGGAATCTAATTACTGGGGTTCAGATTCTCTCTCAACTTCTTGCCAGCTGAATGACCTCGGGCAGATGATGTTATAAGCTACCCTTGCAGCTTCAGTTACCTCATCTGTAAAACGGGGATAACAGAGTACCTGCACACACAGGGCTGCTGTGAGATTAAGTGAGAAAACTCACATACAGCTCACATGATACAGTGCCTGCTGCTCAATCCCTGAAACCTCCAGTCAGTGTTATTAGGCCATAATGACCCCTTAGTTTGTGAAAGAATGAAGCATTATCCATTTGTACAAGAAAAAAGCAAGTTTATCAAACACTTGAGGAAAAAACTGTATAACTCTCTTTTTCCACCTAGAATCACCCTTGAAATTTCCATTGCTGGTTCCCTCCCCTGCCCAATCCCTCAATATTTCTCTCAACAAATGCATACTCCCTAAGTGGCAAATATCCACACTAGCCAAAAACTGTAAACAACATTTAGAACAGAGGATAGGAAGGAGAAAAAATAAAAACACATTTATGTGAAAGAAAGAAAAAGACACCATGGTGCTATTAGTAAGGAAGAATAAGCACAGGAGCGCACAATCAAGAAACGCTAACCCTAAGAGACGGAAAGGAGCAGACAAGCAAGCAAGAAGTGTTTTCTATTTCTTTCTCTCTCCCCCTCTTTTTTTAAAGCCAAAGTCTCCTAACTTGAAAAGTACTGCTAATTGTGTGGGAGAAGTAAACCCAATGCTATTATCAGATCTTTCCCTCAATCAGTCCCTCACCGGCCTTCAAAACACTGTATTTTGTACTGCTTTAGTAAATGTATATTTAAACAACTTTCTGGAAAAAAATAAACTTAAAAAAATAAAGAAAAGGGTAAAGGTAATGCATAACCCAAATTACAATATTAACTGCAGAAAGGAAAATGCTGAACTAGTACAAAATAACGATTGAAGTAAACGTGACCTTTTCAATCAAGTTGGATTCCTTATTTACAAGTTGTGTCAGTTTCTGTAGATTTGCATCTACTGTTTCTTGTCCAGCAGGAGAGATGCCTAAGAAGCCAGGACAGAAATCAGAAAGAGGAAATTTTGAAAGCCTTACAAAAGCTGTTTAGATTCAAAGAATACTGAGTCTATCCACCCTCTAAGTGCTCCATCCCACACCCACCTCCCCAAAAAGGCAAAGTGAAAAACCATTCTCAGTTCAAAGGCAAACTTAAGAGATACAGTAATGCTACAAAACCAAACCCTAAGCCAAAGGACTAAATTTGTCCTTAAGGAGACCCAGTTAGCCAAGTGTTAGGCAGACAGCCAAGGTCATTAATAAGAGCACAGCAGTCCTCACTGCCTTCTCAAATTTGCCTTGTACCTTTTCCCCACCCATTACAAACAAGTCTTTAGTTACAACTACTGCATTTGAAGAGCTTTCTAAGGGCCAAACAAGTATCCATGCCTCCAAAGTACTTGAATGGACTTTTAAAAAATACAGTTTTCTGGGATCTATTCCAGGAATGGATTCTATTCTAATTCAGTGAATCTGGTACAGGACTTAAGATTTTGTATTTGTTCTGTGGTCAGGTTTGCTAACCACTGCTCCCAAGTAACAAGGTTGAAAATTACTCAGTTACATGACTTCCAAACTACTAACCCTTCCCTTGTTACATACAAGTGTATTATATAAAAAACACATAACCCACTATATAAAAAAGTAAACTGTTCCTAAGCCAATGGTCCTTATGACTTCTATTTCTTAAAAGGACAATTTCTGCCAACTCTCCCCATACAAATTTAGTGTCCCAATCACTTAAGCACAAGGCCCCACACTCCCGAAGCAGCAGAGCCTAAGTGACAGAGCCTAAGTGCCCTCTATTACTATACCTCCAGTCTGGCGCAATCAGTTTTCAAGTAGTGGAATCATGGGAGTGTACCTCACCAAAATCAATCTGCTGCTCATTTCTGTTCACGCAGGAAAATGCTAGAAGCAACATTTAAAGTAATTGCCCATTTGTATTAGGATAACGGCTATCTTTCAGCAGGGACACAATAAATACCTGTGTTAACTTTTAGAAGAAAATGACCCACTTCAAAGGGGCAATTTTAAAGAACGAGAAGCGAGAACTGTATAAAATCCAGAAGAACAGACAAAAGGCAAATAGATATTTCTCTATTGAAAGAAGAACTAACACATGGGGAAAAAATAAAGTTGGAAAAAATGCCACTTTTTGAAGTTTTACAAACCAGGATTTCAGAGAAGGAAAGGGCAACCCAATCCAGTGTCTTGCCTGGAGAATCCCAGGGATGAAGGAGCCTGGTGGGCTGCCATCTATGGGGTCGCAGAGTTGGATACAACTGAAGCGACTTAGCAGCAGCAGCAGCAAACCAAGATTTAAAGACAATATACACACGTTTTAAATAAGTAATGGATTTGGTGTACACATCCTTAGGAGAATATGCATATATTCTATGCAAACAAAGATTAGCTGAAGAAGAACCAACTTACCTCCAAGACTAACCCTAAAATAACTACTTAGGATGTCATCACAAAAGCGACACAGGTTGGAGAGCTGCTTCAGATGTTCTTGTAACTGAACTTTAGGAAAACGTACTTTATAAAGAGGTGCGAGAAAACCAAACACATAGGCATCCAAAGTGGAAGGCCTGAAAATAAATTAAGGATTTTTAAAAAGCACATAAGAAAATATTAATCTGGGATTATGCTAAAAACTTTTCTCAAATACATTTATCAATTCTGCAGTATACAATATAGTCTTTTAAAAGATTTACTAACCCATTTGGGCTTATAAAAATGAAGCAATTAGGGTTTTACTCATTAGTAGTTTTTAAAAGTACTCTACCCATTTTATTTAGAAGAAAATTTAAGTTGTAAATTAAAAGATTCATTTTTACTCACAGGCATCATATAGAGACTAGAGACTGGGTGGGAACAGTCTTAAAAGCTTCAAAGTCACATATGCAACATATTAAGTCAATGTTAGATTACCCCAACAGAAAGTTTCCTATAGTAAAAAATCCACTAAGTATTTTTTTAAGTGGCAAACTTATTGGGGATGGGGTAAGAGGAGCAGGCAAGGGAACTTGCTTTAAGTAACTGCTCAATGGATATATGCAAACAAAACATTAAAATGGTTTTATAAGGGAATGTACTCACATATCTCCAAAGAAAAACTGAGATGTTCCCAATCTGTTTGACAGAAGATTTAGGCACTCCTTCGCATCTCTGTATATCTAATAAGGATGAAATTACATCTCAAAAGTAGGAAAGATGCTCGAGAACTCCTTTTCAGTCTGGCATCGATAAGTATTGGGCAGGCCAAAAAGTTTGCTCGGGTTTTTCTGTACCATCTTATCTTACAGAAAAACCCGAATGAATTTTTTGACCAACCCAATAGTTTCATCCCTGTTCTCTTGTCCCTCCTCCAGAGAGCCCTTGTTCTGAAGGTAATTCCAACCATACCTGAGCTTCCACTTCTCGAAGGTGGTAGAGGGGAGGCTCTCCCCTGGTTAGGAGAATCCTATTCAGTGCTCCCTTAGACATTCTTCCAGGCAGGATCAAACTCAAGGGAAAAGGCATTCGTGAAGCAAACCATGGCTTTGTCACAGTAAAGTAATTGTCACTCTCAACCCAGAATGTGTGAAGCTGCAAAAGAAAGGGGAAAAAACACTACAAGGATATTCTTTTATTAAAAGAAGATCATTCAGTAGATGTAAAACTTTTTCATAAATATCTCTGAGTGAAGTTAACTTCATACCCATTTTCCAGCTAGGATGATTCAAGGATAAATCAAGATTTTTAAACATGTGAGTTTTGTTTTGCTCTATCCCAAGCATCCAGAATAAGGCCTGGAACATACTAGGTGCTTAATGAATATTTTCTGAATGAATTACAGTTGGCCCAAATCTATACATGGAGCAACAAACTCTGTCTTTCACAGAGAATTTTTATTTCCAAAATGACACTGTCTTTCACTTTGTTGGTTCCTATACTAGTTGAATGTCTAACAGAATCAACCCACTTTCACAGTTACGTGAAACAATCGAAAATAATACATAAATGAAATTTCCTCTCTTAAGCCTCTTCCATTATTTTTCTTCTAAACAGACTAAGTACATTCTCAGTAAGTCACTAAAATACTGTAATATTCACCAATGCTCACCACTGCAGGAAGAAGCTTCTCTTCAAGGAGAGCAATGTAAGCTAGCGTATCTGCCCCTTGTTTTGCTGAAAGTTCATAATCAGCATTGTATTTCTGTTAAAAAATATAAAACCCAAAACCTCATAAGTCAAGAACATCCCAAAATAGTGAAGCTAAATAAACTAGGACTCCTATTCTTCCTCAAAAATGGCAAACATATTAAAAGGGAAAAGAGAAATACAAATTCAGTAACAAATGCTACTTAATGCAAATAAAGTTCTGAGCATAGCATCATGTACACAGTAAGGTCCATAAATGTTAGTTTTAGTTTTTTAAATTATTAACTATTATTTCAATGATTGTTAATGACCTTAATTTAGTGCACAGCATGTAGTACAAACTTAATGGAAGCTATTATTATTTTTGTTAATTTATAACAAGGAAAAGTTCTAATTAGTTGTGTTCCCCATGAAAAGAGAAAACTTTCCCATTTAGAAAAGTTCTAAATTTTGTTGACATAGGACTTCCTTAACTATTAGTAAAACCAATGATAACTTTCACTTTTATATAAATTGCTACATGTTTAAACATTTTAAATATATAAACCTTGGCATGTTCAGATATTTTGGATACATTATTTCATGAAACATTTAACTGCAACTATTAGTTTAAGTACTTTTAAAAAATAGTTGCTAGTTGATAAGAACTCAGACCTCATACCAAGCACAAAATATGTAGCAGTTCTGGAACTAAATTTACAATCATATCAATAAGTGTAATAGTGAGGATAGCTAAATTGAATCTGCTTATACCTAAACCTCAATAAAAGCCAAGCAAAGTGCATGATCATATAAGCTGACTGTAACTCACTATACAGCTTTCGAATCACAGTACAACTCATTTTAGAGCAGTGACTCTCAGATTTATTTTCTTTATCAAACCCTATGTATCTCCAAGGTGGTTAGGTGGTAAAGAATCTGCCTGTAATGCAGGAGACCCGGGGTTCGATCCCTGGGTAGAGAAGATCCTCTGGGCAAGGGAATGGCAAAGCCACTCTGATATTCTTGCCTGGAGAATCCCCATGGAAAGAGGAACCTGGTGGGCTACAGTCAATGGGGTCGCAAAGAGTTGGACTCAACTAAAGCCATTGAGCATGCATGCATGCATCTCCAAAATAGAATTCTAAAAAGTTATTTTTAATATTTTTCTTTTTTTAAAGTAACATGCAGGGATGGAGAATCTACTTATTCAAAAAGGACCACCCACCTGTTTTCTTAAAAAGTTTAGTATTTTTGCCGGCTGAGAAATAGTATTGTCTTCAGTTGTCAAAACTGGTACATCTCCTATAATCAAAAAACATTTTACACACAAGGAAGCATTTTTATATCCTTTGAAGAGATCCCAGGACCCTTAAAACTATACCAATCACATTTGGAGGAGGAAAAAATGAGTAAGATATTTTAGGTTTTTGCAGTTTTACACACACACACACACACACACACAGAGTTTTGGAGAGCATTTCTTTCCTCATAATTTCCACTTATTTGGCTTGTTCTTTGAAGTATTACTCAGAATGATCAAAACATAAGCAACATACAGTCAAGGTCATGGTGAGAACTAAAACCCCAAGGTACTCCATGGCTACATGCCTCCTAGCTTTAAATGAGAGGGGGAAGGGTGCAGAAAGGGGGCAGAAAGGAGCGTTTAAAAGTTTACAGTGTACCTCGTGAACCTCTCCAGGTGTTATCTATGACATTGACTTTCAGGGGTGCACCAGAAAATTTGGCGTAAGCCTGAAAGAGAGTTTGCAATAAAACATTTTAGGCTGAGTACTAAAGGAAATCTGCAGAGCAGCCTGACTTCAAACCTGGGTCCCCCGAAAGGTAGAAACATCAGACTCCGGAGCTGTATCACTCCCCAGACTGCTAGCCGGCGTTGCGCACGCCCGCTACCAGGGCGCTGGGGGCTTCTTTCACCCCCACCCCAACATTCAGGGAACACAGAGCAGGGAGCGCGCGCCCCCTGCTTTGGGCTTTCATTCCACCGCCCAGACAGCTTTGCATGATTGAAAACACTCGGAGCCAAGCGGAGGAGCCATGACTTCCCCCCCGTGGCTTCGGCGGGGACACAGGCTAGGCTGTAACTTCTCGGACGCAAGGGAGCCCAGATTGCTGCAGCAAGCAGCGTCCGGGCCGGCCCGGGCCGGAGCGCCGCCGGGACCCGGCCAGCCAGCCTCGCGCCTCCGGCCCCGCCCCTTCGCGCCCGCGCCCGCGCCAGCGAGACGGCCTCACCAGCACCACCAGGGAGTCGCTGTGCACCGACGGGAGCCCCCAGCCGCCTCCCCAGCAACTGAGCTCCAAGGGGGCCGCCATCTTGCCGGGCCGACCTTGGTTATCCCGGAAGTGCTTTTGCCACCTACTTTCCGGCAGGTGGAATCACGGGGGCGGGGCGAGAAGGGAGAAGAGATCTCTGGGGACCAGGAGAGATGCGGGAAGGACCTCTGGAGGGGTTAATCGCATGTTTAGAATCGGCTTGGCTTAGGGGTTGAGAGTCCTGGGCAGTAAGTCAGATAGCCTGCTAGTAAGTCCCCAGATCAGTTCAGTTCAGTCGCTCAGTCGTGTCCGACTCTTTGCAACCCCATGAATCGCAGCACGTCAGGCCTCCCTGTCCATCACCAACTCCCGGGGTTCACTCAAACTCATGTCCACAGAGTCGGTGATGCCATCCAGCCATCTCATTCTCTGTCGTCCCCTTCTCCTCCCACCCCCAACCTTTCCCAGCATCATACTCTTCTCCAGTGAGTCAACTCTTTGCATGAGGTATTGGAGTTTCAGCTTTAGCATCAGTCCTTCCAATGAACACCCAGGATTGATCTCCTTTAGAATGGACGGTTGGATCTCCTTGCAGTACAAGGGATTCTCAAGAGTCTTCTTCAGCACCACAGTTCAAAAGCATCAATTCTTTAGCGATCAGTTTTCTACACAGTCCAACTCTCACATCCATACATGACCATGGGAAAAACCATAGCCTTGACTAGACGGGCCTTTGTTGGCAAAGTAATGTCTCTGCTTTTTAATATGCTATCTAGGTTGGTCATAACTTTCCTTCCAAGGAGTAAGCGTCTTTTAGTTTCATGGCTGCAATCACCATCTGCAGTGATTTTGGAGCCCCCCAAAATAAAGTCTGACACTGTCTCCACTGTTTCCCCAACTATTTGCCATGAAGTGATGGGACCAGATGCCATGATCTTCGTTTTCTGAATGTTGAGCTTCAAGCCAACCTTTTCACTCTCCTCTTTCACTTTCATCAAGAGGCTTTTGAGTTCCTCTTCACTTTTTGCCATAAGGGTGGTGTCATCTGCATATCTGAGGTTATTAATATTTCTCCCAGCAATCTTGATTCCAGCTTGTGCTTCTTCCAGCCCAGCGTTCCTCATGATGTACTCTGAATATAAGTTAAATAAGCAGGGTGACAATATACAGCCTTGACGTATTCCTTTTCCTATTTGGAACCAGTCTGTTGTTCCATGTACAGTTCTGACTGTTGCTTCCTGACCTGCATACAGGTTTCTCAAGAGGCAGGTCAGTTGGTTTGGTATTCCCATCTCTTTCAGAATGTTCCACAGTTTATTGTGATCCACACAGTCAAAGGCTTTGGCATAGTCAATGAAGCAGAAATAGATGTTTTTCTGGAACTCTCTTGCTTTCCCCATGATCCAGCAGATGTTGGCAATTTGATCTCTGGTGCCTCTGCCTTTTCTAAAACCAGCTTGAACATCTGGGAGCTCACGGTTCACATACTGCTGAAGCCTGGCTTGGAGAATTTTGAGCATGACTTCACTAGCGTGTGAGATGAGTGCAATTGTGCGGTAGCTTGAGCATTCTTTGGCATTGCCTTTCTTTGGGATTGGGATGAAGACTGACCTTTTCCAGTCCTGTGGCCACTGCTGAGTTTTCCAAATTTGCTGGCATATTGAGTGCAGCACTTTCACAGCATCATCTTTCAGGATTTGAAATAGCTCAACTGGAATTCCATCACCTCCACTAGCTTTGTTCGTAGTGATGCTTTCTAAGGCCCGCTTGACTTCACATTCCAAGATGTCTGGCTCTAGGTCAGTGATCACGTTATCGTGACTATCTTGGTTGTGAAGATCTTTTTTGTACAGTTCTTCTGTGTATTCTTGCCACCTCTTCTTAATATCTTCTGCTTCTGTTAGGTCCATACCATTTCTGTCCTTTATCGAGCCCGTCTTTGCATGAAATGTTCCCTTGGAATCTCTAATTTTCTTGTAGAGATCTCTTGTTTTTCCTATTCTGTTGTTTTCCTCTATTTCTTTGCATTGATCACTGAGGAAGGCTTTCTTATCTCTCCTTGCTATTCTTTGGAACTCTGCATTCAGATGCTTATATCTTTCCTTTTCTCCTTTGCTTTTCGCTTCTCTTCTTTTCACAGCTATTTGTAAGGCCTCCTCAGACAGCCATTTTGCTTTTTTGCATTTCTTTTCCATGGGGATGGTCTTGGTCCCTGTCTCCTGTACAATGTCACGAACCTCCGTCCAGAGTTCATCAGGCACTCTATCTATCAGATCTAGTCCCTTAAATCTATTTCTCACTTCCACTGTATAATCATAAGGGATTTGATTTAGGTCATATCTGAATGGTCTAGTGGTTTTCCCTACTTTCTTCCATTTAAGTCTGAATTTGGCAATAAGGAGTTCATGATCTGAGCCACAGTCAGCTCCTGGTCTTGTTTTTGCTAACTGTATACAGCTTCTCCATCTTTGACTGCAAAGAATATAATCAATCTGATTTTGGTGTTGACCATCTGGTGATGTCCATGTGTAGAGTCTTCTCTTGTGTTGTTGGAAGAGGGTGTTTGCCTAATGTGTCCCATGGAGAAGGAAATGACAACCCACTCCAGTATTCTTGCCTGAAGAATCCCATGGTCAGAGGTGTTCATGAGGGTTTGGACATGACTTAGCGACTAAAAGCAAGCAGTGTGTCCCAATCCCTTTGACCATTGCCACCCTGGGCCTAAACAAACCCATTTGTCGAACTAGGAATAGCAATTTAGTCACAAGATTGTTCTGTTTAAAACTATGACATGGGGGTGAAGAACTTGACATACATAGTAGGCACCCTAATTGTTTGACCCCTTTCCCCCATATGTTTGGCTTCTGCTTCTTGCCATTCTCAGTCTCAGTCACCTGCATGTTTACTTGTTACACTTTTTCTAAAAGTAGCAAGTTTCCTGGAGTTTGTCAAGTTTCCTGGAGTTTGAAGAATTCTGCCATCCTTCAGTCTGGAATATCTTTCTTTCTTCCCTGGCTCTGCTCCCTCAAAGATGAGTTTAACTGTCACCTCCCTGGTACAGTTTTCCAAAGTCAAAAACTTCTGGATCCCTGCAACCTCTTGTACATACTTGAATTGTAGCTTCTACCTGATACAAACTTTTTGCCTTTCAGTGTACTGAAAGTTCTTGGAAGACAGAGCTGGGCTGGCTTCCTAGATGTGAGACCTCTGCAATTACACAGAGACCTGTGCTTAGAAAACTCACACTTGCCTTAATGTTCTGGTGTTATTGTTTTGAAATTCTTAATAATTTTTTAACAGAGGGCCCTGAGTTTTTCATTTCAATTGGGCCCTGCAGCGTGTCATCAGTTATGTCTGTGGGCCTTATGGGCATGAGCTACGTGTTTCTTAAACATCAAACTGACAATTTCTTAGAAAAACTGAGGAAAAAAAGGAAAGATGGACCTTGGAAATGCCTTGATCATAACATGCTCTCTGGATCTTGAAATTAGGACTTGGGTACCAGGTGCTTTTCTAGAAGACACAGTAGACTTTCTGGGATACTCTCTCAGGCATTCCTCTAAGCTCTTTCCTTTCCCATGCCTCTGAGATGGTTGCTGCTGCTAAGTCACGTCAGTCCTGTCCGACTCTGTGCAACCCCATAGACTGCAGCCCACCAGGCTAACCCATCCCTGGGATTCGCCAGGCAAGATCAGTGGGGTGGGTTGCCAGTTCCTTCTCCAATGCATGAAAGTGAAAAGTGCAAGTGAAGTCATTCAGTTGTGTCTGACTCTTCACGACCCCATGGACTGTAGCCCACCAGGCTCCTCCGCCCATGGGATTTCCCAGGCAAGAGTACTAGAGTGGGTTGCCATTGCCTTCTCCGCTGAGATGGTTGAAAATTCAAAAGAAATCTCTGCAAATTTTCATAAAGTTACAACTAGACAAGTAATTGCTAAACAGTCCCTTACTGTTTACATAGCCATCTAAATTACAGTATCAATCTGCTAGAGACCTTTTTCATGTTTCAAAGCAAGAGTTTGAAACTTCTCAGAAATGGGTAGAGAAGTTATGTCAAAAGTGAGATTCCATTAACAGTACTTAAAATTGGAAACCATGTAACATAAATATCATTAAAATTAAATGTCAAAATATTTATTGAGCAGCTGCTATCCAAAACACTGTAAAATTCTGGGATGATACAGAGATAAATAAGTTATGAATTTTATTCTCAGGAGTTTATAGTCTACAAAGGAGACAAAGAATTGGGTGTAACAAATCAGATTATCATGAGAAAAGTTAGAGATAAAAATAAAATGCTGTGGAAGCAGAGAGCAGGAATGATACATCCTCTGTGGAATCAGTGGAAACTGTCTGTTTAGTCTTCAGTATAAAGAAGGTAATTCAACTTTCAGATTCAAGTAATTGGACTCCCTGTTTAGAGGATTAAAATCCCAAGCCATAAATCTCAGAGACCAAATACGACAATTAGGCATTTTAAATAATCGTACACAGAGAATGTATGTTGCTTGAGTCTTGTTTATAGAAGGGAGGGGGATTAAAGTAGATGTACATTCTTTGTGGACACACAATTATTATTAATTACTCAGCTCAGCCTTCTCCCTTATTGCTACTGTTACAAAGGACAGTTTCATTTGCATTAAAGGGAAATTGAATCTCTTAGCATTGTATTGAGACAGAGAATGGCATGCTATTGCTTTTGATGAGAGAATCTTTACACACAGGTTTATTTGTATCTATTTGATAGCAGTTTTTTTATTGCTGAAAGTCCTCTGGAGAGTCTATATTTGCTAGATTGAATTTTAAAACCCTAGCACAGTTGATTGCACCACAAGGCTGAGTATCGTTCCAGAGAACCACACAGAAAGCCGAAACCTTCAGGAATTATGCCTCGTATGGGTAGTTGGCCCCTGTGCATTTTTATGACTGCTAAAGAACATTGTTCAAAATTTGTCAAAATCATAATTTCAGATTCTTACCGGGAAGCATACTATCTGCAAAACATTTATGTATGTGTGGGATGACTTAAATTACAACTTTATAATGAGTATTCCAGACAATGTTTTCCCTGAAAAAGAAATCTTATTTTTCAAAATATAGACATTAAAAATAGTTTCATCTAGTGATGGTCATCTGGACTCCAGGGACTTGATCTTGGCATCCATTCCTATCCTTCATGTGTTCCTTAACTTAGGAGCCATGTTACAGATTCTGTTAGGATCCTCTGGGTTGTTAAGAATCTGTGAAATGGTGCTGTCAGCAATGATGAAAGTAACAAGTGTTTGTGCATTATGAACTAGAAATCCTTGAATGTCGCTTTTAACTCTAAACTTCTATAAGTCATTTTCATGTTCAGATATGGAATTCTTGGGGAGGAAAATAATGAATACTGAATGGAAATCAGGAGAACGGTTTGCTGACTTTGTTTCTAAATAGCCCTATGACCTTGAGCCAGTTCAGTTTAGTTCAGTTCAGTTCAGTCACTCAGTCGTGTCTGACTCTTCGCGACCCCATGAATCACAGCACGCCAGGCCTCCCTGTCCATCACCAACTCCCGGAGTTCACTCAAACTCATGTCCATCGAGTCGGTGATGCCATCCAGCCATCTCATTCTCTGTCGTCCCCTTCTTCTCCCGCCCCCAACCTTTCCCAGCATCAGAGTCTTTTCCAGTGAGTCAACTCGTCGCATGAAGTGGCCAAAGTATTGGAGTTTCAGCTTTAGCATCAGTCCTTCCACTGAACACCCAGGATTGATCTCCTTTAGAATGGACTGGTTGGATCTCCTTGCAGTCCAAGGGATTCTCAAGAGTCTTCTCCAGCACCACAGTTCAAAAGCATCAATTCTTTGGCGATCAGCTTTCTTCACAGTCCAACTCTCACATCCATACATGACCACTGGAAAAACCATAGCCTTGACTAGACGGACCTTTGTTGACAAAGTAATGTCTCTGCTTTTTAATATACTATCAAGGTTGGTCATAACTTTCCTACCAAGGAGTAAGCATCTTTTAATTTCATGGCTGCAATCAGCATCCGCAGTGATTTTGGAGCCCAATTATTTTACTTTTATTCCTCGACTCACTCACTTATAAAGTAAGTAGTTCTGAGATACTATCATTTTGTGTCTGATAAGCATTTAATAATAGTTGACATTCATGCATGCTGGAAATTGTTTTAAGTATCCAACATAACACATTTGACCTTCATAATGACTCCATGAGGTAAGTACTATAATGTCCCCTATTTTCAGGAAGGGAAATTAAGGCCCAAATTTGTTAATTAACCTTCCCAAGGTCACCTAGCCAACAGGTGATAGAGACAGGATTTGAGCCCAGGCATTCTAGGCTCATACTCTTAAATACTATGTCATTCTACCTGTAGCCTTCATCTTTTAAAAAAAATTTTGTTGAAATATAGTTGATTTACAATGTTGCATTAGTTTCAGGTAGTACAGCAAAGTGATTCAGATGTATGTGTGTGAGAGAGAGTGTACCACAACAAAATATATATTTTTAAATTTATTCTTTTATAACTTTCTCTTTCATCATAGGTTATTGTAAGATATTAAGAATAGTTCTCTGTGCTATACAGTAGGTCCTTGTTGGTTATCTGTTTTACATATAGTAGTGTGTGTATTCGGAGAAGGCAATGGCAAGCCACTCCAGTACTCTTGCCTAGAAAATCCCATGGATGGAGGAGCCTGGTAGAATCCAGTCCATGGGGTCGCGAAGAGTCAGACACGACTGAGCAACTTCACTTTCCCTTTTCACTTTCATGCATTGGAGAAGGAAATGGCAACCCACTCCAGTGTTCTTGCCTGGAGAATCCGAGGGACGGGGTAGCCTGGTGGGCTTCCGTCTATGGGGTCACACAGAGTCGGACACGACTGAAGTGACTTAGCAGCAGCAGCAGTGTGTGTATTTTAATCGCAAACCCCTAATTTATTCCTTGCTCCCTTTCTCCTATAAAACCATAATTTCGTTTTCTATTTCTGTGACTCTATTTCTGTTTTGTAAAGAAGTTCATTTGTATCATTTTTTTACATTCCACATATAATCTATATCACATGACATTTGTCTTTCTTGGTCTGTCTTACTTCATTTAGTATGATCATCTCTAGGTCCATCCATGTTGCTGCAGATGGCATTATTTCACTCTTTTTTAGGACTAAAATTCCATTGAGTTTACATTTGTAAAACAGATCTTTATCCACTCAGCTGCTGATGGACACGTAGGTTGTTTCCATGTCTTGGCTGTTGTAAATAAGTGCTTCTGTGAACATTGACATGCATCTGTCTTTTTGAATTATGTTTTTCTCTAGATATATGCCCAGGAGTGGGATAACAGAATCATGTGGTAACTCTGTTTTTAATTCTTTTAAGAAGGGTTCCTTTTTCTCCATACCCTCTCCAGCATTTATTATTTGTAAACCTTTTTTTTTTATTGTGTTGGGTCTTAGTTGCACAGGATCTTCATTGCATCATGCAGGATCTTTTCATATGGCACATGGACTCTCGTTATGGTTCAAGGGCTCAGTAGCTGTGGTGCATGGACTTTAGCTGTGCTGCAGCATGTGGGATCTTAGTTCCCTGGCCAGGGATTGAACTCACGTCCCCTGTGTTGCAAAGTGGATGCTTAACCACTGGACTGCCAGGAAAGCCCCTATTTGTAAACTCTTTGATGGACATTCTACCTGTAACCTTCTAAGTAGTCCTATAAAAATGCTAGTTTCACTCAGAGTAGAATTACCAGTGCCATGAAATCACTATCAATACTTATTAGTATTTGTTTAGAATTAAACCATTAAACAAGTTCGTGAAGTAACTTCTTTATGCCCAGCACCCTGCTGGGCAGTAAGAAAATAGAAACTTGTATTTGGGATAGTTGATAAAATAAGGTCTTACATATTTGAGGTAACTAGAGATGGTTAGGAGGTACCATTTTGTCTAGCAGACCACAGTTCTGTCTAAATTCTAATGTGGCTTTGGAAAAAGTCTATAATGCACTGCCGTGTTTGGCAAAGGCCGGAGAGAAGAAGTAGGGCCTTGGATGACCTTGAATGACCTTGAAGGATGCATACGCTGGGTTTAAATTGGCACAGAGGACAGCAGTACATATGGGCTATGCTGCATGAATCAAGGCTTAGAGAAGGGAATGACAATGCAAAGAATCTAAGACAATTAATGGATATTGGATTTGATAATAAGCTAGAGACTGATCAGGAAGTGTTTATTAATTTGAGAACCAGAATTAGTGATATTGGAAGGTGTGGGAATATGTAGTTTTGAGGAAGTGAAAAAGAAGAGAGTAAGTCTTAATACAATACTAATAGATTCACATAGTCATGGATGGGAGGTGGAATGCTATTGTTTTATGAACATGATAGGAGGAAAGGTTTTATGAACTAATAGATTGTATTATATAAATTTAAATGGTGTGAAAAAATAAAGGGAGGAAATGCTGCAGGATACTATCAGACGAGGGTCACATTGCATCCTTGCACTGAGCATTTCTCATTGAATAGGTTGTTATAATCAAATTGCAAGTGATTACTAAAGAAAATGTTATTAGGAATAGAAGCAGGTACAATATCACAAGGAATATGTCAGATAAAGTATATAGAAAATATCTGAATGTACACGATATGACCGGATAAAGAAAGGAAAGGAATAGGACAGGAGCAGAAGACTCAAGGTACAGTCCTTGCAGGAGATGACAGGGTGAGTCTACATACAGATGGAGACAAAGTTGGCTGCTGCTGAGCAAAAACCTGAAGATGGCAGAAAGACGATGAATGGGGCCTAGGAATTACTCTAAGTGTTGAGAGGCAGCGATCAGGAGCTGGAGCAGCGGAGCTAGCACTGAAAATGAAGAGGCATGCTTTCTTTCTGACGCGGGAGGAAGTTTCGAGGAGATAGGAGGTGCTGAGTTAGCTCAAATCAATTACCTTCAAATTTCCCTGTTACATTAGAAAACAAGTCAAAAGAGTATGATGGAAAGAGATTGGGGCTCTAAAGAGAGAGAGAAAGCAATTTAGAGGGAGGGAGTTAGCAAAAGGTGAATAGAAGCATTGCTGACAGTGGCAAAGGTCAAATTTAAATTAGGATAAAGGAGACAAGTCAAGTGAAAGCCGTGGGCAGGCTAATAATTAGATGCCCTTTCAAAGAGATATTCTTTAAATATTTATTCAACTTTTTATAGAAATGAAGTTAGCTGGAGAATGTTACAGGATCAATTTACATTTTACCAATTCTATCTGTTAGAAATCCTATGTGGAGACCTGGGTTTTAGTACCTTTTAAAGCTTGGTCCTGAGGATAATAGAAAAAGGAAGGGATGCTAGGAATTCCCCTTGGAATTGAAAGAAAATGGAATCTAAACCTTCAGGAGTGGGGCTCAGCCATCCTGGAGCCTAGCTAAGTGAGCACAATTATGTGACTTTCTCTAATGATACTTTATTGCCTAGAAATGTAAATGGGAAGCAGGTTCATTTATTTATTTGGTATCAAGGCTATTAGAGTGATATATATTGAAAGAGATTCATCTTGCTATTCCCATGTAGTGAACCTGTTGTATTTTGTATAGGCATACCTTGGAGATATTGCGGGTTCATTTCCAGATCACCACAATAAAGCAAATATCACAATAAAGTGAATCACATTTAGTTTCTCATTGAATATAAAAGTTATGTTTACACTATACTATAGTCTGTTTAGTCTGTACAATAGCATTATGGCTTAAAAAAACACTTTATAGCACTTAATTAAAAATACTTTATAGCTAAAAATGCTAACCATCATCTGAACCTTCAGTGAGTCATAATCTTTTTATAATAGTGACAGTAAAGATTACTATTACAGGGCTAGGCTTTCGTGCTGTCTCTGTGCCCTCAGCATCCACTTCAGTCTTCTTATTCTTTGAAAAGTAATGTTGTAGGCGAGAGACGGCCGGCTCCTGCGGCGCAGACGCGAGAGACGCCCGGCTCCGGCGGCGCAGACGCGAGAGATGCCCGGCTCTGGTGCAACCGACCACGTGCAGAATCGTGGCTGAGAGGAGCTGCCCCGCGCCCAGGGTTAGGGTGGTGGCCGAGAGGAGCTGTACCACGTCCAGGAGGCGGTGGCTGCTTGGGCACCGGAGGGCCGAGAGGAGCTGCTCCACATTCAAAGCAGGAGGGGTGGCCTTGAGGAGATACCCCTCGTCCAAGGTAAGGTACAGCGGCTGCGCCTTGCTGGAGCAGCTGGGAAGAGATACTCCACGACCAAGTGGAATATAAGAATCCAGTGTTCTGGGGAGGAAGGTACAAGATGGCGGAGGGATAAGATGGCGAGACCACTCTCTCCCCCACAAATTCATCAAAGGAACATTTGAACGCGGAGTAAAGTCCACAAAACAACTTCTGAATACTGGCAGAGGACATCAGGCTCCCAGAAAAGCAGCCCATTGTCTTCTAAAGGAGAGAAAAGAAATCCAGCTCCACCCACCAGAACACGGACACATGCTTCCCTAACCAGGGAACCCGGACAAGTCCCGTCCAACCCCACACACAGCGAAGAAACTACATAATAAAGAGAACTCCACAAACTGCAAGAAGAGGGAAAGGCCACCCCAAGCAAAGCAATATAAGCAAGATGAAGAGGCAGAGAAATACCCAGCAAGTAAAGGAACAAGATAATTGCCCACCAACACAAACAAAAGAAGAAGATATAGGGAATTTACCTGATAAAGAATTTCAAATTTTGATGGTGAAAATGATTCAAAATCTTGAAAGCAAAATGGAGTTACAGATAAATAACCTGGAGAAAAGGATTGAGAAGATGGAAGAAAGATTTAATAAGGACTTAGAAGAAATAAAAAAGAGTCAATATACAATGAGTAATGCAATAGATGAGATCAGAAACACTCTGGAGGGAACAAACAGTAGAATAACAGAGGCAGAAGACAGGATAAGCGAACTAGAAGATAGAATTGTAGAGATAAATGAAACAGAGAGGAAAAAAGAAAAACGAATTAAAAGAAATGAGGACAATATTAGAGACCTCTGGGACAATGTTAAACGCTCCAACATTCGAATCATAGGAGTCCCAGAAGAAGAAGACAAAAAGAAAGACCATGAGAGAATACTTGAGGAGATAATAGTTGAAAACTTCCCTAAAATAGGGAAAGAAATAATCACCCAAGTCCAAGAAACCCAGAGAGTCCCCAACAGGATAAACCCAAGGCGAAATACTCCAAGACACATATTAATCAAATTAACAAAGATCAAACACAAAGAACAAATATTAAAAGCAGCAAGGGAAAAGCAGCAAATAACACATAAGGGGATTCCCATAAGGATAACAGCTGATCTTTCAACAGAAACTCTTCAGGCCAGAAGGGAGTGGCAAGACATACTTAAAGTGATGAAAGAAAATACCCTACAGCCCAGATTACTATACACAGCAAGGATCTCATTCAAATATGAAGGAGAAATCAAAAGCTTTACAGACAAGCAAAAGCTGAGGGAATTCAGCATCACCAAACCAGCTCTCCAACAAATGCTAAAGGATCTTCTATAGACAGGAAACACAGAAAGAGTGTATAAACTTGATCCCAAAGCAATAAAGAAAATGGCTACGGGATCGTACTTATCAATAATTACCTTAAACGTAAATGGGTTGAAATTTTCAAAAAGGCTAGGAAACAATTCTCATAGCCATCAATAGTTCAGTGTTGAGTTCATGAATAGTTTTTAAAGTTTAGGACAAACTGTAGTATTTGCTATTTGAAGTACTATTTGTAATTGGCATATTACGATGTAACATTGGCCTTCATTTCCAACTTAAAACGCCTAAAAATGCCTAACAGGTTTTTAGATTTGTGAATTTTAGTTGAAATGTATTTTACGATGTTACTAAACCTGCAGAAATATTTTAAAAAAATAAAATAAAATCAAGAGGAAAAATTGCAAAAAAAATAAAAAAAGAACCTATTCAGGTTGACAATGTTAAAGACCATTCACAAAAATAAAGCCCAATTCATGATGTTTCTGTTTTTTCCTCCATGAAATTTATGTCTGAACGAGGGGTAATATCTGCACAAAACTTCTCTCTTAATTAAAGAAATGACGCTTTGAGAAAAAAAAAAAGATTACTATTACAATCACTATAACAAATATAATAATGCAAAAGTTTGAAATATTTTGAGAATTACCAAATGTGGAACAGAGACACAAAATAAGCAAAAGCTGTTGGAAAAATAGTGCCAATACAGGAT
Organism: Moschus berezovskii; assembly: GCF_049115385.1. Taxonomy (NCBI): domain Eukaryota; kingdom Metazoa; phylum Chordata; class Mammalia; order Artiodactyla; family Moschidae; genus Moschus; species Moschus berezovskii. The sequence goes on from NC_142468.1 coordinate 86,175,535, forward strand.
TGCCACAAACCTTCAGGTTTTTTTAAAGCAATATCTGTGAAGTGCAATAAACAGGTTTAGTGCAGTCGCTCAGTCATGTCTGACTCTTTGCGACCCCATGGACTGCAGCACGCTAGGCTTCCCTGTCCATCACCAACTCCCGGAGTTTACTCAAACTCGTCCATTGAGTCAGTGATGCCATCCAACCATCTCATCCTCTGTCATCCCCTTCTCCCACCTTCAATCTTTCCCAGCATCAGAGTCTTTTCAAATGAGTCAGTTCTTTGCATCAGGTGGCCAAAGTATTGGAGTTTCAGCTTCAACATCAGTCCTTCCAATGAACACAGGACTGATCTCCTTTAGGATGGACTGGTTGGATCTCCTTGCAGTCCAAGGGACTCTCAAGAGTCTTCTGCAACACCACAGTTCAAAAGCATCAATTCTTGGGTGCTCAGCTTTCTTTATAGTCCAACTCTCACATCCATACATGACTAAGATTTAAGTGAAACAAAAGCAGTATTATGTGACATAGTGATCAATTATGTATAAACAGAGGAATCATATTTTAAAGATGAGGGTCCTAAAAGGAAATAAGGTCTCTATTCTTCACTCAAAGTGATAAAACATCATATACCAGTAGACTATGATGTTATATATGTATAGTGTAATACATAGAGCAACCAATAAAAAAATAATACAAAGTTATATATTCAAAAACATTAAATAAATCAAAATAGTATTCTATGAAATGTCTAACTAACCCCCTCCACCAAGAAAAAAATAAAAGAGCACGTGTGAGCAACAGAAGAATGATTGCAAGGAATTAATAGAAAACAACAAAATGACAGACTTGAACTCACAAAATCAATTATTATTCTAAATGTAAATGGTCTAGATACACCAATTAAAAACAGAGATTGGCAGAGTGAATGAAAAAAATCACAACCCATAATAAGGACCTACCATATAGCACAAGGAACTCTTCTCAATACCCTGTAATGACCTATATAGGAAAAGAATCTGAAAAAGAGTAGATATATATATGTGTATAACTGATTCACTTTGCTGTACAGCAGAAACTAATACAACAATATAAATCAACTATATGCCAATAAAAATTTAAAAACACACACATACAACCCAGATAAATATGTCTACAAGGAACTTCAAACATGATGACATAGGTAGCTTGGACAGAAAAGGATGGAGAAAGTGATACCATGCCAATATTGATCACACAAAAAAGTAAGAGTTGGCATATTAATATCAAATAAAGTAGGCTCCAGAGCAAAGAAAACTACTAGAGACAAAACAGATATTGTTTAACGACAAATGGGCCAGCCCACCAAGTAGCCATACCAATCCTAAGTGTGTGTACCAAACAACAATGCTTCAAAACACATGAAGAAAAAACTGACAGGTATGAAAGAATAAATAGACAAACCCAGAATTATGGTTATCACTCCCTCCTCAGCAATTGATAGAACTACTGTACAGAGAATAAGCAAACATGTCAATGAATTAAACAGAGGATTTAATTCACATTTATAGAACACACCAATGAACAACAGAACACACATTCTTTCCAAGAGTCCATGGAACATTTAGAATATTCACCAAGGTAGTCCATATCCTAAGTCATAAAGCAAACATCAGTTCAGTTCAATTCAGTTCAGTCACTCAGTCGTGTCAGCAAACATCAACAACAACAAAAAAATTGATGAACTCATACAGGAAGTATCAAGCTGGAAATAAGAAATAGAAGGACAACAATAAAATCTCCAAACTCTTGGAAATTAAATAACACACTCATAGATAATCAATGAGTCAAAGAGAAAGTCTCAAAGGAAAAAACACATAAAATTTAAAAATAAAAATACAAAATATCCTGTTAGGTGAATGAATAGATAAAATATTTACAAAACACCTATCTGTTAATGCATTTGTATCCAAAATATACAAAGAACTCTTGAAACTCAACAAGATAACAAACAATCCAATTTAAAAATGGGGAAAAGATGTTAACAGATACCTCATCAAGGAGAATATACAGATGAAAATAAGCATATAAAAAGATGCTCAACATCATTTGTCATTAGGGATTTGCAAATTAATACAACAAGGAGATATCACTATACACCTATTAGAATGGCTGAAACCCAAAAAGCTGACAATCCCAAATGTTTTGCAAGGCTGTGGAACAACAGAAACGCTTATTCATTGCTTGTAGGAATGCAAAACTTTGCAAGGCAGCTTCTCCCAAAACTAAAGACTCTCTTATCATATATTGTGGGTTGAATTTTTCCACTTCCCCCAAATAACGTTGAAGTCTTAACCCCTAGTACCTGTGATGTGACCTTATTTGGAAATAGAGGGTTTGCACATGTAGTCAAGTTAAGATGAGATCATACAGAATAAGGGGCTTCCCAGGCAATGGCAAGCCACTCCAGTACTCTTGCCTAGAAAATCCCATGGATGGAGGAGCCTCGTAGGCTGCAGTCCATGGGGTCGCTAAGGGTTGGACACGACTGAGCGACTTCACTTTCACTTTTCACTTTCACACATTGGAGAAGGAAATGGCAACCCACTCCAGTGTTCTTGCCTGGAGAATCCCAGGGATGGGGGAGCCTGGTGGGCTTCCATCTATGGGGTCACACAGAGTCGGACACGACTGAAGTGACTTAGCAGCAGCAGCAGCAGGTGCCTCTAGTGGTAAAGAACCAGCCTGCCAATGCAGGAGACATAAGAAACGTGGGTTCAATCCCTGAATCGGGAAGAGGAAATGGCAACACATTCCAGTATTTTTGCCTGGAGAATCCCATGGACAGAGGAGCCTGGGGGGCTATGGTCCATAGGGTTGAAAAGAGACACAACTTAGCTTGCATGCATACTGAATTAGGATGGACCCCAAATCCAATAACTGATGTTCTTATAAGATGGAGACAGAGATGTAGAGACACAGACCCACAGAGAGGGAAGATGGTTGTGCAAGGACAGGCAGAGGTTGGAGTGATGTATCAAAAGGCCAAGGAATACCAAGGATTGCTGGCAGCCATAAGAATCTAGGAAGAAGCAAGAAAGTTTTCTTCCATGGAGTCTTCAGGGGGATTTTGGCCCTATTGACGCTCAATTTTCACTTCATTTCTAAACTCCAAACTGTGAGAGAATAAGTTTATGTTGTTTTAAGCTACCTAATTTATGGTAATTTGTTATAGCAGACCTAGGAAACTAATATATCATACAATCTGGCATTTGTACCCCTAAGTATATTTTCAGCTGATTTGAAAACCTGTGTCCACACAAAAATCTGCACAGGAATGTTTATAGCAACTTTATTTATAATCACCCAAAACTGAGAGGAACCAATGTCCTTCAATAGCTGAGTAGATAAACTGTGAGATATCCATACAGTGGAATATTATTCAGCTATAAAAATAAATGACCTATCAAACCCCTGAAAGACATGGATGAACTTACAGTGCATACAGCTAAATGAAAAAAGTGAATCTGAAAAATTATATGATTCCAATTGCATGACATTCTGGAATAGGCAGAACCAAAGATACAGTAGAAAGATTGATGGTCACCAGGAGTTTAGATGGAGGGCGAAAAGGTTGAATAGATGAAGCACTGGGGATTATTCAGGGAGATGAAACTATTCTGTGTGATACTTTAATGGCAGGTATATAACATGACCCATTAGTTTAAATCCATAGAATTTTACAGCCCAAAAAGTGACCCTTAATATAGGAAAATTTAAAAACTATTTAGGGGGTCAGAGGATCCCACCATGGGGTGTAGACTGTGACAAAAGGATCTTTCTTACAAATGTATGGAACAACCACACTGAAGGGGATGGAGGATTGTCCTCATCTAAGCAGCTTTGGAAGTGAGTGTAGTGTCAGACTTTATTTTGTTGGGCTCCAAAATCACTGCAGATGCTGATTGCAGCCATGAAATTAAAAGATGCTTACTCCTTGAAAGGAAAGTTATGACCAACCTAGATAGCATATTAAAAAGCAGAGACATTACTTTGCCAACAAAGGTCTGTCTAGTCAAGGCTATGGTTTTTCCCATGGTCATGTATGGATGTGAGAGTTGGACTGTGAAGAAAGCTGATCGCCGAAGATTTGATGCTTTTGAACAGTGGTGCTGGAGAAGACTCTTGAGAGCCCCTTGGACTGCAGGGAGATCCAACCAGTCCATTCTAAAGGAGATCAGTCCTGGGTGTTCATTGGAAGGACTGATGCTAAAGCTGAAACTCCAATACTTTGGCCACCTCATGCAATGAGTTGACTCACTGGAAAAGACTCTGATGCTGGGAGGGGTTGGGGACAGGAGGAGAAGGGGACGACAGAGAATGAGATGGCTGGATGGCATCACCGACTCGATGGACATGAATTTTAGTGAACTCCGGGAGTTGGTGATGGACAGGGAGGCCTGGCGTGCTGTGATTCATGGGGTCGCGGAGAGTCGGACACGACTGAGCGACTGAACTGAACTGAATCTGTATGACTGGAGGCAAAAAGAACTGCACATAGCACTGTACTGTAACTGATAAAGCTGTATTCCACAGAGATGCTGTGCTGTGCTCAGTCACTTCAGTCGTGTTTGACTTTTTGTGAACATATGGACCGTAGCCCACCAGGTTCCTCTGTGCATGGGATTTTCCAGGCAAGAATACTAGAGCAGATTGCCATGCCCTCCTCCAGGGAATCTTCCCTACCCAGGGATCAAACCTGCATCTCTTATGTCTCCTGCATTGGCAGGCAGATCCTTTACTGCTATCACCACCTGGGAAGCCCAACCAGAACTGACAACTTGGGCTGTCTGGGATTAGCAACTCTGATACATCTATGTATACTATGCATGCATGCTAAGTTGCTCAGTTGCATCCATGGGGTCACAAAGAGACAAAACGGAGTGACTTTCACAATGCCTCATTGCCTCATTTTTTAATGGTAATAATTAAAAAGTTAAAAGGTACCATTTTATGAAATATTTAAAAATGAATACATAAAATAATTTTAGTTATTTCCAAAACTTAAGTCATTCCATGATATTGTTAAGTTTTGGGGAGCTGTATTAACTTTTCCAGATTAATAAGCTACCCTTCATGGTGAAGAACAACTAAGCTCTGTCTTGTCCTGCCATTTGGCTCAGTAGGGATTCATTACTCAGGGGTTCTTTGCTTTACACACAAATTGTCTTAAGCAAGCAGCATTTAAAAATATTCCATATCCATAAATTATATCTACGTGCACAATCACATCAGTGTGTAAATGACACATATTCTTTCTGGTCTGATACCCCGCTTTATTGAAATCTCTTCTTGAAATGTCAGCCATTACTCACATCGATGTTTTAGTGTTAATATATGCTTTGCAGACTAAGCATATATTTTACTTAGTGCGTATTTTAAGTAATGGCTGTGAGTTAGGAAGAGTCCAATGATGACAGGGTCCAGTGAGTTTGAAATGGTGTCACAGGACAGTTTTGCACTTTGTAGTTTTCACAGCTCTTGAACTTGCTTCTTACACACATCAAGGTTACTAAGGCAACATCAAGCTAGATGTTGATCTTACCTTAGTAAAATAAGGCAACTGAAATCAAGCCAAAACATATATAAGAGAATGGAATATGTGTTGACTACTTGGCAAAATATCTTTGTATATGAATACTTGTTAATATTATTAATTTTGTATAACAGTATCTATTCACACCATATGTTTCCCACACCTAAAGTTCTTTCCTGGTTTTCTACTTCATATGTATGTAAGTGTGAAAGTGTTAGTGGCTCATTCGTGTCTGACTCTTTATGACCCTATAGACTATAGCCCACCAGGCTCCTCTGCCCATGGAATTCTCCAGGCAAGAATACTGGAGTGGGTAGCCATTTCCTTCTCCAGGGGATCTTCCTGACCCAGGAATCAAACCTGGGTCTCTGGCACTGCAGGCAGATTTTCTTACTGTCTGAGCCATCAGGGAAGCCCTCAAATGCAAAAGCAAGTCTTATTAATATATCCCCCAGAGCATCCAGCAAGTGCATAATAGATGCACACGGCTAATGAGAGCTCCCTTAAAGGGGAGGGAGGGACACAGAATATGTTCAACTGTTAAAGGAGCAGAGTTTTCCTAAAATCTCAGTCTTACACTTTGTTTTTTGTCACAACGTCTATCTGTCCTTATAGCGATTTCCTCTGCTTTTTGTGTTCTATCTTCCAATTGCGTCTTATCCCCAGCTCTGGAAACTCCCTCCTTTTGCTGACCACTGCCTCTACAAGGCATATCTATTCTTTGGCTTCTAAATACTTCCTGTCTTCTGTTAGCGCCACCACAGCCTTCCACCCTGTACCTCTGATTCCCATTATAAGGATGGGAGAATAAGACTATTGTGTGAATAAACACAATTTCTGTGCCTTTCCCCCTCTTTGTTGGAGGAAGTAATTAAGTGACCTTGAACTCTCATCTAAGGCTAACTAAATACTGAAAACCTACAGGATAATGAGAGTGAGTAAGGCAAGTGCAGAAGGGGTTCTCATGGGTATATCTTCCAGTGTGTAACAGTGGCTCAGTATCAATATCCAGGGGTGGTACACCAAGAACTTAGTGTGTGTGTGCAATTTTGGGTGGAAGAAGCATTACGTGGCAGGATGGTTGAAGAAACCTCCCCAAGCAAAAGAAATATCCCCCATGATCTCCATTTTGAAGAGAAATTCTCTTCTCCCTGATCTTCTTAAGTATAGATGTATTCACTGTGTATGTGGATCTGTTTGAAAGCCAATGTATTTTTACATTTATTCTTCTTCAAGATGTCTACTTGCAGATATGACCAACAGTTTATATAAATTAAGAGAGACCAGTTGACTTTCAATTAAACTGTTCATCTGGTCCATAAGCATCTTCCTGCTATTTGGATTCCATAAACCAAGTGGAATCTTAAAATTAGCAAATATAGTTGGAACTCTGTTGCAAATACTTTTCTATGAAAAATGTGAGTATAAAAATGACATCTAGAAATGACTGTCAATATATATTTTATTTTCTTGTATTATATATTTGTTTCTGTGTTTTAGAAATACATTGGAAGAAGGCTGGGTAACAGAACTAGCAGCCAGCATTTTAATATTTCTCCTTACAGTAATCCTAGGGTTGGTATTATAGTCATTTCACAGATATATCCCTTCTAATCCAGCAAATATTTATTGAGTTTACTTAAGGCTGTTACCAATGATACCAAGATAAATAAGACGTGATTCTTGTTTCTGAATGGCTTATATTGGAGGAGATAAACATATAACACCCATTTGTGTGCTTCATGCTAACAGGGATAAGTTCAGGGTATTGTGAAATTGCATGGGAGGGAATCATTCACCATCTGCAAAGCACTTGAAGATGAAGCAGGGTCAGGCAGACACCCCTCATGGCCAGGGAGTAGTTCCTAGCAAAGATAATGACTCCAGTAAAGACAGGGAGGAAAGAAACAGTATGCTGTGATCTGAGGACGTGTAACCCAACATTTTAGGAGGATAAAGTGAGCAGTAGATGATAATGAGAATTAAGACTGCAGGCATAGTCAGAGATCTATGTAGTCATGCTAAGGAATTCAGACTTGGAGGAACCAAGGGTTCTTGTCCTGAAAAGTGATTACATGAGGGTTTTTACCCAGTTCTGTTTGTCTCCAAAGTCTGAGCTTTTTATACTAAGCCATATTTACTTCATAGACATTCTTGAAATTAACTGTTAGCCAAAGATGAAAATAAATCATATTGTAAGAATGAGAAAAAAAAAATGGAAAACAGTTAAATAGCATTACTTGGGAAAAGCCAGTGTTATACAACCCTACTTCCAATATACTTTGTATTTTGATTCTATTAGTTAGATATCTTTGCTGCTGCTGCTGTGTCACTTCAGTCGTGTCCGACTCTGTGTGACCCCACAGACAGAAGCCCACCAGGGTCCCCCGTCCCTGGGATTCTCCAGGCAAGAACACTGGAGTGGGTTGCCATTGCCTTCTCCGGGGATGATCTGCTAGCGCACATTAATCCTACCGTGTACGCACCAATGATATGTCTGCTATAGTTGCATTTCTGCTGTAGGTGCCTATGATGCGTCTGCTCTGTGTCTACCACACATCTATTATACATCTACACTGCGTCTGCTACGTGCCAATGATGTATCTGCTCTGTGTCTACCACGTGTCTATTATATATCTCCTCCTGGCCTGTGGGTTTCCCAGGGGCAGGAGCTGAGTTCATGCTTCTTCCAGGTGATACACAATGCGTCTGCTGTGTGCCTATGATGTATCTGCTGTGTCTATCATGTATCTACACCATGTCTACTACATATCTATGATGTATCTGTTCTGGGCCCAGTATATATCTTATATCTACACTGTGTCTACTATGTATGTGTGATGTATCTGCTCTGTGTCTAAGACGGAGCTATTCTGTATCTATTCACATCTATCTACTCTGTGTGTACCATATGTCTGTGATGGATCTATTCTGTATCTACTACATATTACATGTCTAACATGCATCTACTATGTGTCTACGATGCAAATACTCGACTGTATACTGCATGTCTATACTGTGTCTATGATGGATCCGTTTTGTATCTGCTACGTATCTATTCTGTACTACATGTCTGTGAAGTATCTGTTCTGTATCTAGGACAGTTACTCTGTATCTACTATGTATCTATTCTGCATGTACTATATGCCTGTGACTATAAGCCCGAGAGACTCTGTGTCTCTGCTACATATAACCTGGGATGTGTCCACTCTACTCTATCAGATGCTGGTCTAGACCAAGGACACACTGAACCCAGATCCCCTCACAGGCCTTTGAGGGGGCAAGCACTGACATCTGTTTCACAGGTAGGCCTGCAGGACAGCATCTGGACTCCAGGTCAGCCCAGTATTTCCAAACTTGGTTTCACTCTTAACCTCCAAGTAACAGAGCAACAGACACGAGGGACACACAGTGGACAGGAAAACATACACTAATGGCGGAAGTCCCATCGGCCTGGCTGAGGCCTGTGTCCCTGTGCTTGGCTCTCGTCCAAGCACCTCAGTCTAGGGGGAGAGGGACAAACCATCAGGTGCGGTGACTACTGCTGGGGAGAAATGGCACAGAGCAGGGCAGGGGTTCGTGAGAGCAGGGGCAAGTGCTGGGCCCGCCCACCTGCCCTGCGAGGCAGCCCCTCCTAAGGGAAACTGAGGCTCAGGGAGCCTTGTCCTGCTTCCTGCAGCCAGAGTTGACTCAGGCCAGCTCAGCCCAAGGTGCCTGGCTGTGGTCTTGACAGCTGAGCTGGAAATGAATAAATGACACACACAAGCTGAAGAAAGAACAAGGCAATCAGCCTCAGACCCACACAGAGGTCGTCCCTGGGGTCTCATAACCAGGTCAAAGGAGAGAGAAGGGGATGGGGAGACAAGTGCCTGGGAAATCCTGGGCCGCCTGGGAAGGGACAGGGAGGACATCCACCAGCCTCACTCTGGTTGGAGGACTCAGCTGCTACAAGTTTCCAGGTTTCTTAAATCACATCTGAAATTGAAAACAGCTTTGGTGATTAAACACCCACAAGGCTTCTCCTTGAGATTAAGCCTTCTGAAAGGCTTGAAGAATTTATCAGGGGCAGGGGGTGGGGGAAGACCCAAGCTGTCACAACTAAATTTTGATGTGTGATTTACATATATATAGAGAGAGAAAGAGAGGACTAGAGGGTCAAGGGTCTGGGAAAGAGGTGGGGTGTGGCCGGCATCAGAGGAGCCCCCCCTTGGGATTCCCACACACACAAATAAGGAGAACCTTATTTCCTCCCTGTCCTGCTCCTTTTAGAAAGTCAGACCTAAGGAAGCCAGGAGCCCAGGGCTTCCAGGAGGCGGGACATCACAGGGGGACAGCACGCCAGGAAAACGTGTTGTAAAGATCACGTATCAGCACAGGCACACCTCAGGGATGCTATGGGTTTGGCTCAAGCAAACATAAAGCAAGTATCATAATAAAGAGATTCACATAAATTTTTTGGTTTCTTGGTGCAAAGTTACGTTTATACTATCCTGTAGCCTATTAAGTCTAAAAAGAATGTCTAACATGAAAGTAAAAGTGAAGTCGCTCAGTCGTGTCCGACTCTTTGCGACCCCATGGACTGTAGCCTACCAGGCTTCTCAGTCCGTGGGATTTTCCAGGCAAGAGTACTGGAGTAGGTTGCCATTTTCTTCTCCAGGGGATCTTCTTGACCCAGGGATCGAACCTGGCTCTCCCACATTGTAGGCAGACGCTTTACCCTCTGAGCTACCAGGGAAGCCAAAACAAATGGACATACCTGAGATAAAAAATATTTTACTGCTAAAAAATGGTAAGCGTCATCTCAGTCTTCAGCGAATCTCTCTTTTTTTTTCCCCACTGGAGAAGGGTCTAGTCTCCATGCTGATGGCTGCTGATTGATCAGGGTGCTGGTTGCTGAAGGCTGGGCTGGTTGCGGCAATTTCGTAAAATATGAGAACAATGAAGTTTGCCAAATCAATGGATTCTTTGTTCACAAACAACTGCTCTACAGCAGTAATGCTGGTTGACAGTATCTTACACGTGGGAGAACTTTCTTCAAAATTGGAGTTAGGCAACTCAAATCTCGATGCTGCTTTTTCAGCTAAGTTTACCTCTTATTCTAAATTCTCTGCTGTCATGTCAACAGTCTTCACAGCATCTTCACCAAGAGCAGATTCTATCTCAAGAAACCACCTTCCTTGTCGTCCACAAGAAACAACTCCTCATCTGTTAGAGTTACCCTTATATTTTATACCATACCATGCACTCTCTTTTGTTAATTGTAATTAGCATTAAAATAGCATCTAATTCTGGGCTTACCCTTGGTGGGTACCCCACAGCCATCACTCTGCTCTTTGGGCATCCAGCCACTGCCTTCAGTAGCTGCCCAAAACAGAGGTGAATCTGGATCTGAGACCAGAACTTGACAGCAAGGGCACCTCTACCCAGGCACTTCTGCTGGGCCTGATGGAAGCAGAGGCCTCTCTCAGTGCTGACATTGGGGACAGACATCCCCTCAGTGGATGTCAGGAAGGCCCAGGTGCTAAGGATGACTCTGCTGCCCCTAAACCATTAGCATTTTCCAAAAAGGAACAGGGGCCTAAGGACCATGACCTCTGCCATGTTTAATAGTCACCCCGCCTCCGGAGGGCTGGAAGCACCCCTCTCAGTGACCTCCTGCTCCATCCTGATGTGAATGGCCTTCATTCTTTTTCACCAAATGACTTAAATAGAAAGGTGCCAGAAAAGTCAAGTATATTCATTTAGCGCAGAGCAGAGAGAAAATTTTATATTCAAGAATAAATTGTCTAAGCAGTAAATGTCACTGGGTTGAATCCCATAACAAGACAGGAGAGAAACATTTGGACAGTTGGGGAAATTCCGAAAGAGAAAAAATAAAAAAAGGAAAGACTGAGAACTAAACAAAAGAGTATTAAAATTACAGAAATTCAAAAAAAGACTTCTGAACACAGCTGTGTTGATGGTACTGCAGACTTTAACTAGTGCACGCCCCTGCAGCTGGAGGTAGCTGGAGGAACTGTTATTTCAATGTACATTCTCTTGAAAAACTTCATTTCATTTTTCTCTTTTAAAATTTAATTAAATACCCTGATTCTTTTTTCAGTTTATTTCATTGAAGTATGTTGATTTACAATGTTGCATTGGCTTATGCTGTACTATAAAGTGATTCAGTTATACATATATATTGATGAATATGTATTGTTGTTCAGTCACTCGGTCGTGTGTCTGACTCTTTGCGACTCCATGGACTACAGCACGACAGGCTTTTTGTCTTTCACTATCTCCCTAGCCTGCTCAAACTCATGTCCATTGAGTCGGTGATGCCATCCAACCATCTCATCCTCTGTCGTCCCCTTCTCCTGCCTTTAATCTTTCCCAACTTCGGGGTCTTTTCCAGTGAGTCAACTCTTTGTATCAAGTGGCCAAAGTATTGGAGTTTCAGCTTCAGCATCAGTCCTTCCAATGAATATTCAGGACTGATTTCCTTAAGGATTGACTGGTTTGATCTTGCCATCCAAGGACTGTGAAGAGTCTTCTCCAACAACCACAATTCAAAAGCATAAATTCTTCAACACTCAGCTTTCTTCTCACATCCGTACATGATTACTGGAGAAACCACAGCTTTGACTAGATGGACCTTTGTCAGCAAAGTAATGTCTCTCCTTTCTACTACCTGTCTAGGTTTATCAGAGCTTTTCTTCCAAGGAGCAAGCGTCTTCTAATTTCATGGCTGCAGTCACCGTCCACAGTGATTTTGGAGACCAAGAAAATAAAATCTGTCACTGTTTCCACTGTTTCCCCATCTATATGCCATTTAGTGATGGGACCGGATGCCATTATCTTAGTTTTCTGACTGTTGAGTTTCCAGCCAGCTTTTTCACTCTGCTCTTTCACTTTCATCAAGAGGCTCTTTAGTTCTTTGCTTTCTGCCATAAGGGTGGTATTATCTGCATATCTGCGGTTATTTCTCCTGGCAGTCTTGATTCCAGCTTGTGATTCATCCAGCCTGGCATTTCACATTATTTACTCTGCATATAAGTTAAGTAAACAAGATGACAATATACAGCCTTGATGCACTCCTTTCCCAATTTTGAACCAGTCTGTTGTTCCATGTCTGGTTCTAATTGTTGCTTCTTGACCTGCACACAGGTTTCGCAGGAGGTCGGTAGAGTGGTCTGGTATTACCATCTCTTTAAGAAATTTCCAGTTTGTTGTGATCCACACAGTCAAAGGCTTTAGCATAGTCAATATAGCAGAAGTAGATGTTTTTTCTAGAATTCTCTTGCTTTTTCTATAATCCAACAGATGTTGGCAATTTGATCTCTGGTTCCTCTGCTTTCTCTAAATCCATCTTGAACATCTGGAAGTTCCCAGTTCATGTACTGTTGAAGCCTAGCTTGGAAGATTTTGAGCATGACCTTGTTAGTATGTGAAATGAGTGCAATTGTGCTGTAGTTTGAACATTCTTTGCAATTGCCTTTCTTTAGGATTGGAATGAAAACTTACCTTTTCCAGTCCTGTGGCCACTGCTGAGTTTTCCAAATTTGCTGGAATCTTAAGTGTGGCACTTTCACAGCATCATCTTTTAGGATTTGAAACAGCTCAACTGGAATTCCATCACCTCTGCTACCTTTGTTTGTAGTGATGCTTCCTAAGGGCTGTTTGACTCCACACTCCAGGATATCTGGCTCTAGGTGAGTGATCATACCATAATTAAATCTTTTTTGTATAGTTCTGTGTATTCTTGCCACCTTTTCTTAATATCTTCTGCTTCTGTCAGGACCATACCATTTCTGTCCTTTATTGTGCCCATCTTTGCATGAAATGTTCCCTTGCTGTCTCTAATTTCCTTGAAGAGATCTCTAGTCTTTCCCATTCTATTGTTTTCCTCTATTTCTTTGCACTGTTCACTTATGAAGGCTTTCTTCTCTCTCCTTGCTGTTCTTTGAAGCTCTGCATTCAGGTGGGTATATCCTTCCCCTTCTCCTTTGCCTGTTGCTTCTCTTCTTTTCTCAGCTATTTGTAAGGCATTCTCAGACAACCATTTTACTTTTTGCACTTCTTTTTCGTGGGGATGATTTTGATCCCTTCCTCCTCATGAGCCTCTGTGTATAGTTCTTCAGGCACTCTTAGATCTTATCAGATTAGATTAGATCTTATCAAATATAATCCCTTGAATCTATTTCTCACTTCCACTGTATAATTGTAAGGGATTTGACTTAGGTCATACCTGAATGGCCTATTGGTTTTCCCTACTTTCTTCGATTTAAGTCTGAATTTTGCAAAAGGAGTTCATGATCTGAGCCACAGTTACCTCATGGTCTTGTTTTTGCTGACTGTATAAGGCTTCTCCATCTTCAGTTGCAAAGAACATAATCAATCTGATTTCAGTATTGACCATCTGGTGATGTCCATATGGACATATAAGAATGTACATATTTATAAGGTTCATAGCAATACAGGAATACCTCAAGAAACAAGAAAAAAGTCAACTAAACCTAACTCTATACCTAAAGCAACTAGAAAAGGAAGAAATGAAGAACCTCAGGGTTAGTAGAAGGAAAGAAATCTTAAAAATTAGGGCATAAATAAATGCAAAAGAAACAAAAGAGACCATAGCAAAAATCAACAAAACCAAAAGCTGGTTCTTTGAGAGGGTAAATAAAACTGACAAACCACTAGCCAGACTCATCAAGAAACAAAGGGAGAAAAACCAAATCAATAAAGTTAGAAATGAAAATGGAGAGATCACAACCGACAACACAGAAATACAAAGGATCATAAGAGAATACTATCAGCAGTTATATGCCAATAAAATGGACAACTTGGAAGAAATGGACAAATTCTTAGAAAAGTACAACTTTCCAAAACTGAACCAGGAAGAAATAGAAAATCTTAACAGACCCATCACAAACACGGAAATTGAAACTGTAATCAGAAATCTTCCAGCAAACAAAAGCCCAGGTCCAGAAGGCTTCACAGCTGAATTCTACCAAAAATTTAGAGAAGAATTAACACCTATCCTACTCAAACTCTTCCAGAAAATTGCTGAGGAAAGTAAACTTCCTAACTCATTCTATGAGGCCACCATCACCCTAATCCCTAAATCTGACAAAGATGCCACAAAAAAGAAAACTACAGGCCAATATCACTGATGAACATATATGCAAAAATCCTTAACAAAATTCTAGCAATCAGAATCCAACAACACATTAAGAAGATTATACATCACAACCAAGTGGGCTTTATCCCAGGAATGCAAGGATTCTTCAATATCCGCAAATCAATCAATGTAATATACCACATTAACAAAATGAAAAATAAAAACCATATGATTATATCAATAGAGGCAGAGAAAGCCTTCGACAAAATTCAACATCCATTTATGATAAAAACCCTCCAGAAGGCAGGAATAGAAGGAACATTCCTCAACATAATAAAAGCTAAATATGACAAACCCACAGCAAACATTATCCTCAATGGTGAAAAATTGAAAGTGTTTCCCCTAAAGTCAGGAACAAGACAAGGGTGCCCACTCTCACCACTACTATTCAACATAGTTTTGGAAGTTTTGGCCACAGCAATCAGAGCAGAAAAAGACATAAAAGGAATCCAAATTGGAAAAGAAGAAGTAAAACTCTCACTGTTTGCAGATGACATGATCCTCTACACAGAAAACCCTAAAGACTCTACCAGAAAATTACTAGAGCTAATCAATGAATATAGTAAAGTTGCAGGATATAAAATCAACACACAGAAATCCCTTGCATTCCTATACACTAATAATGAGAAAATAGAAAGAGAAATTAAGGAAACAATTCCATTCACCATTGCAACGAAAAGAATAAAATACTTAGGAATATATCTACCTAAAGAAACAAAAGACCTATGTATAGAAAACTATAAAACACTGGTGAAAGAAATCAGAGAGGACACTAATAGATGGAGAAATATACCATGTTCATGGATTGGAAGAATAAATATTGTGAAAATGAATATATTACCCAAAGTAATTTATAGGTTCAATGCAATCCCTATCAAGCTACCAATGGTATTTTTCACAGAGCTAGAACAAATAATTTCACAATTTGTATGGAAATACAAAAAACCTCGAATAGCCAAAGCAATCATGAGAAAGAAGAATGGAACTGGGGGAATCAACATACCAGACTTCAGGCTCTACTACAAAGCCACAGTCATCAAGACAGTATGGTACTGGCATAAAGACAGAAATACAGATCAATGGAACAAAATAGAAAGCCCAGAGATAAATCCACACACCTATGGACACCTTATCTTTGACAAAGGAGGCAAGAATATTCAATGGAGAAAAGACAATCTCTTTAACAAGTGGTGCTGGGAAAACTGGTCAGCCATTTGTAAAAGAATGAAACTAGAACACTCCCTAACACCATACACAAAAATAAACTCAAAATGGATTAAAGATCTAAATGGAAGACCAGAAACTATAAAACTCCTAGAGGAGAACGTAGGCAAAACACTCTCCGACATAAATCACAGCAGGATCCTCCATGACCCACCTCCCAGAATATTGGAAATAAAAGCAAAAATAAACAAATGGGACCTAATTAAAATCAAAAGCTTCTGCACAGCAAAGGAAACTATAAGCAAGGTGAAAAGACAGCCTTCAGAATGAGAGAAAATAATAGCAAATGAAGCAACTGATAAAGGATTAATCTCCAAAATATACAAGCAGCTCCTGCAGCTCAATTCCAGAAAAATAAATGACCCAATCAAAAATTGGGCCAAAGAACTAAACAGACATTTCTCCAAAGAAGACAGAAAGATGGCTAACAAACACATGAAAAAATGCTCAACATCCCTCATAATCAGAGAAATGCAAATCAAAACCACAATGAGATACCATTTCACACCAGTCAGAATGGCTGCTATCCAAAAGTCTACATGCAATAAATGCTGGAGAGGGTGTGGAGAGAAGGGATCCCTCTTACACTGTTGGTGGGAATTCAAACTAGTACAGCCACTATGGAGAACAGTGTGGAGATTCCTCAAAAAACTGGAAATAGAACTGCCATATGATCCAGCAATCGCACTCCTGGGCATACACACCAAGGAAACCAGAATTGAAAGAGACACATGTACTCCAATGTTCATCGCAGCACTATTTATAATAGCCGGGACATGGAAGCAACCTAGATGTCCATCTGCGGATGAATGGATAGGAAAGCTGTGGTACATATACACAATGGAGTACTACTCAGCAATTAAAAAGAATACATTTGAATCAGTTCTAATGAGGTGAATGAAACTGGAGCCTATTATACAGAGTGAAGTAAGCCAGAAATAAAAACACCAATACAGTATACTAACACATATATATGGAATTTAGAAAGATGATAACGACAACCCTGTATACGAGACAGCAAAAGAGACACAGATGTATAGAACAGTCTTTGGGACTCTGTGGGAGAGGGTGAGGGTGGGATGAGTTGGGAGAATGGCATTGAAACATGTATATTATCATATGTGAAATGAATCACCAGTCCAGGTTCAATGCATGATACAGGATGCTCGGGGCTGGTGTGCTGGGATGAACCAGAGGGATGGGATGGGGAGGGAGGTAGGAGGGGGGTTCAAGATGGGGAACACATGTACACCCGGGGCAGATTAATGTCAGTGTATGGCAAAACCAATACAATAATGTAAAGTAAAAAAAAAAAGAAAAAAAAACAGTTATGTTGGACTTCCCCCCCCCAAAAAATTTTCTGAACAAACTAGTAGTAGAAGAAAACTTCCTCAGTGTGATAAATGACTTCTACAGAAACATATGGCTAGCATCCTTAATGCTGAAAGATTGAATGGTTTCCCCCCTAAAATAAAGGACAAGACAAAGATGTCCATTTATGCTTATCCCATTCAACGTTGTACTAAATTTTATAACCCATGACATTAGTAAATAATAACAATAATAAAAAAAGAATGTACATATTTATGAATATATATACATTCTTATATATAATGTTTATGTTGTTGTTCAGTAGCTCAGTTGTGTCTGACTCTTTGTGACCCCATGGACTGTAGCACGCTAGGCTTCCCTGTCTTCACCATCTCCTGGAACTTGCTCAAACTCGTGTCCGTTGAGTCAGTGATGCCATCCAACCATTTTATCCTCTTTTGTCCCCTTCTTTTCCTGCCTTTAATCTTTCCCAGCATCAGGGTCTTTTCCAGTGAGTCGGCTGTTCGTATCAGGTGGCCAAAGTATTGGAGCATCAGCATCAGTCCTTCCAATGAATATTTTGATTGACTCATTTGATGTGTGTGTATATATATACATACACACACTTTTTCTTATTTTTTCCATTATGGTTTATCACAGGATGTTGAATATAGTTCCCTGTGCTGTACAGTAGGATGTTGTTTATCCATTTGATATATATATCTTCCCTGGTAGCTCAGACGGTAAAGCATCTGACTACAACGTGGAAGACCCAGGTTTGATCCCTGGGTTGGGAAGATCCTCTGGAGAAGGCAATGGCAACCCACTCCAGTACTCTTGCCTGGAAAATCCCATGGGTGGAGGAACGTGGTAGGCTACAGTCCATGGGGATGCAAAGAGTTGGACATGACTGAGTGATGTTGTTTATCCATTCTATATATACAGGTTTTTTAAAATACATTTTGTTTATCTTGCTGCACGGGGTCTGAGTCGTGATGCGGGGATTTTCCCTGTGACGTGCAGGGAATATCAGTGGTATCAGTTCACGTGGGGTCTTAGTTCCCCAGCTAGTGATCAGACCCGTGTCCCCTGCATTGGAAGGTGGATTCTCAACCCCTGGACCATCAGAGAAGTCCCTATATATGTATTAGTTTTAAATGCCCTGATTCTTATCACAAGAACAAAGAATGTTTCCAGTGAGAGCAAGTTTTTTTAAGTTCCATATTATAATCTGTTACAGATAAATGAGTAGCAAGTTAAGCATTATGTTTAACTCCCACGACAGAGAATGGAGGGTGGCTATATCAGGAGAGGGATATAGAATTGGCTTCAATAATTTGTAGTAACAAATTTAGCTGAGTAGTAGGAACAAATATTTGTTATATTATTCCTTATATTTGTTTATATGTCAAAGCATTTCATGGACTTTTAAAGAACAAATTGGAGATTCAGGAAATATTTAGGGAAAGGAGAGAGGGAGCAAGAAAGGGATCAGGGAGGAAGGAGATTAGACCAAGAAGAGGAGTAAGTAAGGGGAGCTCAAAAGAGGAGAGGGGTGGTTTTGAACCTAGAGAGCTTTCTGAAGGGGTTAGTGGTCACACCCTGCTGTTTACTAGTGATTTTCCCTGACTGCGTAAGCTCTCCAACCCCTTCTCACCACACAGGAGGCTCAAGCAGCTGCCCGTGGCAGTTCTGATCTCTACAAACCAGATACAACAGCTGAACTTCCAAGAGGAAAAGGGAAGAAGAAAAGAGCGAATGCAGTTCCCTCACGAAGAAAAGAGAAACAACGAACACACATAGATGAATGAACCTACAGCAACTCAAAACTGCTCCCCTTTGGGGGCAGAAGCAGATGCCATGGCCAAGTTCAAAATGAAATCCCGTTTCCCTTCCAGACCCTGTCTTGCCATGACTGTATAGTTTACATGCAAGTTGTCTGTATAGTTCATCTTCCTCCAAAGCATCTGGTATTTATCATCAGAAACAGATTGGTGAGAGAGTCTGGAGAAGCTCTTCCTATATTGTGGGTTTTAAGCATTCCTCTACAAGTCTGTTTCTTTAAAAGTTAAAAGTGCAGCTGAGCATGATAGGAATTAGGGGGTGGGTCACTCATACTTGGGGCTCTCCCAGTGTGGCATAAATGAATCAGGGCCAGAGAGGTGAAGGTAGAGGGAAGTAAAGCTTAGAGATAAAAGGACTTTGAAAACCACCCAGGTCAGTTTCCTGACTTTCTCCCCATGGTAGGTCACTTTCACAAGGAACCCTAGCTGCAATAACTGAGCTGGAACTGAAAATGTCATTTAGGGTTACCTTAAATGTTTTTTTTTTTTTTTTCCCCAAGAGGAGAAAATAGAAAAAATTTAGATTATCCATTTTAGAATGATGACCTCAACGTGTGAACGACACTGTTCATACTGTAAGTGGGATCAACACTGCACTCGACTGGCCTGGGGAAGCCAGGACTCTGTGCCTCCCAGTGACCCAGCGTCTCTTGGCCTTCCTTCCTGAGACACAGTTCCGAGGTCTTGCCAGACCCATCCTGCAAGCTGGGCCTTCGAGGACATCGAGTTAGACCCCTCTTGCTTCTCAGCTGCTAGAGTCTTCCCTTCTCTGTGGTTTGTGGATTTGATTTAGAAATTCAGAAAAAACCTGAAGATGGACAAATAGACTAAAGATGAAGGAAGCGTTTACCCCCACTGGGGCAAAGTGGCAACTTTTAGCATTCTGCAACTGTGGTAAATGAAAAAAATAAAAACCAATTTTAAATATTAAAATAATGAGAGCTCAGAAATGACGATAATTAAACCAAGATCATGTGGAACAGTTGCATTCAAAATATACGTATGGTTTTTAAATTTTTATTGGAGTATAGTTGCTTTCAGTATTTTTCTACTTTACAATAGTTTCTACTGTACAGCAAAGTGTATCAGCTATACATATACGTATGTCCCCTTTCTTGGATTTTCTTCCCGTTTAGGTCAGAAACTGAGTAGAGGGCTCCCTGTGCCACACAGTAGGTTCTCACTCAGTTCGGTTCAGTTCATTCGCTGTCGTGTCTGACTCTTTGCGACCCCATGAATCACAGCACACCAGGCCTCCCTGTCCATCACCAACTCCCGGAGTTCACTCAAACTCATGTCCACAGAGTCGGTGATGCCATCCAGCCATCTCATTCTCTGTCGTCCCCTTCTCCTCCTGCCCCCAATCCTTCCCAGCATCAGTGAGTCCACTCGTCACATGAGGTGGCCAAAGTATTGGAGTTTCAGCTTTAGCATCAGTCCTCCCAATGAACACCCAAGATTGATCTCCTTTAGAATGGACTGGTTGGATCTCCTTGCAGTCCAAGGGACTCTCAAGAGTCTTCTCCAGCACCACAGTTCAAAAGCATCAATTCTTCAGCGATCAGCTTTCTTCACAGTCCAACTCTCACATCCATACATGACCACGGGAAAAACCATAGCCTTGACTAGATGGACCTTTGTTGGCAAAGTAATGTCTCTGCTTTTTAATATGCTATCAAGGTTGGTCATAACTTTCCTTCCAAGGAGTAAGCGTCTTTTAATTTCCTGGCTGCAATCAGCATCCTTTACCTGTTTTACACATTCAGTATATTTTGGAGCAGGATAGTTTTTGCTTGTTCTTTTTCTTAGCTCCTTTTGGGAATATTTTAGTGCTTCAGTGCTACTACACAGAAAACACTGTAAATGTCTTCATTTTTACTGTAACATTTCTCTAGCTCTTCCCATATTGGCAAAAGGTAATAGATTATGGATTTTTTAAAGTTTCAGTTCAGTTCAGTTCAGTCGCTCAGTCGTATTCGACTCTCCGCTACCCCATGAATCACAGCACACCAGGCCTCCCTGTCCATCACCAACTCCCGGAGTACACTCAAACTCATGTCCACAGAGTCGGTGATGCCATCCAGCCATCTCATTCTCCATCGTCCCCTTCTCCTCCCGCCCCCAACCTTTCCCAGTATCAGAGTCTTTTCCAGTGAGTCAACTCGTTGCATGAGGTGGCCAAAGTATTGCAGTTTCAGCTTTAGCATAGCAGCTTGTAATTCCATGTGTAATATAAAG
This sequence comes from Moschus berezovskii, assembly GCF_049115385.1. Taxonomy (NCBI): domain Eukaryota; kingdom Metazoa; phylum Chordata; class Mammalia; order Artiodactyla; family Moschidae; genus Moschus; species Moschus berezovskii. The sequence goes on from NC_142468.1 coordinate 86,196,870, forward strand.
AAGTATAGTTAAAAGTTAATTTAATTAGTAAATTTGCAATTATCTGATTTTTAAATTATTATTAAATAACTATTTTTAACATTTCATTTAGTAGATGTGACAGTTATGTGATAAAATTAGGTGATTTCTCATATATTTTCCTATGCCTAAGTCACAAAGCATCTTAAGCATTGTAAAGAGAGAGCCTGGTGTAAAGGGGTGAGCACTAGAAGAGACGCCCAGAGAAGCCAGTGGCAGAATCTCACCCAGAACACAGGCCTTCCAACCCCAGGCCTGGGCTCAGACACATATATATTTTTATGAAAGAAAGACCTTAATGTTTCAGTTCTTATAGTCACTTTTCTTCTGGGTGATGTGGCACGTGTGTTGGATTTTGTCTGAGATTATCAATATTAATTATTCATATTCTTCTCAAATTGTAATCACTTAGTTTTATTTTGAGTGTGAAGAACGTAATAGATGGTCTGGCAGGAAAAGAAAGTGAAAGACCCTGATTTGTATATTTGGGGAAATATCTTAGAAGAGACTGAGCCCAGATCCAGAATCAATGTGGACCATTCCTAGCAAAGCATAAGAACATTAGAAAGTTTATTATCACATCACAGCAATTTAACAAAAATCAGGTTGACACAATTTTCAGAAAAGAAACTAAAGATTCTCTCAAGCTGCTTTCATCGTAATGTACTTTTTTTGGAAAGATAATTAATTTATGTACCACATTAACATAAAGACAGTTTTTAAAATCAGCGAGCATCTTTTAACTAAAATCAGTGGTTTAAAATATAAAAATGAATCTACCAGTGAAAAGTAAGGCAAATACCTCTATCTAAGGTAAGGTTGCCAGATAAAATACAAGATGCCCAGTTAAACTCAAATTTCACAGGAATAATGGATAATTTTTTTTCATATAAATAAAAACTTCAAATTTAACTCAGCTTCCTGTGTTTTTTAGAATTTCTATTTATTTATTTAGGGCTGTGATAGGTCTTCATTGCCGCTTGGACTTTCTCTAGCTGCAGAGAGCAGGGGCCACTCCCTACTTGCGGTGCACGGGCTTCTCACTGCAGTGCAGTGGCTTCTCTTGTTGCAGAGTGTGGGCTTAGTAGTTGTTGCCCATGGGCTTAGTTGCTCTGTAGCATATGGAATCGTCCCAGACCAGAGATGGAACCCTTGTCCCTTGTATTGGCAGGTGGATTCCTAACTACTGGACCACCTGGGAAGTCCCCAGCTTCCTGTATTTTTATTTGCTAAATCCAGTAACTATAATCTAAGGGGCAAGTTTTGTTTCCAAATACTGCTCCCAAATAAAATCCAAAGTATATGATATCCAGTTACTTTGGAGATAAATACAATCTCAAATCTTATTTAGGTAGGATTTCTCAACCCAGCCCTACTGACATATTGAGCTGGATAATTCTTTGTCTTGGGGGCTGTCCTGGGCATTGCAGGACGTTTAGTGGCACTCCTGGCCTCTGTTCACTAGATTCAAGTTGCATCCCCCAGCTGTGACAACCAGTGTTCCAATACATTGCCATATGTCTGCCAGGGAGTGGGGTAAGGGGACAAAATTGTCCCTGGTTCAGGACCACTGTTCTGAGAAAAGAAGTTTATTTATAAGTAAATGTACCTTGGGAGAAAACTAGTCTGTCCTGGTCTTGAAGAAAGAAGAGGAAAGCCATATTTTATGTGGTTTTCATTTTAAAGCATCTTGGGAGAGATACCAGTGGAAGACTGATGAGAGGTGGTTGAGGAGTTGAGCAGGTAGAATAGACGTGGGATTGTTTTACAACCTGGGGCTTTGTTAGAGATGCTTCTGTGTCCTCTTTGAGAGAAAAAGACAGGAGAAAGTACTTGAAAGAAGACTCAGGTTCCCAACATAGTCTTCATCCAGGTTCTGAAAGAACAGTTAGTACAGTCCTCTGATTTCTGGAAAAGAAGTGTTTTATTTGGATAGCAATAACTGAAATTCCAACCCAGACCACCTAGCTGAATAATCCTGTCTCTGTGTCCAAAAACAACAAATTGCCAAGAGATGTGCTGCGAACCAGATTGGGGAAGCTGTTTACTATTTGATTTTCACAAAACAATTCAACAGGGAATTTTGCTACAATGTTGTTGCTTCTGTTTCCCCCAAGGAAACATATGAATTTAGTTTGCTGTCTAAACCAAGAAAGTAGTGTGATTACACATATTACAGAGAAGTTTTTAAAGACTTGACCTTTCAAGTCTTTGTGGCTCCAATTTACTGTTTTTCAGTTATATAGAGCCACTAATCATTCCTTCCTGCAAGGAATTTTCAGCGTAATCCTATTTTCCACTCAAGTTCTGCAGGATTGCCAGATTGGAGGGAAAATAAAATAAAATCTACTTCCAGTAAAGAGAGACTCAAAAGAACAGTGATTCAAACAAAATGCCAAAGAGAATACATTAACTTCTTATTCTGCCTTTATTAATTTGAAATCTACAAATTTGTATTTTGTAACGATAATGCAAAAATTTTTCTAATTATTGACTCATTTTAACTCAATTTAGGCAAATAGTCCTGTTAATGTTACTATTTTTAAAACATATGTCAAGGCAATTCTACTCTAAGAGTTAAGCAACTCAGTTCCAGAGTTTTTTCTTAGACAAACAATATACACAATGCCTAAGGATGCAGCAAAAGCCATTGCCCCTAAGATAAATTCCTGAATTCTTACTGTGGTCTACAAGGTCTTAAATTATCTGACTAAAGTTGATCACACTTTCTTCAGGTATAGATTAAACTGCTCTAACACAGAGATCCAGCAATGTGTGTGTGTGTTAGTCACTCAGTCATGTCCGACTCTTTGTGACCCAATGGACTGGACTATAGCCTGCCAGGCTCCTTTGCCCAAGGAATTTTCCAGGCAAAAATACTGGAATGGGTAGTCATTTCCTTCATCAGGCGATCTTCCTGAGCCAGAGATTGAACCCAGGTCTCCTGCATTGCAGGCAGATTCTTTACCATCTGAGCCACCAAGGAAGCCCAGAGACCCAACAATCAGTTCAGTTCAGTTCAGTTCTGTCGCTCAGTCGTGTCCGACTCTTTGCGACCCCATGAATCACAGCATGCCAGGCCTCCCTGTCCATCACCAACTCCCGGAATTCACTCAAACTCATGTCCATAGAGTCGGCGATGCCATCCAGCCATCTCATTCTCTGTTGTCCCCGTCTCCTCCCACCCCCAATCCCTCCTAGCATCAGACTCTTTTCCAGTGAGTCAACTCGTCACATGAGGTGGCCAAAGGATTGGAGTTTCAGCTTTAGCATCAGTCCTTCCACTGAACACCCAGGATTGATCTCCTTTAGAATGGACTGGTTGGATCTCCTTGCAGTCCAAGGGACTCTCAAGAGTCTTCTCCAGCACCACAGTTCAAAAGCATCAATTCTTCGGCGATCAGCTTTCTTCACAGTCCAACTCTCACATCCATACATGACCACGGGAAAAACCATAGCCTTGACTAGATGGACCTTTGTTGGCAAAGTAATGTCTCTGCTTTTTAATATACTATCTAGGTTGGTCATAACTTTCCTTCCAAGGAGTAAGCGTCTTTTAATTTCCTGGCTGCAATCAGCATCTGCAGTGATTTTGGAGCCCCCAAAAATAAAGTCTGACACTGCTTCCACTGTTTCCCCATCTATTTCCCATGAAGTGATGGGACCAGATGCCATGATCTTCGTTTTCTGAATGTTGAGCTTCAAGCCAAACTTTTCACTCTCCTCTTTCACTTTCATCGAGAGGCCTTTGAGTTCCCCTTCACTTTCTGCCATAAGGGTGGTGTCATCTGCATATCTGAGATATAAACCATTCAATATTACAGTAATCCAAGTCTATGCCCCAACCAGTAATGCTGTAGAAGCCCAAGTTGAATGGTTCTATGAAGACCTGCAAGACCTTTTAGAACTAATACCCCCCCAAAAAAAGACCCAACAATAGAATGACTCAAATAAGACCAAAAATGATTATTCTCTCACATAACAAACTAGAAGGATGCAGAAGGCCAGTGGTCCAGCATCTGTGTGGAGCTTGCCCATGACATCGTCCAGCGGCCCATGTACTATCTTGTTGCTCCGCCACCCTATAAGGCATTTTCCTCATTCATGTGGTCAAAGCTCACTCATCACCACCCTCTCTGTGTTCCCACCTACAGAAAAGTAGGCAGAGATAATAACTTTCTTTTAAAGAGGGTGGGTTTCCTAGGAAATCTGAGATGGGGATTAGGGCAAAGGAGTTTCCTGTTAGGGAGTTCTCTTAACATTAACCTCTGTGCGGGGAAAGAAAAAAGCAGAATTGTGCAGAGAGAGAAGGTAGACTTCAGGACAATCACAACCAGTTAGTTGCTTGACTTCAACTAACCTGATAGTTAACTGTGAAGCAGAGATGGTCCTTCAGAGTTGGGATGGAGAGTTATGCCTTTATGGGGCTTCCCTGGTGGCTCAGATGGTAAAGAATCTGAAGAATCTGCCTGCAATGTGGGAGACCCTTGTTCGATCCCTGGGTCTGGAAGATATACTGGTGAAGGAAATGGCAATCCACTCCAGCATTCTTGCTTGGACAATTTCATGGACAGAGGAGCCTGGCAGACTACACACCATGGGATCACCTTTATATCCCTTGACCAGTTATTGATGTGAGTTGCTCCATCAATAGGAAGAGGGCATGACCCTGGATGAGATGGCTCTTTTCAGTGGAGGTAATTCTCAAAGAGGGATGTCAGCCAACAAACTCCAATGGCAGATGGCAGCATAGCCAGCATCCATGACAGAATGTGACCCAGAAGTTGTACAAAACCCTTCTACTTGCATCACTTTATCTAGAACGTCTAGAATGACCACCCCAGCTGCAAAAGAAGCTGAGAGATGCAGTCTTTAGCTGAGTCTTATGCTTGACTAAATCTTATACTTGGACTAAAAGGAAGACGTGGAGAATGGACATTGGGGAAACATTACAGGAGGGAAGAGGAATCATTGCCTGAGTTTGTTCAGCTTGTTGACTCTTACAGATCAAAAATGATTACTACCCACAAAGCACAGAGGCAGAAAGAGAGGTAAAAGAGGGACAAGAACAGCTGAGAAGTGAGCATAGCCAGTGATGATGGGACTCAGCAGATGCGACAGTGGGTTCCAGCAGACAGGACTGTGGTCCCAGCTGATGTGACAGTAGTATCTTGTGGACATGAATACAGTTCCCGAGAGATGTAACAGTGATGTCCAGCAGATATGACAGTGGCCCCCAGCAGAGGTGAAAGTAACTCCAGAGGCAGAATGTGTGCTCTGTGGATGCAGCACAGCCCTTGGAAGTGGCAGCAGTCTTAGGCTGATTGAGATCAAGAGGCTGCTGAAGCCCTAGGGTATGATGTCAAAGGTTGGGGGAAGAGAGGAAGAAAATGACTGATACCATGGAGTAGTTGCTCGTATTTATTTGTGAGCGTGTGTGGGTTTATAGCCCAATGTACAGAAATTTGGGGTGTGGGGGAAGTAGACAAGAGACTCTAAGTTGAGCCAGACTGAAGCAGGGAGCTATGGAATACACCTCTGTTGCCTGGCATCCCCATAAGGGTCGAATGGAGGGCCTCATTTAAAGCACTGTATTCTGATGAGATGTGGAGAGCCTTGCGCCAGGAGCCTGGAGCACTGGCTGCTCCTTCTAGTCTGCTGCTGACTCTCTCTGCAGAGATAAGTGAGTCTGCCTGAACCCCAGCCTATCCGCATACAGAAAGGAGAGAAGAGGCTTGTACTTGATAACAGAGGCCCTTCCTGTGATAGTGTTATGTCTCTACCACGAACAGATAAAGCCAAGTTCTCCAGAACACTCCATCCTGATGGAAATGCGTAACACCCAAGAACTTGGAAATGTTACCGTTCCTGTAAGTAATCTTATAATGGAAAACTTACATCCTTTAAAATAATCAGCATTCAGTACTCAACCTTAGAACATTATCCAAACTTAGATGAGAAAAGTTGAAGCAAGGAAAAAGGTGTTACCCTATCAAACTTTTTTTAGCATTAAAACAAGGACTAAATTAGGGGATGGGGAAAGTTTTCATTTCTTTAGTACTTAGTACTAAGTTGGTGGCAGCAAAAACTAAGTAGGAGTTGACGATCTCAGAAATGGACTTCTCCTAGGTGACCCAGGTATCAGGTGCATCTTTTTGGGGCTTGCGTGAACTGGTCATGGGTGAGAGACATTCTGTAAAGGTCTTTGGGGAGATAGGAGGTTACATTCTAAAGGGCTGATGCCCACTCCGCCTTGGGTGGGTAGGTGTGAGCTATACTGGAAGAGGTGAAACCATGTTTCAAAGCTCACCCCTAACCCTTCTGGAACATCCCCTCTTCTGAGAAGGAACCTCTAGTGATCATGTGTACATGCTGGGGAAAAGATGGTTGAGTGCTAGTGTTCATGGAAAAGGTCCCTGGTGACGCCAGGTGTCAGAGGGAAGACTAGCTTCCAACGGGCATGTTCCTTTCCATGGTGAAAGCACCCAAGATCCAGGCTGGGGATTCTGTCCTAAGAGACAGAGAAGTGCTCCTCTTGTCAGTGTGGGAGGGAGGCTGGAGGATAATAAGCAGACTGCCCTTGTTTTCATTAAAAGGCAAGGTGTCTTTTATGAGACATTGACATTGGCCTCAGCCTGGCAGGCACATTCTAAGACAAACTGCAAAGAAGCCAATTTAACAGAAATTTGCTTGGCAAGCAATAAGGGTGAGGTTTAATGGGGTCAGCCTATAATTACCTGATGCATCCATTTCCACCATGTGGCCTGCCTGCCACTTGGACCAGAGGGGTTGTGTCTGGGGCCAGGACAACTCACGTGTCCACCGCCAGCTTTTGCTTCACTGACTCTTCCAGTACAACCCACTTCCAAACTTCAATGTCTGACCAGTTCCCTTCCTGACTGTCCCAGTCTTTCTTTAAATGTGTTAACATTTTTCATCAGGAAGGTTAGTCAAGTCTCAGTACTCTCCAGGCTGGGGCTGCACACTGGGCTTACCCATTATGTGTGCTCAGCTGGCAAAAGGCTATTTCTTTTCATAGCCTAATCCCCAGGGTCACCCCATTGTTGGCCTCCTGCCATATAACACCCACACCGTAGTCTTAAAATGTCATTTTGTTTTATTTCATTTCATTTTTATTTTCTGTGTTCTTTTGAATGTCTCCACGGATTTTTTTTTGAGTGGGACTGCTCTGAGAAAGAAGGTTATTTTTAGCATAAAGTGAATCAAGTGAGATGAACTCTTATAACAAATTCAACAGCCATAATCAGCTTCATTATATCAAAGGAGGGCAGCTTCTTCCTCCATTATGATGTCTTCTTTAGAGACAAAAAGGGTGTTCATAAACGATGAAACAGATATATGTGTATTTTCATATTTAAAATACTACCAGCTCTAAAAGTTTCTCAGTACTAGGTTCTCTTTTCTTTTTCTCATAATAGATTTTGCTTGTATTGTTAGTGGTTTGCACCACTAGCAGCTATTAAAACCTCAAGCATAGACAAACTGCTTGGAATTCCAACATTGGATGAATTGATTCAGACAAAGCTAGACCAATTCATGCCACTTTTCTGTGCTGCCACTAACGAAGAAGACTAAAGAGCAGTTAAAACATTCAATTCAGTTCAGTTCAGCTGCTCAGTCGTGTCCAACTCTTTGCGACCCCGTGAATCACAGAAACACCCAAGTGAACTTTCTGGTCAACCCAGTGGTTACCCTTTCCAGATTTCAATTTTTCATTTGTTCCAATCATTTTATTTTTACTTATTGACTCATTCAATTATATATTTATTTATCCCTACCTGATTTGTCCAGAGAATTTAAGACAAGAACACAAGATGAAAACCAGAATCAGAAAAAAACAAAAATAAATGTTAGGTAATCAAAATCGGAAGGAAGAGTTAAAGCATCTATAGGACGGTGCTGGTGGTTCAGTCGCTAAGTCATTGTGTGACTCTTTGCGACCTCGTGGATTGTAGCCTGCAGGCTCCTCTGTCCATGGGATTTCCCAGGCAAGAATACTAGAGTGGATTACCATTTCCTTCTTCAGGGGATCTTCCTGACCCGGGAACTGAATCCATGTCTCCTGCTTAGCAGGTGGATTCTTTACCCCTGAGCCACCAGGAAAGCCCCACATATGCATATACACACATGTATATGTGTAGGTATAGGTATTAGTGTAAGTATAGAGAAATTAGTGACTCTGGAACTGTTCATTGTACTTTTCCCTTGACTTCTCTGTAGGTTTTAAAACATTAATTTTTAAAAATTGCATGGGAAAAAAGCAAAAGCAAACTAAAAAAAACACATGCAGGATAGCTGTGAGTACAAATTCTCAGGGGAGAAATGGTAGAGAAATAAAAAGCAATTCTCTCCCATTTTCTTTTTTACTGTAGTGGACTTGGGCTGCTCTGGACAAGCCACGCTATAAGGATGTCATGCTTCTCTCAACACAAGGCTCCATTTAAGAACAGGGCAAACCTTTCCCCTAGATAGCTGAGTAGGTTAGCATCAACTTCCTCAGTTAGATGAACACCAGCCTCAACTGAATGGAGTATTTATTAAAGAAAAATAAAGACATAAAGGAAAAGTAAACAAACATCTACTCAACAATGAGCAAATCTCAGAATCATAACATTCCACAATGTCCCACAGTCCCTGATTAAGACAGAAAAATAATTCCCCAGTGTCAATTACAAGTGTTGATGGACGATATTTTTATCCAGGGCTTTCCTTAGACTTTACAGCCCCCCAAACCCTCTGATTTTCTGATTTCTATGTTGGCCAACATATCTAGCTGTACCTGCACACACACAGAGTTACCCAGGAGAAAAACAGAAGTTAGATTACAGTGTTTCATATATAAAACAGCACAGCCTCTCCCCTTGATTTTGATTTCAGTTTTTGCCCAAGGTAAGAAAGGCAGCAAAAGCATTACTTCTACTTGAAGTCAGAATAATTATAATAAAATTTCCTGTAAGTCCTGCTGTCCTTCCCTTCTTTTTACAAGAGGATTGTGTACTGTCTCTAAGAGAATCTGCTTCACTTGTTTAAAGATTGTCAAGGCAACCTGCTGCTTTCCCATTTCCTCCCATTTAGGCTCTTGTTAATAATAGATTAACAAACTCAATTCAAAATGGAAATACCTGAACCTCATCCCCCGCAAAAATGAAAGTAATAATGAAACAACTTTGTGCCAGGCACTAGGTTACATGTGTTTATTTATTCTCTCACCTAAAAGTGCTGTTGGCATCTACGCTCATGGTACCACGGGTGCCATTAACACCTGCGTCTTACGAATGACACTTCCGTCTAAGGAACAGAGCCATTAGATGCCTTCCTGAGGGCATGTAGTATGGAGTCAGGATCAAAGCCAATATGGCCACGGAGCCTGGTACATTCCCAACCAGGACACTACTCCCTGCTAATTTTCATCAGCCCTTCTCAGAAATGTTTCAAATTCACACATCCTGGGAGGCAGCTTCAGATCCCTGAAGTCAGAGCCTCAACCTCGGAATAAACCACCACTGCTTTTTTTAAAGTCACAACATGCTGGACACCTGCCTGGAGCTGGTTCTCATACAACTCACATAGTAGATGCCATACCCACTTCCCAGCAAGAAAACAGAGACACTACCCTCACTCACAGCAAAAGCTTAAGGAACTTCCCCAAGGCCACACCTAGGAAGTGATGAGCGGGGTTTCAAACTTAGGCATGGCTCCACATGCCACCGTTCCAGATCAGACATGGCTATCCTTCACAGCCAGTACGGTCTTATGAAACAGTAGAGAAAGAAAAAGCAAATACTGGGAAACTGAGGTTTGGATTTTACATAGTGTATTAGAAGGAAATAAATTAACAAGAAGAAATTCACTAGCCTATCCAGGAAGCAAGGGTTTCTGCACAGATTCTCTGAGGAAGTGTGGCAGAGCAGAAGGGCGCTGGGCCCAAGTCATAGACCTGAGTTTGAGTCCCAGTCCCGTCATTCCCTTGGGTAGCTTGTTCAACCTCCCTGACCTTAGGTCTAGTCTATATAGTGGGAATTATAACCATCTTATCTATTTCGCTTCAGTATCGTGAAGATTCAAAGTCGCTCAGTCGCGTCTGACTCTTTGCAGCCCCACAGACTGTAACCTGCAAGGCTTCTCTTTCCATAGGATTTCCCAGGCAAGAATACTGGAGTGGGTGGCCATTCCCTTCTCTAAGGAAACTTCCCATCCTAGGGATCAAACCTGGGTCTCCTGTCTTGAAGGCAGATTCTTTCCCGCCTGAGACACCAGTTGTGAAGATTAAATGAGATCAAATATAAGACAGAGCTCTGTATCCAAATGAGATCAAATTGATACTGTTATTATTATGTGGATTAGTAAGACTCTTCCACAGAAAAGAGAAAAAGATGGTGTGTGTGTACTTATTCATAGTATAGGAATATATATGCATGCATGAATATGCATATAAGTACGTATGTACAAGTAAGTTGTGTTGTACAAATGAAGATGAAAAAATTAGTCGTAATGTCACAGAAAAAACCCTGTTCGAGTGTGCTGGGGAGAGCCTGCAGGTCTTGATTTTAGTTGCATATGCTGTGCTGTGCTCAGTCGCTCAGTCGTGTCTGACTCTTTGCGACCCCATATACTGTAGCCTGCCAGGCTCCTCTGTCCATGGGATTTTCCAGGCAAGAATACTGGACTGGGTTGCCATTTCCTCCTTCAGGGGAGCTTCCCCACCCAGGAATTGAACCTGTGTCTCCTACATTGGCAGGCATATTCTTTGCCACTGAGCCACCAGGGAAGCCCCTATCAAATCTGCAGATGGTGTTGAAAGATCGCTGTTGTGACCAAGATAAGAGGGACAGTAGTCCTCAGAGGACTAACACCAAGGTCCTTGCTCCCATAGGTGACTGCAGGGAGCTGCAGTGTGACAGCGAGTCCCACCCAGAGGGCACTGGAAGAGGAGCTCTTACATTCTCAGGAGAGAGACAGTGTGTGTGCTGTGGGGGCGGGGGGTGTATGGGTGTGTATAATAAGAAAAATGAAGATATCACGTGGAGCATGAGACTCTTTGGCAGGTCCTTTAAAAGGAACCAGTACTCAACACCTCTGTGCACAGCGAGCTTGTTCCTGAGAGACCCCAGGCTGCCCACTCACCCTTCCGGCCCCCTTCACTCTCTTTCTTCCCCCAAGTCCTCCGCTACTTTTGTTCACTTCTGGTTTTTCTGCTGAAGCTTGTCTTTTATTGGATTTATCATGTCTACTTTCCTTCCCCACTGGTCGGTTTTTAAACACAGCAGCCAAAATCATCAACATCAGTAGCAATTACATCCATACTCAAGATTACTTTTGTGGAGGGACTTGCCAGAATCCCAGAAAGCAATCTCTTTCTGAGGATTATGCAAATCAGAATCTCATTTTTAACTGACATGTGTGATGAAATACATACTATCTACCAATGAAATTTAATGCTCAAGTGGCATAATAAAATGTGTTTGCAGTGCAGACTTCCCTGGATCCATAAAAGGAAGCAAATTTTCATTAGATTTTTAAGTCAGTGACCAAATCCCTTAGAAAATGTCAAAACTCCCCTTAGCTTGTCAGCCCTACAGAAACAGGTGGTAAGTCAGATTTGACCTGTGGGTTACAGTTTGCCAATCCCTGGTCTAGAACTTTTCATGTATTGAGTATACCTCACACTAAACCCACTGAGACTGAAGTCCTTTGTCTCGTTTTGCCCATCCTCTTTTCCCTAAGCTCATTATTTTCCCCACCCCCTCCCTCCTATTCTGATTTACCAGTTTATCATTTCTCTTCTAGCTTCACCAATGTGAACTATGACCCTCAAAAGAGAATAAGGATCATTTGCCACTTGTAGGTGTACCCAGCCTTGCAGGGGGCACTGATAGAGGGACATACAGAGCCTGTGGTGACCATGTTGGCCGGATCAGTAACCCGCCACCCCTGCCTTTTCCTTCCTGGTCAAGCCCATGCCCACAGTGAGGCTGAAAATACCAGTTGTCCCTTTCCTATCCTTCCTGGCAGACAAGACACAGGTATGCCTGTGGCCCACTCCTGAACAATAAGACTTGAGGAGAAAGAGGTCTGTGTGGGTGCTTTGGGGAAGGGCTTTCCTCACTGGATACAGCAAGGGTGGAGATTGAGAGAGATATAAGAACAGAAGCCTCACTCTCCCCTTGCTTCCTGCTTTTGTATGATGCCACATAAAGACATGACATTTGGAGCTGCAGTAACCAGGAGGGAAGTCCAAGAGCTGATGCAGAGGCATAACAGTGTTAATTCACGGAACCACCCCTGCAGTGCCCCAGCTCTGGACTTCATGGTATAGGTTATGAAGCCCTGTGTTAACATAGACAGTCTTCATTCTTGTGAAGCTTCTGTTGTGACACAGAAAGTGAAAAACTCTTATAAGAAAACAGGAAATGCCAGATTTAATAGACTACCACATGATACTAGTTACACTCTTAATACCTCCTGATTAAGAAAAACCACATATCAATAAGCCCCTCCCTGGCAGCTCTGTCCCATCTACGTCAAAACATGTTCCTATTTCTCCTAATAATCCCTGCTCTATCTCCACCTTCTGTGTCACAGCCAGGCTTCTTGGAAGTTATCTTCCTTTTATCGTTACCCTTATTCTCCTCTTCCTATTCAGTCACCCTCACTCCTCAAGTGGCAGAACACTGTTTTTCTTTCACCCACACTATTCCATCAAATGCTTTCAACAAGAGTTGTCAATGACTTCCATGTTGATAAGCCCAAGCACAGTTTTCAATTCTTATCTTGCTTGACTTCTCCAAGGTATTTATACTATTCACCATGCCTCCCTGACACCACGTTTCCCCAACTTCCTTCTGCATCTTCCTGTCTTTTTCACCGCCTTCTCGTTCTCTACTGGTTCTGAATTAATGTTCCTCAGTGTTCTTTCCTCATCTTACACAAGGTTCTTAGGTAATCTCATCTATACCTACAGCTTTAATTGCTGCCTAAAAATTGATGCGCATACCTGTCAGCCTTTCCCCTAAGTTACAGACCGATGAAACATGGATACTGAATGTCTTAAAGGTGCCTTAACCTCAACATAACCAGGCCAAACCATCATCTACTCCTTCTGCCTCAGTGAATGGCACTACAGTCTGCCAAGCGGCCCAGATCAGAGCCTCAGACATCGTTCTGACATCTCTGTCCATGGTCTTGCATATAACATGCCTCCCCCCTGCTTGCAATATTCTTGCCTTATTTTGTGACACGGGAATCCCTCTTCATCCTTCAAAATCCTTCAATGAAAAGTCAGCCCCTCTAGGAAATCTTTTCTAGTTCTAACTGTAAGTTGCTTTCTGCTCAGCATTTCCTTATTTCTTAGGTTACATGTCTGTTATAGCCTTCATTATATTATTTATATCATCTGTATATCTGGGCAGACTATGAGTTGGAGAACAAAAACTGTATTTCATTTATATTTGTATGGCCATTGTCTAACACAGTGGTGGGCACATTCAAGAAGACTATCAAGAAATAGTCGTTGAGTGAAATAATAAATATGTATAATTATTTCTTGGGTAACTATATTAATGAGAAAAAACTAAGATTTCATGATTGATAGGCAAATATTCTAACTCAACGCTTGTCAGTGATTGGATAGCAACACCCACATAATTTTAGAATTTAGAGTTGGAAAAAATATCTATGTATATATATGGTCCAGCTCCTTTATGAACCTGTTAGGGTGCATTTGTAACTAGCAGTGCCAGTCTTCCTGTTGACAGTTTATCACTAAAATCCTTCAGGTGTTAGTTCCTTTAGAAAGGTAAAACACGCCCCCAGGAATTCAAGTAATACTATTCACTTGCTTACAAACGTTTTTGCCCACGTTGATGAATTTCAGCCCAAATCAAATCCTCCCTAATTCCAAACACATTCAAATGGACAGAATTCTAACATATTTTGCAAGGTTGCTTTTTGTCCTATTGTTTCATCTCATTTCGTGTCTTATTTTCTTAGCAAATACATTTAGACTTCCGGCACTAAGTTGAGACTTCCCTGGCACAATAATCCTTTTTATCGCTAGATTTGGCAGGAACCACCATTTTGATGGATTAATGTATTACTTAATGAAGCAGAGCAGTTACTTTAACAAATGCTAATTGTCAAAACTCTGGACTTCAAGTTGGGTAAACATAGTTATTAGTGATAAATGTCCTCAGAGTTGCATTTCTGGCTATTTTTCTAATGAAAATTTCCACAGTATTTAGTACAGGATATTAAAGAAGCTTAATGATAATTTTAATAGTCTACTTAGACCTTTATAGAGATTGAAAATAAAGTGTTTCCTTGCTTCACTAATCTTCAGACCCTAATTGCTAAAACAACATATCTTTTTTGAGTTCTACAAAGTTTTTTACTTCAAATTGTACATCAATCAAAAGCCTCCTGCTTCATTTACTGGGCCCTTACTTATGTTAACTAGTTTCTGCTGCTGCTGCTGCTGCTAAGTCGCTTCACCCCATAGACGGCAGCCCACCAGGCTCCGCCATCCCTGGGATTCTCCAAGCAAGAACACTGGACTGGGTTGCCATTTCCTTCTACTAACTAGTTTCTAGAGAAGCTGTTTCCCTGTTACTTAATCAAGAACCTTCCTTTGTTATTAATATTAAACTAAACATGAGCCCAAAGTCTACATTTTCCAGAACTGCAGCATAAATGTCATCACAGGTTAGAGTAGAAACCATACTCCCTTCAGACCATCTTTCTTTTTAAGATTTATTTATTTATTGTTGGCCGTGCTGGGTCTTCGTTGCTGTGCGCAGGCTTCTCATTGTGGTGGCTTCTCTTGTGGATCATGGGCTCTAGAGCACTGGCTAATTAGTTGTGGCACAAGGGCTTAGTTGCTGTGCAACATGTTGAATCTTCCTGGACCAGGAATTGAACTTCTATCCTCTGCATCAGCAGGCAGATTCTTAACTACTGGACCACCACTGAAGACCCTCAAACCATCTTTAAAGGTTAACAATTATCTTCCATTTCTATTCCCTTCAAGAATTCAAGTGGAAAACTTGACATTATTAGTCATAACTTTATTCAAATATCAATGAACAAATATGTTATAAAGCTTCCATTTAGCTGTGTCAAATAACAATGCGTAATATGAGTAACTTCTCCCCCTTCTGAAGAACAGGAGCAGAAGCAAGACGGGTTTCCCCATGCCCAACTGAAAGAGGCTTTGAAAAGGTTTATGACTCGTGCAGGGATGCTTTCTGGGGAGAGCAGGGTGGCCCCCCAAGCTGTCTGTGGATGGCTTGTGAGAGCAGGGAAAGGAGACTGGTTCTGGGGTTGCATTATGGTTAAAGGGTGGGCCGGGAAAGGGTTCCCATGCATGCTCGAGGGCTTGGAAAGCACCCAAGGAAGGAGCACCCAGGCTTTCTCATCAACTTGCTCAGAGATGGAACCAAGAGGAAGGGGAGCGCTGAAGTTTGAAATCTGTCAGCAAACATCAAAAATGGAGCAATAGCTCTATGTTACTAGACTCATAATGTGTCATAGAGTTATGTCTAACTCTATGATACAATAGTTAGAAATGGAAGGAAGCCTAGTATATCAGTTGCTACAGTGAGATTGTAATGTTATAATAATGTTACATAATAACCCCCACATTTTATTAGCTCTTCTGTTTGAAATCCTAAAAGATGAGGCTGTTAAAGTGCTGCACTTGTTATATCAGCAAATTTGGAAAACTCAGGAGTGGCCACAGGACTAGAAAATGTCAGTTTTTATTCTAATTCCAAAGAAGGGCAATGCCAAAGAATGTTCAAACTACTGTACAATTGCACTCATTTCACATGCTAGCAAGGTTATACTCAAAATCCTTCAGACTAGGCTTCAGCAGTATGTGAACTGAGCACTTCCAGATGTACAAGCTAGGTTTAGAAAAGGCAGAGGAACCAGTGATCAAATTGCCAACATTTGTTGGGTCATAAAGAAAGCAAGAAAATTCCAGAAAAACATTACTTCTGATTCATTGACTATTCTAAAGCCTTGACTGTGTGGATCACAGAAAACTGTGGAAAATTCTGAAAGAGATTAGAATATCAGAACCTCTTACCTGTCTCATGAGAAACCTGTATGCAGGTCAAGAAGCAACAGTTATAACTGGACATGGAACAACAGACTGGTTCAAAACTGGGAAAGGAGTAAGACAAAGCTGTAAATTGTCACTCTGTTTATTTTACATATAAGTAGAGTACATCATGTGAAATGCCAGGCTGGATGAATCACAAGCTGGAATCAAGATTGCCCGGAGAAATATGAACAACCTCAGATATGCAGATGACACCACTCTAATGACAGAAAGTGAAGAGTAACTAAAGAGCCTCTTGATGAAAGTGAAAGAGGAGAGTGAAAAAGTTGGCTTAAAACTCAACATTCAAAAAAGTAAGATCATGGCATCCTGTCCCATCACTTAATGGCAAATAGGAGGGGGAAAAATAAAAACTGTGACAGATTTTATTTTCTTGGGCTCTAAAATCATTGCAGACGATGACTGCGGTCATGATATTAAAAGATGCTTGCTCCTTGGAAGGAAAGCTATGACACACCTAGATGGCATATTAAGAAGCAGAGACAACACTCGGCCAAACAAAGGTCTCTATAGTCAAAGCTATGGTTTTTCCAGTAGTCATGTATGGATGTGAGAGTTGGACTATAAAGAAAACTGAGCACTGAAGAATTGATGCTTTTGAACTGTGGTATTGGAGAAGACTCTTGAGAGTCCCTTGGACAGCAAGGAGATCAAACCAGTCAGTCCTACTATAAATATTCATTAGAAGGACTAATGCTGAAGCTCCAATACTTTGGCCACCTGATTTGAAGAGCTAACTCATTGTAAAAGATCCTAATTCTGGGAAAGATTGAAGGCAAAAGGAGAAGGGGGCGATAGAGGATGAGTTGGTTGGATAGCATTACCAACTCAATGAACATGAGTTTGAGCAAACTCCGGGACATACTGAAGGACAGGGAAGCCTAGCAACAGTCTAAGGGGTTGCAGAGAGTCGGACACAACTTAGCAACAACAAAATTTTAATGGCATGCCAAGAAAAAAAGTTGTTGTTCTCATGGCTGGAATCAACAAGACAGCTCTGCTGATCTTGCCAGAATGTACTCATCTGGGTTAGTCAGCTGTAAGTGGATCTCAGCTGGCTTTGCCTACGATGACTTGTAACTCAGCTCTGCTCCATGTCTCAACCTCCAACAAGCTAGTGCAGCCACACTATCAAGGCAAAGGCAGAAGTAGAATAGCAAGCCAGTCCAGTTACAAGTATGTTTTAAACTTGTGTTTGTAGTTTTGTTACATTTATATTGACCAAAAAAGCTACATGTCTAAGCCAAGAGCTACAGCAGGAAAACAAAAGCTGTATGGAGAAAAAGAGTGAAGCACTGGGGCCATTTTTGCAATCTACAATACAAATAGATTACGAACATATCATAACCTCTTACCCTACTTTACAGTACTAAGAGAAAGTCAGTTCAACGAGCTACTCACTATCAAGTGCCAAAACTGTCCTTGAAATTGGGACTATAAAAAATAAATGATATAATACTAAAGAGTTTACAGTTTGTTACTTGGAGAAAATTAAATAAATTAGCACATTATTAAGATAAATTAAAAGTCAGTGTGGTAAGTATAACAACAGATAGTTTAATGAAGTGGCACAGAAAAGATACCGATTAACTCTTTTGCCTCCTTTACCATATATTTCACAGCCAATTTAATAGATTTTTACGGAAATTAAATTTCCTCCTGATTCTGACGACATGAAGAAAGAGCTGACTGTGATTCCCCAAAGAATAGCCTCATAAAATTGCAGTATCTTTAAAAACAAAACTAAATTGTAAGTTCTATCAGGCTAGCAGAAAGTCATCTGATTCTTTTGTTGCTCAATTACACTTAGTAATCATCCAGTTTCAACCAAAATTTATTGTGTGCCTACCTGTGCAAGCTATTTCTTCTGGGAATCTGCTGGGATGTGGAGAGGCCTGGGAAAGAGGACTAAACAAAGATGATTTAAAAATATGGTATCTGCCTTCAAATAACTTCCAGCTTAGTCCGACTTACTCTGAAGTCCATTGTATAAAACATATACAAGCAAAGCTGTTGGGCTTAAAGTAAAAGTTGGGAGTCTGGAGCCCCCTCTATCCCAGGCCACTGCTGAGGACACTGTATGGAGACTAGAAGACTGCATGCGTGCTCAGTCGTGTCTGATTCTTTGTGACCCCATGGACTGGAGCCCACCAGGCTCCTCTGTCCATGAGATTTCCCAGGCAAGAATACTGGAGTGGGTTGCCATTTCCCTCTGCAGGGGATCTTCCTGACCCAGGGATCGAACTTGCAGGTGGATTCTTCGGCACTAGGGCCACCGGGGAAGCCCAGGTCCAATCCATCTCACTTTGTCTCTTCAGCGCTCTCTCACATGTAGACATACAGTGTCCCACTCCATACAGAAACTTCAGTGTAACATGGCATTAAATGAAGCCCGAACATGGTAGACCTTGAATGTATATAAAAGAAAGGAACTCTGAATAGAGTTCACAAATTTCCAGGTCAGTAGCTGTAAATGGAATCATAACTAGGGTTATTCTAGCACGGTTTGGGAATAAGATGATGAGTTAATCTTCCAGCTTGTGGCAGTTTGTGGCTTATTCTTAAACTTTGAAGTGGAATTCTTTGAGACTTAAAGAAAGGGATATAAATACATTGCTGGATTTTCTCCATTAATCAAGATTGTTTATGAGGAAAAAGTTTACCATTGTTCTGAAATATTTTTTCCTCTAGTTAATCCACATTATTTTTAGGGGGCTTTGCCTAGAAGGAAGACTAATTCTTTATGTTCCTTTCTTTTAGGTCCTACTCCCATAGCTTTAAACTGTCACTTGGAATCTTTTGGGAAGGTGAAACAGAAGTGGGCAGACAAATGTTTGGAAAATAAAACCTCCATAAAACTCTACCATCCTATAAATGGTTCTGTCTGGATGGATTCCTTGAGATGTGTTTTATTTCCATTAAAAACTCAAAAACTCTGAAACATTCACTGTTCACATCCCAAAGCCTGGTGGGGAAAATATTCATCATCTGAAGTATTCAAGACAAGCTTGAAGAAATAAAAGAAACGAATTGTTCGCCGGACCACCTTGGGAGGAGAAGTTCCCGCAGAGCCCAAGACGGTGTTAAAAGCGTGTCCAAACAACGCTGCGTTCAGAAAAGAAGAGGTGGGCGTCGGACGGTGCCCAGAGCTAGCGGGTCGGTGTCATTTTCCGCTTCCATTGCCCCTCTCTGTCCTGCGCGTCCTCACTGTCTTAGCAGCCCGTCCGCGCTCTTGGCTCTGCTCACTTCCCCGTCCGTCCGGGTCTGCGACCACTCCCACCTCCCCAGAACCGAGTCGGGCGGAGGGGCCCCTTCGCGTCCCCCGTCCCCAGGCCTTTCTCTCCGCCGCCCCGGCCACCCCCGCACTTCCCGCCCAAAGGGGCTCCTGGCCAAGGGGGCCGCCCCGGCCTCGGCCCTTCCCCGCCCCGGCCCGCCGGCTCATAAAGCGCCGAGCCCTGCCGCCGGCGCAGCCAGCTCCGCGGCGCCGGGACGCGAGCGCCGCCCCCGACGGCTGCCCGGACGCCGCCGCGCTCGCCTCACCTGCGCAGCCCGCGGGAAGCCCGACCCCGGGCCGCGCGCCGCCCGCACCCCAGGCGGGGCCCGCCGCTGCCGAGACTGCCGCGCGCCCGCGGGGAGCGCGGAGAGCCAACATGTGGGCCCCGCGCGGAGCCACCTTGCTCCTGCTGCACCTGGCCCTGCAGACCTGGCTGGGGGCCGGCGCCCAGGCCACCCCGCAGGGTAAGTGGGTGCGAGCCGGGCTCCGGGCCGCCGAGCCCGCCGTCCCGCAGCTCCGCTTGGGCGAACGGAGGGACCAGCCCCGCGCGCTGCTCCGCCCTTGGCTCCCGGGTCCCTCTGGGCACCTCTCTGTGCCTCTGGGGCCCGAGGCAAAGCATACTGTGCTTGGAAGCGGTCATTAGGGATTAGAATTTTCGGAGATTCGATTAACCGGCGGTGAGATCATTTCCCTATACAATAGTTTGGGGGGATGTAAAATTTATTTTCAATCTAGGCAAAGAGGTGGGGTTCACTTCCAAGTCTGTAGCGCGGCCCTAGACCTCGAACACGTCCCGTCTGGAGTACGGTGAAATCTGGATTCTGTGCCCTGCGGCTCTGTGGTCTGCCCTGCCCCCAGCGATGACGTCCTAAATCCTTCGATGTTAGCCTAGTCTGAGGCCACATACCCGAGAAAGGTGCAGTATTACTCTCTTGCCCTGCCGCTCGCCTTTTTCTGCTCCAGCTCTGCTGGGGCTTTGGGAGTTGGCTTGATCTCTTGATCCTGGAGGTAAATTGAACAGGAAGGCTAAGAAATGGGTCTTTCTCTACAGAGGTTAAAAATTCGATAAATAATTTGAAAAGCACTTGGATAATCAATCTTCAAACCCCTTTGTGAAAAGAACCGTTGTGCAGAAAGCACTTAAGCTTAAACAGAATTTTGGGAAGACCGAAAGGAAGAAGTTATTTAACCAAGAAAAGATCTTAGGGCTGTAATTGGCTAGCCAGTGATCGCCTTCATCTGTTTGAAATTGATGCCTGGGGTTAATTTCTTTCGGGCTAAGGAAATAAAACTTGTAGTAAAAATTGCTATTTCTAGGAAGCCAGAATCAAGATTGCTTATCCTGGTCCCTTCCCCTCCCACTACAGTAATTACCCGTTTAAACTTTGCATTTCACCCAGCAACTCATTCTGATTCCAGGCCAGGCTACCAGAATTGTATTGTCAGGGGGTACTGAACTGCTTTTAGTTTGAGTTGAAATGTTTAAAACGCTGCAGTTTATTCATTGCAACCTTGCTTCTGGGAAGGTAAGAAAGGAAACTTTAAAAAAAATTAATGTATAATTGGCATATAATGTTATATTAGTTTCAAGTGTACAACATAATGATTTGATAATTGTATACATTGCAAAACGTTCACCACAAGTCTAGTTAATATCTGTCGCCACACATGGCTGCAATTTTTTTTCTCGTGATGAGGACTTTAAGATCTACTCTCTCAGCAACTCTCAAATATGCAATCCAGTACTATTAACTGTAGTCACCAGGCTGTACGTTACATCCCCATGGCTTATTTTATAACTAGAAGTTTGTACCGTTTGGCCTTCTTCATCTATTTCACCCCCACAATCACAACTCCCACTTCTGGCAACCATTAGTTTGTTCTCTGTATTCTATGAGATTCTTCTTGTTTGTTTTTCAGATTTCACATATGAGATCATATGTAATTTGTTTTTCCCATTACACTTAGAATAATGCCCATGAAGTCCATCCATGTTGTTATAAATGGCAAGATTTCATTCCTTTTTTATGATTGGATAGTATTCTGTCGTATATGTGTGTCTACACACATATATATGTCATTTTCTTTATCCATTCATCCATTGATAGACACTGGTTGTTTTCATATCTTGGTTTTTATAAATAGTGCTGTGATGAATAACTCCGTGTATCTTTTAGAGTTAATGGTTTCATTTTCTTTGGATAAATACTCAGGGGTGAAATTGATGGATCATATGGTAGCTCTATTTTTAGTTTTTTGAGAACCCTTCATACTGTTTTCCATAGTGACTGCACCAACTTGCATTCCCACCAGTGATGTACAAGGGTTCCCTTTTCCCCACATTCTCACCAGTACTTGCTGTTTCTTGTCTTTTTAATAGTAGCCATTCTAACAGGTGTAAGGTAACATGTCACTGTGGTTTTGATTTGCATTTCTCTGGTTACTAGTGATGTTGGGCAGAGAAGGCAATGGCAAGCCACTCCAGTACTCTTGCTTAGAAAATCCCATGGATGGAGGAGCCTGGTAGGCTGCAGTCCGTGGGGTCGCTAAGGGTCGGACACGACTGAGCGACTTCACTTTCACTTTTCACTTTCACACATTGGAGAAGGAAATGGCAACCCACTCCAGTGTTCTTGCCTGGAGAATCCCAGGGACGGGGGAGCCTGGTGGGCTTCCGTCTATGGTGTCACACAGAGTCGGACACGACTGAAGTGACTTAGCAGCAGCAGCAGTGATGTTGGGCATCTGTTCACATATACACTGGCTGGCTGTCTTCTTTGGGGAAAAGTTTATTTGGATTTTCTGCCCAATTTTAAACATGTTTGGTTGTAGTTCTTTGTTGCTTTGCTTGTCTTTTCTGTTGAGTTGTATGAATTCATTATATGTTTTGGATATTAACCCCTTACAGCAGAGATGTGATGTGCAGATATTTTCTCCCACTCCATAGGCTGCCTTTTCATTTCACTGGTTTCCTTTGCTGTGTAGAAGCCTTTTAGTTTGATGTAGTCTCCCTTGTTTACTTTTCTTTGTTGACTTTGCTTTTGGTGTCAGAAGGAAGCTTTTTAACACAGTTCAAAAACTTTCTTATTGCAGACATTATTTAACAGGTTTGAATTCATGGGTCTAATATTTTGTGTTACTCGAATTCTTGACATTTAAACATGCAACTTCATGGTATGCAGGTATGGATTTTGCTTCTCCTGAGACAGAGCTGCCTGTTTTGTGGAGACTTGAAATCAGGCTATACCTACATTATCTGGTTAATTTAATTGCTGTAGATGATCTGATTAAGTCAAGTTTCTGATAGATGCCTTTATTGAATTGATTAGTCTTACAATTATCAGCTCAGCTGAAAAGTTTGCTCGTCTCCTTTTTCCTCTGAGCTGCCTTGCTATTCTTATTAGTAAGTATTTGATTTTCATGACACGGTGGTTGGGTTCATTTTCAGCAGTAATTTCACCTGTAACACTAGAAGATTGTGCTTAGATCTTGGCACTATTACTGAAGTGTAATAACATTAATAGAAACTTGTAGTGTCTCATTTCCTTTTCAGAATGCTCTCCAAACTCATTACTAACTAATCCCAACTCTGCCTCTTGAGAGAGAAGCCAGTGGATTAGAAGAACCATACAGACTAAAATGTGATTAATATAGTTTGAGGTGAATTATGAAGTAATCATGGTCAAAGCAAGAATCAGGAATACCAAGAGTTTAGTTCTGCATGCAGTTCCCATCCTTGAAACACACATCTCTTTCCTGAAGATGTCTTGTCCTAAAGGGAACTTTTAAATATGTTGTCTTATTTCCCTTCTCTTTCACTGGTGAAAATATAAAGTTTCCAGTTCTCTGTAAATTTAAAAATTCTCCATGCCCTCTTGAAGTACACTGGGCAGCAATCCTCACATTTGGGAAATGTGGGACACAAGAAAGAACATAATAGATAATCTTCTTTCCAACACTGCTAGTGTTAATTTCATTATTGTGAAAGATTATCAGTATACATGAAAGAAACAATACAGATCCAATCCAAAGACATATCATCTACAGTAGACATTCCTAAGTAACTAGGCTTTTACCTACTTCTTTTATAACTATTATTTTTTCTTACAAAAGCAATACATCTTCATTGTAAAAAAAAAACAATAGAAAATTGGATAAACAAAAGAAAAGGAAGTTAAACATGTAAATATAATCATACAACCCAGAGATAGGTACTGTTCATGTTAGCATTTCGTCATGTTGCTTTTCAGTTCTTTTTGTAGTTCAGTTCGGTTTTGTCGCTTAGTTGTGTCCAAATCTTTGTGACCCCATGGACTGCAGCACGCCAGTCTTCCCTGTCCCATCACCAAATCCCAGAGTTTACTCAAACTCATGTGCATTGATTCTGTGATGCTATTCAACCATCTCATCTTCTGTCATCCCCTTCTACTTCTGCCTTCAATCTTTCTCAGCATCAGAGTCCTTTCAAATGAGTCAGTTCTTTCCATCAGATGGCCAAAGTATTGGAGTTCCAGCTTCAACCTAAGTTCTTCCGGTGAATATTCAGGACTGATTTCCTTTAGGATGGACTGGTTTGATCTCCTTGCTGTCCAAGGAACTCTCAAGAGTCTTCTCCAACACCACAGTTCAAAAGCATCAATTCTTCAGTGCTCAGCTTTCTTTAGAGTCCAACTCTCACATCTATACATGACTACTGGAAAACCATAGCTTTGACTAGATAGACCTTTGTTGGCAAAGTAATGTCTCTGCTTTTTAATATGCTGTCTAGGTTGGTCATAACTTTCCTTCCAAGGAGTAAGTGGCATTTAATTTCATGGCTGCAGTTACCATCCGCAGTGATTTTGGAGCCCCAAAAAATAAAGTCTGACACTGTTTTCACTGTTTCCCCATCTATTTCCCATGAAGTGATGGGATCAGATGCCATGATCTTAGTTTTCTGAATGTTGAGCTTTAAGCCAGCCTCTTCACTCTCCTCTTTCACTTTCATCAAGAGGCTTTTTAGTTCTTTGCTTTCTGGCATAAGGATGGTGTCATCTGCATATCTGAGGTTATTGATATTTCTCCCAGAAAATCTTGATTCCAGCTTGTGCTTCATCCAGTCCAGCATTTCTCATGATGTACTCTGCATAGAAGTTAAATAAGTAGGGTGACAATATACAGCCTTGATGTACTCCTTTTGCAATTTAGAACCAGTCTGTTGTTCCATGTCCAGTTCTAACTGTTGCTTCCTGACCTACATACAGATTTCTCAAGAGGCAGGTAAGGTTGTCTGGTATTCCCGTCTCTTGAAGAATTTTCCACAGTTTGTTGTGGAGGCTTTGGCACAGACAATAAAGCAGAAGTAGATGTTATTCTGAAATTCTCTTGCTTTTCTGATGATCCAGCAGATGTTGGTAATTTGATATCTGGTTCCTCTGCCTTTTCTAAATCCAGCTTGAACATCTGAAAGGTACTGCTGAAGCCTGGCTTGGAGAATTTTGAGCATTACTTTGCTAGCGTTGAGATGAGTACAATTGTGCAGTAGTTTGAGCATTCTTTGGCATTCCCTTTCTTTGGGATTGGAATGAAAACTGACCTTTTCCAGTCCTGTGGCCACTGCTGAGTTTTCCAAATTTGCTGACATATTGAGTGCAGCACTTTCACAGCATCATCTTTCAGGATTTGAAATAGCTCAACTGGAATTCCATCACCTCCTCTAGCTTTGTTTGTAGTGATGCTTCCTAAGGCCCACTTGACTTCACATTCCAGGATGTCTGGCTCTAGGTGAATGATCACACCATCATGATTATCTGGCTCATGAAGATCTTTTTTGAACAGTTCTTCTGTGTATTCTTGCCACCTCTTCTTAATACCTTCTGCTTCTGTTAGGTTCATAACGTTTCTGTCCTTTATCGAGCCCATCTTTGCATGAAATATTCCCTTGATATCTCTAATTTTCTTGAAGAAATCTCTCGTTTTTCCCATTCTGTTGTTTTCCTCTATTTATTTGTATTGATCTCCGAGGAAAGCTTTCTTATCTCTCCTTTCTATTCTTTGGAACTCTGCATTCAGGTGGATATATCTTTCCTTTTCTCCTTTGTCTTTCACTTCTCTTCTTTTCACAGCTATTTGTAAGGCCTCCTCAGACAACCATTTTGCCTTTTTGCACTTCTTTTTCTTGGGGACGGTCTTGATCCCTGCCTCCTGTACAATGTCACAAACCTCCATCCATATTTCTTCAGGCACTCTATGTCTATCAGATCTAATCCCATGAATCTACTTCTCACTTCCACTGTATAATTGTAAGGTATTTGATTTAGGTCTTACCTGAATGATCTAGTGGTTTTTCCTGCTTTCTTCAATTTAAGTCTGAATTTAGCAGTAAGGAGTTCATAATCTGAGCCCCAGTCAGCTCCTGTTCTTGTTTTTGCTGACGGTATACAGCTTCTCCGTCTTTGGCTGCAAAGAATATAATCAATCTGATTTCAGTGTTGACCATCTGGTGATGTCCATGTGTAGAGTCTTCTCTTGTGTTGTTGGAGAAGGGTGTTTGGTATGACCAGTGTGTTCTCTTGGCAAAACTCTATTGGCCTTTGCCCTGCTTCATTCTGTACTCCAAAGCCAAATTTGCCCGTTGCTCCAGGTATTTCTTGACTTACTACTTTTGCATTCCAGTCCCCTGTAATGAAAAGGATTTCTTTTTTGGGTGTTAATTCTAGAAGGTCTTGTAGGTCTTCATAGAACCGTTCAACTTCAGCTTCTTCAGCATTACTGGTCGGGGCATAGGCTTGGATTACCGTGATGATCTTTCTCCCCTTAATATATCATGAGCATCTTTCCCTATGTAAGTATTCAGCTGCGTTAATAGATAGTATTTCTCTTTTTGGGTAGACCAAAATTTCCTGGGTAGCTCAGGTAGTAAAGAATCCACCTGCAATGCAGGAGATCCTGGTTCGATTCCCAGGCTGGGAAGATCCCCTGGAAAAAGGATAGACTACCCACTCCAGTATTCTTTGGCTTCCCTGGTGGCTAAGACAGTAAAGAATCTGCATGCAATGTGGGAGACCTGGGTTCTCTCCCTGGGTTGGGAAGATCCCCTGAAGGAGACCATGGCAACCCACTCCAGTATTTTAGCCTGGAGAAACGTCATGGACAGAGGAGCCTGTCTGGCTACAGTCCATGGGGTCACAGAGAGTTGGATGAGACTAAGCACAGCATTAAACATACTTAGCTGGGGCTCTAGCATAAGACACTTGATTGTTTCCAGTGTTTTGAAATTGTAAATAATTTATTGAACATTTGCAGTGCCACAGGATGGCTTGGGATGGCTGAACCCCTATAAGGTCTGTCAAACCCTACTATCTCTGGTAAAGAGAGGTGAAATGCTATGCCAGCAAAGATCCAGGTTTCCCACCTCTTCCAACTGGATTTTCACGTAACTTCTTCTTATGTAGAAGCTTTAGAATTAAAACTGGTGGTGAATCTCCTTGTACCTAAATACATTACTGTGTTATCCATTATTTTCTTAAGATAAATTCCTTTAGTAAAATCACTAAATCAAAGAGCATGTGTGTCTTAGGGTCTTTGATACTGTTTTCTAAACTGGCTTCAAAGTGTTTATTCTAGTGTAAACCTTTACCCACCGGTATATGAGTACCCAGTTCCCCGAATTCTCACCAACAGTTAGGTATTGTTGTATTTATTGTTTTTTTCAATTTGATGAGGGAAATAATACCTTATTGTGTTTTTTTAATGTTTATTTAAGAGTCGGACACGACTGAGCGACTTCACTTTCACTTTTCACTTTCATGCATTGGAGAAAGAAATGGCAACCCACTCCAGTGTTCTTGCCTGGAGAATCCCAGGTACGGGGGAGCCTGGTAGGCTGCCGTCTATGGGGTCGCACAGAATCGGACATGACTGAAGCGACTTAGCAGCAGCAGCAGCAGTGTTGGGTCTTCATTGCTTGCAAGGGCTTTCTCTAGTTGCAGTGAGCAGGGGCTCCCCTTCCTTGCCCTGTGCCGGCTTCTCATTGTGGTGGCTTCTCTTTTGAGGAGCACAAGCTCTTGGCACACAGGCCCAGTAGTTGTGGTGTGTGGGCTTGTTAGTTGTGCCTTGCGAGCTCAGTCATTGTGGCGCATTAGTTGCCCTGCAGCATGTGGGATCTTCTCAGAGCAGGGATCGAACCAGTGTCCCCTGCATTGGCAGGTATATTCTTAACTGGACCACCAGGGAAGCCCTACCTTGATGTTTAAGTTAGCAATTCCTTCATCATTAGTTAAGCGTGTGAACACATTATTTATGTACTTATTTGCCCTTGTAATACTTTTTCTGTAAATTGTTTTTTCATGTTATGTGCCCATTTTTTTTTTCTGTTATTATGCTTATTTCATTGATTTGTAAGAACTCTTTATAAATTACGGATGCTATGAACATCTTTAGTAACCAGATTATTATATCCAGAAAACAGCTCTGGAGCCTGAAGTTCTTGCAGGCTGTGGAAATGTTCAAACAATTTTGCATAAACCAAAAGAAACACGAGGTAACAGTCTAGTGAGAGTTACCCAAATTTGGCCTTTGCCTTTGAAATTAACTGGACACACTTTTTTATAGCTTTCATAAATTTTAAAAGTGCAGCTAGCTTGTATCAAAAGCAACTTGTACAATATAAAGTTAGATTCTAGATTTTGTAGACCAACTCTATCAGGTTATACAGTCAAGAAATAGAAAGCACGTTGTACTGTCTCTGTTTCGTTTCCACATTGTCAGAGTCACAGTTTCTTCGCAGAAAAATATTGAAGTGTAGATGCACAAAGGCACACTTAGGTCCCACAAAGGTAGCAAATTGTTTTGTTGACACTGTGTCTCCCACCACATCCATGCTTTCTATGGCATTCCCCGTGTCATTTATTACTGACCAGGAATAGACAGTTGGATTTGATCCAGGAGGCACATGAGGGATCCCAAGGCAGAAATTCACTACTAGGGGACATAAGAAAAACAATGACTTGGATGCTCTTACCTATATGCATGCGCGCTTGCTAAGGTTGCTTCAGTCATGTCCAATTCTCTGCGACCCATGGACTATAGCCTGCCAGCCTCCTCAGTCTGTGGGATTCTCCAGGCAAGAATACTGGAGTGGGTTGTCATGCCCTCCTCCAGAGGATCTTTCCGATCCAAGGATCAAACCTGCATGGTTTCTTATGTCTCCTACATTGGCAGGTGGGTTCTTTACCACTAGCCCCACCTGGGAAGCCCATGTTCTTTCCCGATCCCCCACATGCTAAACATTTAGTGCTTTTCCTGGTGGGCATTTTCAGAATCACTTCTTCAGGCAAAATGGGTTTGCCAATTTTGTCTTCTCTTGAGGTCTGTAACTTGGTGATGAATACTGTACTATATTTCTTCTGGTTCAAATATCCAGTCACTGTGGAGTGGTAAGAGAGAATTGGCAAGTTTGACAATGTGGGAAAATGATTATAATATCAGCTTACATCATAGCTTACTGTAAAAACTGTCCCCACTCAAAAAGAAAACAAAAACCACGTTTGTCCATAAGGTAAACCTTTCACTGATTGTCCTTGTCTTCCCGTTCTCCCCAGTCTTTGACCTTCTCCCATCTGCCAGTCAGAGGCTGAACCCCAGCGTTCTGCAGCCAATCCTGACAGACCCCACTCTGAATGAGCTCTACGTGATCTCCACCTTCAAGCTGCAGTCGAAAAGCTCGGCCACCATCTTCGGCCTTTACTCTTCAGCTGACCACAGCAAATATTTTGAATTTACTGTCATGGGACGCTTAAATAAAGGTAAGCAAGTTTGTAGAAATCATTTTCTTAAAAATCCTCTCTGCCTCTTCCAGGATCTGGGTGGGGTGGCGAGGGGGGGGGTCTTCTTTCCTTCAGGTGGTTCCATCCACTGTTCGTTTCAGCTTTCAATACCAAATTCTTCTACTTGTACATATACCTGTATAGGGAGGGTGAGTTGATATTGGGAGAAAGAAGGAAGACTTGCTTGTGGCCAAAATGCACTTTGACATTGCCCCATCCTCATGTATTCTGGATCCGGTTCCTGAAGGGACAGGACCCAGCGCAATTTAAGCCACTGTGTTAGTTCGATCTGCTGTAACACATATCATAAACTCTGTAAAGTCTGTGGCTTAAGCAATAGACTTTACTTTCCCACAGTACCGGAGACTGGTAAGTCCAAGGTCAAGCTGCCAGCAGATTGGTGCCTGGTGAGAGCCTGTGTGCTGACTTGTAAGTGGGCACCTTCTCACTTGTCTTCACATGGCCTTTCCTCGGTGTGTACTGGTGGGGAGAGAAAAAGAGAAAACTCTGTCTTCCTTTTCTTATAAGGACACGGATGCCATCAGGAGGGCCCTACCCTCATGAGCTCATCTAAACCGAATTACCACCCAGAGGCCCACTTCCTATACCATCACTCTGAGGACCGGGGCTCCAACATGTGACTTTGAGGGGAACGTAAGCACTCAGCCTGCAGTAGCCACTCACCCCATTCTTTGTGCTCCCGCAGAGGCATGTGGCAGACTTAACTCCTAGCTCTGCAAGCAGCGCCCAGACTTGATGGGGACAATGTATCTCACAGGTGGAACTAAATGAACAGCTCTCTTTTCCACCTGTTTTGTGCCAGTTTACACAGATCTGTCACTTGGTTGTTCCCCCTGCTGTCAAATGTTTCACTGTCACAGTGAGTTACTACGGTATACTAAGAAATGACTCCCAAAGAAAAAGGTCACTGTTTTTTCATCTCCTCCTCTTCCACCCGTGCCCTGGGGACAGCACCTGTTCCTGCTTATTGAGGAATGTGACAGATATGTGTCTGTGGTGCCTGATGTTTTTAATAAAAAGGATTGGTCTTTTCTGCAGACATTTTTTATTTATTTCAATTTGCTTTACAAAGGAGATCCTTCGAGCACTTCAGGCTCTCTCAAACTCTAATTGTGATTGAACACTTAAAGCTGCAGGTGTTAGGAACTGAAAGAAACCCCTAATTCTTAGCTTTCATAGGACAATAGAGTTAAAAGCAAAAAGGAATGGGCTTTTAGTGCCTGCTTTTATGTCAGTTTCCAATATCCTCCTTCCCTCCTCCCACCCCCACCCCACTCTCAAGTCTGCTTTCTCTGTTCCTCATGGCCTCTCAGGGGTGGAGGTGCGGTTTCAGATCATGGAAGGAGTTGGGGACCTGGTTCATGATTTAGCCGATGGTTCAACCATTCCTGCTCCCTTTGCCCCACCTGAAGCCATGGTGGGAGGTCATTTTCCTCATCTCTCTACCATGGTTCTAATAACCCCATTCTGCCTCAGATCTACTAAAGGAACAGCTCCATCTTCTGAGAACCCAAGCTACTCAGTTTATGATATATAAAAACCACCTTGCTCTTTAGAGGAGGAGCTTCTCTTTTAAGAAGCTATCTAAACTATTTTAAATGCTCTGCAAGGTTTTTCTTTTAGCTCACTCAGCTTAGCAGCTAAAAGGCCCTCGGTCGAGTGAAAAACTGTGCCTCTAGGTTTTCACTCTCGCTGAATCTCAGTCTACTTCTAAATCTGCCATAGTGGAAAAACAGGAAGAAACTCCCCCCTCCGCCTGAACTGATTTATTTCTATTTGCTCTGTAGAGGCTGGGGGAATGTTAGATGCTTGGGCAGGTAGATGTTTTTCCTTTTAAGAGTCATCAGTGAGTCAACCAGAGGAATCTGGTGGGCTGCAGTCCATGGGGTCGCTAAGAGTCGGACATGACTGAGCGACTTCCCTTTCACGTTTCACTTTCATGCATCAGAGAAGGAAATGGCAACCCACTCCAGTGTTCTTGCCTGGAGAATCCCAGGGACGGCGGAGCCTGGTGGGCTGCCGTTCTATGGGGTCGCACAGAGTCGGACACAACTGAAGCGACTTAGCAGCAGCAGCAGCAGTGAGTCAGCTGTTAATACCAGCTGATTTCCATGTTAAAGGAGAAAAAAAAGGAAATGATTGTGAATACCTCTCTACCTGCCAGCCTACTGCTGCTGCTGCTGCTAAGTCACTTCAGTCGTGTCCGACTCTGTGTGACCCCATAGACGGAAGCCCACCAGGCTCCCCCATCCCCGGGATTCTCCAGGCAAGAACACTGGAGTGGGTTGCCATTTCCTTCTCCGCCAGCCTACTAGAAAAGATAAATAGCTCTTAGAAAAAAATATTTTTTTTAAAGGAGTCCTATGACAATTCCCAGAAAACGAAGAGGAATTTATACCAGAATTAGAGTTGGGAGAGTTGAAGAATTTGACATACAAGTTTCCCTGGAGCAGTAGGAAAAAATGCAGAGATTTGCCATCACTGAAAGGTCTCGGAAGGATCAACAGCACATTCTGACTGGAACAAGAAAGAGAAGTCAGTGGGTCCATCAGGTCCAAGAAAAAGATGTAGTGTGTGGCTGTAACTCCCTATGGAGGTGTTCAGAGATGGTGTTGGATTGCATCCTGGACACCTATACGTCTTGTTGCCCAACCTCAAGACTAAACAAAGAGCCCAGAAACAGCAACAGACATCGTTGGTTTACTGGAAAGGGGCTCTTACAAGTCTGCAGCAAAAGGTCCTGGAGAGACATCCCACTGTATCTGGCAGACAGCAGGCAGGACATGGCAGCGATCTTCGCCGTTCAGGGGGATACGGAGGCTACCATTTGTGGAGGAACTGACATCAGGTTGACTGTCAGTTACCATGGAAACCAGCAGCTGGGACACATCTCTCACAGCCCCCTCAGATTAATGACCTCATTAAAGGCAGATGTATGTTACTGAGTCCAAGTTCACTCTGCTCGCCACATGACAGATCCGTGAACAGTGAGACAGGTGTTGAGGCAAGGAATATGACTGTAAGGTCGAAACGGCCCAATGCTGTTTAATAAAGGAACCCCCGACGCCAGATAGATAATGTAGCAGGCTTTAATGGCAGGCACCCCCAGGCGGAACCCCAAGACCTAACAGAGCGAGGTCGAGAAATCCGCGCCTGAACAAAGGCAGAGAGCGACTTATATAGCCTCTTAGTAAGAAGCAGCGTAATTCTTCCCAAAAAAGGCGAGGTCTGGAGTGGGGTCTCTAATAGGTCAGCTAGTCGAGGTGGTGAGACCGGGTTGGTCGCTCTGGAGGTTAGGAGGGAGGGTTGATTTCCCTCGAGAGCTGCTGAGTCAGAGACTCTTCAGTGGTTTGGCGGGACTTTTTCCCGCCGGCGGGAAATGAAGAGGAGAAGAAGAAGCCAAGATGGCCGCCGGGGAGGAGAGGCCAAGATGGCCACCGGGGTCCGGCCTTACAATGACTTTATTCAGAAAGCTGGCAGACCGAGAGGATGGCAGAGTAGTATCTCCAAAAATTCATCTTTTCAGGGTCTGGATGCCAGTTTGATTTATGGAACAGAGTGGGAGAGGAGGTGAGGAGGTAAAGTAAAAAGGCCACTTACTTTGAAGAACAGGAGAGGATGTGTTAACTTCTTTTCTGCAGCCTTGCACAGATGGGCAGAGTCAGATTGTCTCCCTGTGAGCTGAACACAGCCACTTTAACATTCAGGCAGAGGGACAGTGTCCCCTGAGACAGGCCGTTATCTGTGATTATAATAACAAAAGCAACGAAAGCAAAGCTTAAAGTCAAAGAAACAGATCCGGAATTGACTCTTCCCTGTTCCAGTGATAGATTTAGTAAACCAATTGGTGGAGTTGAACAGCCACTGGCTGGGCCAAGGGGTGAGCACAGTCGTGTTAGTAGGGAGGGGGTGGAGTAGGGACTAGGCGAGCAAGGGATCACAAAGAGCAGGAGGGCATCTTCGGGGGCCTGACCCTTCGGGTGGCCATGCACCCCTGCTGTGATTTGCGGAGGGTGGGGAAGAATCACCTTCCTGGAAGGTGAACCCCAGTCATCATTCGGCTGGCTCAGCTCAGCTGATCTTCATGAAGAATAGTGAAACAGAAGTCAAGATATATCTTTTTGTGACTAGACACACTGGAGTAGGAAATAGGATACAGCTTTCCCCCTATTAAAGTTATGGTTTGGGAAAGGGCGACTGCACAGATGGTATCAAAGAGCAGGGTTTGGTCATCTGGGCCCTAGATGAGCTCCTATGAGAAACTCAAGCGTTTCTCATGAGAGCTGTAAAGAAGGCAGTTTACCACTGGGCTCTCTGTTTCTTAGGCTCCAAAATCACTGCAGATGGTGACTGCAGCCATGAAATTAAAAGATGCTTGCTGCTTGGAAGAAAAACTATGACAAACCTAGAAAGCATATTAAGAAGCAGAGACATCACATTGCTGACAAAGGTCCATCTAGTCAAAGCTATGGTTTTTTTCAGTAGTCACGTATGGATGTGAGAGTTGGACCATAAAGAAAGCTGAGCACTGATGCTTTTGAACTGTGGCATTGGAGAAGCCTCTTGAGAGTCCCTTGGACTGCACGGAGATCAAACCAGTCTGATTTCTAAAGGAAATGTCATTGGAAGGACTGATGCTGAAGCTGAAATGCCAATACTTTGGTCACCTGATGCAAAAAACTGACTCATGGGAAAAGACCCATGCTGGGAAAGATTGAGGGCAGGAGGAGAAGGGGATGACAGAGGATGAGATGGTTGGATGGCATCACCGATTCAATGGACGTGAGTTTGAGCAAGCTTTGGGAATTGGTGATGGACACGGAAGCCTGGCGTGCTGCAGTCCAAGGGGTCACAAAGAGTCGGACCCAACTAAGCAACTGAACTGAACTCTCTGTTTCTCATTCTCCAAGTCATCTTATCATAGCTGCCTCATTGCTGTTCCCAAGGCATAACCTGGATCTAGTTGTATCTGACCCCGGAGACCTAGAGCGACTTCCCATCCCAAACTGAGTAAGATATACACATCCCTGCTGGGCATTCAGGGCTTTCCGCTGCCTGACTCCCAACCAGCCTTTCCAGTTTATCCATCCCTCCAGCCATCCATGCAGCCCATGTTTCCATGGGATGGATTTAACTATGGTTCCCTGGACCCACCTGCACTGTCTCTCCTTTTCTGTCCTTTTGCTCTTGCCCTCTGCTGCCCCCCATTGCCTGCCCTGCACCATCTCTAGATACTGAAATTTTCCACATGCAAGGCACATCTCAGATTCTTCCTGACACCTTTCCTTATAACTTTGCACCCCGCTACTCTTAATTTGCCTTGGATTTGAATGACTTATATGCCTTTTATCCAGTTGGTTATAAGCCCCCGTAAGGCAGGGACTGAACATCCCTTAACTCCCCTTTGTGTCTGCTGAAGCACATAGCACAGCTCCCTGTACATGGAAGTGTCTCATGAAGAGACTGAGTAGAATAAATGGAGGCTGAGAAGAGTAGCTTTGTGAAGAAAAACATTCACTGTTGTGGAAATTCTAGATGTATACAATGTCTGTCACTTAGTAGGTCTGGCTCAGAATCACTTTTGAGTGAATGAGTGTTGAAGACCATTTGGATGAAGATTTAAAAGAAATGCAGATAGTGTTTCTGATAGAAATGACCTATCAGATCATTAGTAACACAGGTGATATAATCTTGATAGAAATGAGCATTCTGTAGAAAGCACCGGGGCTGGGTAGAAGATTATGATTGATTTTCTTGAATCTGGCATAGAGACAACTTTGCAGGTAGTATCCTGAGTTTGAGTCACAGTTAAAAGTCTTAACAACTGTGTCACCATGAAAGCATCTCTGAATCGCTCTTAACCTCAATTTACTATCTCTAAAGCGAGGGTGATAATAGCTACCTTTCAGGGTGATTGCAGAAACTGACTTATATAAAGTATAATAACTTTTTTAGGCTGTGAAGCTCAATAAATATTTCAGATTCCTATATTAGATAGATAGACAGACAGAGACATCTCTCTACTATTTAAGAAACTGTCTTCCAAAACTGATGAGTTGGTGAACTCTTGGCTTGCCTTAGTGAAAGCCTCACCTGTCAGAAAAAGCATGAACACTGCTTCTTTAGCCTAAGTTTGACAGCCACAGAAAAACAACTTGGTGCTGTGGAAATGAAGGGAACTCCAAGAACTAGTGATAATGACTGGACAGAGTCAGCCAAGAGTGGTTGTTCTGAAGCCTGCAGGCTAATGAGAGGTACAATTTGAAAGAGATGAAAGAGTTTAAAAGTTAGAATTCTGGAATTCCTTATCAGTCCAGTGGTTAGGAGTCTGAGCATTCACTACCAAAGGCCCAGGTTTAGTCTCTGGCCAGGGAACTAAGATCTTGCAAACCATGTTGTACAGCCAAAAAAAATAGTTAGAATTCTGAACCAAATGCAGAAGGGGAAAAATGAGACACTTATAATAATATTTATTTATGAAGCCGTTACAGTGAAGCAAGGCTGTTACTGAAGGCTCAGTGCTCATTTTCCCTTTTAACTTTCACTACATTCTTACTAGGTACCATTGAATGAGCTTAGTTTTCAAGTGGTCATATGCAGAAAGAGCAAAGAATTTTCATGAACTTTCAGACAAACTCCCAGAGGGTTGTATTATTACTCATACCTTTGGGGCTTTCCTGGAAAAGAAAGCTAGGGTTATTTGAAGGCAGATAGATTTACTAAAAATAAGTCCTAAACTTTTTAATCAATTTTATGAAGTCACTTACTATACCTTTCTGAATAATGTAAAAAAGGAATGAACTAGATAAATAGTACTACTGGGGGTTGGTAAGTTGCCTTGTAGTAAAGTATTAGTGTTTTCTGGTGAGGCTTTGTCTTCGGCATTGAACTTTTCAATGAATCGGTGACTTGGGTGAAAACATAGACAATATTTTATCATGTTTGCAATTGGTGCAAAACTGGAAAAGACAGTTGAACATACAGGATGCCATCATCAAGATTCCCAAGGTCTTACCAAGCTGACACAACAAGCCACAATCAGATGAAATTTAACAGTAATAAACGTAAATCCTTTCTCTAGTAGTGAAAAGTAAATTGCAGATACACAGGTTGTGGGAGACCCAAAAACTAAGATCATGGTATCTAGTCCCATACTTCATGGCAAATAGATGGGGAAACCATGGAAACAGTGAGAGACTTTTATTTTCTTGGGCTCCAAAATAACTGCAGATGGTGACTGCAGCCATGAAATTAAACAGTGCTTGCTCCTTGGAAGAAAAACTATGACAAACCTAGACAGCGTATTAAGAAGCAGAGACATCACATTGCTGACAAAGGTCCATCTAGTCAAAGCTATTATTTCTCCAGTAGTCACGTATGGATGTGAGAGTTGGACAGGAAATCCGTCCTGAATAGTCATTGGAAGGACTGGTGCTGAAGCTGAAACCACAGAACTTTGGCCACCTGGTGCGAAGAGCCAACTCATTGGAAAAAACCCTGGTGCTCGGAAAGATTGAAGGCAGGAGGAAAAGACAGAGACAGAGGATGAGATGGTTGGATGGCATCACCAAAGGCACATGAGTTTGAACAAACTCTGGGAGATAGTGAAGGACACAGAAGCCTGGCATGCTGCAGTCCATGGGGGTCACATGAGTCGGACATGACTGAGAGACCCAACAGCAACAACAACAACACCCTAAGCATTCTAATCAACAGTGTTAAGAACCACCCAGTGTTGAACTCAGTGCCTGGAACTTACTAGTTGCTCAAAAATGTTTGCTGAATGAATGAACAGATAGGGTGATGCAACTTTTTAAAAAGTTTCTTAAATTTCAGTTCAATCAGTCAGTTCAGTCGCTCAGTCGTGTCCAACTCTTTGCAACCCCATGGACTACACATACCAGGCTTCCCTGTCCGTCACCAACTCCCGGAGCTTGCTCAAACTCATGTCCATCACGTCGGTGATGCCATTAAACCATCTCATCCTCTGGTGTCCCCTTCTCCTCCTGTCTTCAATCTTTCCCAGCATCAGCATCTTTTCCAATGAGTCAGTTCTTTGCATCAGGTGGCCAAAGTATTGGAGTTTCAGCTTCAGCATCAGTCCTTCCAATGAATATTCAGGACTGATTTCCTTTAGGATGGGCTGGTTTGATCTCCTTGCCGTCCAAGGGACTCTCAAGAATCTTCCTCAACACCACAGTTCAAAAGTATCAATTTTTCGGCAGTCAGCTTTCCTTATACTCCAACTATCACATCCATCCATGACTACTGGAAAAACCATAGCTTTAACTAGACAGACCTTTGTTGGCAAAGTAATGTCTCTCCTTTTTAATATGCTATTTGGGTTTGTTGTAGCTTTTCTTCCGAGGAACAGGCGTCTTTTAATTTCATGGCTACAGTCACCATCTGCAGTGATTTTGGAGCCTAAGAAAACAAAGTCTCTCACTGTTTCCATTGTTTCCCCATCCATTTGCCATGAAGTGATAGGACCAGATGACATGATCTTAGTTTTCTGAATGTTGAGTTTTAAGCCAACTTTTTCACTCTCCTCTTTCACTTTCATCAAGAGGCCCTTTGGTTCTTCTTCACTTTCTGCCATAAGGGTGGTGTCTTCTGCATATCTGAGGTTATTGATATTTCTCCCGGCAGTCTTGATTCTAGCTTGTGCTTCATCTAGCCTTGCATTTCACATGATATACTCTGAATATAAGTTAAATAAGCAGGGTGACAGTATACAACTTTGATGTACTCCTTTCCCAATTTGGAATAAGTCTGTTGTTCCATGTACAGTTCTAACTGTTGCTTCTTGACCTGCATAGAGATTTCTCAGGAGGCAGGTCAGGTGGTCTGCTATTCCCATCTCTTGAAGAATTTTCCACAGTTTGTTGTGATCCACACAGTCAAAGGCTTTGGCATAGTCAACAAAGCAGAAGTTGATGTTTTTCTGGAACTCTCTTGCTTTTTTGATGATCCAACAGATGTTGGCAATTTGATCTCTGGTTCCTCTGCCTTTTCTAAATCCAGCTTGAATATCTGGAAGGTCATGGTTCACACACTGTTGAAGCCTGACTTGGAGAATTTTGAGCATTAATTTGCTAGCATGTGAGAAGAGTGAAATTGTGTAGTAGTTTGAACTTTCTTTGGCATTGCCTTTCTTTGGGATTGGAATGAAAACTGACCTTTTCCAGTCCTGTGGCCACTGCTGAGTTTTCCAAATTTGCTGACATATTGAGTGTAGCACTTTCACAGCATCATCTTTTAGGATTTGAAATAGCTCAACTGGAATTCCATCTCCTCCACTAGCTTTGTTGGTAGTGATGCTTCCTATGGCCCACTTGACTTCGCATTACAGGATGTCTGGCTCTAGGTGAGTTATCACACCATTGTGGTTATCTGGGTCATGAAGATTTTTTTTTTAATAGTTCTTCTGTGTATTCTTGTCACCTCTTCTTAATACCTTCTGCTTCTGTTTGGTCCATACAATTTCTGTCCTTTATTGTGCCCATCTTTGCATGAAATGTTCCCTTGGTAAAACTAATTTTCTTGAAGAGATCTCTGGTCTTCCCCATTCTATTGTTTTCTGCTATTCAGTTCAGTTCAGTTCAGTCGCTCAGTCATGTCCATCTCTTTGCGACCCCATGAATCACAGCATGCCAGGCCTCCCTGTCCATCACCAACTCCCAGAGTTCACTCAAACTCACGTCCATCGAGTTGGTAATGCCATCCAGCCATCTCATTCTCTGTCGTCCCCTTCTCCTCCTGCCCCCAATCCCTCCCAGCATCAGAGTCTTTTCCAGTGAGTCAACTCTTCGCATGAGGTGGCCAGAGTTTTGGAGTTTCAGCTTTAGCATCAGTCCTTCCAATGAACACCCAGGACTGATCTCCTTTAGAATGGACTTGTTGGCTCTCCTTGCAGTCCAAGGGACTCTCAAGAGTCTTCTCCAACACCACAGTTCAAAAGCATCAATTCTTCGGCGATCAGCTTTCTTCACAGTCCAACTCCCACATCCATACATGACCACTGGAAAAACCATAGCCTTGACTAGATGGACCTTTGTTGGCAAAGTAATGTCTCTGCTTTTTAATATGCTATCTAGGTTGGTCACGACTTTCCTTCAAGCGTCTTTTAATTTCATGGCTGCAGTCAGCATCCGCAGTGATTTTGGAGCCAAAAAAAAAATAAAGTCTGACACTGTTTCCCCATCTATTTGTCATGAAGTGATGGGACCAGATGCCATGATCTTAGTTTTCTGAATGTTGAGCTTTAAGCCAACTTTTTCATTCTCCTCTTTCACTTTCATCAAGAGGCTTTTGAGTTCCTCTTCACTTTCTGCCATAAGGGTGGTGTCATCTGCATATCTGAGGTTATTGATATTTCTCCCAGCAATCTTGATTCCAGCTTGTGCTTCTTCCAGCCCAGCGTTCCTCATGATGTACTCTGCATAGAAGTTAAATAAGCAGGGTGACAATATACAGCCTTGACGTACTCCTTTTCCTATTTGGAACCAGTCTGTTGTTCCATGTACAGTTCTAACTGTTGCTTCCTGACCTGCATATAGTTGACTCATGGGAGGGATGAGTCAACTGATGCTCCTCCTCCTGATGCTGGGAGGGATTAGGGGCAGGAGGAGAAGGGGACGACAGAGAATGAGATGGCTGGATGGCATCACCGACTCAATGGACATGAGTTTGGGTAAACTCTGGGAGTTGGTGATGGACAGGTGGCCTGGTGTGTTGCAATTCATGGGGTCACAAAGAGTCGGACATGACTGGACGACTGAACTGAACTGCAAGTACATGTGACCAGATTTGTGGAAGCTAGTAGTCCCGCTGGATTCTTAATTATCCAGCCACATCTAGCATACTGTGTCTGGTTGTGAGAACATTTCATAGGGACATTATCAAGTCAGAGATTACTTTGAAAAGAGTCGCTAAACTTGTACCTTTCTGAGTGCTGTTTTTTTTTTTTTTTAAATACCACATTACAAGTCAAAAAGTTAAAGGAACTGGAGAAATCAAGGAGCCAAACAGAAGACATGAGAGAGATGAAAGTTGCATTAAAAATATTTGAAGAATATCACTTCGATTGAGGATAAGATTAAATCTGTCTATAGTCCTGAAGAGTAAAATTAGGACACACTGGTGGAAGGCAGAGGAAACAGATATTGGCTCTGAATTAGGAAAATCTTGGGGAGCAATCCAAAAGTGAAATGGGTTTTTCTGCAAAGTAATGAGTTCTTTGTTACTGGAAATGTGCTGGTAGAGGCTACATTTTTATTGAAGAGATTTGTGGAGTGAGATATTAAGCTGGATGACTTATAATGCTAATATTCTGTGGCTCTGCTAAGGCTAGAGAGAGTTCCATGGGCATCAAAGTTGCTTTGTAATTTTCTCCTCTAAGGTGACCTTGGAATTCTGTGCACACTTACAACTTTCTCCCCTACCAGGTAGTTGTGTAGTGATGCCTCATAACTTATAGAGTTATAACTCTATAACTTATAGAGTTATAGAGCCCTCTGCAGAGGTTCATTATACTTGCTCTGCTTCCTTTCACTGGATGATTTCTTTGATCCGTGTGTATTCTGTAAACTTTACATTGGTTGAAACTGCTGTGAAAAAAATTTCCAAACACACATACTGCATTTATCACACCTGGGAGTCACCCACAGTACTTTCAGGAAAAGCAATTTGATGGTTTTCCTTTTATATGTATTTCCAAAGCACTAACGTTACAAAGGGGAAAAGGCAATGGCAACCCACTCCAATACTCTTGCCTGGAAAATCCCATGGACGGAGGAGCCTTGTAAGTTGCAGTCCATGGGGTCGCTAGGAGTTGGACACGACTGAGTGACTTCACTTTCACTTTTCACTTTCATGCACTGGAAAAGGAAATGGCAACCCATTCCAGTGTTCTTACCTTGAGAATCCCAGGGACGGGGGAGCCTGGTGGTCTGCCGTCTATGGGGTCGCACAGAGTCAGACACGACTGAAGTGACTTAGCGGCAGCAGCAACATTACAAAGATCCAGTGTATAGGGCATAAAGACAGATGAGTCAAGGCAAGCAAGACCATCCATCACAAGAGACATTAATGGCAAGAAGGCTCTTTTAATATACAATTATTTAAGAAGAAGAGGAAAGGTTGACAGCAGCGGCTTTCATGATATCTTTAAAAGTGCCAAAGAGCAAAGCCATTTGCCAAGCAAAGCAGAAGGCCCTGGACTACCTTGCCGAGTTTGCTGCCTGGGCAGGCCACGTCACTCTGAACTCCTTAGCCCAAGCAGACAAAATATTATCATTTCCAGTTCTTTAAAGCTGGCATCCTGCTTCATAACTTTGACATTCAACACATCATAATATTTTTGACTACCATGGCCATCCAGTTTTCAAAAAGCACCTTTTGAAAATTCTTTCTCAGATTGATAGCAATATTTCAATTCTTCATTGCTTGGGTTTGCTGCTTCATCTCCTACCAGTCACTGCAATGGCATTTAATCAGGCTAGGTTACGTGGTTCCTCTGTCAGGTTAGTACCTGGACATGGAGATGTAGCCATAAAATCAGGCTCCAGATTCTCAAGTACACAAAGATGCTAAGTTTAGAAGGGAAGGATTTCTATAAATAAACCAATAGAAACTGCTCTTTTTTTTTTTTTAAAGACTGTGGGTTTTAAAAAGTCAGAGTAAACACAAGAATACTCTATTTTGTCTATTTTTCATTCAACAAACAGTTGTATTTTGTGTTCTCAGATGCTGTGGTGTATGGGGAAATTAGTAAGAAATAGACTCCTTGTCCCAAGAGTTTATGCTCTGGTA
Organism: Moschus berezovskii; assembly: GCF_049115385.1. Classification (NCBI taxonomy): domain Eukaryota; kingdom Metazoa; phylum Chordata; class Mammalia; order Artiodactyla; family Moschidae; genus Moschus; species Moschus berezovskii. The sequence goes on from NC_142468.1 coordinate 86,238,946, forward strand.
GAGAAGATAAGAAATAAACAAATATACTAGTACCTACATGTGTACAGCAGCTTATAATTTTGCATTTTCTTATTTGACCACCACTGAACAGGAAATGAAATAAGAAGGACAGCTTTTATTAACTCCTTTTAATAGTTTAGAAACTGGACTCCTCAGGCCCAGGGTCACACAGGGATTAAAGTATCTGAGTTTTGGCTGGAAAAGTACACCTAGCAAAGCACTGAGAAAGTGCTGAAGGAATCTGCTGCTGCTGTTGCTAAGTCGCTTCAGTCGTGTCCGACTCTGTGTGACCCCATAGACGGCAGCCCACCAGGCTCCCCCGTCCCTGGGATTCTCCAGGCAAGAACACTGGAGTGGGTTGCCATTTGCTTCTCCAGTGCATGAAAGGGAAAAGTGAAAGAGAAGTTGCTCAGTCATGTACGACTCTTTGCAACCCCATGACTGCAGACTACCAGGCTCCCCTGTCCCTGGGATTCTCCAGGCAAGATCACTGGAGTGGGTTGCCATTTCCTTCTCCAAAGGGAATATGAATGAGGCAGATAATTTCCAGTCATGAGGAAGATGGAAGACTGGAGGGAGTCAGGTGCCTTTGAGCTGGATCTTGGTTTTCGATTTGTAGCAGTGGTGGAGCAGAAAGGAGAGGGATGGAGAGGAAAACATTCTGCACAGAAAGAGAAGGATGAGAGAGGCTGGAGAAAGCTAGAGAGGTGTGAAAACGGGTTGTTAAAACAGTTTGTCCAGCTTGGCAGTGATCAGCAGAATGGAAGGTGGCTAGAAGGTTAGGCCAGTCCTGGGAGAAGCTACACATTAATTGGGAACCACCTCTGTCTAGTCAAGGCTATGGTTTTTCCAGTGGTCACATATGGATGTGAGAGTTGGACTGTGAAGAAAGCTGATCGCTGAAGAATTGATGCTTTTGAACTGTGGTGCTGGAGAAGACTCTTGAGAGTCCCTTGGACTGCAAGGAGGTCCAACCAGTCCATTCTAAAGGAGATCAATCCTGGGTGTTCATTGGAAGGACTGATGCTAAAGCTGAAACTCCAATACTTTGGCCACCTCACGCGACGAGTTGACTCACTGGAAAAGACTCTGATGCTGGGAGGGATTGGGGGCGGGAGGAGAAGGGGACGACAGAGAATGAGATGGCTGGATGGTATCACCGACTCGATGGACATGAGTTTGAGTGAACTCCGGGAGTTGGTGATGGACAGGGAGGCCTGGCGTACTGCGATTCATGGGGTCGCAAAGAGTCGGAAACGACTGAGCAACTGACCTGACCTGACCTGAGGGAGCTAGTGAAGGATTCCATTGTCTCGCTTGTGTGTTGCACTGAGAGGCATCGTTTGATCAGAACTGTCCTGTAGGCATCTCAAGCTGTCCGTCCAGAAAACCTGCACAGGAGAAGACCCTGAGCAGGAAGATGAGTCAGGAATCTGGCAGAGGAACCCAGAGATGGAACAGCATAGAGACAGAAGCGTGTTTGAAGGCCTGCAGCCTCTGGTTCTAATCAGAAGGGTTCTTGGTGCTCATCCTGAGAGAGAAGCAGGTTGAAATCACCAGGCTAACTTGTTTCCATGAGAAACAAGCAGAACGGAATGTGCCCCAGCTGAAGCAGAGCTGTCCCCAGTGACGGCTGCTTTCCTGAGCGCAGTGCTCCCTGGGGTGCTGAGGGGCAGGGGTGGGATGGAGCCGGAAGAAGACTGCTCCTTCCAGCTCCCGGGCCTGACTTTTCATTCCTCTGGAGGCGAAGTGATGTCCTGCTGGCTGACTAGTGTTCTCCCCTCTGTTCTGCTCCCCTGTGTATGTATGTGTGGTGGGGAGGGGGCTGAGATTGGGTGAGGTGAGCTCTGGTGAGGGGGACAGAGAGAGAAGATGGGGACTGGGTCTGTTCTCTCCCTTTGGACGGTGCTGCTTCTGAAGAAGCTCAGGGAGTGTCCCAGGCTGCGGGCTCCTGGCTTGTTGAGTCTGTCTCTAGGCTCAGTATGACTGGTGGGGAAATGTGTTTTCTGAGCAGGTGCCTGTCAACCCTCTGGGTAATGTTACTGCTCTGAAGCTAAAATAAGTATAGAAGCACTGAAGTAAGGAACTTGCAATAAAAAAGAAAAATGAAAGCCATAAGCAAAATGAGAATTATTGGATCAAGTGTGAAGAATAGCAAATGTCGAAGCCCTTGATAATTTTTCTGCTAACAGACATTGTGAAGATGGAAGCTTCCGTAATTCTTTTCCTTTTTTTTCTCCCCTCTTGCTCTTGTTGCAAGATCTGGGAGTGGGAGAAACCTATTTCAGTGTTACGGTGCAATGCAAAGTAAGGTAGAAGTGTGGAATGCCCTTAAATGACAGCGTGAACGCAATAGCAGGTTTGGCTGTCTACAGTAGATGTTAAATTGCCACTTGCTAAACTTTTCAATTTATATGTGAAAAGCTTTCAATGCATCTAATTATTCATTGAAATTTCATATTCACAACATTTAATGAGCACCTGTTAGGTGGAAATTACTCCACTAGGTGGTATTTATAAAATTAAACTTAGCGATTCAGTTATGAAAATAAATCATGACCCACATGGCCTGGAAGGCCTGCTAAAAGCAGGCAAGAGGTCCACTAAAATATGTCTCCTTTGAATTCCACCAGAAATCTCAGTTGGGGGAGAAAAACCACGAGTATTTGTTTTAAGCTACTCTACGTATCCTCTTAAACTGTTAATATGAGGAACAGAGGTTGTGGCTGAAAGGAAAATAAGGCGATCCTGAGTGTATGTATGTGTCTGTGACCAGGCTGCGGTCTGGTGGTCTGAGTGGTGTTTTCATTGGCCTGTAAAAATGCTGGGGATTTACAAAACTATTTCAAAAGTAAAGGAATGGAGGGTTTAAAACATTGAATTAGTGCATATGTTTGGGCTCGATTGCCCCCCTCTTTTGTGTACTTTATGCCTCAAATTTCAAGCCGTGCTGTTACTATTATAAATTCTCAACAATATTAAAAAAGGGGTAAAAATACTGTTGTATCCCATATTTAAAATACCTCAAGAACGTCTGCCCACATCTATTTTCTTTCTCCTCATTCCACATTTAAGTCTTTCCAGTACTTTGCTTCAGGAAGCGTAGTGTTGTCCTAGAGTCATAGTAGGGCCTTCTAGACAGTCTGTCCTGCCAGGTCTCACCAGTTCTCTCTCAGTAAGCAAGTGGTGGTGGTCCCATGGCACGAGGGAAGATCTCCTGACTCCTGGTTTCTCTCTATACCGCGGACCAGATGCCAACTGCCCCCCCTCCAGCCATGGTCAAATGGAAAAGCAGATCTAGTCAGATTCTAGAAGGGTGGGGAAATCAACCTAGAAAGTCGAGTGTCTTTGGAGGAAGTCTTCAAAAGCACCCTTAAATTTCATAGTGGTGATTATTTTCTCTGGCAGTACCTCAGCATAAACAGGTATTCCTGTCTGGGCAGCACCAAGTTGGCATTTACGCTTCACAGAAGAGGCACTCGAAGAGAGATGGTCCCAGTTGCTTGCTGTGAATCATACACATTGATTGTAGCACACTCTGGGTTTACATGTGGAATTCTATTTTTTTTTTACTTTTTTGAATTATATAAGTAATGCATAAGTTTCTTGTATAGAAAAATCAGACAATGAAAAAGAAAAAAGAAACACATATCACCAAGCACCCAGAAATGACCATACAAATATTTTCTTCTAATTTTCTGTATCTGTGTGTATATTATATGTACATACATACATAGTTTTTTTGGAGCAAACCTATACTGACCCGTAACTTTTTTTCACTAAACATAATACTGAGACTATCTTTTTATGTAAGGCAGTGGCTCTCCCATGGAGTCTTTCTTTTGCATCCATGGATACCTTTGGTTTTCTAACTGAGCATTGTTAAAATTTGAAAATGGGTTTTACTGAGGGATAATACAACAGATTACACCTGATTCAACATATGCTTACAAAACCCCATCCAGGCCTAGCATTCTATAGCCATGGAATAAACCACACTCGTCTTTATATTCTAGTCCTGTCACTTACTATCTCCTAGAGCAAGTTACTTCACTTATCTGAGCTTCACTTTCCTCACCTGTAGTCAATTCCAGTTTCATAGGGTTGCAATGAATAGAATACAAGTGTTTAAAACAACGAACGGCAACACCCAGCCCCATGGTAGTGCTCAGGAAATGTTGGTGAATCAATGAATTCATGCCCTCAGGAGCTTACTTGGCTGTGAGTTGACTTTCAGTGTGTTCTGCTTGTTTAGTGCACTCATCATTATCTGAAGTTATATTGTTTTCACATTTACTACTTATCATCTCTTTTCATGAGCACAAAACATCCCCAGCAACAGTGGGTGGCCAGTGCACACAAAACGTTGAACATTTATGGCTCTGACTTGCTTGCATCTTTCCGATGACCTGGCCTTGTCATTGTCACCTGGAGGCTGTTCAGCACCGAGTCAGCCCCTCTTCGCTTCCCTTATCATTCACTGGTCCGTGCTTGGTTCCAGCCGTCCTCCGTTACCTGAAGAATGACGGGAGGATTCACCTGGTGGTTTTCAACAACCTGCAGCTGGCTGACGGCAGGAGGCACAGGCTGCTGCTGAGACTGACCAACCTCCACCGGGGGGCTGGCTCTGTGGAGTTGTTCCTGGACTGCACCCGAGTGGACTCCATCCACAACCTCCCCAGAGCCTTTTCCGGCCTCGCCCAGAGTCCCGAGGCTGTGGAACTGAGGACTTTCCAGAGGAAGGCACATGTAAGAACCCACAGATCATTCTCCAAAGTGGAAAGATGGTTTCTGAGAATGCAGGCGAGTGGGCTGAGGTCAAGAAGGGGTCTAATTCTGACTGCATATTAGAATCACTTACTGCACTTAATAACCAACTGCTAAATGGCGCACACTCCAGACAGATCAGAGTCTATGGAGGTGGTGCCTCAGCATCAGTCCTTTTAAAAATACTGATTCTAATGTGAAGTCAAAACTGAGAGCTACTCCTTTAGATAAGTGCAGACTTTGGGCATATAAAGTACAAAAGGAATAGCAAAAACTTTTAAACTATCTTAGGGCAGTAAGATGATCTATTTTTAATCTTTCATAAAATTATAATTTTTTAATAGAAGTGAAAAAGAATGATTGGAACTTGCCAAGCACCAGGAACAACAGTTTTCATAGGTCTGACTGGAGCATCGCTAACAAAAAGAACCTTATTGCCAACTTACTTCCACGAGACCTTACATATCACATCACTTCTGTCTTCTGTTTTATGCCATGTTGATGGTATTTTTTCCATTATGTCATTGCATCTACTGTAGAAATTGCCACATATATTTCTTCTATAATTTTGTTAAAAAACAAAATATAATTTTGTTATTTATAGGAAATACTCCATTTTCTATAAATAGTATTCTTTGTCTTCCCCAGTTATTACTGTAACTGGTCATCCCTCATCTGATATGGAAGTCAGCACCAACATCAATAATCTTGTTCATCCACTGTGGCCCATATTGCTGTTGTCTTATTTATCACGATCACAGTTTTCCATTTCTGTTTCATTACTTTATTATATGTACTTTAACTAATTTATATATGCTTGTATAGTGTTGGCCAAAAAGTTGATTTGGGTTTTTCTGCATAATGTTATGGGAAAAATCTGAATGAGCTTTTTGGCCAACCCAGTACCAAGGTGTTCTGAGCCCTTTGTTATAAACAGCAATTTTGGTTACAACTAGGAATGCTGAGAAACATTAGATAGTAATATAAGAACTGTGAATCAGATACTAGAATTTGTGCTTAAAATATAGAGAGCATTTTCAAGCAGAAATTTCAAGACTAAAATCTAGGTTTGGAGAGAGAGAGAAAGATTATATATATATATTTAGTGTAGATTTATAGAAAGAAAAAAATTAATGGAGAGATATGAAATTAGATTTAGAAATTAATTTTATTTCTAAATCCCCAGAGTAGCCCAGATAGTCAGAATGACAGTCAGAAATTATGTTTCTATTTCAGAAATTAGCATCCACCACCAAATAAGTCAATTTCTAAAAACCAAGGTCATCAGAAATAGATGGAATTTTTTGGATTTTTTCCCCCAGACTTCTACTTCCTTAGATTGTCAGCAAGGACCACAATGCTCTATCTTCATATTCATCGTCTCACTTAGTCAGTCAGTCAATATGCACATTCTAGGCATTAGGTGTCCCATAGTTGGCAAAATAGTCATGGCCTCCATGGAGCTTATGGTCTGATTCCAGCACAATATCTGTTACATAAAATGTGTTGCATACATCTTAACTAAATTGAAAAGCAGAGTCCCTCTGAAAATCCTCAGCATTCTCATTTCTAAAATAAGGATGAAGACCTTACATCAGCAGTTAACATAAACATTTTCTATCATCTGTGTATAAAATAATGGGTACAGGTAAAAGCTACAAAATTAAGGAGTGAGAAAATTAACTTGATGACTAACAATGAATGATTGTTATCATCCAGTTATGTGAAAATACATGCAAATGTACAAAGATATACATCATAGAATATATTGTGTATTCTTTCTCATAATCCAAGCAAACCAGAGACTTTGCTAAAACCTGGAGCCAAGACATCCTAAAAATAATCGTGTTTAAAATTGGGATCAATGTCTTATTCATTGCAGTCTAAACTCCATAAACAGACAATTCTTAAGAGGCTCCTACCACAAAAGAACTTGTTTACCATGAAGGAAAAGGGCTTTTCTTTTCTCCAAGTCACCTTGATGAACTCTCAGACCACACTGGATGCCAGCACTCTCCTAAGCTGCTGGCAGCTTCCATATTTGCTTCAGTCAGAAGGGCAGGGCTCGCGGGCTTCAGGAAAAAATGCAAACCCACAAAATTATGTAAGATGTCAGAGTCCAAGTATTCAGGCCTACTGTGTTATGAAAATTGTGTGAGTCTGCATGCCCACTGGTTTTTGAATGGCATTAGCAATGTGTGGTATGAATCCAATTTCTTCCAGGACTCTTTGGAAGAGCTGAAGCTGGTGGTAAGAGGCTCACTGATCCAGGTGGCCAGCCTGCAAGACTGCTTCCTGCAGCAGAGTGAGCCACTGGCCACCACAAACACAGGTGTGTGTTCTCAGGCCATTTGCTCACCTCCATCAATAAACCCCCAGGCCCGTGATGTGCTGGGTCCTATCCCCGAAGGGTGGGCTGTCAGCAGGGCAGTCCTATAGGATGTGTCTACAGAAATCAGGCTTTTGTGCCAAAGTCCAGGGCAAGAGGTATCTTCATTGCACTTGTGTTTGTATAACTCATAGGAATTTGGACTAACTAGAGCAGCGGCATCATTATTTTTTAGGCGAATTAGATGAATGTTACCCCATGTTAAATTCTCATACTCCGAGTTTTTCATCATGATAATTCTCTGGGAAATCATTTGATTTGAGTCCCTATAGAAAAAGGTGTCACTTTCTGATGCTCCTCTCCTTCCGCTGTTCCTACAGGAGACTTTAATCGGCAGTTCTTGGGGCAGATGTCACAACTAAACCAGCTACTGGGAGAGGTGAAGGATCTTCTGAGACAGCAGGTAACAAGCTGGATGGTACCATCAGAAAAGCCCTGTAACAGAGACGCTGTCTGTTGGAGCTGATGGAGCTGCAGGCCTGCAGAGGCAGGGAAGGACCTGGAACCAGACCTCAGGTGGCCCCGCGCAGCCTGTCGCCCTGGGCCTCTGCTGGAAGGGCTCTGAAAATGGGGGGCCGTCGGGTGATAAACACACCAGGGCTCCAGGCAGAATGGGAGCCACCCAGGGCAACATTCCTGTAGGTTCTGTTTAACAGTTTGCCACTCATGGATTCTTTCATTCCTGGATTATACATCAGGTATTCCTTTTCCATCTTTTTTTTTTTTTCCCTTCCCATTTCTAAAGGTCAAGGAAACATCATTTTTGCGAAACACCATAGCGGAATGCCAGGCTTGCGGTAAGTGCTTTTCTAGTAACTGGCACGCTTCTGAGTTGGACAAGCAAATGCAGACTGCTGAAGGGCCTGGGTGGGTGAGGCTCCGCCAGCTGCGGTCTGTGGAGGTTTGGCACCGAGGTGGAGGGAAGGGAAAAGAAACTCACCGGGAAGCTGAACCACATCCTGTATCAGCTCTGTTTTCCTGGTGGTTTAGAAACCTGTGGATGATGGTTTTTGTCTAGGTCCTCTCAGCTTCCAGTCGCCAACCCCCAACACCCTGGTGCCCGTGGCACCCGCGGCGTCCCCGACACCCCCCGTGCGCCGCTGTGATTCCAACCCGTGTTTCCGCGGCGTGCGCTGCACCGACACCAGAGACGGCTTTCAGTGCGGACCCTGCCCCGAGGGCTACACGGGAAACGGGATCGCCTGCTCCGATGTCGACGAGGTAAGAGGTGAACACTCAGCTAGACGGAGGGGCTACCTCGGCGTCGCACGCAGCCTGCGGCTTATGGGAAGAGAAGCCAGGTTGATGACTGAGGGCTGACTTGGGTTGAGCTCCAGGTCACATAAAAACGACTCCCTCAGGAATCTTCAAGACCCGTGGGTGGTGGGAAGGCGGAGGCGCGACCTACGGTTGTGGCCGCCAGCATGGCACCTCCTGTCTGGGCTTCCCACCGCGGTGGTTCGTGTTGCTGCAGTGCTGAGATTTCAGCCTTCGACTCTACCGCTGATTCTCATAAGCAGTCTCTGGGACTACGATGACTTTTTTGTACACTTGTGAATGTGGAAAGGGAATGATCTGGGTAAGGGTATATACTTTAGGGGTTGCAACTGATTTCTTCAGACTTCCTCAATGGAGGAGTGAGAGGAATCTCAAACCAACCAGACCTTTTGAGAAGGCCCCATAATCTGTGAGTAACCAAAAGTGCCTAGAGACGGAGCCAGACAGACATGTACGGCAAATACAGGCTGTTTAGCCGGCTAGCAAAGCCTCTGACAGAGATTGTTTCAAGACCATAGTTATCCAATCACTGTTCGAGTCTCAAGGAAGGCAGTGTTCATAGCGGGTGGCAACGCTGCCCCCAGCATGTGCCTTTGTCCTTCCATCAGGGCAGAAGAGGGCTTCCCTGGTGGCTCAGATGGTAAAGAATCTACCGCCAATGCAGGAGATTCAATGCACAGGATTCAACCCCTGGGTCAGGAAGATCCCCTGGGCAAGGGAATGGCCACCCACTCCAGTATTCTTTCCTGGAGAATCCCATGGACAGAGGAGCCTGGCAGATTATAGTCTATGGGGGCGCACGGAGTAGGTCACAACTGAGCAACTAAAACTTTTACACTTTCAGGCCAGAGGAAGGCTAGAAGGAGCTTAGCTTATGTACATGCATCCTACAGACTCGTGGTAGCCAATTACCTCCCCAGGTAGTAAGCAATTAAGATGATCTCTAGTCATCCCTTCTTTGGAAGAGCATCTGCACATGTTTCACAGAACTGCATGTGGTTCTTATCTGTGAACTGGAATTTTCCTTCTTTTGAAAGGGCAGGAAGTGGTCATGTTTTTTACATTAGTTGAAGAGGTTTAAAAAAAAAAGAATGAATCTCCTAGACTGTGAGAGCCTTGCAACAGCCATGGGCTTGATAGGATCCAAAATCAGGAACAGCCCCTGATGAATGACATCTTACTGAAGAAATGACAACTGCCCTGGCTTGATCTTCTCAAGGTCTTTTTCTTTGAGTAGTTGCTTTAATAATGCCTTTGGACTCAATGGCCAGCTGACAAGTGGTCCAGGAGCACTGTTCTCTCCCATACATTTTTATTCCAAGTTAGAATGTCAGGGAGTTTGCCCTGGGAGGTAGACTGGTTAACATTAGGACCCTTTCCACTTGGCTGTGCTTCATTCTATACTATAGTGAAGCTCACAACAAGGCAACCTCTAGGCCGTGTGGGTCAGGGATTCTGTGAGTCACTATGAAATTGGAGGCCTTTTATTGCCTTTGATCATTGCAGCCACCAAAAAATGGATAGTTAAGTGATTCCACAAGTTTGTGCAAAGAGATGAACAGACATTTGAGTGTGTGTTCTCCCTGTGGCTACAGACTGAATTTTTGTTTCTCTCTAGTGCAAATACCACCCCTGCTACCCTGGCGTGCGCTGTGTAAACCTGGCTCCTGGCTTCAGATGTGATTCCTGCCCGGTGGGCTTCGCGGGGCCCATGATGCAGGGCGTTGGGATCAATTTTGCCAAGACAAACAAGCAGGTGGGCTGAAGTGGTGGTCTTTTGATCTTTAATTGTCAACAGGAAACCTTTGGTTGGTTCCCGTCTTTTTCCATTCCACAAGGGTGTGTGGAATGTCCTCAGGCACTATGGGCATGTTAGCAGGTTTTTCCAACTCATTTCTGAATGTACGTGTCCATCAAGGCTGGTGAGGAGCAAGCTAGTCAACTGGGATCATCGAGTATCTTTAGAAAAGCAGTGAAGGAGGTAAGACTGGATATGTGGCTGGATCCAGGCTTTTTTTGTTGGTAGCCATTTGAACGATTAGTGACACGATAGATTAAGAACTGGGGAAACAGTTTGGAAAGCTTTGGAAAATTAGGTCACTTCTGTATTGTTGCTGATCAGAAGCTGGTTTAGAGATGAGAGGATTTCAAGAGTAGAAGTGATCCCCTGGGGAAACCCCCCCTTTCTGCTTATGTCAGCTATAAATTGCCATAAAGCTCTTGAGCAGTTTGTGACAGTCTCCATTTATTTCCCGATGTTCTACTATATCCTGGTCATTATTTAACTGACTGACTGTGAAATTCTTTCTGATGTATTCAGCCCTTAAAAATGGTTGGTCTATAAATATATTTTACTACCTTAGGGAAATTATTAGCTTTGAAGAGGACAGAGGTTCATTATTTCCTAGCTGCCTATCAAAGAATTCTAGAGGGCATCATTTTTTAGGCTGGAAAAAGGAACCAAGCTAGACACACAGGGATGGCAAGAAATCATTAGAGTAATGACCTAAAGCTTTACTTCCTCTTCTGTAAAGACAGAGTCATCAAGACTAAGCCAAGGGAAACAGACAAAAAGAAATAGAAGGTGCCTTATGTCAGCGAGGAAGGAGCCCTTCCAGTGGATTTCTAGTATGGTAGAAGGAACTCCAGTCGAAGGGAGCCAACTTGCTAATATTTAACAACAAATTTTAATGCATGATCAATATCAAAAGAAATACAAGGAAATGTGCAGGTTCTAGAAACAAAGTAGGAACTCAGAATCAAAGCTGTTGATGGAAGCTGATGCCACAGCAGCTCGTGGGAGATGGAAGATGGGTATAGGCCCTCCAAGTAGGAAACTGGGGTTCATGTACTATGTGGGTATAGTAGATACTCCTGGAAAGACCTCATACCCCTGAAGAAAGCCAGAAGCCTCAGAGAGCTACCCTCCTCATTGCAAGGAGATGAAAAAACTTCCCCAGCCATCCCCCTGCAAATCAACAGGAAGCTTGATGTCAGTTTTGGGACATGGTTGCCTGCAAATCATGGTTCCCCACAGCAAATCAAAGCTCCAGGCTTGTACGACATAAAGTCGTTGTTACACATAGAATCTGTGTTACACATAGAATGCAGAAACAAGCCCCAAAATTGACATTAAAAACTAGCCTTAGAGCAGTAAAATCCCCAGGGCCCTGGCTGAGATCACTCTGTGAAGAGACTCCAAGACTCAGGGCCTGTGGGACGCCCTCAAGCAAAAGCAAGGCCACTAAGGATATACTTATAAACAAAAATGTAATTTATATAAAGAAGCTACCCTGAGGAGATATGACAAATATAAAATGAGTTCAGAAAGACAAAAGGAAAAAATAGATGCCATAGTTAAGGGATAGGGCAATGTGGAAAAAAAATATACCATCAGGTTTGAAAAAATAACCAAGTAAAATTTATTCAGTGAAAAATATAACTGACGTCAAAAGTAAAATAGATGAGCAAAACAGCTAGCAGGGGATTTATTGTCTAGAAGGTATAACTAAGGAAATCATCTGGAATATAGCACAGAGAAAGAAAAATATGGAAAACAGGGATGAGAGGTTAAGAGTCAAAAGAGATTAAGAAAGTCTAATATTTGTTTAAGTGTAGTTACAAAAAAGGAATAAAAGGAACAGGAGCAGAGGGGAACTAAGGATTTTTCAGAACTGAGTAAAGGTAGGAATCCTTGGGTAGAAGAAGTGCATGAGTCCCAGGCAGGTTAAAGCAAAGCCTTCCTGAGGTTGTGGAGCAGATTAATCGTGTTAAGTTTCTGAACAACTTTAAATACCAAGGAGTCAACTATCACTTGGAATTAGGTTGAGCCCAGACCAATGCAGACACAGGGAGATGGCTAAAACAGTGCTCTGATGACCAGCCACTCTGAAAGTCCACGTTGTCGCCTCAACCAAAGATGTCAGAACAAAGTGAAATGTATTTGCCTGTCTGCTTAAACAGTGTGCCTCTTTCAACTCTTCCGCACTAGGTCTGCGCTGATATTGATGAGTGTCGAGACGGAGCATGTGTTCCCAATTCTATCTGTGTTAACACTTTGGTAAGTATGTTCCATGGCTCTTGTTATCGATGATCAGTTATTAAAACAAGTGTGTATCTATAAATCATAACCCCAAGGCAGTAGAGAACATATGGGCATAAGATATTTGATTTGCAAATGAGGATAAAAGTTTGTGCTGAGGGGCTTCCCTGGTGGTCCGGTGGTTAAGGTTTGACACTTTCAATGCAGGGGGTGCGGGTTCAATCCATGGTTGAGGAACTAAGATCCCACATGCTGTGCAGCATGGCCAAAAAATAAAAAGTTTTGTGCTGAAAAAGTTTTTTACTATAAGAGTAATTGGTAAGTAATTTTTTATATAAGAATAACTCTATAATGGAATTCCCTGACAGTCCAGTGGTTAGGACTCTGTGCTTTCAATGTTGAAGACACAGGTTCGGTCCCTGGTCTGAGAACTAAGATCTCACAAACAAGAGTCACATGTCCAAAATAGTCATTTTCAAAATGCCAAACTTGTTCTTTATCGTCTCTCAAAGTTGCAGTGTTGGGCTTTCGGATGAATGTTTATTTAATAACATATTATCATTCTTATATTTTTTAAATAGGAAGAGCTTCTTAGTTTGTATTAATAGTTTAGTATTCCAGAATAGGCATTTTACTGGTGACAATTCCCAAAAGGTGTTCATTGTCTTTACAGAACTTCTCAAAAGTCATTTGTATTAAACTGCTTACCACTTAGGGGTCTAAATTTTAACTCTTTGGAAAAGGGTTTTATTTCTGAAAGTTCCTGTGGACACTTTCCAAGATGTTAGATGTAGCAGAGTAGACTGTCAGGAAAGAACTAGTGGCTCCAGCTACCGCGGCTTCTCGCTTCCCTGGTGGTTCAGTGGTAAAAAAAAAAAAAAAATCCACCTGCCAATGAGGGAGATGTGGGTTCAGTCCCTGGGTCAGAAGATCCCCTGGAGAAGGAAATAGCAGCCCATTCCACATACTCTTGCCTCAGAAACCCCATGGACTGAGGAGCCTGGTGGGCTACCATCCGTGGGGTCTCAAAGAGTTGGACATGACTGAGCAACTAACAACATCACTGCTTCTCACTGACTGTGTGTTCCTGGGAAAGATTTTTAATCTCTAGGTTCCTAGTCTCCTTATGTGTCAGAGCATTTCATAAATATTTTCATTTATTTTAATCCTTACAACAGTCTGTCAATAGGCACTATCATTATTCCCATTTTACAGCTGAAGGAGCTGAGGCCCAATAAAGTTAAATAATTAGGCAAAGACCACACATCTTGTAAGATGTCCAGTTTGCCTGCAGAACCTTTTTTATTCATGATACTGCCTGCTAATATACTGGGACTTACTGCTTCTTAGCTTTTTACCAGGAGAAAGCTAGTCTGCAGAAATAGATCTGGGAGACACTGACATGAAGGTAATAACTAAAGCCACCCTAGGAGAAGAAAAGTAGGCAGTGGAATTGTCTAGAAAGAAGAACTCTAGAGAATCTCAAAAATGAATAAATAGACGAAGAAAGACGAGCAGAGGAGCAAAGAAAAGGAGAGAACTGACCAATGGCTATGGTCCAGTGAGGCTAACAGACCAAGAACTATCACTGGAGGGAATTTCCTGGCAGTCCAATGGTTAGGTCTCTTCCAGGGCCCGGGTTCAATTCCTGGTTAAGGAACTAAGATCCCACAAGCCCTGCGATGTAGCAAAACAAAAAAAAAAGGAACTTCCCTGGTGGTCCAGTGGCTAAGACTCCATGTTCCCAATGCAAGGGGCCTGGGTTCTATATCTGGTCAGAGGACTAGTTCCCACATGCCACAACTGAAGATTATGTATGCCACAGCTAAGTCCCCACACAGCCAAATAAATATTTTTTAAAAATCACTGGAGAGCATCTTTTGCACTTAGTGATTAAGAGGTTGTGAGTGACTAAAATCACTGAATTGTATACTTTACATGGGTATCTTTGATGGTATGTAAATTCTATCTCAGTAAAGCTGTCTTTAAAAATAAGTCGGGCTTGCCTTGGAAGTGCTGTCCCAATGGACCTGACAGCTCATCTGCCAGGTTTCTCCCACACCAGCCCACCTCATCAAAATTCCTCAGTGCTAGGCCACCGACATTTCTCTCTTCATCACTTGATTTAAAAAAAAACAAAAACGTTTTTTCTAACTTGCCTTTTAACCAAACCATATCTTTTGTCCCCAGAGTAAATTCTCTCTCTCTCTCTCCTCCCAGGACTGCATTCAGGTTTTCACCCCTTTCCTCCTTGCCCTCCACGGTGAAGCTGGCAAGACCAGGCAACTCCCTGGCCAGCCTTCTTCTGCCTTTGGTTCTATTCTCTCATGTCTCTGTGGCCGGCTGTGGCTTCCAGTCTGCTAGTGTATTCCTCAATATTCTCACGATATTATAAGACACACACATAACAGAGGCAGGCATGGGGCTCACTTTGTCCTGGCATCATCAAGTCCATGTACAAATAGACACCATCATAGGCCCTTTGCTCCTGGGTCTGAGCCCTCAGCTCATCGTCTCTCTCTGCTCCTTGCAGGGATCTTATCGCTGTGGGCCTTGCAAACCAGGGTACATCGGTGATCAGATGAGGGGATGCAAAATGGAAAGAAACTGCAGAGATCCAGAACTGAACCCTTGCAGTGTGAACGCCCAATGCATTGAAGAGAGGCAGGGGGATGTGACGTGCGTGGTAAGTCATCTGCTACTTGCTTTGTCGTCTTCCCCCTTCCCATTGAACCACCACCCCTCTCTGGTTTCTGCTTGCTTCAGAGTAAAAGTACTCAAAAACGAAAGCAATTCCATCCAAATAAATGAAGGATGTGGCCATAACAGGGGCAGCTGAAGTTTATGGGGAGTAGTCTGAAGTCACCTAACCGTCAGCCACCTTTGCTCTGTCTTGACCATGGGTCAGCACCATCTTCTTGGGCATGTTGGTGGTGGAGCCCCAGCTCCCATACACCCTCTGTGGGAGGCCCAGGAGGTGAGCCCCAGGACCAGGGGCAGACGCCTTCCCTTGACTAGTCCCTCGATAAGCTGCTGGTTTACAGGAACACACTGTCCTTCCTCATTGTCCTTGCCCTGAGGACGTCCAGTTTCCAAGTCTGGCCTAACACTCTGGGAGATGAACTACCCTGGAGGGGTGGCAGGCTGCCGTCAGTAACCCTGGGAGTAAACCCTCCACCTTCCATAGCGCCTGCTGTCCTCTGTGCCTGCCTCCGCCAGGCTCAGGAGGAGCTCGGTGGGTGCTCACTCTCCTTCCTGTGCAGCTCCCGGCCCAGGAACCACCTGGGGAGGGGAGGCCGGGGAAGAGGGCAGGGCAGTACAGCCTCGCGAGGGTCTCCCACCACTCAGGTGTGGAGTGGGCCCTTGCTGAGGAATGGAGCTTGTTACTGCCCTCCGTCCCCAAACTGCCAGCCCCGGAGTCCTGGGGAGTGGCGGGCTTCTAGGTATGGCTAAATAATCCGTCTTCAGCTATTCACTTCCTCCTTCCTCCCCGGGGATCAGGCCTCTTAGAGTCTGGTGGAACAGTCAGCCTGAGCAGCAGGATGGACTCTGGGAGACTTCTCCCTTCTTCATACCTCGGGCTTCTTTACCTTTTTGTTCTCAAATTTTTCTACTATGAGCACATTGCTTTCAAATAGGAAGAATGAGGAGAATCAAAACCAAGTTAAAGAAATAACTAATACCATCCCCTCTCCAGTGGGACAAGTAACTTGTACAAGGTACTGACAAGGGAATGAGCTGGGTTGAAGGGGGAGAAAAAACAACAACAATTTCTTTAATTCCTATCAATGGGGCATGTTTATTCCCATTGAGAGGCGAGCATATATCTATGTTTAAATCCTCATCTTTTGTGAACAAATTAACGACTCCCCTGGGACGGTGGGTGATGGGGCTTTTAATGTGTTTTTGAATTTGTAAGAAGGCACAGCGACAGATGGTGAAGGATTAATACACTTGGAATGACTACTAAAATAATTTAATCTGTCAGAAAATGGCTCATTAAAAACGTATTTGTTCCTGGAGGAAATTTTTTCCTCATTAAAATGAGTCAAGGACGATACCCCCATGGCTGTGCTTTCCAGGCCTTCTAAAGGCCGTACTGAAACAACTGAACGGAAATAGGGGTAGTTATGAGAGGGGTGTCTTTGGAACTCTGCCTTTTATGTCTCTGGTTGCAGAAGAGGGGTGCACGTGATTGAGAACAGACAGGCTGCAGCCTAGGAAGTCACTGGTCTTAAATCACCTTATTTTGATTAACGAGGGCAGGAAATATAACATTAACGCGTGTCAGGTTTCTTTTCCCTTGGCCCTGACTCTGTTCCCCAGACTCTTGCCCCACCTCCCTCCCCCCACCTCACTGGTTCCTTGTCACTTTCCAGGCCCCCTTGTCCCTTGATCCTTCTTCTGTTCTGCCTGTCCCTTCAGGTACCTATCCTGCTCCTGGGCTGAGCTCCCAGGTACCATCTCATACCCCGGACACCTTTATGGAAGGATTGCCTTTCTCTTAGGTTTGTC
This sequence comes from Moschus berezovskii, assembly GCF_049115385.1. Taxonomy (NCBI): domain Eukaryota; kingdom Metazoa; phylum Chordata; class Mammalia; order Artiodactyla; family Moschidae; genus Moschus; species Moschus berezovskii. Next base: position 86,255,937 of record NC_142468.1, read on the forward strand.
ATTCATCTTTTAACCAGGCCCACTAGGATATGGATATGAGGGGGAGAACTCATGTTAACCAAATACATGTGACAGAAGACATTGAACTGGGACAGTCTTGAGTTCAAGTCCCAGCCCTGAGACCCTGGGCAAGGGACACACTGCTCTAGGTTGACTCTTTTGTAAAATTGGGTAATGATGACCTTGCACCATCACTGTAAGGACTGGAGAAAATGCCTATAGAGTCTGGTCTGGAATAACTGTTACTTTAATGCCTATTCTACTAGCAGTGAAGGCTTGCCCTCAGCAGCTGGTGGTGGCAGGGAACTTGGATAGACTTTTTCAGAAGAATAGAGGATGCACAGACCCAGCAATGCACCTGTTGGAAACTTCTCCTGTTAGAGAATATGAATAGAAGTTATTAAGCACCTTGGAAGGTTCCCCGCATGGTGGAAATTGATCTAGAAGACCATTAGATACAGATATATGGCGCCAGGATGATAAGCAAAGTGCCTCAACAGCCTCTCTCCCCATGTGTGCGTTTATTTCCACTGGAAAATGTTTTGACAATAATCCCAAATTACAAATATTAATATAAATAAATACCCTTTGAACCAGGAATTTCACACTAAGAAACCAGAAGGTCAAATGTACTAGAGTTTGTCAAATGTGCAGAAGGACAAATGTACTAGAATTCTTTATGGCAGCATTGTTTGCAGTAGAGAAAGGTTTTAACAACTTGACACCCACCAGTAGGGGACTGGTTGAATTAATTAAGGCACATGTATTCCAATTTATGTATAATACATCTGTTCCCATCAAAAAGAATGACAGAAAACTACATCCAGTGATATGGAAAGAGTCCCAAGATGTAATGTTAATTTTTAAAACTCAAGGTGCAGAGTAGTATACATGTGTGCTACCAGTTGTGAAAGGACCAAAAAAAGGAAAAGAATATGTGCTTGCTGGTCTTTGCCCAGCATGTCTCTGAAAGTATTCAAAAGAGTGGATTGCCTGGATTCCTGAGCCCAGGAGCAGGAAGGAGCTTTCACTCTGCCTTTGTATCTTTTGAATTGTGAACCATTAGACTACAATATTCAAAACACAGCTTAATAGTTTTAAAATCCTACCAACAAAGCCTCCTGGCTCTGGGCCTGTGCACAGGAGCAGAGGCCCTTGTAAGCCCCAGCCTCCCACCAGGCTCAGCGCCTGGGCTTCTGACAGGCTTTCTCTTCACAGTGTGGGGTCGGCTGGGCTGGTGACGGCTACATCTGTGGAAAGGATGTGGACATTGACAGTTACCCTGATGAGGAGCTGCCATGCTCGGCCAGAAACTGCAAAAAGGTGAGGGGGACGAGCAGGAGAAAACACGTGCGCACACACACGCAAGCACATATGCACGCTCCCTCTGTGGCTTTCCAGAACCACCTCTTATACGGGGAGAGGTTCTGTGGGTTTCATTCAGAACTCTATTTTTAAAGTAGCTGCATCTCAAATGTAGTCAAACAGCCATTGACAATAAAATCAGATAGGTACAGAGTGTGTTGAGGTCAGAAATAGTTTTTGACTTAGATGGAGATGGGGTGGGGAAATGGGGAGAAGTTGGTAAAAGGGTACAAACTGTCCATTATGAGGCGAATAAGATCTGTGGCTCTAATGTAGTTAACACTGTATTGTATGCTTGGAATTTGCTAAGGGTAGAACTTCCATGTTCTCAGCAAAATAAAGATGGGGATAAATATGTGAGGTGACAGATAGGTTAATGAACTCAGTGGAGGCATCACTTCACAATATATACACGTATCACATCATCACATGATACATTTTAAATGTCTTGTGATTTTGTCAGTTAAAATACCTCAGTAAAGCTGAAAAAAAGACATATGTAGATGTCCCTGTGAGCTGTATTTCTCCAACTTAGGACAACTGCAAGTATGTGCCCAACTCTGGCCAAGAAGATGCAGACAGGGACGGCATTGGAGACGCCTGTGACGAGGATGCTGATGGAGACGGTATCCTGAATGAGCAGGTGGGCACCTGCTTTGCTGGGAGGGCCTGGGAGTGGCCACGTGCCAGAGACGGTGGAGGAAAGTCCACGAAGTTTGCTGTTTATGTGACTCATCCCAAATGTCCGTTTCCACGCCTGTGTTTCCACAGCACTGTAACTTTTTATTCTAAAATTCCAAAATGTTTAAAATACAAAACTGAGGAGCTTTGACCTCCTGAGGTCTGACATCTCATGCCAGTGCAGGGGGCTGGGGTGGGACGAGGTTGACTGGCATCTACCACAGGACCAGGCACACAGCGGGTCTCAGTAAATGTCGGCCTTGGGATCCTTTAGGATAACTGTGTCCTGACCCCCAACGTGGACCAGAGGAACAGTGACAAAGACATCTTTGGGGATGCCTGTGATAACTGCCGGAACGTGCTGAATAATGACCAGAAAGACACTGACGGCGATGGGAAAGGAGATGCCTGTGATGACGACATGGATGGGGACGGTGGGTTTGCCTCGCGTTGTCTTCTCCTTGGGACCTATCTGTGCTTTTCTCCTGTTCTCTCTTAGGAGCAGGAATAGAATTGCTGATTCTGAAGGCCTTCCTGCTCTGTGGGGTTCAACATGGCCTGAGCCTGGGGGACCCTGGGTCCACTTATTTCTGTCTACTTATTTCTCCCGTGTTTAATAACCTTCATCCTCCAGGAACTCGACATCATTGCCAGAAGCTGTAGGAATCCCTTCAATCAGTGTCTTGTCAAGGCTGTGTCTTTGGAGGACATCTGTCTTCTCAGACTACAGCTTCCTCCCTCCCACTGTTCTTCTCAAGCGTAAGAGCCCTGGAAGTGGAAGACTGAGGGAGAGGGGCAGAGCAGGGTCAAGCGGTGCAGCCCCAGGTCAGGCTCCTCATGCAGAGAATCAGGTCTTTTCCCAGAGAGTGGAAAGGGCTATCAGGCAGGTGGCTGCATCAGCCAGCTCCAGGGTCCACTGAAGGGCCTCATACTTTGGTCTGTGTGACTAGCACCCCTGGAGAACAATTCTAGAGCTCTGCAGGCCATGAGGAAGGACATTTGTTTCTGTATAGCTCCCATAAAACATAGATGATTGTCATCAAAGTATAGGCTGGATCTAATCATTTCTGAAAAACATATTGCATTACAGGACCTTGAAGGAATATCCTTTCAGAAATACACTATACCCACAAAAAACACCCTACTCCAGAAAACCCATACCTCTCTAAAATGCAGCCTTACCTTCTATAATCCAGACAGCTGGTAAACCAGCTCAGCAAAATGAACAGAAAAGGCCCGGAGTTGTAGCATTTGCATTTCCACGATGTAAATACCACTGCCACCATCCATGGTTCCAAGGTACCAAGAAGAGATGACACAATTGAACAGGAAGCTGGGGAGAAATGGTGTGAGGGGCCTGGCTCCAGCCCACCACTGCCCAAGCCCTGGGGCCCTGGTAGTAACAGACCCACGAGCTCCTCCCTCCCCAGGGTTGGCCCTCTTGATGCCTCGTCTGGTCACAGAGATAGCCCTCAACACCTTGGACAGATTCTAACTCACTGGATAAATGCCTCAAGTCACTGTCTGTTTTTGAGCCTCCCAGAATTCAGTTACCTCAAGATAACTGCACCCCTGGAGAAGGGAATGGCTACTCACTCCAGTGTTCTTGCCTGGAAAATACCGTGGACAGAAGAGCCTGGGGGGGCTACAGTCCAGGGGTCACAGAGAGTTGGACATGACTGAGCACGCACACACAGCAGATACCTGCTGAAAGGGTGCTCCCTGAGGATGCCCTGGGCGGATGCCGCTCCCCGCGTGCTGGCCCGATCGCTTCAGCTCCTGAAACTGTGCTCCAGACCTTTCTGTGACGTTCGCCTGACTCAGGGAGACATTCCTCTCTTGCAGGAATAAAAAACATCCTGGACAACTGCCAGAAAGTTCCCAATCGTGACCAAGAAGACACAGACGGTGACGGTGTGGGGGACGCCTGTGATAGCTGTCCTGAGGTCAGCAACCCGAACCAGGTTAGTAGGACCCAGGGGAAGCCGAACTCCAGGCTGAGCGCCCCATGCAAAGATGCACATTAAGACCAGCATCTGGAAGAACCCAGCAGAGCCCGCCAGCCCCATTTGCTGCTGCCGCCTTCCTAACAGCAGAGGTGATAATGTTGTATACGTAGGCCTGGAGGTGATGGGAAGGACACTGCAGGACATCTAGGGCCCTCTGACTCATCTCACAGGCTGTAGAGTCCCTCTGAGGTCAGTCGTAGGAATCTAAGGATGCCCAGAACAAGTTTTTTTTTTTTTCTGCTGAAAGGAAAATGTAACGGAAATTAACCATGGGGAGCCTCATGTCCCTTTCATCCCCAAACCCCTGTGTATGGACATTTCAGATTAGGTTCGATCAGCGATGTGCAGTTTCTCTTCTCTCTCCTCCTTCCTGTCTGGATCCTTGGGTGTGATGTGTCATGTATTTTGAAAGCCCTGGGAAGGGGTTATTATTGTTGCCCTCTGACTCACTCCCATTCTGGCTCCACTCCAAAATGCAGAAGCAAAGCAAAACCTGCTTGCCTCATCCTCGTGTCTGTGGTTGGCCCCCTTCCGACCCATGCCAGAGGGCCGCGTCTGCACCTGCCCCCACACTGCCCCGGCGCCCTTCTCCAGTCAGCTCATCTGGTGTGTAGGCAGCCCGTCCTTGAAGCTTGATATTTTGGAAGACTTTTTTGAAAATTCAGCATTGTGCCTACACCAATATGGTGTTGTCCTTTTGCAGTTTGCACCACCCCAATTTCAAAGAAATAATTCCCGAGATCCAGTGATGATGGGCCAGGTCTGCCTTCTCCAGAACGTTCTGTGCAGGTCTAGGGATAAATAACACATTCTGTTCCCTTTGCAGTCTGACGTGGATAACGATCTGGTTGGGGACTCCTGTGACACCAATCAGGACAGGTATGGCACATCTCCCAAGTGCATAGGACCAGATGAAAAACCCAGAGAGTTTTCTCTCTCAGAGCTTTCTGCTGCTACCATGCTTTGGGGGCTCTCCGGGTAGATTGAGTTGCTAGAGGAGCAATAGCTCTCTGTCTTTGTCAGGGTCGCTGCACCTCTGTGGATGGGGGAGTTGACTGTATTAGGAGGGGCCACGAGGCACTCAAGCAACTGAGACTCCATCCCAGGAGAGGCCGTGTGGCATCCCTTGTTAGAGATGGGCTCTGGAGCGACACACCTGGATGTAAATCCCAGTTCTCTTACACATCCGCTAACCTGACACATCAGCTGCCCATCTCTCTGTGCCTCCATTTCCTCATCTGTAAAATGGGGCTAAAAATGGAATGTAGCTCTTAGGACTGTTGTGAAGGTTGAGTTAATTTTATGGAAAGTACATCTCACAGTTTCTGTTACATGGATATTAGCGCTTTTGCTATTATATATTCTTTCAGCTCAGGGAAGCTTCACCATCAGCCCCAAATAGAGAGCTGCCAGTTTGCTGAGAGATCCTTGTGATTTCATTGTCTCTAGAATTTTTTCATTCAGTTTTCTTTTCTTGGGTGGAATTGTTATATGCAAATGAATGCTGTCAGCCCTTCTAGTCCCACATGGATGGAGGCCTATGTTAGGACAAAGAGCTGGATCAGATGCTATAAGAACATCAAAAACGTAGACATGGGCAGCTCTGCTAGAGGCACCGTAGGGAATCAAAGGGGCAGCAGGACAGGGATGAGGGAGGGAAAGGGGTCTGAAAGGCAAAAGGAACAAGGTGGCTTCCCTCCTCAGCCTCTCCTTAGAGCTGCCCTGCAGCCAGCAGCTCTGCAGCCCAGCCTTGCTCAAGGATAGATCCTGTCAAGCCCCATCCCCATCCACATGCTCCGTGTCCTTGCCGCAGAGTACCTGCTGGCTAAGTGAACCTCAACGTACTTCTCAGTCTGAGTCTCGATTTCTTCATCTGCAAAGTAGAGATGATTGCATGTATCCTAAAAGTGATGGTGCAAATGAAAGATACTGTGGGTAGAGCTCCCGGCACAGTACTAGCCCCTGGGTGACCTGAAGAAAATGGTAAGTGAGGTATTATTGTTCCCACAGCATGAGGAGAGGTGAGTCCGTGACAGGCTGACACAGGATATCTCCGTTGTTGAGTGGAAGGTGGGACTGGTACCCTGACAACTTCCCTCAGTGATGAGCATCACGAATGTTCCCTGTTGCAGGTCATCCTGCACTCTGACTGCCATCTGAGTGCTTTCTAAAATATCCTGTCACACCAGCCTCTAGAGGATGCCTGAAAAGAATGACTCATTTGCTACATTTTAATTCCCACAGACTTGAGGACAGAAACTGCTTGGTTTTGCATAAAAATGTTTGGGGCTATATGGCATGGCTGCTGACGGCAATAACTCAGGCTTATGTTTTGGAAAACAGCCCTGCCACAGGCCCAGGAATCCCACTGTTGGAGCCGACCTCACTTTCTGTGGGTCCCATCTGGGAAACATGGCCTGAAGGGCATGCATTTGTCCCTGGCCTCCTTTTCCCATCCCATCATGGGGGTAATTGCTGACCCAGGATGGGCCATGGGTAGAACTGGTGAAAGGAATATCTGCTCTAATCCTGAGTAGCCATAGGAGGCCACTGTCCACTCAGGGAAGCCTGGGGAAGGGCACACTCTTCCCTTGGTGGCCATCAGGCCTAGCAAGAAATTGAGACTCAGAGACTGAGAAGAATGTTGAAGTCCACTTCTCCCTGTGTATTCACAGCTGATGCCTCTGGGGTCTACTGGCCAGGCATGGTAAAGAGTATTAGAAAAGGAAACACCATAGGGACTCCCAACGGCCAGGCCCCTGGAAGTGGTTTTTCATGTATAAAAATGTAATATGCACTATTCTAATCAGCCTTCAGTCTTCAAGCCTGCAAGGTAGGCTGTTACTGTCCGCATGATACAGAGGGGGATGCCGAGCCACGGAGCGCCAAGTGTCGTGTCGGGGCCACGTGTGCATGCTCAGCTGAGCCAGGGCTCTCAGCCAGCACTTTGGCGCCCCTGCCCCTGCCTCTGTTCCCCTCCCAGAGTCTCTGTGGGGATCATAGTTGTGTCAGGGACTGAAAGGAGTGTCTGGTCACAGAATCACAGAAATTGCCCCTTATTTTGAATAGAAAAGATCTACTTGTTTCAACAGGTTGGCGAAGTAGGAAATGGTCTCTGAGGCCCATAAGGCAGCCTTATCTAAGGACCTGTGAAAGTCGCTCAGTCTTGTCCGACTCTGCAACCCCAAGGACTGCAGCCTGCCAGGCTCCTCTGTCCATGAAATTCTCCAGGCAAGAATACTGGAGAGGGTTGCCATTCCCTCCAGGGGATCTTCCCGACCCAGGGATCGAACCTGGGTTTCTTGCATCACAGGCAGATTCTTTACCATCTGAGCCACCAGGGAAGCTTGATAAAAAACCAAGCCTGGTTAGGACCCCAAACCCAAACTCCCCCTCTTAAGAACTGGCCTCCTCGTATCCCCTGCTGAGCTGTGATACAGACCCTCCCTCACTTCTCCCACAGCGACGGAGACGGGCACCAGGACAGCGCAGACAACTGTCCCACCGTCATCAACAGTGCCCAGCTGGACACTGACAAGGATGGGATTGGGGACGAGTGTGACGATGATGACGACAATGACGGCATCCCAGACTTGGTACCCCCTGGACCAGACAACTGCCGGCTGGTCCCCAACCCCGCCCAGGAGGACAGCAACAGTAAGTGGGCTCGGCCCCGGGCTCCCTTCAGCCAGGCTCCCAGCGGCCCACCTCTGTCGGGGCTCAGCTTCTCCGAGCAGCCACAGCTTGTGTGGACAGGAGGGCCCTGGGAGCCATGTGTCTCCAGCTGTCAGAGGAGGGCACAGCCCTGGGCTGAGACCACACGGGGCAGGGAAGCAACCAGGCGCTCCCCCTTGGGGCTTGCCCACACCTTTCACCAGAGTCCCGGAGGGAGAGGAGGCCAGAGCAGCACAGGTGGGGGTAGGGTTCACAGGCTCTGATGCCTGCAAGGGAGAGGCGTGCACAGGGCCAGAAATGCAATGGCAGAGTTGTGAGCTCGGTGGTAAGCATGGTGGTGAGCTGCAAGGGCGTGCCCATGCCGCGTACGCAAATTCAAGGTTTAGTACTGATACCGTTCTGTTAGCTGGACAAAAGACACTTTGGGCTCGATTCAGCCTAAGGGCACTGTAAATTATTCTGAGAGAGTGTCTGGTGGCCATAACTCCCCTGCTTTTTATGTGTCATAGTCCAGAAAGTACCGCAGACATTTGCTTACATAAGGTCAGACTTAAGATCCACCTGTCGGTGAGATGCTGCTCCTAGAGGACACCCAGGGTTTCTTGTCAGGTCAACTTTGAACAGTTGCCCTCACGCTGCTGCTGGTCCTTCTGACCACCTGCAGTGGGGTTCACCCACCCACCATGAGGACCCCAGGGCCGGCTCAGCCACAGCTGACTCCAGGACTTCTCTCTCCGCACAGGCTGAAGACCTAGCCCTGGCGCTGGGCTCTCTTTGGCTCCTGTCACAGAGGGGGTGGCGTGGGGGTGGTGGGCCGTACCCAGCTCCCCTCCTCCATTCCCTCAGGCGACGGAGTGGGAGACATCTGTGAGACAGACTTTGACCAGGACCAGGTCATTGATCGGATAGACGTGTGCCCAGAGAACGCAGAGGTCACCCTGACCGACTTCAGGGCCTATCAGACCGTGGTGCTGGACCCTGAAGGGGATGCCCAGATCGACCCCAACTGGGTGGTCCTGAACCAGGTGAGTGCCATGGGGCTGGCGATGGCTCAGCTTTGCCTCTCAACACAGGCTTTTTTAAAAAACTGATTTTTATTGGAGTATAGTTGCTTAATAATATTGTGTTAGTTTCTGCTGTACAGCAAAGTGGAGCGGGCATACATACACATATCCCCTCCCTTTTGGCCCTCCTTCCCATTCAGGTCTGAGAAGAGTTCCCTGAGGAGGTTCTTACTAGTTATCCGTTTCATACACCGTATCACTAGTGTGTAGGTGTCAATCCCAGCCTCCCAATTCCTCCCCCCAACACAGGCCCTTCTGAGAGCAGTGGGTTATTTAGCGGTTGCCGACCGTGAGCCAGGCGCTCTCCCATGTCACATTTATTCCCCACAACAGCCCTGTTGGCGGAGCACTTTAATTAGCCTCGTTTTACAGATGTTGAGCTCGAGTCCTACAAAGCTTGAATGATTCCTCATGGCAGGTAAGCAGCTGAGACTGCTGGATTTGGGGCCTAGGCAGCTCCCTAGACCCATGCTCCCAGTCTCTGCAGCAGGTGCCCCTGTGCGTTCGCCTCCTTGTGGAACTAAAGGAGGCAGGCACAGAGAGGCTTAGTAGATTTTCCAGCGTCACCCAGCAGGTCACATTCACTAAAAGCATATGTATGTGTTAATATATGACATTCGTTTTTCTCTTTCTGACTTACTTCACTCTGAGTAACAGGCTCTAGGTTCATCCGCCTCAGTTCAACTGACTCAGATTTGTTCCTTTTTGTGGCTAGAAAAATGAACCTATTTGCAGGGCAGGAGTAGACACACGGATGTAGAGAGTAGACTTGTAGCCACAGCAAGGGAAGGAGGCGGGACAGACTGAGAGGAGCACCGAAACACGTCCATCACCGTGCGTGAAACAGCTCGCTAGGGGGACGTCACTGAGCAACACAGCTCCCCGTGTTCTGGCAGCCTGGAGGGTGGGGGGGAAGGCTCCGGAGGGAGGGGACATATGTATACTTACAGCTGATTCATGTTGCTGTGTGGCAGAAGCCTGGAGAAGGCAATGGCAGCCCACTCCAGCACTCTCGCCTGGAAGGTCTCAGGGACAGAGGAGGGTGGTGGGCTGCGGTCCATGGGGTTGCAAAGAGTCAGACACGACTTAGCGACTGCACAACAACATGGCGGAAACCAGCACAGGATCACAAAGCAATTATTCTCCAATTAAAAATTTTTTTAAAAATGTAAAGCGTTCTCTAATTAAGAGTCTATTGAATCAACTCAAGTGACAGTTTTAGCAAAACTGTTTCTACTCAGCACTGAGGTTTGGTTTTGTTGAAAAGTGTGTGCTTGCTTTGAGCACGTAGCAAGGTAGGGCAGTTCTTCAGATAATGAAATCTTTACATGGAGCTCAGACATCACTGACTCCTCACCGGTGATGCCCGAGAATCTGAGCTTCCTGGAGCTTATTCCATCCCCTCTGAGGTTAATCTTAACTCCTGCATTTCTCTCTGCAGGGCATGGAGATTGTGCAGACCATGAACAGCGATCCTGGCCTGGCAGTGGGTATGTCCAGGGCCTCAGTCACCGCTTGTGTGGAATTCACTCTTTCCAGCTACCCGCGTGGCTTGTCTGTTTTTCTCATCTGCTTTGATCTTTTCAGGGTACACGGCTTTTAATGGAGTTGACTTCGAAGGGACCTTCCACGTCAACACCCAGACGGACGATGACTACGCCGGCTTCATCTTTGGTTACCAGGACAGCTCCAGCTTCTATGTGGTCATGTGGAAGCAGACAGAGCAGACATACTGGCAGGCCACCCCGTTCCGAGCTGTCGCGGAACCTGGCATTCAGCTCAAGGTACTCGTCTCGCTTTCTTCTGAGCCCTTCACCCTCCTTTTAGATCCTGCGTTCTCCCATATGGCACTTACTCATTAAGAAATCGATGCATTTGTGCTCAAATCTGGGAACTCTGGAGCCCATCCAGCAGGCCATGCCTTTGCTTCTCTGTACGAGCTGCATGCTCCCCTCTGGGTGAGAACATCTGACCCCAGAGGTGGGGAAGATTTATGGGTACATCTTCAGGCACACTCCCCTTGGAAACTGACTAATGTTTTTCCTCGGGGTGGCCAACTTCGTACAGGAGGGCTAGGAAGCTACGTCCATCACTCCTGCTGGGAGGAAAGGCAGAGCTCAGAGCCCTCCTTGATTAAATGTGGGGAGTAAGGGGGCTTACGGCAGGGAAAGCACGGACCAAGTTAGTGGAATGCCGGCCAGTGCTGATCACTGAAGTTTGGGGATGACCACAGCAGAAATGGCATTGAAGTGTTTACGCCTTGTGTCCAGATTCAAGGCCGCCAGGTTGCACCCATGAATCCTGACCCCATCACCACCCCACGGATACGGGATGCAGGAAGTGTGGTCTATGCATCTAAGACCTTGCTTGTATCATTGTCCAGGCCGTGAAGTCCAAGACGGGTCCAGGGGAGCATCTCCGCAACTCGCTGTGGCACACGGGGGACACCAGTGACCAGGTCAGGCTGCTGTGGAAGGACTCCAGGAACGTGGGCTGGAAGGACAAGGTGTCCTACCGCTGGTTCCTGCAGCACCGGCCCCAGGTGGGCTACATCAGGTAGGCGCTGCGCCCCCTCCTCCCGCGTCTCAGAGCCTTCGCTTCCCTGAGCAGACAGCTCCCGAGGGCGAGCTAGGACCTCAGGCTCCCAGAAAAGCGGCAGGAGGAGGACACCCTGCTCAGACTGACCACCTGGACGGTAGGGCCACACTGGGGGGTAGAAGGACCTTCTGTGGGGGAGTCCTGGGCACCAGAACAGTCTGCCCCTCCGACCCGTGTGAGGCGAGACTGACTGTCTCATCCGCCCCCCAATGTGGTCCCTCTGGGCCCTGTATCATCACTTACCTCAATATTTCATGCTGCAGCGAGTCCCTCATGGCCTGATAAACTCCACGAGGGCAGCACCCATGGCTCATTTTACCTTGGTCTCCCCTGCACCTGACATAGCAATGACACATTCTACCCTCGGCATGAACTGACCCTCTTGTGAGCCCTGTTCTGCCTTATTTCCCTGTGAAAGTGTTAGTTGCCCAGTCAAGTCCGACTCTGCGACCCCATAGACTGTAGCCCACTGGACTCCTCTGTTCATGGGATTCTCCAGGCAAGAATATTGGAGTGGGTTGCCATGCCCTCCCCCAGTGAATCTTCCCCACCCAGGGATCGAACGTGGGTCTCCCACATTGCAGGCGAATTCTTTACCGTCTGAGTCACAAGGGAAGCCCTTGGAACTTCCCTGTAGGACTGTTTAAAAAAACAAACACCTATTCTCAGAAGCTAGGATGTCTTAGAACCACATCTTTGACATGTAGTCAATGTACTTTGGAGAAGGAAATGGCAACCCACTCCGGTATTCTTGCCTGGAGAATCCCAGGGACAGAGGAGCCTAGTGGGCTGCCGTCTATGGGGTAGCACAGAGTCGGACACAACTGAAGTAGCAGCAGCAGCAGCAGCAATGTACTTACTGTCTCATTCCTCAGACTTACAGATCCACACCAGCTTATGTAGCACTTCTTTAGGAAGGGGTGCTGATTGCATTTTCCTGACCGGGGCAGGAAAGCTGCCGAGTGAAAAAAAGGAAATCATGAAAGCTAATTCATACTTTGTCTTTCTCTTTACACCAAATGTGATGTCTGTCTAGAGGGAAGTTGTCATATTCTCAGCCCTATTAAGCTGCATGCCCCTTTTTTTACAAAAAATATTTTGAAATGCCGCCTCTTCCATCCCAAATGAAGTCATAGAAAATATTACCTACCTACATGATGTTAAGGATCAATCTGATCCCTAATGGAGAAATAAGATTTATAACAAAATCGTGTAAGTGCTTGGACACAACCATAGCAGAACACTCAGTGAGGTTGCTGCTGGCCCGTGTGCCTAGAATCACTGCAGAGGTGATGTCCTGCTACAGATCGCATGTCATGGCCACAACGTGGTATTGCCAGCACTGTTGTGAATTTCTAAATTAATGGACAGCTACAGAGAAGGACAAACATCGTATGATACTGCTTATGTATGGAATCTAATAAAAGGGTACAAGTGAACCTTTTTGCAAAACAGAAGCAGTAGACGTAGAAGACAACCTTATGGTTACCAGGGGGGACAGGACAGATTGGGAGGTCAGAACTGCCACATGCACACTACTATTTATAAAACAGATAATAAGGACCTACTGTATAGCACAGGGAACTCTACTCAGTACCCTGTAATGTCCTTTATGGGAAAAGAATCTAAAAAGAGGGGATATATGTACAACTGGTCTACTTTGCTGTGCAGCAGAAAGTAAGACAACATTGTAAATCGACCAGACTCCAGTAAGATAGTGAACAGCTTAATTTTTAAACAAGACAGTGAAGTACAGTTGACTTGAACAATTCAGGGGCTGGTTCCCAGACCTGCAATGAACAAAAATCCACAGCTGCTCAAGTCCCATGGTCGGCCTTCTGTATCTGTGGTTCATATCTGCAGATTCAACTACCTGCAGATCATGTAGTGAAATAGTATTTATGGGGGAAAAAAAGTCCACACATTAGTGGGCCCATGCAAACCCACGTTGTTTAAGACTCAAGTGTACTCAACAGTTTATCAGTTTACCCTGGAAAAAATCAGTTGATATTAGTGCAAAAATACTTGATATTCACAACTGAGTTGGGTTTTAAGCCCAGATAACTAGAAACAGGCCAAGGGTCTGTTCCCACCCAAGGGTCTGGAGGAGCACCCCCAAAGGTGTCTGGATGCAGAACAGGTTTTCATTGTTCTCTCCAGAGCCTTGTAAGCCACCCAACATCCCTGCCTTCTGCCACTAAATGCCATGGTGACAGCCCAAATGCCGCCCCCCCCACATTTCTAAAATCCTGCTTAGGGAATGCTGTTCCTCCTGAGGAAAATCATTGCTCCTGGATCCCACCAATTAAATGATATGAGTCAGACCTAGGGAAGAGCAGTGGTTTTTAAACGTGATGTCTGGACTTCACTGCACAGTGAAGTCACAAAGCCTCTTGGTCCTGGGTCGTATTGTGCTTTCTGATTCGTCAGCAAGGACCCATTGAGTTGCACTCGGTGCCCAACCTCATGTAGGCCTTTCGAGAGACAGAAGAAGGGCAGATAGGGACAGGTGGTCCCTGACCTCCTGGATCTCCCAGTCTATCAGGGAAAGGGGAAAAGAGCAGTCGGAAGCACAGTCCAGGTCTGGGAAAAGTGGAAGATGAACCAGAGCAAAGACGTAGGTGGCCGAGAAGTGGGACCCCCTGTCTTCTGATGGGTGGTTCCCCCTGACCTTGGTTTGAAACCCACTCCGGCTGCGTTGTCCACAGGGTGCGATTTTATGAAGGCTCTGAGTTGGTGGCTGACTCTGGGGTCACCATAGACACCACCATGCGTGGAGGCCGGCTCGGAGTGTTCTGCTTCTCCCAGGAAAACATCATTTGGTCCAACCTCAAATATCGCTGCAATGGTAATGTACATTCTTGTTACTGAATAGTATTACTACTAAAAAAAATCAAACAATGCCACCTTATTGTAGAGAACACATCTCTCCCAGAAGCTGAAAGTCATGCCACGTATTCCTGAAATCTGAGGGTCCCTCTGTGATCCAAGCAAAAGGCAGATCTCACGTTTCCTATTTGATAGATGAGGAGATGGAACCCTAGCTAATTAAACTATTAAACTGCTTGGCTTGAAACATAGGGTTCTGTGAGAGATGGAGGCAGATTTAATTGAGAGGAAGCCTTCATTTTCATATAGCTCAAACATAATCATAAACTCAAAACCCATTCTGCCTGCTCATTTTCTTTTGGCCTGTGAATGACGCTCCTGGGCTTTAAGCCAACAGTTCACAAAGCAGCCTGAGGTAGAAAATGGCTGCGGGGTTTGGGGTGGGGGGGTGGTTCTTTGGGGGCTTGTTGGGCGGGCTGACAGCGACCCCTACAGGATGCCTCCCAGCTCGAGATGCACTAGGGCTGGAGGGAGCCTTCCTAATGCCCCTGTACCTGTCCTCCTTTGCAGACACCATCCCAGAGGACTTCCAAGAATTTCAGACCCAGAATTTTGATCGCCTGGATAAATAAACAGAGGACACAATCCGTAATTGCTTTTCCAAACACTGAAGTCATGTTTTTTAACTTCCTACAACTTTCTTTGTATACAATGTGGCTTTCTTTTTGCCCACCCAGATATACCAAACTTCTTATATGAATGTGGCAATAAAGAAGAGATAATTTCTAAAAACCATGTTACCCAGACATCACTTCCATGTGGCTCAGGCTTTGACGGGGACTCTGCTGTTCTCTGTGGAATCCACAGGAATTGCCAGGGGACCTTTCTTCCTTAGTCGTGAGATTGACCATGTACATCAGTCAGAAGGCTCAGGCCAGAGGTCTCACCTTCTGTTTCTTTCACAGAGAAGCCTGACGGTTCCATGCTCACCTCAGCAGCCTCCTTATCTGGGGTAAGGAACCTCATAAACACTGCTCAGGGACGCTTTTCCTGTGAAGACTTTTCCTGACCAATCCTGGGTCAAGTTTGTCCAATTCTTTCTGATACCCTCTCCCCTCCACAGGCCTTCCACCCAGACCTCTACCAGCACGTTCAACAATTGTGCTTTTTTATATATTTGGCTCCCCCTAGTGGAATGTCAGCTAATTGAGAATTAAAGAACCACATCTTCAGTTCAGTTCGATGGAAAAACAGTGGAACCACATCTTACTACAGTCTATATACTCTAAATACCTGGTATGGAGATTTCCAGTCCATTTTTTGCTAGATGGCTGACTCTTAAGTAATAAGGACAATAATGTATATGGATATGAGCCCTCCTACAACTCAGAAAGCTGCTCACAACATACACTATCTATTATCAGCAGCCTCACTGTATGTTCAGGACAGAAACTTGCCTGACTTTTGCATTAGGTCTTCTCCCATTGCATTTGTGAGGCAAATGAGCCAGGCAAATTTTTTTAATAAATTCCCTTAGATTTCTGTGTCAAGGAATATTGCTGGGCAGCAATATATTTCTCCTATTCCAGAATTCCTGGAATACTGTAAATCATAAATAAAGGATAAACACTGTCACCATCATTGTATTATGGTTTCGGTAGAAACTACAGTCACGTATGCATGAGCAATACAAGGCGTGGAGGGCTTCGGGCCACCTCACGTTGTAAAGCCTACAGGCATAGGTTGCTTCAAAAGCCAGGACTAGGGTCTTCGATCAGGGTCTTCAGTGACGGGACACAGCTTAGGCCTGTGCACCAACCCCCTGCTTGCCGACACTGTCTAATCGCGCAGGCAGACCCTGCTACAGGAGCCGCCTCCCAGGGTCTCGGGGCTGCACTGCTATTGTGACACATCTACAGATCTGTCCCAATTCAAAAGAGCCCGGGAAGGAAAAGTAAATTTGTATGGCTGGAGAGCGTCATCTCTCAGTCCTCCCGCCTTTGCCTTGCTTGTTCTATCTCACTGAGAGGTTACTTCCTGAGCCCTTACGGCCTTCAGGAGCCCTCTGGCCCTCCACCCGCTGTATGGCATAGAGTACACCTTTACAGGCATAAAAGCTATTTTATACTGTAACATTTTAGTGCCCTTTCTCTGGAGGCCATGGCACTTTACCAGCCGATACGTGATGAAGGCCACAGACTCTCGGGGGATTTCATGCTAATCACTGAATTGCATGCCAAACCCGCTACCTTGAAATATTAATACACTCATTTGTAAGAGGAAAATGTGTCAGTTGATCAGACATGGATGTTAATTTGAGCTGAAGTCTTATGGTATCTTGATCTGACTCTCAGTGACACTGGTGTACTTACCAGATCTGTCCTGTGCTCCTGTGTTTCCCCTGCACTTCCTCCCTGAGGCTGACAGGAAGAGGAGGCAGCCTCCCTGCTGTTAGCTGGGCTGCTACTGCTAAGTCACTTCAGTCGTGTCCAACTCTGTGTGACCCCATAGACGGCAGCCCACCAGGCACCCCCGTCCCTGGGATTCTCCAGGCAAGAACACGAGTGGGTTGCCATTTCCTTCTCCAATGTGTGAAAGTGAAGTCGCTCAATCGTGTCTGACCCTTAGCGACTCCATGGACTGCAGCCTACCAGGCCCCTCCGTCCATGGGATTTTTCTAGGCAAGAGTACTGGAGTGGCTTGCCATTCCTCCCTAAAAGCAGTAGTCCACAGGAAGATCTCCAGATAATCAGCACTTTTGGGTCTATGAACATGACAGTACTGTGGACTCACGGGGCATTTAGAACGTAATTCCATACCTCAGAAGCCTATTACATTGTATATGTAACTTTCATCTTTCCACCAATTAGAGGGCAAAATAGAACAGGGAGCCCCAGTGGTGTGCTTAAACCAGAGCATGCCATTTCTTGAGAGCTAGTCTTGGGAATTTTGTGAGCCAGCTGTTAAATCTGTTGAAAATTTGAAATTAGCCATCATGGTATTCACACCACAGAAACTGGCAAACACTACAAATTAGATCTCCAGACTGCTGACTGCCAAGCATTTATCAACACACGACCGGGTTCTCGTACCTTATACATTCTTCATCATTGGAGGCTGGTGTAGAAAGCTTGCAGTGTTCAGAAAACTTCTTGTTTAAGAAGTAGAGAAGTACTCCTAACAGAAAACTTAGGGAAGAAGCTCCTTGACTGATCTTGGCAATGACTTTTTTTGGGATATGATACCAAAAGCACAAACAACAAAAGCAAAAATCAACACATGGGACTATATCAAATTCAAAAGTTCTGCACCAGAAAAGAAACAATTAACAAAATGAAAAAGACAACCTTTGGGAGAATGGGAGAAAAATTCTGTAAACTGTATATTGGGTAAGGGATTAATACCCAAAAGTACATATATTGAAAAACCATACAACTCAATGAAAACAGTCCAGTTTTAAAATGAGCAGAGAACTAAATAGACAGTTTTCCAAAAAGACATCAAAATGGCTAACAGACACATGAAAAGATGTTCAATATCAGCAAGCATGAGAGAGATGCAAATCAAAACCACAGTGAGAGTCATCCCATCTATTAGAATGGCTAGCATCAGAAAGACAAGAGATGCTGGCGAGGATGTGGTGAACAGAGAACCCTTATACACTGTTTGAATGTAAATTGGTCCAGCCACTGTGGAAAACAGTATGGAGTTTCCTCAAAAAATTAAAAATAGATCTACCATGAGATTCACCAATTCCAGTTCTCAGTATATATCGAGAGGAATGAAAATAGTATGTCAAAGCAATATATGCACTCCCATGTTTATTGCCGCATTATTCACAATAGCCAAGATATGGAAAGAACTTAAATGTCCAGTGGATGAATGGATAAAAAAAGATGTGGTATATAGACAATGGAATATTATTCAGACAAAAGAAAGGATCTCCTGCCATTTGTAACAACGTGCATGGACTTTGAGCATTATGCAAAGTCAGACACAGAAAGACAAATACTGTGATATCACTTATGAAAGGTGAAAGTTAAGTTGCTTAGTCTGTCTGACTCTTTGTGACCCTGTGGACTGTAGCCCACCAGTCTCCCCTGTCCATGGGATTTTCCAGGCAAGAATACTGGAGTGGGTTGCCATTTCCTTCTCAAGGGGATCTTCCCGACCCAGGGATCGAACCCAGGTCTCCCGCATTGCAGGCAGACTCATTAACCTCTGAGCCACCACTTATAAGTCAATCTAATAAAGTTAAAATTTTTATAAACAAAGTAAAATGGTAGTTACTAGTGGATGGGGAGTGAAGGGATAAGACTGCTGTTGTTTAAGGATACAAATTTGCAGTGAGAAGTAAATAAGTCTTAGAGATCCAATGCACGGTACAGTAAATATACACAAAAATATTGTACTCCAGTCATCAAACCAACTGAGACTAAAACTTAATTATCCCAACTGCTAAAAAGAAATGATAATTACATAATATGATAGAGGTGCCAAATACCACTGTAACAGCAATTACAACATACAAATGTATCAAATTAACACATTGTACACCTTAAATTCACACGTTATGTGTCAAATAGATTCAATTTAAAACACCAAAGAAGTGCAAAAGTTGTGAAAATCAGGAAGCACTTGAGAGAGGCTAGTCAAATGCCAGATACAAACCATAGGGACAGACTAGCAGGTGCCTCTTCCCCAAGTCGCAACCCGGGACTTGTGAATGCTTATCTCAACCTTAGGCTTCCCTGATAGTTCAGTTGGTAGTACAGTGCCTCAAATTCCGATTAGAGTCCCATTTAGTAAGGTCCTCCTCTGAGTTTCATTAACAACCCTAGGAGTCTGAGCAACTATCACTCACTCACTCATGAGGATAAGTTCATTCCACTGCTTGTCCACCCCCTGACTTCTGCCTGAGATCAAAGGTCCTGCGACATGGGAGGTATGCCTGGGAGGGAGAAGAGGTAAGTCACTGTGGGAAAAAGACTGTGCCTAGTAGACTCCCACCGGAGCGGGGAGACTTCCTGGGGCAGAGCAAGGGCACGAAGAGCATCGGGAGACAGCCCCAGGGGGGCAGGGGCAGAGAGGGAGGGGAGCACATTCGATCTCCACCCAAGAGAGAATGGAAGCGCCTCCCTCTTCCCCCCACGTTACTATTCCTGTATCTTAGAATTAAAGATGCAAGTAGCAAAAATCTTAAACTTCTAAGTTCAACTTAAAAATCTTACTACTCGGGGAAAGAGAGAGGAGAGATGGATTAGGAGATCGAATTAACATACACTACTATGTATAAAATAGATGACCAACAAGGACCTACTGTATAGCACAGTAGGTCCTGTTCTGTAATAACCTACAAGAGAAAAGAATCTGAAAAAGAATACATGTGTAACTGAGTCCCTGCGCTATACACCTGAAACTAACACCACATTGTAAGTCAGCTATACTTCAGTTTTAAAAAAAATTTACTACTCTTCTATACTCTATAAATATGCAAATCTACTTAGTCCTCTATAGGAAAATTTATAACCACCTTTAAGCTTGATTGTTTAGTCCCATTTGCAAATGTAATTAAATTTCCTAAAGCATTTAAAATTGCATTTATAAATTTTATACATTAATCTATAATACTACATTTTTAATATACTATAAATCTATGATGTTTAAAATTTCAATTATAAATTTTTCTGTCATTTGTCTGACAAAACCTACCTAATTAACTCATATTACATGAATGCTGTATACCATAAGTTATCTTAACACCTGACTATTATTTATATAATCAACCAAATTCTTCTATACTTTTTGGCTTAAAATTACAAGGCTAAAATCAAATACTCAATTATACATTCTTCATTGGAATCACAAGTTCAATTTATTAGATTTTCTACCATACCAAATTATCCTAAATATTTCAAGTACTTTAAATACCACATCAGTTCAGTTCAGTCGCTCAGTCATATCCGACTCTTTGCAACCCCATGAACTGCAGCACGCCAGGCCTCCCTGTCCATCACCCAAACTCATGTCCATTGAGTTGGTGATGCCATCCAACCATGTCATCCTCTGTCGTCCCCTTCTCCTCCTGCCCTCAATTTTCCCCAGCATCAGGGTCTTTTCAAATGAGTCAGCCCTTCGCATCAGGTGACCAAAGTACTGGAGTTTCAGCTTCAACATCAGTCCTTCCAATGAACACCCTGATATCCCTTAGGACTGATCGGATCTTCTTGCAGTCCAAGGGACTCTCAAGAGTCTTCTCCAACACCACAGTTCAAAACCATCAATTCTTCTGCGCTCAGCTTTCTTTATAGTCCAACTCTCACATCCATACATGACCACTGGAAAAACCATAGCCTTGACTAGATGGACCTTTGTTGGCAAAGTAATGTCTCTCCTTTTTAATATGCTGTCTAGGTTGGTTATAACTTTCCTTCCAAGGAGTAAGCGTCTTTTAATTTCATGGCTGCAATCACCATCTACAGTGATTTTAGAGCCCCCCAAAATAAAGTCAGCCACTGTTTCCCCATCTATTTGCCATGAAGTGATGGGACCAGATGCCATGATCTTAGTATTCTGAATGTTGAGCTTTAAGAGAGCCTTTTCACTCTCCTCTTTCACTTTCATAAAGAGACTCTTTAGTTCTTCTTCACTTTCTGCCATAAGGGTGGTGTCAACTGCATATCTGAGGTTATTGATATTTCTCCCAGCAATCTTGATTGTACATAGTCAAAGATAATTCCCAAACACCACACAAAAATATTAAGACAATGGTTTCAGCAATTCTGTATTTAATTGTAAGATTTCTCAGGAATAAAAGACCCTTACACACTAATGAAACTATACTGTTTCGAGAAATTTGGGGTGAACTCAGTGGACTGAGGTTGTTTATTAGCTGAAGATTTGGAGCTCTGGACACTGAAATGGATTTTTCTTTTTCATTTTTTGGGGGGTGGGGGTTGTCTGCCTGGTTTTGGGAGGGAGGGCTATGTGGGTTTTGGGGGGTGTGTGGCCACACCACAAGGCTTGCAGGATCTTAGTCCCTGACCAGGGATTGAACCCAGGCCCTCAGCAGTGAAAGCCAGGTAGTTCCATGAAGGGGATGTTTTTCATGACCCTGCGGGGGAAATTGAGCCCTCCTATAGTCCCAGTGTTATTAGGGACCCCAAGTGTATGCTGCTCAGACAGGGGTGTCTTTATATCCCACTCCCCTAGATTCATGTATAAATGACCTAGTTCTTAAGTCTCCTCACCTCTAGACCAGATTCTTTTTTGTTGTTGCAAGAACCTAAAGAAGCCATAAATTGTGTTTTCTGTGTACAAAGGCTTCCCTTATAAGGAAAAAACAAGACCAACAAAAACAGCCCAATGACAACACTTAGATTTTTCTTTAATTTTGGAGGAGTCTGGGAAATGCATCCTCAATGCCAGTAAGTCACTGACAAGTGTTCTAGAGCACAGCCCATTTCTACAGAGGGGACTGTCACTGCCTTGGTGCAGCTTGCCCTGGCTCCGGGGACATCACCTCACAGAAGGGGCATCACCAGGCCATCCTCCACAGCCCCTCTGAGATAATAAGCTTAGGGTCCACCCTCTTCCTGAACAGAAGAACTGAGGGAAAGAGAAATAAGAGCAGGAGGTAGGTCAAATGCTACCCCCACCACATTCTGAGTGACCTCAAACACTGGCGGTCTAAAGGGTACGATTACCTTTGGACATCTGGGGCACACCTGAAAAAACAGAATAGCCTCCAGTGATACTGTTTGGAAAAGTCTGACTTAAGGAATGAGACAAATTGCTCTAGGGACAGAGCAGGGTGGCTAGGAAAAGAAAAAGGGATTCCCCAAGGTTGGCCAAGCAGAGGCATAGTGGGGAATGGGTTGGTAGTCTCTGGGGGTGGTGGGGTCTGCCCACACCCATGAGGAGGTGGAGGAGCCTCTGATGGGGCACTTGTTGTGACCGAGGACTGGACACTTAGCCCACACCTTGAGATCAGAGGTGAGGCCTCCGGGTAGCCAAGCCAGGGGCAATGAAAGTATGTAAAAGTGTTAGTCTCTCAGTTGTATCCAACTCCTTGCGACCCCATGGACGGTAGCCCACCAGATTCCTCTGTCCATGGAATTCTCCAGGCAAGAATACTGGAGTGGGTAGCCACAAATTTTAAGTGTCAAACAAACCAATGAGCAGTTTAAATGGGTTCAGCAGAATATTGTCTAAGAGAAGTATAGATGATTAAAGGATATAAATGAGAGCAATTAAAATAGAAACAAAACAATCAGCCTTGATTTTAACTCCTAATTCACACCACCAAGGCTGGACCCCTACTTAGTTTCTTAAGCCACTACAAATCAGTCTTGAATTATTCAGCTCCTACTAATTAAATTTTTTTCTTAAAGTTATAAGATACCTAGGTTTAGATCAGGCCACGTCCTTCACCTTAGAAATTTCATAAAAGAGCTCCTGAGCTGAGTGCTGCAGGTGGGTGGTTGGCTGTGACAGAAGTCACAGCTTCACCTCAAGATACCCTGAAAAAAGGATTCATTTCAGTGCTTGATCCAAGCCGTGAACTAGCACACAAGTTTTTCCCCATGAAGTTTAACTTGTTAAGTACTATCAAATTGATAAACAAGAAAATACAACAGGAATCCCTGCTGGGAGCATGTGTCTACAAAAAAAAGACTTGTCCAACTAAGTGTGAACCACTGTTGCCACGTTTCAGGTTTTTATCTAAATATTTGTTCATTAATGCTTATTTTTTTAAATTTTATTTTATTTTTGGCCTCATCTCATGGCATGTGGGATCTTAGTTCCCCAACCAGGGATGGAACCTGCAACCCCTGTACTGGAAGCAGTGTGTCTTAACCGCTGGACCAGAGGGAAGTCTCCTTTAATGCTTATTTTACAGCATTGACTAAACAGTAGCAGATACCTAAGATCTAAGAAAAATTTATAGAACAAAAATTCTCATTGAAAATTTCCCCATTAATGTATGGTGGCACTAGTGGTAAAGAACCCGTGTGTCAATGCAGGAGACGTAAGAGATGGGGGTTCGATTCCTGGGTCAGGAAGATCCTCTGGAGGGAGGGCATGGGAACCCACTCCAGTATTCTTGCCTGGAGGAGCCCATGCACAGAGGAGCTTGGCGGGCTTCAGTCCATAAGGCCGCAAAGAGTCAGACACAACTGAGCGACTTAGCACAGCATGAGTTATCATCACAGGCCATACATTCCCACCCCTCTCCCACCACAATTCTGAGGATCGGGGTTTGAGAGCATTTTGAAATTCCCTTCAAACCCCGTGGCTACTGAGAGCTCCTGGGAGAATGAGGACAGTGTGATATTCCTCTCCATACTCTCCCCACCACCTCCTAAAGTGTTTGCTGAATTGGAAAAGCCTATGACATCAAATCCAAAAGCTATCTGCTTCAAATTCTTGTCTTTCTCCAAAGAACCCACGAGGTGGCAGAAATCCTCTAAAAATTCGGGGGAAAAAACTGCTCTTTTTGCTTAACCTATTAGTAAGAGACATCTCCTAAAGTTCATTAAAAGTAAAATAACAACAGCAACAACAAAAAAAGCAAAATAACAACCACTGCAATTTACTAAAAACTTATAAACAGTGCTCCACCCATAGCGCTATGTTAACTGAGAATAGTTGAGTGCCTAAGAACTCTCATTTACCAAAACATGCAACTCAACAAAAAACAAGCACCAGATGTAAAACAACCTAAATTTGAATCTTTGCAATTAGGCTCTGAATGAACACCGAAGCCCCATTATCGTTGGTCTCTTCCAGGAATTGCCTGAAGAAGCCTTTTTCAATGTCCCTCAACCTGAGTTCACAGGATGGCTTTCTGTGTCGAGCAAAGAGCTATTCTCCATCTGTTCATTATACGTTCATTCACTTACTCATGCACTCACCAAACACCCAGTGAGCAATCACCACGTGCCAGGCACTACGAGGGCTACAAAAAAGTGCACAAACCCAGTTGGCTTCAGTCCAGGCCTCTGTATGAGTGAAAGTCATTTTCATTCTAGTACTGATCATGATTGCAAAAACCATTTCTTTTAGGATTAGATAAACTTTAAAGCCAGTCTCTAGATTCCCTTGCTCTTAGACAATCTATAACATATTTGGCTATTGGAAGAACCCGTATTTACTCAATTCTGAGAGTTCTTCAGTTGAGTTCAGTTCAGTCGCTCAGTCGTGTCCGACTCTCTGAGACCCCATGAATCACAGCACGCCAGGCCTCCCTGTCCATCACCAACTCCTGGAGTTCACTCAAACTCATGTCCATCGAGTCGGTGATGCCATCCAGCCATCTCATTCTCTGTTGTCCCCTTCTCCTCCTGCCCCCAATCCCTCCCAGCATCAGTCTTTTCCAGTGAGTCAACTCTTCGCATGAGGTGGCCAAAGTATTGGAGTTTCAGCTTTAGCATCAGTCCTTCCAATGAACACCCAGGATTGATCTCCTTTAGAATGGACTGGTTGGATCTCCTTGCAGTCCGAGGGATTCTCAAGAGTCTTCTCCAGCACCACAGTTCAAAAGCATCAATTCTTCGGCGATCAGCTTTCTTCAAAGTCCAACTCTCACATCCATACATGACCACTGGAAAAACCATAGCCTTGACTAGACGGACCTTGGTTGGCAAAGTAATGTCTCTGCTTTTTAATATACTATCTAGGTTGGTCATAGCTTTCCTTCCAAGGAGTAAGCGTCTTTTAATTTCATGGCTGCAATCAGCATCCGCAGTGATTTTGGAGCCCCCAAAAATAAAGTCTGACACTGTTTCCCCATCTATTAGCTGGGTCAAAAGAGCCTTGTCCTAATATCCTAAGTTCTCCCAGGAAGAATTTTCCAGGGAGCAGAAGGCAGTGTCCCAAGCCAGGACAGGTGGCTTAACAGAAATGGAATAAATAACTATTCAGCCTGCAGTGTTTACACTGTTGTTTGGCTGTTTGTTGGTTTTGTTAACCTGAGCAAACATTTAAAACATGGAAGAGTTCACAGAAAAATTCATATTTCCAGCTTCCCTCAAAAAATTCAAAATATCTGGCCACACCATCTACATCCCTGCCCAGGAACCTCAGCGAGGGCCATGTCCTCCAGGCACCCCTGGACCCCGTTCAGCCCTCTTCATTCATTAGGCTCCTGTCTGGCCCCTATAGGTGACCCAGTCTGAGACCCTCGACTTGCAATGTCCAAGGCAGTCTGTGAGGCTGGCTGGGATTACAGAGGAGGGTTTAGACTCCAGCCCTCTGACTGATTCATACCAAGTCCAATAGCTCCTGAATGGCTCAGCCTGGACTCTAATCCAGGGGTCCTCACTCCTTGTCCCAGCACTGCTCCACAAGACACAGAAGGTGCTCAAATTCACAATTGAGAAGAAATTAATAAAAGAGCTATTTCAAAGAAGATAGTGGCCAGGAAACTGAAAGAGAGTATCCCATTCCTTTCTCTGCTCCCTGTCCCCCTCCACCCACCAAGCAAGAGATGGGTGCTGTTCCCACGACCCTTGACAGAGCAAATGGGAAGAGTGGTCACCACTTCCGGAGAGGGTGGGGCACAGTGCATGCCAGCCAACAGGACCTTGGGTAGAAGGGCACGGCCATGCTGCAAAACCCCACACGGGAGCCAAGGAAATAAGCAGCCCACCCTCCATCTCCTCTCCCGCCCCAACTACTCTGACTTGGCCAGAGCCGATGTGCCAGGGGGTCCACTGAGGCAGAGTGCTCATGCCAGCCGCTCCAGACAGAAAGCAGAGAAAGGGCAGGTGGGGAGTGGGCCCCACTTTGCCCCAGGACAAAGAAAAGGCCCCCACTCACTCCTCACCTTCATTCAGCTCCACCACACTGCTGTCCACCCCAGGCATCAGACCAAAATATCACACCCCAACAAAGACAGGGAGGAAAAAGACTAAGGATAACAGTAGTAGCTCAACTTAGCGAGCATTCCAGACACCTTGCACACATGCCCTCTAATCCTGACAACAACCTGCAAGGGAGGAGGACGGGGAGGGAAAGTTTGGGGCAGGGAAAGGATGCCTCTTGTAACTGAAGAAACTGAGGCATGGAAGGGTCAAGGGCCTGGGTAAATGGCACCTACTTTATAAATGGCAGACGGAAGATTCAAACCTGGTGTCAGTGGCTCCATAACCTGAAATTATCATATAGTTATGGAAAATATTCATCAACTATGCAGAAAAGAGTTAACAGAGCAGAACTGGGACAGCTATCCTAAGAGCCTGCTTGCAATTTTGATCATGAATCGATGTGAATGATAAAATTGTGTTTTCTATATCTAGTACAAGAACTATTTGGTTATTCTGCATTACTCTGTTTATATAGTGAATTATATTTATAGGTGTCAGTTCAGTTCAGTTGCTCAGTCATGTCCAACTCTTTGTGACCCCATGAACCGCAGCACACCAGGCCTCCCTGTCCATCACCAACTCCCGGAGTCCACCCAAACTCCTGTCCATTGAATCGGTGATGCCATCCAACCATCTCATCCTCTGTTGTCCCCTCCTCCTCCTGCCCTCAATCTTTCCCAGCATCAGGGTCTTTTCAAATAAGTCAGCCCTTCGCAGCAAGTGGCCAAAGTATAGGAGTTTCAGCTTCAACATCAGTCCTTCCAACAAACACCCAGGACTGATCTCCTTTAGAATGGACTGGTTGGATCTCCTTGCAGTCCAAGGGACTCTCAAGAGTCTTCTCCAACACCACAGTTCAAAAGCATTGCTTCTTCGGTGCTCAGTTTTCTTTATAGTCCAACTCTCACATAATATTAAACCATTCCTTTAAAAAAAAAGCTCACTGGGACTTCCCGGGTGGTCCAGTGGTTAAGACTCTGCTCTCAATGCAGGGGACCCAGGTTCAATCCCTAATCAGGGAACTAGATCCCACATGCCACAACAAAGAGTTTGCATGCCGCAAGTAAGACCCAGGGCAGCAAAATAAATAAATAAATATTAAAAAAACAAAAGCTTGCTGGCCAAGTTAGCCACTGGCTGGCACCCGCAAGCTTGGGTTTGGGGAGAGCTACCCCACTTCCCTGGTGGCTCAGAGGTTAATGCGTCTGCCTCCAATGCGGGAGACCCGGGTTCGATCCCTGGGTCGGGAAGATCCCCTGGAGAAGGAAACGGTAACCCACTCCAGTATTCTTGCCTGGAGAATCCCATGGATGGAGAAGCCTGGTTAGGCTACAGTCCACGGGGTCGCAAAGAGTCGGACACGACTGAGCGACGGAACGGAACGGAACCCCATTTCAGAACTGATAAGTGTACCCATAAGTCAATGTGACTTATGCTGAACACCTGCTTTCCTCTGGCCATCTGGAACTTTGGTACAAGTTAGGCAGGGTGTGCTTACATGCCCAGCCCTGAGTAAAAATCTGGGTACAGAATCTCTAATGAGTTTCCCTGGTGGACATTACACATGTGGTGTGGCAACTACTTGCTGGAAGGAATTAAATACATCTCCTGTGACCCCGCTGGGAGAGGAATCTTGGAAGCTCGCACCTGGTTTCCTCAAGATGTTGGCCCATGTACCTTTTTCCTTTGCTGATCCTGCTTTGTATCCTTTGCTGGGATTAATTATCACTATAAGTCAACTACATGTTGAGTCCTGTGAGTCCCCTAGCAAGTCACCGAATGAGGGGTGCTCTTGAGCACCCTGGAACATCAGTCCCCCCTCACCAGCAGCTGAGCGGGGCCGTGCGGCTTTGCAAAGTGCATAGATTTAAGGACGTGCTAGATCTGCCTCATTTGTGAGGAAATAACAAGAGAGACCCAAATGTAAAAGCTGGGGACTTCCCAGATGGTTAAGATTCCATGCTCCCAATGCAGGTGTCCAAGCTCGAACCCTGATCAGGGAACTAGATCCCACATGCCACAACTAAAGATCCTGCATGCTGCAGCTAAGACTGGGCACAAACAACTAAATAAATGTTAAAATAATAATAATAATAACCACAAATTGCCTGTAGACCTGGAACAGACTCAAATGGAGACCACTAAGATTAAACACACATGGCAAGGGGCAGAGACTAAATGGTGTGGCTTATTTGACTAGTTCTGCATCCAGAGAAATTTAAGGTTTTAGGCTACAACTCCCAATATCTGCCTGTATCTTTCTTTCCTAGGCACAGAGTCCACGATTTTATCCCAAACATCGATGCCCAGAATAAGACTACTTCTCCCAGATTTCCTTATACTTGGGTGTGGTCATGTGACTAAGTTCTGGCTAATGGCATGTAGGCAAAGAATTATGAGAATCTTCTTTTAAAGACAGCTGATGTTCCCTCTTTATCCTTTTCTCCCTCCTGCTCTGGAATGTGGATGTAACAGACAAAGCTCCAGAAGCCATCTTCAACTGAGGAGAAAACTTTGGGAATGGAAGTGTCATAGCAGAGAACAAGATAGAATTGACAGCTCTTTTCCGCCCGCTCCCCCCTCCCCAGGAGCGCTGCTCCAGCCGCACTGCGCTCGCTCTGAGCTCCGGGCTCCTGCTAAGCCAGCGCCGCTGTCACCTCCCTCCAGTCGCCATCATGATCATCTACCGGACCTCATTAGCCATGACGAGATGTTCTCCGACATCTACAAGATCCGGGAGGTCGCGGACGGGCTGTGTCCGCAGGTGGAGGGGAAGATGGTCAGTAGGACAGAGGGCAACATCGATGACTCGCTCATTGGTGGGAATGCCTCCGCTGAAGGCCCCGAGGGCGAAGGGACCCAAAGCACACTAATCACTGGTGTCGATCTTGTCATGAACCATCACTTGCAGGAAACCAGCTTCACGAAAGAAGCCTACAAGAAGTACATCAAAGATTACATGAAGTCAATCAAAGGGAAACTTGAAGAACAGAGACCAGAAAGAGTAAAACCTTTTATGACAGGGGCTGCAGAACAAATCAAGCACATCCTTGCTAATTTCAAAAACTATCAGTTCTTTATTGGTGAAAACATGAATCCAGATGGCATGGTTGCTCTGCTGGACTACCGTGAGGATGGTGTGACCCCGTATATGATTTTCTTTAAGGATGGTTTAGAGATGGAAAAATGTTAACAAAGTTGGCAATTACTTTGGATCAATCACCTGTCGTCATAACTGGCTGGCCACAGCTTTTCATCCACACAACATCAGGACTTAGACAGATGGGACTGATGTCATCTCGAGCTCTTCATTTGTTTTGAATGTTGATTTATTTGGAGCGGAGGCATTGTTTTTGAGAAAACTTGTCATGTAGGTTGTCTAAAAATAAAACGCATTTAAACTCATTGGAAAAAAAAAAAAAGAATTGACACTGTGAAGTCAAACCCTGGCCCTAAAATTTCTACATCTGGGCTTCTTGAAAATGAGAATTTTTTCATCTGTTTGAGGCTTTTCTATTACTCCCATTGAATTTAATTCTCCTCAATTCAGAAGATATTCAGGATGGGGAAGTGTTTATAAAGCTAGATATCCCAAACTATAAAATCACCAGATTTTATATCTGAATGGTCATTGGGGACCATCTTTTTCAACCTCCTCATTTTACACTAGGAGAAACTGAGGCCCAGTCACCACTGATTTGGCTAATTAGAACCAGAGCTGGAACTAGTTCCTAGGTGTGAATACCTGCAGGCTCAGACTTCTCCTCCTGCTGTGAGAACCACCTCAGCTACACCAGATCTCAAGTCTGAACAGTTGCTCTCTTCTAGAGCACTCCAACAGAAAGTGTGAATAGAATTTATGAGACAAAATTTCAGGGATCTCCTGGGAGGCCTCCCATCTCCTGTTTTGATGGCAAAGACCCAGCAGTGGAAGATAGGCATGTCCTGGGACTTTGAAGGCTCCAGCTTTTCTTCTCCACCCTCAGCATACTCCATGCCTTCATCTAGCCTTGGAGTTTGAACCTGAGGCACCGGGAGGGCCTCTGACCCATGTGGTGCATGCTGAGCAGGACCCAGACTGGACTGGAGCTCCGCCTGTGCCACCTTAGCCCGCTGCCTTTATGAAGCACACAAAACCAGCACTTCTATACAGCTGAACCTTGAAAAACATGTTTAAACTGTGCACATCCACTTACACATGCATTATTTTTTTTATAAACATGTACTACAGTACTACAGAATCTGTGGTTGGTTGGATCCACAGATAAGAACCACACAACACATAAGGTCGACTGTAAAGTAATACTGGATTTCCCACCGTGCAAGAGGGTCCGCATTCCTAACTCCCATGTTGTTCCAAGTCAACTGTACAGAGGTCCTAGTCAACCTCAGGCTTCAGAAGGAGCTCCCTGGGATCCATCTTGCTTCCCAGAACACTCTTGGCCTTGCTGACATCAGGGGAACTTTATTCTTACTGAAACACACTGAGGCCGGTGTGTTTAGCGTCCACTTCTCTTAAGGTCCCTCACTCAACCCATGCCACACTGCCAGCACATGCAGCTTGCTGTTCAGAGCGCTCTCTGCTTTTCCTACCCATGTGGCAGCCTGGGAGTGCAGGGGAATGAAGAGCCCAGGAACAAGCTCCAACCAGTCCCTTACCTTGGGGGGATGCCCCTGAGGTGTGGATTCTCTGCCCCCCAACGTGGTGAAGCCCCAGCTGCCTCAACAGTAGTCACCTTCCCGCCTCTGACTCACTCTCCATTCTCCTACCTGGGGCTCCTTCACCTCCAAATAAAGAACGATACTCAAATCCTTAACTCAGCATCTGCTTCTGGATAAACCAACCAGAAGTAAAAGTAAACCTCCTTCCACACTAGCCCATTCAGATTTTATTTGATCCAGAGTTAGCAAATCTGAGGCTTGAATGGATCCCCAGTGCTCTTGAGCATGCACACACATTCATATGTAGAAATGCCCAACTTCCCCCTGGATCAGAGCTCCCAAAGACATCCATGCACCTCAGCCACTTAGCTGGGCTCTACTGTCCTCCACGAATAGCCCAGAGATCAGTAAATAAAAGGAAACTAGAACAATGGGAGCATGGTGGTGCTGGATCTCATTCATCTGTTTAACCAAACCTTTCAGCCATCATCATATCTAGCGCACAGACCTTGGAGAATGCTCATTAAATATCTGGTAGTCAGAGAAGCAACTGAAAGTGGGCAGCCTCTGCTACACAACACCGCACCCCCAAACCCCACACTGTATCATCTCTCTGGGCACCAAGGATGCTTCCCCCACCCCTACTGTCTCCACACATGATGGTACAGAAACTGCACTTGGTTTTTCCAAACTATTCTTCTGCATCTTCAAAAGCGTGCACCAGGGACATGCTCTTGAAACAGCCGGTGTGTTCATAAGGACATTTCCATTTTAGCAAGCACAGCTGTCGCTCCTGCTGGGGGCCTGCTGGTCTCGCCCTGCCACCTGCCCAGAAGGGAATTTTAATTCCCAGAAACTTAGAGTGTCTCTCAATTGAGGGGTCCTCCCAAGAGCCTCCCTGACCATTGTCTTCTAGCTATTTCATGAGTACCTCAAGAGACAGGGAACTCACTACCTACAAGCTTCTGACCTATAGGGCTACATGAAGTAGACTATCCTTTTGCTGGAAGAGTCTAATGGTTTTGAATAATAGACACTTATTATATATTTACTATATACCAGGCACTACTAAAAGTGCTTTACTGGGACTTCCCTGGTGGTCTAGTGTTAAGAATCCAGCTGCCAATGCAGGCAATACAGATTTGATCCCTGCTCCAGGAAGATCCCATGTGCCACAAGGCAACCTAAGCCCATGCACCCTAGGACCTGTGCTCCCTAACAAGAGAAGCCATCCCAATAAGAGAAGCCACCGCAATGAAGAGTAGCCCCCATTCAGTGCAACTAGAGAAAGTCCATGCCCAGCAACAAAGACCCAGCATAGCCATAATGAATCTTTATATATATGTAAAAGTGCTTTACCTGTGTGAACGCATTTAATCACCACAGCAACCCGATGAAATAGCTGCTATTGTTATCTTTCCCACTTACCAGCACAGAGAAGTTAATAGCTTGCCCACAGTCACAGAGCTAGCAGTTGGCAGAACAAGATTTCAGACCAAGGAAGTCTCACCACAGAGTCTTCCTGTACTGCCTTTTGTTCATTTGAAAGTGAACAAAATCTCCCACCATACAACTAAGCCTTTTTAGGGCCTTGTGATGAAAGCGAAGGACCCTCTCCACTCCCTTTGCTAAAGTGGATATGGATACAACACTTTACATATAATGTCAGGGAGTCAACCCACCCCAGCCTGTGGCACTTGGGTTAAGAACCACTGCCAACATACCAACACTGAATATTTTGCATTTGCATCTATCTGAAAGTCATCTGAGAAGCTTTTCTATATCCAATGGGCCTCCTCATGTTTCTCCAGGCTAAAGTTGCCCAGTTCCATATGAAAGAATCTTTAACCCCCACCCCTCGCCTCCCGGTAACCAAAGAAAGACTAATTTAAACAATAATGAGTGCTAGTATGTACTTTGAAAACAAGGTACAATAAAGAAAGACTTGAAAATCATGTGCTTGAGGGTTGTACTTATTTGTTGCTGCTGACGTTAGACCTGTGTTCACTACCTCTAGAAAGAAATTTGGCAACACACAGAAAGGAGTGATGAAAGTGCCCACAAACTTATGACCTGACAATTCAACTCCCAGAACCTATTTCTAGACAATGCCTCATGTGGAAATAAAAGCCGTATGTAGTCAGTTCAGTCGCTCAGTCATGTCTGACTCTTTGCGACCCCATGGACTGCAGCACACCAGTCTTCCCTGTCCATCACCGACTCCCAGAGACTACTCAAACTTATGTCCATTGAGTCAGTGATGCCATCCAACCATCTCATCCTTTGTTGTCCCCTTCTCCTCCTGCCTTCAATCTTTCCCAGCATCAGGGTCTTTTCAAATGAGTCAGTACTTCGTAACAGTTGGCTCAAGTATTGGAGTTTCAGCTTCAGCATCAGTACTTCCAATGAATATTCAGGACTGATCTCCTTTAGGATGGACTGTTTCTATGTCCTTGCAGTCCAAGGGACTCTCAAGAGTCTTCTCCAACACCACAGTTCAAAAGCATCAATTCTTTGGCACTCAGCTTTCTTTAGAGTCCAACTCTCACATCTATCCATGACCACTGGAAAAACCATAGCCTTGACTAGACGGACCTTTGTTGGCAAAGTAATGTCTCTGCTTTTCAATATGCTGTCCAGGCTGGTCATAACTTTCCTTCCAAGGAGCAAGCGTCTTTTAATTTCATGACTGTAGTCACCATCTGCCGTGATTTTGGGGCCCAAAAAAAATATATAGCAAACTTCTCTCTAAATAAAAGAGAAAAAAGGAAAAACTTAATGCCCACTAAAACAATGGGATAATTATAAGTATAGTCATTACATAATGGAACATATCACACAACGGAAAGTATTATAATAAAATGCAGAGAAAAAACATGCAACAGAGAAAGAATATTAGGATTATTGTTAATTATGGAGTGATAGGGCTGGAATGCCCAGGGAGATTTTAATCAGCTTTATAGAGTCACACTCTAAAAGGTGAGAGACCAAACAATGAGAATAAAATCAGCTCAGCAGGGTGAGAAAGAGGCCATAAAGCGATCAGAGGAACACTTTGGAGAAAAAAAAAACTATAAATAATACTGTCCTTGAAATATGAGAAGATACGTACTATGGTCCAAATATTTGTATTTATGTCCTCTCTAAATTCGTATGCTGAAATCTTAACCTCCAAAGATGATAGTATTGGGGACTGGGCCTTTGGAAGATGTTTATGAGAGTGGAGGCTTCGTCAACAAGATCAGTGCCTCTTCTCCCGTGTGAGGAGACAGCGGAAAGGTGCTGGTATGAACCAGGAAGAGGGCCGTCACCAGAAGGCAACCAGGCTGGTCTTGGGCTTGCCAGGCTTCGGATGTGTGAGCAGCAAATTTCTGTGGGCTATGAGCCATCCAGTCATTGGTTTTTTGTTCGAGCTGCCTGAACAGACTAAGACAATATACACCCATGAAACAAGGACAGAATGCTATCTTTAGGGAGGGAAAGGGGTAATCAGAAAACAGAAAAGAACTCTTGGGAGTTAGAATTATAATAGCTAAAGCAATAATTCAGCAGAAACTGGGAGATAAAATAGAAGAACTAGCCACTAAAGGGAATAGGATACAAAATGGGAGAGAAAAGCTGATTAATCTGGAAGGCTCTGTATCTACTTAATATGAGTCCATAAAAAGAGACAGAGACAGTTTCCAGAACAGGGGGTTTAACTGGCCAAATCAAAGGCAAGGACCCTACCCATAGCTGGGCAGGGAGGGGAAGATCTGGCCCCTTTGAGTTCTTTAACAAAAGCACACTGCCTCCACCACCACCATATCCAGGAGTATGGTCTCCAAGAGAGAAAGTAATAGGTGCTATTAGGAAGTGAGGTTTAGATAATGGACAGCCAAAAATTACAAACGTCACCACACTGGAACACACACTGACTCCTAGTAAACAAACATTCTTCCCTAACTCCTGATAGAACACTTCAGAGTCCTAGCAGATGTAAGATCTCCCAGTCTAGACCTTTCATGTATCACCATAGGAAGATTACTTGTGTGTGTCTTACTAAACAGTTGTTTTATATAGGTTATCTCATTAGAGACTAACAACAAAGCAAAAAAAAGAAAAAAATAATCTTAATATCCCTATTTTAGAAATGAGTAAAGAACTGCCCAGAGAGGTTAAGAAGCAAGTTTACCCATTTAATAAGAAGGAAAGTCAGGATTTGGACCGAATTTACCTGATTGTGGAGTTTATCCCCTTACCCATTTACCACAGTACTTGATAAGCATCTTCTGAAAGCCTTCCCAGGGCTCCCAGAGAAGCAGATACCCTGCCTTACTCAGGACTCCAAAAAGAATGTAAGGTGGCTCATTAAATAGCCCAGAGCCTCAGCAGAGACATGTACCAGGAGCATATAATCTCAGCATGCCCTTAGCATTCCTGGTCACCCAAAGGAGTGCCATGAGTTTTTCCAGACACTTTTTTTTCTAACTGATATAAAGATTATGTCAGTTTCAGTTGTACAGCATAATGCTTCAATTGATATTGGTACACACTGAAAAATGATCACCATGCAAAGTCTAGTTACTTCCATCACCACACACAAACATTTTCTTCTTGTGATGAGAAATTTTAAGATTTACTCTCTAAGCAACTTTCAATATGCAATACACTATTATTAACTATAGTCAGGAAACACTTTCCCGGATATTTCACATATTAGGCTACAAAACAAGTCTCAGTAAATTTAAGAAAATAGAAATCATATCAAGCATCTTTTACAAGCACAATGCTTTGAGACTGCTGCTGCTGCTGCTTCTAAGTCACTTCAGTCGTGTCTGACTCTGTGCGACCCCATAGACGGCAGCCCACCAGGCTCCCCCGTCCCTGGGATTCTCCAGGCAAGAACACTGGAGTGGGCTGCCATTGCCTTCTGCTATGAGACTAGAAATCAGCTATAAGAAAAAACAGCACAAAGCAAAGCATAAACACATAAAAGCTAACCAATATACTGCTAAACATTTAACAGGTTACTGAAGAAATCAAAAAAGAAATTAATAAATATCTGGGGACAAATGGAAATACAGCAATCCAAAACCTATGGAATATAGCAAGACAGTTCTAAGAAGAAAGCTTATAGCAAAACAAGCTTATTCTCACAAAGCAAGAAAAATCTCAAATGAACAATCTAACCTTACATCTAAAGGAACTAGAAAAAGAAGAACAAAGCCCAAAGTTAGTAAAAGAAAATAAATCATAAAGATCAGAGCAGAAACAGATAAAACACATGAAACTAAGAGCTATCTTTAAAAGATTTAAAAAAAAAAGATAATTTAGCTAGTCTCATCAGGAAAAAAGAGAGCTCAAATCAATCAGTTCAGTTCAGTTCAGTCGCTCAGTCGTCCGACTCTTTGCGGCCCCATGAATCACATCATGCCAGGCCTCCCTGTCCATCACCAAATCCCGGAGTTCACTCAAACTCGTGTCCATTGAGTCAGTGATGCCATCCAGCCATCTCATTCTCTGTCATCCCCTTCTCCTCCTGTCCCCAATCCCTCCCAGCATCAGAGTCTTTTCCAATGAGTCAATTCTTCGCATGAGGTGGCCAAAGTATTGGAGTTTCAGCTTCAACATCAGTCCTTCCAATGAACACCTAGGACTGATCTCCTTTAGAATGGACTGGTTGGATCTCCTTGCAGCCCAAGGGACTCGGCAAGAGTCCTCTCCAACACCACAGTTCCAAAGCATCAATTCTTCGGCAATCAGTTTTCTTCACAGTCCAACTCTCACATCCATACATGACCACTGGAAAAACCATAGCCTTAAAAAAAGAAGTTACAACAAATACCATAGACATACAGAGGACCATAAGAGATAACCATGAACAATTAATTACACACCAATAAAATGGACAACTTAGAAGAAATTAATAAATGCCTAGAAATGTATAATGTTCTAAGACTGAACCAGGAAGAAATAGACAACACGAATGAATTATCAGTTATGAAACTGAATCTGTAAAAGAAAAAAAATTCCCAGCAAGCAAAAGTCCAGGATCAGATGACTTCATAGGTGAATTCTACCAAACATTTAGAAAAGAGTCAACACCTATATTTCTCAAACTATTCCAAAATATTACAGAGGAAGGAATGCTCCCCAATTCATTCTACAAGGCCAGCATCACCCTGATACCAAAACCAAACAAATAATTCACAAATAAAGAAAATTAAAGGACAACATCACTGAAAAACATAGATGCAAAAATCCTCAACAAAATCCAACCATACATTAAAAGGATCAAACACCATGATCAAGTGAGATTTATCCCAGGGATACAAGAATGGTTCAAAATCTACAAATCAGTCAATACCACATTAAGAAACTGAAGAAAAAAAAAATCACGTAATCATATAACAGATGCAAAAAAAGATTTTGACAAGATTCAACATCCATTTATGATTAAAACTTTCAATGAAGTAGGTACAAAAGGAACACATCTCAACATAACAAAGGCAAATATGATAAGTCCACAGCTAATGTCATACTCAACAGTGAAAATTTGAAAATATTTCTTGTGAGATCAGGAACAAGACAAGAATGCCTAATCTCACCACTTTTATTCAACATTCCAATACCATTCCTAGCATTCAAAGTCCAGCCACGGCAATCAGATAAGAATTAAAGGCATCCAAATTGGAAAGGAAGAAGTAAAACCATCGCTGTTTACAGGTGACATGATACTACACATAGAAAATGCTGAAAATATCAGCAAGAAACTACTAGAACTGATCAATGAAGTCAGTAAGCTCACATGATACGAAACTAATGTACAGAAATCTGTTTCATTTCTATACACTAGGACCCACCAGAAGCAGAAGATATTAAGAAGAGGTGGCAAGAATACACAGAAGAACTATACAAAAAAGATCTTCACGACCCAGATATTCACGATAGTGTGATCACTCACCTAGAGCCAGACATCTTGGAATGTGAAGTCAAGTGGGCCTTAGAAAGCATCACTATGAACAAAGCTTCTGTGGAGGTGATGGAATTCCAGTTGAGCTATTTCAAATCCTGAAAGATGATGCTGTGAAAGTGCTGCACTCAATATGCCAGCAAAATTGGAAAAAATCAGCAGTGGACACAGGACTGGAAAAGGTCAGTCTTCATTCCAATCCCAAAGAAAGGCAATGCCAAAGAATGCTCAAACTACCTCACAATTGCACTCATCTCACACGCTAGTAAAGTCATGCTCAAAATTCTCCAAGCCAGGCTTCAGCAATATGTGAACCGTGAAATTCCAGATGTTCAAGTTGGTTTTAGAAAAGGCAGAGGAACCAGAGATCAAATTGCCAACATCTGTTGGATCATGGTAAAAGCAAGAGAGTTCCAGAAAAACATCAATTTCTGCTTTATAGACTATGCCAAAGCATTTAACTGTGTGGATCACAATAAACTGTGGAAAATTCTGAAAGAGATGGGGATACCAGACCACCTGACCTGCCTCTTGAGAAACCTATATGCAGGTCAGGAAGGAACAGTTAGAACCGGACATGGAACAACAGACTGGTTCCAAATAGGAAAAGGAGTACGTCAAGGCTGTATATTGTCACCCTGCTTATTAACTTACATGCAGAGTACATCATGAGGAACGCTGGGCTGGAAGAAGCACAAGCTGGAATCAAGATTGCTGGGAGAAATATCAATAACCTCAGATATGCAGATGACACCACCCTTATGGCAGAAAGTGAAGAGGAACTAAAAAGCCTCTTGATGACAGTGAAGAGGAGAGTGGAAAAAGTTGGCTTGAAGCTCAACATTCAGAAAACTAAGATCATGGCGTCTGGTCCCATCACTTCATGGGAAATAGATGGAAAAACAGTGGAAACAGTGCCAGATTTTATTTTTGGGGGCTCCAAAGTCACTGTGGATGCTGATTGCAGCCATGAAATTAAAAGTCACTTACTCGACCAACCTAGACAGCATATTAAAAAGTAGAGACATTACTTTGCCAACAAAGGTCCGTCTAGTCAAGGCTATGGTTTCTCCAGTGGTCACATATGGATGTGAGAGTTGGACTGTGAAGAAAGCTGATCGCCGAAGAATTGATGCTTTTGAACTGTGGTGTTGGAGAAGACTCTTGAGAGTCCCTTGGACTGCAAGGAGATCCAATCAGTCCATTCTAAAGGAGATCGATCCTGGGTGTTCATTGGAAGGACTGATGCTAAAGCTGAAACTCCAATACTTTGGCTACCCCATGCGAAGAATTGACTCATTGGAAAAGACTCTGATGCTGGGAGGGATTGGGGGCAGGAGTAGAAGGGGACGACAGAGAATGAGATGGCTGGATGGCATCACCGACTCGATGGACACGAGTTTGAGTGAACTCTGGGAGTTGGTGATGGACAGGGAGGCCTGGCGTGCTGTGATTCATGGGGTCGCAAAGAGTCGGACACAACTGAGCAGCTGAACTGAACTGAACATATAACTATCAGAAAGAAGAACTGAGAAAACAATCCCATTTACAATTACATCAAAAAGAACGGGGACTTCCCTGGTGGTCCAGTAGTTAAGAATCCACTTTGCAATGCAAGGGACTTGGATTCGAGCCCTGCTTGGGGAACTAAGATCCCACATGCCTTGGAGCAACTAAGTCTGTGCACCACAAGTACTGAGCCCTTGCACCACAACTAGAGAGTCTGTGCGCTGTAACAAAGGATTCCACGTGATGCAACAAAGATCCCCCATGCCCCAGCTAAGACTTGAGGCAGTCAAGTAAACAGATGGATTCCACGTGATGCAACAAAGATCCCTCATGCCACAGCTAAGACTTGAGGCAGTCTTGGATTCCACGTGATGCAACAAAGATCCCTCATGCCCCAGCTAAGACTTGAGGCAGTCAAGTAAACAGATGGATTCCACGTGATGCAACAAAGATCCCTCATGCCCCAGCTAAGACTTGAGGCAGTCAAGTAAACAGATGGATTCCACGTGATGCAACAAAGATCCCTCATGCCACAGCTAAGACTTGAGGCAGTCAAGTAAACAGATGTTAAAACGTAAATAATTCCAACTGCTGCTGCTGCCAAGTCACTTCAGTCGTGTCCGACTCTGTGCAACCCCATAGACGGCAGCCCACCAGGCTCCGCCGTCCCTGGGATTCTCCAGGCAAGAACACTGGAGTGGGCTAAGGAGGAGGAAATGGCAACCCACTCCAGTGTTCTTGCCTGGAGAATCCCAGGGACAGAGGAGCCTGGTGGGCTGTTGTCTATGGGGTCGCACAGAGTCAGACACGACTGAAGTGACTTAGAAGCAGCAGCAGCACGGAGGTAAAGACCTATACTCAGAAAGCTCTAAGATACTGACAGAAGAAACCGAAGGCTGTACAAACCGATGGAAAGATACACCGTGCTCATGGTTTGCAACAACTAATATTGTTAAAATGAGGATACTACTCAAGGCAATCTACAGATTCAGTACAATCCCTATCAAAGTATCAATGGCATTTTTCATGAAACGAGAGCAAATAATTCTAAAATTTTAGAACAGCCACATGAAAAGATGCTCATCATCACTAATCATCAAGGAAATGCAAATCAAAACCACAATGTGATATCATCTCACTTTTGTCAAAATGGCTATTATTAAAAAAAGACAACAAATAACAAGTGTTGGCAAAAAAAAAAGTGGAGAAAAAGGAACCTCATACACTGTTGGTGAAAATGTAAATTGGGGCAGCCACTATGTAAAACAGTATGGAGATTGCTCAAAAAGTTACAAATAGGACTACCACAAGATCCAGCAATTCCACCTCTGCTGGAAAACAAAAACACTAACTAGAAAAAAATATATGTACCTGTATGTTCAATGCAGCTTTATTTATAATAACCAAGTGTGGGAGCAACCGAAATGCCTACTGATAAGTGAATGAATAAAGATGTGTGTGTGTATATATATACATATATATATATATATATGAATATTACTCAGCCATTAAAAATTAAATCTTGCCATTTCTGACAACATGGCTGAACCTGGAAGATATTATGCTAAGTGAAATAAGTCAAACAGAGCAAGACAAATATTGTATGATTTCACTTATATATGGAATATATATACTAAAAACAAATGTAACAAAACAGAAACAGAGTCAAAGATACGGAGGCCACACAGGTGGCTGCTGGGGTGGAGGAGAGGGGGAGAGAAGAAATAGGTAAAGAAATGAACAGGAATGAAGTTCCGGTTTCAGAGTGGATGAGACACAGGAATGAAACGTATAGTGTGGGTAATACAGTCAATAATTATGTAATATCTTTGCATGATAACAGAGTACTTAAAGTGATCAGTTTGAAACAGAGAAATATCAAATCACTATGTTGTGTAACAGGAACTAACAGAGTATTGTAGGTCCATTTTACTTCAGACACACACACACAAATGAACTCATAGGAAAAAGAGATCAGATTTGTGGTTAGAGGCGGGGTTGGGGAGGTGGAGAACGGAGGGGAGAATTGGATGAAGGTGGTCAAAAGGTACAAACTTCCAGTTATAAAGTAAGTAAGTACTAGGGATAAAATGTACCACATGATAAAATATGATTGACACTGCTGTGTGTCATCGGAGAAGGCAATGGCAAGCCACTCCAGTACTATTGCCTAGAAAATCCCATGGATGGAGGAGCCTGGTGGGCTGCAGTCCGTGGGGTCGCTCAGGGTTGGACACGACTGAGCAACTTCACTTTCACTTTTCACTTTCCACTTTCCCACATTGGAGAAGGAAATGGCAACCCACTCCAGTGTTCTTGCCTGGAGAATCCCAGGGACGGGGGAGCCTGGTGGGCTTCCGTCTATGGGGTCACACAGAGTCGGACACGACTGAAGTGACTTAGCAGCAGCAGCAGCAGCTGTGTGTTATATAGGAGGGCTTCCAGGTGGCTCCCTGGTAGCCAGTGCAGGAGGTGCAGGTTCAGTCCCTGGGTCAGGAAGATCCCCTGGAGAAGGAAATGGCAACCCACTCCAGTATTCTTACCTGAGAAATCCTATGGACAGAGGAGCCTGGCGGGCTATAATCCATGGGGTCACAAAACAGATGCATCTTGGCAACTGAACAGCAACATGTTACATATAAAGGTTGTTAAGAGAGTAAATCTTCAGTTGTCAATCGCAAGAAAAAAAATTTTTCTAGGTCTTTAATTCTGCATCTATATAAGATGATGGATGTTTCACACTAAACTTACCGTGGGAATCATTTCCTGATGTATGCAGGCCCAATCATGCTGTACACCTTAAATTTATATAGTGTGTGTGTTTGCCAAGTCGCTTCAGTCTGTCTGACTCTTTGTGACCCTATGGATTGTAGCCCATCATGCTCTTCTGTCCATGGACTTCTCCAGGCAAGAATACTGGAATGGGTTGCCATGCCCTCCTCCAGGGGATCTTCCTGACCCAGGGATTGACCCCACATCTCTTAAGTCTCCTGCATTGGCAGGCAGGTTCTTTACCATTAGGACCTGGGAAGCCCAAACTTATATAGTGCTGTATGTCAATTATATCTCAATTAAACTAGAGGAAAAAAATAAAACACTATAGTTACTGTGCTGTACTTACACCCCTGTGACTTGTTTTTTAACTGGAAGTTGGCTCAGTGGTAGAGAATCCATCTGCCAAAGCAGGAGACGCAGGTTTAATCTCCGGGTTGGGAAGATGCATTGGAAAAGGAAATGGCAACCCATTGCAGTATTCTTGCTTGCAGAGCTGCCTGCCAGGTGTGCTCAGACAAGGGACTAGGAACACTTGCTGTTTCCCAGCTGAGAAGCCAGGTAAGGCAGAAACTTGGGCAGTTTTGAGAACCCCCAGACAGCTGGCACTTCCTCCCAAGCAGCGACAAGGCCCCAGCGCTTCACCACCATGAGCCCAGCCATTCAAAGAGAACACTGACGTTCTTGTCTGGGCCCCTGGAAGGTTCTGTGGGCACAGGCTGTGGGTGGGTGGCAGGCCTGCCTCGGAGCACCCGCCTCTTTCTGCCTCTCTCTTCCTGGCTCCTTTCCTTGACAATGCTGACCTGGACAAAGCAGCTCTCCCACTAAGGAAACATGTATTCTAACTCCATCAAATTCTTCAGGCCACAGGTATGCAGAACACACACATTTTTCCTATCACTGAATTTAATTTGTTTTCACCCCCATCCCACCGATGTGGCAGAAATGTAATCTCCACTTAGGATTTACCCACCTCTTGAACCTGGGATTTCGTCAAATTTCCCCTAGGCTTTGGGGGATGGGGTCCTCAGCGAGTCTGGTTGCCTGTGTGTGTGGACGTGGTCACGTGTTGTCACTTACTCTGTGCCCTGCTCAACGGCAGGCTCACCATCCAAACGTTTCCTATTGCTGTTAGAACAAATTGCCGCTAACTTTGTGACTTAAAACAACGCAAATATATTAACTCACGGTTTGGGTGGGTCAGAAGTCCAACA
This sequence comes from Moschus berezovskii, assembly GCF_049115385.1. Lineage (NCBI taxonomy): Eukaryota > Metazoa > Chordata > Mammalia > Artiodactyla > Moschidae > Moschus > Moschus berezovskii. The sequence continues at coordinate 86,299,140 of NC_142468.1, forward strand.
TGGGTTTCCTGGGGCTAAAATCAAGAGTCGGCCAAGTGACACTATTATTGGAAATCTTAGGGAAGAATTGTCTTCCAAACATATCAGGTTTTTGGCCCAACTCTGAGTTCCCCACTGCCTTGCTGGCTGTCCACCAGGGTCACCTCTAGCTCTGAAAGGTCTCTCTCTAAGCCTTGCACCCGGGCTCTTTTGCACCAGCAAAGAGACAGCAAATCCTCCATCTCTGACTTGGTGTCCGCTGCTTCTCTTTCATGGACTCTACCTTCCATTTCTGCTTGACTCCATTGGGCCCACCTGGGTAATCCAGGCTGATGTCTTTATGTCAGCTGGTTGGTTACCTTAATTCCACTGGCCAAGTGGCCTTCCAGCTGTATTAGGTTGGTGCTCGAATGACTAACCAGGGAACGGGAGAATGGCTCAAGAAGGGGAAGGGAGCTCTGCAATTCTACCAACCACACAGACCCTGTGAAGGTACCCAGTGAGGGAGGCAGTGCAGCCGCCCACTCCCTCACTGAGACATCACTTGCCCCCTCAGCCCACAGTCTCTGGAACACGAGCCCTCCTTTCAAGGTCGTGTTCCTCCTGAGGCTGAAGCTCCACTGCCACCGTCACGGCCGTCTCAGGAAGGAACGTGCTCCTCTCTGAACCACGCGGCGACGGGACACTCTGAGGGCCAAGGCGTCCCTTGTGCCTGAGCCACACCACACAACTCACTTCCTCTGTGGGCCCCCCAGGCTGCTTTCTAGTTCACAGGACGTTCCCTCCTCACCATCGGAACCCCCATGTCTGTACTGTCACTGCTTTCCTTCTTCCTCCCTTCCCCCACCCCAGAGATATCTTTTCTCACACCCAGGTGAAATCCTCTCACCAAACCCACCGGGTCCCAAATGCTTTGGCTGCATCCAGAGTCCTGTCCACCTAGGAGCAGCCTTAGGCTTTTAGAAACTGAGAACCAGTCCTGCTTTCCTCTCTGTTACATCCCTCACCTGGGGCCAAGGGGATGGAGGATGGCTGCTTAAAGTTCAAATATGGGGGTGGGGGCGCTGGCATGCAGGGAAGGAAGGAGAGAACAGTAGGGGGAAGACTTGAGTTAATATTTCAAATGTGTTTTCCTGCCACTCTCCTGACCTGGCCTATTCTTTAAAATGTCCTCAGCCCGTGGCGCCTCCCTGGAGCCCTTCCTTGGTGACTAAGCCCAGCCAACCTCTCCCAAGCCTGAGGCTGTGCCTTCACAAGTGGGGCCAGGAGGGGCTGTGAGCGGCTTTGAGGCCTACACCTCCTTGTGGCCAAAGGACTGGAGTTTCAGCTTCAGCATTAGTCCTTCCAATGAATATTCAGGACTGATTTCCTTTAGGATGGACTGGTTGGATCTCCTTGCAGTCCAAGGGACTCTCAAGAGTCTTCTCCAACACCACAGTTCAAAAGCATTAATTCTTTGGCGCTCAGCTTTCTTTCCAGTCCAACTCTCACATCCATACATGACTACTGGAAAATCCATAGCCTTGACTAGACTCTTCAGAGCCTATTAATAATTCAGTGGTCACTTTTCTATACTGCCTCTCCTTCCCTTCAGGTCAGTGTAATCAATTCCCACCCTGGATCCCCAGAACACTTTGACTGGTCACCAGCCAGGGGGCTGGGCCTAGGTTAAGTCAAATCCAACCAGGATCCTCAGAGCAGACTCCACTGGGATCACAACTCTTAGCCCTTCCCTGCCTCCGAAACAGCCACTCCTACCTGCATCCTTGCTCCTCTTGCTCTCTCGGGCCCCTGAGTGTCTTCCTCCCAGGCTCCGGGCTCCTCAGCTCCCTCCAGTGCAACGCACAGCTGCGAGGACTGCCACTCAGGACAGAGCAGAAGCTGGTACTCCAGACTTTGAGGATGTCATTGTCAAAGTTCAAACCATATACACTCTGAGAAGGGCCTGCAGGGAGATGGAGGGTGGTGTGGACGCTGGAGGAAAGCTGGGTTTCTGTGACAGCTTACGCTCCGGGACCTAGATGCGGCTTCCAGGAGTGGGCAGCAAAGGCTCAGGAAGCCAACCAGGCCTCTGCTTTCCCCCACCCCACTTCACACCCACAGAGGTCTCCTCCAGAGCCCAGGGCTTCCTGGATATCCTTTCAAGCTAACAGGGACGCACTCCACTCCCAAGAGGGCTTGTTCTCAGAATCAGACTGGAAGGTCTGAGAGACCAAGTCACAAGAACCCTAAGCCTGAACAGATGCAGTGCTGTGCCCAGACCCACTCAGAAGGACCACACTTGTTCAGTCACTCAGTCGTGTCTCTTTGAGACCCCATGGACTGCAGCATGCCAGTCTTCCCTGTCCATCACCAACTCCCGGAGCTTGCTCAAACTCATGTCCATTGAGTTGATGATGCCATCCAGCCATCTCATCCTCTGTCATCACCTTCTTCTCTTGCCTTCAATCTTTCCCAGCATCAGGGTCTTTTCCAATCAGTCAGTTCTTTGTAGCAGGTGGCCAAAGTATTAGAGTTTCAGCTTCAGCATTAGTCCTTCCAATGAATATTCAGGACTGATTTCCTTTAGGATGGACTGGTTGGATCTCCTTGCAGTCCAAGGGACTCCTAAGAGTCTTCTCCAACACCACAGTTCAAAAGCATCAATTCTTCAGTGCTCGGCTTTCTTTATAGTTCAACTCTCACATCCATACATGACTACTGGAAAAACAATAGCTTTGACTAGATGCACCTTTGTTGGCAAAGTAATGTCTCTGCTTTTCAATATGCTGTCTAGGTTGGTCATAGCTTTTCTTCCAAGGAGCAAGCATCTTTTAATTTCATAGCTGCAGTCACCATCTGCAGTGATTTTGGAGCCCAAAAAAATAAAGTCTGACACTGTTTCCATTGCTTCCCCATCTGTTTGCCATGAAGTGATGGGACTGGATGCCATAATCTTAGTTTTTTGAATGTTGAGTTTTAAGGCAGTATTTTCACTCTCCTCTTTCACTTTCATCGAGAGGTTCTTTAGTTCTTCTTCACTTTCTGCCATAAGGGTGGTGTCATCTGCATATCTGAGATAATTGATATTTCTCCCAGTAGTCTTGATTTCAGCTTGTGCTTCATCCAGCCCAGCATTTCATGTGATGTATTCTGCATACAAGTTAAATAAGCAGGGTGACAGTATACAGCCTTGACATATTCCTTTCTCAGTTTGGAACCAGTCTGTTGTTCCATGTCCGGTTCTAACTGTTGCTTCTTGACCTGCATATAGATTTCTCAGGAGGCAGGTACTGGTATTGTTGTATGTGGTTTGGTATTCCCTTCTCTTGAAGAATTTTCCAGTTTGTTGTGATCCACATAGTCAAAGACTTTAGTGTAGTCAATAAAGCAGAAGTAGATGTTTTTCTGGAACTCTCTTGATTTTTCAGTGATCCAAAGGATGTTGGCAATTTGATCTCTGGTTCCTCTGCCTTTTCTAAATCCAATGTGAATATATGTAAGTTCTCAGTTCCTGTACTATTGAAGCCTTGCTTGGAGATTTTTGAGCATTACTTTGCTAGTGTGTAAGATGAGTGCAACTGTGCAGTAGTTTGAACATTCTTTGCTATTGCCTTTCTTTGGGATTGAAATGAAAACTGACCTTTTCCAGTCCTGTGGCCACTGCTGAGTTTTCCAAATTTGCTGGTATATTGAGTGCAGCACTTTTACAGCATCATCTGTTAGGATTTGAAATAGCTCAGTTGGAATTCCATCACTCACCAACATTAGGCTCAGCCTCTCAATGTAACCATGCCAGAAAGTCTACGGCAGTAGTAAACAGGGAGGAAGGTGCTTCAGATCAACATGGCTTTATTAGTGTTCTGGCCAGCACTGGGCAAGGGTCAGTGGAATTTTTTAAAAGAACATAATTTTGGTCTTTGCCCTCAGGAAGCTCAGGGACATTGAAGAGATCCAAGACTGTCACGTAAGTCAGCAGGGCACCACTGGCAGGCAGGGAACAAGGCCTAGCACAAGTCAAGTCTGTAAGGGAAAGAGCGCTGAGCAAATAAGGAGAGAAGAGGTGGCGGGAAGGAGTTATGACAGGCAGTAAATCAGTTTGCTAGGGCCCCTGTAACAAAGAACTGTCAACTGGCTGCTTACACAGCAGACAGTCAATGTCTCCCAGTTCTGGGGAATCCATCTTGGAAGTCAAGAATCCTTCTGAGTGCCAAGAGGGAAGGATCTGACCCAGGCCTCTCTCCTCAGCCTGTTGATGGCCAGCTTCCCTCTCTGCATACCTGTATCCAAATTTCCCCTTTTTATAAGGACACCAGTTATATTGGATTAGGGCCCACCCTTATAACTTCATTTTAACTTGATTACCTTTGTAAAGACACTTATCTCTGGTAGGGTCACATTGTGATGTACTTGAGGTTAGGACTCCAATATGTCTTTAGGGAACACAGTTTAACCTATAATAGGTGGCTTCAGAGAGGACTTAAAAGACTTGGAACATGTGCCTGTCTGAAGATCAGGTCTCCCGGCACAGATGGGCATTTTGTGATTACTCAATAATTCCCCAGGAAACCTCTTTCAGTATGTGGAACATCTTCAGGACCAGAAGATAGTGTGTTGGGTGGGCTCTCATTATGCATGTCCTAAGCATGGGAGCAACAGAATCCTGGCCACAGTCATGGGCACTGGCTGAAGCCAAGCCCTCAGATTTTCCCACCAAAAGCGGAAAACTTCTGGGATCCACATGAGGACGATAGTCAAGACTGGTTTAGAGGGCAGAAAGCAGCCAGAGTAGGCTACGGGTGGGGGGTTGGGGGGGTCGCAGAGCTGGGGAGAGAACTTTCCTCCCTGTGTCCACCCCCACATACAACAAACAGGAAATATCAGATGCCTTAGGCTGCCTGCTTGGCTGGCTTATGGGCAGAATACAAGACAGGGCGGGGAAGGAGGGCCGTGGGGCCTGGGCCTTACATTCATGAAAGGGCTTTATCTTAGCCTTTTGATGTTATTTGTTGTTACAAGCTGACTTGTATTCTCCAAAAATTCCAAACCCCCAGGGTTTCAGGATATAATGTATTTTGAAATAGGGTTTTTAAAGAAGTAAAGTTAAAAGGAGGCCACTAGGGTGGGCCCTAATCCAATATGGCAGGTGTCCTTGGGAAGAACAGCTGGGGACTTCCCTGGTGGTCCAGTGGCTGAGACTACGCATTCTCAAGGCAGGGGGCCTGCACTCAAACCCCGGCCAGGGAACTAGATCCCACATGCTGTAACTCAGGGTTCACATGCTGAACTAAAGATCCTGCACACCACAACCAACATCAAAAATCCCTGTGCCGCAGCTAAGACCTGGTGCATGCAAGTAAATAAATATTTTAAGAAGAAAAGAACAAATGGACACAAACACAGAGGACCATGTAACAGTAACACGGGGAGCAGATGGCCAGCTGGGAACCCAACAGAGGCCTCAAAGAAGACAGCCCTGTAGACACCTCGATCCTAAACTTCCAGCCTCCAAACTGTGAGACAGTTTCTGCTGTTTAAGCCATCAACTTTGTAGTACTTTGCTATGGCGGCCCTTGCAAACTAATACAGTGTTAAATCCATATTCACATTGTCTGTGTTTTTAAATATTAAGTTTTAAAATGTAAATACTTCTTAAAATACTACAGCATTTAAGCTTTTTTCCCCAGTACTTTTAATGTACTGGAAACTACCACCACCACCCCTCAAAAAAATGAAAATGGCCCAGGAGTCTGTAACTCTCAGCAGCCCCTGAGAGATTCTAGCAGTCCAACGGCAAGTGTCTGGAGATCTGGAAGGATGGTGTGTCTGGACACAGCCTTGCTATCTAGCCCAAGAGCCAGCTGGAACTATTACACCAAGAGCTCTAGCTTTCTCAGTAGCTGGCAGCATCCCAGCTTGCCTCCTCCCCATCCCCCCAAAACCATATGGAAAATGAAAATAATGCCTCTGCTTCCTACCAGGCTCCAGAGACCCCGCAAGAGACAGGGAGAGATTATCCACTAAGCCCCCCACATTCCTAGAGAAGGTTGCCCTGGAACGGGCTCTTGCTCAGCCTCCTTTGCCCTAAATCACAGAAGCAGATGCTTATCAGGGATCTCGCCAGCAGTCCGGGCCTGGCCTCCAAAGCTGCTTCTGCTTTCAGCCCACTTGATGGAAGGCGAGGCTTCCCCTGGGCTCCTCAGGACCCTCAGGACATCCTCTTCCTGCTCCGATCCCCTCCCCTTGCAGACCAGCTGAGGTTTACCCACCTGAGAGGTAACTGTGGCAGAGCTATGCAAAGGCAGGTGTGCTCTGCAGTCACCTGGGGATTTCTTAGAACGTGGAGTCTGATTCAGCAAATCCGCCCAAGACCCCAAGCTCCTGCTTTTCCCCTTGGTCTTGCAAATGTCACTGGTCAGAGTGGAACAGCACTAGACTACACAGCAGGAGGGAATCCTAGTCTCCAATACATTCTGTCAGAAGCCTGAACTTCCAATCAGGCAGCTTGATCCTTGTTAGGAGGCAAGCGTGATGCTCTCTGGCAGCCCTGAGGCAGGTGCAGACCCATCTGAGCTTCTGCCCAGTCATGTTTCCTTGCACTTCAAGATGGGCACACAGCGCCCAAGTCAGGACAGCGTTTAACTGGCTGGCAGTCCAGCATCAGCAATTCACCTTTAAGTTAGAATGCTGCCTAGGAATCTATAGGTGGGCACAGCTCAGTTTTGGGGTGTCCCTGAGATACAATGCAGCCCCTCTCCAGATGGGCTTCTCTGCATCATCCCTCCTTCCAACAGGGGCTGGCCAGGCCCCAGGGTGGCTTCATTCTGGGTAATTGCACTTTTCCTGGCAGGGCTTGTAGGCTCGTGAAATTCATCTCTTGCCAAAGGCAGAGGATCAGCTGGCAACAGAGAGCATGGATTGCATGCAGCTAATCAGATGCAATCATTTTTTTAATGACATCTTTCTCTCTCTAATTATCAAAATCATGCAACTTGCTTTAGAAAATCTAGAAAACGTTGAAAAGCAGGAGGAATAATCCTGCAATTCCATAATTCAAAAACAACATTTTTGAAAATGTTGTTTAACATTTTGAAAAATGTCCTTCCAATTTTTTATGTGCTTAAGTGTCATCAGTATAGAGTTACACATTAGGCTTCCCAAATTCTTTGAAAGTATGATTCTTTTTTCAAAAGAGAATGTTTTATTACAGAAAAAGTATCCCAAATATCAGATTTCATAATACTGATAGGTGAACAAGTGCAACTTTAAAAGTAAATACAAAGTAAAGAGGTAAAACCTAAAAACATTTTGCCTTTAAGAAAAAAATGTAAAAAAAAAATGTAAAAAAAAAAAAAGAAAAAAATGTAACATTCTCCCACAGAGGTGATCCTACCCAGAGCACGAAAGTGGCTCCATCTCCCATAACGGCATCAGGTTTACTTTCTGAACTAAGATCATGGCATCTGGTCCCATCACTTCATGGCAAATAGATGGGGAAACAATGGAAACAGTGACAGAGTTTATTTTCTTGGGCTCCAAAATCACTGCAGATGGTGACTGCAGCCATGAAATTAAAAGATGCTTGCTCCTTGGAAGAAAAGCTATGACCAACCTAGACAGCATATTAAAAAGCAGAGACATTACTTTGCCAACCAAGGTCCGTCTAGTCAAAGCTGTGGTTTTTCCAGTAGTCATGTATGGATGTGAGAGTTGGACTATAAAGAAAGCTGAGCACCGAAGAATTGATGCTTTTGAACTGTGGTGTTGGAGAAGACTCTTGAGAGTCCCTTGGTCTGCAAGGAGATCCAACCAGTCCATCCTAAAGGAAATCAGTCCTGAATATTCATTGGAAGGACTGATGCTGAAGCTGAAACTCCAGTACTTTGGCCACCTGATGTGAAGAACTGACTGATTGGAAAATACCCTGATGTTGGGAAAGATTGAAGGTGGAAGGAGAAGGGGACAACAGAGGATGAGATGGTTGGAGGCATCAACTTGATGGACATGAGTTTGAGCAAGCTCTGGGAGTTGGTGTTGGACAGGGAAGCCTGGCGTGCTACAGTCCATTAGGTTGCAAAGAGTTGGACATGACTGAGTAACTGAACTGATGCCCAATTTATCAGTTTCAAAATGATGGCAACCCCCGAGCATCTGGTTTGTGGGGCAGCGCCTGCTTTCTCCTACCCAGATGGGCTCTGTGGCTTACTCCCTGTCTCCCCTACCCGCACCCATCCCCGCTGCCATCCATGATCACACCTCAAGGCCAGCGAAGTGTTGTGGCCAAGGTTTCCACCAACCCGCAAGCAAGAGCATGCCAACCACCCCTCCAGCAGCTTGCTTGTGGCCACTCATGACTCCTAGCAGCACTTCCTGGGCTCCACTTCCCTAACAGCTCCTGCACAAGTACGGAGTACCCTGGGGAAGCCACCTCCCATGACCCAGGTCTCCCCACAGCAGACCCGGAACATAGATGGGCTAGCTTCTTTTCCTAAAAGTCCACTGTTCTATTCATGACCACAGTGTTAGAGTCCCCTGAGAAACTTCGAAGGCCCCAACCGGTATGACCACCTGTGACCTGGCTCAGGAAGTTGTGGGAAAGCAGCAGCCTGGTGGCCAGCCTGGCAAAACCAATTGTAGGCCCCCATCCTGAGTGACTACCACCAATGGCTAGGATTCCTTCCAAGGTGCTAGGCTCATCGGAGCCCCCCTCCCCACCACAAGACTAAGCAGGCTGCTGCCAACAGAAGCAGTTTGGTTTTTAATATCAAAACAACTTCCCAGGTGACTCTAGTGGTGAAGAACCCGCTTGCTATTGCAGGAGACTTAAGAGACTCAGGTTCAATTCCTGGGTTGGGAAGATTCCCTGGAGAAGGGTGTGGCAACCCACTCCAGTATCCTTGCCTGGAGAATCCCCATAGACAGAGGAGTTTGGCATGCTACAGGCCATGGGATCACAAAGAGTTGAACACAACTGAGTTGACTAACACATCAAAACAGCAAAACACCAATAAGGAAGTTGAGAGAATTCCACTCTTTACTATCCAAGCCATATTGAAAGCCTTCTTCACACCCCATAACCCTGTGCTTGTACCAAGTGGACAATAAACTCCAAGCAGCAGCAAAAAAAAAAAAAAAAAAAAAGATGGCAAGAGGTGGCACTGAATAAATCACTAAGATTGATTTTTAACTTTCTATTGACTCTCACTTGATAAAGGTTTCTCATCCCACTTTGACAATTTAATGTCTGTTTTGTTTTTGCTTAGAGAAGGACCTGCTGGAACACTGTCCATCCTTCCTGGGCTTATTCCACAGTGTTTTCATAGACATTTCATATCACTTTTCTTATTGCACTGTTCTCTTGGAATTTAGTTCAAAATAATATTGGCTATAGCATATCATGTAGTAAATCCAGCTACTTTCTAGCTTCCCTACTTTTATTACTGTCATTCTTTTATTAACTTTTCTCCACTTTGGAGAAACCATTAAGTAATCTCACCAGAAAGTATGATTTTCAACAGCTGCACAATGGTTTCCCCAAACAGATGGAGCAAGTTGAAGGCAAACTCATTCTTTTCCATATTCCTAGAATTTGATAAACAGTAGTGGAAAATCCCACGGATGGAGGAGCCTGGTGGGCTGCAGTCCATGGGGTCGCTAGGGGTCGGACACAACTGAGCGACTTCACTTTCACTTTTCACTTTCACACATTGGAGAGGGAAATGGCAACCCACTCCAGTGTTCTTGCCTGGAGAATCCCAGGGACGGGGGAGCCTGGTGGGCTTCCGTCTATGGGGTCACACAGAGTCGGACATGACTGAAGTGACTTAGCAGCAGCAGCAGCAGCAGGGGTGCAACAAAATTTTGTTGAATAAATGGAACTTCCCTGAGTTTATGTTTACTGCATGAAAGTCTATGTATTTTTGTTGTCTTACATTTACTTCTTTCAAGGTATCAGTATGCTTAAACTTGGTAAATATAATTTCAATCCCACTTGAATCTCTGAAGACTAGGAAAGAGTATTACAAAAAAAAAAAAAAATAGAAGTCAAGTGCACTTACCCTGTGCGAGTAGGGCCATCTAGAACTCGTCTATGGCTCTTTAACAAACCTTCAGTGGGGTTCCTACCTCTGCTGACAAATAGAGAAAATCCTATAAATGAAGGAAATCTTTTTGATTGGGCTGCTTCACAGATTATTCACAAAGTTAATTCCACACTGGAAGGGATAGAAGATGTCAATTCCATACACATGTAAAAGAAATCAACAGGCTGGCCTCATGGAACCCCATGCTGTGGAAGGAGGGGAGTAGTGGGGGCAGAGTGAAAACCACACCTCTTGGCTGCAACAAAATGCAAAACCAGATGGCTTACCTTTAGCCCCTCAGCTTGGCACTCTGTCTTGTCTCTCCCCTACTTGGAGAAAAGCAAACTAGATCCAATCACCTTCTCAAATTCTAAAACCAGGCTTTCTGTCAGAATCAGGGCCAAGAATTTTCCATTCTCTCTTGCACCTCGGATAGTTTACCTGGGTCTTAATCCATAACATTGACAGCTTCTAAAAAAGAAAAAGAAATGAAAATCTAGCCTCGTGTCCTCTTCCTCTACCTGAACAGAGAGTGGGACGCGGTCAGTCAGTCCAGATCACCGCCAACCCAGATTTCCCATTCCCTTCACGGGGATCTACACGCCATACCTCCATGCCCTGTGGGTGAGGCAGGGGCTAGAGGCAATGCTCACCTGCTTTCTCTTACACCCTGTGTAGCAGCCCAATAACACAATGCAGAAACCGGTGACTTACCTCCAAAAGGATGTCATATGCTTCTCCAACGGCTGTGACACAGCCTGAGCTCAGCTGTCATCTGTCCCATCATTAATGAACATCTGCGGAGTCACGCCTGCCGTGGCCTGGAGAGGCACGCCATACCCTAGAGGACTCTTCTCGCAGAGACCACGCTCAGTCCACCCTTATGGCCCTGGCCTCCCAAAATGATGGAGCCCTTAATCATAATGACTAAGCATGTGTAAGGGAAGGCGGTGTAGGAAACTGCTTAAGCCGAGATTCAGAAGCAAGGCAGACCTGAGTTCCTGCCTCCCACTGGCACTTATTCACTGTACAACCGCAGGTGGGAAATTACTTTTCTGAGCCTCAGGCTTCTCACCTGAAAAATAGGCTAATACTAGTACTTACCTCATAGAACTGACAGGAGTCTTAACAGAGGTGATGCAGGAAAAGCACTTAGTCTGGTGCCCAGCACATATTAAGCAGTCAACAGTAACAGAAATGATGAAGGTGATGATGATGGAAGCTTGATACAGGGAGAGGTATTAACAGATAATTACATAGGGCCAACTGAGTTTGGGTGAACTCCGGGAGTTGGTGATGGACAGGGAGGCCTGGCGTGCTGTAGTTCATGGGGTCGCAAAGAGTCGGACACAACTGAGCCACTGAACTGAACTGATCCCCAATTTCAGTGATCTCTTGCTCTGATTTTCAAACATCTTTTAATCTCTCAGCACACAACATAATTTATCCTTGAATTATACATTCCCTGGGGATTTTGATGAAATTAAATAGAGTGTATTCGTTTCCTGTGACTGCTGTTAAAAACAAAAGCCAGCCACAAACCAGTGGCTTAAATCACAGAAATTTGTTTTCTTGCAGTTTTGGAGTACAGAAATCTGAACTCAAGGTGTTGTCGGGCCCTCCACACACTAGGGGACAAAACATTCCTTCCATCTTCCAGCTTCTGGAGACAATTAGCATTCCTTGCTTATAGCTGCATCACCTCTCTGATCTCTGCCTAGTTGTCACGTCTCTTCTTTATCTGTTTCTCCTCCGTGTGTCCCTTCTAAGGACACTTGTCACCCACCTGGATAGTCCAGGATGACCTCTTCATCTCAAGATCTGTACCTTCGTTACTTCAGAGGTCACATTCACAGGTTCTGGGGGATTAGGGTATGGACATATTCCTTCAATCTACTGCTCAAAGTAAAATAGTAACTAAAGAATCAAACTGACCTGGATTCAAATACCAGCTTCACCACCACTAGTTAGTTGAGTCACCTTAACTAATTTACTTAACATCTTTGAGCCTCGGTTTTTGCCAGTTCCTCAGGGTTGTTTGTGAGAAGTAAATAAGCTAACATGTAAACTCCTTCTGTAAATAGTACTCCTCTCATTAATGGCAGGTGTGCCCTACCATTACTAGGCTGCAAGCTCCCAACAGCAGGCAGCATCTTGCTTTTCTTCCTTCTCAGGTCCTTCTAACACAAGCCTGCAAGCATTTCATCCTCAGCAAAGACAGGGTGAGAAATCAGCTTAACAAGCTACGCAGGCAAGGAATACCACCAATGACATGAGATTTCACAGATGATAGGAAGTTGGGTCCAAGTTCTACGCATCTGAAGGAGGCTGTTAGAGGGGTCCAACAGTGACCCCAACCTGAGGATTGCAGGGCTCAGATGGGTGGGCTTTGGGCAGAGAATAGGATAATTAGACAGGCATGCAATTGGCCTCACTCAGCCGTGTTGTTACTATTTAAAAAAAAAATCCCTCCCAGTGACCTCATTCCTTGGAGTGGTGCAGGGAAAGATGCTCTGGAGAAGCCCCAGAATTTCATAAACAGATCAGAACCCAAAATCCTAGTGAGGGGCCCTTTACCAGACCACAGGCAGGAATTCACCTCCTCATGTTCCCTATCCCAGAAGGGCGGGCTGCCCTGGCATATTACAAACATTTAACACATCTGAATAACCCAAGAAGCTCACTTTATGCAGATTTCTGCCTCCCTTCCCACTCCCAGACTGGCTGAATGAAACTTTAGTGGGTGGGATTAGAAACGAATGATTTCAAACAACCCACTTAGGTAACTCTGACTCACTTGGAGAAAACCAGCCATGATAATCAAATTATAATTCAACCAACCCATCCCTAAACAAGAGCTTAATCTCCAAACACTCTATAGAAGAACTAATATGTCAAACTGGAAACAGAGTTTGGGAGTCAAAGAGGATACAGATCCTAACTTAGGTCCTTCACATAACAGCTGTGGGACCGTGGGAAAATTCTATCTCTGGCTGTCAGTTTCCAGTTCTGTTGAGCAGACCAGTATACCTCTCAGGGCTGTGGTGTTAATTAAATGAGAATTATGTAAGGTGCCAGCACACAGTAGGTTGAAGCAGAGACTACTACTATTCACCAATCCATTTCTTCTTCTTCATTAATACTCAGCTAGACTATATTTCCAAGCATCCTGACAGTTTGGCACAGTCATGTGACTAGTTGACACCAAGGGAATAATTGTAAGGAATGTGTGATTCCGCTAGACAAAGGCTTGAAGAGGAGATGCATGTCCTTCCTGTTCTTTCATCTTGCACCAATCGGATGCAGGCGACGGCCGTAGGGAAGTGGGGAGCTATAACACGGATGGAACCTGGGGGTCTCTGAATCACTGGGTGGAGGAAGGCCACCCACCAATCAGAATATCTGCCTTGGATTTTTTTTTTTCAAACGAGAACGAAGTCCCTATACCTTCAGGAATTTTTAATAATGAATGTATAGATGGTGAGAAAAATGTTCATCTTTTTTCTCTGCCTTCACATAATAATTACACATTACCGAGAACTGGTTCAAGAGTCTCTCTCTGCTCAGAATTTCTTTGTGGTATAAAACATGTAGTAAGAAAATCTTAAGATGGCCTCTCTGAGATTCCTGTCCCCTGGTTATTCATTCAATTAAACACTAATCTTCAGATTTCTGTGAAGGGATTCTTCAAATATAACTAAAGCTCCAAGCCAATTGGCCTTAACATAAGGAGATTATCTGGGTGGACCTGATCCAGTCACATGAGTCTTTTAAAGCTCAGAAGGGAAAGTCAGAGAGACTGGAGTGTGAGAAGGCTCCGTTTGCTCTTGCTGCTCTGGAGATAGAGGGCCATTTGAGAAGGAACTGAGGGTGGCCCCTGGCTAGCAGCCAGGAAGGAAACTGGAACCTCAGACCTACAGCCGCAAAGAACTGAATTCTGCCAATAATTTGAAAGACTTGGGAAGCAGATTCTTCCCAGAGGTTGCAGAGACGAGCTCCAGCTAGCCAATGCTTGCTTTCTGGTCCTGTGATACCCTGAGAAAAAACCTCACCAAGCCCACCCAGACTTCTGACCTCCAGAACTGTGAACAAATTCAATTGTGTTGCTTAAACCACTAAGTTTGTGATAATTTGTTACAGCTGCCACAGAAAACCAATACATTTTCTAAATCTGTTTCCTCACCTAGTTTTTGTTTTTTTATTTAAGAATTCTAGGAGGAGGTGGTAGAAAGCAGGGGGCGGGAGAAGAAGGGGACGACAAAGAATGAGATGGCTGGATGGCATCACCGACTCGATGGGCATGAGTTTGAGTGAACTCCGGGAGTTGGTGATGGACAGGGAGGCCTGGCGTGCTGTGATTCATGGGATCGCAAAGAGTCGGACACGACTGAGCAACTGAACTGAACTGAACTGAAGCATTCTTTTAGTGGAGACATCCGTTCTGTGTCGCCACTGTATATTAGGAAGCCCTATGGCACTTGGAATCTGAGGGAAACGTGGAACAGTCTGGGTATTAGTTGCAGCTATATGAGCAGACAATCCATTTCCCATTTCAACAGCCCTCAAAGCCAAGTCTTAGATGTGGCACTGCTGTCAAAGAAAACAAAGTTTGGCAAAGAAATTCCAAAGCCACTGTGCTGACTTTAATCTCCCAGCAGATTTCCAAGCCTGATGAACGTGGAGGATCTGGCTTTTCCCACTGTTCTCCAGTGGCCCTGGGAGTTATGGACAGGGAAGGTGGCTTCTTCTGATCACATCTCCTGGAACCCCCAGCCTGACGCATCTACTTACTTCTGTGTCTCTTATGCTACAACACCTTCCAAGAGCAGAACATGTTTCCGTACACATTATGCCCTTGACCAAGGTGAATTCAAGAAGTTTCTTTTACTATTTTTTTCAAAGTAAAGGAAGTAGATACATATAAGTATCATCATGAGGTATTGAAATAAATGGACAATGGCCGGATTATATATATGAAAATAGAATGCTGGGGAATTTCCTGGCAGTCCAGTTAGGACTTGGCACTCTCACTGTTGGGGTCCTGGGTTCAATCTCTCCCTCCCTGGTCAGGCAACTAAAATCCTACAGGCTGCGCAGTACAGTTTAAAAAAAAACAAAAAAAAACCCGACAACCAAAAACAAACAAAATAAAAGAACTCTGACCCACAACATGAAGCAACCAGCCCAGGGAGCCAAACAACCTTTGTAGTGATTGACTCAAAATGGCCAGAATTTGATTAATAACTGATAGCTTCCCTAATTTTTGCCCCCACTTCCAATTTAAGACTAAGCAGAGAAAGCTAAATCTCCACCTATACCAACCACAAGGGATGTCCCCATCTAGTTAGCCTGTTAGCCTACAAATGGGTTTCTTCACAGCAGCAGCTTCCAATCAGATCACAACCCTCCACTATCGAGCTCTTCTACTCCTTTGCCTGCCTTTGAGTCTGCCAAGCACCTATGACGGTAGCTGACGCCCCTGCAAGATCTGGAGAACTTGGAGAAGGAAATGGCAACCCACTCCAGTGTTCTTGCCTGGAGAATCCTAGGGACAGAGGAGCCTAGTGGGCTGCTGTCTATGGGGTCGCACAGAGTCGGACACGACTGAAGTGACTTAGCTGCAGCAGCAGCAGCTACACTTCTACTCTTGTCTTCTAGTGCGATGATCAGTTTTTCCACAACTTAAAAAGACAGCTTTGTACTTTTGTTGCTGATTTCCATACATGTGAAATTACCCACAGACAAAAACACTCTTGAATCTTCAAATTTATTCTCATGATCTCCAAACTTTTAAAATTAAATGGTAACATTCTCTAATAAATCAAGGCCTACTATATACTTGGGGGTGAAATAATCAGTAATGAGAAGAAAAGTAATTTATATTTCAAGTAGTCATTTTGATAAATGCACCTTTGGGAGCCCTCTTTTTTGTGAAATGGATGGTATGGAGATTACTTTATTGGAGATTTGGTTGGCAGAGGGATTTGGGTAAAAACTAAAGTGAATAAAGACTGCCATTTTCTTGCTGTTCACCTTTGCTAAAAAAAAAAAAAAGATCTGGAGAACTTTTGCTTGCTCTCCTTTAGCTAGTCTTCATTTCTGTACTTATTTTTCAAGCAGATTTGGGGCTCTAAGACATAAAGTGATATCCTGTTTTTAGTAATGTTAAGTTATCCCCACTAATTCCAATAATAAAAGGAAAATTTCTTATTAGGCTCCAGGAGTGTTTCATGGAAACTCAGAGTCAAGACAGCATCTGGGTCACATGAAGTTGCTAAAACCAGAGTCTGGAATAGTTACCAGAGCTCTCTCACAATCTTGCCTCTTATCTCAGAGAGTTTTCTCTATCTTACCTTGTTCCCAACAGAAATCTCTAGTTTTCTGGTTCACAGGGCAGAAAATATGACCATGAACAGGGCCTATGTCAAATGATGCTTGTCTAGACAAGGGGTGGTTATTTTCAGAGATAATTCCCATTTCCCCTTCTTTTTTCTTCTCTTGATCTCTGTCTAGTCTCCAGGGGAAGGGACACAAGGTCTATCTTAGCATAATTCACCAACTATTACAATTCTATATTCTAGGATAAAATAATTCAACCTGGAATAGTCTCCAACCTCGAACCCAGTTGGTGATGGCTGTGGGCAGCCTTGGTTATGACCACAGCAAGCAGGAATCCATCCCTGTAACCCTTTGAGGGGGAGGGAGGGCTGGGACAGTTTGCAAAGTAAATGGGCAGAGGCCGACAACCTGGTAGGAGTTCCCTCCATTCTTGATGGCACAGGGAAATGGTGGCTGTGTGGTGCTAGATTTTGTGCCTCCCAGCATCGCTAACCAACATGGTCTAGTTACCGATTTTCCTTAGGAAGACATCCATCTGTCCATCCATCCATTTAACAAACCACAGTTGCACATCCTAGCGTTATCCTAGGCACCAGGTGTACCGTGGTGAAAAAACCCATCATCTCTGCCCTCATGGAGAAGAGGATGCCACCACGAGACTGGAAAATTACAATACCGTGAAAAGGATTATGCTCATTCTATAACCCAAATCTGATCAGGGGTGGGGCTGAGGGGGGAGCTGTTTCAAGAAGTGTGTCCTTAGAGAACAGGTGTCTGAAAGGAAGCTTGAAATTTAGGGAGGCTGGTGGAAATGAAGGACGGAGGAATGCTCCCGGCAGAATCAAATTCACGATCCAGGAGGGACATTTAGGGATACCAAAGGATCGCAAAGCTGACCCGAGAAGTACCAGGGTGAGGGCACTGGGAGGTAGACTAGACAGGGGGCAGAGGTCCGGTCTCTAGGACTTGACAGCCATAAACACATGATGAAGCCTGGGCTCCTTACACAGCAGTGACCTAGATTACTAGATTTACATTCTTGAAAGGTCACCGATGCTAGTAAAGAATTGGGCATGTCTGAAAATCGAGGGAGCCAGTTGGGCAAGTTCGTTTTACTAATCTTGGGGGTCTAAGGTGAACTAAAAAGGCCTGGAGATAGAGAAGAGCAAACCGATTCGAGAGATGTTATCACATGGATCAAAAAAAGGCCATGCCGTGGATGGAATGGTGGGAGGAAGATATAGAGATATAAAGTTATTACTTGAAATAATGGAAGAAAGACTGAAAGAGATTGATTCTATCACCATTTATTGGCGGAATCATGAGCCTTCTTGCAAGCCTCATCTAATGCTTGCTCAGTTCAGAGATTATATCTGAGTAAGGAGGAGCTTATGAGTCAGTCACCTATCAAGGTGATCTTGTGACCTTTCTTGTCTCCAAGAGACAAAGAAGAGGAGAAGAACATTTTAGGATTATCATTATGAAAATTCATTTAAATATACTGAAAAACCAAAGTGGCGGGGTAGGGGGAGAACTGGAAATCTGATTTTGTCTCAACCACCATGTTGAATTGGGACAGAAACAACCAATTAGGCAGAAATCCAACTTGGATTACAAAAAGCTAGTTCATCAGTAAGACCAGTACCGACTGTAAAATCAGATGCAAAGGACAGCCAGTTAAGCACGAAAGTTTCACTGTGATAACATGCAATGAGATCCAAACTGTACTAAGTATTTAAGTTTCCTGCCAAGGAGAAGTATCATCTTCCCTGGTGGCAAAAGTCAGAATTTCATGACATCAGCCAAATAACCACAAAAGAATGTATCTTGTAATACAAAATGCCTCTAAGTCATCATGAGACTATGCTTTCCCCAGCCAACTAACCAACATTCATCATGTACTGAGGGATTTATTTAACAAACACATTCCATTTCATAACCACACACTGAGCTGACAGGTTGGATAGACAGATACCTAAAACACAAGCTATACAACTTATTTTTTCCTTCTATGTTGTGAGATATTAAAAGTTTTGGACATATCACCCTTCCTGTATTAAAAATAACAGATTAGTTACGTGGAAAACTGCCTTTTCTGTTCAAATAAAATTTATAAATTTCAATCTGGTTATGAAAGAAATTTTTGTCTTAAGTTTTTCTTTTTTGTTTACATTCAAAAGTAATTTTAATAAAAATTTCTAAATTGAAATTTTAATCTCAAAAGAAACATATATTCACTATAGGAATTTTCAAAGGAGAAAATTTAAAATCACCCTAATTCCAATACCCAGGAACGATCACGTCTGTAAGTTAAGACACATTGACCTCATGTATTACAGGGGAAAAAAGTAAATCATAAAAAATTTTAAAAATCTTATTCCCCATTATGGTAGATTGTATTATTGTTCAAAATATCAGCTTCCCCACTCTGGGGGAGGGTACCACTTGCCTGCCTCATTGCACCAGCCTTGACTATGTGACCTGAGACACCTCTCCTTGTGGGAAGATGATA
This sequence comes from Moschus berezovskii, assembly GCF_049115385.1. Taxonomy (NCBI): domain Eukaryota; kingdom Metazoa; phylum Chordata; class Mammalia; order Artiodactyla; family Moschidae; genus Moschus; species Moschus berezovskii. Next base: position 86,318,031 of record NC_142468.1, read on the forward strand.
TTTCCCCACCCCGTCGACCTCAAGAGTGGCCGTAGGATGTGCTTTGATCAATGCACTGATAACAGATGTGATGTATACCACCTCGAGGGAGAAGCTTTGGGAGTTACTTTGTGATTCTGCCGGTGTTCTTTCTTGAGCCCAATGTATATGAGAAAAAAAAATTCTCCCTCCATTCTTCTAAGCTGAGACCTCTGTAATATAACACATTAACAAAAGAAAAACAGACACATTTATTAACATGCATACCTCACATATCCATGAAAGATACTCAAGGGAAAACTGGCTCCCCAAAGTGGCTTACAATTCACGTACATACCATCTTAATAGGGAAAGGAGAAAGGGGATACAGGCATCTTGCTGCTGCTGCTGCTAAGTCGCTTCAGTCGTGTCCAACTCTGTGCGACCCCATAGACGGCAGCCCACCAGGCTCCCCTGTCCCTGGGATTTTCCAGGCAAGAACACTGGAGTGGATTGCCATTTCCTTCTCCAATAGGCATCTTGCTGCTGCTGCTGCAGCTAAGTCACTTCAGTCGTGTCCGACTCTGTGTGACCCCATAGACAGAAGCCCACTGGGCTCCCCTGTCCCTGGGATTCTCCAGGCAAGAACACTGGAGTGGGTTGCCATTTCCTTCTCCAATGTGTGAAAGTGGAAAGTGAAAAGTGAAAGTGAAGTCGCTCAGTCGTGTCCGACCCTTAGCGACCCCATGGACTGCAGCCTACCAGGCTCCTCCATCCATGGGATTTTCTAGGCAAGAGTACTGGAGTGGCTTGCCATTGCCTTCTCCGAATAGGCATCTTAAGGAAGAGTAAATGATTTTTAAGAAAGATAAATAAATGGACCCTTAGAAGAACAGATGAGGGTTTATGCTGAAATCTGGGTGTGGGGGCAACTTCTAGTCTCCTTTGGTTGATGACATTCCCCAGGGAAGGGATTGTCAACTACAAACGGGCACTTGCCAAGGGCATTTGCTATCTGCCTCTTTGGAGATTGAACCCTGTGCTGCTCCAGCTGCTGACCTTCAACACTCCCCGAGGGAGTTCAGGGTGAAGAGTGAGGCATTTTGTGCTCCAGGAAAACTGGTGGAAGAGGACTTTAGATATTTTCAGGAACTGATTTCAAGATCCCAAACCTCAAATCTAGAAAAGCACTAAGTCCCTTCATAGTGAAATCAGCTCCTTGTGACTAGCAGAAAATCTGTAAAATAAGTTCATGATTGTGTGAATTCTCTGTTCACCAAAAGCACATATATTGACCTTGAAAGTTTTTCACAGAGATGCTTCTTAACTCTATAGGGGCTGGGCTTCCCTTGTGGCTCAGCTGGTAATGCGGGAGACTTGAGTTCAGTCCCTAAACTGGAAAGATCCCCTGGAGAAGGGAAAGGATACCCACTCCAGTATTCTGGCCTGGAGAATTCCATGGACTGTGGGGTCACAAAGTTGGACACGATTGAGCAACTTTGACTTCACTTCACTTGCCCCACTACTTCTCTGGAGCAATTTCTCAGAGCTATCTGAGGTATTGTTTCCTGGGCGGAAATCCTCATTTTGCCCCAGATAACACTTAACTCAAAATTCTCACATTGTGCATCTTTTTAGTCAACAGAGTATGACTATTGAGTCCCTTTTGGAGGATCTGTCTATAAGCAGGCAAGGGGCATTCAGAGAAAGCCTCTCCCTGCATTGCTCCTTACTTGCTATAGCTCAAAATAATAGATACATCCAAGTGGCATATTTTGGGGTGGGATGTTTTGCTACCCTTTATTTTATACATCATGTATACATGGGAAATATACAGGAAAAATTAGTAACTCTAAAAAGTATCTTAGAACCCAGATTTAAATACCATCTTTAGCTAAAGGCAAAGAAAAGGATGAAGGGGCAAGCCAAGGATGAAGAGGTGACCAGGAAAAGCATGGCAAATCAGAGGAAAGTTTATTATGCAGGTTTAAGTCAATGTCTTCTCCATGGATAAGGGTCTGAAGTCATCTCCAGGGATTAATGCTTGTCCTTCCTGGTAGGGGGGGAGGAGGGATGCTTTTCTAAATTTATGTTCCGCTTTCAGACAAATAGGGGAGGGCAAAGAATTGTTTTATATATTCTCAATTGCCTTTTTCCAAAGTAGTATATTTTGGAGTGGCGAATCCAGCCACTTTCATCAGCAGTGTCCCAAATAGGGGCTGCTGTATCAGTCTGGCTCTCAGAATGAAGAGAACTTGGAGCAGAGCTGCAGACAGCCGATAATTGAACTGCATTGTGAGTGAGAACTGAACTTTAGTCATTGCACCCACTGAGATTTTTAGACTTCCTTGTTACCACAGCGTATGAGTCTATACTGACTGACACACCCAAAGAATCTAAATTTTTCTTATGTTTGAAGACAGCTTTTATGTATCGAAATGTTTCAACTTCCATTTCATGTATTAAATTATATATATATATTTTTAAATAACTTAAAACCTTTTAAACTCATGTCATTTTATTTGCAAATTGATTAATTTTATGTTTGTTTTTGATTAACATCTCTTTGGCCTATCAATGTGATAAATACATTTGGTTTTGTTAGGTAGATAGAATAGGGAAAAGGAGTCTAAAATGGCAGTGGCTAAAAGACGAGGAAGAGAAAAGCCCGCGAAAATAGAACAGAGGAAGGTCAAAGGAAGGTCCGAGGACCGGAGTGAGGACTGCAGGTAGAACAGCATGCCTGACTAAGCCCAATTTGCATAGAGCAGGCCCGGGGGAAGAAAACATATAAAAGGAGGAGCCAAGCGCTCGCCCCCCGCCTCCCCCCCCAATGCACTCTGGCATGCTCCTCTACTCTCCTCTCTTCTTCAAGGATGGATTCTCCTGCTATCTTCTAAATAAAATAGAGCTGTAACACTGATTTGTCTAAGAGCTATGCCACGGTTTGTTCAAGACCCAAGACCTGTGATGTGCCGAGTGCCAAGGGCTTTAATGTCCATTGCCCCAAATCACTGTTGTGATGAAACAAAGAACCGAGGAATGTGAATGTGAAAATGTGAATTATAAATGTGAAAAATACTTTGGCTTAATAATGTGATAAATGTGATAAAACGTTTATCGTATTTAAAAAGTCTTATAAATTTCAAACTACAATTTAAATACATTTGATTCTCTCAAACCTTTCAAAAACCCAAGGAAGATGACTCACATTAGCATAGACAAAACTTTCTAAACATTTAAAACACATGAAACCTAAAAAGTTTAACCTTATAAACTTAGTAATTTAAGCATTTAAACATTGATTTTAAGCTTAATTACCTGTATCTTTTGGATTTTTATTAATATTGTAATTCTAACTCAAGAGTCTTTTCACTCACTTTCTCCCCTTAAAAGGCAGAAAAATACACATAAACCTACAATAATGATTACAAGACTTACTTCTAGGTAATAGTTATTACTGGACATAATAACTATAGCTTGTCATCAGAGGGTCTTTAAAATTCTTCCTGTTTTCTGGCAATAACAAAATATTTCAGAACTTTATGCTTCCTGTGCTGAAATATGCAATGTGCTTTTCTCTTCAGGGGGCCCTGAGCTCTTCCTTGGTCTTCTTCTTGAAGTGTAAATAAGATAAATCTGCAAAGTAACCCCTGGAGTTCACAAAAGAGCCAGAAATTCACAGTAACCTTTGGCCTGACATCCTTGGGATGCTGAACCAAAATCCCATGTGTTTAAGACACTGAGGTTCACTCTGTTATAACTCAGAGGCAGTTCCTTACTGATATAATACCTATGCCAACACAGAAACCAAGAGGAAGTTCTGTGTATTAAAAGCAAAAACTGACCTAAAAGGGAAAACCTTGAGGGATGGAAAATGGTAAAGAAAAGGAGATGGGAAAGATGGGTGGGACGGGGTAAGATTTGGCCACCTCTGAAAAAAAAAAAAAAAACTGCAGGACGGATTTTAAGAAAAGTTATTTCCACAGGGTCATTATGAGAATTTTACAAGGCATACATCAAGTGCTCAATGAACAATTGCTATCGTTGCTATTTCAAACAGAGGCTCCAGAATGGGATTCGAGTGGGGAACATTAAGAACACCCTGAAAACCCAGAAGCCCATTCTCTCTGCCCCACCCCTTCCCTCTTTCATACCTGCCCCTCTGCACATCCATTTTAATCCCAGATCTTCAGATCTGGCTTTCTCCCTGTGTCCATAATACCTAAACCAGACACTAACAACAGCGTTTAAGCTTCCCGACTCCTCACTTCAAGTCCAAACTTCCAGAGAGACTGATCACCCAACTTAAATGAAAAGTCCAATCCTGAATCAACTAACTATGACAATTATATGGAAAGAAAATAGTTGCTCCTACTACAACCATGCGAACAGTTCCCAAAATATGAAGGAAATGAAGGGTGGGGGCAAAACAATAGGTGTACACTTTGGGTACATTTTCTCTGAGCATGCGAGCACAGCATGTGTGTTGTGACCAAGTCCGTCTCCTTGACCAAACCAGGCTCCTCTGAGCTCTCTTCTTGACCAGACCTCAACCTTAGCCTTCCACATCCATTCTGTCCTTGCCAGGGCAGCACAACCTTGGCTTAGCAAGACTCCCCACCCTTGATATCTGAAGTTCTTCATTCCCCCCATCTTTGATGTAAAGTCCTTTTGTTACCCAGGAACTGGGTTTGCCTCCTGGTGGGTTTCGCAGCCAAAAGATACAAACACGCCAAAGACTGAGAGAAGGAAGGCTTTATTATCATTTGCAGCAAGTAAGGAGAACACTGGGGATCTTTCCCAAAGCAGCGTCTCCCTGAACAAAAACACTTTGTAAGCTTTAAGCTAAGGAGACATGTGTATTCACGAAGGGGTGTGAGCAGAGAATACGGCATAGAATTGGGGCAACAATTGACAGAGTCCAGGCTGTAGTTGATAGGAGTCATGAGGATCAGAAAAAATCATCATCATCCCTTGTGTGTATCCTGTTTTCAGTCGTGTCCAACTCTAAGACCCCATTGACTGCAGCCCACCAGGCTCCTCTCTCCACAGACTTTTCCAGGCAAAGAATATTGGAGGCCATTGCCTACTCCAGGGGATCGTCTCATCCCAGGGAGCAAATGTGTTTCTTCTGCGTCTCCTGCATGGCAGGCAGATTCTCTACCACTGTGCCACCTGGGAAGCCCATCATTTCTTAGGTTCCATTTAATCTGATGGTTGAGGACTCCTGTGGAGTTGACGTGCTTTGGATTAACCTTGACTTTTGAAACAGAACTGAGAGTCTTTACAACTGACATGTTGTCTCTGATGAAGTTAGGTTATCTCCTTGTCCTGGCAGTTACTAGCTCTTACCTTCTTTTGTTCCTTTAATATCATTAACTACTGAGACCTATCCCTCTGCAAGGGCAGGCACTGTGGCCAGGCTTAGATCACAAAATAGCTCAGGCCTAAAATGGCTTCTGTTACTAAAGTTATGCCTGGTTCTTTCTCTGGGGGCCCCCTACCCTATCTGCTTACACTTGGCCTGTCTATCTTGAGAAAGAATCTCTCTACCTGAGGTCTCCTCTTGTAATTTTCCATCTACTGGATCCCCTCCCTCTGCTTTTCTTGTTGTTCAGTCATGTCCACCTCTTTGAAACCCCATGGACTGCAGCACGCCAGGCTTCCCTGTCCTTCACTGTCTCCCGGAGCTTGCTCAAACTCATGTCTAATGAGTTGGTGATGCCATCCAACCACGTCATTCCTCTGCTTGTTGACTGTCAATCCCCACTTATCCTTGTATTGAGTTGATTTCTCCACCCTCACTGCCCAAGTCCCCCCACCTTCCCACCCACTCCCGCACAAAGTGAACATGCTGAGTCCTAACCACTAGACCACCAGGAAATTTCTGTCTTACTGTTTTAACAAGTGCCAGAATTTTTTTTTTTTAAGAGTTCATACATGCAGCATTTGGATCACACTGAACAATTTTTTTCATTTAACAACACACTGAAACACACTCAATGAAATATCTTTCCAACCACACTGTTTTATTAACTACTTATCATTTCTAAGATGCCACAAGTAAAAATGTATCCTCAAGGTCAAGATAAAGCCTCTTATTAAGATCTCAAAGATTTAAGGAAGTGCCAAATCCTCTGGCTAAACAGAAGATTTCTGACTCTTAAGTGTCTCCTAATCTCAGTCAGTTAGATAAGAGGACTTCTGCCAAAATATGAGCATTGTCATACAGCATGCTCCAATGCAGGAGGCCCAGCTTTGATCCTTGGTCCAGCAACTAAGAGTTGCATGCCATGACTAAAGATTCTGAGCACTGCAGCGAAAACCCTTCACAGAAAAGTAAATTAAAAAAATAATAATAAGAAGAAAGCAGGCTGCAGAGGCTTTCAGCAAGGAAGAAGACAAAAAACTTGGGTTTTCCTGTTTGTATCTTCTAGAAGCAGAACAGACTGTATGAAACTTGAGAGAGATTGAATTAACATTTGAAGACATCTTTGGAAAATGGTACCTGGCAGACTTTATTTATAAATATATTCAACAGAAAGAAGAAGGAAAAAAAACACATAGTTTTCAATTTTTAATTTTATTAAAGTACAGAGTTAACAAGTTTTGAGTTTTCTACCCAGGAAAAGACTGGTCAACTTCAGCTGCTTCATAGAAAAATTAGCACTCAAAAAAAAAATCCCAATTATAAATCCATAGGTGCCTTTGTGACTTAAAACAAAATAACTAGTTTTAAAAGTTACCAAAACTCAAACATATCTGAGACCATTATAAATTTCAAACAGTAGATTACCACACATACTACATTTTCAAATTCTAATAGCAAAACATAACCACATAATTTGACTACATCTAATTATTTCAGACAAGTTTTTTAAAGTAACAAAGTTATGACTATAAAACTTCTGTATTTTTTTAAAGTAAAATAACCTTAAATCTTTAATAAAGGAAAACAAAACAACCCTTAAATTTCTTATAAATAGCTCTCAAGACATATATTACCCATCTGCTGCAAGCTTTCTTTACCTGAGAGAATTTCCCAGGATCCTTCACCACAAAGGATTACCTTACAGAGGTCTTTCCTGCATTTTACTCACATAAACATGATTAACACCTATGGAAGTGGATGTGGACAAATGCATTCTTAATCCACCATTCCCCAAGTTTTTGCTGAAAGGATTTTGCTTTTAAAAAAAGAATACCTCTTTGGTAAAAGCCAAATACTTCATCCTCTCAAAATGAACACTTCTGTAAATGATTTACTGAGGAAGGGAAAAAAGAGAGAGAAATCTTTAGAATGGTTAGCATTAATTCAAAAGATCTGTATCCTGCTAAGCGAGTATATTAGAGAGCACATCTCTGCCTAAAATACAAAACTGGATTAAAATGTCTGAGGCTTTACAAATATATTAAGGATGGCAGGAAACACAATTAAGAACGAAGCCAGAGGGATTTAGTAAATCAAGAATACCCTACAGAGAATGTCATGAACCCAGGGGTATTGGCGCCATCCTCAATGAAGAGCCCAGGGTGCTCTCTGGACATGTGGGATCTTGTCCCAAGATCACATCCTTCTTAGTTATATCTAAAACCCCCTTTCATTTTCAAGAGGGGTAGGACATGAATGTACACCGAAATGAGATGTTCTTTAGAAAGGCAATCAGAGGAGAAAAAGACCTAGGCAGCTTAAATGCATACAGGCTCTGGAATTCCCTTTGCAGGGTAACAGGAAGCACCAATGGTAGTTAACTTCTGGCCAAAATTATTATAAATAAGCAAATAATCTTAAAAAGGCAGAAGGAGACAATGTGGGGGGACTTAGCACTGCACAGAGGTCAACCATAGTGAAGGCATCTCTCAGCAACTGGAAATAAACGGCTGTGGGAGCACCCTCGCTGGCCACCAGGATCCCACAACCCCAGTAACCCCAGCCTCCATGAGCCCGCATACACACGGCCCATCGACGCTCCAAAGGCGCTCCAAAGACTTCTGGCAAACAATTCTTTCAAGCCAATTCCCAAGAAACTGTGAGGACAAAAACAAAACCAACTAACCAGTATTTAAAAAAAAAAAAAAAAAATCAACCCAGTAAGGACCAAGTAGGGTTTCCGAAAGCCTTTGGTGAGAAAGTCTCTGGTCTTCAGTCAGGTGACACATCTAGACATAAACAGCAACACTCCCAGAAGAATATCTTCCTCTCTTTATGTGTATTTACTCATGAAAGTGAGAAGTGAAAAAATTTCCACATCGCATGAACAGCACCGAGGAAGCTTACACACAGTTTTAAAAAATCTTCAGCTCTCATCGCTAAAGGAATCTGACCAGCAGCTTCTGAGAATGCACTTTTTAAATCACGTATAAAAAGTTGTAGGAAGCAAAGTCTATTATTTTGAAAAGATTATCAGTGAATTTATCAAATGAACATCATCCTTAACAGAAACTCAAAGCAATTGGCACTATGTTTCCAGTTTCTTAAAACATAATAGCACAAAAACGTAGACTCTTTAAACCCATGAATGTTGACTTATCACCTGAGTATTGTTTACTACAATTAATAATCATTAAAGTCAACATCTTATTTATACATCCTTAGTCCTCAGAGAACGTCCACATCTCTCTTGATCATTCGGATAAAACTGCTTAAATGTTCAGTTGAGAATAAAAATCAGAGTGACTGTAACTATTCTTGTGTCAGACCGACCTTCAGAAAGGAACATTATCAGGCACCAACAAAGTCTTAAGCAGCTGGAAAATGTGGGAGGACCAGCTCGAAAGTCACAGGGTTGGATGCTAGACCCTAGCAGGAAGAAAACACAACAAAACCAGCCACTGACGCACCCCAGCTCTTGACCTGCCTGTCCTCGTGATCTTTGTAAAGCCAGCCTCGCTTACTCAGAGCCTGTCACTGCACCAGCCACTGCAGTGGCCCCTGCTAGGGTGCTGTGACACACACAACCCACTGCCGCCACCTGTCTGACCACAGAGCTCCCACCCCCACAGGCTTCACTGTGGGGCCACACATGGCAACCACTCATTTTGTGCCTACAGAAGATCTCGGGACCAAGCTTGAAGAGCTCCTGATCTGGGAGGGGAGGGGGGAGAACCTGATCGAGTGTACAAAACAAGGCGCTCTCACACACACACAATGAGTGCCTTTAAAAAGCGAATCTCCAGCACTGTAACTAAGGCAAGTTTCTGGAGGAATTCATCCACTGGATGCCCCTTGCCTCCACCCAACTCCCCCATTTACTTGAGAGGAGGGCAAAGGGGTGAGTGGAAATGGAGAGTGGGACTAATTTCCCAGGTCAGCATTTGGCACCCTGTAGCCCAGCTTATGGGGGACCCAACGCACACAGCAGGGCACAGAAAGTAAAGGCCGAATCTTTTCATTGTCGGACTCTCTCTGCCCAGGTGCCGAGAGGATTCTTTCCATCCTGCATGAAATACTAAGAGGTGGGTTCCCACTGTGTCTCCGGCGGACTTTCCACTGCGTAAACTCCTCCCTGGCCGAGAGCATCAACACTGAAAATGGAGATCTTCTTACACAGCTGCCTAGAGTCAAATCTCTCTTAAGTGTCACCTTAGGAAATTTCTGTGGCTTTTGCTCATGGCTTAATGAAATAACTCCCCACCCACCTTTCCTTCTAAGTGTATCTGGTCACTTCTACAATTTGTATAATTGGAGGCCTTACCTGGTCAGCCCTGTTTGAGGTGCTGCCTATGATTCTCACCTCAGGAAATCTACCCCCAAAATCATAAGGGACCTTAATGGTGTGGTCACATTACAGATCTGGAAAACAAAAGCCCTTTTGCTTTTACAATTTCAAAGGCCTCGAGTGGAAGAGAAACTGGTTGACTTCAGTAATGGAAAGAGGGCTTCAGTCAAGAAGCAACTTTCCAGGTAAGGTCCTAAAGCATCATGACTATCAATCCACAAACAAGAACTATAGCAAAGAAAACAACACAAACATTGTTCTATCATCACGTCAACAACACCATGAGTAAGGGTCAAAGTACTCCATCACCGCCTGATCTGAGTTACAAAGCAAGTTACTAAGGCAGTAACTCGAATTAGGCAGTGACAATCTGGTGGGGGGAATCACATGGGTGGTGATGGCAAATTGTGCTTTTTCACATTATAAGAAAGATGCTGAGCCCGAAGGGATGAGGGCACCTCTGGGAAGGGAAAGGGCAGGGTGAAGCCTGTGATTCCCAGCATCACAACTTAAAAGGGAAATGTGTAGGGGCTGGGAGGAGACAGCACAGGGGTGGAGTGAAAAGCAGATGCTTCCTCTTGGAGCCAATAAATACCAGGGGACCGTGAGCAGGAGTTCTGCAGGCTGAGGTGTGGAGCCTTCTGAGCAGTCTGCCTTCTATTGGAGGCAAAGGGCTCCAGATTTTGTCATGTCTATTTCAGGGATAGGTAATAGGCCACACAAAGTAAGCTTTTATCCTTGTGATAAGATGTCATTCCCCAAACTCTGTTTTGGTAAAAAACATGCAGAAGGAAAATACTCGTCTGACCACTATCCCAATATTTAAGGGTAAAACATATAGAAAATCTATAAATACTCATCAATTTAGGTGAAATTTTCAATTCTCTGGGGGAGAAACTGGTAGCTTCTTTTTGAATTTCAGAATTTAAAAAAGCTAATCAAATGATTTTTTTTTTCCCCTGAAGGTTTTTCAGACCCACTGAAGCCAGCCAGGGGAATGCCAGCTTGTCACAAAGTACCAGTCATTGCTTGACTCCTGGGATATTTGTTCAAGGGCATCACTTCCGGCGGCAGAACCAAGGAGATTACTCAGATCCTCACACGGAATACTGTGGAGAGGGTCGACAGAGGGGGGCAATCAGCGTGCCCAGGTACAGGAGAACACAGATCCAGCAGGAAGCCATCTTGACCCAAAAGATGGACCAGCTCCCACTGAAGAAGGTCTCGATGTTGGCACTTTCATAGCTGCAGAAACAAGAGACCCAGCTGTGGTCAGAGCAGGAAGAGAACAGGTCGGTGAAAAGGTCTCTTCCCACCAAGTGTGTCTCTCCCTGCTTCCACTCCCCACCCCCAGCCTTTCTTTTTTCCCTAGCAACTCAATTCAGATATTAATATAATTCACACCCACTTAAAGTACATGATTTTTATCATATTCATAGACTTGTGTAACCACCACCACAGTCAATTCTAGAACATTCTCATCACCTTAGAAAGAAACCCTGCACCCTTTAGCTGCCCTCCCATTTCCTCCTCCACTTGGCCCCGGGCATGACTTAACCACTTTCTGTCTGTATGGCTTTGCCAGTTCTGGACATGTCACCGAGCATGGAATCAAGTGGCCTCTTGTGACTGGCTTTTCTCAGCATATCTCTTTTGGGGTATCTCCATGCTGTAATATGTAACAGTATTTTATTCCTTTCTGTCATGGAGGAATATGCCATTGTGTGGATATAGCACCTTTTGTTTATCCATTTGTCAGCTGATGGGCATTTGGTTGCTTCCACTTAGCTATTATGAATGATGCTGCCATGAACATTTGTGTATAAGCTTTTGCATGGACGTGTTTTTTTCTCCTGAGTATAATTAGGAGTACAATTGCAGGATCATATAACAACTCTGTGTTCAACATTTTGAGAACTATTTTCCAAAGTGCCTGTACCATTTTTACCTACTAGGAGTGGAGAAGGCTCCAGTTTTAACACATCCTTGATATCAGTTATTTTCTGCCTCCAACCTTTCTCAAGCTTCCCAAGCCGAAATGTTCCAGGAATTCCCAAGTATCACTGGGAAGCACTAGAGGCTGTAATGCCGTCTTCTCCCTCAGGGAAGCCTTCCCCATCAGTCTGTTCCCCTCTCTGCCCCACCATCCCCTGCCCCACTCCTTGTTCTTCTTCCTCATTCATCTCTCCAGTAGTCATCAATGTCTGACACACCGTATTTGACGTGGACCACTGTCCACCTCCTGCGTTAGAATATAGGCCTGCCACCCACAGCAGTGTGGCCCAGAGGAGCCACTCATATGTTTGTTGCACAATGAGTCTAAATAAACACTCCAGACCAGAATACTGGAGTGGGTAGCCTTTCCCTTCTCCAGGGGATCTTCCCAACCCAGGAATTGAACCGGGGTCTCCTGCATTGCAAGCAGATTCTTTACGAACTGAGCTATCAGGGAAGCCCAGATATCTATCCTAAGTTATTCTAATGTCTCCCTTAGGTATATCATAACATACACCAAATTTTGATCCAACAGAAACTCTGGATCAAAGAAAGATACAAAAAGAATCTTCATGTAGTAACAGGGAAAGTCAGACTCATCATGTAAGTGAAAAAAAAAAAACAACCCAACCCTCAAGGGAGAAAATATGTGTAATCACATTTATGTTTTAAAAAATTATAAGCTTGTAAATGCATAAAAAAGAAATGAAAGGAAATGCATCATATGATTAGCAGTGGTTATGGAGTTGGGGTGGAGGGCCCATGCTACTTTTCATACTTACACATTAGTTTTTTTTTTTTTTGAGATGTTTCAAACTTGTAATGAAAGTGTTAAAAAAAAAAAAGACAAAGTAGAAAAAAGAGTATCATCTCTTTTCTAACAGCCAGATGATTGCTTAAGAATTCTAAGTTCTTCCTCCATTACTGTTACTATGGACATAGACTGTCCATATGCTATTAACCTATTTTCTTAAGGCTGCAGTAAGCATCACCAATTTCCAGGGTTAAAAGTATGCCAAAAGACTGCCAGGAACTTAGACTGTTTCTGGGAAGACGAGTGCAGCAGGTCTTGGAGAAGAGGTTAATTGACTTCAAGAGGTCTGATTTTCAGGCTGTCAAGAATAGGATGTTTTAAAAAATCAACTTCTAAAACATCTAAGATGAGGGGCCACTCACTTGAACCAGTTGGTGACTGTCATCATCACATAGAGGGAAGCCAAGAAGAACATGAAGTGGAAATAGGCGTAGCTGTAGACGGTGCCTTTCTTCTCATCATAAATGACCCGTGGGCCCTCCTTCATATTCCGCTTCTCTTCCGCGTCTGTGAACCACAAAGTGAGCACAAGCCCCGTGAGTGAACACAACGATGCTTACCACTTTCGCAAAGACAAATTTGCTAATTTCCAACCCAGGGGCTGTTGAGTTGGAAAGCGGTCAAGCACCGTTTGTACCCACAGGCTATCTCATCTATGTCATAAGCCCCAAGCTCCCACCTCACCCTAGAGCCTTCTGTAATAGGATGAGTTACCTACTGGCACATCTATTTTAATAGAAGAGAGCTTTTAAACACAATCTTATAAACTCAGAAGAAAGTGACAGCAGAGCAAGAGTTTTCAAGCCCCTGGAATGTTCCAAGAAGAGGAAGCTGAATGAAAGAAATTTTCCAAATTTGTATTCCTTTAAAAAAATGTAACTTCTTGTTCCTCAAAAATGTACTGTGTAATTTAACTTATAAATATGAGCCAAAAATATCAACTTTTCCTCATCTGCCAGAATACCAACACAAATCTCAAAGACCCTTTGGGAAAAACATGTAAAGTATATAAACAACAAACCAGCTCTGGAATAAAGGAATTCCTCTTACCACTCAAGTTATTTGTGCCTAAATCCCAAACGCCTACAGACGAGTGGTACAGGTCTGCAGGGCATCACGGAGGCCCAGGCGGAGTGTTGTCCACTTACCCTCTCCCTCAGAGCCGAAGCAAAAGCAACACCGGGCTACCTGTGAGGGCAAAACCAGCCAAGTCAGGAGGCTTGCTGTCTGCTTCCATCTCCACATCGGTTAAGGCCACCTATGTGCCAAATTTCCCCCATCTGAACTACATCCCAAATCCAGAACTGCACACTTCATCCCTTCGAAAGGTTCTACTAAGTGTCTGTCCTTCCCTGACGGTCTGGGGGCTGGTGAGATGGGAAACGCAAGGACATGGAAGTGAGCCACCCAGAGCCTCTTCCAGTGTGTCCCCTTAGTGCCTGCTCAACCCCTGAGAGCCTCTGGCCGGCTGCTCCAGGTTCTGCCCTAGCTGGGAGCCGCCCCACCCTCAAGCAAGCCCTTCCTGGGCAACCCACGCAGGATAAGAGCTCCTAGCAGGGGTGTAAGGGTGCAGCCACAACCCCTGGGGGACAGCTCTGATGGGTCATATCTGCTCTGAGCACCCGTGAGTTGAGCAGTGGCTCTGTCCAGCCTGCAGTGCCCTTCAACTCCCCTTCCCTCCGCCACATGTGTTGAAAAGTCAAAGTGTTAGTTGCTCAGTCATGTCTGATACCCATGGACTGTACCCGCCAGGCTCCTCTGTCCAGGGGATTCTCCAGGCAAGAATACTAGAGTGGGTTGCCATTCCCTTCTCCAGAGGATCTTCCTGACCCTTGGATTGAACCCAGGTCTCCTGCATTGTAGGCAGATTCTTTACAGTCTTCTGAGCCAGCCGGGGAAGACTCCCTAATAAATATCCTGCACGTCAGGCTCTGCCCTGGTGGCTACTTCTGGAAAACTCAGCCTGGAACATGAAGTGAATGAGATAAGGTCCCCTCCCTCCTGGAGCTCTGCTCTTCTTGCTGCTCTACTTGATCCTCTTTGGCGCCAGGGGCTGAGATCATTATCCTGCATTTAGGTGAGGGAAACTGGGGTCAGCCAGGTTGAAGACCTGGCCTTAAGTCACGAAACAAGCTTAGTGACAGAGGTGGGACAGGAACTTGGGCAGGTGGGAACTTCCAGGTCTGTGCTTCACAAGGGGCAACAGGCAGCATGTGGTATCTCGATGGTAAAGACAGACTCAGAAACGGGAAAGCTAAGGGATCTGGAGCCAGGAGGCCCATCCTCATTGCTGCTAGAATCAGGCTCTGAACTGGCTGCCTAGGGGGAGCAGGGGTACCAGGGACGGCAATGCATGGGGTGGCTCCTTCCAAACGTCGTACCATGCTTCTGACCTACTCAAAACAACAAACTTAATTTTTTAAAATTGCGTTTACAAAAAAATTACTACATTGATTCCAGAAAGACTCTGGTAAACAGAATAAGAAACACAACACATAGCAGGACAGTCGAGAAGGTGTGGGGTCCTCAACGCCTCTTGGCTGGTAATAGTTTTATGATAAAGAACAGAGAGCTTGGGGCAAGCCTTTGTCCCATTTATACCCCTCAAAGCCAAGCCCTTTTTCCTTCCTGTGTCAAGGAAACTTGTCACAGAGGGACTGGTCTTGACAGAATCTTGGATCAAGGGATACTGTCTAAGATTCATTAATTCATTCAGTGGGCCCAAGACATGTTCTGCTGGGGCCCCAATTCTTTTGAAGCTGAAGTTACCACAAGCAATGACTGACTCTCTCTTTCAAAGGTCTATCCTGTGAAACATGATGCAAGGAGTTGGCGAACCAACTTCCATCCTGTGGGCGCTCTGGTTCAGAGGGAAACACTGGGGCTCTTTCCTCGGAATGAGAAGAAAAACATTCTCTTAAATCTAATGCGGAGACTTGCTGTTCTTTGCACTTTAACTCTGTACACAATAGGGATATTGAAGTCAGAGCGGTCCAGCCTCAGCAGGGGGTCACCCAGTCAGTGGAGAGCATGACCGCCTGCCTTCTAGAGCCATTCTCTTCTGAAGAATAGGCAGCAACCCATTCAGACTCAGTACAGTTTGCTCCTTCTTCAAGTGACAGAAAGCTCGTGAATGCTGCTGGCAGACTGACAACCCCTAACGGTCCTCTCTGTCCAGGTCAGGTAGAGGGAGGCTTATCCCCAGAGCAAAGCGCCCTATCTGGACAGACCCCAGGGCTCTTGCTCCACACAAGGAAAGGCAGCTGGAGGTTGGACGCCAGGCAGGGTCAGCAGCAGAGCTGGCAGAAGGCAGCCAGATCTTGGGCAACGGTGGTTGGGAGAACAGCACCAACTCGAGCCAGACTACATGGTTTACATGCTGGCGAATCCCAAGTTTAAAGGACTTCACTTTTCTGTTTGTCCCCCACCCTGCTGGAAAACGGAGATAAAAGCCTCCGTGGGTTTCTTTGAAGATGAAATCACAGATGCAGTGCTTAGAACACAGCAAGGCCTAAGCCGTCTCTGGAAACGCCTCTTCTTTCCATTCTTGGAGTCAGGGCGGAGTCTCTTTCTGGCTGCTTCCATCTGATTAGACCTTTTGTGACCTCAGTGGATGTTCCACCAAGGGCCTCAGAAAAGGACTTTTGCATCAGAAAGAAAAAGATATTCTGCTGACTAACAGACCTCTGTTCACTGTTTGTTATTCTTTACCCCATGAAATGCCCACATGCTGGAGGTGCTGCAGGGAATAAGCTCACATACAAACAGTGCCCAGCAGCGCGTACAGACAGGGTGTCCCTCCCCTTCCCTTTCCAGCAGCCGCCATCTGACCTCAGTCGTGCCACGGATGGAGAACACAGACAGGTACACACTAGGGGAAGGGACCAGAAGTTAAAACAACCCACATACATTCTGTTACGACAGAGGAAAAAAGCAGAGAGCAGACTGACAAGCTACCCAGGCCTCTGGTGGGAGCGGGGTGGCCGGATGCCACACCAGAGGCTGAATTTGTTGGAGAAAAATCAACAACTTTTATTTTAATCCTTTAGTACACTGAGGACATTTCTTTTTCCGTGCAGGAATCGTGTTCCTTCCTGAGTAAAAAAATGGGACCATGGGATGCAGACCACTAAAGATGCAAGTAAACACATAAGAAGTCCTCCTGGAAAATGGGTCTTCCGAGATAAAACAGGGCCAAGAAAAGGAAATGAACTTACTTCCAGCTCGGGAGCTGTGTACCGGCCCTGCAGAGCATCGGAACTTGATCTTGTCGTCGATGTCAAACTAAGACAAACAGAAAGGTCATTTGAGTATATTCATATGTCACATAACACATGGAAGGAGGGCAGAGCTGCCTGGCCAGGACTCCAAGGAGGCTCGCTCTAACTGATAGCCCTGCTTAAATAAAAGTTGTCTATTTTAATATCCCACTTTATTCCAAAACTGGCTGACCAACTCAACAGCCTATGTCTTCTTCCATGGATTGCATTAGACCATTTTATGCAAACAGAAGCTTAAAAAAAAAAAAAAGTTGTCTTTTGATCCTGTTATTCTGGTTTTCACTTTGGTTTTTTGCTTCTCCTCCTTCAAATGCCAACATACTTTTCAGATTTCACTTTTATCTTTCCCCTCCTTTTGACTAGTCTCACTTAGAAGAGATTAAAAGCAATGAAAGAAGCCAGAAATGGTGATAAAACTCAAGGGCATGAAAAGCAAAGGTTGTCACAATTTTCTGTGATAATCATCCTTGGACAGACAAGTTTTTCTATTTAGAAATTCAGTATAGAGGAGCTATCAATGTCATTTAAAAAAATTCTTCCTGCCACTTTCCTCCTGCCTAGAGAAGTAAAATGTTGTAAAATCTGGCTTAAAGAGGTACAAAACGGTATTTACTTTTTCCTGGGGTGGGGAATCATTTTAAGCACATTTCTATGTGTAAATATACAGTGAACATGAATAATCAATGCAGATTTATTTAGCAAATGTTTACTGAAGGTGTGCCCTGTGTCCAGCCCTGTTCTAAGCACTGGGAACTCAGTGAGACATACAACAATCCCGTTCCTCCTGCCACTCCAGGGATAGGGGAGAGGGTGGCACAGTGGGAGCTGTTAGTGGAGAGGCAGGAATTCCAGACTCATTTCAACCAAATAAACCAAAAAGGGAACACTGTCATTTCGACTCATTCTCATCCTCTTTCCCAAGGAGAGAAGAGATCAATGAGATGCAAATAAACAATAAAAAGCTTCCCTCATAAAAAGGTCCTCTGGGATCCAAGATCATTGTTTCTCTTGTCCACTCAAGTCCAACAGCGTCACTTTCAGTTCTGCTTTGAACAGATGGATGTTAACGGAGGCCCACTCCACCACCACTTCCTGGCTTGAGCCTGGTCTGAGGAGTGACAGAAACAATTCCATGGCTGTGTGCCCAAGAAACACACACACCTGGTGCCTGCACTCGAGGTGCTATTTTTCGCACATATGAATTATGAGTTAATACAGTCTGTCGTTTCCATGTGGGGTCATGTGACTTAACTTTAGGAAGAGATCAATATCTGGAATTTTCATCTGAAAGATGATGTTTATTCTTTAAAGGAGTATGACTAAATATTCCATTTCCTAATTTCTTGGGAATAAGATGGTTTCAGAAAAGCCAACTTTTGGTCCTGGCACCTCTGTCACTTCACTTTCATCATCGGAGGATACTAAGAGGGGGAGCTTTTGTTCTTACTTCTAAAAATCCCTATAATCAGTTCATCATATATATGGACTTCTATAAGTAAATGTATAAAATAAGATCTTTATTCAGTCATAGCCTTTATCCACAAAACATTCTTCTTAGGATTACTGAGAAAATACTGTTGTTTTTGTTTTTTACAAACTCTTTAAAAGCCTGGGAAATTCTTACTGTCGGCACTCTGGCTTTTACTAGAACCATCTGGTCTGCACAAGACAATTCCCGGATTATCCATAACCTCTTCCCTTCCAGGGCTCAGGCCTGAGTGACTTTAACCCTGTACTTCCTGTGGGGGTGGGAGGAGCCTGACAGCATTTGGTTGGGGCAGAGCTTCACTGGACACAGAATGTCTAGTAACCTTATTTGATTATTACCCTGAGCCCTCACTCACTAAAAGCCAGTAGCATCTTCCCATTGCTGTGACCCCGCTACCCCCAAGCCCTCCCAACCTCTGTTGAGCTCTGAACCTCCTGCACACTGGAAGAAAGATTTGTAATGCAGATGCCCCTCCACATCTGCTGCAGCTGCTTTTGGAACTGGCCAAACTCCACTAAGTCACAGAAAATCTCCAGCCAACACATCCAGACTTTCCTGCTGGAGACCACAGATTCTGCCCCTGACCAACTTACAGGGCCCTTGAGAGATCACGTGACTGTTCTCAGCCTTAGTGTAATCAACTACCTTCCCAGTGTAACACAGAGCTAGAGACTCAGCTCCCAAGAGAAACCAGAGTTTGTAGGAAGAGGCCCTCAACACACCCCTGCTGCAGAGACATGAAGATTTCTAGATGGCAGGTTCTAGAGTAACAGGATTCCCAAAAATATACCCCCCAATTCTTAAAAAAAAAAAGAGCAGCAGGTCCATCCCACACCAACAGTATAGGTAACCCTCCTTGATGTGCCAACTTTTTTCAGTTTAAACTAGTCCCTCCAATGCCATCTTACTAATCTTGCAATTATTTCCAAATGGGCTGCCATATTGCTGCGAGTATCCCATTTGAACTAGCAAGTTGTTTGACCCTAAGTAAAGATTTTTAGTTTTTCCAATTTTGTACTCAAATTCCTAGACAACTGAAAAAATACTTATTTTCTTTTCTCTTAAGTATAGCTAATATAGCCAGAAACATTTTATAGCACAAATGCCTCCTAATCATGCAATTATGTAAGTCACCTAGCTGATCGGTCCACCTAAGTAAAATGACATGACTCCAAGTCATCCCAGGGGAAAGAAAAATGACTATGAACATGTCTCTCCCAATACTTCAGCAAAGGAGGTGGAAGGACAGTTTTCCGTAACTGGGCAAGACATATAGGAGCAGGCTCCACATCTC
The DNA here is from genome assembly GCF_049115385.1 of Moschus berezovskii. Lineage (NCBI taxonomy): Eukaryota > Metazoa > Chordata > Mammalia > Artiodactyla > Moschidae > Moschus > Moschus berezovskii. The sequence goes on from NC_142468.1 coordinate 86,337,583, forward strand.
AGTTTCCTTGTAAGTTCATGGAGGGAACTAAATTTTGTGGGGTGGAGGGCGGTGCACAGCTTGTGGGATCTTAGTTCCCCAACAAGGAATCGAACCCAGGCACTTGGCTGTGAAAGCACAGAGTCCTAACCACTGGGCCTCCAGGAAACTCCACTCTATGAGGGAACTGAACTTGATTGACTCCATAATCCTGTCTCATTGGACAGTTTGTGAATTTAAAGCCAACAGACTAACAAATCTATTAGAGACCAAGGAGGGACTGAAGGAATAGCTAGGGCAGGACAGAGCAGGTGACAGCCTAAGAGGGCACAGGGGCATAGACATACAGAGAGAGCCACCAGGGAACTCCTGACGGGGTCCAGACTGTGACATTTCTTTACAGCATATTGCCTGGGCACAGGGGAAGGGGCGGCCTCAGTTGGAAAGCCAGGGTGTGGGTTTTGGCTGAACCCTACTTCCAAGCTAAGACAGCCAAGAGTAAAACATCCTCACAGTGAGTGCCACAGAAGCAGGACTTGGGGCAGAAAGCCAAAAAGCAAAACTGGAGTTCATTATGAGAGCCTCCAAAGAAGCATTAGAGAGAGAGAGAGAGAGTTTGAGAGCCTCCAAAGAAGCATTAGAGAGAGAGAGTTTGTGTGTCTGTGGTGGGGTCGGGGGTAGGGATACTCCAGTTAGGAGAGAACACAGCACAGTGAGCCTCTAAGATCTTACCAAAGTCCCAAGAAGTCTTGGACTTCTGTTGAAATGGGCGATTTCAGACTTCCCTGGTCCAGGGTTGGGAATCTGTCTGCCAATGCAGGGGGCACAGGTTCAATCCCTGGTCGGGGAAGATTCCACATGCACTGGGGCAACTAAGCCCGTGAGCCACAACTACCGAGCCTCTGTGCCACAACTACTGAGGTCTGTGCACCCTAGGGCCTGTGCTCTGCAACAGGAGAAGGCACTGCAGCGAGAAGTCCCAGCTCCTCAACAAAGACAAGCTCCGGTTCGCCACAACTAGAGAAAGCACACTCATAGCAACAGGACCAAAAATAAATAATTTTTTTTTAAAAAAAGAAAGAAAATGGGTGAATTCTTCTCTTTGCAATGCACACAACCAGCTAGTCTTCCTACAGATTCTATCGAGAAATCTAGACATTCTTGCAATCATCTTCAAATGACAGTTTTTGCCCAGGCAATGCAGCCTCCTTTTGCTAACATCTTCCAACTTCTCAATCCTTTTTGAGTCTCGGAAGTCAAGATTTGAAACCCTCCAAATTGTACCACCTCCCACATTTCCCCTTTTCAAGGCCCTCCTAGGGCAGAACTCAAAGCTCCTTTGAACTCTAGGCTGCTTGCTATAAAGTTCTTAAAGCCCACTCCTCCTGGAGCTGCGGTGGGTACTTAGAGCAGACACCAGTCACCCAGGGTCCCCCTCGCTGTGCAGCACTGCACTGAACCCCCAGGGATCAAGTGCCATTACCAGGTGGCATATTCAGGCCACGAGTTCATCACCGCCACAGACCTGCCTGGTTGCTCCTCAGCTCCACTTGGTGTGGCTGTTGTTTTCTGACTCCTCATCCTTCGAGCACTTCGGTTTTGCAGATTGAGTACCAGCATTCAATAACGTGCGCTATTGGCATTTAGACAGACTTTACATAGCAGCTGTCAGCTTCAAAAGTTCTTTTGGGAATCTCAGACTAGACCTTGCCAACTTCTGCTAAGGTGCCGCTAAATTTCAAAAGCAACGTATAGAGTGGAAATTACACACCACAAACCAAAACCACTGGTGGCAGTTCTATCACCATATTAAATAATATTTTTGCGTCTTTTCCACTGATAGCAAATCTAAGCCCTATTTTATCTAAGGGAGCAAACATTTTTAATCATGTGGGATTAGGCATTCAGCAACTCACAAAAACACCTGATTTTAGTCTATCAAATATCTTTACAGCTTTTTTTTTTCTGATAATAAAAACAAAATAAGCAATAGCTCATGTGAAAAAAAAAACATTTTTTTAAATAGAAAAACAAAAAAATTATATACATAATACTAGCACCATTACAAGCTTGGTTTATCTCCTTCCAGGACTTTTTCTTCATATGTAAATACAACTACATTTTATTCTAAAAATGAAATATTCTACACTTATAGTTTAGTAACCTACTGTCTCCTTGCTGGACTCACCAATATTTTTTACATGCCAATACAGAAAAAAAGTGAGTGACAGATCATAAAATTAGCCATGTTGCTGACATTTCTCCCACAGAGCCCAAAAATAATAGACTCAGGAAGGAAAAACTTAAGAAAGGAAGGACTGAGAATCAGGATTAAAATGTGGGTGCCTTATTGGTTTTCCTGAAAACATGCCTTGATGTGGGCCCGAAACAGTGAACACATATGGAATTAATAATAATGGAAGGCCAGAAAGTGCTCGCCACGGTCGCTTCTGCTGCAGTGTGGAGAAGCTGCCACTATGTCACAGACAGGCTGAGAGTCGACACTGCATGCCTTTGCAAGCTTGATGCATGACTGTGAACACATGCTTCATAAAACTCAGTTCTCCTGCCTATGTCTGTCATCAAGGTCCATGTCTGTTGGTCCTTCCCTACAGCATGAAGGGGTGTTAGAAGCTGTAAGAGAAAATGCCAACATGCACAGAGAGACATTCTACTTATACAAGCTACCAAGGATGGTTCAGTTTTGGCCAAAGGATCACTATAACGTGCCTGTGACTGGTTGAAATTTTTAGATACTGAAATATACCGAAATGTAAAGCACAGGAGTAAAACCTAAACATGAAAGGGTGACTGCCAAAGGGAAGCGTGATCACCAGTGAGACATGTAAATGGAATAAGAAATTTATGGTTCCTATCCTTTCCTCTTCTCCCTCTGGTATTTTTTAATATAGATTTAAAAATAATAAACCCCACCCCAAGCACCTAAAACGCAGCCTGCTTATGCATCACACCTACTTTTGGAGGAATGACTTCTCTCCTTAAAAGTAATGTGAGTTTTAGCATAAAAGAAATGTTTCCTGTCTTTCCTGGACCAAGCACAAAATGTCTGTGTATGGAGTACTTTGTACTCTTTCCATCAACAAGAGAACAAACGTTTTTTTCTGTTGGAATAGAAAGTTGCCAAAACATTCTGGCACATACCGTCTCTTCCTGACTTTGCGCTCCCTTACTCTCCAAAAGGGCTTTAGCAAGTAATACTCAACTATCTTTTAAAGAATCGCAACATACCGTATATATTTATTTACCCCAAAGAAATATGAAGTCCAAACAGCTAGATTTCATGCTGTAATACCACCTTCTTACTTCAGGCTTCATTCTCCCTCTTCCACAGATGGTATTTGACTGCCTCACACTGCTAAAACTTATGTAAATTCTCCTCTTGTACTTTTCAAGTCTGCAAAGATGGCCTCAGGTAACTTCTAACACTTACCATGAATACAAGATGCACACACACAAGATAGCAGTTCCCAGTGCAGCAACCAAGGTCTTGTCCCTGTATAGGTCCTGACCAAAGTTAGGCACACAGATGGTGACGTTCTTCCCATGTTCATCTAGAACTTGTGAAGAAAAACAAAAAGGAATCATTGCCATATTAGAAAAGCCCTCTGTAACTCAGGGATGCATTCACTTTGGGAAAATGCATGCAGTGTAGAACAGTGAACACTCAGCACTGGAAATGTTTCCTCTACCATCCAACTCAACTCAGACTAGATCGCTGCTCTGTAAAGCACCCTATCCCACCTAGGCATCCTCAGAATAAGATCCTTGGGTGTCAGCTTAGTGCTAAAGGGGTCTTCAGTACCAGGGATTTCTAAGAGTCATGTTCTTTTTCAGTACTATTGGAGTAATAGTAAAAAGTATTGGCTCATGGGTCTTCCCTCATGGCTCAGTGGTAAAGAATCTGCCTGCCAATGCAGGAGACACAGGTTCAATCCCTGGGTTGGGAAGATCCCCTGGAGAAGGAAATGGCTACCCACGCCAGTACTCTTGCCTGGAGAATTCTATAGGAAGAGGAGCCTGGTGGGCTACAGTCCATGGGATCACAAAAGAGTCAGATACAACTTAGGGACTAAATGATAACAATAAACTGGCTGACTGGGCAGCAGGTAGCATGCAGGTAACTGAGAGCATCCTCCAGGTCTATCCTCCTTGGAGACGAACCAACAATCAAACAGAACTCGCAGGAACTGCTGTCTGGACAACAGCCTCCACCCAGATAAGAAGTCATTCTATTGTCAGTAATAGGACGGTCATGATATCTTTTAGGCTGTAACCTGGGAAACTTCTCAAGTGGCTGCTGCTGCTGCTGCTGCTAAATCACTTCAGTCGTGTCCGACTGTGTGACCCCATAGACGGCAGCCCACCAGACTCCCCCATCCCTGGGATTCTCCAGGCAAGAACACTGGAGTGGGTTGCCATTTCCTTCTCCAATGTGTGAAAGTGAAAAGTGAAAGTGAAGTTGCTCAGTCGTGTCCGACTCCCAGCGACCCCATGGACTGCAGCCTACCAGGCTCCTCCATCCATGGGATTTTCTAGGCAAGAGTCTAATAAAACTGTAGAGGCTACATAACAAGATTCCTGTCACACTACCATCATTAGTTGTTTACTGTTTATCTGACAGAGTCTTCAGTTCTGAACACCCAAGCTGGCTCTATTTTCTCAGCCCCAAAATAAGGAACGTAAATATAAAATAACAGGCTACAAACCATTTTACAAACATGCACATTCTAAGGGGTTGAAGTTGCACTAAAATTATTACTTGTACTCCCACTTGAAACTGTAAACTTAATTGTGTGCTGTGGCTTAAGGAATCTTTATTCTTAGGCCAATGAAAATTTTCTTTACAAACCTGACCAAAATATGAACTTTGCTATTTAAGTACTACCACCCAAAATTAAAAATAAAAGTTTTTTTTCTGTATTTAAGTGATACCTGCCATTGAGAAGAAAAATGCTGTAACCAAAAAACCCCATTAAGTTAAAGCCAGAGATTAATATGTAAATAGTCAAAATACTCATAAAAGTTTTAAATAGACTAGATTTAAATAAACTTGAAGTCAAATTTACAGAGCTTTTTTCTAAAAAAAATTATATCCAGGATAGACCATACTTAACAAAAGACCTATAATTATATTCATATTGTACTATAAACAGCTATAAAGGCAAGACCCATACATACTGAACATATATGCTAACGCTTTCAAAAACATCTTTGCATTTGCTTTCTAAATTTAAAAAAGGAAAACATCAGTTTTCTACTCTAGAGAAAAGAGTATATGTATTTGATTTATAGAAGATAAAATATACCCAAACACACACACATTTATATATACTTGTGTATATATGAGTAGACATCTATGTGTACATCTACATATCACAAAAGTGAAAAAAGTGATGAAACATAAGGAGTTTGGAGATCAAAATAAGAAAATATGGTCCTTTGCTGGGAAAGCTCAAGCGCTCATACAATAACAACTTATAATGGTGTTTCGATAGTTCTCAAATATCCATTGCAACTACTCTACAAAAACAATAGGTAGCCTTTACACAGCACCTCTGATATGCCAGAAACTGTACATATACAGACACACACGCACTCAGCTGAAGTCTTAAAAACTACTCTGTAAAAGAGGAATCTTAATTATCTTCTTAAAATAGTTCACTTTATATAAGTTACTGAAGTGGCAGAACCACTCCCCCACACTCTTTCCACTCCGTTAGAGTCATAGAAATGATCACTGAAAGTAAATTAATAACCATCTAAAAACAACAGCAATAATAAAGAGAACAAAAAGAAATATCTTGAATATTTCTGATAATTTCTTGATTATTTGATTATTTTTGAGCAGGAAAATGCAGATTGAGCTTACAAGCAAACTCACTAGCCCTCATGAGTTAATGTCTCCTGCAGGGCAGGAAGCCTCAGGAGAAGGTAGGTCCAGGTGCATGTCCCATGTTGAGGACACTATTTAGTGAAGAAGTCTAGATCACCTCACTACTTTGATGCACTGCATCTGATACTTAAATGGTAGTTTGAGGAGACACAGTCCTCACCCCACAAATGACAATATTCACCCCGCAAGCAGTCTCCCTACAAGGCCAGCTTACCCACTTCTGCAGGTTTGCTGGACAGGGCTGAGAACGTGAGGTACGTGACATAGCAGCTGATGAGACCCGACTGCAGTATCCCAGAGTGTGGCTGTCCTGGAGAATGACAAGGGACCATGTTGTAAATCAATGGTCAGAGAGCATATGCACAACCCCCAGAAAAAAAAGGTCTGCCCCAAATAATATCCCTCAAACCCAGAGCCCCACACTTGAAGGTAAGAAGAGGTATGTAACGTATTTCTCATATAACACTAAAATCATTTGGGGGAGGGAGTGACATGCTGAACCTAAATGCCATTTCTGAGACACCAAGTTCTGCCAAGTTCTCGCCCAACACCTTATTTTGATAATAACTACAGTTGTACTGAAACATACTGCCTGGTCTCCCTAAGGTTCGTAACATTAGTTCTTAAATCACAAGGTCTCCAGAAAAAAACTACCACAGTTAATTTGTGAGATCACATAGCCTAGTGGGGCAAATGATGATTTTACAGGGAGGACCTGGATTCCAGACTCACAAAGCCATCAGATACTCAGAATCCATGACACTGGGGAAGAGTTCTCATCTGTCAATGGACACGAAACCTTTGGGAATACCAGAATTGGTCCAAGCCAAAGAATGCGGCTATGGGACTCAGCATTTATTGGGAAAAGGCCTTCTATGTTACAATATTTAAATTGTACTGTTCAGATGGCTAAGAGTAACCAAGATGCAATAAAAGGGATTAATCCTTTTTTTCGGTGAAATTTTCAACCACCCATGGACATAAAAAGATTTAGTTTTACCCAGTCTTCCCTCTGATTAAATTTATCTCCAGAACTTTACTTATCAAATTATGAGGACCAATAAAGGTAAAAAATAGGCCCTTTCCAATGGTGCTCTTTGGCATGGGAATGAGACTCACCGTAACAATGGCACTAAACCAAATTACAACTATTTCAAAGGGTATAATTTAACCCAACGAATATTTTGATCTGAATACTAATAATGTTTTAGGAAATTCTTAACTGTTAAAGGAACTGGGTGAGTAATAACAATCTCAGTTTCAATAATGAACTTCAGTCATTTCTTTCTTTTGGCTTTGAAACAACCATGAGCAAGATCAGGCTCACAGGTTTCTACTGGCTTTGCTGAGGAAGGACTCGGATCTGAGAAAGGCCAGCTCCTGGGACCAGCGGATGGCTGAGCCAGGATTGGATTTCCTGCTTCCTGATTCTGGGGCCAAGCTGTCCTTGATTTGTGTTCCACAGGGGTCTTAAGTCAAAGATAAGCCCCAAACAGCTCCTTCTCATTCATTCAGATTTTACAAAGAGATTATAGGGAAGAGCTAAATCTCCACTAAAGGCATTTTCCATTGAAACACTCCTTGTAGTACATTATTTAACAAAAGTAACATCTATCTTCTTATTTATTGACTTCATTATACTCAAATCTTTGACAAAGGCATGATTGACTATCACCTTCAGCCCAGTGCAGGGTCCAAAGAGGACACTGGAATCCCACCTTTCCTACTGCTGACCCACCTGTGGTAAATAAAGAACTGACCATAATTTCCAAAATTATGGTCAAGGACATTTATAATATGAACAAGGAAGTATGGATCTCATACTTACGATCTCGGACAGAGGGTGAGATGGATACCACTGACATAAGCAGACACAGGCCTCCATTTACTCCCAGGAGAATTTTATTTTCCATGCAGTCATCTTTCTGGGTATAAAACACAGCCATCCAAATCAAGCCTCCCGTGGTGATGGAGTACGCGATGAGGGTCACCAGGGATAGAGAGGCGTACCACAGCTTGTTGGTAGCTGTGCCTGCGGTCCTGTTTCTCCAGAAGTGGAGAAGAGAAAGGGGTTGGGGGAAGACAGGTCAGTTGATTCTCCAACAACATCTACCACCCTTCAAGCATTATTAGCTAACGTTGTCAGGTCCCAGACCATCATAAGGAGTTACTCAGAAGACCTATCATTTTACCAGTTTTTGTGGATCACAACAAACTGTGGGAAATTCTTAAAGAGATGGGAATACCAGACCACCTGACCTACCTCCTGAGAAACCTGTATGCAGGTCAAGAAGCAACAGTCAGAACTGGACATGGAACAACAGACTGGTTCCAAACCGGGAAAGGAGTATGTCAAGGCTGTATATTGTTACCCGACTTATTTAACTTCTATGCAGGGTACGTCATGCAAAATGCCAGAATGGATGAATCACAAGCTGGAATCAAGACTGCCAGGAGAACTATCAACAACCTCAAATAGGCAGATGATACCACTCTAATGGCAGGAAAACATGGAACTAAAGAGCCTCTTGATGAAAGTGAAAGGAGAGTGAAAAAGCTGGCTTAAAGCTCAACATTCAGAAAACAAAGATCATGGCATCTGGTCCCATCACTTCATGGGAAATAGATGGGGAAACAGTGGAAACAGTGACAGACTTTATTTTCAGAAATCGAAGAGGACCTAAGGAGCCTCTTGATGAAAGTGAAAGGAGAGTGAAAAAGCTGGCTTGAAACTCAACATTCAAGAAACTAAGATCATGGTATCCTGTGCCATCACTTCACAGCAAATAGAAGGGGAAAAAGTGGAAGCAGTGAGAGATTTTATTTTCTTGGGCTCCAAAATCACTGTGGATGGCGATTGCAGCCATGAAATTAAAAAATGCTTGCTTCTCGGAAGGAAAGCTATGACAAACCTAGATAGCATATGCAAAAGCAGAGACATCTCTTTGCCAACAAAGTCCATATAGTCAAAGCTATGATTTTTCCAGTAGTCATGTATGGATGTAAGAGTTAGACCATAAAGAAGGTTAAGTGCTGAAGAATTGATGCTTTTGAATTATGGTGCTAGGGAAGACTCTTGAGAGTCCTTTGGACCACAAGGAAATCAAACCAGTGAATTTTGAAGGCAATCAACCCTGAACACTCATTGGAAGGACTGAAGCTGAAGCTCCAACACTTTGGCCACATGATTCGAAGGGCCTATTCATTGGAAAAGACCGTGATGCTGGAAGAGACTGAGGGCAGGAGAAAGGGGCAGCAGAGGATGAGATGGTTAGACAGAATTACCAGCTCAATGCGCATGAATCTGAGCAAACTCCAGGAGGGAGTGAAGGACAGAGGAGCCTAGGGTGCTGCAGTCTTATGGTGTCATAAAGAGTCGGACACGACTTAGTGTATGAAAAACAGCAAACAATCATTTTACCAACTAAAAACTAGACGATACAGCTGAATATGCAAAAAATTCTTGGCTCAAGCTTAGAATTTTTTCTTAACACTGAAAAACTTCAGTCTTTGACTCAAGTGTATTCAGTAACTAAAATCAATATTCACAGACTTTAGCTTCCCCATTCTGGATGTCAACTACCCCAGGACAAGTTCTGGCAGTATTATAAAGTGGGCTGTGTGCTGGAGTTCTCTCTGAATTTTCCCAGAAATACAGAGTCCAGAGGTGCCAGTCTCTTTCTCCAAGTGCTGCCAGCAGCTCCTGCTGATGCCCATCTTCTGTTTAGGGAGAGAGAGGTAATTGAACTCCACCCAGAGAAAGACTGGCTGACCTCATCTCTTTCGTCCTTGCACTGAAGACTATACCAGTACTGCTTCTCCCAAACAATGCCAGGTATGATTAAGGACGAGTTTGACATTAAAAAAGGTAAAGGCAGGAATTCCCTGGTGGTCTAGTGGTTACGTCTCAGTGTTCTCACTGCCAGGGGCTTAGGTCTGATTCCTGGTTGATTAACTAAGATCCCACGTGCCTTGGAGCACAGCCATCCCCTCTAAAAAAAAAGTGAAGAATAAAATCAGCCAGAAAAAAGAGGAAACATTTTAATGGGATTTATAATAAAGAATCTAGAAGAGGAGACTAGTGTAAAGATTATATTATTTTATACAAACATTATTAAAGGGATGGGAGAAGTATGTGGTGGCTTAACAACCCACAGAGATTGTTCAGAACAAAGACGAGTGCTTACTGACGCTAAAAGAAAAGGACAGAACTACAGCAGGGGGTGGTCTGAATCACCTCATCTGCCTTAGGGGTCAACTGCCCTTTGTAACCACATCTCACAAAACTTCGAGAGCAGGCAACTTGCTTAATGTCTTCACAGAGTTGGAAAGTGTTCAAGCAGTCCAGCTGAAACGTTTGAATGATGGAGAAGTTATTGTGGCCAGAGACAAAGAAAACAAAGAGGAAAGGCCACAATGATAATGACCATCATACTCCTGACTCCAAGCCAGGCGGTCCAATGACTGTGGAGTTATTGTAATAGAGAAGGCACACAAACCACATGAAGATAAAGTGAGACTTAGGGAAAGCGAAGAGTCAAACACTACCTGTTGGCAGGGAGAGAAAATGGATTATGAAGAGAACAGTGAACACTGTTGACCAGGGTGTAAGTGGGGGGTCCAGCTGTGTCCTCACCAGTCTTTGGGGCTATTTTATTAGTGTAAGAAGGACTTTCTTAACAGTTAATTTTGCTTGGATCCCCAAGGTTAAATCCTCCACCCTAACCCTCTCCCCTCTACTCCAGGCTCATATCATCCCTGTTAACGTCTCCACTTGAAGGTCTAACTGGCTTGTGGACCTTAGGAGGTCCAGGTTAACTTGCCAGTATTCACACCTCCATCCCCAAAGCTGCTCTCCTATGATCTTCCCAACCTCAGAATATGGCAATCCCATTAGGGGTGGGGGTAGATAAAGAACTGCAGTGCTCTTGACCACTGTCTTGCACTCCCTGCTCCTCCCCTCTCCCCAGCATCACTCCAACTCCAGCTGCAAACTCCCTTGGTTCCCACTTCAGACTATCAGCATCTGACTGCTGCTACCATCCAGCACCAAGCTATGGCATCCCTCCCCTGGATCACCTCCACCAGTCTCCTCACTTGCACCTACGACCTCCTCTCGTCTTTTCTTAACTTAAAATGCACATTAGATTCTGTCCCTCCAGTGCCCTGCCATCTGCCGTGATGGCCCCAGAAACCTTTCATGATCTGGTCCAGGGCCATCTCTGATGAATGACTTTATCCCTTGCTCCCTCCCCTCACACCTCTGGGGTCCAGGTGCAGTGGATGTCTCCTCGCTCCTTAGACAAGCCAGCACAGCCCTGCCCCAGGCTCTTCCCAACTTCCTTTGTCTGCCTCATATCTTATAATGAAACCCTTTCCCTGCCCTGCTTGCCCCGACTCTCACACCCACAGCACACTCTCCGCCATTGAACCTATTACTCATTTGCTTGATTAGACTTATTAGCGACCCCCTCTCCTCTCCAGGAGAATATAGACTCCACAGAGCAGGGCACTGTTGCGTTCACCGCCTACTGTCACACGTGCCTGGCAAGTAATGGGTGCTTAAAGAATGCCGGTGCAAGGACTGCCAACTGTCAGAGGACAACTTGCTGCAGCAATGATGACAAAGGGGCCGCTACCTGCTGCTCCGGACTCCGCTGCTCCTCCCGAGACAGCCCCGCAGACACGCCAAAGAATGCCATGACTATACTCTCGGCGCCTGAGACAAGCCCCTGCAGACACACCAAATAATGCCACGACTATAGTCTTGGCGCCTGGCACAGAGTTAGCACTCCAAAAGTTCTGAATCAATGCTCAATGCGAGCACTTGGATGAAGGTTAGAAAAGGACCAAGCAGCAGGATGAAGAGTACAGACACAGAAGCAAGCAGGTTTTCAGGTTAGAAGAGGTGGCTGGGCTCAGGCTTGGGATGAGGGCTAAGGGAAAACAAAAGCCAACAACAACGTGAATTTTTAAATCTAGAAAGTCTAGAAGATGTGTCTTCATTAGAAACACCTGACCGTACCGTCTATTTTTTGTGATTTCAGTTTTGCTATAGAACTGACACCTCAAACCACAAAAATTGATCTGGAAAGTGTTAAAACCAAGATGAAAGAGTTAAAATGAAGTCACTAATGCTAAGCCCCATGTCGCCAGACCAACACAGCAGAGCATCAGCTCTCCCAGAAACAGAATCTTAAACCAGCCAACCAGAAATCTCCTGCTCAGCACTAATTACATAGTCTAGCTAACTAGTTAGGTAGTCTGATTGGTAGGACCTGCCATCCCCTATAGGAAAGTTACCTCACAATAACTAAACTGCTTTTCTGCCTAATGTAACTTCCTTGTCTCTGTTCCCTTTTGCCTATAAAAGTCCTTTTATTTTGTACAGCTCCTCAGAGCTCCTTTCTACTTGCTAGATTGGAGAGTGCTAAATTTGAATCAATTTTCACACAAACATTTTTAAATGCCCTAGCTTATCTTTTAACAAAAGAACAAAACACATCACTTCCCTGGTATAAAAACTGAGGCCAGAGTAGTCAAGTCATATGCCTTAAGATTCAAAGATGGTAAAGAATCTGCCTGCAATGCAGGAGACCTGGGTTCAACCCCTGGGTCAGGAAGATCCCCTGGAAAAGGGAATGGCAACCCACTCCAGTACTCTTGTCTGGAGAATCCCATGGCTGGAGGAGCCTGGTAGGCTGCAGTCCATGGGGTCGCTAAGGGTTGGACATGACTGAGCGACTTCACTTTCACTTTTACACATTGGAGAAGGAAATGGCAACCCACTCCAGTGTTCTTGCCTGGAGAATCCCAGGGACGGGGGAGCCTGGTGGGCTGCCGTCTACGGGGTCACACAGAGTTGGACACGACTTAAGTGACTTAGCAGCAGCAGCTTTTCTTTTAACAAAAGAACAAAACACATCACTTCCCTGGTATAAAAACTGAGGCCAGAGTAGTCAAGTCATATGCCTTAAGATTCAAAGATGGTAAAGAATCTGCCTGCAATGCAGGAGACCTGGGTTCAATCCCTGGGTCAGGAAGATCCCCTGGAAGATGGAATGGCAACCCACTCCAGTATTCTTGCCTGGAGAATCCCATGAACAGGGGAGCCTGGCGGGCTACAGTCCATGTGATCACAAACAGTCAGACAGGACTGAGCAACTGAACACACACACATGCCTCCAGTAAAACAGCCAGACAGTCAGGGACATTAAAACCTGCTGCCTGGTATCCAGTCCCATGGCCTTTCTCTCCTACTGCCTTTGAGATTATCTCTTTCTCAAGATCTTCACAAAAGGAGAAAAGAGGAAAGGGAAGAAAAACTTTGGCTGTTCCATCCATGAAGAGAAATACAAGTATTATATTTTCTAGACTAACCTTGAAAGCAAGAATCTCCATTTAAAAAAAAACCTAAATTAAATGAACTTACATAAAAATAAGTTTTATGAACTTACATAAAAATTTCCCAGGCAAGAATACTGGAATGGGTTTCCATTTCCTTCTCCAGATTTTCCCGACCCAGAGCTCGAACCCGGGTCTCCGGCATTGCGGGCAGACGCTTTACCATCTGAGCCACCAGGGAATCCCAACATAAAAATAAAAATATGTGTACATTTCCTAGCTTAATCTTAATCTTAGGCAGATCAAGAAACCATGAGTATGTGGACAAAAGGGATTTTGTTGGGATCCTGGCCCCACAGCCAGTACCACAGCAACATCAATTGCTGCAAAGCTTTTAAGCCATTCCTATTAGGTGGCTCCTGGACAGTTTTTAAAGTGATCAAACTCTTCCAAAATGCCTGTTAAAACTTGGCATCGATAATCAGTCCTAGAAAATGGCTTCAGAATCAATCAAAACATTAAAAGTCAGAATAAAGCAGCACAAGCATTCTCGAGAGAACACAGTATTTAATGGGCAACTCAGGCCCTCAGAATCAAAGATACTAACATTTTACTACCAGGTTCCTGACTCGAAGTTTGTGAAAATCTCAGAAAAACTTGGAAGCGACATATTATATTTTGTCTAATAAAAAATCCAGAGTGAAAGTCCATTAAGAATCAATGGAAAGTATGATATTGAATCAACTAAAATGCATTTCTCACTTACTGCACACATTTCTGCTGTACAACTGAGAAAACAGGGTCAGAGAAAACCATAGTCACCCATTAGACTTATCTTTAGGAAAACTTTGCAGCCTCAAGACAAGATCTAGTAGAAACCCCAAACATACTAGGTTTCCAGGATGACTCAAAATATAGGACAGCATGCAACAATAAACTTATATTTTGGACTTCCCTGGTGGTACAGTGGATAAGAATCTGCCAATGCAGGGGACACGGGTTCAACCCCTGGTCTGGGAAGATTCCACATGTCGCAGAACAACGAAGGCCCGTGCACCACACTACTGAGTCTGTGCTCCCTAGAGCCTGTGCTCCATAACAAGAGAAGCCCGGGCACCACAGTGAAGAGTAGCCCCTGCTCACCGCAACTAGAGAAAAGCCTGGGCAGCAGTGAAGACCCAGCACAACCAAAAACAAATACACTTAAAAAAAAATTCTTATATGAGCACAATTCAAATCTAGAAATCTGTATTTTCATAGTGATTGCTGCTGCTGCTGCTAAGTCATTTCAGTCGTGTCCGACTCTGTGCAACCCCATAGGCGGAAGCCCACCAGGCTCCCCCATCCCTGGGATTCTCCAGGCAAGAACACTGGAGTGGGTTGCCGTTTCCTTCTCCAATGTGTGAAAGTGGAAAGTGAAAGTGAACTCGCTCAGTTGTGTCCGACCTTTAGCGACCCCACAGACTGCAGCCCACCAGGCTCCTCCACCCATGGGATTAAGACTTGAAAAATACCAAAACACGACTGTAGTGCTACTTGGAAGATGATCTGATGTGCCATAAACAGTTTTAACGTTGGAATTTGGGTGCATACTCTAGTATTTACCAAATAATAAAATGACTAGCAGTGTCTTTTCATTCATGCATCTCATGATTTGATCTTTAAAAAACAAAACAAAACCCAAACAAAACAACAACTACCAAGCTGCAGAATATAATCAGAATGAAAAGTGCTTTGAGACAATGTGGACAGTATAGTTTATGCTATCCAAAATTTAAAAAATTAATTCACATTCATATAGAACTTTCAGATTTCCCCTACCCCCAAACAGTATAAAATAACATGATGCCTACAAAATCTACAAAATAACAAGAGCCTTACTAGACACAGCAGGCAGTTATTTTCACTCATATTTTATAAAGTCAGACAGAGCTTTGCCCAGAGTAACAAAGTCAACTCGGCCTTAGCACTGAAGAAGCCGGACCCTTGTCTAGTCATTTCCTCAATGTAGCTCAGCAATAAATAAAATGAGCCACTAATAGTTTGGCATTTGCCACACATCTTGGGACTTGAATCCTATTTTTAAGGCACTTAGAGTCTACATTTTTAAAAGTCAGGATGCCTTTCTAAGTGAGCACAACAAAAGTTCCTAATGAAGGGGCCCTTCTTCTCTCAGGCAGTTGAGAAGCAACAAAACTATTTTGAAAGAGGAAAGAACTAGTTCATCAAATAGTCTTTGCTGAAAGTGAACTTTCAGCTCCAAACTACTTTTTCCTTTTTAACCTGCCAACGATGGGGGCCTAAGATAAAGCTCACTCAATGTTTTCAGCCACTGACACAGCACAGAGCTGGGCTTCGAGGCATCAGCAGGGGGGTTGCCCATGGCTAAGTCTCAGAGTCCAAATGAGAGGGTGTAGGGAGAGAGGGAGAAAAAGTAAAAAGAACTGACGCAGGAAAAAGGAAGGTAGGAATGAGAGAAAATCAGCGTGGGAGAGGAGTAAAGGAAGAGGTTCAAAGAGCAGAGGGAAGGGAAAGAACCAGCACAAATCAGTTTTGGTGTAAGCAGTCTTCTGCTGCCGCTGCTGCTAAGTCACTTCAGTCGTGTCCGACTCTGTGCGACCCCACAGATGGAAGCCCACCAGGCTCCCCCGTTCCTGGGATTCTCCAGGCAAGAACACTGGAGTGGGTTGCCATTTCCTTCTCCAATGCATGAAAGTGAAAAGTGAAAGTGAAGTCGCTCAGTCGTGTCCGACTCTTTGTGACCCCATAGACTGCAGCCCACCAGGCTCCTCCATCCATGGGATTTTCCAGGCAAGAGTACTGGAGTGGGGTGCCATTGCCTTCTGGCAATACGACTCAGGGTAGGGCTTCTGTCGACACTGGGCACTTTCTCTGAGCCAGATCGTGAGTTCACGTGGAAGCTTTCCACAGAGGCACATACCAGTTCTTGTTCCATTTATGTGCAAACTCCACAAGCAAGAGGAGCTGGATGACTATGAAGAGGAAGCCTCCGACAGCTCCCACATAGCGCCAGGCTGCAAAAGAAGACCGTTTGAAAGCAGATGAGGTGATGGTCCCAAGTGTCTTATTCAAGAGTAAAGACTGTGGTTAATTCTTAGCTCAGGCTCCCTGTACCGCTAACACATTGAATTCCCATACAATTGTACAAGGTGGGTACCACTATTATATCCACTTTACAGATGAGAAAAATGAGTCTACATAAGCTGACCAGGTCCTGAAGCCTGTAAAGGATGTGGCTGGGATATGAGCACAGGCAGTCTGGCACCACAGCATCCAAGCTTCACCTCCAGGCCATAAATAAATGCCAGATACCCTGACAGATGCAGTTAATTCATAAAAGCAACAACAACCCCCCATTTGAAAGTAAAATCACACATTGCCAGAAAAACCCAGGATCTGAATTTTACTGGGGAGAGACCCATCAAGGTTCAGTGAAGAAATGAGGGTTCTACTTCAGGCTCAGCCACAAAGCAGCTCAAACCTTGGATGAGTATCTCACATCTCTGGGTTATCTATAAAATAACTGAGCTGAGTTAGTGGACTAACTGCTAGGTCCCATCCATTCTAAGTATATTATTCTAATATACACAAGGACCTCTGTGGGGACTAGAAAACTAGTTACCGGTATTTCAGGTAAAAAGACAACTTGGATACAACTTCCTTGAGGAATGCACAAAAGCAGTGTGACCCTAAGAAACTCGCTGGACCTGGCATGTGGCTCTTTGAGAACCTATCCTCATTCACAGTGTGAATACTTTCACTATCTTAATTAGGAAAGTGAATCCACTGGGTTTGAACAGTGCTTTGAACCTCTGAAACGCAGGCTTTATTTTTTCCCTCCCTAGATCAAATAAAGAAGGGCCCCTTGTTTCACTTATGATTGAATGCTTCATATTAAATATTTCTGGTAGATTCCATCAATAAGGATATACAATTGAATTGAATAGAATTGACTGAATAGAGTTCAATGTTACAGTTTCACACCAGTCAGGTTTAGACATAGCCTAGAGGACCCCGCTATCTTAGACACAGCCTTTCTTAGTCCACTGTAGCTAAAGCAGATTTAAAGCTGCTAAGAAGCCCTGGGTTTGGGTGCAGGGCAGAAAGAACAAGGTCTCCCTGGTCACGCTGCCGACATGCTAAACTA
This sequence comes from Moschus berezovskii, assembly GCF_049115385.1. Classification (NCBI taxonomy): domain Eukaryota; kingdom Metazoa; phylum Chordata; class Mammalia; order Artiodactyla; family Moschidae; genus Moschus; species Moschus berezovskii. The sequence goes on from NC_142468.1 coordinate 86,354,988, forward strand.
GTTTTCCAACAAGTTTTCCAAGTGCCTCATTTTCCCTTCAGGCCAATAACCTTAACCTCAATTCTTCAGCCTGCAGAGTAACTAGAGGTTCTGTCACCTATCCAGGGAGGTGGGGGTGGGATGGGGGGTGTTGAGGGGGAGACAGGAAGTAGAGAGGGCGAATGACGCGTGGGAAGGTGAGGCAGGTTTTTTTTTTAAGCTACAAGAAAGTTAGTAATCTAAAATATCAAAGGCACCCTGGACTATGCTTTGGAACAATTTTACAAAGTGGGTAAAAACTCAATAAATAGATACCCCCAACCCTCTATTCGTACCATTCAGAAAGGTCTCCTGATCTGGAATGAAGAAGGCTCCTGAGCACATGGCTCCCAACAGCAGAAGTTTAAAGAACCAAAAGCTGGAGGGAAAAAAAAAAACCAACAACAGAGGAAATGTATTCAAATGATATTCAAGGAAGGACAAAAGACCTCTTAGAAGGTAAGTGTGTCGATCCGTGATTCTGTTCACTTCAAATGGAGGGGAAGAAATTAAGTGACTGGGGACTGCCTCCTCCCATAATTAGACAGACTCAATGTTTGGCCTCTGATTGTGCAAAACCATTTTGTTGCAGGGTGGAAATGACCTGGGAGAAGGTCTTGGTACAAGAAATAAGCTTACCTCCACTGCATTTCTCATTGTGGCATCAGGTGTTACAAACAGGAATTCAGTTCTCAGTCCACTGTGCAGTGAAAAGTGTGATTTCCACCTTCTCTAAAATCACTGTCAACAATTTCAACTAAAGGAAAGCAGTCGGAGGGTGTGACGAGTAGCAGACACCCTGGAATGCTGCTCTGAGTTCAAGGAAAGGAGAAACGATCCCCACGAAGACTCACCCATTGTGAATGTAGGCTCTACAGCTTTTACTGTTGTCGATATTCAAGGTCAGGAGGCAGAAGAGGAAGAAGAAACAGGCCATTCCAAAACAGACTCTGTATACTGCAGAATACCCCACCAGCTTCTCACAAGTGTCACCAGCTTTAATGCCTTTACAAATATCTTCAAAATAAGGGATCTGAAGAAAAAGAAAGTCTTTGTTAAAACTACGTAAAGTTCTTTCAGCCTGCAAGTCAAAATCCAATGGGAAATACACCATGTACCAAGAGAAATTAAGACTGAGAAGAAAGTCTCTCTTCCAAAGACCTTTTCCTTAACTTTCTCTGAATCCTTTTAGAGATATAGTGCTGATAATGTATCACTCAGCCTTCACTTACCCCTAATGAATTCTGAAAGCCAGCATCAGAATTTTTAAAAATTATACTTATGATACATGGGTAATTTTTCTGAAAATGTGTAAATACAGAGATTAAGTGCACATATGCCTTTATTTACATAGGATAAGCTCCTAACCTAGAAATGAAATCAATGGGTCAGGTAGTAGCTACATTTTAAAATTTCAAGCAATAAAGTCAAATCACTCTTTCAAAGGCTGCGTTTATATCCCACCAGCAATATTTGAGACTGCTCACATTCCCAGCCTGAGCACCACATTTAAGGGTTAAAAACCAGGCTCTTGTTTCAATGCCCATAGTGCTCATTACTAGTAGGATTCACATCTTTTTAAAAATTTAATATATTGTTCTGTGAATTGGTGGTTAATAGGATGAGCGACTGAACTGAACTGAGGATTTTTACTTGATCCACTGGACTTATTTACGGACCTTAATCTGATAAATGTCAACAATGGTTTATTCCAGTATAATTAGAAAGTTTTAATATAAAACCCACTTACATTATCAGAATAATTAAAAACTTACATTATGAGAACAAGCAGCACATTTCTATTAATGTCAGAAAATAAAGATTTAGTGTTAAAAAAAAAAAAAGAAAAACCTGTTTCTTGCCAACATCAAAGCTGAACACTCTTCAGAACAGAAAATAAGTTGAAAAATCACATTATAGCCTTTACTCACAAAACAAAAACTAAAACCAGGGGGAAAAGGACAAAACACTAAAGGTAAAACTGAAGCACGATAATTTCATTTCTAACAAAAGATCCTAAAGAAACAGTAACAACGAGGTTATCAAAATTTCCATCCTAGACCTAAGATCCCACAAGTCACCTGGCGCAGCCAAAAAAATAAAAATTAAAAAAGTTTTAAAATAAAAGATTTCCATAAACAGAAGGAAGACTAAATGTAATTGAAGTTCATCTTCCTCCCTGAGGATTCTCTCCTTCAGAAAAGATCTGCAATCATTATTATACCTAGATCTCAAATATGATTTTCTTTTTTTTAATGAGTGCCTTGGGCAAAAATGCATTGCTTCTAAAATCCTATTATAATAGTTCCACTTTCATGCATAGCTATAAAAGATTTCATAAAGAAATACTAAACATTTTGTGGTCAGCAAGTTCCCGTAACTCCAGTGTTTTTAGATCACAGCAAGATGTAACAGAGAGAGACATTACTATTATTTTTGACCAAGCCAGGTAAAACACAGACTGTCTAGTTAAATTTAAATGTTGTATAAATAACAACTAATTTTTAATATAACAATATTTTGGGATATACTTAGGCTAAATATTGCATGGGGGCATACTTATACTAAAAAATTATTCCTTGGCAAGAGATAAAGCTCAAAAGAAAGCATGTTCTTGGTGGGAAGGGCCAGGTATATGGCACGCCAAGACGACTGGTTCCCATACTGTAAGGAAGGGGAAACAGCTATTTAAGCTGGAATGCCTTTGGCTGCAAAGGGAAGAACGTGAGAAAATGTACAAGTTTGAGGCAGGAGGATTAGAAGGCCACTGAATCAACAGTCCGGATAACAGTTAAAGAAGGTAAACTAGTAGCAGAAAAAATACAAAGTCTATGGGTAGAAGTCATAGTTGGCAGAACTGAAGGATATGGAGAGGGTTCTCTGCTGCCTTTATTAAGTATTGAGGGTGGAGGGGGAGTAGGGTTAAAGGAAAAAAGGAAAGTGAAGTCGCTCAGTCATGTACTGACTCTTTGCGACCTCATGGACAGCAGCCTCCCAGGCTCCTCCGTCCATGGGATTTTCCAGGCAAGAGTACTGGAGTGGGTTGCCATTTCCTTCTCCAGGGGATCTTCCTGACTCAGGGATTGAACCTGGGTCTCTGGCACTGCAGGTGGACGCTTTAACCTCTAAGCCACCAAGGAAGCCCTAGGAACTGAAAAGAGCTCTGGGAGTTTGTTTTTAACATATAGGGTTGGAAGCACTCTGGAGCATTCCAGTGAGAAGGTGACTCTGGAAACTGCTTGAAAACAGCAATTAAGATACAGGATGCACCCCCCGCAGGTCATGAGAGACCCTAGCAAGGGCTTTCTGAAGGAGTTTGAATTTTCAGCTGTTTCACAGCAAATTCACACGGTTAAAATCTTCATCTACTGAAGTCATGGGGGACCCCGTACAAGTGAATGTTTCAGAGCCTGTAGCAGGAAACAAAAGCTGCACCCTATGAGTGGTACTGGTAATAAGGAGGTTCAGTTCAGTTGCTCAGTCGTGTCTGACTCTTTGCGACCCCATGAACTGCAGCACGCCAGGCCTCCCTGTCCATTAAGTGGGCCTCAGGAAGCATCACTACGAACAAAGCTAGTGGAGGTGATGAAATTTGAGCTATTTCAAATCCTGAAAGATGACGCTGTGAAAGTGCTGCACTCAGTTTGCCAGCAAATTTGGAAAACTCAGCAGTGGTCACAGGACTGGAAAAGGTCAGTTTTCATTCCAGTCCCAAAGAAAGGCAATGCCAAAGAATGCTCAGACTACTGCACAATTGGACTCATCTCACACGCTAGTAAAGTAATAAGGAGGTAATGTTGCTTTAATCTGTAAAAGGAGGCACCATGCCTCCACCTTATTTGTTTTATTCATGTGGGATTTACTGCTCTGTAATGTTCTTCCCCCACCTTCTCTGTTCCCCCAATCAGCAAAGCTGATCCCTTTTGCACAGCGCCCCCACACTCCTGCCGTAACACACCCATGTCAGTTAAGTTCAGTTGCTCAGTCATGTCCGACTCTTTGCAATCCCATGAACCACAGCACACCAGGCCTCCCTGTCCATCACCAACTCCCGGAGTCCACCCAAACCCATGTCCATTGAGTCGGTGATGCCATCCAGCCATCTTATCCTCTGTCGTCCCCATCTCCTCCTGCCCTCAATCTTTCCCAGCATCAGGGTCTTTTCAAATGAGTCAGCTCTTTGTATCAGGTGGCCAAAGTATTGGAGTTTCAGCTTCAACATCAGTCCTTCTAATGAACACCCAGGACTGATCTCCCTTAGGATGGACTCGTTGGATCTCCTTGCAGTCCAGGACTCTCAAGAGTCTTCTCCAACACCACAGTTCAAAAGCATCAATTCTTCGGCACTCAGCTTTCTTTATAGTCCAACTCTCACATCCATACACGACCACTGGAAAAACTATAGCCTTGACTAGACGGACCTTTGTTGACAAAGTAATGTCTCTGCTTTTTAATATTCTGTCTAGGTTGGTCATAACTTTCCAAGGAGTAAACGTTTTTTAATTTCATGGCTGCAATCAGTATCTGCAGTGATTTTGGAGTCAGCGTCCCTTTAATCTACCCAGTCCATTTTTCCCAGTCAGATTCTTCTCCACCTCCCTACCCACACCCAATTCTTTCTTCTTCTCGGATCATTTCAAGAAGAATGCTCCTGCCAGCAGGCATGAGCACCTACCCTGTCATCCCCCACAAACTCCCCTTCCCCAAACCCTTACTTACCGCCAGGGGCCCTTAGGCTCATCAAAGGGTGAGTACGTGGCACTGCATATCTCATCCACAATAAAAGTAGGCAAACAACCCCCTGCTCTAAATACTAAGACCTGCCTTATGCTCTGTGGGTGACTCAAGTCGTATAGCCTTTAGCATGTGGTGAATATTTTTGGGTAAAGAACCTCCAAGTAGAACAAGCTGGCAGGATTTAGTAACGGGAATTTGCTCTGATTAAATATTTGCTGTTCCGAGCGCCAGACCAGTTTTAGAAAAAGAAAACATACATCACACAGATTCCACACTGTGGGCTGGCGGGGACGGGCCTGCTAAGGATGTTGCCTCTTGTGTCTGGCTCTGGGCATCCAGGGACACTGCATCTGTGTTAGTTCTGTACAGACCCAAGGGCAAGGAGTTTCCTCCCAACCACTAAGCAACCAAACTCAAAGTCACAAAGTATCAGTGAGAATAAAGAGCTCATGTGGACTTCCAACCCTAATTCCACTAATAACTTGGGAAAATTACACACCCTAGCTGAGCCTCAGTTTCCCTATCTGTACAATGAAATAATACTGCCTTCCACCTCATGAAGTTGCTCTGAGAACTAAATCAGTAAATCCTTGTAAAAAGGGCTCATCACAGTTCTTGATCCATAGTAGCCATTAAGCAAACGTACTTAATTCTAAGTTATTATCTATTTTATATATTAAAAAAAAACTTTCGGGGGAGGGAGTCAGGCACATTACATGAACCCCTGATTGGCTGATGCATTCTGATTTAAACAAGAGGGCAGATGAACATCTTAGAACTCAGTAGACACTCTATTCACTTTACCAAAGGATTCATATTGAAAGATACAGTTGAACTTCTGTATAACTGCCAGTTCTGCATCTATGGATTTAACTAACCACAAAAAGAAATTTAAAAAAAAAATTTTTTCCCAGAAACTTTCAAAAAACAAAACATGAATTTGCCATGTACCTGGAACTATTTACATAGTATTAGATATTTTAAGTAATCTAGCAATGATTTAAAGTATATAAGAGGATGTGCCTAAGTTATATGCAAGTCCATTTTATATAAGGGACTTAAGCATCAGTGGATTTTGATATCCAAGAGGGTCCTGGAACCAACCCCCAAAGGATACCAAGGAACAACTGTACTGGCAACTTTCAATAAGGTGAAGCTTTCCCTGGCACATCTATACAGGCATAACTCAGAGACACTGTGGGTTCGGTTCCAGATCAATGCAATAAAGCAAACGACCCAGTAAAGCAAGTCACGTGAATTTTTTGGTTTTCCGGGGCACATAAAAGTTAAGTTTATACTATACTGCAGCCTATTAAGTGTGCAATAGCATTATGTGCTATTTAAAATTGTTTAAAATTTTAATAATATAAGATTTTAAAATATTTTATAGCTAAAGAACACCAAACATCTAAGCCTTTGGTGAGTCATGGCAGTAACATCAAAGATCACTGAACATGTAACAGTAGTAACTAGAAAGTTTGAAACATTGCGAGGATTACCCAAGTCTGACAGAGTGAGCAAATGCTGTTCAGAAAACGGCACACCAATTCATTCGCTCGAGGCAGGGTTCCCACACACCTTCAGTTTGTGAATAATGCAGTGTCTGTGAAACGCAATAAAGTAAAGCACAACGAAACAAGGTATGCCTGTATAAGAACTGAGTTCTAAAAACAGTACTCACTACCTGTCTTTCAGAGACCTAGTCACCACTCAAAAGAAAATATATCTGAACTTCCAAATCAGGAAAGACATTTCAAAACATCAACACAAATATTAAGCCTAGAGATGTTAACTAGAAAATCCACATAACTTGTCTATTGAGGGGAGATGCTGGCTATGCCCTTAAAACAATTTCAATCTCAGGCAAATAAATGTGAAGAAATAATACCGGGTTAGAAGGCCTATAGGTCTAGTTGGCCAGGGGCCCACATGATGCAAACTTAGAAATAAAGAATAGAATTTGGGAGTGGTTCTTACAGAAATGAAGAGGAAAAGGAGCATCATGTCCCCATAACATTACTTTAGAGAGATGAGTAAATGGCACATTAGCAAAGCTAATGAGTCTTACCTTCCATTATATCAAATTTTTAGGGCATTGCATGAAACCAAGCTGCAAAGAAAGCTTTGGGAGAGCTGAGCAGGAGTGATGTCACAAAACCTAGAAGAACTAGATCTACAGGTTCTGTTTAGTATCTTACTTGAAATAGACTTCAGAACCAAGGCTCTCTCCCCTTTCTGACATTCCAATTATTTGTAAACTTTTAAAGATAGTTTAGTTTCCTCTGTGGAAAAATTCCAGTGTCCAGACCCACCCATGTCTGTTACCCACCCATGGACAGGAGTTGCAAAATGGGGAAGGCTAAAATCAGCTTCTAGCCATCATTTCTTTGTAAATTATTACCTTTGAGGCCCTTTCTGGATTGTGGGGGCTATTTTTAAAAACAGTAACCACCAGGAACTTCCCTGGTGGTCCAGTGGTTAAGACTCTGCACTTCTAAGGCAGGAGGCACAGGTTCCATCCCTGGTCAGGTAACCAAGATCGCACATGCAATGCAGCGCAGCCAAACAAAAAAAAGTAACCATCAGTAGCCACCTCTCTTTCGTTCAGATTTCTAAATATTTTTAGGAGAAAAGTTTACAATGTGTCATTATTAAAAGTCATATGTGGGTGTTCAGTTGTTCAGTCCTGTCTGACTCTTTGTACCTTCATGGACTGTAGCCGCCAGGCTCCTCTGCCCATGGATTTCCCAGGCAAGAATACCGGAGTGGGTTGCTATTTCCTACTCCAGGGGATCTTCCTGACCCAGGGATCAAACCTGTGTCTCTTGCATCTCTTGCACTGGCAGGCAGATTGTTTACCACTGAGCCACCTGGGAAGCCCATTAAAAGTTATAAGGGGAACTAAAATTCCACTGAGCCTGGTTTTTCTTGATCCAGTCACCTCTGTAGTCAGGAACTTAATGTCCCCAATAGTAACTCCCCAGACTCTCAGAAGCATGCAAGACAGAGACGATGCTAGAGTTCACAGCTCCCCCTCCACCATGAGTCTTTCAGAATCAAACCGCCACAAATTTGATTAGATAGTTAGAAAACAATTCCAATCACAAACTTTAAATTGAAACAAGACAGCTTGCAGAGAACTGACTAATAATGATGACATGAGGGGCTCTTCCTCAGAAGGGAAACGGAGCATCTACCATCAATCTGCTCAGGGAATTAGGATTTATGAAGGCAGAATGTACAAAGAAGCACTCCACTTGCTAACCCTGAAGGAGGGATAAGAGTTAGTCCCAGTGAAAACTCATATACGGCTTCAATGCGGCAACAGCGGTGGGGCTTGGGGCCATGAATAGACAGGTCCCATGTGCTGACTGGTGCAGCCTGTGAGGGAAGGCAGAGGGACCAAGGACCAAGATTCCCCATTTCTAGTCTGGCGGCGGGTTGGATGGTGGGCCAGCAGTGGGTAGGAAGCACAGGAGAGGGGCGGTTTCGGGATGCAGGGGCAGTGATTCACTTAAGCACAGGCTGCCAGAATCAAGGGGAAACGTGGGCAGAGGGCGAGAGAGCAGGACCAGAGAGAAGGACTGGTAGGAACCAGCAGAGACGGCAAAGGAGGCACTCAGTGTAGTGAAGAAATGTACCAGGAGAGGAACCCAGGTGGAGGAGCGGGGGGTGAAGGAGACAGAGCTGGGAACAGCCCAGAGAGCTGAGGAATGCAAACATTCAGGGACTGGGAAGCAAGGGGAAAAAACAAGAAGGAAACTGAAAAGATACAGAGCCAGAGCGAAGCTGAGCAGCTCTCAGGGAGCAGAGCGTGTCAAATACCACCAGTTGATGAGACGCCAGAAGCAACACTGGATCTGGCAACAAAGAGTCATTTGGGGCAGTAGTCAGAATATCCTCCAGAGCAGAGACTGAAGGCTGAGGAGAGGAGACAGTCCAGGGGTTGGATACTGGGCAGGAAGTCACCCCAACAGGCCTTTCACCCCTGCTTTCAAGAAATCTAACTGCAAACCTAAAAGCGTGAGCATCATTCCGAAATATATTTATTTACCATTATACAAGCAATCTGGAGAAGAGGATGCCAACCCACTCCAGTATTCCTGCCTGAAAATCCCCTCGACAGAGGAGCTTGCCGGGTTACAGTCCATGGGGTCGCAGAGTCAGATACGCCTGAGCGAGTAAGCATACATACAAGCAACACATATTTACATTCCTGTCGCCAGAGAAGACGTAAATCACAACAGATGCAGGTAACTGAATCCCCCTAACCATCATGACTCCAACTCTGACCTGACCGCTTCCTCCTTGTAGGCCCTTTGCTCTGTTACTCCCCCCTCATTTTGTCCCACAGACTGTTGCATGTTCAACACATAAATCTATTTGTAACCTTTTAAACTGCTATATTAAGAAAGCTGAGCGCAGAAGAATTGATGCTTTTGAACTGTGGTGTTGGAGAAGACTCTTGAGAGTCCCTTGGACTGCAAGGAGGTCCAACCAGTCCACCCTAAGGGAGATCAGTCCTGGGTGCTCATTGGAAGGACTGATGTTGAAGCTGAAACTGCAATACTTTGCCAAGAGTAATACTGCGCACCTGATGTGAAGAGCTGACTCATTGGAAGAGACCCTGATGCTGGGAAAGATTGAGGGCAGGAGGAGAAGGGGACGACAGAGGATGAGATGGCTGGATGGCATCACCGACTCAATGGACATGGATTTGGGTGGACTCCGGGAGTTGGTGATGGACAGGGAGGCCTGGTGTGCTGTGGTTCATGGGGTCGCAAAGAGTCGGACACGACTGAGCGACGGAACTGACTGAAACGTCTATACAGAAGTCCACAGCCCAGACCCATCGTAATTTAGTCTCTGTGACCCTAGTGGCAGATATTCACATGGTTTCTGCGTTTTCACCCTTAGGAGCAAGGTATAACCGATAGGGCCTGTATCGTGGGCACTGCGTGTCTCTCTCTGCACACGTAGAGGCATACGGAGGACTGACATCCAGAAGATGAAAGCTGGATCATGAAGGTGGTCAAATTTTAACAGACGCCGACAAACTCTTCCCAGGGAGGGCTGAAAACTCTAGGGTAATGGGTAACAGAGAGAGCAGACAAGACGAACAGAGGAGCCAACGGAGCCCCCCACCCCATGTCGGAGCCAGGAAAGTCTCTGCTGCTCCCATAGGGTCAGCTTCTCAGTAAGCACTGGCCCCCATAATCAAGCGGAAAAGGGTGGACCAGGGCCCTGAGTCCAGAAGACAAATCCTTACCTAAGCCCAGAGATAAGACTGCAGCTGTGGAGGCCTGGACTTTGTTTTAGGTGGAAGACACAGTTACTGACCCACACTCTCCCCCACAGGATGCAGGGTCTGATAGAGGACTCTGTGCCCTCCGAGACCCACACACTTTCCCACAGGATGCAGGGTCTGATAGAGGACTCTGTGCTCCCCGAGACCCACACAACACTCTCACACAGGATGCAGGGTCTGATAGAGGACTCTGTGCCCCCCGAGACCCACACACTCTCACACAGGATGCAGGGTCTGATAGAGGACTCTGTGCCCCCTGAGACCCACACACTCTCCCACAGGATGCAGGGTCTGATAGAGGACTCTGTGCCCCCTGAGAGGAGCAAGGCCTAATGACAGTTCTCTCTTGAACACTCAGATGCTGGGGTTTCTTTGAAAAGGACAAGTGTCTAAACAGGCAGGGCTTTCTAGTCAGACCGCTTACCAGTGGTAAGACGTGCTTATGGCCTAAGTGAGCAGCACCAAATCAGCTAACTTCCCATTGAATGTGTGAACAGGACTAGCGTGGTGATTTGAATACGCAAATCCAACCACGCTCATGGCTGTTTTCTGTAAATAGCCACTGAAAGCCCAATGAAATGGGAGTTTTCAGGTGTTCTCTTCATCCCACCCTATAGGTTATGCAAATATACCTAGATATCACAGCACAGGGCTTGGTCATTCCCTGACTCATTCATATCTACTATGTACAGGTACTCTTCTAGGTCATGGAGATTCAAGCAGCAAATAGAACACATTAAAAATCCAAGCTAGGGCTTCCCTGGTGGTCTAGGGGTTAAGAACTCACCTGCCAGCGCAGGGTCCACAGGTTTGGTCTGGGAGTGTCCCACTGCCATGGAGCAACATGCGCCACAGCTACCGGACCAGCACTCTAGAGCCCGTGCTCTGCCAGAGACACCTCTGCAATGAGAAGCCCGCGCATTGTGCATCGAGAGTAGCCCTGCTCTCTGCAACTGGAGAAAGCCCAAGCACAGCAACGAAGACCCAGCACAGCCAAAAATAAGTAAATGAATAAAGAAATTTTTTTTTTAAATCCAAGCTAACAAGAAGCTAACTTTCTAGAGAAATGCTAGCCATGTGTGCTCTACTTTACGGATATTTTCATGGTTTAATTTTTACTATCCACATTAGTTAGTCCATCCTAAAGGAAATTGACCCTGAATATTCATTGGAAGGACTGAGGCTGAAGCTCAATCCTTTGGCCATCTGATATGAACAGCCTACTCACTGGAAAAGACTGATGTTGGGAAAGATTGGAGGCAGGAGGAGAAGGGGGCGACAGAGGATGAGATGGTTGGATGGTATCCCCGACTCGATGGACATGAGTTTGAGCAAACTCTGGGAGATAGTGACGAATAGGGAAGCCTGGAGTGCTGCAGTTCATGGGGTAACAAAGAATTAGACACGACTTAGCAATTGAACAACAATCCATGATTTTGCCTTAGGTAGGACACAGAAACCTAATGTTCTCCAAAAGATGGAACTCTACTGTGAAATGAAATATTTCCTGCTCTACGCTCAAGTCTCTTTCAAATGCAAATATCTGAGCCTGAAACAAAGCCAGCTATTTAGAAGCCATCAGCTACTTCCTCCCCGTTAGAGCTGAGGAGCTGGTGAAATGTGAGAGGTGGCCTCATCGGACACCCCTTACAGTAAACGGGAATTAGGAAGTGAACAATAAAGAAAGCAGGACTGGCCCCAGATAGTTAGAAGCATATGAAAGAAATGATTTCAGCAAACCCGGAGACTTACATCTTCCCATATGGAAAAGATGGCTAAATCTCTTCACATGACAGATTCGGCTTTTCTTAAGTGTGTGCTTGCTCCGTTCCTTCAGTCCTCTTTGCAACTGAAGAGTCCTCTTCAGTCCTCTACCCTGGACTAGCCCCCAGGCTCCTCTGTCCATGGGATTCTCCAGGCAAGAAACTGGGGTGGGTTGTCATTTCCTTCTCCAGGGGATCTTCCTAACCCAGGAATTGAACCCCCATCTCCTGAGTCTCGGTATTGCAGGTGGATTATTTACCCACTGAGCCACCTAAAAGTGCGAAAGTCGCTCAGTTGTGTCCGACTCTTTGCGACCCCATGGACTTCTCCAGGCCAGAATACTGGAGTGGGTAGAGTTTCCCTTCTCCAGGGGATCTTCCCAACTCAGGGATCAAACCCAGGTCTCCCGCATTGCAGGCGGATTCTTTACCAGCTGAGCCACAGAGTTATCTTTCAGTATTGAGATTACCTGCCCCCTTGCTGCAAACTTGTACATAGCCTGGCTCCTCCCCTGCCTCCTCAGAGTCAGCTCTCTCAGGATTGCCTGAGATGCTGTCTCCTGGGCTCGAGTCCTAACATTCCCACTGAAAAAAACCCAACACTCAACTTAAAGGTTGCACATGTTTTTCTAGTCAACACTACCAAACCTACACCCTCCAGATTCTGAGAGCCCCTGGTCACTTGTTCCCCAATTCTAGGGCTAAGAACCCAGCCATACACACAGTTTGGTTTCTGGCCCAGCAACCTTCTCATTTTACACTGGACCAGGAATTGGGGGCCCCCAGGAGAAGAACTGGGGTACCCACATGCTTATTTTCTCCATCCTACTTCTTCCCAATCACCAAAATGCTTGGTTTGGCTACATAGAAAGAAGGGCTGATTATTATTTTTTTAACCTGTGAATGATTTACCATGTATCTCAAAAGGCCAGGATGAGTAAATCCGTCACGAGTAAAAACATCATGCTGTTAAATGTGTCTCACTAAATTTATTGCTGTGCTGTTCTTGTCTCGTCATCAACCCAGAACATGGCTCGTACAGCCTGGTACCTGCAACTTAATCAGGAGCTCCAGGACCCTCAGCACAAAGCTTAGCCCATTCAAGTTTCCCCTTTAGGGAAGGGGGAGAGCAACTGCGTATGACACAAACCGGGCCACTGAGGTCAACCATGGGCCAGCACAGCAAAGGAAAGCCTGTGGGTCAGAACCAGCTAGCTCCTGTTTATGTAAATAAAGTTTTATTGGAACACAGCCACGCTCATTTGTTGGTATTTTGCTTTGGCTGCAGAGTTGAGTAGTTGCTAAGGACCACAGGGCCTTCGTAGCTGAAATGTTTACTAGCTGGCTCTTTACAGAAAAGGTTTGCCCAGCCCAGGACCAGGAAGTAGAGCTGAGGAGCTGTGCTAACTGCTGAAGTGTAAATTAGCATCTCAAAGCAAATGACAACTGGTGATGACTTACTCTACAGATCAACAGTCAAAGGAACAGCAGACAGGCAATCAGCTCAACTGGTCATGATCAATTGGCTGTAGTCCTCCCGAGTATCCTGCCTTCTCCAGAGCACGCCCTGCTGCCCCCCAAATGGAACTTGGTGCTTTAAGTGAATTAAACTGTTCATCTGCCATATGTTATTTTCAGGGCTACAGCTTAAGGGTTTAATTTAAAGCTTTGTGTAAGGGGTGGTGGAGGACATGTCTTTGAGTTCAGTGCTCAGTGCTTTTTTTCTGTGGGTCAGAAGCCCACATAGTAGGAAGAAAACCCCCTCACATCTGTTATACAAACACGACTTGTGGAACCAAAAATAAAACCCACACTGATGAAAGCCGGTGTGTTGCAAGATATAATTTTAGACTTAATTTTAAGACTGCAGAAACAGCCTCACTGAAATTTAAAAACCACAACCTCCCCCCCTGCCCCCACCCCCTGCAAACACCCAACGCTTCTTTGTGATTAAGCTCAACCCTGCTTTAGAGGGCAAGACACCCTAAGCCCTTTTACAAACCTCCCACCTCACCTGGACTTCCAGTTCTCCCACATAAGCATGGGGAGGAAGCATTCCTGAGTTCTGACATGACCCCACAGGTCAACAGAAGGGACCACGAAGCTGACACCACCATCTCCAATAATCACTAATGGAATTCAGATATTTTTAACTTTCAAACACAGCCACGTGCACATGTGGCCTGGTGCTAGGGGCGCCTTCCTTACACACAGAAAGTGTATAAGGAGGCCCAGTTCTCACGCCCACATCCCATGCACCTGGCACAGTGCTTGGCACTCACACAGGCAGGAAAGAAGGGAGGGTGGGAGGGAGGAAGGCAAAGAGGAAGGAATCAGTTACCTGACTTAAAAGATTTTTTTTTAAACAAGAACTCAGATTACAGTTTCACCAAGTAACACGATCAGTCTTTTAAACCGTTATCAAGTATCAAGACCCAACTATTCACAATGTTTATGCTTGCTGCTCGCAGCAATCTGAGGCTGCTGTCTTATGTTGTGCCATTTGTCTGTGCCTCTGGCCCTGTCACAACAGAGCTGTTTCCAGCCATAAGACCGTGTCTGTCCCATTTATCTGCAGAGAGCGCCAAGGCCTCTACAGATTGTTACTTAACAGACACTTTTGATGATGACAGAAAAAAGGGTTAGGAAAACTCCAGTTCTCACATCTAATCCTCCCTCGCCCACAGTGAGATGCATCCTGAAACGGAGATCCTACTAACATCCGATGCTCCCCAAAAGCTTATGGATAATGGATCCTCCAGACAAAGCACAATAACTATTGTTTCTTGTTTTCTGGCTCCTGGGGAGCTCATTATTACTGGACAAGGGTCAAACCTCTTTGTCTTTGGTTCAGACTCAAAAAGGCTCTCAGCAGGGTTTCACATTAGTTCAGATCACTGCCTGCAGAACAAATCCGCTTCCCACCATCATTTCCTCAGATTCATTAAGTACTGAAGGCTGGGGCCTGAGCCACGAAAGAAGTGATGGATGCGGGGGCCACAGGAATGGTCTTCTCCAGGTGGAGTTATGTCTGGATGCAATGTGGACCTAAGGTAAAACTATTTGGAAACACGTGTCCCCAGAGTCACCCAACTGAGAGTGGAGGGGACCCAGAAGATTTAAGAGATGGAATCTCACTGCCAGCACACCCCTGGCTAACTCTGATCAGGCCATGGTGAGAATTCCCCCTCTGTATTCTACAGAGAACTTGAAGTTCAATGGCCCAGACCAACCTTTAACCTCAGAAACATGCTGGCTGATCCGCTGGACACATATAAGGAACAACAGCAGTACAATGAACTCAGCAGCTGTTCAGAAGGAGGACTTTTGAAAAGCATTCTATCTCAGCTAAATTAAAAACATAAAAATTTAAAAAACTCCAGAATCAGATAACTGGGTCAGCAATTTTTTTGGGGGGGTGGGCTGGGGGTACTAATTCAACACTTGTTCTAATACAAAACGGAAAATACCAGCTGAGACTATAGAGTTCTGCTCCCTATAACCTGAATACGCTACAGCAACACCTGTTGCAAGGTCTCAGGTACAAGGTTCTCTTAACATCCAACCAGTAAAGACCAAAATCAAAGCAAGATCCTTCCCAGCTTTAGCATGAATACCTGTCATTCTGCTGTGATAAATTACATGGTGTTTGTGACCAAAGTGGATATTTTTCACTGCTGCGGTTTACTTTGAAAAGATGGTCACACCAAACACAACTTGAAGGCAGGTTCTATTTCACATGCAAAGCCACCGCATAAGTAAATAGTAGATTTGTGGTCACCCCTATTTTCTACTTCAGACTAACTGTCGTCCCTGGAGCCCAGCTTCTGGCTCTCAAGAGGGAAGGAGGCTGGTGGGTAAGGTAAGCTAAGGAAGCTGCTGAGGCCCATGTTTTCCAGAGGAAATGCTTCTCTCTCGCCATGAGTTCAGAAGGAAAGGTCAGGAATCGTGAGGAAGGGTGTTTGCTAAGGCTTCTCCTGCTACTTCCGTGAATGTCTCAGCAACAACCAGACCCAGCTGAACAGACCAGAGAGGCGCCCCTGGCAGGGGACCAGCGGTCCTGGGTCCTTGTCCAGTGCTACCTGGTGTCACGGCCTTGGACAAGCCACCTCACTGCCCTGGGCCACCCCTCTCATCTGTCAAAAGAGGAGATTGGTTAGGATTATAATGGAAGATTCTGCCACTGTGAAACAATGTTTTACTCAAATTATACCATCAAAAGAGGGCAACATTTTCTCTGCCTAACATTTAACACCACAGAATATCTGTGAAGAATTCTCTTCACTGGGGAGAAGACATAAATAGAAGCTGCATCCTTTTTCCCCCCATCTATTATCTTTTTAACTAGATTCTTTAACTAGTAACTTTCATGTTTGTTTGTTTTTTTTAAATCCCCTGTGACTAGCAAGGGACTGGGAACAGGAGGGCTTTCCATAAAACAATACTATCCCTAATGCCTAATAATGCAGGTTGAACATAACAAGTAGAACAGCTCATTACTGAATTTCAGCATCTCTGACATAGTGGATCAAAGCTCTGTCAACTCTAGGAACCACCAAAGCTGGCTAAACATCACTGAACTGACCACAGGTGTACTCAGGAGAGCATTCTGAAATCTAAGTGTTTCTCGGAGGCAAGTAGCTTCTGTGTTCCTCTACAGCCTGTGGCGACTCTGGAATTTGAAAATGGAGCACCATCTGGGAGAAATACAAGTTCCAACAACATCCTCAGGTCACCCATGGGGATAGTTATCCAGAGAAAGAAGTCTGAGGGAAGTGAACATGTGAAGCCGGGGACAGGAGGGCAATCCAAGTCTAAAAAAGAGAACTGGAATGTGACATCGGGAAGCCTGGTGGGGTTGAAGCAGGGATGCCCGACAGCAGACTGGAAACCCAACACTTCATGACCTTCGTGGGGAAGTATGTGGTCAGCACTGGACCTAAAGTGGGGAGGATGATCTGTCAGGATCCCGGGCCTGTTCTGAGAAAAGTGTGCCTCAACCAGCAGACCCTTTAGGATGTGAATAACCAAAGCCAGAAATGAAAGCGCCGCCTCAGGGAAACGATCAGGCCAGGACGTGACCTCTTCCCTGCCCGGGGTGGGGCTGGGGGGTGAGGGGACTCTCCAGATACGGATGTGGCTTGGAACAAGCCTGGCTATAAATAGTACTTCTTTATTTCATTTTCATCCATCTACTTCCAAATAATCTTATGCTAATACAGCTAATATACATGAATTTCCTATTAACACATCTTCTTTTCCTTCTAATGAACAGTGAAAATGACTGGGAAATACAGGCCATAGATAATTTATACATCACCTCTAGAGGAGGTGTTGAGAGAGACTGGATTTTCTGAATAAATAGAGAAATATCCTTTAAGCCCATCCTGCTACCTCCATTCCAAGGGCCTAAACCCATAGCTGGCAGTCTCAACATCCATCCCTGTTCCCCTTCCCTTGCAAATTTGGATTTCATAATAACTGCAGAAATCGTGATTAGAACATACACTTAACATTCTTCTAAAGTGGGGGAGGTGATGGCTGTAACCTGGGAGTGTAACTGAACAGGGGCCAGATTCAGATCCCGACAGTGCCCCACTTCCACCCCACACTGGTCCTGAGATTGATCAGTCCACTGAGTCCACTGGACCAAAGTGACTAGGACAATTTCTGACGGCTCCTTGGATAAAAACGCCAGATTCCAGCAAGCCAAGGGCAGACCAGCCACGGCAGGAAGGGTCTTCTCGGGTCCAGCCTGGGCCTGTGTGCACAGATCCGCACAGACCACTGAGCACACTCAGCAACCTCCCTCCTCATCAGGCTCGGCAATGAGCCTGGGGTCCATTCTGATACGTACAAACCTTTTCAGAAACTCGTAAACTCAGAGTTTAAGCTGTTTCAGGAGATGCACATCCAAATGCCTTTCTTGGGAAGCAAGAAGTAAGGATAGAGGTAAGCATCCAGTGACAGGGCCTACGGTGAGCTAGCACGCTTGGCTCTCTAAAGGCAGCCAACTGCACATTACAAAAAAAATCTGCGGGCCAGACAAGAAGAGCTTGTAAACCAACAAACAATTCCTGGGCTAGGAGGTTTTCAGGGGCACCTGAAATCTCTGAGTGTGGCCCTGGCTAATGGGTGGGGCTGCAGCTGGCTTTTCTCAAGTCCAAGGAAAGAATGGAATTCAGAAGCTGCTTTTAAGACACTGAGGAACTGCAGCCTGAGGCAGCCCCTCACCTCTGGGATCTCATCCAGCCTTCCTTTTCTGCCTACATTATCATCCTGTGCTGAAAAGAACCAAAATGCTCTTTTCATCCAATCATGGGAAGGATGTAATTTTACAATCCTGCTCAGAGGAAAATGACCTAAACTCACCAGCAGAAAGTCATGTATATAAAGCAAAACATGTCTCCAAAAGAGATCAAGTAAGACTATAAAATGTTAACACTTTTTACAACAAAGGAAGGAACCAAAAAAACCACTGCTATCAAAACCAAAGATCATAGTAGCTTCTCCTCTCAATACAAGGAATGATTCTTCAAATTTTAATTTTCAAGCAACCCACACACTACAACACAAACACCGGTCTTCCGCAATATGGAAGATGTGTTTTGGTTCTGAAAAACAAGTAAGACACAAAGATTCAGCCATCTCAGGCACCACCTACCACCCCATCAAAGTCAGCCTGGGGACCAAGTGAACATGCGTTGGAGGAGACGGATCTGATATGCTTCAATGCAGGGACCTGCGGGCTCTTCCTACCTGGACCTGGCACACAGCTCACAGGGAGGCAGCCCCAAGGGCCGCATATGCCCTGTCCTTCCTTGTCCAGCACCGGCTTAGTCTTCAGAGCTCCTATCCCACAGGAAACAAGAAGAGCCTGCCTTCGCACAGCTTCCCAGGATGCCCAAACCTCAGGGTCAGCATCCCCCTCACAGAAGTTACATCTTGATTCGGCGGTGCCGGGCTTACATCTCCCACCCATTTTGCAGTTGTTCTCTTATGTTCTAAAGTGGATTTTTAATCCCCACAGGCATCGAATATCTCAAGACTCTGTCTGAGTGAATTACACAGTTACTGACAGCGATGACTTGTTCTGAGATGGGAAGAATGCTCACAGGCGAAGACGAAATCACGCCCAGGTCAACCAGCAGGGCAGAATCAGGGTGCTCATGAGAAAGAGGCGGCTCCTGAGGGGGAGAAGGGAGGACGTGCGCTCATCTTCTCCTGGGAGAACACTAAGATCGCAACTCGCTGCTGAACGACCATTGGCAGGAGAATGTGGCTGCTGCTGCTGCTGCTAAGTCACTTCAGTCATGTCCGACTCTGTGTGACCCCATAGACGGCAGCCAACCAGGCTCCCCCATCCCTGGGATTTTCCAGGCAAGAACACTGGAGTGGGTTGCCATTTCCTTCTCCAATGTGTGAAAGTGAAAAGTGAAAGTGAAGTCGCTCAGTCGTGTCCGACTAGTAGCGACCCCATGGACTGCAGCCCACCAGGCTCCCCTGTCCATGCGATTTTCTAGGCAAGAGTACTGGAGTGGCTTGCCATTGCCTTCTCCGAGGAGAATGTGGCAACCCACCAAAAAGATACCCCACGACCAAGGACAAAGGAGAAGCCCCAATAAGACGGTAGGAGGGGCACAGTCACATCTAAAATCAAACTTCATATCCACCAGAGACTCTAGGAGGGCACACACCAAGCCTTGTGCGCACCAGGGCCCAGGGAAAGGAGCAGTGACCCCACAAGAGACTGACAGACCTGCCTGGGGCTGAGGGGAAGCTCGGGTCAGCAGCGGCCTGCTGCAGAGACGGGGCACGAGCAGCAGCAGTCCCGGGAGGTGCAGCGAGTGGCATTCGTCCTCGTGGAGGGGGTCGCCATTAGCCCCACCCAAGAGCCCTTGGCAGAGAAGGCAATGGCACCCCATTCCAGTACTCTTGCCTGGAGAATCCCATAGATGGAGGAGCCTGGTAGGCTACAGTCCATGGGGTCGCAAAGAGTCGGACATGACTGAGCGACTTCACTCACTTCATACTTTATCACTGGAGAAGGAAATGCCAACCCATTCCTGTATTCTTGTCTGGAGAATCCCGCGGACAGAGGAGCCTGGCGGGCCATGGCCCATGGGGTCGCACAGAGTCAGACACGACTGATGTGACTAAGCACACACGCAAGAGCCCTTGGGTGGGTCCTCCACAAACTGGAGAACAATTATACCCGAGAAGTTCTCACACTGTTGCAAAAGTTCTAGCCCCACAACAGACTTCCCAACCTGGGGATCCAGCAAAGGGCCTGAGAACCCCCCCAGGGGATCTGACTTTGAGGGTCAGCGGGATTCGATTACAAAACTCCCACGGGTCTGCAGAAAGGGTGAGAAGAGGCAAGACGAAGTCTGGCCCGGCAGCTCTTGGCAGCTCCCTCTTGCTCAGACTTCAACACCCGCCACGTTCTGCAGCGAAGGCGAAAACTGAAAATAACTGAAAAGGCGCTGCCTTGTGCCCTTCACCCTCACACCAGAGGCCTGCGAGGCTCTGGACAGAGCCCTGGCCACTGCGCACGAAGGAAAAGCTGCCGGGTGGGAGGCAATTACACACTCCCATGCAGACCGGGGAAAGGATATGTGCTTTCCCTTCTTTCTCTCACATCCTCGACATCTCCACACCAGCAAAGAGTGGGCAAGGACTGCGACCAAGCCCTGTGTGTGTCCCCACAAGGGGACCTTTCAGCGCCTGCCCTCAAGCAAGGCCTGAGGATGAAGTCAGCCTCTATTCCACAGGCCAAGAAACAAACTGACTTTGTGACCAGCTGGCCGGCCAACCCTGTGAGGTCTCAGAGATGGAAAAAGGTTGGTTTCACCCACGGGAGCCTCATTCCCTATGCAGAAAGCCCAGCCAAACCATTTTCAAATAAGTACATTCAGGGGACGGGCACAGAAACATTTGTAAAAGCCTCTGTGAGGAGTCAGGGTTGCCCCTTCCCTCCTCCACTCTCTGCTCGGCACACAAACCACTGCTGCCCTCACCTCCCTAAGTATCCCAGCCTGTTTCTGTGACAGTAGCCTCCTACTCAAGAATCTATAGTGGCTTCTCATTTGCCGTGAGACCATAGCCAAATGCCTCACCTTAGCCTTGAAATTCCTGCAAGTCACTTTCCCTGCCCATGTGTCCTCCCTGTCCTTCTACACAAGCCTTGTCCTGGTTCTTCCCACAGAGCCTAGTCACTAAGTCAGCCTAGGTTCAAACCCCAATTCCACCACTTGGAGATGCAGACCTTGGGCAAGGTACGTAAATGACTCCGAGCCTCAGTTTCTTCATCTGTAGAGCAGGGAGAGTGGCAGGACCTGTCGCTCAGGTTGAGTATAGTAGTGATAAACCGAAATGATTCAAGTAAAATGCTTAAAATAAAACCTGGCACGTGGTATCACCCAACAGATATCAGCAACTGAAATTCTCGTTATTAACACACGAGTCACTCTTTCATGAAGCCTTCCCTACCAACATTGGTCAGCACCTTCTGTTTCTCCCCCCCTTTTTTTTTTTCTTAAAAAAAAAACAAAACAAATCTTCTGTTTCTTAAATGTTCTGCAAATAGCCAGAAGCCATAAATACTGGCTGGAGTTGTTGAGGACTCTTCTGTGAGGTAGGTTACTTGGATGGCAATCAAATGTTACAGATTATTATTAAACTCACATCCTAAAATATGTCCCGTCGTTCCCAAATTAGCTTTACCTCCAGTAACATTTCTGATGGGTTCCTCCCTAGAGAGATTGTGTTTCTGAGATCCAAAGCCTAATCTACAGAGACTGAAAGTTTCTTAAGCGTCCCATGGACACACTGGCAGTTTCTCCCAGAGGGACACACGGGGTCCCTAAGCCAATGCTTGTTCATTTAAAAAGAGAACATTAAGTTCTCTGAAAAGCTGAAGCAATCAAAGTAAGAGTTAAATCTACTCTTGCAAATATTCCTCCTCTCAAACTTCTTGTCACAAACATTCAAGATTAAACCATGGTGAGAGGACGAGATGAGCGGCAAACGCACCTGAGATATAGCAGGACCTGGTGTAGTCAAACACAGCAGCCTTGGCCCTTGGTCTCCCTGCCAACAAACTTCACAGCACTTCATGCTTCCTCTCATATGGCACAATTTCTACCTGGTTTTAAGCCTCAGGAGACTTTATACCAGTCTTCTGAGTTATAAGCTCCTTTTCTCTCAAGTTTGAAGGCCCCACAGCTCCCAATGCAGGGCCTTATTGAGCAGAGATCCATTGTTTAAAGCAATCAGAGGAGAATTTAAATTTCACAAGTTTTGACATTAGTTCCAATATATTCCAGACCATACAACCCCAGTAATAAGAGCCTTACCCTACAGAAAACTTCCAATGGCTTACCTTAACTAATGGGTAAGACTGTAACAAGTACTTCTAAGAAAATGGTTTTTCTGAAGCCCTTGAGTACATTTAAAGTAGTCTGCACTTGCAGCCTAAGGTTGGGGGGAACAAACACTTCCTTGGGAGTTGCTCCTGGTGGCGCCATCTCCATGGTTCCAGTAGGGCACTGTCTGACCTTGCCCCTCTGGGCAAGGGAAGATGGGTCTGGGTCCCTGGAAGATGCAGTGCTAAGCACTAAGTCTGTGGGGCAATGGGGTCTGGCTGGTCAGCCTTTCTTCTTCTCCCCCATTCCCTCTGAGGTGAGCTGCCCCCAGAGAACACGCCTGCAGCAAACGTGCCCATGAAAAGGAAGTGTTCCCTGGCTCAGGTGGGGCCCCCAGGTGGGTTAAGTCTGACTCATTTTGGGGTTCAGTAGTAGGAAGCCCCCTTCCTTGCAAATATAAGTCACGCTTATACCAGCTTTGGGGGAATAAAAGTGATGTTTGCATCTACCTGCTGATTGTAGTATTTTTTGTCAATTTGTTCAGAACCTGAGAAGGGAAGGATGGCATTATTTATTGGGATCCCGCAGAATCCCCAATTCAATGCCCCATCATCAGGCCCGTTATGAGGAAATTCCAGAAAAAGGTCTTATATGTGTGTCTCTCAGCATCACATACCAGGGATACCTTGCAGATACCACCCAGGCAATGACTGGAAGAAAATCCATCCTTCAACCCTGGAAACACCCACCCTACAAGTGACATGAACAGAAAAGTAAAACCCGCCCTTTAGCCGACTCCTCATCATCTGTGGGATGGTCTAGGCTTTACCACACTGGCCACGTTAAATGTTTATATAATAGCTGTGACTGGAGACACCGGCAGTCATCCTTAGGACAAGGGAAAAGTACAAAAGTCTACAAGGAAAGACTGCACATCTAATCAGGAACAGCCATCAACAAAGCTAAGACAACACACACAATCTTCTCCACCAAAAGCATTGGAAGGCATCTGACCGACCACTAAAGATCAAGATGGGGAAGGGTTTGCCCGCTTAGAAAGAAAGCATTGAAGAGGCTTCAGCAAGGTTCAGGGAGAGCAGGTATAACCCCAAACCACCCTGGGTGGCTGCGCCCCCTGCTCTTCACTGAACGCTTCCCACACCCCCTCATTAACCATCGTCGGTGATGGGCAGAGTGGCAGGGGCTGACTCACGTGCTCTCGCATCTCGTTGGCCACGGTGTCGGACATCATGATGCAGCAGATGATGACGACCAGGATGAAGTAGAGCGCGTACATGAAGCGCGTACTCCGGGACTGACGGATCTTGGGGCCACAGCAGTAGGAGCAGCCAGCATTCCCACAGCAGCAGGCCAACTAGGAAAGGAACACAGAGCATCTTCTCAGAGCCTCTCCTGTATAGACCTACTGAGCCCAGACCTCTGCAGGTGAGCTACCATCCTTCCGAAGTGCTCCACCCATAGGACACGTGTGAACAGTTGAGTGTGTGAATGAAGCTGTCACCAGGATTGGTCTGATACTGTCTTTAATAAACATAGTGAGGCTTGGGAGAGGTCCAATAGCTAAACAGAAAAGGCACACTTCACCTGAAGCACTGTGAAAACTCAGACAAAAACATTCAGGGAAGAGCACAAGAAGCCAACTAGAAGAACCAAGTGAAGTGGGAAGGATGGGAAAACCAAGAAGCTGAGCCCGAGAAAGAGACCTGTCAAAATCCATACCACAAACAGGAAGCACAAAAGACACAAGCACCTATCAGAGATTCGGCGAATGAGTGGGGCACGACAGGGCTTTATGGGTCAATCAGTTCAGTTGCTCAGTCGTGTCCAACTCTTTGCGACCCCATGAACCGCAGCACGCCAGGCCTCCCTGTCCATCACCAACTCCCGGAGTCCACCGAAACCCATGTCCATTGAGTCGGTGATGCCATCCAACCATCTCATTCTCTGTCGTCCCCTTCTCCTCCCGCCCCCAATCTTTCCCAGCATCAGGGTCTTTTCAAATGAGTCAGCTCTCCACATCAAAGTATTGGAGTTTCAGCTTCAACATCAGTCCCTCCAATGAACACCCAGGACTGATCCCCTTTAGGACAGACTGGTTGGATCTCCTTGCAGTCCAAGGGACTCTCAAGAGTCCTCTCCAACACCACAGTTCAAAAGCATCAATTCTTCAGCGATCAGCTTTCTTTATAGTCCAACTCTCACATCCATACATGACTACTGGAAAAACCACAGCCTTGACTAGACAGACCTTTGTTGGCAAGGTAATGTCTCTGCTTTTTAATATGCTATCTAGATTGGTCATAACTTTCCTTCCAAGGAGCAAGCATCTTTTAATTTCATGGCTGCAATCACCATCTGAAGTGATTTTGGAGCCCCCCCAAAATAAAGTCTGACACTGTTTCCACTGTTTCCCCATCTATTTGCCATGAAGTGATCAATACAACTGGACATAATTTGACTTGAGAATATTAAATAAAACAGGACTAAGTTTTCAGGTTTGGGTCTGGTGTTAGCTTTTTTTTCCTTGAAGAGTTGTTTTTAAAAGAGTAGTTTTAGGTTTCACAACAAAATTAAGGGGAAGGCACAGAGGTGTCCCACATGCCCCCTATTCCCACCATGTAAAGTCCCTCCCACTATCAGTATCACTCACCAGAATGGTACATTTTAAAAAATTTTACCAAGGATGAACTTGCACTGGCACCTCATAACACACCAAGTCCATGGTTTACGTAAGGGTCCACTCTCAGTGTCCTGTATGTAATGGGTTTAGACAAATGTCCAATGATATCTATCCATCAATATAGTATGAGAGTATTTTCATTGCCCTAAAAGGAAACTATTCTTTAGTAAGCACCGGGCAAGAGAACACAGTGTTGTTAAAAGCTCAAAGTATTCAGCCAGCCTGGATTTGGGACCTGGCTCTGTAACCTATTAGCTATGAGCCCCAAGCAAGTTTCCTTACTTTTCAAGACTCAGACTCCTCGTGTATTAGAGTAAGGGTGGTAACAGTACTTATGTACTGGTGATCTCTTGGATAGCCTAATCAGACATACCTGGTTTTAGGGAGGAATTGCTATTTAGTAAATAGGGAATAATACAAAAGAGACTACCATAAACTACAAATAACCACCAAACCTATGTGTTTTAACACTATATATAAAAACCTAACAATGCAATCTTTTGATCATGATTTAGCAGGAAGTTCAGCGTTTTGCATAGCTTCAAAACAAGCATCGATTAGAAGGCTACACTATAAACATCACTTACAGTAAGAAGAGATCACAGGTGTAAGATGACAACATGCTGTAACCATCAGGACAGACCTTGGAAACATACACATTTCCCAAATTATTTAATCTACTTAATGAAATCGCTGTTGTTTAAGCCCTTTGTCATTCTGCACTATTTCATTACTTGAAATTTCTTAATGCACTCTTTCCATTTTACATGCAGTTTTCTAAGCCATTTTCCTCAAGACTCTTCTTGCCTCATAAGGTCAGGCCACTGCTTTGCAAGATCAGCTACTCTACCGCGCTGAGCTAACAGATCACACAGCGGAACCCTAACACTGCTGCCTTTATGGTGTTCTTACAGGCCACCTTCCTTCACAGTTCACTCATCCGCAGTCTCGGTCTTTGATTTACCGATCCCTTTCCACTCATATGCCCCAACTTTTCTTTTCTCTCCCTCGCAGCTCCCTGTTTTCTCCTCCCACTGACCTAGCTGGCTCCTCTCCCAGCCCTGCCTCCCTCCTCTGCCTCTCAAATTCCTTCCCAACTGCCTCATTCACTGGTTGCTAACTCTTTAAGCTCCACGGTCTAAGATAACCAGTCTGACTGTATTTCAAATTCAAATGTGATCAAATATTTATCCTACATGGAAAAAGAAATATTTAGAAGCAGTTGATACATGACAGAACTTACACACAGTAGAATCAACCTTTACATCTCCACAGAGGAAAAAATGAACAGGTGCCGATATAATGTGAGCCTAATTGATCATTTAAAGACAAATAGTAACAGAGGAATATGATTATGGAAAATGAAGAGAAAAGCATAGTGGTTTAATCCTATCATTTTTAAAGTCATGTATCATTGTAAAGACCTAATTTTTTAGTTGGAAAATGGAACTATTTCCTGCCATAGCAGTAAGCGAGTATGTGACAGTCATCAGCAATTGCAGTCTCCATGTGAGCCAGGAGCTCTGAGGAAACTCAGGATGTGAAAACACACGATACTTGCCCCAAACAGCTGAGATATATATCAAAGGAATAACTTCAATGAGACCCAACTCTTGCATCTCCCCATACACAGAAAAGTGCCAAACTTCTGGGGTAGTAATCTTCTGATATTCAGACTGCGTGCCCTTTGCTGCAAAGTTCCTATATACCCTAGCTCCCCCTCAGCTCCTCACAGCAGGTTCCCAGAGCTATCAGAGAGATGCTGTCTCCCAGGCTACAGTCCTCAGTTTGCCCCCAGAGAAAACCTAACTTGCAACTCTCATTTTGTGCATTTTATTTTAAATCAACAAAATCATCCTTATTTTTCACTTTCACTCTATATATGGTATTTATGTGCATATACATACAAACTTCCCTGGTGGCTCAGTGATAAAGAATCCACCTGCAATGCAGGAGATGTGGGTTTGATCCCTGGGTTTCCTAGAGGAGGAATGACAATCCACTCCAGTATTCTTGCCTGGGAAATCCTATGGACAGAGCAGCCAGCGGGTTATAGTCCACTGGGTCACAAAAGAGTCAGATATGACTTAGCAACTAAACCACCACCACATACACACACACACACATATTGACAGACATGTAGATGTGTGCACATTTATACACACACATGCCTAACATTAGAATCAAAGAACAGAGCTCTACTAACCTAAAAGTTATTTATCAAAGAAAATTAGGCCAGTCACAAACCATAAGAGTACTACGTGTGCTAAGTCACTTCAGTTCAGTTCAGTTCACTCAGTTGTGTCCGACTCTTTGCGACCCCATGAACCACAGCACGCCAGGCCTCCCTGTCCATCACCAACTCCCAGAGTTCACTCAAACTCATGTCCATCGAGTCAGTAATGCCATCCAGCCATCTCATTCTCTGCCGTCCCCGTCTCCTCCTACCCCCAGTCCCTCCTAGCATCACAGTCTTTTCCAGTGAGTCAACTCGTCGCATGAGGTAGCCAAAGTATTGGAGTTTCAGCTTTAGCATAAGTCCTTCCAATGAACACCCAGGATTGATCTCTTTTAGAATGGACTGGTTGGATTTCCTTGCAGTCCAAGGGAGTCTCAAGAGTCTTCTCCAGCACCACAGTTCAAAAGCATCAATTCTTCAGTGCGCAGACGTCTTTATGGTCCAATTCTCATATCAATACATGAGTACTGGAAAAACCATAGCTTTGACTAGACAGACCTTTGTTGGCAAAGTAATATCTCTGCTTTTTAATACGCTGTCTAGGTTTGTCATAGCTTTTCTTCCAAAGAGCAAGCGCCTTTTAATTTCATGGCTGCAGTCATCATCTGCAGTGATTTTGAAGCCCAAGAAAATAAAGTCTGTCACTGTTTCCATTGTTTCCCCATCATATTGCCATGAAGTGATGGGACCAGATGCCATGATCTTCATTTTTTGAATGTTGAATTTTAAGCCAGCTTTTTCACTCTCCTCTTTCACCTTCAAGAGGCTCTTTAGTTCCTCTTCACTTTTTACCTAAGGGTGGTATCATCTGCATATCTGAGGTTATTGATATTTCTCCAGGCAATCTTGATTCCAGCTTGTGCTTCATCCAGCCTGGCATTTTGCATGATGTACTCTGCATATAAGTTAAATAAGCAGGGTGACAATATACAACCTTGACGTACTCCTTTCCCAACTGGAACCAGTCCGTTGTTCCATGTCCAGTTCTAACTGTTGTTTCTTGACCTGCATACATGGCACTCCCCAAACCTACAACTTCAAAACTGGAGAAATCAATCCCTCGCCAGTCTAACTTTCGGGGCTGTCACAAGTTTGGAGATGAATGTCTGTGTCTTGTTACTCCTGATTCCCAAGGACCTAATCTTTCTACCGAAAAGGAAGAAAAAACAAAGGCAGGATGTGCAGCACCCAGAGTGAAACCTAATGTAAACAGTGGACTTTAGATGATAACGAAGTGTCCACGTAGATCACTGGTTGTAATGAACGTACCACTCTGTCCGGGGTGGGAATAGTAGTGGGAGAGCTGTGTGTGTAATGAAGGTACCTCTCTGCAGGGGGTGTGAAAAATGGGAGCACTGTGGTAGGGTGAGGAAGCACAGATTATGTTTGAAGTCGCTGTCTCTTCCTCTCCATCTTGCTGGAACCCCGAACATCTTAAAAATAAAATCTATCGAAAAACAAACAACATATGAACAAAACAGTGCCCATCAATGGCTCAATAAACGGATGCTAAATAAATAACATATAATAAATTCCTAACAGCACACTCCTCAAACGAAAGGGCTCACGATCGCACTCCACAAGGCCAAGGGCACATGGCACATGCTGTACTCTGAATCTCTCACACCCACACTGTATCACAGAGAGCTCATTATGAAGGCCTTTAATTTGCAGATGCTGCACACAATCTTTCCCCACAAGAAATCAGTATACATTCAAGAGGGACCCAAGATGATCCTTTGGGGGGACCATGTTTACAATTCTTCCAGAAGTTCGTCCTGCAGGTATGATTACACAAGGGCACAGAGATTTAAGTATATTAAAAGCATAAAAACAGTCTTATTCTCCAGCTGCACAGGGACTGAATAAATTATGGGCTTTCCACACAGCAGGACACAGTTTAAAACAATAAGGCAGCGTCATGGGCAGAATTGTGTCCTTACCCTCATCCCTCCTGTCTTACGCTGAAGTCCTAATCCCCTGTATCTCTACACGTGACTATTTGGACAGAGAGCCCTGAAAGAGGTAGTCAAGATTAAACAAGGTCATCGGGTGGGCCCTAACCCAGTATGACTGGGGTCCTTATAAGAAGAAATCAGGACACGGACACACTCAGAAGGAAGACCATGTGAAGCCACAGGGGGAAGTCAGCCGTCTACCAGTCAAGGAGAGAAGCCTCTCATGATCCTGGACTTCCAGCCCCCAGATTTGTGAACAATTAAATGTCGGTTGTTTATTTATACCACCAGGTCTGTGCTACTTGGTTATGACAGTAAACTGACACAGTCAGTAGAGCCAGATACTTTATAGTTATGCATGTCTATAAGTGGGGTGTGTGGATACAGAGACCACTAACATCAATCAGCTGGAGGGTGGGCCTAGGAGGCTGGGCCTTGATGGGAGGAAAATAAGACAGCTCTGTCTCACAGTTCTGCACTCCTGTTTGGGTTTTGAACCATGTGTGTGTATATCAGCCTTGTGATGAAAAAAAAAGAAAACAGAGTATTTAGGAAAAGTAACTATGTTTCGAGATATTGATACAGAAGTATTTGCAATGTGGCATTGACTTGTGTGATTTCTTTCTTTCCGAAGAACTCCCCCTCCCTCAAATATACTGAAAAAGAAAAAACTTCAAAGAGCTGTTCACACCCTATATCTGACTTCCTTTGAAATAACCACAGCATGAAGAGAAAAGGCTTTTCTAAATGCAAGGTGCTTTGTCCAAGGAGGAGGGTGAGCAGAGTCCACATGAAAGGAAAAGCCGGCCTCTTGCTGCTACCGGGAGCTGGGCCTCCCCCTTAGTGTGTGTTTCCCTCTCTTATCTAAGGAGAATACACACACACACTCCCCACAATAATAAACACCAGTCTCCCTCCCTGTCCTCCCCACTGGCCTTGGGCTTGTCAACCACAAATTGTCACTTGCCCTTGGTGCTTGCTAGCCATCCACCTCTGCAAGGACTAAGTCACGTGCTGCTGTAGCGGCTGACCTCAACACCCCTTGAAGGAGTTCAGGGTGGAGAGCAGAAGTGAAGCATCTTTGAGCCAGGAAAACTGGCAGGACAGGTCTTCAGATAGTTACATATTCTCAGGAGCTGATTTTATGAGCCTAATTCTTATATGTCCTCATGTCTACAGAAGCACTAAAATCCTTCGTGGTGACGACTGTTTCCTGTGAGTAACAGAAGCTTCACAAGACTAGTAGAAACCTCCTAAAAATTAGGAAGTTCCTACTGCTGCTCCATCCCGTATTTATTAAGGGACAATATTATAATTATTGTAGTTAACAAAAATCTCTGTTAAGTCTTTCCTCAGTTCTGCTGGGCTCCTGCGTTTCCAAGTCAGGAAAAGGACTGAATGAAGGTCCATGTCAGATCTGAAGCGTTCTTTCCTTTTGAAGTTTGAACTTAGTTTAGATGCACTAAAGCCAACCAGGCTGTCCAGAGCTCTCGTGGGATAAGTCTGATTGTACATATTCCCCCTTTACCAAAATCACATACATACTGTCCTTCTCCCCTTCCTCTCTCGAGTAGTTTCTCAGAGCTATCTGAGGTGCTCTCTCCCGGGCTGCGGGCCTCATTTAGCCCTAACTAGTACTTGACTCACAGCTCTCACATTGTGCAATCCTTTTTTTTTTTTTTTCTAAGTCAACAGGTTCAGAGTTCTTCTAAAGACTGATGCCAGGCACATGAGGAAATGATCACAGAAGTGAAACATGAGTTAGGACTAGTAGTAACTTCCAGGCTCTTCTTTTGTTAAATTAAGAAGCACAATTCCTATATTACCTAGAATTCCCTGCTGACACCACCACCAATTGGAAATAGCAAGAAATCAGGAAGAAAGCCAAAGAGATGTCACAGAATGATAAAATCCATGTAAATAAACACACATGTGTCTTGTACGAGTTCCCCTCTCCCTCCCCCAGTCTGGTCTTCACAATTCCAGCACGCTTGCCGAAGCCCACGGGTGGAAGAGCACAGGTCTGAGAACCAGAGGGCCTGGACTCTAACTCTGTGCAGCTCTGGGACTTGGCTTTCCTCATGTGCAGAGCCAAGGAGCCTAGCAGAGGACAGGGAAAGAGGTTTCATCTCATGCTCAACTCTTTGGCAATGGCGGTCCTGAGGTGGGTTCTAAGGCTGAAAGTCTCCCTCCACAGGGGAAACGCAAGTGGCAACAAGCAGCAGGTGCCAGAGGCACGGAGGCACCCCTGCTAGAGTCTGGTCATCCCTGCAAGAGGTGACCTGGCCTCTCCCATCCAGAAACTCTCAGACGTTGAAGATGACCTGCAAGAGGCAAGCACACTGGGTTAATAAGCCCAAAGCATGAAGGCAGAAAGATCAATCCGAAAGAGAAGAATTAAAAAGTGGAGCAGTCAAAGGCTCTTCGCGTAGCCGTGGGTTCTATGAGCAACCCTGCAGCACTGCTTTCCATACGACGTCTGCAATGTTCAGCTCCTGAGGCAGTGCCAAAACTCACATTCATCATCATGGCTCAGGCATCCCATTACCTCGGGTTCCCTTCTTTCCGCTTAGGAAGGCAAACAAGCTGCGTAGGACACTTTTGTTACAAGAATCACTCCAAACTCAGGGCACGTTTTTAGTTCCAGTGCTTTAGTTTGGGGGCGTGTAAGCCCCTCAGCAAAATGGGAAACATTCGCTTTTCTCTTTTGGCATACCTCACAGCTTGCCAGATATCTTAGTTCTCCAATCAGGGATCAAACCCATGCCCCCTGCAGTGGAAGCCCAGAGCCCTAACCAATGGACCACCAGGGATTCCCAGCATTTATCCAGACTTATTTCACTGAGCTCTGGACAGCCTGGTTGGCTTTAGTGCATCTAAACAAAGTTCAAACTTCAAAACGAAAGAACGCTTCAAATCTGACATGGACCTTCATTCAGTCCTTTTCATGACTTGGAAATGTAGGAGCCCAGCAGAACTGAGGAAAGACTTCACAAAGATTTTTGTTAACTACGATAATTATAATATTGTCCCTTAATAAATAGTGAGAGGATGGAGCAATAGTAGGAAGTTCCTAAAAAACCTGAGATGCTGAAGCTGTTGGGAGCAGAACCCAGGTGTTCCTGTGCAAGCCAGGGGCACATTAACACCAAGAAAATAGAAGAAAAATACTCAAGACATAAAAGTAGGTTCAGAATATTTTATGAAAGCAAACTGTGCTCTCTTTTAATTTTGATCTCCACATCTTTTGGTGACACATACTATGCTACTCACGCCATGTCACAGCCCACCTGCCTTCCTCCTCCTTTGAGGTTTCAGGACTTTCTGTGAAACACCAGCGGTCAGCATAGGCAAGGAACAACTGATTCTACTTTGACAGCAGTATATATTTAAATTTGGGTCTCCACAACCAACCTTCTACAGCTCATTCTCCTCACCCTATGCTCAGAAACATCCTCCCACTGAGCTTACACAGACCTTTTCCTTCACTACAATCAGGAGGCAGAGGGAGTGGTAAATGGCAACTCTTGCCAACATGGTGCCACGTGCTGCCTGTTCCCGGTAGTTTTGCGTGGGAATGATGTGCCTTGAAAGCTAGAAACACTCAACTACTTTGCTCAATAAAGAAGTATCTTACTGCATAAGAAATACAGGTGGCAGGTAGTTGTTAACTCACACAATGATCGTGTTTTAGAAAAAGCAACACATACTATGTATATGTTAATAAGCTGGTTTGTTTAGGGCTTATTGGATTTCTCCCACTCCAAAGAATACAGGGCAGGACTTGCCTGGTGGTACAGTGGTGAAGAATCCACCTGTCAGTGCGGGGGACAGAGGTTCAACCCCTGGTCTGGGAAGTTCCCACATGCCTCTGGGAAACTAAGCCCATGCACCATAACCACTGAGCCCTTGTGCTGTAACTATTGAAGCCTGTGTGCCCAGAGCCAGGAGCAGCCGCCACAATGAGAAGCTTGTGCACCGCCACTGGAAAGCAGCCACCACTCACTGCAACTCAAGGTAGTTGCCGCACGGCAATGAAAAAGAATCAGTGCAGCCACAAATAAATAAATAAACAGGAATAGAATGCAGGGCAACCTAGTAAAGCTTACTTAATCCATAATAATATCATCTAACCAGAGCTAACATCGTGCCCTGTGTAAGGTACAACAACTTTTATCCCTAGCTGTTATATCGCCCCCACTTACGGAACTGGCAAGTGGCAGAGTCAGGATTTGAATCTGTAGGCTCTTTGCAAACCTGCTCCCTCACTGCTGGTATGTAAAGAGGATGCACCACAAACCACACTGGCCTGAAACCTTGGTTTCCTACAGACGGGAAACCGGCTGTGTGGGGAGGGAGTGGCAAGGGAGGAAGCTGTTCCACTCTCGTGTCCTCAGGGGTAAGGAAAGCATTCAACAAGGATCCAAAGAAGCCGTCTCCCTTTGGATGCCCCACTTCTCTCCAGGCAACCTCTGGCTTCAGCAGAGCTGGAGGACCTCTATTAGAGACCTGCCCAAGCAGCTCAGCCCCTGCCACCACCAAGCTGCCCACCTCACCACCAAGTCCTATCCCATTTTTAAAGCCCTACCCTTAATCCTGTGGAAATGACCAAGTGATTCATTCACTCAACTAATGGTTACTATATCAATACTACATGCCTCCTGTGCAATGTTAATTCCTGGAAATGCAGCAATAGGCCCCATGGGACCGTCCTCTAAACCCTCTGCTTTAGCTCCTCTCTGAAGTACATAGATAACACTATCTAACGGACATTCCTGAGTTGTCTTCAGTTCAGTTCAGTTGCTCAGTTGTGACTCTCTGCGACCCCATGAATCACAGCACGCCAGGCCTCCCTGTCCATCACCAACTCCCAGAGTTCACTCAAACTCATGTCCACAGAGTTGGTGATGCCATCCAGCCATCTCATTCTCTGTCGTCCCCTTCTCCTCCCGCCCCCAACCTTTCCCAACATAAGAGTCTTTTCCAGTGAGTCAACTCGTCGCATGAGGTGGCCAAAGTACTGCAGTTTCAGCTTTAGCATCAGTCCCTCCAATGAACACCCAGGATTGATCTCCTTTAGAATGGACTGGTTGGATCTCCCTGCAGTACAACGGACTCTCAAGAGTCTTCTCCAACACCACAGTTCAAAAGCATCAATTCTTTGGCGATCAGCTTTCTTCCAGATATGAAAACCCCCACCAAGTGGAAGACACTAACTACTTGATGTCCATAAGCACCTAGCCCCAGACCTACTGCTGCCTAAGGCTTGGTAATGTTAACCCCTAGGACATCACCCTGTCACCTCACCATCAGCCATTCAGAGAACTGTGCACAAGCTGATCACCTTAAAAACGCTTTGCTGGAACTCTTCAGGGAGTTTGGGCACAAACCACCCATCTCCTTGACTGGCCCTGCATTGAACCTTTCTCTGCTCCAAACTCTGATGTTTTGGTTTGTCTGGCTTCACTATGCGTTGGGCACATGAACTTACACTAACATGACATTTTGTTTAAAAGAAAGGAAACCTGGATGTTCCTTTCTGTACTGGAAGGAGTACTGATCACTGAAATTATGGTGCATTCGTATTATTGAATCCAATGTACCCAGAAAAAAAATGGCAGAAAAAAATTGCCATCATGGAAAGGTGTGTGTGTGCGCGCGTGCATTTGTTTAGTCATGTCCAACTCTTTGTGACCCTGTGGACTGCAGCCCGCCAAGCTCTTTCCATCCCAGGCAAGAATACTAGAGTTGGTTAAGTTTCCTATACCAGGGGATCTTCCCAACCCAGGGATCGAACCCATGTCTCTTGCATCTTCTGCACTGGCAGGAGGATTCTTTGCCACTGAGCCACCCGGGAAGCCCATGGAAAGATATCCACACTGCATTAACTGAAAATAGTTAACAACACAAAAACACAGAGTATGACAGCATTTGGAGTAAAATTATAACAAGACATAGATCTGCCACAACTACAACAAAAAACAATCTAGAAGGATACACCAGGGCATCAACAGTAGTTAACAGGTCAGAGGAGGCGCGGGGAGAGTAGGGTGCTATGGTTTGAGCTTGAGGGCGAAGCTGGCGGAGCAGGAGGATGGGCGAGTCATTTGATATGGTCACAAAATGCATGAGTTTCACACTAAATGAGCAGTTCATGGAGAAATTTGTTGAGCCTGGAAACCACAATAGTGGGATTGATCGGCTTCAGACCTATCTTTGGCGTTGCCAGTTCCTTTTACCTTTTGTTAGTCTAGGTTTGATGTGCTTTGGGGCTTTGATTGGACTTTGTGCTTGTATCTGCCGAAGCCTGTATCCCACCATCGCCACAGGCATTCTCCATCTCCTTGCAGGTCTGTGTACACTGGGCTCAGTGAGTTGTTATGTTGCTGGAATTGAACTACTCCACCAGAAACTGGAGCTGCCCGAGAATGTGTCCGGTGAATTCGGATGGTCCTTCTGCCTGGCTTGTGTGTCAGCTCCCTTACAGTTCACGGCTTCTGCTCTCTCCATCTGGGCTGCTCATACCAACCGGAAGGAGTACACCCTAATGAAGGCATATCGTGTGGCATGAGTGGGGAGCTGCCTGCGTTACCATTGCCATTTTTATGATTTTTTTAATATTAATATTGTCCCTTACCTCCCCCTGAATTGTTTTTAATTTAACTTTTTTTGGTGGATATACCATTTTATCCTGAAAACCCACTTTATTTATTCATGCAGACAGTTGTTTCTCAACACAAATAAAATTTAAATGGAACCTGGGTGATTCCATCTTTTAGTCAAACTAATCTAGGTTTAGAGTCCAGACAGAAAAAAATGGGTAGAGTCTTGGCACAAATTTGTGAGGAAAATTGGTAGTAGGAGGTTGACCCATAGCAAGTTCTGCTGATGTCTGTTAGACTTTTCAGTAATGTAACTGTATCTGTTTAACTGGAACTTACAGTTTCTTTGGGAAACCTCTTACCATTGTCAAAACTTATATTCACTTTGCTATTGTAGACAGCCAGTCAGCCAGAGATATTAGTGCTGTCTTCAAGGACTTAGGCTATCTAAAATAAGGAAATCATCTAAGAT
Source organism: Moschus berezovskii (assembly GCF_049115385.1). Classification (NCBI taxonomy): domain Eukaryota; kingdom Metazoa; phylum Chordata; class Mammalia; order Artiodactyla; family Moschidae; genus Moschus; species Moschus berezovskii. The sequence continues at coordinate 86,391,153 of NC_142468.1, forward strand.
CCTTTTCCCTAAATATTGGCATATAGTTTCATCTGAAGTGAAATATTGCAGTATTTTATCTGTACACTGTCTGTTTAAAAGAAAGGGAGTATTTACATGGAATTTTAACTTTGTTAACTACAAAAATTCCAGTTCAGCCAGTCAAGACGATTAACCTTATTTTACCTTTTTAAAAAAAAAAAAAATCTTTAATATGACAATAGGATTTCCAGTATCAGCAAACCTTTTCGGATTTTTGTTCCTTTCCTCCTCACACACCAGACTTATTACAAGAGTGCTTTCTTTTAAATAATACTTTGAGGTCACCGAGTAAACTTTTCCAAGTGCTGTTTCAGCTAAGTACCATAAAGAAGGTTCCACCGTAATGACCCTCCAGAGCTAGGAAAACTACCACAAGACCTAAAGCTTTGGCTGGTCATTAACTTCCGACTGGTCTTTATCTCTTGTGGTGGAATGATGTGCCTTTCCTTGCCTAATCCCCTCCTGGTGTGTGTCAGCATTATTTAATGTCTTCTGATTCAGTCATTTTTTTTATGTCTATTAACATTGAACTTTAAAAAAACTTATTTATTTATTCCATTACTGTAGTACTTGACAGATTTTAAAAAAGTAACAGTAATTTCTTACAAAATCCTAAATCTTTTTAAAAAAAATAAAAAACGAGAAGAGACTCAAAAAAAAAAAAAAAAAACCAGTAGTTAACAGAGTTGTAAGATGGTGAGTGACTGTGCTTTTCCATATTTTCTGAACTCTTTGCAACAAGCACATATCTTTTTAATACATTTTAAAGGCACATATCTCATAATTAGAAAAACACTTCAAGTTTCTATTTCAGAAGAAAACAAAATGACATTCCTGTTCTACCTTATGGGTGGTAAACACTCAAATATTTGCTAAATGAATCAGCCAGTGAGTAAATGAGATCTACTTCAGCTATGTAACTGGTAGAAAACAGAGTTAACTATCACGATAAGTGAGTCATAAAAGTAGAAAATTCCCGCTGTGCTGTATCTTTAAATATGGTTAAGATGGTAAATTTTTTTACCTCAGCTTAAAATTTCTTTAACCCTTGTAACATGTTTTAGTTCAATTGCTATAAATAAACCTCTGCTTGGTAGACTATGAAGCAAATAAAAATGAAATGGGAAAAATTAATGGCTACTGAGGATTCAAGGAGTTGAATTGGAAGCTGTGTACTTGCCTGAACCCGAAATTGGCTCTTGTGTTTCCCTTCATTTCAGATTCTTAAGTTTTTCTCTTTTGAGTTCAGAGAATTCCTTAAAGCTCCAAGGGTTTCACAGTCTCTTCCTTAACTGTAAGGGCATGACTCTGTAGGCTTGTCAGAAAGGAATTTGGGACAGGGCTTTATGACACAGGTTTCAACATTCTGGAATGTGCTGGTTTCAATAGCATGCCATGAAAACTGTCCAGGTCAGTGTCCCTCCTTCAAGAGCACTGAGTACCCACAGCCACTGGGACCCACTCTGAGAGAGCCAAAGACAGGCCATCAGCCAACACCTGCCAAGGCAGCACTGGCTTTCAGGTTACAATGAATCTGGACAAAACCGTCCCCCTTGTTGGGAGTCTCTTTCTCACAAGGTTAGTGTTACTTTCAGCACCAAAGGAATGCCGATCGAGTTCTCTGCTCTCAGACAGCAGTCGGATTCTTTGAGTCATTCCCTGACAACACTCTCCGCTTACATATCTTCTAAAAAAACACCACACTTGATATATTTTAGTAGGTTGGTGGAGAGAATCTATAAAGTTTAAGTTAAAAGGTAAACTCTGCTTTCTGGCAGCTCAATAGAAAACAAACTCTCCTGGGAGACAGATCATCTAGAGAAGAGTTTGTCAAACTCAGCACCATTGGGGGCCACATAATTCTTCGTGGGGGGTGTGGAGGGGCATCCTGTGAGCTATGGGATGTTTAGCAGCAGCATCCTTGGCCTTTATGTACTACATGCCAAGAGCAACCACACCACCCCTCAACACACAGAAGTGGAGATAATCAGAAATGCCTCCGACAACTGCCTTCCCCCTTCCCAATGGGGCCAGGCTGTCTGGGTTCATACCCTAACTCCACTGCAGCCTGGTTATGGGCTCTTGGGCCAATTCTTTACCTCTCCACATTTCAATTACCTCGTTGTTCAATGGGTATAAAAGTACCTCCTTCACAGGGTTATTTTGAGGAATAAATGAATCAGTTCAAGGGAAAGTTCTTGGCACAGAGCCTGGCACAGGGTACCACCCTCTTCCCAAGAAAGCCACCTGTAGTTATCATCTACACCATCACAGTCCTTCCTTCTCAGAGACACCCCTTCTCCTCAGTCCATCAGGGAGACGTGGAGAAAGGTAAAGATGGGATGCGAGCAAATCATGATACCTCATTTACAATAATATTTTCATTTTCTGCTCTAGTGTGGATGGTAACTACACCTGTTGAAGGAGAATACTTTCATAAATAAAAACTCCTGAGATCTGAGCCCAGGAAAGCATCCCACCAACGTGGGAAAAAGTTGTCCCATGGGCGTGGAGGCACTTCTCTGAAGCCCTCTTTATTGCCATTAAGGAACAAAGGAGGCAATCAGAACATTCATTTGCACCCACTGAAGCCACAAATACCAGCAGCAGAACAGGGCTGAGAAAGACGAGTTAAACAAGTTCTAGAGGGGACAATGGTATAAGAAAACAAAACCTTGAAATTCAAAATGGAAATGTGTAGGATGATGGGAAGGAAAGTGCTCATTAGGTTTAAACCATTTTTATAAAGTCAGTTTTAAGTCTTCTCATCAAAAGGAGAGGTTGGGGAGAAATCCTGCTTGTTCTACTTCATAACAGCTTATCAACAAGCAGTTAATGAATCACAAAACCCAAAATTTGCCTGATTGTGTCATGGAGATTATGCCACAGTGAAGAATCTGCCAAGTCCTTTCTAAGAAGTACTTTCCTCCAGCCCAACCCCAGACCCTGCCAAGCGCAATGATGGAGGCCACAGAGCCAAATATGCTCTGGGAAGGAGAACAGAAATGACCTCGTTTCAACAATTCCAGTGGCCACGACCTCAGAGCTGAGGTGGCCCAGCGGTTTCAAAGGGTTAGCAACGCACTCCTTTCTCACCAAATGAAATCCCATGTGCAACTCCAATGCACAAAACATAACACTACAAATGTTCTTACATATTGATACAACAGATATTTACCAAGTGCTTCTTAATGACCAGGCATCATTCTAGGAGCTAGTAGTACAGTCACTGCCCTTGTGAAGCTCTAGGGGATTTATATCAAACTTAGCAACCCCAAAATCCTACTCAAACTGGGACATGTCACAGCACCTAGGTTGAAAGCCTCTGATCCAGTCCAGGCCCTTTATTTTCGTGATAGGAAATCTGAGGACAAATCTAATGAAGGGCATCTGTGGACCAGCAAAAGCACATCGGTTGAGACAACTCAGCGGTCTGGAAGCAGGATGAGCTAATAACTCAGCCGCGGGTCCCACAATTCTGAATCCATAGTGCAATCAATTCACAGACATGCAAAACTACTAAAACATGGCCCCTTGAGTAAACGATGGTCTGTCGACTCTTAACAGGAAGGCAGTAAGTGTCTAAGTGTCTAATACAACGTGAAAGGTTTCCATCACAGCATAGTTAAAGTGATGGCATTTTATGGCTTACGATGAGTCAACCCTGGGGTGGCCACAAAGCTGAAGCTCTTGAAGCTGCAGGCTATGGCTGCCAAGTGCCCAATCCCCCTGATGTGCCCACTTCTCACTTCTGAAAAGCAAGCAAGTCCCTCCCCGAATCCCCCACACAACCCACATGCCTAGTCAACTGCTGGCCACTCTCCTTCCCCAAGACACCTCCAACCTGTGGCCATGACAAGCTGGCTATCTCTGAAGATGAGACTAGCTGCAGTGACTCTGTGCAAGGACAAACTTGCACATGCCTCCTGTCCTAGATTTTCCAGCAGTCAGGATTTCATATAATTCTGTTCTTCAGAATTCCCAAATGCCTGATAAATGGTGATATTTCAAAAAAATTGAAAACAGAAATGTCAGAAAATTACCTCAGGTTTGGAAAACCCAGAACTGCAACCAGACGGCCCTCAGAGGCAGGGAAGGAAGAGACAGAGGCCCATGGTAGCTCCTGGTTCTCACAGGGACCCTCCTACTGGGTCACCCTCAGTCATCTCTCTGTGGGAAAGCCTGGGGGCCACAGGAAAGGGCCTGGTGGCACAGCCTTTTCTCAGAGCTGAAGTAACAGCTTCACTGTTTTCCTACACCTGAGAAAACACTTTCTTACAGTTAATTTCTCTATTCCTCGGTCCCTCAAAGCTTCAGAAAGCCTTCTTTTCAGCTCTGCTCTCCTTGAAGTTTCTCTCTCCCTCCCAATTCTAGCTTGAAGGGGAAGGAATGAGTGTGTGTGCGCCGGCCCCCCAGGCAAATGTCCACAGTTAACCGTCTGCTTCATTTGAAGAGCTGCCCAGACACCCAGTGCGTTTTATCAGCAGCCCCCCTACCCTCTTCTGAACCAGGGCCTCAGGACAAGGTGACAGGGTTGTCAGGATGCTTTTGTTCAAGGACAGGAGGTCTCGATGGCACCAGACAGGGCAGAACTCACCGACATGTGCAACTCCCCCCGCAACTGCGCCCCCAACCTGAGAAACTTCCTGTTCTTAAAATACATCTGCAAAAGGAACCAAGGTCACATATGAGGGAGCTCATGAATCATGTTTTTCTATCAAAATATCACAGAAATGAAAATATTCTCATAGAAGGCCCTCCTCCCCAACCCCAACCTTCAACCTTCCTATTTTACACCCATCAGAGCACGGACTGTGCCAGCAAATAGGGCAGAGGGGAATCTAAGGGAGGTTCTCCTGGGGACATTCTTTTTAATGAAAGAAGTCACTCATTTTGGGGGTAGTGTTCCCTCTGCTGCTTAAAACCACAAAGATAGAGCCCTTCTATCAGGCCTAGACTGGGAAGAACAGTACCTCAGCATCAAAATCAAACAGAGGGACCACAGAGCTAGGCAGACACACACACTCAATGAACTATTACTGGACTACAAGGTAAACAGGCCCAAGGGGTGGGCAGTTCAGGAAATGGGCCTTAATTACTGCTATTTGTTCAGTCAAACCTAGCATTTCTCAAGCCAGCTGGGTGGAGTGGACGGAGGGCGGATGGCGTAGAGGGCTCCAGGGAAGAGTCTGGATCTGTCTGGTCCCTCCCTCCTTCCCCTAGGGAAATCCAAGGCCGGGTTCAAAGGGCCCAAGCTTGGGAGTTGGCAGGTTGGGGCCACGGTAGGGCTGAGGGATGTAGTCTCTGAAGTGGGGAGTCCCCACCCTCTATGGAGAAGAGGAATCAGCCAGCACGAGGCCTGAGCACCCACGCAGGAAGCTGGGAGGATGGGGGCGGCAATGAAGTCAAAGCCCTTAGTGGTGGAGGCGGGAGAGGGAGGCCTGGGAAGCTAAGAGCAGCAGGAGCGAGGAGAAAAGCAGGTCTGGTGGGGATGTGGTGTGAGCACAGGACCACGGACAAGATCCTGGACCAGGGGATAGTCAAAGGAAGTGTAGGAAGGCCCCCAAACAGATTGGCCCAGAGCAGAACATGACTGGCAAGTTCTTAAGTACCTGAGCTCCATGGTGCCTAGTGCGAGGCAGCAGCATGGGCATCACTGGGAGCCCGTCAGGTCTCAGAATTAGAACCTGCATTTAATAAGCTCCCCAGGTGATCTGTGGCTCCTTCAAATTCACGCCCAAGCTCAGGGAATCCAGGGAGGGCTTCTCTTCTGCAGTGGCAGAGCCTCCTGTTCTGTGGATATGGAACAAGCCAAAGGCAGGCGCGGCCGTGTGTTTAAGGAAGACATTCCATTCCCTCACAGCAAGTTCCTCAGTCTCCACTCAGGAGGCCTCTTCAGGAATGGCAGATGGGGACACACATCTCCAGGGGGATCAAGCACTGTTTCAATATGACAAGGGGATTGTGACAGACAAGTATACAGTCCCTGAAAAAGATGCCATTAAATAATTAATATGAGAAAATGCTCATGGACACATCTCTGGGAAAAGATAGAGAAAACAAACAGACTAAAATATTAACCAGAGCTGTGATTTTATATCATGTTTGTCTTCTTTACCTTGTCCCTGTTTTTCCAGATTTTCAACATCAGGATGGATTTAAAAAAGAAAACTATGCAAAATCTTAACAGGTGAAGAGTAAAAGAGTAGAAATCTTCTGACCCAGAAAAAAAAGTACAAAGCCCACTTAACTCACTACCTTCCACATACGCAATGCCTTGCTATTTATAAAATTCATTCTCTTGGGGTAGGTTATAGAACAAGACAACCTTGGCAAAATAAAAGATATCAGAAGGGAAGAAATACCATAAAATGAGTTTCAAGGATCACTTTATCTACAACGGCCCCAACCACACTATCTGGAGTAAACCCCCCTAAGATGCTGCTTTGAAGTGGGGAGCATCCTACTGTACCATCCTCCCTGTAGAAGAGTTACCCTACCATGCAACCAGAGAGGGACCACTGTTCTGAGGTCATTTCTCAGTGGCATGGCAAAGGCTTTGCTGGCCCACAGTCTCCAGCCACTGTTTCTCATCATCACAGGCAAGTTCAGTGTCTACAACTTGAGAACTGGTGATACGGTGGTCCTTGAACACACATTTACTCTATAAGAACAAAACTGGGTCACATGGAACTAGACCTGAAACTGTGGGCTCATCTACTCCAACCCCAGAGTCTTATGCTCTGTTCCTTCTCCCACTCCTGTGTCACATGCTGGGCCAAAGAGCTTGTTACTGAAATTAAATCACTGTAGTTTTTTCCCTAACTTGCAGGAACAAAAAAAAAAAAAAATATATATATATATATAATTTTCTATATTCTTGCTGCTCTGGTATCTGGGACCTAACTGACCCAAAAGGGTCTGCTCCTTTCAGGGCTAGCTAATTCCTGAAAGAAACTGCAAGTTGCTCAATTGTGTCCACCTCTTCGGGACTCCATGGACTATATAGTCCATGGAATTCTCCAGGCCAGAATACTGGAGTAGGTAGCCTTTCCCTCCTCCAGGGGATCTTCCCAACCCAGGGATCGAACCCAGGTCTTCTGCATTGTAGGCAGATTCTTTACCAACTGAGCCACAAGGGAAGCCCCCTAGCTAATCCCTAGATGTAGCAAATAAATCCTCTATAAGTAAACCTCTCACATGTAAACTAGTCAACCCAGGGTCATATTCTGAATCACCCCTACTATCTGGCTCTTAGGCTCCAGGAAGTAATATCTCTCCACCATGACCATCCCAGAGTTAACATACCAGACATAGACACCACCTCCTCTACGCCCCAGAGCCCACTGACGTTACCCAAACCAGCCAACCCTAAACGTGCTCACCCTGCCCTGCCTTCCCAAGGAAGCCACGATAAAGACTTTCCCTCACTCCTCCTGCCTCCTGACCCTGCTGCTTCCCCGTGTGGCCCAGCATGGCATGGGGACCCCTATAACAAACTATCTTTTCAATGGCAGTCATCTCTTGATCTGTTGGCTTCACCACACTCAAATGAAAATTAAACCTTCATTTTAAAACAAACCCCCATAATGGCCTCATTTTCTCAATTTTCATTTCTTAATTCCATATATTTTTCCTTAAGCCTTCACCACATGCTCTCAATTATGTATGGACAGATGGGAAACAGAAAGAACACATCATAAATATTAATAAAAAGCCAGGAATTAGAAGATGACATTTAGCTTGCTTTTTCATGAATAAATGCTTGGGATTTTATAGGACATATATATAATAATCACATTCTGCTACATAATCATATCTAGTTCATATCACTAACTTTCTCACAGTGCTCAGTAAGGAACTCCACACTTTACAGAGAGTATCTCACCCCAAGGACAAGTTCGAGAGTCAATGTTCTAATCAAATTAAAACTCATCTCACAGAGTAAATTCCTGGTACCTTTGGTTTCCAGAATAACTTGAAGCATTCCAAAGCAGGAAAAACAAAACAAAAAGAAGGAGCTACCAGAAAACAAACAGAAATCCATTTAACCTTTGATGATAAAATGTGTCCCACTCACCAACTAGACAGCAAGAAGGGCTTGACTGCCAGGCATTTTAGCCAAAGTCCAGTTTTCCCAAAGAAGGCAAGGGAGAAACTGGAGAAAACTAGAAAAAATAGGGTAAGATAAGCAGCAAAAATAAAATTAACATAAGCAACAGCTACTGGCAAGTGTGTACAAAAACAATTCATTGAGCACCTATTAACTAAAACATATACCTAAGCCTGGCATGCTGCAGTCCATGGGGTCGCAGAGTCGGATACGACTTAGCGACTAACAACAATACCTCATTAGATTCTTTATATACACTACAGAGTTTAATGTTCATCATAACCCTGTTGTTCTCATCTACCTCTACTATAGATGGAAAAGTTGATCAAAGAATAAAGTAGGTGGAAGAACCGGGATTTCTGCCTCAGTTGGGGGTCACCCCTCTCCATCTCTGTTTAATGTATCAAGGTTTAATTATCAATGTGACATTTTAATCACACCTTCAGAAACTTCCATTCTATCCTGATAATAATCCTATGCGACAAACATGGAGTGTAACTTTCTTGCCACTACAGAGATGAACCTAAAGCCTTGAACTCATTCTTGTTCTTTCTCATCCTCCACAAGGATGAGAGCAGTGAGCAGCAAAGCCCTGAAGGTGCAAGGACCGGAGACTTGTGACACAGGAAAGATAAAGACAGCAGCTCTGCCACCTCAACAGTGCCTGGGAAGCACAGGGTGGGTTTGTGTGCATGTGTGACAAGCACCTCCACACACATATGTGTCTGCACATAGGCAGGTGCGCCTAGGAAGAGCAAATGAAACTCCAGGGACAGAACACAGCCCCAGCCCTACTTCAAAGCGTCAAACTTTGCAGCAAGTTCCACAAGTTAAGAATGCAAAGAATCGTACGCTGTTCTGCCATTAAAACACTGGAAATTAAAGCTAGGAGTGTCTTTAAAAAGAAAGAAAGAAAGAAACCTGGCAGTGTCTTAAGCAACCAGGGAGATCATTCTACCCAGTTGAGTTCAGTCACTCACTCGTGTCCAACTCTGGGACCCCATAGACTACAGCATGCCAGGCTTCTCTGTCCATCACCAACTCCCAGAGCTTGCTCAACTCATGTCTATTGAGTCTCTGATGCCATCGAACCATCTCATCCTCTGTCATCCCCTTCTCCTTCTGCCTTCAATCTTTCTCAGCATCAGGGTCTTTTCTAAGGAGTCAGTTCTTCGCATCAGGTACTCATTATAAATAATAGCTACAAACAATTTCTTAAACATTTCCTCTGTAACAAGGCACTATACTAAGCTGTTTTCAAGACATTTTTTGATTTAACCTTTTGCGGGGAGGGGGTACCAAGGCATGTGGGATCTTAGTTCCCCAACCAGGAATTGAACCCGTGCTCCCTGCAGTGGCAGTGCAGAGTCCTAATCACCAAACCACCAGGAATCCCTTGATTCAATCTTCAAGAGCACTATGATGTATCACGATCCCCATTTTATAGATGAGGAAACCTCAGCCTCTGACTGCAAAGCCCATCAGAATTCCAAGAATGGTTTTCACGTCACCTCATCCCCAGGAGAACTGGAGTACACTGTTTTGAAGCCTCTTCCACCTGCTTCCATACAGAGACGTAAAATCAAGACAGCCTCTAAAGCACCTTCATGCACACAAGATCTGAGGCCCATCGATCTGCATCTTCCTCACCGACCCTCACTCAGCACCATACCAGAGGCTTGTTACAGGAAAGTACAGCCACGGTCTCCAGCATCCAAGCATCATTCTGTGGCAGAGGGCACATCACCCCCAACATGAGTGACTTCATTAAAAAGAATGCCCCAGGAGAACCTCCCTTAGATTCCCCTCTAACCTACTTGGTGGCACAGCCAGGATTAAATATATGAAGGTGAAGGTTGGGGTTGGGGAGGAGGACCTTGTATGAGAATATTTTCATTTCTGTGATATTTTGGTAGAAAAACGTGATTCATGAGCTCCCTTGGTTCCTGTTGTGGATGTATTTTAAGAACAGTAACAGGAAGTTTCTCAGGTTGGGGGTGCAGTCGCGGGAGGAGTTGCATGTATCAGAGAGTTTGGTCCTGTCTGGCACCATCGAGGCCTCCTGTCCGAACAAAAGCATCCTAACAAACCCTGTCACCTTGTCCTGAGGCCCTGGTTCAGAAGAGGGTAGGGGGGCTGCTGATAAAACGCACTGGGTGTCTGGGCAGTTCTTCAAATGAAGCAGACGGTTAACTGTGGACATTTGCCTGGGGGAAGGGCACACACCTCTTCATTCTGAACAGCATGTGGCATTGTTTACTTTTCTTGTAAGCTGTGGCAGCAGTAGTAATAAATTCTTTTTTTTTATAGTAGAAAATTGTATTGTGTAGTTTCTAGGTGCCAGGTGAGGTCCTAAATTCCTAACATAGATTCATTTCATCCTCAAATCCTGTGATGCCGATACAATTCACCAGTTTTTCAATAGCATTTTTGCCATCTTTTCACAAATGAGAAAGTACTACTAAACTTTTTGGCATGAAAATGTACTACATTAAAAAAAAAAAAAAGGAAAAAAGAAAATGTACTATATTAAGAATCAGAAAAAAAATTTAGAAGCTATTCTGACTTTGAATGAGTGACAGAAAGAGAAAAAGTTAAAAAGAATGTTGACTCCAGTTTTTTTTTCTTTTTCACAAATGAAAAAACTGAGGTCAGCAGAAGTGAGGCAACTTTCCTAAGGTCCTGAGAAGTGAACTCAACCAGCCAGGTCCTAACACTCAAACCCAAACCTTTATGGCACCATCAGTAAGATGGAGCATGCATCAGGAGGTGCTGAGTCAGTTACTCAGTTCAATCGCTCAGTCATGTCTGACTCTTTGCAACCCCGTGAACTACAGCACGCCAGGCCTCCCTGTCCATCACCAACTCCCGGAGTTCACTCAAACCCACATCCATTGAGTCGGTGATGCCATCCAACCATCTCATCCTCTGTCATCCCCTTCCCCCACCTTCAATCTTTACCAGTATCAGGGTCTTCTCCAAAGAGTCAGTTCTTCGCATGAGGTGGCCAAAGTATTATTAGAATTTCAGCTTTAGCATCAATGAATATTCCAATATTCCAGACTGATTTCCTTTAGGATGGACTGGTTGGGTCTCCTTGCAGTCCACGGGACTCTCAAGAGTCTCCTCCAACACCACAGTTCAAAAGCATCAATTCTTCAGCGCTCAGCTTTCTTTATCGTCCAACTCTCACATCCATACATGACTACTAGAAAAACCATAGCCTTGACTAGGTGGACCCTTGCTGGCAAAGTAATGTCTCTGCTTTTAATATGCTGTCTAGGTTGGTCATAACTTTTCTTCCAAGGAGCAAGCATCTTTTAATTCCATGGCTGAAGTCACCATCTTCAGTGATTTTGGAGCCCCCCAAAATAAAGTCTCTCACTGTTTCCATTGTTTCTCCATCTATTTGCCATGAAGTGATGGGACTGGATGCCATGATCTTAGTTTTTTGAACGTTGAGTTTTAAGCCAACTTTTTCACTCTTTCACTTTCATCAGGAAGCTCCTTAATTCTTCTTCACTTTCTGCCATAAGGGTGGTATCATCTGCATATCTGAGGATATTGATATTTCTCCCAGCAATCTTGATTCCAGCAATCTTGTGCTTCTTCCAGCCCAGCATTTCTCATGATGAACTCTGCATATAAGTTAAATAGCAGGGTGACAATATACAGCCTTGACAATCTCCTTTTCCTATTTGGAACCAGTCTGTTGTTCCATGTCCAGTTCTAACAGTTGCTTCCTGACCTGCATACAGATTTCTCAGGAGGCAGGTCAGGTGGTCTCGTATTCCCAGCTCTTGAAGAATTTTCCACAGTTTATTGTGATCCACACAGTCAAAGGCTTTGGCATAGTCAATAAAGCAGAAGTAGATGCTTTTCTGGAACTCTCTTGCTTTTTCCATGATCCAATGAATGTTGGCAATTTGATCTCTGGTTACTCTACCTTTTCTAGATCCAGCTTGAATATCTGGAAGTTCACGGTTCATGTACTGTTGAAGCCTGGCTTGAAGAATTTTAAGCATTATTTGCTAGCGTGTGAGATGAGGGCAACTGTGCAGTAGTTTGAGCATTCTTTGGCATTGCCTTTCTTTGGGACTGGAATGAAACCTTTTCCAGTCCTGTGGCCACTGTTGAGTTTTCCAAATTTGCTGGCATCTTGAGTGCAACACTTTCACAGCATCATCTTTTAGGATTTGAAATAGCTCAACTGGAATTACATCATCACCTCTAGCTTTGTTCATAGTGATGCTTCCTAAGGCCCACTTGACTTCACATTCCAGGATGTCTGGCTCTTGGTGAGTGATCACACCATCGTGATTATCTGGGCCGTGAAGATCTTTCTTGTATAGTTCTTCTGGGTATTCTTGCCACCTCTTAATATCTTCTGCTTCTGTTAGGTCCATACCTTTTCTGTCCTTTATTGTGCCCATCTTTGCATGAAATGTTCCCTTGGCATCTCTAATTTTCTTGAAGAGGTCTTTAGTCTTTCCCTTTCTATTGTTTTCCTCTATTTCTTTGCATTGATCACTGAGGAAGACTTTTTTTCTCCCCTGGGTATTCTTTGGGACTCTGCATTCAAATAGGTGTATCTTCCTTTTCTCCTTTGCCTTTAGCTTCTCTTCTTTTCTCAGCTATTTGTAAGGTCTCCTCAGATAACCATTTTGCCTTTTTGCATTTCTTTTTCTTGGGGATGGTCTTGATCCCTGCCTCCTGTACAGTGTCCATAGTTCATCAGGTATTCTATCAGATCTAATTCCTTGAGTCTATCTGTCACTTCCACTGTATAATCATAAGGGATTTGATTTAGGGCATACCTGAATGGTCTAGTGGTTTTCTCTACTTTCTTCAAGTCTGAATTTGGCAATAAGTTCATGATCTGAGCCATAGTCAGCTCCCGGTCTTGCTTTTGCTGACTGTATAGAGCTTCTCCATCTTTGGCTGCAAAGAATATAGTCAATCTGATTTCAGTGTTGACCATCTGGTGATGTCCATGTGTAGAGTCTTCTCTTGTGTTGTTGGAAGAGGGTGTTTGCTATCACCAGTGCGTTCTCTTAGCAAAACTCTATTAACCTTTGCCCTGCTTCATGCTGTACTCCAAGGTCAAATTTGCCTGTTACTCCATGTATTTCTTGACTTCCTACTTTTGCATTCCAGTCCCCTATAATGAAAAGGACATCTTTTGGGGGTGTTAGTTCTAGAAGGTCTTATAGGTCTTCATGAAACCACTCAACTTCAGCTTCTTCAGCATTACTGTTTGGGGCATAGACTTGGATTACTGTGATATTGAATGGTTTGCCTTGGAAATGAAGAGAGATCATTCTGTCATTTTTGAGATTGCATCTGAGTACTGCATTTCGAACTCTCTTCTTGACTATCATCGCTACTCCATTTCTTCTAAGGGATTCTTGCCCACAGTAGGAGATATAAAGGTCATCTGAATTAAATTCAACCAGTCCAGTCCATTTTAGTTCGCTGATTCCTAAAATATTGATGTTCACTCTTGCTGTCTCCTGTTTGACCACTTCCCATTTGCCTTGATGCATGGATCTAACATTCCAGGTTTCAATGCAATATTGCTCTTTACAGCATTGGACTTTACTTGCATCACCAGTCACATCCACAACTGGGTGTTGTTTTTGCTTTGGCTCCACCTCTTCTGGAGTTAGTTCTCCACTGATCTCCAGTATCATATTGGGCACCTATCGACCTGGGGAGTTCATCTTTCAGTGTCCTATCTTTTTGCCTTTTCATACTGTTCATGGGGTTCTCAAGGCAAGAATACCGAAGTGTTTTGCCATTGTCTTCTCCAGTGGACCACGTTTTGTCAGAACTCTCCACTATGACCCGTCCATCTTGGGTGGCCCTACATGGCATGGCTCATAGTTTCACTTAGTTAGACAAGGCTGTGGTCCATGTCCTCAAACTCTAACCATCCTTTATCAGTAATCTTTGCTTCTCTTTTCTCATATCTTTCTAATTCTTCCTCAGTATATTGTGGTTTTTCCTGTTTCATAGAACTTGTCCAGATCAAAGTCATCTGCAGTGAAGCGGTTTCATAAAGCGCCGCATTTCTTTTGACAGTCAGCCAGCTGATTACCCTTGGCTACTTTACTCCAGTCCCTGCTGTGCCCTTTGCAAGGCATAACAGCTACTTCTTTAGGACTATATACAGCAGTTAAAAGTCTCTCAATCTCTATGAAATGCTTAATAGATTCTCCTGTTGCCATTTTAAACTGTCATGGCCATGTAATATCACAAGGAAGATCAGGGGTGTCTTCTTTAAGCTCGGGGGATCAAATTTATCCCAGTTTTTCAGGATAAAGTTCAAAGGAGTGAGGCTGGAATTGTTAGCTCCCATTTTGTCTGCTTTAAATCCACCAAGGTTGTCCAAATGACTGAAAATGTCAGTAACACTCCAAACAAAAAACAGATCAAGTTCAAGGGGGTTGTGATGCTCCTTGTCCTTGCAGGAGTCCACGTGGTATGAAGCAGCACTGTGGCAAGAGTCCCTTAGTAGCCACCATGTCTTGGGTCCTCTGGATGGCTTTCTGGCTGCAACTAGAGGAGCTGAGATGTGAACTCAACCAGCCAGGTCCTAACACTCAAACCCAAACCTTTATGGTACCATCTGTAAGATGGATCAGGCATCAAGAGGTGCTGAGATGCACTCATGATACAATGACATTTTACAGAGAGGGATGATGTTTAAAAGTTCCTAGCAATTATTTTGGACTCCAGTTTAAAAACAGACACTAAGCATAAAATAGAATGAAACTGAATTTGGCACTTGTAGCAAGCCTAAAATCTGAACTACAAACCAAACATTTTATCATTAGCCTTCTTCTTTCAACAATTACATTAAGTAAAAAAAAAAAAAATTAAGTTGCCTGCATTCTCAATCAATGATTCTTCACAAAATGTCCATTTCTAAACTGTTCCATGATTCATATTTTCCCTGCTGTTGACATTAGAATACCTCCCACACTTTCTAATTAAAAAAAAAAAAAAAAACCTCTTCCAAATGAATTACACAACAAGATACAAAAGCAAAAGACAGAAAACAAAAATTATATTTAGACTTAAAGCAAATTTCATAAGTTCAGAAGATCCTCTTTCCCTTAAAATATCACCTCAATACGTCACACACATAGAAAAATTTGTTTCTAATTTAATTATTAGGGGTCATATCTTCAGAGACTGCATAAAATGAAATAGTTTTCTGACTAACCTTTGAAGTTATCAAATAACTGAAAAGTGATCAATATAAACAAACAAGAATTTGAACTCACCACATTAAACATTCATAGTTTAAGTCAACACTAGGCAAGGGCAAAAGTAAACAAAGTTCAGAAACTTGCTCCCTAATGTAGGTAGGAATCTCCTGGCTGGTGCAGTAATGCAAACAGACTTATTACTCCATATCAAAGCAATAATGATGACTTCTGTAAGAACATGAGCCCCAAGTCCTCAGCCCACATTCCTGATACATAAAAGTGTTCAACATTAGCTTTTACTAAATGCTCATTCCATGCAATACAAGGTCACTTAACATCTCTGCACCTCCATCACTTTATCTACAAAATAGAGATAATAGTAGTTCCAACACCATAGGACAGAAAATGTAGTAAAACACTCAAACAACCATGGTAGGTACCAACATTATTCTTCTCGCTCTCGAAAGCTCAGAGGCTTAAAAGGCTGGGATCTGAACCTGGTTGTTGCAAAGTAACTGGCATCTCATTTCCTTCAACTCAAACCTAGAGCTGATGCTTAGGGAGATTTACCTGGCTGCCAGCTCTCCTCCCACTACACAAGGGACAAAGGGACAAGGAACATAAGGGTTTTCTTCTTCTTGGCAACTCAACCTGCTCCAGGAACGTGCAGCTTCAGTATCCTCAGTCCCATCACCCAAACCTCACATCTAACCAAAAAGTTATTCCCCCTTGCATTTCAGTTTTCCTCAAGGGGTTGGTGAGAGGTGGGAGGGCATGTTTCATGACTGCTGCTGCTGCTAAGTCACTTCAGTCGTGTCCGACTCTGTGTGACCCCATAGATGGAAGCCCACCAGGCTCCCCCGTCCCTGGGATTCTCCAGGCAAGAACACTGGAGTGGGTTGCCATTTCCTTCTCCAATGTGTGAAAGTGAAAAGTGAAAGTGAAGTCGCTCAGTCGTGTCTGACCCTTAGCGATCCCACGGACTGCAGCCTACCAGGCTCCTCCATCCATGGGATTTTCTAGGCAAGAGTACTGGAGTGGCTTGCCATTTCCTTCTCCGGTTTCATGACTACCTAACAACAAACAACAACAAAGGGAACTGCTCCCATTTCTGCAACATTCACTTCCCAGTGCCAGGATGGACTCTCTCACACACGGACAACTTCTCCCAACCTGTGAGACACTTACTTTTGTTACTCTCCCCACCATAGCAATGAGAAGTTTAGCTCAAGGAAATGAGTTGCCCATGTTCATAGCTTATTAAGAGTGAGGACAGGCCCTAAAAGCAGGTGTGATTTAAAGTCAGCACTCTTAACTGCCTCACCAAACTAAACGTGGAAAAGAAAAAAAGAGGAATTGGCACTTTTAAAAACAATAATTGTTTTGGAAAAACCAATCAAAATTTATTTTACAATTAAGCTATTGCTTAATAAATGACAGTATTACATGAAGAACTGGCTAGTGCTTCATACAGCAAGGAAGTGTACTTCAGTCAGTCCAGACAACTCCATGACTCAGGAGCACAGTTTAACTGTGATATAGGGATGACTCCAGTTTCTACTGCCACAGTATTTATACTTTGTGATTTGTACAAACAAAACCATCTCTCATGCCTCCAACAACATCTACTACAATCCTGTGTAACTTACAATTAGACCTCTGTAAATACTTAATCTCATGATCACACAAAGAAATGAGTCAACTCTCTAAGAATGACTGGTCATCAGTCCCCAAAGTGCAACCTCCAGTCCACTGATCAACAGTCCCACTGTGTCCAAACCCCAGATGAGCAATTCCTCCAACATAGGGTCAATTTCAAAAACTTAACAGAATTGAGAGCCTAAAAATAAACCCTAACATTTATGGTTAATTTATTTCTGCCAAGTGGGCTGAGTTAATTCATTGAAGAAAAAAGATACTCTCTTTTTTTCAGCTTTATTGTGATAAAATTGACAAAACTGTAAAGATATTTAAAGTGCACATTATGATATACATTGAAAGGATTCTGCCCATCTAGTTAATTACCACATCCATCGCCTCACATATTTATCTTTTTGTGTGTGAGAACATTACAGTTCTCCTTAGAAAATTTCAATTATATATAGTGTTATGCAAGAGTGTTCTCAACTACAGTCACCATATTCTATATTAATATTAGATCCTCAGGTCTCATTCATCTTATACTGAAAGTTTATACCCTTTAACCAACATTTGCTTATTTCCTCCAACCCCTAGCAACTACTTTTCTATTGTTTTTGTGAGTATGACATTTTATTTAGATTCCAAGTATAAGTGATACTATGCAATATTTGCCTTTCTGCTTCTGACTTAACATAATGCCTCAAGGTCTATCTGTGTTGTTGTACATCTTATTCTCTCTTCATCTGTTGATGAACACGTAGGTTGGAAAAAAACAATATTTTCAATAAATGGTGCTAGAACTGGATATCCAAATGCAAAAGAATAAAGTTGGATCTCTTCGTTATACCATACACAAAAAAAAGAACTCGAAAAATGGACCAAAAGCCTAACCGTATGAGCTAAAACTATGGAACTCTTAGAAGAAAACACAGGACTAAATCTTCATAACCTTGGGTTGGGCAAAGCTTTTCTAGAGGAAAGATGAGAGCATAAGCAAGAAAAGAAAAAAAGATACATTCAGTTCAGTTCAGTCGCTCAGTCGTGTCCGACTCTTTGCGACCCCATGAATCATCAAAATCAAAAGCATTCAAGCTGCAGGTGATACCATTGAGAAACTGAAAAGACGACTCACAGAATGAGAGGGAACACATGCAAATCACATGTCTTATGGAGCTGGTATCTAGAATGTAAAAAGAACTCTTAAAATTAAATTAAAAAAAAAACAGTTTAGAAATGAGCAAAGAACCCAGTTCGATCACTGGGTTGGGAAGATCCCCTGGCAAAGTGAATGGCGTCCCATTGCACTATTCTTGTCTGGAAAATTCCATGGACAGAGGAGCCTGGCGGGCTACAGTCCATGGGGCTGCAAAGAAGAGGACATGACTGAGCAACTGGGCACCATAAAGGATCTGAATTGACATTTCTCCAAAGAATAATATGAATGGACGATAAGCACCTGAAGAGATGCTCAACATCCTCAGTTATTAGGGAAATCAAACCAAATAAGATATCACTTCACACACTAGAATGGATATAATCCAAATTTTTTTTAAAAAGAGGAAAAACTGTTGGTGAGGATACAGATAAATTAGAACCCACATACATTGCTGGTGTGAATACCTCTTTGGAAAACTATTTATTTGAAACAGCCATAACGTGGAAACAACCCATCTCATTCTCTGTCATCCCCTTCTCCTCCCGCCCCCAACCTTTCCCAACATAAGAGTCTTTTTCAGCTATCAACTGAAAAAACGGGTGAGTAAAATGTGGTACACTGCATGAAAAGGAATGAAGTATTGACTCAGACTACTACTCAGATGAATCTCGAAAACAAGCGAAAGAAGCCCGTCATAAAAGTCATGGAAACGTGTACAGCTCCATCCACATACAATATCCAGGACAGGTAAATGGATCGAGTCAGCAAGTGAATTAGCGGTTGTCAGGGTTCTGAAGAGGTCTGAGCAGAAACTGGGAACAACTGCTAATGATCCCAGAGGTGATAAAAATGTCCTAATATTAGGCTGTAGTGATGGCTATAAAAGCCTGTGAATATACTAAAAACACTGAATTTTTAACATTTTCAATGGATGAGCTATATGGTATGTGAACTACATCTCAAAACTATTTTATTTTTATAAGGAATTTCTTTAAATAAAAAATAATCTAATATAGCCATTTTTAGACAAATAAGAAAGTAGTTGAGCTTCCCTGGTGGCTCAGTGGTAAAGAATCCGCCTGCCAATGCTTGAGATGTGGGTTCAGGGTCGCTGGGTGGGGAGAACTCCTGAAGGAGGAAATGGCAACCCACTCCAGTATTCTTGCCTGTGAATTCCCATGGACAGAGGAGCCCTGGCGGGCTACAGTCCATGGGGTGCAAAGATTCAGACACGACTGAGAGACTGAAAAACAGCAATAAAGTAAGTTCAGTTCAGTCGCTCAGTCGTGTCCGACTCTCCGCGACCCCATGAATCACAGCACGCCAGGCCTCCCTGTCCATCACCAACTCCCAGAGTTCACCCAAACTCATGTCCACAGAGTCGGTGATGCCATCCAGCCATCTCATTCTCTGTCGTCCCCTTCTCCTCCCGCCCCCAACCTTTCCCAACATAAGAGTCTTTTCCAGTGAGTCAACTCGTCGCATGAGGTGGCCAAAGTACTGCAGTTTCATCTTTAGCATCAGTCCTTCCAGTGAACACCCAGGATTGATCTCCTTTAGAATGGACTGGTTGGATCTCCTTGCAGTCCAAGGGACTCTCAAGAGTCTTCTCCAACACCACAGTTCAAATTCTTCGGCGATCAGCTTTCTTCACAGTCCAACTCTTCCCCCCAAAAAAAGAAAAAAGGGAAATCTCAAATAATTTTAAAAGGTTGGATATTTCTGCTCAACAGAGAAGTAAATGCTTGGGCACTGCTCCAACTCCACTTTAAGAATAAAAATAAAACTATGAGGTTTTTTGAACACCTGTTAATTTAAACAGGAATAAAGCATCCCCAAGGGCAAATTCCCAGCACTTTCGAGCTGAAATTGTTCCCTGTGATTCTTAAATTATTGGTCAGCTGTCAAATGCTCTGTAAAGTTTACATTAAGTGTTTCATGGATCTTTCAACACTGAGTTTTCTTGAGACTGCACAATTTGGAAATGGTTGATTCTTAGTACTGGAGCTCCCATTCCTCTAACAATTTGCTTGTACCAAAAACGGCCCTTTCAATACTTCCTAGTAACCCAGAGCCCACTGCAGCACTCTGACAAAGACTGATTCGACAGCTTAACTGTAATCTTGGCACCCACTTTTATGAGTGGCACATTTTTTTCTCCTCGTTCTCGGAGAAGGCAATGGCAAGCCACTCCAGTACTCTTGCCTGGAAAATCCCATGGATGGAGGAGCCTGGTAGGCTGCAGTCCGTGGGATCACTAAGGGTCGGACACGACTGAGCGACTTCACTTTCACTTTTCACTTTCACACATTGGAGAAGGAAATGGCAACTCACTCCAGTGTTCTTGCCTGGAGAATCCCAGGGACGGGGGAGCCTGGTGGGCTTCCGTCTATGGGGTCACACAGAGTCGGACATAACTGAAGTGACGCAGCAGCAGCAGCATTCACCTCAGTACATTTTGGTCAAGAAAAGCCTCATTTACATATGTAAACTGTGGGTGGGGCAGATAAAAATAAATTACATCATTTACCAACTGTTGTGGAACCAAACTGATCATCTCAGTTTCCTGTCCCCTTGGACTCAGGCTGCCAATCACCAGAACTGGCTCTTAACTACTCAACTGTACTGCCTCTGGACTATCCACACAAAAAAGCAACTAAATGCACGCTGGAAAAATGTCTAAATGAACCCTCTGGCCATAAAGCAAGCTTTTCCTTCTCCTATCAAATACACTTTATCTAACTAGCTTAAACACTCAACCTTAATATGATACTTCGGAGCAACATGTAAAGTAAACTACGCCCAAAATACAACCTGCCGTCTGTATGTCAAGTCTTGAACACACATTATGGGAGTCAAGGTGGTGCGTTGGTCCAATTATTACATTGCTGTGCCCTTTTTCCATCTCTGTATGCACTAGGAAGTAGGATCCAGTCCATGCTGCAGTTTTCAACTATATGAAAAAAGCACCGAGTGGTTCTTATCTGGGAAGCACCATTCCACCCTTCTGTGGCCATGTGCGCTGTTGTTAATAAAGGTGGTGGCAGTATTTTTACAGAGACTGTTGAGTGTTGCTGACATCTGACTGGCTTAGCTTAGATACTGCATGTTACCAAGCATACTATTAATAAATGCCAGCTCAGGACTCCCTCAAGAGAAAGAACTGCTTCACCCAAAATACAAACAGCACTGCCCCAGGGACCCACTAGTTAAGATCATTCCTCCCAAATGCCACAACTCAATTAATTACAGCTTTTTCTTCAACCCTTCCTTATAGAATTGATAACTGTGTTTGATGAGGAGCTCCCTGTTTTGCTTATAGTAACTCAAGCATTTATATCCCTCTCAGTCTTAGAAAGATTGGGAAGGGAGAATGGCAGAACAGTGCTGGGAGGAGGAGAAGCGGGGCATCTAAAATCTGGGAATATGGTTGGTCTCACAATGAAGGGCAGATGGGAGAAACGACAGCCCCTTCCAGTGCTCTGCAGCCTGCTTCCTTTCTGCCACGCCACAGCAGGAAAGTGAAGTCAGAGCCTTAGCTCTGCCGGACCTCTGGCTTCCAAGAAAATACAATCCCATGACAACCCACATCCCTCTCCTCCCCGCTCACCCCCACCCATCCCATCATAAGGAAATAATTTACTGCTTCACGCTTTTCAAAGCCTGCAGCCAGAAGCCACTGCTGGGTATAACAATTTGCATAGAGAGCCTTGTTGGTTAACCAGCTCTATCTAAATAGCCTGATACCCCTTACTCAGCAACCTGCAACTTTCACAAACTATATGGCTTAGTAAGAAGTAAGAAAGTACATTCTTAAAACTGCTTTCTGTTAAAGCACATGATCCACAGAGCAGAACTTCATGGAAAAAAAATTCAAACAACTGTTTGGGAGTTTAAGAGAAGGGAGGGGACAAAAGGCTTAAACTGATTTTACTGCAGCAAAATACAGTGGGGAAAAAAAAAGTTAAATTTCAGCTATAAGATTATATTTCAAATCTGTATCCATGGGATTCCCTGGTGGCTCAGTGGTAAAGAATTCACCTGTCAATGCACAGGTCATGGGTTCAATCCCTGGTCCAGAGAGAGCCCACATGCCACAGAGCAACTAAGCCTGTGTGCCACAACTACTGAGCCCACGTGCTGCAACTACTGCCATCCATGCATCCCAGAGCCAGTACTCCACAACAGAGAAGCCACTGCATGAGAAGTCCAGTGCACCACAGCTAGAGAGTAGCCCCCGCTTGCCACAACTAGAGAAAAGCCCATGTAGCAATAAAGACCCAGCACAGCCAAAAATAAATAATAAAATAAACAAACAAATGTTAAAAAAATCTGTATCCATGAACTCTTCATTGAAAAGTGAAAGTCACTCAGTCGTGTTCGACTCTTTGTGACCCCACGGACCATATAGTCAATGGAATTCTCCAGGTCAGAATATTGGAGTGGGTAGCCTTTCCCTTCTCCAGAGGATCTTCCCAAACAAGGGATCAAACCCAGGTCTCCCACATTGCAGACGGATTCTTTACCAGTTGAGCCACAAGGGAAGCACTCTTCATTGAACTGCTCTGCAAAGAGAGCGGAAAAAGCCCACTACCCACACATTCTCTTTCATCATTTACCAAATGTCCACTGTGTATAAGGCACTGGGGCTGAGCAAGGCCATGGTGGCAGGCGCTGCTGCACGCTAAATAGCTGTGTGCAGTTGGAAGAGAATCTGAGCTCTGGGGCCTGTCTCTCCTTTGATCCCTTAAGGATTTATCTAGCTCCAGAAGGTGACTGTATAAGTGACCAGATTCTCATAGTCCGAAAGGTGTCTGAGTCTGGTAATCCCCCAAAGGAGGGATGGGCATTACTCCGATCAGAATCTCACAGTCAGCAGTGAGACTTTCTCTGGCTTGCTGCCAACCAAAAACTCCCCAGGATGGCTCTAATCTCAAACTACCTGCCCAATTACCTTTAAAAATGATTTGGGTATGCCAGAAGTTCCAGTAATTTGGCTTCTGATTGAAACTTCTCATACTCAGAGGTATAATTCCTCTTTGTCAACATGTCCCAATTTCCAGTTTAACGTTTGGATGGACAGTGAGGATTTTCATAACCAGGAGCAGCTGCATATACCCAACTGTGGTCCTCCACACCCCAGGAGCCAGAGCCCATTGCCACCTTCAGGGCTGCCTCTTCTATTCTACAAAACTACGGCAACTCTCTCCATGATCTGGGCCAGCAGCTCATTTCAGCCTGGGGAGGCTGGCAGGAAGAGGAATTCAACCAGATCTCCCTAAAATGAAGCGGAGCTGTTTCCGAAGAGAGGAAGTCCACATCTCAAGAGTTGTCCGCTTACGATAGCACAAGAAATCTGAGCACAATTGGGTAGGAGGAGCAGCAGACCCTTCCAGCCACTTCCAGCACCAGTTTTCTGGGAGTTGGTCCAAGGAGAGACAGGGGGGCCAGCTCCTCCCTCAGGCTGCTAACAGGCATGTGAATTGGTCAGCCTTCCTGAAGGAGGTCTGCCATGTCCAGGGCTTCTGAGCTATGCATTTTATACTTGGTTCTGCCATACTTGCCCTGAAAATATGGATTTGTTCTACCAGGATTAATATGGAAGGAGTCCAGAGCATCTCCCTCCAGAAAGTAGTGTGGCATACTGATTACTCTGAGTGAAGATTCACGAGAAACAGCAAGTGCAAGGAGGGCACTCTGACCTTCGTGTTTCCTCCTGAAAGGAGGAGATGTACTTCCTACATGAGAAGCACCCTCCTGCACCAGGAGGAAGACATTCTTATCAAGGACAGGAAGTTGAGATGGAGAGAATTCTCTACAAAGAGACCTTGTTAAAATAATTTTTATCTTCCTTTTACCTCCCCACACAGTTGAGTCATTTTTCCACAACTGCCTCTCCTGGCTTAATCTAATATAAAAGTAGATCTCACTATTTCTGAGATCTTCATTTCCTTATGAAGGCTCCCAACTGAAAGTCGCTCAGTTGTGTCCGACTCTTTGTGACCCCATGGACTATACAGTCCATGGAATTCTCCAGGGCAGAATACTGGGGTGGATAGCCTTTCCCTTCTCCAGGGGATCTTCCCAACCCAGGGATCAAACCCAGGTCTCCCACACTGCAGGCGGATTCTTTACCAGCTGAACCACAAGGGAAGCCCAAGAATACAGGAGTGGGTAGCCTATCCCTTCTCTATCGGATTTTCCCGATCCAGGAATTGAACCGGGGTCTCCGGCATTGCAGCGGATTCTTTACCGACTGAGCTGTCAGGGAAGCCCTATGAGGGCTCCCAAGTCACATAAAATTTGTATATAAAATAAATGTGTACGCCTTTCACTTGATAATCTGTCCCTGTTAATTTAATTTTCAGACCCAGTCAAGAGACCCTAAGAGGGTCAAGGAAAACTTTTTCTTGTCCTGCCATGTTCCGGAACAATGTGAGCATAACAGGATGTGCCGTTTTGTTTGTGAGAAACGTACACCAAAGGCAGAACACTGTGCCCAGCTGAACTGAGCTACACAGAAACCATGAGAGGCACACTCCTCCGCTCCGCGCGTGGCGTGTGATGAGTCACTCTAAAGCACATCTGGTGTTACAACTTCCGACCCAGCTTCAGAAAAGCCTCCATCCACCACTTCACAACGACTCACAAGCTGCAAGTTTTCCAACACCTGCTTCCACAAGCAAATTTCAGGTCTTTTTCAAGATCAAGTGACAAATTTTCATAGTATTTATATATCTCTTAAACATTTAACATTTGTAAAACTGTAATATCATTTTTACTAGGTTCCTTTAATTCTTAATGTGTCACTGACAAAACATTCACTGCTGTGCTCCAACCCATCTTCCCCACAAGACTTGTGGTTTTTACTGTTCTGTTTTGCAGAGTGTGATTTTTAGGAATGCATATTCATGTTGTATTATGGAAGGATTATTTCCACGGCTCTAACCTAAAGTAAGAGGTACGGGGCTAAAAACAAAAAAGATTTTTTTAATATACTAAACATTTACTAAAGGATAATTAGTGAAATAAATGTCAACATGATCAATTAAATGCAATGTAAAATTTTCTCATTATTACCATATGTGGAAATGTCCATGTGTGAAAAGAAGATATAAAACAGTACACAAAGCATAGTCTAGTCTAACTTATTTTCTCTATTTTATTTAGTTATTTAGCTTTTAGCCATGCAGCTTGTGGTATCTTTTTAGTTCCCCAACCAGGGGTAGAACCCAGAGCCTCAACAGTGAGAGTGCAGAGCCCTAACCACTGGACAGCCAGGGAATTCCCAGTCTAATTTACTTTTTTTTTTTTTAATACTAGAATGAAATAAAACAAAAACCTATCAGGGTCTGTTCTCTGTGGGATTATAAATAATACTCATTTTCTTCTTTGTACTTTTCTGTATTTCCAAATTTTCTATGATAACTATATATTATTTTTATAAAGCAGAAAATACTATTAATTCATCATTTGCTAAAAAATTTAATTAGTGGCTAGCAAACTGACCCACTCTTATCCTTTAAAATACTACATATTATAATCTTTGCAGAATTTTAAGGAAAAGGCAATAAAGGGGAATTTTCTGGTGGTTCAGTGGTTAGGACTCCACACTTCTACCATAGTGGGGCACGGGTTTGATCCCATGGTTAGGGATTACACATGCCTGTAAGGTACAGCCTAAAAAACTTTAAAACATAATAAAATAACATAAGGCCATAAAGAAAATAGAATACTGAAAAAAATTTAATGTCCACCCTCAGTTCAGTTCAGTCACTCAATCGTGTCCGACTCTTTGTGACCCCATGAATCAGAGCACGCCAGGCCTCCCTGTCCATTACCAACTCCCAGAGTTTAACAGTATGAACAGTATGAAATGTCCACCCTACCTCCCCCTAAAAAGTTAACGAAGAACAGAGAAGGGGAAATGGAAATGATCACCAATATATATAGCCTGAAGCTCAAGCATGAATAATTACATAAATGTAAATGATCTAAACACCCAATTGAAAGGTAGAGATTGTCAGAATGGATCAAAAAACAAGTCCCAACTACATTTGTTTATAAGAGACACATTCTAAAATATAGAACACACAAAAAAAAATAAAATAAAATAAAATAAAATATAGAACACAAATGAGTTAAAAGGGTAGCTTGGGGCTTCCCTAGAGGCTCGGTGGTAAAGAATCTACCAGCCAGTGCAGGAGACACAGGTTTCATCCCTGGTCTGGGATGATCCCACATGCTGTGGAAGCAACTAAGCACACGAGCTGCAACTACTTAGCCTGTGCCCTAGAGCCCAGGAGTGCAGCTACTGAGGTCTGTGTGCCTAGAGCCCACGCTCCACAACAAGAGAAGCCACTGCAAAGAGAAACCTGCAACTAGAGAGAAGCCCCTGCTCGGCCCAATTACAGAAAAGCCCGCGCAGCAGCAAAGATCCAGCACGACCAAAAAATATATAAATTAAAAAAAAAAATGTGTTTAAAAAGGGAGCAAGGGTTGTATGGTCATCAAAGACTTGAAGATAAAGAGCATTACCAGAGATAAAAAGGATCATTTTACAAAAGGATCAATTCATTAAGGAGACATATCAATCCCCAATGTGTATATATACCTAAGAGTTTCAAAATATATTAAACGAAAACTGACATAACTAATGGGAGAAAGAGACAAAAATACAATCATATTTGAAAAACATAACATCCTTCTCCCAGTAACTGACAGAATTAGACCCCTGGTGGCTCAGAGGTTAAAGCGTCTGCCTCCAATGCAGGAGACCCGGGTTCGATCCCTGGGTCGGGAAGATCCCCTGGAGAAGGAAATGGTAACCCACTCCAGTATTCTTGCCTGGAGAATCCCATGGACGGAGAAGCCTGGTAGGCTACAGTCCACGGGGTCGCAAAGAGTCGGACACGACTGAGCGACAGAACGGACGGAACGGATCAGTAAGATAAAGATGATGAGCACAACACTAGCAATCAACCTGAACACAGTATCCAATAACTGTAGAAAATAAGTTCTTTTCAAAAGCACATAGAACATTCACCAAGATGTATCACACTGTGGGAAATTAAAAAGAAAAATATATACACAGTATGTTCACTGATCACAAGAGTAAGAAAGTGAAAGTCACTCATGTCCGACTCTTTGCAACCCATGTATAGTTCATGGACTTCTCCAGGCCAAATACTGGAGTGGGTAGCCTTTCCCTTCTCCAGGGGATCTTCCCAGTCCAGGAATCAAACCCAGGTCTCCCGCATTGCAGGTGGATTCTTTACCAGCTGAGCCACAAGGGAAGCCCAAGAATACTGGAGTGGGTATAGCCTATCCCTTCTCCAGGGGATTTTCCTAACCTAGGGATCAAACCGGAGTCTCCTGCATTCCAGGTGGATTCTTTACCAACTGAGCTATCAGGGAAGCCCCCTACAGGAGTAAACTAGAAATCAATAGCAACAATACACTTCCAAATAACTCACAGATCAAAGTAGAAATCACAGGGGAAATTAGAAAATATTTTGAATTGAATGATAATGAAAATACAGCATATCAAAATGTGTGGGACATAAAATGACTTTAAATACTCATTTTCTAGGCAATAGTACTGGAGTGGTTTGCCATTGCCTTCTCCGCATTTTAGAGGAAAAAATAGATTTAAAATAAGAATCTAAGTACCTAAAAAGTCAACAAAATAACCTAAAATAAATAATAATAGATTAAGCTCAAAGTAAGTAAAAAGAGGGAAATAAAGAGCAGAAATCAATGAAACAGAAAACAAACAACAATTTTAAAAGTTTCTTTTACAACATTGATCAAAATGATAAACTCTTGGAGGCATTAAAAAGATAAAAGAACACAAATTACTAATATCAGGAATGTTATTTGGAATATGTTACCTTGATATAAACCACTAACAGAGGCCTACCAAAGGCCTGAATTTAGAAAATCCATTACATTAACCCCAATGGGTTTGAAAAATCAGCAAGGGACAGCATGATTAGGACTATACATTGGTAGGAGGATTAACAAGCTGACTATATGGGAAAATTAGCAGGCAACAAAGAGACTAGGGGAGGAAAACCAGTTTACATGACACATGTTTCATCTTCCTGCCTCTAAGTCAACCCCCTTAACCCTCTGGCCCGACTCGAGCGGCTGTCATTTGGTCAAGCCATGATGCGATCAGTGCGGCACACACTAGGGTAGAGTTATTACACTAGTTCTTCCTAGCTTACTCTCCACATGGAGAGTGATCTCATTCAGTCTCCATTCCCTCCTTCTCCTATGGGTCTTCCAGTACTAAAGAGTCTGGAATATGAAACATTTCTCAGACTCCTTTGCTGCTTAGGACCTGACAATTAGCAACACTCACAATATTTGGAAGATGAAAACATGGTGGGGGCCACCTCCTGCTGCAAGGCCTGCCGCCAGGCAAGATTCTAGGACAGGACAGGCAGTTGCAATGGACAGACATGGGGCTCTGCTGTTAAGCCTCCATCTGTGTGGGTATCGAGAGGCAGTCGTGGTGATGGCAGCAGCCTGGGCTTCCAGGCTTCTTGATTACTGCTGCAGTTGTGTGCTCTTAAAGCCAAGAGTTCAAAGGGTGGCCCCCTGACTCTTGTTCCTCTAGTTCTTTTATTTCTTAAACAGCTAATTAATTAGTAGTAGTAGTTAAGTCGCTCAGTGTGTCCGACTCTTTGCGACCCCATGGACTATAGCCCACCAGGCTTCTCCGTTGATGGGATTCTCCAGGCAAGAAGACTGGAGTGGGTTGCCATCTCCTTACCTACATTAAATCCTCTTCTGCTTAAATTACTCAGAGTGGTCTCAGTTTTCTGCACTGAACCCTGACACACCTGCATCGCCAGTTTACAGATGACAGAGTTTAATGACTTGTTTTCATCCCTTTCTACAATCATATAAGGGAAGCAAAACACACAAATTTCCCCCATTTGATGAACAAAGAAACCAAGGCTCAGAACATTTAAAAACTGGGAAGAGTAGTGAGCCCCCAAACACTGGAGGTTCAAACACACCAGATGTAAATTGGCAGAGGCATTTTTAAAAGATCTCTAAGCTTCAGATGCAGAATTAAAAGGGATGCTTTTCAAAGTCTCTTCCAAAAACTTCCAATTTCACAGTCTACCTCATCAATCGCCATACAAACAGCCCAACCTGGATCTCTTCAGAACTAGACATGCCTCCCCAGAATTTTCCAAAGAAGAATAAAACCCCTGTAGATTAGATTCAACACACAAACAAGAAAAAAAAAAAAAAAAAACAGAGGGGCAAGGGAAAAGAGTAGAGGGAGAAGGAAGAGAGAAATCAAAGGGATGGGAGTCACCTCTACATTAAATTTTGGCAGGTTACTAGAAAACTTACAGTAAATAAGCTTCAGCATCCTTCTGTTTGGAAAGAGGAAGTACCCAATTCTCTTCAGGGCTGGTCTTTCCAATCTCAGGCTGTATTGGGGTTTTCCCAAGTCAGAAGATGATTTTGAGAAGCCGAGAAATGCTAAGGATCCTCTTCTAGGAAAGTATTTAGAATACATACAGACATATGTGTGTGACCACAGGGCTATATGGAAAACCCAGAGCCCACTCTCAGGGACCCAGCTTTCCACCTGCTCCCCTGGGTAGGCTCATCTCCCTCAAGGGACCGCCTGCTTGCTGCCTTCCCTTTCCCAAGCATAAAGAAAAAAGGTGAGGTACACAAACCTCCATCAGGTATGAAGAAGGAATCTTATACTTAAGTTCATCCAGCATCAATTCACCAGTTGCTCCTAAGCATGAATGGCAGTCCACTGATTTACATTATGCTAGGTAAGAGATGGGAATAGCAGACCACCTGACCAGCCTCTTGAGAAACCTGTATGCAGGTCAGGAAGCAACAGTTAGAACTGGACATGGAACAACAGACTGGTTCCAAATAGGAAAAGGAGTACGTCAAGGCTGTATATTGTCACCTGCTTATTTAACTTGTATGCAGAGTACATCATGAAGAACACTGGGCTGGAAGAAGCACAAGCTGGAATCAAGATTGCGGGGAGAAATATCAATTACCTCAGATATGCAGATGACACTACCCTTATGGCAGAAAGTGAAGAGAAACTCAAAAGCCTCTTGATGAAAGTGAAAGAGGAGAGTGAAAAGGTGGGCTTGAAGCTCAACATACAGAAAATGAAGACCATGGCATCTGGTCCCATCACTTCATGGCAAATAGATGGACAAACAGTGGAAACAGTGGCTGATTTTATTTTTCTGGGCTCCAAAGTCACTGAGGGTGCTGATTGCAGCATGAAATTAAAAGATGCTTACTCCTTGGAAGGAAAGTCATGACCAACCTAGATAGCATATTAAAAAGCAGAGACATTACTTTGCCAACCAAGGTCCGTCTAGTCAAGGCTATGGTTTTTCCCGTGGTCATGTATGGATGTGAGAGTTGGACTGTGAAGAAAGCTGATCGCCGAAGAATTGATGCTTTTGAACTGTGGTGTTGGAGAAGACTCTTGAGAGTCCCTTGGACTGCAAGGAGATCCAACCAGTCCATCCTAAAGGAGATCAGTCCTGAGTGTTCATTGGAAGGACTGATGCTAAAGCTGAAACTCCAATACTTTGGCCACCTAATGCGAAGAGCTGACTCACTGGAAAAGACTCTGATGCTGGGAGGGATTGGGGGCAGGAGGAGAAGGGGATGGCAGAGAATGAGATGGCTGGATGGCATCATCGACTTGATGGACATGAGTTTGAGTGAACTCTGGGAGTTGGTGATGGACAGGGAGGCCTGGCGTGCTGTGATTCATGGGGTCACAAAGAGTCGGACGACTGAGCGACTGAACTGAACTGAGGTATCCAATGAACATTTATCAATTGACATATAGCTTTAGGGGTTGTTAGCCTTTATTTAAAAGAAAAAATAGCAAATGAAATAAGTCAACAATGTCCTAGGATTCTTGGGAATAATGCTATGAAAGCTGAAGAAAATTCATAATAACAGAGTATCTTATTAGAGAGAACAGTTTCATTACTATGGTTACAAAATACTGCCATTGTTTCTGAGACATCACCGGAGGAGTCAGTGAGCAGGGAGACAGGAACAAAAGAATGAACTCTCCCCCAGTTTTGGTGAGCCACACACACTAAGGATCAGAACATTGGGCGACTCAGCCCTCGGCTGAATTACTGAGATACAAAGCCCAGGAAAATAAATCTCATAAAGACCTCATGGGCTTTGTTTCAAAGAGCAGTTGGCCAGTTTATAAAAAATGATACTTAAACAAACATTAGCCTGATTTTCCATCTTTCCTAGTTATCTTTGCATAAATAAGATTTAAGGGGTTGTGTGTATGCATTTTTCCTACTTTTGTTTTGACTAGACAGTTTTCATGAGCGGGAAAATGCTGTCTAATCACTATACCCTGTAACCTTACTTCAAACCCACAAATTGTTTCAAAGTTTATTCTGTGATAAAGACCTACCCTAAGTTTTTCCATAACAGCTGCTTTCCTTAAACATCAGCTCAACTTTAATCTCACAAGGCAAACTACACAAGAAAAGCCAAAAGTAAAGTCTTGTTTCCTTCAAAATTCAAACAGATGTTTTGTGTAATCAAAACAATCCACTATTTGAATCTCCTGTACACACACTACACTGACTTCCAGGTTATGTTTTAAAATCTTTAAAACACTAAGTAGAAAATAAGAGAACGTCCTCACTGGAAATGTTTTAACATTCATTTTAATGAGGGTTGCAAAGGTTCACTTTGGACTACCTGAAAAACCTGATCGTTAAGGACAATCAAGGTGTTTTAGATGAGTACTTGATTCACATTGCTCTCAGTACCCAATCTCGCCATAAATCCAAGTAACAACAGCAATATGTAATGACAATTCACTTACAATGCTGCTTGACTTAGGAGAAGGAAAGAACACAAGATCTTTATCTATAATTACCATTATAATTAAAGACACAGAAAGCAGCTTAGTCAAAGGATAAAATGGAATTGTGTCCAATGGCTAGCTCTGCAGACGTACCACATTGTACAAGGACTTCCTTTTTAATGTCAAATTATCATAGATGAACAGGCCACATATCACTTGTCCTGCTCTCAAATACAAGTAGATGATGTCTGCCTTATTGCTCTGTCCTTTCTAAGGTTTCTACATGGTGATTTACATGAAAACACCTGGGAAACTGAAAAGCTTCTGAGTCTCATATTTAACACACTTGCAGACACTAAATATCTTTGGGAAATCTACAGGTGATATTGACAGAGAAAACAGAGGTGGGAAGCAAGCACTGAGCAAGATGTTTTTCCCTTTTACCTCATTAGCAGAGAGATGATTTGGAGGCTGCCTTCTACTCCCAACAGATCGGCCCGATCCCAGCAAAGTAAGCCCACTCAGACTTGCCTCAGCCCTAAGCCATTTGTCAGCTCGCCAGGTCAGCTTGAAAGCTCCCCAAGAAAACAAATCTGAATGAGCAACTTTCATGTTGACTTTCCACCTACAATGGTGATCTTCACTCTCTTTACTGTTTAAGGTCAGTGATAGACTCCTTTCCAACAACCTGAACTTGGCTAACTACACAGAGACATCTCCAGACTACTCTTTCTGTATTAGCAATAAGTAACTTTTTAACCTAGGTCAAATCACCACCTTTGTCAGTAAGATAGAGCAGCAATATAGCCATTTCACTGCATCTGGACTGCATTTTCTAAAATGAATAGAAAAAACTGCCAACACGAGTGATAAGCACAGGACTCAAACTCAATGCAACTAAAACAGGGTCCTTCACACAGCAAGAAAACAGGGATCCAAACACCATCTAGACAGATGGTATCTGCACAAGCAGCTGTAAAGAAAAAGACCAAAGTTAAAGATGATGTTAAAAATGGCTGAACCAGCAGGCTTTCCTGGTGGTCCAGTGGTTAAGACTTCACCTCCCAATGCAGGAAGGTGCACTGGAAGGTTTGAAGGGTGCAGGTTCAATCCCTAGTTAGGGAGCTAACAACCCACCTGCCTCACTGTGGCCAAAAAAACCAAACCGTACACAACAGAAGCAATATGACAACAAATTCAACAAAGACTATTTAAAAAAAAGAGGAAGAAAATGGTTGCACCATACTGTCAATGGTATCTAAAAAAGTTGAAATTGGGATTTTCTTCATTATTTTTAGTCTTTTGGGAATTGAAACACCCATACATACACACTCCTATTAATACATAAGCCTATTAGCTGACTTTCACTTTTACTTAATGCCTCTGGAAAAATTTCCATAGTTGAACGTAGAGGACTACTACACTATTTTCTGGGTATAAGCATAAAAAGCGTGGCTGCAAATGAGTGGCTGGTACATTTAAAAAACTGCCTTGGTCGCCCTGTAATTCAGTAAAGAGTTGAATCAAACATAGTACCTACAACATAATCCCAACTCTGCAAAATAAAATTATATGTTAAATCTGAGTCAAAATATTAAGTACGTTTCTCTCTGGGCGAGGATATGTATTTCATAAATATCCCCTCACTGTTCAAAAGAGCATCAGTTGTGAAAAGCATGAACTTTTGCACTTGGATCCCTTCCAAGTGTGGAAGCAACATGTGATATAATGTGAACCTAACATTTCCAATCACTGTAAACAAAGAGTCGTAGAGAAAAAGAGTTGTGTAACCAAAAACACACAACAGGGGGTTAAGCTAGTCTACAGTACGTGCTCTGTCTAGGAGGAGAGAGGAAGTGCACCCACGCAGTAACCAGGGAACAACTCCAGTGCGTCAGACGACCATGTTGTAGGTGGTATGGACAGGTTTTGGGTGCAAGTTCTGAGGGAACTCAAAAAGTAAGGGAAAGGTCATTTCTGAGGAAAGGGCTCCTTGAGCTTGGCCTTCAATGCAGAGATTTGGGTTTTACAGAGAAAAAGGAGAGACACCTCAGGGAAATCAGTACCTTTATCTGGTATGTAATTTACTCTTCAAAGAAGTCTTCATGGATTGATTGAAGTGTGTGTGCTTATCTGTTTTAAACTACAATCTAGAGATGAAAAGATGCCCTGATAAGGAGGATAGACCAATTCCAGTTAACAGAGGTCACCCTCTAAGGACCTCCTGAGGGGATTTCAGTTATCTCTAACTCCCATGACCCCAGGTTTTGTTAACCAGCGGAATGATGAGAATTGGTGAAAATTGCAAGAACTCTCGATATACAGCAACTCTGCCCAAACCCCTGCATGAAAAACTTGAACAAACTTTAACAGGGCTTCTAGCAGCCTAAGGTTCCATTGCCTGGGATGACCCAGCTGCCTTCTGAGTCCTTGTGCAGAAAGGTTCAGGGCTGGGAAAAGAAATTTATACAGTTAAGATAAGCCCTGACCTCCCTTTCTTAAGAGCATTATACAATTGTATATCCTTCCTCCGCTCCTGCAGACAGCAACAGGCAGACACATTTCCTAACAAGTGTGGAATGTCTTTCTCAAGGACTTAAACTCCTTTCCTTTAAAATGAAGTCCTCTGAAAAGATAGGGCCTATCTCCCAGTCTCGGTGGAAGAACAGAATCTAACTTGCTAGCTAGGAGACCCTGCTGCCCTCATCCCCCCACCCATATGAACAAACACGTCTCACTTCCCTAACTCTGCTTGGGCCCCCACTCACTCCTCCCTTTAAAACTCCCAGGCACCCGTAAATCAGAATGCAGCTCAGCTCTTTCCGTCAATGAGTGATTACCGAATAAAATCTGTTTTCATTGCTTTAACTGACGTCCAGCTTTATTTATCTTTGACAATGGGGAGTCTCTGGGTGACTTTTGACAATTAACATAACAGACGTTAGAAACAGACTTTTGTTGGGGAAAATCTCAGGAATCAAGTAATATGATCTGGCTGGAAATACCTTGGCATTCCTGCCCTTATATGAACTGGTTATAAGGACAATGTGAGTCTTCTGCCTGAGAGGGGCACCGTGGGTTTGATCTATCCAAGAGGTCTTATGCTTCGGCAGTCCTGGGCAAGTTCTTCCGTCTAGAAGGTTATCTGCCCCAGGTGAACACGCAAGCTGCATGTAGGTTCACCAAGAAGGACAAAGAGCTGCAACTTCGAGAAGCCACAGGTCAGGCTGTGTACCTGTTCTGTGCCTACCTGCCGATAACTATCTGCACCAGTGGCAGAATGTGTTCTGAGGCTCACTGTCTTTATAACCTGGACGGCTGTGAGGAAGAAGCTAAACTTCACCAAACTCCTGACAACTGCCAATAACTACAAGACATCCTCATAACGATGTATTTAACACTGCCTTAGAGTCACTATGAAAGTGAAAGTCATTCAGTCGTATCCGACTCTTTGAGATCCCACGGACTATACAGTCCATGGAATTCTCCAGGCCAGAATACTGGAGTGGGTAGCCTTTCCCTTCTCCAAGGGATCTTCCCAACTCAGGGATCGAACCCAGGTCTCCCACACTGCGGGCAGATTAAAGAAACCAGCTGAAGCACAAGGGAAGCCCAAGAATACTGGAGGGGGGTAGGTAGCCTATCCCTTCTCCAGCAGATCTTCCCGACCCAGGAATTGAACTGGGCTCTCCCACATTGCGGGCTTCCTTGGTGGCTCAGACGGTAAAGCGTCTGCCTGTAATGCGGGAGACCCGGGTTCGATCCCTGGGTCGGGAAGATCCCCTGGAGAAGGAAATGGCACCCCACTCCAGTACTCTTGCCGGGAAAATCCCATGGACAGAGGAGCCTGGTAGGCGACAGTCCATGGGGTCGCAAAGAGTCAGACACGACTGAGCAACTTCACTTTCACTTTCTCCCACATTGCAGGTGGATTCTTTATCAACTGAGCTATCAGGGAACCATTATAGCTCTTTACCAACTAAGCTATTAGGGCCATTGTGAGCAACAACAATCAGCAGCAGTTCCTTATGATTTATTCATATTGTATTTAGAATAATAAGGAATAGCAGTCTCCCAGTTAAAAGATCCGACTCAAGTCAGGTGGAGCAGTGTTGAAGGCCTGGCTCCACTGCCATGTAAACATCAGTCAAGCTGATTTATCTCTTGCACTTCAGTTGCCTCACCTGCAAAAGGAAGCCAAAATGAACGTTCCTCGAGTGCACAGGGTTCCTGTGAAGTGAGTGATATAATATACGTAAAAACAGCACACTTGTGGACATGAAATAAGCTTCAGCTATTGTTACTATTATCATTAATGCTTACACTTGCCTGGAGTAAAATCTGCCAAGCCTTACTCTCAAATTGTCTTGATAGCAGTTATCTTGATTTTCCAATTACATATTTCACCTCTGAAAGGGCGTCCTGTCATTTTTCAGTAGTGAGCCTACCTCACACTTCCAGCCCCAACTAGCCCTTAAGTTCCAACAGAGCAAGGATGCACTTTGTTCACTGACCAGAGGCCTTAGCACAGTGCTGGGTACCCAGAAAAAAGTGTAGAGTGACCACCCTCCTGTGATTTCTGCTTCCATTAGCATCCACTGGGGTTTCCTTGGTGGCTCAGATGGTAAAGAATCTGCCTACAGTGCAGGAGACATGGGTTTGATTCCCTGGGTCAAGAAGGTCCCCTGGAAAAGAGAACGGCTACCCACTCCAGTATTCTTGCCTGGAGAATTCCATGGAAGAGAAGCCTGGTGGGCTACTGTCCATGGAGTCACAGAGTCAGACATGACTGAGCAACTAACACACGAGATGCCAAGAACCCAAGCAAAATCTAAAGTGTCAAAGCAAAAATAAAATGACCTGGAAACTGTCCAAGGGCAACTGGGTAATGGCCACCAAGATCTGGGGGGTCCCTTACTCTGTACCAAATCCTGTACTAGAGACGTTATTGCATGTAATCCTCCCAATTACCCTGGGAGGTATTATCATACCCATTCAACAGCTGAGGAAAACTGAGGATAAATAATACACACAGTCATACCAGCCCTCAGTGCCCAAATTTCCCAATTCAAACCCAGACCTGAGTCCAAAGCCCAGGTTATTTTCTGGGTTACACATTCTTTCAGTTAAGGTCCCCTGAATTTCAATCTCCAACCTCAAACTTCTCCCAACTTAAAAAATCCAACTGATGACTGGCCATCTCTATTTAAATTCTAATAGGCATTTCAAATGTAGCAAAGCCAGAAGAAAACGATGGGTTTTCCTTACCAAATATCTTCTTCCTCACCTCCGTGAGGCACTATCATTTATTCAGGTTGCCCGGAATCAGTTCAGTTCAGTCACTCAGTCGTTTCTGACTCTTTGCGACCCCATGAATCACAGCATGCCAGGCCTCCCTGTCCATCACCAACTCCCGGAGTTCACCCAAACTCATGTGCATCGAGTCAGTGATGCCATCCAGCCATCTCATTCTCTGTCGTCCCCTTCTCCTCCTGTCCCCAATCCCTCCCAGCAGGTGAGTCTTTTCCAGTGAGTCAACTCTCCGCATGAGGTGGCCAAAGTATTGGAGTTTCAGCTTTAGCATAAGCCCTTCCAATGAACACCCAGGACTGATCTACTTTAGGATGGACTGGTTGGATCTCCTTGCAGTCCAAGGGACTCTCAAGAGTCTTCTCCAACACCACAGTTCAAAAGCATCAATTCTTCGGCACTCAGCTTTCTTCACAGTCCAACTCTCACATCCATACATGACCACGGGAAAAACCATAGCCTTGACTAGATGGCCCTTTCTTGACAAAGTAATGTCTCTGCTTTTTAATATGCTATCTAGGTTGGTCATAACTTTCCTTCCAAGGAGTAAGCGTCTTT
This sequence comes from Moschus berezovskii, assembly GCF_049115385.1. NCBI lineage: Eukaryota > Metazoa > Chordata > Mammalia > Artiodactyla > Moschidae > Moschus > Moschus berezovskii. The sequence continues at coordinate 86,429,045 of NC_142468.1, forward strand.
TAATTTCATGGCTTCAATCAGCATCCACAGTGATTTTGGAGCCCAAAAAAATAAAGTCTGACACTGTTTCCCCATCTATTTCCCATGAAGTGATGGGACCAGATGCCATGATCTTCGTTTTCTGAATGTTGAGCTTCAAGCCAACTTTTTCACTCTCCTCTTTCACTTTCATCAAGAGGCTTTTTAGTTCCTCTTCACTTTCTGCCATAAGGGTGGTGTCAATCATCTATTCAGCTTGCCCGGAATAAGAATCTCTTATTTCCACATTCCAATTCTAACCCATGCAAAAGTCCAGCTCTACCTCTAAAATATGCCCAGAGGCCAACAGCATCCCACCGTCAGCACTTCTACGCCCTAAATTAAGGGAGTACACCCTCTCCTTGGCCTACAGCAATAGCAGATTGCCAGTATTCAAGCTCCACTAGGAAGGATTCTGGTTCACTGCTGAAGCCTAGAACACTGCTCACAGCCAGGAGGCGGCAGTTTAAAAGCATTCACGGAATGAACAGTTCTGACTGCTCTCACCTCCACACTAGTTCCTGACACACTCAAATCTTCATGGAGCCCAAAATTATCTTCTAAGTGTAAATCAAGCCACAGTTCTCACCTGCTCAAAATCCCCCAACAACCTTTCCCTGTAAGAGAAATAAAACCCAAACTCCATCTGTGACCGACCGCACCTGGCCCTACCTGCCTCTTTATCTCATCTACAACACTCCAGCCTCCTGGACTCTTCCAGCACTTCACTGTTCCTCAAACACCCTGGAAGGCTCCCTACCCAGACCCTCACACGGGTGCCTCTCCATCAGTCTCAATTCCAAGGGCATCTTCTCAGACAGACTTCCCCAAGAACCCTGCAGAGGCCGCTCTGCCCACCAGGAGGACCTGTTACAGTATCAGTATTGTTTACTGATTACAGTATATTATTGTTTCATTGCTCCAACGTTAAACAACGCCACCCCATCCCTGCCCCAGTGGGACCAATCACTGAGAGCAGAGATGATGTCTGTCTGGCTCACTGCCCTATCTCCAGCTCTTGGCACATAGTAGGTGCTGTGATATTGTGATATAATCAGGAATATTTATTTGGTCTTCTACTTGGGGATGGAAGGCCCAGAAGACTTGATATTGGCAGCTGAAGTGTGAGGGGTGCCAGACAGGGAGGAGGGTGGTGTTGTGGGATTAGGCCCCTAGCCTGGGGGATATCTGACATCCAGGTGATGTCAGAATTAAACTGTATTGTTGTACATCCAATTAATATCCAGGGAGTTGGAGAACTGATTGGTGTGGAGTGGGAGGAGGTGGGGGTCCATACATTGATGTCAGAAGTGATATAAGTAAAAACAATGCACATGTGCTCAAAAAAGTTTTAAGGATTTCTAGACTTAGATACTTTCTGATGGTGCTGTGTTTTTTTTTAATGTAAATTCAACAGTTTCATTCATATGAAATCATAGAGTCATCACCCACCTCCCAGCGTTGAGACCCACCACAGTGAAGCCTCAAGCAGTCCCAAGAAAGCAGAAGTTAACTTCCCTGTGATGAACAGCCAGGATTTGGTTCTTTCCAAAGTCCTGAGAGGGGGATTTTAGAAACAAGTCATAAAACCCTGCCAAAATATCAACCATACCAATAATTCTTTTACAAGACCCACTTGAGTACTGGCAATAATTTTCCGAGCTCTAAATTACCCACTGGGAGCTACAGAAAGCCTCAAGGGGCTTTCAAGGGACTGGAGGACAGGTGCCTCGAAATATCCGTAACCTAATCACTATATAATGAGGAGTCACGTCAAAATGGAACTCCCTCAAAACAACCACAATGAACGATTTGCAAAGCCTTCTTGAGATCTGGAATATTCTGAAAGCCACCTTCTGAGGTCCACTTTGGTCTCCAGAGCCCTGAGAAATGTTAAGTGCCCTCTCTTGTCGCTTTGCCTGATTGAGGGCAAGTCATTCCACCTCAAGTCAAAAACCTCAATTTCCTCATCTCTGAAAAGACCAGCTTGAATTCATTCCAAGGACAGTATTAGACCTCAAAAACCAAGCGATAACTTCACAGGGCCATTGGAAAGAGGTCGGATTATCTACCAGCCTAATCGGCGACTATACAGAAACCCACAGCTTAACCCCTGCATCCCTTATGGGCTGGCCTGATTGTCGCAAGGCTGAATGTACCAGCAAGCAGCGACAGCCGGGTTAGACTCACTGGAAAAAAAGAACCATTAAAACTCTGTAAAGAAATGCTGATAATCAACATGTCTGGAAAGGTGGGAGCCCAACGTCTGGCAGACTTTACCTTCTTCTTCCTTTCTAACTCTGCAAGAAGGAATGAAAGCAGCGTTAAAGGTTAACACCTACTACCAATTCTGCCCTGACGCACTGCCGATCCCAAGCGGGCACAGGTGTTTTAAGATCTCGGGAGTTTAATACGCGAAAGTTACAAACAGGCTCGGGCAAGTTCACAGCTGAAAGGGGGCTGAGAAGGCTCGAGGTTCCTACCCAGGCGGCGCGTTCGTGTCCAGCCAGGGTTGGGTCGGGAAATTCAACAAGCAGGGCTGACTCTTCCCTGCGCCCAGACCTGAGCCCTGCGGTTTGGAAAGCAGGCTTCTCTGTTCTCGAATTAACAGAGCCAGAGCTCTGGAGCCTTGGGAGATGTCAAGCGCAATCCGCCTGAGCCAAACGAGCCGAGTTTCGTTCAGGGCATGGGAGAGGAGTGGTTGCCCAAACCCGCGTCTTCTCCTGGATTCACAGGGCTGGCAGAGCCCGGTGGCCTACGGAGCTCGGCTCCACACACTCGTGCCCTGGGGATTAGGCGACACGCTCCAGAAACAGTCGGCACCTTCCGCCCGAACACTGCCTGCCCCGCCCTAAGCCAAGTTCCTACCTAACGCCCAACGAGAAGACCTCGGGGTCGTCTCTCGGGCTGACCCCGTGTGCCTCTGGTCCGCCCGCCGAAGCAAAGCGTTTCCCCGATGGCCGAGCGCCGCGCTCCGGCCCGGGGCACTCACCCAGGCGGCGCGGGATCACCCGCCCCACTTTCGGCGGCGGAAGCAGGGCGCACACCCAGGGAAGCCCGCGGTGCCTCGGGCTCCTGGCCAGGTCTCCACCGATCCGTCTCCCTCTGCTCACCTGGCCCGCACAGCACCTCGCTGACATAGCGGCGGACGACCACCACCACCCGCGCGCTCGCCCGCTCGCAGCTTCCCTCCGGCGCTCCTGGCTAGCTCCGGCCTCAAGCGTCCGTACGCGGACCGCTCACACCTCCACGCCGCGCAGCCCCAGCTGGGCTTGGGGGACCTAGGCCCGGGTGAAAACAACCTCCGCCAAACCCCGCCCCTCGGCTGCAGGCCCCGCCCCGCAGCCCAAGGCCCCGCCCCGGCCGGCCGCCCCCGCCCTCAGCCCCTCCCCGTTCCCGCCCCTTCCCGGGGCCCCGCCTCCGAACCCGCTCTCCCCCGGCTCGCACTTCCGCTGGCGTCAAGCAGCAGGCGGTGGTCATCACTTCCCGGTGCTGCGCTGGACTGCGAAGTCCGACCGCCGACAGGCTGGCCCGGCACTCTCGGTCCCCGGCCCCGAAGGGAGCAGCGCCCCCAATCCGCGGCCCCGGTGGAAGAGCTGGTTGCTGACCCCAATGAAGCTAAGAGCCTTTAGTGAGCGATTCCGAGTGCTCTGCACTGAACCGGCGCGATAGGGATGGCCGGGTGCTAGTCTGTACTCGGCCTTGCGCCGAAATGGTGTATGCACGGGATCCCTGTTTCAGAAGTCCCAATAAAATTTCTCAAACTTTGGTAAGATTCCCTCTGCCCAAGCTACGAATCCCTGGCCACTTAGCTGTCTTGGCACGTTACCATGGCACCTTAAGGGATCCAGGAAGAACCCTTTCTGTGCTTCCCTGTTTTCCAGTCTCTCCTCCACCACCCACAGGAGAGCGCATCCTCGCCCAGGGACTTAGTTTGCATCCCTCTCCTTCCTCCGGCTTCCCTGGTGGCTCAGAGGTAATGAATTCACCTGCCAATGTAGGAGACACAGGGGGCGCCCGTTCAGTCCCTGGGTGAAGGAAGATCCCCTGGAGGAGGAAATGGCAACCCACTCCAGTATTCTTGGCTGGAAAAATCCCTTGAATAAAGGAGCCTGGTGGGCTACAGGCCATGGGGTCACAAAGAGTCGGATGCCAATGAGCACGGACAAAGAGTTCTCCCTACCTAAATCTGCTCTCCTCATGACCACTTCCCCAAGAAGAGGAATTTCTGTTAGTGCAAACTTTGTGCCAAATTCCTTTCATTCCTAAAATAAGGACTATTCTCTATATTTTAGAAATGGGGCGACTGAAGCCCAGGCAGTTTAAATAACTTGCCCAAAGTTTAAGAGTAAAGCTGAAAAAGCAATACAGGGACTGGAATGCACGTGTCTGATCCCCTGGGGCATGACACAAATTCGACCTTCACCTTTGGCTAAGTAGTGTCTGTCAGCAGTTGAGATGGAAACTAAGAGAAAAGTCCATGGGAACCAATGCTTGGATTATGAGCAGCACACTCTTTTAGAATTGACACAGGATTCAAAGAAATTATAAGTGACTAAAAATAACTGCACACATGCACAGTTGAGACAACCTTGAGCAAGAGGATACAAAAAAGCCACAGACTACAAGCTTTGGGGGTGCCAGGAGCTAAAGCAGGGTACTATGCATGATCCCTGTACACTGCACCACCAAAGGGGTAGACAGACATAGTAAGGTACCTGTGTGCGTGCTCAGTCGCTTCAGTCATGTCCAACTCTGTGCACCCCTATGGACTGTAGCCCACCAGACTCCTCTGTCCATGGGATTCTCCAGGCGAGAACACTGGAGTGGGTAGCCATGCCCTTTGCCAGAGGATCTTCCCTACCCAGGAAATGAACCCACATCTCTTACATCCCCTGCATTGGCAGGCGGGTTCTTTATCACTAGTGCCACCTAGGAAGCCCATAATAAGGTACACCATTTGCCAAACCCACTCATCCCTATTGTTACACCAGTCAAGGACCCACGTAGCTTCCCTCCAAGAGCTCGCAGGGATACCTGTTTCTTGCTTCTATTCCCTGGTGATGAAACTGTTGTTCAGTAACCCAGTCTTGTCTGATTCTTTGCGACCCCATGGGCTGCTGCACGCCAGGATCCCTGTCCCTCACCATTTCCCAAAGTTTGCCCAAGTTCATGTCCATTGGATTGGTGATGCCATCCAGCCGTCTCATCCTCTAACACCCTTTTCTCCTTCTACTCTTAAATTTTCCCAGCATAGGGGATTTTTCCAATGAGTCAGCTATTCGCATCAGATGACCAAAATACTGGAGCTTCAGCATCAGTCCTTTCAATGAGTATTCAGGGTTGATTTCCCTTAAGATTAACTGGTTTGATCTCCAGGGGACTTTCAGGAGCCTTCTCCAGCACCACAGTTCAGAGGCATCAATTCTTTGGTGCTCTGCCTTCTTTATGGTCCGGCTCTCCCAACCGTACATGGCCACTGGGAAGACCATAGCCTTGACTATATGGACCTTGGTGGGCAGAGTAATGTCTCTGCCTTTCAACACACTGTCTAGGTTTATCATAGCTTTCCTTCTAAGAAGCAAACATCTTCTGATTTCATGGCTGCAGTCACCATCTGCAATGATTTTAGAGCCCAAGAAGAGGAAATATGTCACTACTTCCACCTTTTCCCCCTCTCTTTGCCATGAAGTAGAAGATTCTTGAAAGTCCCTTGGACTGCAAGGAGATCCAACCAGTCCATTCTAAAGGAGATCAGTCCTGGGTGTTCATTGGAAGAACTGATGCTGAAACTACAATACTTTGGCCACCTCATGTGAAGAGTTGAGTCACTGGAAAAGACTGATGCTGGGAGGTATTGGGGGCAGGAGGAGAAGGGGACGACAGAGGATGAGATGGCTGGATGGCATCACTGACTCAATGGGCATGAGTTTGAGTGAACTCTGGGAGTTGGTGATAAACAGGGAGGCCTGGCGTGCTGTGATTCATGGAGTCGCAAAGAGTTGGACACGACTGAGCGACTGAACTGAACTGAACTGAATGGAGCCAGATGCCATGTACTTAGTTGTTTTTGTTTTTTTTTAAGCCAGCTCTTTCACTCTTCTCCTTCACCCTCATCTTTAGTTCCTCTCTGCTTTCTGCCATTAGAGTGGTATTATCTGCATATCTGAGGTTGTGATGTTTCTCAACCTTTATTGGGGCTGGAGCTGATTAGGGCTGGAGTTTCTTGCCTGAAATTCTCCTCTGGCCCCTTATCAATTTCTATTGATGAAAAGGGTCCAAGGGTAGTGGTCAGTAACAGAAATCTCCTAGAATTTCAGGTGCCAGCATTTAGAGGAAGAGAAATAATGGAGCAGGCCCTACTCAGAGTCATGGAAAGTAATGAGAAATGGCTCCAACTAAAATTTTTTAAATAATAATTTGAAACAGCAACAACAACAAAACCAGCCTAAACAGTATCAGACCATTGCAGCCACCTGCTTGGTGGCTGTCTGTGACTCATCAGAAGCCGAGGATCTCACTGAGACTGTCTAGTCAGGTTCATTGTTGTTTGGGATGGTCATTCTGGCCCCACTGCTTTTTTTTTTAACATGGCCCCACTTCTCACCCTAGGAGACTACTTAGGTGCCAGGAGTTTCTGTTCCCCTGGGAAGAGTCAGGCAGCTTCTGGGGAGGAGAAGGTGTGAAATCTACTTCAGTTTGAGCCTGCTGGGGCTATGAAGTCTCCTCACCTTTTAGGGAAATTGGAGCACACCACTGGGTTACAGGCAGAGCTGGTAGTAGGATCCAGGCCCCTTGAATCCTGAGCTTTTCTTTTTTCAAATCTATGTCAAATGTGGAAGGATTCTATGATGATATTAACATCAGCTGGCAAAGAGACAACACAACTTAATGACCAGAGAATTTGTAGAGTGTGCCCAAGGTACCCGAAAAACATACTGGAAGCTGAGCTTCTGAAGCTATAAAGTTATAAAGTTTAGCTTCACCAAAACTGGCTGGATGACCTCTGAGCCTCAGTTTTATCATCTGGAAAATGGGGACTAACCGTGCATTAAATTAAATTAATTTGATAGAGAATCCACCTGCCAATGCAGGAGACACAAGAGACGAGGGTTCAATCACTGGATGGGGAAGATCCCCTGGAGTAGGAAACAGCAATCAACTCCAGTATACTTCCTTGGGAAATCCCATAAACAGAGGAATCTGTCCAGCTACAGTCTATGGGGTTGCAAAGAGTCAGACATGACTGGTATTAATAAACCAGTTTGAAAATGTTAAATAATCTATGCAGGCTGATTCTTCCTGTCTGCTGAAGATCTCAAAGGAATATGGCCACTGTCAACTGAAAGAAAAATACACAATATAAAGTGAGTTTGGTTGTATTCAGGGACCTAACTGAATCATAGCCCAGGAGATGGCCTCTCAGATAACACCAAATTGAGAAACTGGCTTCAGAGAAATAAGAGGAAAGCCAGGATAAATGTAAATAATAAATATATAATAAGTAAATAATAAATGTGAAAAGGAACCCGTGGTCAAACATAAAAAGATAACTACTAATCTCAAGGTAATTATTTTAATACTTTTCTATGAATGGGAAGATGTAAGAATCTGGGATTCTTGAAATTTTTTCGTAGATATGCTTCTTAATTATATAGGGGCCAGGATGTTTTACCTTAGGGGAGCCTGGTGGGCTTCTGTCTGTGGGGTCACACAGAGTCGGACACGACTGAAGTGACTTAGCAGCAGCAGCAGCATCTTAACTATCTCTGGGGTAAAATGCAGAATGCTTCTTGGCTTTCTCCATCCTGAAGTCCCTTCTGGGTGCACTGTTGGTGGGTGACAGTGCCTATTGGCTTGATCTCTGTAGAAATGGACTGGCTGGTAACTCTTTTATTTCTTCATGCCAAGTCTGAAGGTTTCCTCCTTTCCTGGTTCTGAGGGTTTTGCAGTTACTACTTAAGGTCTGGTCGGTAACATCGTTTGCATCTGTGGTGAGTCAGAAAGAGTAGAGGTAATGTCAGCAGACATGACGGAAAACAGTGGCACCTTAATTTCATTTGAGTGCTCTGCAGGCCTTTTTAAGAAAGACGCTTGCACAGTGTTCCTCCAATGTAGGTAATTTCACAGTCTGTCCCATGTGATGTGGATTTTCTCAGGAATAAGCAATAAAAGGCCTGTTTAATAAGACTGTAGCTCTTGGCAGACCATGTGAAATATTCCCCCCACAAAAATGTTCTTAAATTAACTAAATTAGCTCCTTTTATACAGGTTAATTATACATGCATATATATATTACATACTATAAATAACAAGCTTATAATTTGCTTTTTTCTCCTTGTGAATTTGAAGGTTTTTTTTTTCTTTTTTTTTCCCTTTTAGGAAGGAGTAGGCAATATTGAGTTTAAAAACACTCACTGAACTGAAAACAATATTGATACACGTATGTTATTAAAGAAAAAAAAGTCATACACTTGCTATAACTTTTGATTTTAGAAAACTTCATTGCAAATTTTAATTTCCAGTTCAAGAATGGTTTAAAAGCCAACAAAATTAATTATTCTAATTCCCTAAAATATTCTCTGCTTTGAAAAGAAAACCTAGTGATGCATTCTATTGATATTTAAATATAAAAGAAGAAATTTCTCCAGTCATCACTTATAAAGCTCCTGGGATCTCAGTCTGATAGTGAAAGTTTAATTAATTTCAGTTACAGGTAAACAAGGAAGTATTCATTTAGGAAAAAATAGCTATAAGTTTTGGGACTCAGGCAAAAAACAATCCAAGTGCAATAGTGCCCCCACCCCAGTCCTTATGGTGATTGCGTTCTCCTTCATTTCTATTAAATTAATATGTGTACGATGGTTTTGTTTGTTTGTTTGTGGTTTTTTGCCACACCACTTGGCCTGTGGGGTTTTAGTTCCCCCATAAGGGATCAAACCCAGGCCCTCAGCAGTGAGAGTGTGAAGCACTAACCACTGAACCACCAGGAGATTTCCTACACAATGTTTTTTAAATGTTGCAAATATTATAAAACATAAAATAAAAAGAAGTGGCATCTCCCTCAGATCCTTCCTTTCAGTCCCCTCCCCAGAGGTAATCACTTTCAATTATTCGAGCAGTTTTTCCTTATTACCTCCATATTTTTTTTAACATTTATTTTATTTTTTTCTACACTGCACAGCATGTCGAATCTTAGTTTCCCCACCAGGATTGAACCCATGCCTTCTGTAGTGGAAGCAGAGTCTTAACCATTGTGCTGCCAGGGAAGTCCCAACTCCATATTTTTTTAATATTTTCTGCTTTTATTTCCTGACCTGTTGACTATACGTGTTGAGTATTACCTTTTATGTTGCATGTGGGCTGAAAGCTTAACCCATTGAGCACTTCTGTCTGCTATCTTGACAGTCTAATCACATCATGTTTTTCATAAAATAATTAATTTTTTAAATTAATAGGAAGTTAATATGTAGTTATGGCTAGTAAAAGTTATTCACTGCATAGCCACAGAGTGTATAAAGATAGCATTTCTTTCTTGTCTCTTTCTGCTGTTCGTTCTCATTCTCCTTCCCTGGAGAGGCAGTTTATTTTAGTGGTTAGGTTGAAAGACTCTGGAGCCAGACCTTGGGATTAGACCTTTGCTTTTGTCACTTATTAGATCTGTGATTTTAAGCAACTGATTTCATCTCCCTGTCCTTCAGTTTCCTCCTCTTTAAATGAGGAGGATTAATAAAAGTATACAGCAGGCCAGATGGCAGTTTCAGCCAACTTTAAAGAAACCGACCACATTATTCTGTAGTCTGTGTTGTGACTATTAAAGAGATAATAACTTGGGGGGTAGGGGACAGATAACATCAGCAGACTGCAGAATCAGTATGTCGGCTTGGGGTTTTTAAAAAATATTTATTTGCACATTTACTGACCACACTGATCCTGACTCCGTGTTTAGGGAAAATCCCTGTGATGGAAGTCCCAGTTTCCACATTGTACCCATTTGAGGAATCGGGCCCACAGCTGGATCGAAGGACGGTAATAAACAGGACCACAAGCCCCGTCAGGGATGCGAGCACTTGGTCAGAGTGCCTGGGATTGGGAGGCAGCGCCAGCGGGTACTCAGAGATGGCTGCTTCTCCGCTGCGCGCTCCCCGAGGCTGACTCGCCCTGGCAAAGGTGCTCCTGGGTCATTTCTACAAGTGGGGTCTTGAGGCAGCTAGGTGCCTAGGGACGCTCAGCAACAGGGAAGGCACCGAATGAAATTATTCACAGAATGGCAAGCAGCTGCTGTGCTTCCCCTCTTGGATTACAAAATAAAATTTATCTTACACGAAAAAAAAAAAAAAAAAGTATACATATTAAAGTATTTAAATAGCATCCACCATGTATTAGGTGTCTGAAGTTATGTTTGACTTGCATGGTTTTCTTGGTACCTAATCTTGACTCTTTTCCATTTGTCCATCTGATCTGTCATAATTCTTTTCTCCCAGATAATCGACAATATCAGGTCATCTATCAATTCCGTTTTCCCCAAGAGCCCTTTCTTTCCCTAAGAGCTCTCCAAACTATTGCAACCTGGATCCCTCCAGGCTGCTACTGACGGTTGCCCTCCTGGCATTACCTTTGAGATGTGAAAACCAAGTTCTGTTCGTGGAGCCAAAGAATGAATTCTTCAAACTCACAAACACACAGGCAAAGTTTATTTTAAAGGATAGAGATACAAACTTCTCAACATAGACGCTAAGAAAGGGTGAAAAGACCCCAAAAGGAGGAGATAACAGCAGTTCTTATATCTTTACGAGTATTGATCTGTACATTTTTGGTTGGCTTATGACTTTAATATATGTCATTTTTGACCAATCAGTTTGAATGTTTCAATGTCCAGTTTGTCATTTTTATGGCTTTCTTTTGGTTCCCAGTTTCTCAGTTTCCGAGACATTGAGACGCCATCCCTCAACCCTATCTCAAGACCCCAGACCATTATTTAGGAACCAGATGCATGTTTAGGAGTTAATGATTTACCTGCAGTTCTCTTTGATATACTGGACAGCAGCTAATGATTGTCTTGTCCTGGGTCTAAAAGTTTTATGACCCTCCAGACCAGGGAGGCATTCCTCTGAATGCCTGGAAACTGGAGCTTTGGGCTAACGGAGCGAAACATCTACGTGAGGGAATAAGTTGAAATTAAAGTTGAAATTAGAAGAAGAGCGAGGCTCTCAATCCTACTGACTACCTAACAATTTGTGCCTCACCCTTGCCACTCTCTTCTTGGGCATCTGGCCTTCTGGAGTCCTCTTTCTTGATTTATTCCCTTGCTTTGGCGAGCACATTAGCAGCCTTAGAACTCCAACCTCCCCACCCCCCAAATTTTTTAACCCTGTATTGACCTTCCTTGCCCTGCCCAACTTAAAAATTATTCAGCTTCTTTTTTTAACTCTCATCACTTCGTTGTACCCTCATCCTACCTTTACTTCCATTACTTCCTGTCTCCTCAATTTTCTCTCTTCCAAGCATTTTAAGTCTTTCCTTTCTGTTGAACCATCCTCAAGCTACAAGCATAGTCAGATTTTTCTTAAACAACAAGCAACCTCATTTTAACCCAGTACCACCCATTCCTCTTTTCTTTGTCTTAAAATTTCTAGAAAACACAGTTTGGTGCTCCGCTCTCCCGAATCCTCTCTGGTGTGGCTTCTGTCCTTCCAGGCCACTGAAGCTGCAGCTTCTGAGGTCACTGGAACCCCTAGTTTCTCCTCCTGTTTGCCTTAACACCTTAAAATCATTGTCTTTTTATCTCTCCACTAATTCCCATTTAGAGGAATTTTTAAAGAAAAGTGCTTTTATTTTTCCAAATTCAGGTAATGACAACAAATAAGCTAACCATATGTTGCCTGGTCAAGATTTTTAGGGTAGATGCTTTGGGAAACTGAAGAAATCTTTTGTAATCATCCTGTTATTTTGTGCCTATAGAAAACTAATGATTATTTTCAAGCCTCAAATGGGTGCTTTAAAAGTTTTGCCTCAGTATTTTAAAGATTTTTACCTTTAATCCATTTCACAATATTAATTTGCTTGATAAGTCCTTTGAGTATAAATAATACAAAGGAAAATACTCCTGTGTAACACCCCAGGGAAACAAATTCCAAGTTAATGAAGAGGGTAGAGCATTGTTCAACAGATTTCTCAGCATTGCTCAACCCTTCTGGGAACAAATAAATATGTTTAAAGTTCTCTTGGACTAAGGGCCTAGTCTTCAGTGGAAAAACTCGGAGAAATGAAGTATTCCTGCCTTTTCAGTAAATAAGGATGTCAAAGTCATTAGCGATTCCAGCCCTCCGTGTGAGTCCCTGAGCCCTATGGGCACTCTGGAAGGAGAAACATACATGATAACTAGCAGCCAATAGGACTCCCACTCCCTAAGGGGAGCTCTGGATGTGAAAAAACACAAGATACTGGCCCTAGGTAGCTGAGATGCATATGAAAGGAAAGATTTCAGTGAGCCCAGACTCTTGGCATCTTCCCATATACAGAAAAGCGCTAAATGCCTTAACTTGAGATATCTGGTTTTCTTTAATTAACAACAGTCTTTTGATGTTCAGACTACCTGCCCTTTGTTTCAAAACTTGTGTATAACCTGGCCGCTCTCATCACCTCCTCAGAACAGCTCTCTCAGGGTTCCTTGAGATGCTGGTGTTCCAGGCTTGCAGTCCTAAACATGCCCACCAAGTCAAACATAACTCTGAAATTTTAGGTTGTGACGATTTTTTAATTTGACAAATATGTATGTGTATTCTTCGTATATAATATGTATGTGTTCCCCACCCTACCCCACCATCTCTGAGATGTGTAATATATACTCAGATTTGAGTTACATTAAGAAAATTCAGTGGAAAAGTATAGAGAGGCTTTGCCTTTCTAATTAAAATATGTAGCAAGCTTTGAGTAGATTTTTGAAAGTTTCCAATTTCTTCTCTTAGAAATAAATATTCAGGTAAATCAGGCAAATAATCATTATAAAATCACTATTCAATCTTACTATTGTGTGGAATCCGGAGTCGCAAAGCACACCTCGGAGGACACTCAGGACAGTGGAGTACAGTTTATTACGCCCGCGGGCCCAAGGGGAATCACTTCCCAACAAGGACCCTGATGTTTCTGAGAGGCCCAGGTTTTACTCCCCACTACGTGACTGGTTACATGTTCGTCAGCAACCTCTTTGTTGTGTATGACTGGGTTTTACAAGTAGGTGCTAGGAGGACAAGCAATTAAGGTTAAAGGGGGAGAACAATGATTACACATCAAGGGGGGATGTCTCCATGGTTAATCTAACAGGGCAGCCTGGCCTCAACTACAATCCCCATTTGCCATCTGTACCAGGAGACCTGGTTTTCATTAGCAATGGTTTCCTCACTCTTGGGCAGGGTTCAGGCCCAGTTTACATCCTGCCTTTAAGGTGGATGACAGGCTTCAAGATGGAGTCTGTCTTGCTTTCCTCACACTGGCCCCAACATTGCCCCCTCTTGGTGCTCATCTTGTCTTTAACGATGGGCATCAGTCACGGGTAGGTATTGCACACGGGGACTATGTAACTGCAGCAGGGCTGTCCGTCTGCAGGCTATACACTGGAGAATACAGGCCCCCAAATTAGTAATACAATGATTAACAAGATAATTACGAAAGGATTTTTCCACCAACCACCTTTGATCCAGGAAAATACCAACGTCCATAAGGAGGATTATCATTTGACATAGCTTTTACCTGTTTTTTCATGTTGTCTAGAGCAGCTGATACATTGCCAGATAAATCAGAGATATATACACAACATTTAACTTTAATTATAGCAGAGGTCCCTCCTTGGGTGGCTATAAGTATGTCAAAGAAAGTGAAAGTTAGAAAGTGAAGTTGCTCAGTCATGTCAGACTCTTTGCAACCCCATGGACTGTAGCCCACCAGGCTCCTCCGTCCATGGGATTCTCCAGGCAAGAATACTGGAGTGGGTTGCCATTTCCTTCTCTAGGGAATCTTCCCGACCCAGGGTTGAACCCAGGTCTCCCTCATTGCAGGCAGATGCTTTAACCTCTGAGCCACCAGGGAAGCCCAAGTATGTCAAAAGTCATCAAATTTTGAATCACTGTCTTTCTCATTTGTATTTGTTCTTCATTTAAAACTTGGATTGCCTTTGTGTTGTCCACAAGGGCCTGTTTCATGAAGTTAGTTAGAGCTTCTACTTTAATCATAGTATCTTTTATTTCTATAGTTGGTACAAACAAGGCAGCTATGTAATCATACCATTGAAATACAGACCTTGCCCACTGCATGTAAATAAGGCAAATTTACTGGGGTTTGTTATAAGGATGGCTTACTGCCATGAGCAAAGGCAAATCCTAAAGTGTAGCGGCTGACCCAACTGACTGGAAGCCAAGGCCATAAGTTCAATCCATACAATCATTGGGTGCTGTTGGGGCCACCCATCAGATCCCAGTGTTGCACTTCCAGTCTGAGCCAGGCCAGCGAGCTGCTAAATCTGGGCAATAAGTGACCTCTTATGTTTGTTCACATTGCTCAGAGGACAAGTATCCCACATATTTTAATTCTTTTGGATCTATGGGGCAGTCACCAAATCCAATCTTTTGTTCTCTTTGCTCCCAACAGATAGGGGCTGGGACAATAGGTTGGCCTTTGTCTGGAGTCATCCAAATATATTTATCCCATATCTGGTAAAATTGTTCAAAGTACCTGATGGATTGGCCCTTTTTACTGGCCATAGAGTTTTTATCTTTTTTAATTTTTTAAGTAAAATGTATAGACTTTTGTTACTTCTGGAAAGCTTGCATTTACTTTAAATGTCACCCCATGGCCTTGATCAATCTGATTAGAGTCCAGTTTATACCAAGAAAGAAGCCACAGGTTGTGAGGTACCAAAGAAATGTTTCCTGCTATTGTCTCAAAAAAAGAACCGAGGGGCTAAAGTCCCCTCTGTGGAGGGGAGACACCCACCAAGGAAGTCCATCGATCACTGACAAAGGCATGGCCCCACAAACACAGCAATTAGAAGTGTTATGGAAGTTCACATCCAAGTGGGCCCAGGACAGAAACAGTCCCAGTAGGGTTGTCATGCTGATTAGGAATAGCAGAGTCATCTGCAGCAGCTCCATCCTGGGTCTGTGGTCATCAATGGAAGATGAGCCGGGTCTTCAGCGGTTCTTTTGGATTAGTATGGGTGGTCCAGTGTCCCTTTCCCTCCGCCGCTGTCTTAAGCCGAGTGTGGAGAGTCCAGGGAGTGATACCTGCAACTTTAACTACACTGGGAGTGGTTAGTACAATAGTGTATGGCCCTCTCCAGGTGGGGGATACCGTCTGCTGTTTCCAGTCCTTTACCAATACTAAATCTCCTGGTGAGTATGGGTATACAGTAGTACCTAAGGAAAATGGAATCCTTTCTTGAACATAAGGGATGATATCATGGATTACCTCCCCCAACTGTTCCAGTTGCAGTGACACCTCATCCCTCCTCTTGGGAATAAATTTCCCTTTATTCCTGAATAAGTGGAGAAGGCCTCCCGAACATTATCTCATAGGGGGAATACCCGTGGGACCAGGGGGTCATTCTGATCCTCATTAGCACTAATGGGAATCAATTTCTTGCAGCCATTTTGCCAAAGTCACCTTGATGATCCGGTTCATTTTCTCAACTCTTCCTGAGCTTCGTGGCCTATATGCTGCATGTAGTTTCCATTTAATATTTACTGCTTTGCAGACCAGTTGGAGTGATTCAGCCACAAATGCAGGCCCACTATCTGATTCTATACTCAGAGGGAACCCAAACCTAGGAATAATGTGTCTCAGCAAGAATCGGGCCACTTCCTTTGCTTTTTCAGTCTTGGTGGGGTAAGCTTCTACCCATCCTGTAAAAGTACATACCATCACCAGCAGATATTTGTATCCTTGGCATGGCTTTACCTCGGTGAAGTCCACTTCTAGATGTTTAAATGGAACGTTCGTTCCCTTATTCTTGGCACAGTTTACACATGCGCGGCTTGCATCTGCACAAAAGGCTATTAGACATGGTATGACAAAATACCGAGCTAAAATCTTGCTCAGTTCGTGCTCAGGTGGTTCTATCTTCATCATAGAGTGGGGCCGCTTGGGCGGTTAGTAGGCTAGACACCACAGGCATCACCATAAGTTTGGTTGCTATACTGTCCTGGGCGGCTGCTTGCTTTGCCGCTCAGTTGGCCAGACAGTTCCCTTTCGCCTGAGCTGTGTCTGCCCTCTGGTGGCCTCTATAGTGCATTACTGCCACTGCAGCGGGTTCCCACAATGCTTCCAATAGCAGCAGAATTTCCTCTCTGTTTTTTATCTCTTTAGTTGCAGTTAATAGTCCCCTTTCCTTATATATGGATAATGGCTGGTAGTAAAGAGCTGGATCATGGAGAAAGCAAGAGAGTTTCAGAAAAACATCTATTTCTGCTTCATTGACTATGCCAAAGCCTTTGACTGTGTGGATCACAATAAACTGTGGAACATTCTGAAAGAGATGGGAATCCCAGACCACCTGACCTGCCTCTTGAGGAACCTGTATGCAGGTCAGGAAGCAACAGTTAGAACCGGTCATGGAACAACAGACTGGTTCCAAATAGGAAAAGGAGTGCGTCAAGGTTGTATATTGTCACCTTGCTTATTTAACTTATATGCAGAGTACATCATGAGGAACGCTGGGCTGGAAGAAGCACAAGCTGGAATCAAGATTGCTGGGAGAAATATCAATAACCTCAGATATGCAGATGACACTACCCTTATGGCAGAAAGTGAAGAGGAACTCAAAAGCCTCTTGATGAAAGTGAAAGAGGAGAGTGAAAAGGTTGGCTTGAAGCTCAACATTCAGAAAATGAAGATCATGGCATCTGGTCCCATCACTTCATGGGAAATAGATGGAAAAACAGTGGAAACAGTGTCAGACTTTGTTTTTTGGGGCTCCAAAATCACTGCAGATGCTGATTGCAGCCATGAAATTAAAAGACGCTTGCTCCTTGGAAGGAAAGTTATGACCAACCTTGATAGTATATTAAAAAGCAGAGACATTACTTTGCCGACCAAGGTCCGTCTAGTCAAGGCAATGGTTTTTCCCGTGGTCATGTATGGATGTGAGAGTTGGACTGTGAAGAAAGCTGATCGCCGAAGAATTGATGCTTTTGAACTGTGGTGTTGGAGAAGACTCTTGAGAGTCCCTTATACTGCAAGGAGATCCAACCAGTCCATTCTAAAGGAGATCAATCCTGGATGTTCATTGGAGGGACTGATGCTAAAGCTGAAACTGCAATACTTTGGCCACCTCATGAGACGAGTTGACTCACTGGAAAAGACTCTGATGCTGGGAAAGGTTGGGGGCGGGAGGAGAAGGGGACGACGGAGAATGAGATGGCTGGATGGCATCACCGACTCTGTGGACATGAGTTTGAGTGTACTCCGGGAGTTGGTGATGGACAGGGAGGCCTGGCGTGCTGTGATTCATGGGGTCGCGGAGAGTCGGACATGACTGAGCGACTGAACTGAACTGAACTGAACTGAACTGAAAGAGCAGTGGGGCCAGGATGAATGTGCCCATCTGACCCCACCTTAAAACTCAACATTCGGAAAACTAAGATCATGGCATCCAGTCTCATCACTTCATGGCAAATAGATGGGGAAACAATGGAAACAGTGACAGACTTTATTTGGGGGGGGGGGCTCCAAAGTCACTGCAGATGGTGACTGCAGCCATGAAATTAAAAAATGCTTGCTCCTTGGAAGAAAAGTTATGATCAACCTAGACAGCATATTAAAAAGCAGAGACGTTACTTTGCCAACAAAGGTCCGTCTAGTCAAGGCTATGGTTTTTCCAGTGGTCATGTATGGATGTTAGAGTTGGACTATAAAGAAAGCTGATCGCTGAAGAATTGATGCTTTTGAACTGTGGTGTTGGAGGAGACTCTTGAGAGTCCTTTGGACTGCAAGGAGATGCAACCAGTCCATCCTAAAGGAAATCATTCCTGAATATTCATTGGAAGGACTGATGCTGAAGCTGAAACTCCAATACCTTGGCCATCTGATGCGAAGACCTTCACGCTGGGAAAGATTGAAGGCGGGAGGAGAAGGGGACAACAGAGGATGAGATGGTTTGCTGGCATCACCGACTCGATGGACATGAGTTTGAGTAAACTCTGGGAGTTGGTGATGGACAGGGAGGCCTGGCTTGCTGCGATTCATGGGGTCGCAAAGAGTCGGACACGACTGAGCAACTGAACTGAACTGAACTGACCCCACCTGCGGTGCTGCCTGGACTTCCCTAAGAGGCATCTGCAAAACCTCTCTCTCTTGAGATTTCTTTGTAGACCTCATCTGGCTCTGAACACTCGGCTCTCCCTTTTCCCTTCCTCTGAACCAGGAAGGGGGTATAATGCTGGCACAGTCACTCCCATCGTACTGGGTGGCGCAGCAGGAGGGAAAGGGGCCATCTCCACTGGGGGAGGTGGGGGAGGAAAATCTCTCTCTTTTCTTACTTCCTCCTCCTGCTCTGGGAGTCCACATGTGTTCCCAGTATGGGGGAGGAAGTGGAAGCTCCTCTTCCTCTGGATCTTGATATATTTGTTTTTCGACTTTTCTTGCCTGGGTTCTGCCTGCGCCAGCAAAATCTTGCTTTCTTCTTTGTCAAGGTAACATACCCGGGTCCGAGGGGGTGGGTTTTGTGCAGTTAGTAGCCATGAGTCAATTTATGGAAACTGATCTGGGTGGCCTGGCTACGCGGTTACCACAGAGTACACAGCCCGAACTTTGTCCAATTTTAGGGTTCTCTCTGAGGGTCATCCTACGCCAAAGGATGGGCAGTTTATCTCACCAAAGCTTTTAAGCTTATTCTGGGTTAACTTTCCACCACATTCTCGTCCAAAGCCCTTTCTGAAGTTTTTAATCATCATCCAAGAACGGTTGGCTTGGGTTCTCCACTGCCCATCCTGCTCTCACTTTCCTTCTGCATTACCTCTCGTGCTCCTCTTGCTCTCTTGGAAGCCAGCCAGATCCAATCAATTAAGGCTTCCACATACTCCTCTCTGCACAAGTCTGATCCTTGTTGGTGCAGGCAAACATACGTCCAAAGCCACCGTTCCCAATTCAACCCCAAACAATGCTTGGGAGATCCCAGAGTCCCTAAGGAGAACGGGAGGTGTCTCAGCAAAGGGGGCAGTCCCTTGGAAACCAAAAGATACGTTGATGAACAGTCAGTACAGGCCTAGTTAACAGAGTACCACTTATTTCAGTAAACAATTCCCCACCAAGCCTATGAGGACACAGCCACCACACGCTCATCCAGCCCCAAGGGGTTGATCAGGCTCCTTCTTCCACTGTTACAGTGGGACCTACCTGTGCGCTTCCCTTCTGTCGACAACAGTCTTGTGAAGTCTGCCTGGAAGGACAAGTCACTAAAACGAGCCGATCCTTAGCGGGAAGTGCCTTCCCCTCCTGGAGGCTCTTATCCCAGGGAGTCACAGGCGGAGGCTCAACGGGCCTTTCTCTCCAAGGGCTTCCTAGCCAACACACCAGAAATGTGGAATCCGGAGTCGCAAAACACACCTTGGAGGACACTCAAGATAGTGGACTACAGTTTATTACGCCCGCGGGTCCAAGGGGAATCAGTTCCCAACAAGGACCCTGATGTTTCTGAGAGGCCCAGTTTTTTACCCACCCGCCCCCCCCCCCGCTAGGTGACTGGTGACATGATAGCAACCCTTCTGTTGTATATGATTGAATTTTACAACAAGTAGGTGCTGGGAGGACAAGCAATTAAGGTTAAGGGGACCCTGGAGAAGGAAATGGCAACCCACTCCAGTATTCTTGCTTGGGAAATCCCATGGACAGAGGAGCCTGCTAGGCTACAGTCTGTGGGATCACAAGAGTCAGACAGGACTTAGCAACTAAACAGCAAAATACAGATAGCTACAGCTGCAGGTATCAACAATGATGAGAGCAAGTCATAAAAAGACTGATGTTTTTACCAGATTTATACAAAGCTCAAAACTGGCTACCATAAACAATATCATTTAGTGATGCCTAAAAGCATGAAAAACAGTGAAATGATTGCTTTAGATGTCAGGATAGTGGTTCCTTCTGGAGGGAAAGGAAGGGATTGTTCTGAGGCGAAAGATTCTTCAGTCTTCTACCTCTTGACTGACCGGTGATCCCCTGGTGTTTATTTTATATGAATCTTTACACTGTTTATAAATGTTTTGTGAACATTTTTCTACATATACTGTATCTTACAATTAAAAAAAACATCCTACACATCTAGATGCAGAGCCACTTTTAAGACAAGCACAGGTTAAGAGACCAAGCGTACTTGATAATGTAGGTTTTCTCAAGTTTCCTCTGTAAAGTAGGTCCTCAGCGACAGTTCTATCCAGTGGGGTTAAATCACTCAAGGGCACTAAAGGATAAAGGACTATCTCAACAAAAATAGGGCAAGGATGGCGGGGAACATTACAGAAGCTGCCATTCAAGTTTCCTTCCAAGCTTCTCTTTCCAATTCTGGAAGAAGTCCTTCTGCGCTTCAGACATCAAGGCTTACTTTAGATCAGCAGCCCGATATGCTCCAGAGATGATCAGACCCCAGTCAGCAGTGATCTCTCCTATTATACTCCGTGGCTTCTGCTGATATCCAAGAAAGCAATGGTTGCCCAGGCATGCCGCAGCAATTAGGAGCCTGCTCCCATCGCCTCTGCCTGCTGCAGCGGTGTGTGTCAGGGGTAGGGGGGCGGGGGTGGCTTGTTAATACGGCAGAGAAGTGGGTCTACTGAGCCTCTTTCCAGATTCTTTGCTCAAACCACACCTGAGGCCAGGTGTGAGCCCCCAGATCAGAGTCCTGGCAGAGCCAAATGAAGCAACTCCTACAGTCAGAGGAACCAGCAATCTGGGGGCCTTTTAAATTCTTGGTAATTAACAAGAAATAAACAAAATTACAAGCAAAATGAAAAAAAATTAAAAAAAAAAAAGGTTAAGGGGAGAACAATGATTACACATCAAGGGGGTATGTTTCATGGTTAATCTAACAGGGGCAGCCTGGCCTCAACTACAATCCCCATTTGCCATCTGTAGGGAGGGAAGTCTCCAGGAGACCTGGTTTTCATTAGCAATAGTTTCCTCACTCTTGGGCAGGGTTCAAGCCCAGTTTACATCCTGCCTTTAAGATGGATGACAGGCTTCAAGATGGAGTCTCTCCTGCTTTCCTCATAGTGGCCCCAACAATGAAAGTTAATAACTCTGACCCAAATGAAAAGTTAAAAAACAAAACAAAATAACAACAACAAAAAAAACACACAGCTGCTTTAAGGGGGAAAGAAAGGATGCATTTATTGAACTAACATCATGAATCAACAATTTTTTATACTTTTCTGTGCTTTTGTTTTTCTTATGCTGATTCTAGCACTGAAAGCAAGATTAAACACTCCTGTTCCTTCACTTTATTTAAAAGCAATGGGCTCCTGGTCCATAATTGGACTACATCGTTTGAAGAAATCAATGGAAACTTCAGTTCAGTTCAGTTCAGTTCAGTCACTCAGTCGTATCTGACTCTTTGCAACCCCATGAATCACAGCACGTCAGGCCTCCCTGTCCATCACCAATTCCCGGAGTTCACTCAAACTCATGTCCATCGAGTCAGTGATGCC
This sequence comes from Moschus berezovskii, assembly GCF_049115385.1. Lineage (NCBI taxonomy): Eukaryota > Metazoa > Chordata > Mammalia > Artiodactyla > Moschidae > Moschus > Moschus berezovskii. Next base: position 86,450,749 of record NC_142468.1, read on the forward strand.
ATCCAACCATCTCATTCTCTGTCGTCCCCTTCTCCTCCTGCCCCCAGTCACTCCCAGCATCAGAGTCTTTTCCAGTGAGTCAACTCTTTGCATGAGGTGGCCAAAGTATTGGAGTTTCAGCTTTAGCATCAGTCTTAGGCACATTCATTTCTGACCCACCCTTCAAAGTATAAAATCCAAAATGGGGGCACATGGCTTGAGTCACATTAAACTGAGGAAGGGAACAAGCACCAATGTTTTGTTGTGTTTAGTTTTTTGGCTGGAATGTAAGGGCAATTATTTAACTTATATGCAGAGTACATCATGAGGAACGCTGGGCTGGAAGAAGCACAAGCTGGAATCAAGATTGCCGGGAGAAATATCAATAACCTCAGATATGCAGATGACACCACCCTTATGGCAGAAAGTGAAGAGGAACTCAAAAGCCTCTTGATGAAAGTGAAAGAGGAGAGTGAAAATGTTGGCTTGAAGCTCAACATTCGGAAAATGAAGATCATGGCATCTGGTCCCATCACTTCATGGGAAATAGATGGGGAAACAGTGGAAACAGTGCCAGACTTTATTTTTTTGGGCTCCAAAACCACTGCAGATGCTGATTGCAGCCATGAAATTAAAAGACGCTTACTCCTTGGAAGGAAAGTTATGACCAACCTTGATAGTATATTAAAAAGCAGAGACATTACTTTGCCAACCAAGGTCCGTCTAGTCAAGGCTATGGTTTTTCCCGTGGTCATGTATGGATGTGAGAGTTGGACTGTGAAGAAAGCTGATCGCCAAAGAATTGATGCTTTTGAACTGTGGTGCTGGAGAAGACTCTTGAGAGTCCCTTGGACTGCAAGGAGATCCAACCAGTCCATTCTAAAGGAGATCAATGCTGGGTGTTCTTTGGAAGGACTGATGCTAAAGCTGAAACTCCAATACTTTGGCCACCTCATGCGACGAGTTGACTCATTGGAAAAGAGTCTGATGCTGGGAGGGATTGGGGGCGGGAGGAGACGGGGATGACAGGGAATGAGATGGCTGGATGGCATCATCGACTCGATGGACATGAGTTTGAGTGAACTCCGGGAGTTGGTGATGGACAGTGAGGCCTGGCGTGCTGTGATTCGTGGGGTCGCAGAGAGTTGGACACGACTGAGCGACTGAACTGAACTGAACTGAAGGGCAATAAGTAAAAAAATGCAGAGTTAAGGCCACATTGTAGACTTACAGGTGTAGAGGTAGAGACAAGAGAAGGAGGAAAGCAGAGGACTGTCCATGTAGCTGAGAAAAGTCTCAACTAAAATCTCCCCCAAGGGGACTTCCCTGGTGGTCTGATGGTTAAGAATCCGCCTTGCAATGCAGGCGACCCCGATTCTATCTGTAGTCTGATACAAACCCATGTGCCTCTGAGCTCACCTGTGTACCACAGGTACTAAGCCCAAAAGCTGTAATGACTGAAGCTCACGTGCCTAGAGCCTGTGCTCTGCAACAGAAGAAGCCACTGCAATGAGAGGCCTGCACACCTCCACGAATAGTAGCCCCCTGCTTGCTGCAACCAGAGAAAGCCCGCATGCAGTAACGAAGACCCACCACAGCCAAAAACTACAGATAAGTAAGTTAATTAAAAAAAAAATCTCCCCCAAGGAAAAGCCTAGATACCAATTTGTCAAGTGCCTGTGCTGTACATAGTCAGTCTCCAGATTCACCTTCTAGTCCCTGACAAGTTGACAGAATGACTTCATACTTTCATCCTGAGATAACTTAGGGAGATTTCCCTTTTAGAAGTACTAGATTTCCTGCTGCTGTTTCTTTTCAATTCCTCTGGAACACAGAGACTTTTGGAAAAGGAGTAGACAGAGTAGAATGTTTTAACCTCTACCCTAAGAATAGGTGTGACGTTCAGGGCTTAGGAGAAAGAAATACCAGTAAATGTAAAGTCTTCTGGCTTTTATGTCTGTAAGAATGCCAAATTTATGCTGACCCCACGTATATGTCCACTGCAACCAGATGCAGGGGGTGATCAGCCTGGACCCTGGTCAATAGGTAATGCCTGTTGCCGTCTTTTCTTGAGCCCTGCTCCATGGAAATCTCCAAGAAGAGACAATATCTGACCTTGCTCACTGAAAAAAAAATGCACAGCTTGAAAATTGAAAATAATGTTTTACTTGGCAGACAAAGTGGAGGACTTAAGCCTGGGACACAGCCTCTCAGGCAGCTCTAAGGGGCTACTCTGAGAAGGGAAGGGAGGAGCCAGAATGTATAGATGTTTCTGCAACAAAGACCAGGAGGTTAGAATAGCAAAAGGTTACTCTTAATTAAACACAACGAGACATCTCAAGATAAGACATTTAGCACTTTTCTAAGATGCAAGAGTCCGGGCTCACTGAAAGCACTCCTCAGCTGTCTGGAGCCAGTATCCTGTACTTTCTCATCCTGAGTCTCCGCAAGGCGCACCATTAGGGTGACTGCAGCAGCTGACTGCTAGATGGCAGGCATTCTCTTTCTATCCTGAGTTCCCTCGGGGGCCTTATAATGTGATGTCTTAATGGCTGCAACATCATTTATTTACTGATGTGGCAAGGAATATTTTCTCATCGACAACCTAATCAGAGTTATCTATGAGTCAGTTATACAGGGAATTATACAGGAGTTATACAGGAAATATACAGGAGTTTTATAGGGAGTTATACAGAGGGCAAACATGCCTTTGAATAGCTGTTAGTTCAGATATTAATAGAATCAAATTGCTAAGATATGAACTTTTGGGCTTCAGTTTTACCATAGTAAAACTACCATAGACGGGAGTCCCTGGGTTTCAGGGAAGTGAGTGAGCCAAGAACTACAAGCTCTTAGGAGATGGGAGGCAGGGGCAAGGGAACCCCATTATGTCCCATTTTGAGCTCTTATGCCCAAATCAGGACAAGGGGTTACCAGGGCACCTCAGGATGAGGATAGCTCATATGTTGAGGCTTGTCTTATATTTCCATCCTGATGAAAGAATTTTAAAACACAAGGGAAGAGGTTTGAGGTTAAAAATGGCAGATTCAGTGATAGCATTTATCACCCATCTTTTTCAATATCTACATTTATTTTTTCTGTAGATTCACTTTTATTGGACTCCACTTATAAGTGAGAGCATACAGAACTTGTCTTCTCCTGTCAGATTATTTCATATAGTATAGCACTCTCAGGTTCCATCCATGTTGTCAGAAATGGCAGGATTTCCCTTTTTATGGCTGAATAATGTTCCATTATGCATCTCACAGCTCTCTTATCCATTCATTCATTGGTACGCATACCGATTGTTTCCATGTCTTGACTATTGTAAATAATGCTGCAATGACTATGAAGGTGCACTGGTGTCTCTTCCAGATAGTGATTTCACTTCCTTCAGATATATACTGAGAAGTAGAATGGCTGAATCATATGGTAGATCTATTTTTAACTTTCTGAGGAACCTCCATAATGTTTTCCACAGTGACTGTACAATTTACATCCTCACTAGCAGCGTTCTAGGGTTCTCTTTTCTCCACATCCTTGCAAGCATTTGTCTTGCTAGTCTTATCTATTGTCTTTTTCATAACAAGTATAATGAGATATCTCATTGTAGTTTCAATTTGCAGTTCCCTGATGATCAGCAATATTGAGTTTTCTTGTACCTGTACCTATTCCAGTCCATTGCCCAATTTTTAATCAGATTATTTGATATTTTTACTATTGAGTTTGAGTTGCTTGCATATTTCAGATAGGAGATCCAACCAGTCCATTCTAAAGGAGATCAATCCTGGGTGTTCATTGGAAGGACTGATGCTAAAGCTGAAACTCCAATACTTTGGCCACTTCATGCAACAAGTTGACTCACTGGAAAAGACTCTGATGCTGGGAGGGATTGGGGACAGGAGGAGAAGGGGATGACAGAGAATGAGATGTCTGGATGGCATCACCGACTCGATGGACATGAATTTGAGTGAACTCCGGGAGTTGGTGATGGACAGGGAGGCCTGGTGTGCTGTGATTCATGGGGTCGCAAAGAGTCGGACACGACTGAGCGACTGAACTGAACTGAACTGATTGATGTCATAAGTAGGAAAACACCAATTGTATGGATTATTAGGCAGCTGCTAGCCCACACCCTTTTAGGGCCAGCAGAGAGAAAATGCTAATTTGCCAAGAAGTATCCAGGTTCACACTCAGTATGTGTCCAAGCACTATCCAAGAGTTTTCCAGACAGACTTAGGATGACTGGATCCCTCCTACAGAGAAAAACGGATGAAACGTGGGGTTTTTTTCTTCATTTCTACCTGTAGTTATGCAATCCTTCACTACTGTGACACAGGTGAGGGGAAATTGTTACTTAAAAATGAGCTCCAAGCAAGGATTTGCAAGCAGTGTGTTACTCTCAGCACACAGGATGCTGGGAAACGTACATTCCTTCAAAGAATAAAAGGCAAGAAAAGAGTGCTTTTCAGGCATCTATCAGCAACTGTCTAGCTTCTAAGATGTGAGAACTCCAGGTTTGCACAGAGGACCTAATTTCCAGGGTCAAGGCAGTGTGTTTCCCCGCACTTTCCGATCCTTGTAAACGCATTCCTAGGTCATACTGGGACTGCCCGTGAGGAAACAGGCTGCGGGAGTGTGTCTGGGAGCACGAGTGCCACACTGCTGTTACCTGGATTAGTTGACATTCCACTGGCAATGGGCCAGCGGCTAGGAGTTGCAAGCCGCCTTCTTGCTTCACAAATCTCAGAAGGTTGACCAAAGATATCGCTGTCACAAGTAAGAAAACAGCAATTGGATGGATTTTCAGGCAACTGCTAGGCAGCACCTTTTTAGGGCCAACAGAGAGAAAATTGGCTAATTTTGCCAAGAAGGTCCAGTATCCAGGTTCACACTCAGTATGTGTCCCTGCAGTAACCAAGAATTTTCCAGACAGACCTAGGATCACTGGATCCTTCCTACAGAGAAAACTTGATGGAACAGACATTTTGATGTTTGTTTGCTTTTCCCTGTGAGTGTGGGGGCTTTCCCTACTGTGACACAGGTGAGGGGAAATTTTTACTTAAAAATGAGGATTTTCAAGCAGTGTGTTACTCTCAGCACACAGAATGCTGGAAAACCATTTTCCTTCGATGAATGAAAGGCCAAAAAAAAAGAAAAGAGAGAGTGTTTTTCAGGCATCTGTCAATCAGCAACCATCTAGATTCTAAGATGTGAGAACTCCAGGTTTGCACAGACACCCTAATTTCAGAGTCAAGGTCAGTCTGTTTCCCCGCATTTCGCATTTTGGAATCTTGTGAACCCATTCCTAGGTTATACTGGGACTGCCCATGAGGAAACAGGCTGTGGGAGTGTGTTTGTGAGTGCTGAGTACCATCTAGTGTTGTTACCTAGATTAGTTGACATTCCGATGGAAACGATCCAGCACCAAGGAATTGCAAGCTGGCTGCTTGCTTCAGAAATCCCAAAGGTTTGACCAAAGATATTGCTGTCACAAGTAAGAAAATTGCAATTGGATGGGTTTTCAGGCAACTGCTAGGCGGCACCTTTTTAGGGCCAACAGAGAGAAAATGCTAATTTTGCCAAGAAGGTCCAGTATCCAGGTTCACACTCAGTATGTGTCCCTGCAGTATCCAAGAATTTTCCAGACAGACCTAGGATCGCTAATCTCTCCTACAGAGAAAACTTGATGGAATAGATGTTTGGATGTTTGTTTGCTTTTCCCTGTGAGTGTGGGGACCTTTCCTATGGTAACACAGTCAGGGGAAATTGTTACTGAAAAATGACCTCCAAGCAAGGATTTTCAAGCAGTGTATTACTCTCAGCACACAGAATGCTGGGAAAGCTATGTTTCTTTGACTAATGAAAGACATAAAAATGGAGTGTTGTTCAGGCATCTATCAGGAGCAGTCTAGAGTCTAAGATGTGAGAACTCCAGGTCTGCACAGAGGCCCTAATTTCCAGACTCATAGCCAGTATGTTTCCCTGCACTTTCTGAGCCTTGTGAATGCATTCCTAGGTCACATTGGGCCTGCCACAAGGAAACAGGCTTTGGGAGATTGTCTAAGAGTGCGAGTGCCATCCTATTGTTGCCTAGATTAGTTGACATTCCGATGGAAACGATCCTGCCACAAGGAGTTGCAAGCCACCTGCTTACTTCAGAAATCCCAAAGGTTTGACCAAAGATATCACTGTCACAAGTAAGAAAACAGCAATTGGATGGATTTTCAGGCAACTGCTAGGCGGCACCTTTTTAGGGCCAACAGAGAGAAAATGCTAATTTTGCCAAGAAGGTCTAGTATCCAGGTTTACACTCAGTATGTGTCCCTGCAGTATCCAAGAATTTTCCAGACAGACCTAGGATCACTACAGAGAAAACTTAATGGAACAGACATTTTGATGTTTGTTTGCTTTTCCCTGTGAGTGTGGGGGCTTTCCCTACTGTGACACAGGTGAGGGGAAAGTTTTACTTAAAAATGACCTCCAAGCAAGAAAATCCGAGCAGTCTGTTACTCTCAGCAACAGAATGCTGTGAAATAAATGTTCCTGTGGTGAATGAAAGGCAAAAAAGAGAGTGTTTTTCAGGCATCTGTCAATCAGCAACCGTCTAGATTCTAAGATGTGAGAACTCCAGGTTTGCACAGACACCCTAATTTCTAAAGTCACAACCAGTATATTTCCTTGATTTCTGAGCCTTGTGAACCCATACTGGGTTCTGGGTCATACTGGGTCTGTCCATGAGGAAACAGGCTGTGTGTCTGAGAGTGCTGAGTGCCATCTAGTTTTGTTATCAAAGGAGTTTACATTCCACTAGAAATGATCCAGAGGCAAGGAATTGCAGCCACACGAAGAAATGCTGCTTCTACCATTAGGTTCCAAATCCCGTGTTAAGGAAAGCAAATGTCCCTGTAGTTAGAAAGCTGTGTAAGGGAGCCCAAGGACAGACTGCACCATTTGCTGATTAAAGAGTTCAGTTGGGGGTGTTCTGTGAGTGCTGACTTCCACACCTGTTCTCAGCTGAACTTGGTGAAAGTGCAGTGGGTGATGACTTCCCACTAGGAAGTGGCAAGCAGCGCTGCAACAATCCAGGTTTCACAGGAAGAATATAGTGATTTTCCTTACTGCCTGGATTTCCAGCTTGAAGATAACACGTTTCCCTCCTCATTTAGAGCTGTGTAAAGACACTCGTAGCATACACACAGTGCACCGATTCTGAACAAAAATATCTGTGGAGATATCGGTGGAGAAATTCTGGGAATGTGGATGACCATGCCTGTGTTTGCCCTGATTAGGTGAAACATACTGTCAGATGACCTCCCAGCAAGAAGGGGCAAGCAGTCTGATTCTTGAGAAGTGAAGTTACTTGGCCATGAGTGACTCCTTGGGATCCCGTGACCTGCCACGCTGCTCTCTGTCTGTGGAATTTTCCAGGCAAGAGTATTGGAGTGGGTTGCCATTCCCTTCTCCAGCGGGGGGTCTTTCTGACCCATTGATCAAACCTGGGTCTCTTTCTCTGCAGGCAGATTCTTTACAGTCTGAACCACCTAGGAAGCATATGCAATGAATATTACTGGCCATCAAAATGAATGAAATAATGCCACTGGCAGCAGCATGGGTGGACCTATGTTCATGCTAAGTGAAGTAAGCCAGACAGAAAAAGACATATATCACATGACAGCACTTATATGTGGAATCTAATAAAATTATACAAGTTGACTTATATGCAAAACAGATATGGATCCATAGGCATGGAAAACAAACATTTTTACCAAAGGGGAGGGAGGGGGAATAAGTTAGGAGTTTGGGATTAACATATGTATACTGACATATATAAAACAGATAATCAACAAAGACCTATTATGTAGTATGGGGACCTATACTCAATATTTTGTAATAACCTCTAAAGGAAAAATCTGAAAAAGATAGATAGATAGATATGTATGCAAAACTGAATCACTTTGTTGTACACCTGAAAACTAATGCAGCTTTGGAAATCAACTATGCTTCAATTTTAAAGTAAGCTTAGAAATCAGTGTGCTCAGTATGAGTGTCTGAAGAAAGGAGAAAGGAGGGAAGGAAAGGAGAAAGGGAGAAAGAAGAAATAAAAAAGCAAGATGGCATTTAGCAAAGCCGATGAAATTTGTTTGGTCCTTGTAAGAGTTCCTGAATATCTCCCACTCTGTTACATTTTCTAACAGAAGTAATACATCTGATCTGTCGATAATTATATTTTCTTGATTATAATCTTTTGTTGAGAGCAAAAGCTATGGTTTAGGGGATTACATATGCCCACCTATCCTCAGAAATGAGAATAATTATGCTAGGGCATAAGTTGGTTCCACCTGGTTCAGAATCAGTCAGAGTCTACGGCCATATCACCCTGAACGCGCCCGATCTCGTCAGAATCAGTCAGAATGGCTGATGATTCAAATTTTTATTGGTGCATTTTAAAAGGACAAGTGAATATTGGTCAACATTTGTTTCTTTACTTTTCCTGAAACAATTCTTAAGTATTTTATTGAAATAACTGCTAAATCGTAGGAAAAAATCCATTCTCTCCCTTGCACATTGAGAATAGACTCTCACGCTCTGTTGTTCCTGTTCAGTAGCTCACTCACGTCTGACTCGTTGTGATCCCATGGAGCACACCAGGCTTCCCTATCCTTCACCATCTCCCAGAGCTTGCTCAAACTCATGTCCATCGAGTTGGAGGTGCCACCCAACCATCTCATCCTCTGTCATCCCCTTCTCCTCCCGCCTTCAATCTTTCCCAGCATCAGCATCCTTTCCAATGAGTCAGTTCTTCATATCAGGTGGCCAGAGTATTGGAGTTTCAGCTTCAGCATCTGTTCTTCCAATGAATTTTCAGAATTTATTTCCTTTAGGATTGACTGGTTTGATTTCCTTGAAATCCAGGGGACTCTCAACAGTCTTCTCCAGTACCACAGTTCAAAAGCATCAATTCTTTGGCACTGTGCCTTCTTTATGGTCCAGCTCTCACTCCATAATGACTACTGGAAAAACCATAGTTTGACTATATGGACCTTTGTTGGCAAAGTAATCTCTCTGCTTTTTAATATGCTGTCTAAGTTTGTCATGGCTTTTCTTCCAAAGAGCAAGCATCTTCTAATTTCATGCTTACAAACAATAGAAATTTTACAACTGATAGAGGACAAGCCTGATTCTTCTGTAACTATGTAAGTCTTAACGTTTTGCTAAGTGTTTTAGGTAAGTCCTATTTACCTGAAAGGCCAGCAGGGTAGTGATTGACTTGTAAAACAAAGGGCAACTGAAGTAGTTAGTATACCTTATTGCAAATTGTTTAGTGAACACAGAGAAAGAACCTAAGAGTGAGAGGGAAAAAGACAATGAGAGAGCAGGATGTATACTATATTGCTGAAGCTGTGCTTATCAAAATAACAGGCACAAGATGGATCCCCATACTCTCTAACGTAGATCATAACCTGGTCATGAACTCCTTGTCTTGATTTGGTTGGGAAACACTCTAGCTCTAAAGACATTGATGGAGCCTATTTAGAGAGTTGTGCAACCTCTGGATTTTGTGTCCTACCTCCTGCCACTAATCTGACCTTCTTCTTGGCACCCAACCCTGACAAAGCTTGTCTGATACTGTGCCCTTTTACGGAGCTTATTCCCACAGTAAATTTCAACATTAACTCATTATTGATAGTTGAGTTTTATTTTCTCTTCTTCAATAAATATGCATGGTTCATATAGAAGGAGTTCATGATCTGAGCCATAGTCATCTTCCAGTACTGTTTTTGCTGACTGTATAGAGCTTCTCCATCTTTGGCTGCAAAGAATATAATCAATTTTATTTCAGTATTGACCATCTGGTGATGTCCATGTGTAGATTCGTCTCCTGTGTTGATGGAAGATGGTATTTGCTATGAGCAGGGCTTTCTCTTGGCAAAAGTCTGTGAGCCTTTGCCCCGCTTCGTTTTGTTCTCCAGAGCCAAACTTGCCTGTTACTCCAGGTATCTCTACTTTTGCATTCAAGTCCCCTATGATGAAAAGGACATCTTTGTTGGGTGTTAGTTCTAGAAGGTCTTTAGGTCTTCATAGAACCATTCAACTTCAGCTTCTACAGCATTACTGGTTGGGGCATAGACTTGGATTGTTTTGATATTGAATGGTTTGCCTTGGAAATGAACAGAGATCATTCTGTCATTTTGGAGACTGCACCCAAGCACTACACTATGGACTCTTTTGTTGACTATGGGGGCTACTCCATTTCTTCTAAGGGATTCTTGCCCACAGTAGTAGATATAATGGTCATCTGAATTAAATTCACCCATTCCAGTCCATTTTAGTTCACTGATTCCTAAAATGTTGACGTTCATTCTTGTCATCTCCTGTTTGACCACTTCCAATTTGCCTCGATTTGTAGACCTAACATTCTAGGTTCCTATGCAATATTGTTCTTTACAGCATCAGACTTTACTTCCATCACCAGTAACATACACAACTGGGTGTTGCTTTCACTTGGGCGCCATCTTTTCATTCTTTCTGGAGTTATTACTCCACATCTCTCCAGTAGCATATTGGGCAAGTACCGACCTGGGGAGTTCATCTTTCAATGTCATATCTTTTCACCTTTTCATACTGTTCAAAGTAGATTCAAAGGTTGATAGAGTGCCTCAAGAACTATGGACAGATGTTCAAGACTTCATGGCAAATAGATGGGGAAACAGTGGAAACAGTGGCTGACTTTATTTTTGGGGGCTCCAAAGTCACTGCAGATGGTGACTGCAGCCATGAAATTAAAAGATGCTTGCTCCTTGGAAGAAAAGTTATGACCAAGCTAGATAGCATATTAAAAAGCAGAGACACTACTTTGTCAAGAAAGGTCCATCTAGTCAAGGTTATGGTTTTTGCAGTGGTCATGTATGGATGTGAGAGTTGGACTACAAAGAAAGCTGAGCGCCAAAGAATTGATGCTTTTGGACTGTGGTGTTGGAGAAGACTCTTGAGAGTCCCTTGGACTGCAAGGAGAGCCAATCAGTCCATCCTAAAGGAGATCAGTCCTGGGTGTTCATTGGAAGGACTGGTGTTGAAGCTGAAACTCCAATACTTTGGCCACCTGATGCGAAGAGCTGACTCATTGAAAAGACCCTGATGCTGGGAAAGATTGAGGGCAGGAGGAGAAGGGGACGACAGAGGATGAGATGGTTGAATGGCATCATCGACTCAATGGACATGAGTTTGGGTAAGCTCCAGGAGTTGGTGATGAACAGGGAGGCTTGGCGTGCTGCAGCTCATGGGGTTGCAAAGAGTCGACACGACTGAGCAACTGAAGTGAACTGAACAAAGGCTTTAGTGTAGTCAGTGAAGCAGATGTTTTTCTGAAATTCCCTTTCTTTTTCTACGATCCAGTGGAGGTTGGCAATTTGATCTCTGGTTCCTCTGCCTTTTCTAAATCCAGCTTGCACATCTGGAATTTCTAGGTTAACATCCTGTTGAAGGATAACTTGAAGGATTTTGAGCATTACCTTGCAAAAATGTGAAATGAGTGCAATTGTACGGTAGTTTGAACATTCTTTGGTATTGACTTTATTATATATTGGAATAGTGCAGATTTCCACTGTGCTGTCTTAGGTGTCCAGGAACGTGATTTGGATGTATCTAGATGTGTATCTATTCTTGCTCCGAACAGTGTGTTAAGTAGGTTCTCTGTGCAACTCAGTATGTTCTTTATGATCATCTGTTGGATATATATGAGTGTGTATGTGATAATGCAAAGGTCTTACTTTACCCTTCTCCCTAATTTTTTTTGGTACTTGTAAGTTGGTTTTCAAAGTTTGTAACTCTTTTTCTGCTTTTTTATAGTAGTTCATTGGTATAAATTGATAGATTCCTCCTGTGGGTGATACCTGATGATATTTCTCTCTCTCTGATTTACTTCACTGCACTTGGTAATGTCTTGGTCCATCTTTGCAGCTGCCAATGGCATTATTTAATTCTGTTCATGAGTGAGGAGTATTCTGGTGTCTAGTGGTCTCACTCAGTCTTCCTTTTTTGGTCTCTGGCCATGTGTGTTGATTCTCCATCTCGGCTCTAATGAATAGTGCTGCTCTGAATATAGGGGTGCACAGGTCATTTCAAATTATGATTTTCTCTGTATCTGAACCCAGGAGTGGGATTGCTGGATCATATGGTACCTGTGTGTTGAGTTTTTTAAGGAACCTCCATGCTGTTTTCCACAGTGGCTGCACCCATTTACACCCCCACCAAGAAAGAAGGAAGATTCCCTTTTGTCTCTGACCTCTGCAGCATTTATTCTTTGTGGGTCTTTCTGAGGATGGCCATTCTGACCATGGTAAGGTGATTCCTCAGTGTTGTTTTGATTTGCATTGATTTGATAATTATTCATGTGGACTATGTTTCCATGTGCTTTTTGATCCTATACAGTGTGAGTACAGTTTGCCTGTTGAAATTGGATTCTTGAACATCAACCCTGTTTTCAATTCATTTTTTGGTGATTTACCCCAAGGACTTCACTTGCGGGCAGGTGTCCTTTCCAGCCCTGCCTGCCTTGTGAATATTCAGAGCTGATTCAGTTCAGTTCAGTTCAGTCGCTCAGTCACGTCTGACTCACTGCGACCCCATGGACTGCAGCAGGTCAGGCTTCCCTGTCCATCACCATCTCCCAGAGCTTGATCAAACTCATGTCCATCCAGTCAGTGATGCCATCCAACCATCTCATCCTCTGTCGTCCCCTTCTCCTCCTGCCCTCAATCTTTCCCAGCATCAGGGTCTTTTCAAATGAGTCAGCTCTTCGCATCAGGTGGCCAAAGTATTGGAGTTTCAGCTTCAACACCAGTTCTTCCAATGAACACCCAGGACTGATCTCCTTTAGGATGGACTGGTTGGATCTCCTTGCAGTCCAAGGGACTCTCAAGAGTCTTCTCCAACACCACAGTTTAAAAGCATCAATTCTTCTGCACTCAGCTTTCTTCACAGTCCAACTCTCACATCCATACATGACTAATGGAAAAACCATAGCCTTGACAAGATGGACCTTTCTTGACAAAGTAATGTCTCTGCTTTTTAATATGCTGTCTAGGTTGGTCATAACTTTCCTTCCAAGGAGTAAGCGTCTTTTAATTTCATGGCTGCAATCAGCATCCGCAGTGATTTTGGAGCCCCCAAAAACAAAGTCAGCCATTGTTTCCACCGTTTCCCCATCTATTTGCCATGAAGTGATGGGACTGGATGCCATGATCTTAGTTTTCTGAATGTTGAGATTTAAGCCAACTTTTTCACTCTCTTCTTTCACTTTATTCATAGGGCCTGGACTCCATCTTAGGCCTGTTCATGCTGATCATGCTCAGCCACCTTTCCAATGGATCTGAACTCTGTGTTTAGTGCCTATGAAAACGACAACAGAAGGATAAGACCCCCTCCAGACAGGGGAACCTTGAACATCGTATCTAGGTTACTCATCACCTAAGAGAAAACATACACTAATCACCCCTTCCTCCAGACAGGCCATAAATTTTTCTGTATCTATCGGAGTGTAACCTCGGGCTTATTGATTATTGGCTAACTGTTTGACTGTTTGAGCACACAGGCACATGAGCACATAGCACGTGAATGATGGGGTTACTGGGGTTGTATTTTCCTTGGTTTATGTAAGACTCAAGGAATTTGGAGTGGTGGGTTCAGACACGTACACATGGGGTATAAAAGATTTTCACAAATGTTGGTCGGGGTCCTTGGCTAAGAGGAGACTCTGTCTTGGGCCTACTGGTGTAATAAACTGCATTCCACTATATGCATTGTCCTTCTGAGTGAGTTTGTTTCCCGGAACCCGTGGCTACAACAATAAGTGTTGCAGTGAGATAAAAAACAGTTTTCTTTTTCTCTTTTGCCTTCTGAGTCCTTGTCGATGTTAACTGTTCCTGATCTAGTCTGCATTGATAATTAAGTTTCCTTCTTTTCAGAAGACTAACATGTTACGCAAACTATATCCTACACGTGTGTGTGTGTGTGTGTGTGACTCAGGCGTGTCTGACTCTTTGTGATCCCGTGGACTGTAGCTCACCAGGCTCCTCTGTCCATAAAATTTTCCTGGCTAGAATACTGGAGTGGATAGCCAATCCCTTCTCCAGGGATATCCCACATCTATCGCCCTCTAACTCTGCGTGAGCCATACTTTGCTTCTATTATCTTTTAATTTTATGGTAGTTACATCCTGATGCTTACCTTTATGGTACTCTCTCTGCAAACTCCCCTCATAGTTTGTTTCCCCTCTTTCTGCATCACAGGAAGAAGGCCGCACTGTAATCCACAAAAGACAAGGGACCCAGCTCCTGGCCCTGCCAGACCCCAGTTACGGGGCTTCCCGATGCCAGTCTAATGACTATTTTGAAACAAAAATGCAAAAAGAAAGAACACAGGATCCTTACATATTTGCTCTTTATCTCCAGCCTCTGACTATGAGCCCCAACTGTGTGATCTCCTTGATTCCCCATCGTGGGGGAGACACAGTTCTTGAAGCACGAGTTCAAGTGTTCTACTGTGTTCTACTGTGTTCTCTCCTCTGCCAGCTAGGGGATTAAAGCCACCTTTCTATTTCCTCCAAAACACATTTATTTCCACAAAGGTATAAGGTTCCTATATTCTTGTTCCTTTCGGCATTGTTTCAAAAAAGTCAATAGGTTAATCTTTTGAAAAAAAGAAAACTTAGTTATCAATGCAGATTATAGATCAGTTCAGTTCAGTTCAGTCGCTCAGTCGTGTCCGACTCTCTGTGACCCCATGAATCACAGCACGCCAGGCCTCCCTGTCCATCACCAACTCCCGGAGTTCACTCAAACTCATGTCCACAGAGTCGGTGATGCCATCCAGCCATCTCATTCTCTGGCGTCCCCTTCTCCTCCCGCCCCCAACCTTTCCCAGCATCAGAGTCTTTTCCAGTGGGTCAACTCGTCGCATGAGGTGGCCAAAGTATTGCAGTTTCAGCTTTAGCAGCAGTCCTTCCAATGAACACCCAGGGTTGATAGACTATAGATCAGGAACAGCTAAAGTAGAGAAGGAATCAAAAGACCAAAGAGGAAAAACTTTTTCTTATTTCACTGCAGCATAAGCATTAGCTTTAAAGTTTCTGTTGTGGGAAATGGCCACAAGGAGACAGGATTTCTTCATGCCCTACTCCTGTTACTATAGTAACCAGAGCCTTAGGGTTACTTCTAGTCCGTGGTTTCTTCTGGCACAGGCCAGAAGCCTGTGTCTCATTAATCCTTGTTTTTTTGTTTTTTTAAGTTAGCGTTTACTTTTTTGGGAGGATAGCTGACTTACGATGCTGTGTTTGTCGGTGTAGAGATTCTTCATCAGTTATCTCCACAGACATATTGATTCATGTTTTTTTCTCACATACACATTATTATAGAGTGTGCAGTACACTACCCTTTCTAAAGTAGGTCCATGCTGATTCTATATTCCCTATGTATTTGTGAGTATAAATGAATCCCCACCTCCTAATTTATCCCTTCCACCCACCACTCCCCTTTGGTAACCATGTTTGTTTCCTAAGACTGTGCGTGTATTTCGCTTTTATAAAATAGCTCACTGGTATCAGTTTCTCCTTCTGAAGCACCTCACTTACTATGATTGTTCTAGATTATCCCTGTAAATGGCACTTTTTTTTCATGGCAATCATATTCCATTCTGTGCATAGATGACTTCTTTATTCATTCATCTGTCCATGTACTTTTGGTTACTTCCGTGTCTCAGCTGTTATAAATGCTGCACAGTGCCTGCTTGTGTGTATTGTTGTGGTTCAGTCACTCCTTCTATCTTGCAAATCTGAGACAGCCCCCATGAGACCTTCAGTCCGCATTCCCCTCCCTCATCTCCTGGCACTCTCCATCCTGCTTTCTGGGTCTATGGAGCTGACTGCTCTAGTCCTGTATGAGTTGACTCAAACATCATTTGTTCTTCCGTGCCTGGCTTCTGTCACTGAGCATAATGCCCTCAGGGTTCATGCTCGCTGTAGCCTGTGTCAGAACTGCCTTCCTTTCAGGCTTGACAACATTCATTGTGTGGATGGACCGTGGTCTGCTTGTCTGTTCTTCTGTCATGGGACACAGGGAATATCTCCATTCATCTCTCATGTCTTGTAATATTTGTGGAATAGCTTCAGAAAGTCCCATGATCCAAAAGTCATTCACCATTACCTACTTTATAAGCTTGTTTATTTTGAAAACCATCAAACCTCAGAAGAAGGGAAGAATGCATGTGAGCTTCACTTGTGTTTAGGAAAGGATGCTTTAGGCTATTCATTTTATTCCCCATGCGTGTGTTTTGCGTGTCTGTGCACTTGTTTGCGGACATGTGCTGTTTGTGTGCACGGTGTGTGTAGGTGCGCAGTGCATATGTGTGCGAGGGGGTGTGGTGGGGGTGGGGGGCTGGTAGTGGGTCATGGGCTGGGGGCTTAGGACCCGAGGTGGGCAGGCGGGTGCAGGTGGGAGCTCCCCGTGAGTTCTCTGCTCTGATGGCGCCTATGCCCCACCTCTGCCAGCATTCTCTGCTTAGACGCAGCGCAGTGCCCTGTGGGCATCAGGCCCGGCATGACGTCACCTGAGCGGGAGCCTAGGAGGTGTCAGCCACCTTCCCCCTACCCTGCGGGGAAGCAGGACCTGAGCGTGTTCCACCCTTAACTGACCATCAGGATGGACGGACCGCGTTCCCTGCCAGACCTTAGGGGACTGTTCTTCCTGGGCGACCGGGGCAGCGCCTCCTGCTGGAAGCTTGGGACGCTGCAGCCGAGCCGCTTCCGGTGTGTCCCTGCAGGACCCCGGGCTGCGCTCGAGGTCCCCGGCTCTCCCCTGGGCCCTGACCGCCACGTGCCCGCAGAACCTGCTCCCAGTTTTGTTTCGCCCCTTGAGATGTTTAGTGACAAAGCTTTTGTTCCGTTTCCTGACATGGGTGAAGTGTGGAGCCCAGGGATGATCTCTTCTTCAAGAAGGGGACATCCTAGTTCCCACGTGCGGGTGAGCCCCCTGTCCAACGATGAGAGACCCCGGGGGTGTGACCTGTGATCCTGGGAGCGCAGCCCTAAGCTACTTTGAACCTGACCAAGTTCTGTCTACATGGTAGATTCAGGCCTCTCCAAGTCCTGTCCACACTGATTTTGTTTAGATGAGACCGCTGCTTCTACAATGAGAGCATTTGCACCTGACCAGGTTCTCTGTGCCGTAGGACATGGAGACCTGGGTAGGGACCCGGCCTGGCCTCCGTCCCGGGAAACTCCGTGCCTGCGTCTGAATGCCAGCGCTCAGATGACTGGGGTCTGGAGCGGAGCTGGGTTTCTCTGGGTAACCGTGCTTTTCTCTGACTGGTGTTCCAAGGCCCTCCCAGGGGTCAGTGCTGAGGCAGGGCGCTTAGTCTTTCCCTCTGACAAGTTCACCTTCCCTGGGGCCCATCGAGACACCTCAGGTAGGTTATCTGGTGGTTGTTGATCAGTCTCTAAGTCGTGTCCAACTCTTTGTGACCCCGTGGACTGCAGCGCGCCAGGCTTCCCTGTCCTCCACTATCTCCTGGTGTTTGCTCAAGCTCACATCTGTTGAGTCGGTGATGCCATCCAACCATCTCATCCTCTGTCGTCCCCTTCTCCTCCTGCCTTCAATCTTTCCCAGCATCAGGGTTTTTCCCAGTGAGTCAGCTTTTCCCATCAGGTGGCCAAAGTATTGGAGTTTCAGCTTCAGCATCAGTCCTTCCAATAAATATTCACAGTTGATTTCCTTTAGGATTGACTGGTTTGATCTTGCTGTCCAAGGTCTCTTAAGAGTCTTCTCCAGCACCACAGTTCAAAAGCATCAATTCTTCAGTGTTCAGCCTTCTTCATGGTCCACCTCTCACATCCATACATGACTACTGGAAAAACCATAGCTTTGATTACATGGACCTGGCTTGTTTACATTTTGGGGGCCCGCCGATCACAGCCATGGTTTCCTGACCAAGGAACGTGTAACCCCAGGTAGGGGGGTCTGGGGTCTGTGTGAATCTCACTCCATCTGTGTGGGTCAGAATCATGTGCAGAGGGAGACCATACACTCAAAGCCAAGAAAAAGGGAAGAATATATGTGAGCTTCTCTTGACCTGTGTTTAGGAATTAATGCTTTACAGTATCATTTTTTATACAGGACTCTGCCTATTCACTCTTTACCCCTGCAAGGTTCCCCATCCATGGGGCTCCTGGAGACTCCTCAGGTGAGCTACCTGGTAATTATTCCAATTCACCAGCACGAGCATGGCAAGAGGGGAGCAGGTTTATCTGGGCAATTGATTGCAGGGCACGTGGATCAGGCAAAAAGCCAGTGGGCAGCAGGTGGGGTTGCTGCTGTGCTCTCCTTCCAGCAGCGCGTCCGTGCTCAGCAGAGACCAGATGCCAGCTCCAAATTTGTTCCAGTTACCCCCGGAATTAGCTAGTTTCTCTCTCCTTTTTATGATTTGTTCCCTTCACTGTTGGGCCATGTCCCTGATTATTACTGATTGGTTTACATAAAAGCCGCATTCTTTGTTCAAGAAAAGGCAGAGCCCTCTCTTTTCAGCTGTCAGTAGGTCTGCTGCTGCTAAGTTGCTTCAGTCGTGTCTGACTCTGTGCGACCCCATAGATGGCAGTCCACCAGGCTCCCTGTCCCTGGGATTCTCCAGGCAAGAACACTGGAGTGGGTTGCCATTTCCTTCTCCAATGCATGAAAGTGAAAAGTGAAAGTGAAGTCACTCAGTCGTGTCCGACTCTGTGCAACCCCAAGATGGCAGTCCACCAGGCTCCCCCATCCCTGGGATTCTAGCCCTCTCCTATTCTGTAAAACCACCTCAGCCAGGAGAATCTAGTTGGTCCTGTAAGGCCACTAAAGATTTGGCTACTCTCTCAATGTCCAGACCAACTAGTAAAGGTATAAAGTGGATGGCTCTTTTTGACCGCGTATGTCCTGCCAGAGGTACAGTGAGAGTGGTTGTTAGGGACAATATTCATCTGGGGAGTGAGGAAAGCTAAGGTGCAGATACCCATCCAATTGACTGGTAGATGTAAGTAAGCATCTGTCCCACAAACAAAGTGAAGGCCTTGATGGGGATGGCACCATATTGTGTTTGTCAGAGGATGAGTGGACCACTCACCTTTTAAAGTTTGAATACATTCATCCCTAGCTAAACTGCCTACAGGTTCAGTTCCTCCATCATTTATAAAGCATTCTGGAGCCAAGGTAACTCAATTGTCCTTAAGACTGGCACTTGTAAGGGAGAATCTATAGGAGCTCCCATGGCTATAGCACTATTTAATGGTACTGGTGTAGCTAAGTACCGTGGAGCTCCTAAGGATAGGCAAAGCCAGCAATCCCTGGCCAGCTGGGGTTGGTGTCATTGAGAAGGCGATGAGTTGCAATGAGTTGCGTTGAGAACATGGTATAGACGAGGGTCTATGGGGGAGTTGACTCTGTAACCTGGGTCATACTGCCAACAGGCGGAACCTGATTTTTTAGGGCAAAGCTAGTCCATGGTTTTGCTTGTCAGCATTATTGCCCCTGTCTAGTAGGTTTTTCCATTTATTTGGCAGACAGACACCTGCTCTGGGTTGTAACATCTGTGTGGCATTTGGGGGTAGACGGAGGCACAAGGGCAGGTGGCAATGCCATGGTGTTGGGATACTGCCCGGGGTTTGGATCCTCTGATGGAGGCAAGGTAGTGGCAGTGGGGGTCATAACTGGCAAACATTTTTGGCACCCAGGCCCCTGGATATACATCGCATGGTTATGAAGGCAGTAGGTGATCAGCCTATAGAATTGGCTATCTATACCTTGTTCTAGCTGATGGTTAAGTAAGCGATTTTCCAAGGGTTGACTGTAATGTTGACAGGTGGATGATGGATAAGGAATAGCACCATCTGTTAGAGCAAGTGACACCAAAAGGCTGCAAAGCAGCCTGCACCTAACAGATAACTGAACACTAGCAAAAGGTTTTCTCCCCACCTTTGGGTTGTCACGGCTACAGCAACTGAGCCTATCATGAAGGTTATATTGTGAGCGATTTAGTTAGTAGGGAGAATCGATCATGAGTCTAATAAAAATGAGGCTTCCCACTACAGTGAGATAACAGACAGCTAACCACAGCTTCTGACCCAAATCCCAGTCCTAGGGTGTGACTGAAGCTAGTCCTGTGTGAAGAGCACAGCAATGATACCAATCAGGGATAGAGGCCAGGGTTGACAATGAAAATCCATAGATATCTTGATAGCCAGATCCTCAAGTTTTCCCTGTGCGTTCACCAGTCAGCTGCCGGAGTGTGGCTGGAGCAAGGCTGAAGAGTCCTCAAGCTTCTCCCGTGCATTGACTAGTCAGCTTCCGGAGTGACTAGAGCAGGGCTCAGCGTCCTTTGTGGGGGAGGGCCGTTGTTTTTGGAACCAGATCTTGAGGGGATTTTGGGGGTCCCAAACTGTTTTCCAGGTGTCCTCATCACAGGAAGCCGCTGCCTTCTTGACTCAGGTGTGGTGGATCCAAGGAATGACGCCTGTAACTTTATCAGCAGTAGGGGTTGCCAGGACAACCATGTGAGGGCCTGTCCAAACTGGCTGAAGTGGTTCCTTTTTTCAATCTTTAACCCATACCTCATCTCCCAGCTGATAGGGATGAACCCACTTGTCCAAGGGAATGGGTGTCCTTTGTAAGGTTTCTTGGGCGATATGGTGGAAGGCTTTTATCAGGGCCTGGAGGTGTCGGGACATCTCCAGGTCAGCTAGTTGTTGGGGGTTTCCCTTGAGTTTTCCTACCACTGGGGGTGTTCTCCCATATAAGATCTCAAAGGGAGAACAGCCTGAGGACCCTGGGGTGCATCAGGCTCAGAGTAAGGCTAGGGGTAACATGTCGACCCAAGATAACTGGGTCTCCTGACAGAGTTTAGTTAATGTACTCTTGAGGGTCTGATTCATGCATTCAACTTTCCCTGAGCTCTGTGGCCTGTAAGTGGTGTGAAGCTTCCGTTTGATTCTCAGTGTCCTGGATAAAGTTTGGATTATCTCAGACACAAAAGCTGGACCGCTGTCAGGCCCTATGGAGAGAGACAGCCCATCTTTTGGGATGATGTCTCTTAGTAGGGCCTGGACCACTTCTTGTGCCCATATAGTGCATGTGGGGTAGGCTTCAACCCATCCCGAGTAGGTGCAGACTACACAAGTAGACTACACTTATAGGCCCTATAGGGCTTGATCTCAGAAAAGTCTGCTTCTAGATCTTCAAAGGGCAATGTCCCCACTGTCTGCACCCCTGGGTTGGGTCTTGGTCCTTGGCTGGCGTTGTTTTGCACACAAGTCACACATTTAGCACTGATCTGGGCACACCGGGTTGGGAGCATAGGAACAAAATAGTAGCAGCTCAGTAAGCTCTCTAGCGCAGTTTTTCCTAGATGAGTTGTCTCATGTTGTTTTACCACCTGGACTGCTATATTGCTGGGGACAAAGAGTCTTTGGTCTGGGAGTTTCCACCAGCCTTCCTTTTATTTTATTCTTCCCTTATTTAGAGCCCATTGATCTTCTTCCTTGGTATATCTTGAGGACGGAGGCAATTCTGGTGACCAGAGGACCCTAAAGATTGACTCGGGGCCCACCGTGGGGCTCAGTAGGGTCGCCGCCTCCTTGGCTGCCTGGTCAGTGAGCCAATTTCCTTGGCTGATTGGATCAGTTTCTCGCTGATGGCCTTTACAATGGATAACTGCCACTTGGGAAGGCTTCCAGACTGCTGCTAACAACTGAAGGATTTCTTTTCCGTTTTTAACTCCTTTCCCCCTGTTGTCAGGAGTTCCTTTTCTTTATGAATGGCTCCATGAACATGTAAAGTAACAAAGGCATACCTTGAATCAGTGTAGATGTTGACTCGTTTCCCTTCGGCGTGCCTCAGCGCCTGGGCGAGTGCCCACAGCTCAGCCCGCTGCGCTGACCACCCTTGTGACAAGGCCTCAGGCTTCACTGCCTCATCAGCTGTTATGGCAAAGCCTGCCTTGTGCTGCCTGAACGGATGAAACTGCTTCCGTCAGAGAACAGCTCCAGTTCTGGGTTCTGGAGGGGAAGGCCGTCAGGTCCAGCCTGCTTTAGTAAATTTCATCCATGACCTCCTCACAGTTATGATCGGGTCCCACCTCCACGGATAAAAAGGTGGTGGGATTCGGCGTCCACACAATCTCCAGCTGGACCCGTGGGCTTTCATAACGCTGTCCTTGATAGTGAATCATCCTGGAGCTGATCAGCCGCTCGTGCCCCTTGCTGTCCATCAGGGCAGTAACAGCTTGGGGAACCTTTCCATTGGTATTTTGTCATAGAGTGAGCTTGTCTGCTTCTCTGACCAAAACCACAGTGGCAGCTACTGCCTGGAGGCATGGCGGCCACCCCGCGGCCACTGGATCCCGTCATTTGGGCAGGTATGCTACCGGGCGCTGCCATGGCCCAACTGTTTGTGTGAGGACCCCCAGGGCAGTGTGATTTTTTTTCAAGTACAAAGAGGTTAAAGTCCGGTGTCACATCTGGCAGCCCTAATGTTGGAGTGCTGGTCAAGAGTGTCTTTATCTCCTTGAAGGCCTTTTCCTGTTCAGCTCCCCACTCCAGGGGGTCCTTACCAGACCCTGCTGTGGCTTTAAACAAAGGCTTGGCAATTTCAGAGAAACCCGGTATCCAGATCCGGCAGAATCCAGCAGCCCCGAGGAACTCATGGCCTTCTTTCTTGGTGTTTGGCTGAGGTATTGAACAGATAGATTGCTTCCTCTCATGTCCGAGCACCCGAGGCCCTTTGGAGATGACAAACCCAAGGTACTTGATCTCCTGTCTGCAGATCTGAGCGTTTTTCCTTGACACCTTGTATGCTGTGGTGGAGAGTAGAGCTGACAGGGCTTTGGTGCCTCTCCAGCAGTCCTCTTGGGTGGGACTGGCTAGCAATAGTCATCCACGTACTGGAGTAGGGTGCGGTTGAAAGTTTCTCCAGGAAAGGCAGCAAGGTCTGAAGCCAGAGCTCCGCCAAACAGGGTAGGTGAGTTTTTAAAGCCTTGTGGCTGTCGGGTCCAAGTCAGCTGTGTTCTTCTCCCGGTGTCTGGGTCTTCCCATTCAAAGGCAAAGAAGGGCTGGCTGGCTGGTGACAGCCGGAGGCAGAAGAGTATGTCCTTGAGATCGAGGCAGTTGAACCAGCTTGCCTGAGCAGGTAAGAGACTCAGGAGAATGTCGGGATTTGGGACCCCTGGATGGATGGTGATCACTGCACTTTTAACGGTACGGAGGTCCTGGTCAGGGTGGTAATCATTCCCTCCAGACATTTTGACTGGTAATACCAGAGTATTCCAGGGAGACTGACATTTGATTAGGATCTCGGCATCTCATAGGCGCTGGATGTGGTCCCAAATTCTCAGGCATGACTCCCTTGGTACTGGATATTGTTTCTATCTAACAGGAGTGGCTTCTGGCCTCAGGTCCACTACAGTGGGGGAATGGGTTTTGGCCAAATCTGGGGGCCTCTTATCTGTCCAGACATCAGGGAATTTTTTTTAGCAGTCTGGGGGGATTTATTTGTTCCCTCCCTGAGGAATAGAGATGCCATTCATCTTCCCTGGGCATGGTCAAAGCCATCCT
The DNA here is from genome assembly GCF_049115385.1 of Moschus berezovskii. Classification (NCBI taxonomy): domain Eukaryota; kingdom Metazoa; phylum Chordata; class Mammalia; order Artiodactyla; family Moschidae; genus Moschus; species Moschus berezovskii. The sequence continues at coordinate 86,474,357 of NC_142468.1, forward strand.
CAGAGCCAATTGGCTCCCCAGGGTGAGGCTAGCAAGCTTTCCAGGGGCAAAGGTGATTTGTGCCCCCAGCTTTGTCTGTAAGTCTCTACCCAGCAGGGGAATGGAGCATTCCAGTAAGTAGGGAAATTCATGAGTCACCAGATGGCCCCCTAGCTGACATGAACAGGCCTTGCAAAAAGAGCAGGTTGCCATGTCCCCTGTGGCCCCAGCAATCGTTGCTGTTCAGCCTGTGAGGGCAGCCACAGGCGTGGTTACCATGGAGTGATCAGCTCTGGTATCCACCATACAAGTCATTGATTGGCCCCCTGCTTTCATCGTGACTGTGGGCCCAGGATCAGGGAGCCCGATCTTCCCTCGTTTGACTCTGCTCTGGCCAGGCCAGTAAGGTTTTGGACAGCTAGCTCAGGCTGGTACCTTTCTTTGCTGGGTCGACTGAACTTCTTCGACCATTCAGATGTCCCTCTGTGATGACGGCGCTCGTTCCTCCCGGGTCCGGTTTCTTTGCAGTGGGCGCACTGGTCATGGCATAGTGGTGGTCTCTGCTTAGTTTCCCTTTCCATGAGGGAACGGTCTGTTCCACTGGATCTGGGCTCCTCAGTGCCGCTGCCAGCAGGGCCGCTTTCTATTTCATTCTTTTATCTGCTTCTCATTGGGCTTCACAGTCTCGGTTCTCGAAATCTTACTTGCTACCTCCAGGAGCTGTGAGGGATTCATCCCAGCGAAGCCTTCCAGCTTTTGCAGCTGTCATCAGATGTCTGCACAGGATTGAGCCACAAAGGCAGCGTTAATCATCCGTTGATTTTCAGGTGTCTCAGGGTTGAGCGGGTTGTATATCCAGAACGTTTCACACAGTCTTTCATGGAAATTAGTGGGAGTCTTATCAGCTTTTTGGATTACCGTTGTAATTTTGGACATATTGGCAGGCTTTTTGGCTCCCGCTCAAAGTCCACGTAGAAGGGCATCACGGTAGCGACTCAGGGTTTCTTGTCCTCCTCTAGTGTTGACATCCCAATTAGGTCTCGTCTCTGGCATCGCTGCTCATGCCCATTCTTGTACATCTAAGACTCTGTGGGGGCTTGTCCTCGGAGCCATTTTTGGGTTTCTGTCAAGATGTGTCACCTTTCTTCAGTGGCAAAGAGAGACATAAGGAGCTGGCAACAGTCATTGCACGTAGGCTGATCAGTGTGGAAATGGACTCTAGGACGTCAGTCATAGCCTGTGGTTTATCAGAGTACCCTGGGTCACGGTGTTTCCAGTTTAGGAGATCAGTAGTGCTGAAAGGCTGATAATAGAGGATGGAGCGACCAGGCTGGACTGAGCCATTCTCTTTCACTTGTTGAGAACCCTGAGTTTCTTGCGGTGGCATCTGACGGGCCACGGCCAGCCGGCTAAATTGTTTTGCTGAGTGGAGCCACTTTCCTACTGGCTCAGGGCTGGAGTCTTGCTCATGAGGTGGTGCGGGGGACACCGGTTGTGGGGGGAGGCTGGACTGTCTGGCAATGGGTCCAGCACTGGCTGTGCCGGGGCTTGTGGAGTCAGGGGAACATATGGTGGAGGCAGCAGTTGGTCTTCTACTGAATCTCCCTGGAATATAGGTTTTTTTTCTCTTCTTTCTTTTTTCTGAGTGTTTGGGCCACAAATACCTTACTCAGGCCCTGTCTGTTTGTGCAAAATCTTGCCCATGGGGGCAGTCTGTGCTATTAGAAGCCAGGAGGCTATGTATGGAAACTGATCTGGAGGTCCTGGAGTCCCAGTGACTTACCGATGCACTGTTTGGACAGTGGGAATGTCCGGAGTGCCCTCTGGCAGCCATCCAACATCAAAGGATGGCCAACTGAGCTCACAAAAGTTATGAGGCTTCCTGGGAGTCATCTTGACTCTGTAATCTTCTGCAAAGCCCTTCTTAAAGTTCTTCATCATGCAATCTAAAACTGTTGGCTTAGAGGAACTTCCACCCATGTTGACAAATGTAATCTACCTGGCAGGGTTTTGAGGAAAACCTAATCTCTTAGATGTCAGCTCAAGGTGTCAGTCAGTAGAAGAATAACCAATAACCAATAATTTTTCTCTCCCTGTGTATCCTGCCCTGAGTCAAACAAGGGTTTGCAAAGACAAGTGTGGGTGCCCTCTCAAAAGAGGAGACCATTCAGGTGCCCTCTTGGCCACATCCCCGGGGGGAACTTATCACTGGCAGATCAGTATAAACCCCTGATCCGGATCTGTCTTGCAGGGAGACTGGGCCTCCCAGAGGCAGACACTGCCTTGAGCTGTACGAGGTCACCACAGAATCGCAAGATAAGGCCCACTTGGACTCTGTAGCCACGAAGGCCGTGAAGCCACACAGTCAAGCCTGAAGTGCAAGCGAATCAGGCCACACACTCGTTCACATTCATTTTTCATCCACCTGGCCACTCTCCACACCTGGACCAGCTTCACAGGGAGGGATCAAATCCCAAGAGACTGGCACCAGTCTCTTTCAGCCTTATGAGGTTGTCATGGAACCGCAGGTTTGGGGCCCTCTCAGGCTCCATAGTCCGAGGACTGTGGAGCTCACTTTTACTTCCTTCCATTAGGAATCATGCGTGCACAGTCACTCAGAGGTGATCATAATATCTCCCTTCTCCCGAGTCCCCAGTGTCCCTATCTGATGCTCCCTTCCTGGGAGCTCCAAGGAAGTGATCAGTCTCCTCCTCTACCCATTGGGGTAGGGCCTGACTGGGGACTGGCCCTGGGCCTTACCTGATCCTATGGCCATTCCTGGTGAGTTGGTCCATCCCTCCAATGTGTCTGGTAGGGGCTCGGCTGTCCGGAGAGTCAGAACACCAGTCAGAAAGAGACCCCGGAATACTGTCAGGTGGTAAGCCTCCTTGTTTGTTTCTGGGCTTTTCCGCTCTGATCTGGCTGAGCCACCAGTCCAGTGGTTCAAGGAACTTGTGTGGTAGGAATCTCGCTGCAGCAGCAGCTAAGTCGTTTTCAGTTCAATTCAGTTCAGTTCAGTCGCTCAGTCGTGTCCGACTCTTTGCGACCCCATGAATCACAGCACACTAGGCCTCCCTGTCCATCACCAACTCCCGGAGTTCACTCAAACTCATGTCCATAGAGTCGGTGATGCCATCCAGCCTTCTCATTCTCTGTTGTCCCCTTCTCCTCCCACCCCCAATCCTTCCCAGCATCAGAGTCTTTTCCAGTGAGTCAACTCGTCGCATGAGGTGGCCAAAGTATTGCAGTTTCAGCTTTAGCATCGCTTTAGTCATGTCCAACTCTGTGCGACCCCATAGACGGCAGTCCACCAGGCTCCTCCATCCCTGGGATTCTCCAGGCAAGAACGCTGGAGTGGGTTGCCATTTCCTTCTCCAATGCATGAAAGTGAAAAGTGAAAGTGAAGTTGCTCAGTGGTGCCCGACTCTTATCAACCCCATGGACTGCAGCCTACCAGGCTCCTCCATACATGGGATTCTCCAGGCAAGAGCACAAGAGTGGGTTGTCATTGCCTTCTCCTGGAATCTCGCTGGGGCCTCCAGAAATGTTGCAGAAACCAGTAATTGTGAAACTAAGCACCACGCTCCAAGTTGGAGAACTCAGGTTTATTACACCAGCAAGCCCAGAGGAGTTAACACTCGAAGCTCTGAGTCCCAAACAAAGCGGTTACAGATTTTTATACACGGACAGGCATGAGTAAGCAGGTTTGCAGGGGCTAGGTGATTGCAAAGAGCAGAACATAGGTGAGTGAGGTAAGCTCCAGTTCCTTGTATTGTGAGTCCCCACTTTCTGAGACTGCGTGATCTATGTGAGCCAGACTCTGCAAGGAGCAAGCTGAGTTACAGAGGCAGAAGGAGCAGGAGGTTATGTAAAATTTTAGCTTTTCCTCTTCACATGAACTTGATTCAGTTATTCATAGATGTATACCTATTCTTTTTCTTTTTTCCCCTCATATATGTTATTATAGTTTATTTAGTAGAGCCTCCAGTTCTATTCAGTAGGTCCTTTTTCATTATCAACTTGATATATATTAGTGTGTATATTTTCATCCCAAACTCTTAATTTATCTGTCCCTTCTGATAATCATACTTTGATTTTCTCAGTCTGTGAGTCTATTTTGTAAATTAGCTCATTGGTCTGAACTTATAGATTCCACCTGTACATGATATCTTAGGATATTTGTCCTTTTCTCTCTGAAAAGTGTTTATAGTATGATAATTTCTCGGTATATCCAAGCTGCTGCCAGTATCATTATTTCGTTTGGTTTTATGGCTGAGCAGCAGCCCAGTGTATAGATGTACCGCACAGTCTTCATTTTTCTGTCAATGGACATTTTGGTGGATTCTGTGTCTTGGCTGTGGTGCACGTGTCATTTTCAATGGTGATTTTCTCTGGACCTAAGCAAGGAATGGGATTGCAGGATCATGCGATACCTCTATGTTTAGTGTTTCAAGGAACCTCCATGCTGTTTTCCATAGTGGCTTCACCATTCACATTTCCACCAAGACTGTGGGAGGATTCTATTTTCTGTGCATTCTCTGCAGTAATTATTCTTTGTAGATATTTTCGATGATGGCCATTGTGCCCAGTGTGAGGTAATGTTGGCCCTGTTTGGAATTTTTTCCGATGATTTGCCCCAGGACATTTCTTGAGGGCAGGTGTCATTTACAGCCCTCTCGGACTTGTGACTATTATGAGCCCTTTAGCATCTGTTTTAAGGTGCATATATTGATCTGAAGCAGCTAATTGCTCCCTGTCCCTCCGCCTTTCTTTTTTGGTAAACTTGAGTTTCTTTTCTAAGTCTCTGAGGCTTATGTTTCTCTTTTGTAAAGAAGTTTATTTGTATCCATGTTTAGATTCCACAGGAAGTAATATCCTGTACTTGTCATTCTCCATCTCACTTCGCGCGGTATGATTATCTCTAGTTTCCTCCCGGTAACTGGAACGGGCGTTGACTCGTCCTCCTTTCGCCTGAGTCATACTGCGTTGTGTGCGTGACCCCATGTTCTGCCTTCATCCATCTGTCCTTGCACACTCAAGTTGCTTCTGTGTCTTGGTTATCGTACCTAGTGCTGCCCTGATCTCTGGGTGCAGGTGTCTTTTTAAATTTTGGTTTCCTCTGGATCTAAGCCTAGGTATTGGGGTTGCTAGGTCACTGGGTACCCAGTGACTTCTATGTTTAGATTTTTAAGAACCTTCATAATGTTCTCCCTAGTGAGTGTACTGACTGACGTTCCCACCTGCAGTGTAGAAGAGTTCCCTATTCTCCACACCCTCTGCAGACTTTACTGTTATAGTTTTCAATGTGGCCATTCTGATCAATGCGAGGTAATACATCACTGTACATTCGATTTGCCTTTCTCTAAGAACTAGTGATGCTGAGCATCATTTCATGTGCTTTATTATCATCTCTATGACTTCTTTGGAGAAATGTGCGTTTATTCTTTGGCTGATTTGTTATTGGGTTGTTAGTTTTTTGATATTGAGCTGTGCTAGTGGTTTTATGTGTTGAAGAGAAATTCCCTATAGGTATCTTTGTTTGCAAGATTTTTTTTTCCGTTCTGAGGGTTATCTTTTTCTTTCACTGATGGTTTCCTTTGCTGTGCAGATGCTTTTAATGTTTATTAGGTCCCATTTATTTATTTTTGTTTTATTTTCATGATTCTACAAGGTGGATCAAAAAAAACTTGCTGCATTTTATGTTAAGGCATGTGCTCTTTTCCTCCAGAGTTTCATCTTTAATCTAGTTGGAGTTTAATTTTGTGTATGGTGTTAGGGAGCATTCTAATGTCACTCTCATTTTCACTGCAAAGAAACCTGCTTGGTATCTGCACAGTGGCTGCTCCCAATTTCCATTCCCAGCATCAGTGTAGGAGGGTTCCCTTTGCTTCACACCCTCTGCAGCATTTATTGCTTGTAGAGTTTCCATCTGTGGCCATTCTGGCTGGTGTAAGGTTATACCTCCTTGAAGTTTTGATTTGCATTTCTCTCATATTTAGTGATGTTGACATTTTTACATGTGATTTTTTTAAATAGTGTGAGTTAAACTTATTCATTAAAATTGTCTTCTTGAACACCTGCTCTGTTTTTAATATTTTTCTGTTGACATTCCCTAGGACATTTCTTGAGGGCAGGTGTTTTTTACTTACAGCCCACAGGCCTTGTGAATATTAATTGCCCATGAACAAAACTTTCAAAATTGTTGTTATGGGAAACGGCCACAAGGCAGCAGCATGTTTTTAATGCCCCTACCCTGGTTACTGGAGGAACCAGAGCCTTAGGGAAAGCCCTGTTCCTGGATTGTCAATTAGAGTGGAATGTGCCAGAAGAAACACCAAAGGTTTGCATCCCATTCCTTCTTCCTTCCTTCCTCCTGTGCCCTGGACACATCGCAGTTCCTGCAACACTGCTCTGGAGGGGGCTTCCCTCATAGGTGGGGCAACCCTAAGGAAGGAAGCTGGAGGTGGGAGCCCCATCTCCTGGAGCCATGGAGCCCAGGGGCTTCCGGAGCTCCTCCACCCAGAGGCTCCACGTCCTTCGGGTGCAGTAGGTGTAGTTTCACTGCAGGAGGACCCGCCAGGATCTGGAGGCTGTGGGCCTCCACAGGGGCCTGCACAGGGGAACAGGCTCAGCAGGTCCACGGGGCAGGGCTCATTGGCTGGCTCGTCCTCCCCACCTCCCTCAGCCCCAAGACAGTCCATCCAAGGGACCCAAGGCGTCAAGGATGTGGCAGCAGCCCAAGTCACTAAGGCCCGAAAGGAATAGAGCCGGCATTCTCTTTTTGTACTTTGTATTTTGTATTGGTGTATGGGTGACTCACAGTGTTGTGGGGTGTGTGTGTTTGTTTCATGTGTACAGCAACATGATTCACTAGTGCACAGCCACGTACATGTTCTTTTTTGGGTTTTCTTCCCATGTAGCTTATTACGCAGTGTTGATTTGGGTTCTTGTTGATTATTTTACAAAGAGTCGTGTGTGTATGTTCATCTCCCCCTTCTCAGTTCCTTTGCCCACCACCTTTCCTTTTTGGTAACCAGAATGCGCTTTGCTATGTTGTGAGGTTGCTTCTGTTTGGTCGAGCAGTTCATCTGTACCCATTTTCAGACTGTACCTCCAAGAGCTAGCGTGTGGTCCTTGGCTTCCCTTGTCTTACCTACCGCACCTAGTGTGGTCGTCTCCACATCCTTCCTTGTTGCTGGACGTGGAGTGATGCCGCCCTCCTTATGGCTGAGCGACTCTGCTGTGTGTGTGTGTGTTTACTCCATCTTGTCCACCCAATCATCTTTCTCGGCCACTTAGGCGTCATCTGTGTCTTGGTTATTGGACACAGTGCTGCCATGAACACTGGGGTGCACCTGGCTTTTAAAAGTATGGTTTTCTCTGGATCTGTGCCCAGGAATGGGATTTCTGGGTCCTATGGTACTTCTCTGTTTAGTTTTTAATGAACCTTTGTCCTGTTCTCCTTCGTGGATTTAATGACTTTCATTCCCACCAACAGCGGGGAGGGTCCTTTGACCTCTATTCCTCTCCAGCATTTCTGGTTGTAGGTTTTGTATGCTGACCATTCTGATGCGCATGGGTGATGCCACATTGCACTTCTGATTTGCAGTTCTCTAATACTTAGAGATGTTGAGCATCTTTGCGTGTGCTTTTCTGTGGAGGACGGTCCACTTAAATCTTGTGCCCCTATTTGACTGGGTTGTTTTTTTGATGTTGAGGTGTGCATAAGCTGTCTGTATGTTTTGGACAGAAATTCCTCATGATGTCTTTGTTTGCACGTATTGGTTCTATTATGAGGTTTGTCTTTCTGCTGTGTTTATGGTTTCTTCTGCTGTGTCCGTGCTTTTAAGGGGAGTTAGGTCCCATTTATTTACTTTTGCTTTATTTTTCACGATTCTAAGAGGTGGGTCAAAGAAAAACTTGCTGTATTTTATGTCAAAGTGTGTTCTGCTTTTTCCCTTAAGTTTCATATTGTCTGTCCTTTTATTTAGATCTTTAATTTATTTGGAATTTATTTCTGTGTATCCTGTTAGGGAGTATTCTAATTTCATTCTCATGACCATTTCTTTAAAAACCTGCACACTGTTCTTCATAATGGCTGCTACTAATTCACCTTTTCACTAACAGTGTGGGAGGGTTCCATTTTTTCCACACTTTCTCCAGAATTTATTGTTTGTCAACTTTTGGACAGTGGTCACTGTGAACTCTGTGAGGAAATACCTCACATAGTTTTGATTTTCACATCTCTAATATTTAGTGATGTTGACATCTTTTCATGTGGTTCTTTTAAAGGGTAAGAGTTAAACTTACCTCTTGAAATTGGCCACTTGAACTCCTGCCTTGTTTTGAATTTTTTTTCAGTGACACCTGGGACATTTCTTGAAGGCAGGTATTTTTTACTTACAGCCCCTTAATCCTTGTGCATATTAAATACCCAGCAGAACTGCTTTTCATGGTGTTGTTAAAAGGCCAGAAGGGAGCGGCGCTTCTTCATGTCCCACTCTTCCTTCTTTTTTTCCCCTGTAATTTCCTTGTTAGTTTTTGTTGGAATGTTGTTGATTTCTGATATGTTTGTTTCAGTTGTACAGATCCCTGATTCGGTTCTGTTTAGATGTGTGTTTCTTCTCTTTGGGTTCATTTTCCTGTGTAGGTGATTCCGGTGTATTCATCGACTTTCCTATGCTTTTCGGTAGTTACTTTTTGATCCTCTATTTGATATATACTACTGTGTATATGTCAATTCCACACTCAATTTCTCCCACTTGTTTCTGAGGGTTGGGGGCTCTGCAAAGGGCAACAGGCACTCCAGGTTCATTGTGGACGCACCTGGCCTGCCACACGCTCCCAGCTCTCTCAGCCCCAGGACACTTGAGCCTGTCTACAAAAGCCAGTCAGGTGCCAGGGGTGTGACATCAGCCCAGGTCACTGTGGCCTGAGGGGAATAGAACCAGCATTTCTTTTCTATATTTTTCTTTTTTTCACCCTATAATTTGAACAGGAGTGAATTACAATCTTGTAGGTTGTTGCTTTTTTTTTTTTTCATTCCTCTGCATCTTGATTTTCTTGGTGACCAGAAGTTTCTTTTCTAAATCTGTGAGGCTGCGTCTCTGGGAAAGAACTTCATTTGTAACCATTCTTAGGTCACACCTAGAGGTGATATCACACGATACTTGTCTCTCCCTGTCTCCCTTACTTCACTTGGAGTGATCATCTCTACTTTATTTCCTGTGGCTGGACGTGGCATTATTTCCTGCTTCTTTATCGTTGAGAAATATTGCCTTGTGTACATGTGCCCTATCCTCTGCTTCCATTCATCTGTAATTTCTACATTTAGCTTGCTTCCTAGACTTGACTATTGTACCTTGTTGGGCTGAGATTGCAGGGGTTCCCATGTCTTTTAAATATTTATTTTCTCTGGGTTTATGCCCAGGGGTGGGACTGCTGGGTCCTAAGGTACTTGCGTTGCGGTGAAAAGGGAAAAAAGAGGAATTTGTTGCAGTAGAAAGAAAAGAGAAGATAGAAACGAGTTTTTCCCTTTCCCCTTCCTGAGAACAAAGAAGATAAAGAGAACAGTGAGCAGACCTGAAAATTCCTAGTTTGTTTTCTTTTCCAGCTATTCCTGCTCTGCATGTCCATAACTAGGTTTGCTTCCCTGCCCCCAACACCACAGGAGCTACAGCTATTGAGAGTCTCCTCTATATTGGGCACAATCAAATCATACTAAGGGTAATCAGTCTAATAACAGTAGAAAACTAGGCTGGGGGCCTTTTGGACAATGCCAGTATATAGTTTCCCTAAAAAATAAGGATTAGTATGGAGCAAACTAAGTCAGATGACTTAGGTATATCCTGGGCTACACATAATGGAAGTTCTTGACTTTTGTTCTTACTGATGACCTTGTTATTATTGCTAGCTATATTGTTTTCTATATTGCCTGTTTCAAAAGCGTTGTTGAAGTCAGTCAGAAGAAGAAACACCAATGCAGTATATTAATGCATATATATGGAATTTAGAAAGATGGTAATGACGACCCTATATGCAAGGCAGCAAAAGAGATACAGATGTGAAAACAGACTTTTGGACTCTGTGGTAGAAGGCGAAGGTGGGATGGTTTGAGGGAATAGCACTGAAACATGTATATGACCACATGTGAAAGAGATGACTGATGCAAGTTCGATGCACGACGCAGGGCACTCAAAGCTCTGCTCTGGGACAAGCCACACAGATGGGGTGGGGAGGGACGTAGGAGGGAGCTTCAGGATGGGGGGTACATGTGTACTCGTGGCTGATTCATGTCAATGTATGACAAAAACCACCACAATATTGTAATTATACTCCAATTAAAATAAATTAATTAATGAAAAAAATTTTTTTTAAAGTATTGTCCCTTACGTTACCAAGTATGTGACAAAATGGTTATGTAGTGCCCCCAAACTGTGGTCAGATTCATTACCCCGAAGGGGCTCTGCCATCTACCTCTACAAAGATTAAATCATGGCCACTGAAGCCGCTGACTTTCAACACCCCCTGAAAGGAGTTCAGGATGGAAATTAGAAATGAGGCACTCTGTGCTCTGTAAAAAAAACTACAGAAGAGACATTCAGATAGACACTTTGGGGAGGAGATTTTACGACCCCCAATTCTTGTATCTTCTTAACCCAGAGAAACACTCACATCAGTGACAGTGACAGCCTCTCTGGCTATTAAGAAAAAAATTATAATTAAAGTCAAAACGCATCACCGACTCTGTGGACATGAGTTTGAGTGAACTCCGGGAGTTGGTGATAGACAGGGAGGCCTGGCGTGCTGTGATTCATGGGGTCGCGGAGAGTCGGACACGACTGAGCGACTGAACTGAACTGAACTGAAAGTCAAAACAGAGTAGCTGTGGAAATAACTAGGTGACACTCTGGTGTGATTTCAGACAGGTCCTTATGTTGTTGAGAACTTGAGTTTTCCCAGCTGTGTCAGACTTAGGATGCCGTCAGCCATTCTGAAAACCAGGTCTGCTAGCAGCAGGTGGCTACAGTCTTACTTTTTAAAGCTCTCTTCTTGTAACTATTATACATTTAAATGAGGAAATTGCTCTGGATCATATGTTGACAAGAAAACAAAATGAAACAAATGTGTCATGACCAATAGCCACATTAAAGGTTAAGACCTACATAGATAAGCCTAGACAACTGGCTACCTGGCTACAAGTCCCCTCAAAGTGTTAAGTATGAACTAGGATTCAGGCTCAATGTCAGGCTTAATTTTTCCTAATTTGCCTATTAATGTTCAGCTTGTCATTCTTCCAACTATTTCTGAGTCCTAATGGCTCCATACCTTTGAACAGGATGACCCAAGCACTGACCCTACCTGGACCACAATCAAAATCGCCATCAAACGTAATGTAGTTCTTACTCCTGCTTTGACTCCTAGTTACAATAACTCTTTTACTGATCTATGGCCTCTGGTTTCTTAAACTACCTGTTAAGACTTGACTCCTGCAGATGACAACAGATTTACATCAAGATAATAATGATGCAGAGAGAAAACCCACACCCCCAAAGAGATTACAGCCACTCCTCTGAACAGATCCTGTGGGAATAACCACAAAAGTCATTCAGGGGCCCCTTAATAAAACAGGGCCAGAGCTCTGTGACCTCGATTACATACGGTCTATGAGCCCCGTGTCAGCATTAAAGTTACAAAAGATTGACTTTCTATCCCTCATCAACCCAAAAAGATTTCTTGGGGTTCACATCTCTCAAGGAAAATTTGAAGTAGGAGATAGATGGGCCCCTGGGCTGAACAGCTGTTGTTTATCAAACAAAGCAAAACTGAGGTTTTGTCCTCAACCAGACAAAAACAAGAATGACACCTATTTCCCTTTCTCCGTTGATAACAGAGGAAATAAAATGACAGGGAATTTGTCACAGTGAAAAGGAAAAAAAAAAAAAGGAGTGAGAATTTTTCTTCCCTTTCCTGAGAACAGAGAAGATAAAGAGAACAGTGAGCAGGCCTGAGCATTCCTAATTGGTTTTTTTTCTTCTTTTTCACATTAGCTGCTCCTAACTCCACGTCTGTAACTTAGTTTGCTTTTCTGCCCCCTAACTGCAGGAGCTGCACTTCACACCTACTGTCCTTTGCTTACCCTTGCAACACCCTTCCCCTTGCAGTTACACATCAGAAAGAAGGCTGCAGAGCCACCAACCTGCCAGACTCAATTACTGCGTTACTGATGCCAGCCTGTGACTGTTTTTGAGAAGATTCTAATACATTTGTTCCTCATCACTGCGAGCCCTTGCCTTATATAAGCCCCTAGACTCCTCATGGAGGAGGGGGGCACAGTTCTTGGGGCGCGAGCCCACTGTGCTTCCCTCTCCACTGGCTGAAGATTAAAACCACCTTTCTATTTCCTCCAAGTTCTGTCTCCATAATTTTTTATTCAGCTTTGGTGGACAGAAAGCCAAGATTTCTCCTAAGTACATTGCGAACCACAGTGCAGGAGGGTTCCTTTCTCTCCACACCCTCTCTAGCATTTATTCTTTAAGATGTTTCGAGGAGGCCAATCTGATGAATAGGAGTGCTTACCTCATTGGACTTTTGATTTGCTTTTCTCCAGTCATTAGTGATGCTGAGCATCTTTTCCTGTGTCTCTCTGTTATCTGTAGGCGTTCCTCAGAGAAATATCCGTTTCCATCTTTGGCCCATTTTAGTTTTTCTTGGTTTTAATGTGTTTCTGATATTGAGCTGCATGAGCTGTTTGCATGTTTTGGAGATGAATTCCTGTGGGTGTCTTCTTTTGCAAATATTTCTTCCTGTTCTGAGGGTTGTCCCTGTCTTTCCTTGAGGGTTTCCTTTTGGTATGCAAAAGCTTTTAAGGTTAATTCGGTCGCACTTTCTGATTTGTGGTTTATTTTGCATTTTTCTAAGAGGTAGATCCACAAAGAACTTGCTGCACTCGTGTCAAATTGTCTCCTGTTTATATTTTTCTCAAGAATTTCATAGTATCCATCCTTACAACTAGATTTTTAAATCTATTTGGAGTTTATTTTTGTGTATGGTGTTAAGGAGTATTCTAACCTCATTCTCAATTTCATGGCTGAAGGAAGCTTCACAATGTCCTCTGTAGTGGCTGTTACCAATTTATATCCCAAGCTTTGCTGGAGGAGGGTTCCCTTGTCTCCACACCCTCTCCAGCAGTTACTGCTTTTAGAGTGTTTGGCCATGGCCATTCTGACTGGTGTGATGTAATACCCCATTGCAGTTTAGATTTGCATTTCTCTAATAAACAGTAATGCTGACATCTTTTCTTGTGATTATTTTAAAGGGTATGAGTTAAACCTACTTCTTGAAATTGGCTTTGTTAATTTCTGCCTTGTTTTAAATTCTTTTCCAATGACCACCCCTAAGGAATTTCTCCCTAGCTTAGGAGAGCAGGTGTTTTTGACTTTGTGAAATGAAAATATCTCCTTCCATATTAATAAACAAGACATATCACAGCCATCAGCGATTTCTGGCCTCCAAATGTGAATGAGGGCTCCCCAAACTGCGATACAGAGGATGCTTCCACCCCCCACGGTGATTCCACGGGAGGAATGCAAGAAGCAAGTTGAACTAGGAAACAGGGTTGGCCCCAGACAGCTGAAGTTCATAAGAAAGGAATAATGCAGTGAGCCTAGAGGCTTGCATCTTCCCATACATAGAATGCTAAATTCCTTAACTGAATATCTGATCTTTGCTATTTAGACTGCCTGTTCCCTTTTGTCACAGACTTGTATATAGACTGACTCCCCATCCTGCCTCCCTGGAGCAGTTTTCTCAGAGCTACTCAGATGCTGTCTCTCAGCTTGGAGCTGTAAACATTCCCACCAAGTAAAATAACTTTCTACTTTCAGGTTGTGACTATATTTTTTAGTTGACAATTTGCAGACCTTGAATCCTTGTGAGTGTTAAATGCCCATCTGTACCGCTCTTCATGGTGTTGTTACAGAAAATGGCCACAAGGCGACAGCAGTTCTTCATGTTGCACTCTTTTTTTTTTTTACTGTAATTTTCTTGTTCTTTTCTGTTGGAATATAATTGATTTCTAATGTTGTGTTTGTTTCAGGTGTACAGGAACTCTATTCAATTATGTTAATACATAGACACTTTTCTATTCTCTTTTGGTTTCTTTTTCACATATAGATGATCACAGTGTGTTCAATAAACTTCCCTATGCTGTTCAGTAAGTACTTTTTGATCATCTATTTGATGTATATATATTTAAGGGATTTAATAAATCCCAGTCCCTTAAATCATCCTGCCTGCATCTGGAAGGCAGCAGGCACTCCAGGTTCATTGTGGAGGCTCACTGCTCGCCACATGCTCCCAGCTCCCTCAGCCCCAGGACACTCCAACCCTGGGCCCCAAGCTAATCAGGCTCCAGGGATGTGACACCAGCCCAGGTCACTATGTCCTGGGGGAGATAGACCCAGCACTTTTTTTTTGCTATTGCTGTTTTTATCTCATCTGAACTGGAGTATACACGTGAATTACAGTCTTGTGGGTGTTTTTTTCCACTTCTACCGCAACTAGTTTCACTTCTATTGATACATATCGAGTTTTTTTCCATATATGTTGGCACACAGTGTGGAATAGGTGCCCTTGTGCTATACTGTGGGTCCTGGTCAATTATTTTATAAATAGTAATGTGCATACTAGTGTCTGAAGCAGCCCTGAAGGAACTGATTTCTCCATGCCCGGTATCTTTTTATCTTGGTGATTAGAAGTTTCTTTTCTATGTCTGTGAGGTTCTGTCTCTGGGCAAGAAGTTCAATTGTCTCCATCTTTAGATTACACCTAGGGCTGATATCATAGAATACTCTCCCTGCGTCCCTTACTTCGTTCGGAATGATCATCTCTACTTTCCTGTGGCTGGCCTTGGCATCCATTCCTGATTCTTTATGGTTGAGAAATATTGCTTTGTATACATGTACCCCATCGTCTGTTTCAATTCAACTGTGCTTCTACAATTAGCTTGATTCCCAGTCTTGGCTATTGTACCTTACGGGGTCAAAATAACAGGGTTACCCATCTTTTAAAAAAAATATTTTGGCTGTATTCTCGACCCCATCCCAGTCCAAACATGAGACACAAGTTTGCTCAGGCTCCAGCGATGCGATAGCAGCCCAAATCTGGGAGGTGGAAGGGAATAAATTAGGCATTGATATTTTAATTTTTGTTTTCTTTAATCTCATGCTGAAGCTATGTCAGAGTACAGTCGATTTGCAGTTTTGTGCTTGCTGTTAGTGTACAACCGCCTGATTCAGTTATGACATATACATATAGCATATCTTTTCCTTTTTGGATTCTTTTGTCATCGATATTATTACAGAAGCTCAAGCAAAGTTCCACTTGCTGAACATCAGGTTCCTCTTGAGAATCTTTGGCAGCTACAGATTTCTGTGTATATATGGAAGGAAGGAAAGAGATAATCCTTTTGGATTATCTGTTACACCTGCAGATTTCTGTGTATATGTAAGTCCCTACCTCTGAATTCATTCCTGCCCTTTCTTTTTTTTTTTTTTTTGGATCCCTTTGTGTTTGAATTCTCAGAGTCTCTTTTTGGGTTGTAAGTCAGTTCCTTTGTATCTCTTTTTAGATTTTTCCTACAGGAGACATCAAATGCTGTTGTCTTCCTCATCTGGCTGATTTCACTTACTGTATGATCCTTCAAGGTCCATCCTCCAAGTGACCAGTGGCATAATTTCATAATTTCAGTGGTGCTTTTTCATGGCTGTTGTCTATATGTAACACACCTTTTTAAACCATTAATCTGTCAGTGGACATTTCACAAGCTCTGTTTTGCCTGTTGCAAGTAGAACTGAAGAGAATGTTGGGGTGCATGTGTTTTTATTGAATGATGACTTTCTCAGGATTTTGACCCAGGTGTGGGGATGTCTGATCCTAGGATGGGCTCTCTTGAGAGATTTTTTTTTTACATACCGAGGCTGTTGTCAATGTCCATTTCCACTGAACATGGAGTGGGGTCAGCTCACCTGGCGGCTCGCTCCTGCATTTGTTTGCAGACCTGTGAGGACGGCCAGTCTGATGGTGGATTATGATTCCCCGTGGTGTTTTGGCTGGCATTCTGCAGCGGTTGGGGACACTGCTCACCTACTCCTCTGGTGGAGGTTTACTTTTTTTTTTTCTTTGTTTCCTTTACATTAAAGGGTGTGAGGAAAATTTACTGTGGCAACTGGCTTCTTGAAACTCTGTTGTGTTTGTAATTTATTTCTGCAAACCCCACTCTGGGAGATTTCCTGAGAGCAGCTGTCATTAACAGAAACCCCAGGCCTTGTGAATTAGAGGTGCTGGTCAGCCTCTTTGGTCAAGTTGTAGTTACAGGAAATGTTTACAGGCAACAACACTTTTTAAAGCATATCTCTGGTTCCTGGGAAAGTCAGCATTCTGGGCTGTGGATTAGAGTGCATTGTACCCAAGCAAACACCTAAGGGCTTGTGTTTCACTACTTTTCCCCTGTGAAGCATCACACACACACACGGGGACACACACACACTCGCACACACCAGACTGATTATTACTGGGTCCACAGCACCCTGCTGAGTGTGCTTAGGTGCCTAGGAGGCTGCACTCAGAAAGGAGGCTTGAACTGGAATGCCCAGCCCCAGGGCACATGCACGGTTCGTAATATTTGCTCCCAAGTCCCTGGAGGCCTGGATCCTGCAGGGGAATCTGGTCCAAGCCAGAACATAGCAGGCAGTAGATATTTAAAAAGGGTTCAACAAAGGCCACCCTGCCAGGCTGTGTCAAACTCACCCCAGTCCAGCAGTGAGACCTAGGCCTACTTAGGCTCCAGGGATGGAGGTAGCAGCCCCAGTCAGGGAGGTCGAGGGAATAAAGTAGGCACTGCTTCTCTTTACCTCTCTTTAATATCATGCCAATATTATGTTGCAGAATAGTCAATTTGCAATATTCTGATTGTTGTCATATATAGCTGCCTGATTTAGGTATAACATATTTATGAGATATGTCGATTTTTTTTCCCCGTAGAAGGTCAAACAGATTTGTGAGCATCAGGTCCTGGTGGATTACGTATCTCAGATACAATTTTCTGTGTATACAAAGAAGGAAGGTAGGAGATAATTTCTGTGCATTCTCTCCTAGAGATACAGATTTCTGTGTATAGTTTAGAGGTACAGATTCCTATGTGTATGGGAAAGGAAGGAAGGAAGGGAGAAAGGAAGAGGATAATCCTTGGGGATTCTTGATTATACATACAGGTTTCTATGTTTATGTTAGTTCAGATCTTCTAATTAATTTTCAGGCCCTTCATGTTCTATTCTTTTTTTTTTTTCTTTGAACACTTTGTGTTTGAAATCTCAGAGTCTCTTTAGGCTCACAAATTTGATACTTTGTAAGCTGTTGATGCTGTTGACCCTGATGCTGGAAAAGATTGAAGGCAGGAGGAGAAGGGGATGACAGAGGATGAGATGGTTGGATGGCATCACCAACTCAATGGATATGAGTTTGAGTAAACTCCGAGTGTTGGTGATGGACAGGGAGACCTGGCATGCTTCAGTCCGTGGGGTCGCAAAGAGTTGGACACGACTGAGCGACTGAACTGAACTGAAGCTGTTGGTATTTTGCCTAGAAGGTACGTTATACACTATTGTCTTCCTATGCCTGACTAACCTCTCTTAGAAATGATCTTTTAAGGTCCATCCGTGTGGATACCTGTGGACATGTGACCCCAGGTGCAGGGTCTGGGGGCAGTGTGGGTCTCACCACTCTCCACGAGTCAGGATTGTGTGTACCCAGAGACCCCTCTCTCCCCTTTTCCTGTAGCGGGTCTTGTTCCCCTGAGATTTCCAACATCTGAGCTGAGGATGTCGCCCTGATTTGCCTGTGGCCGTTTGTCTCCTCTTGTTGCATTCATATGAGGCCAGGCACCTTGGGGCAGCTGTGCTCCGTGTTCTGCTGAGTGACCGATAACCCTTGGTGTGCAGTTTCTGAACCCCACTTGAGATTCTGGCCCCGGCACAGTGAAGCCCGTCCACTGACCCCACGTTACGGGGAAGGAAAGGAAGCATGCGTTGCAGGTGCTGAGCAAGGAGGCCAGGGCAGGCCGTGCTTAAAAGGCTCACGCTCCTTGAAGGCTTTCCTGGGAAAGACAAGGTTGAGGAAGGGGTTATGGAGTGGGTGATCTGCTCAGGGACCTTCCCTGATTGGCTGGTGGCGAGGCCATTGGGAGTGAGCATCATCACCTTCTAACGGGTGTGGAGTCTGCTGCTTATGGGCAGCACGCAGTCAGTCTCTCCACCTGATGGGTGTTTCAGCAAGACAGCTTGCAGGACACGGCTCAGAACATTTTCTACAGCCCTTGAGGAGGAACACAGATCCTTGACTTTGTTTAATGGCTGAGTGATTGCGTTCTCTTCGTTGACAGTTTTCCTTCCTTTCTGCATATTCTCGGTTCTCTGGTTAAATGTACTCTTTGGAACTCAGAGAAGCCTGGGAGTCTAAAGGTTTTCTACAGACAGGAGGCAAGCAGAGGACATGCTATGTTTTCCCTTAAAATTTGATTATTTTTTGGATTAATGGATTAATCCAAAGATACTTCATAGCATCTTCTCCTCTTGTTTTATTCCCACCTCTTCCCAAGAAGGTCAATTTCAGTGATTAAAGGACAGGGTAGGGACTTCCCTGGTGGTCCATGGCTAACAGTCTGTGCTTACAATGCAGGGGACCCATGTTCCTTCCCTGGTTAGAGAACTAGATCCCACATGCCACAGCTAAAAGATTCCTTGTGCCAGACTGGCCCCAGCCAAATATTATGATAAATAAATTACAAATATAAAAAATAAAAATTTTTAATTAAAAATAAAATACTTGGTAAAACCATATGTAGCCATTCTCGCAAGTCCTTATTCAGATAATACACGTCCATGCGATGCGTCCGCAGACAGGATCCCATGACAGTTAGAGAGACGTCACTAGACAGGCCGTGCCTCTAATACCGGAACTACAAGAGGCAGTGTTCTTGAAAAACAGGCGGGGTTTGCAATTGCTGAGTTCATTCACTTGTTTTAATCTTTCCTTGAATGTTTGTCTGTGCTTGAAACAGAGCAGGACCCTGTCGTCCTTGCCGCCCCCCTGCCCCCACCACATCCTTCACCTGCCTCTTGCCTGTGGAGAGTTTCAGTCTAAAAGCAGGTTTAATCAGGGAAATGAGAAATGCTGAAAGAAAGGAAAACAGTCAAAGGAGACTAAACGATAATAATACTGTCAGTAAGCATCGTCAAGGGCCTTTCGTTCTGTCTCAAGGTCTGCAGATAATATTCTGAGCCACATCCTGTGAGCTGTCTTGTAGATACTGAAGCCAGGGGGAGAAGTTGACTGCTTGATGACCAGACTGTACCCAGGCCATGAGCTGCCACAATTCAGAGAACTGGCCACAAAGAAATGGCAACAAACTGACCCTGGAGCTGAAGATCAACTGTCCTTAAAACAAGATGATGCTGGTCAGACAACCAATTTCAAGATGGCTGTCAGAGCTGACCGTGCTGTTTCTGCATGTGGCCCCTCTCCCTGTTCCCACTCCCTCTCCCCTCCTTCCCACCCGACCCCCAACCATCTATAAAAGCTCTCATCCCCTGCTTGGCAGTGGTGGGAATGGCCTTTGGACAGACGACCACCAACCAACTCTCCGCAATTGCCGGTATCTAAAATAAAGCACACTTTCCTTTCCTAAAGGAAAGGAAACTCTGGCCTGCTTATTGGCTTTTGAGCAGAGAGCCTCCAGACCCAAAGTACTCTTTCAGTAACATGCTGATTCACAATTGTTTTAATAAATAATTAGGTATTGGTTTAGGTTTATTTTACTGTTAACTATCAGTGGGTTTATGCATTCTGATATAAGCTTTATGCAAGGAGAAACATTTCTTGTTACTAGTATGAAGAGTATTGGTTCTATTCATTAATAAATTCAGTTTAGTTCAGTTGCTCATTCAAGTCTGACTCATTGCGACTCCATGCACTGCTGCATGCCAGGCCTCCCTATCACCAACTTCCAGAGCTTGCTCAAACTCATGTTCATCAAGTCAGTGATGCCATCCAACCATCTCATCCTCTGTCATCCCCTTCTCCTCATGCCTTCAATTTTTCCAAGCATCAGGGTCTTTTCCAATGAGTTAGTTCTTTGCATCAGGTGGCCAAAGTATTGGACCTTCAACTTTAGCATCAGTTTTTCCTATGAATATTTCAGGACTGATTTCCTTTAGGATGGACTGGCTGGACCTCCTTGCAGTCCAAGGGACTTTCAAGAGTCTTCTCCAACACCACAGTTCAAAAGCATAAATTTTTCAGCACTCAGCTCTCTTTATGGTCCAACTCTCACATCCATACATGACTACTGGAAAAACTAACTTTGACTAGATGGACCTTTGTTGGCAAAGTAATGTCTCTGCTTTTTAATATGCTGTCTGGGTTGGTCATAGATTTTCTTCCAAGGAGCAAGTGTCTTTTAATTTCATGGCTGCAGTAACCATCTGCAGCGATTTTGGAGCCTACCAAAATAAAGTCTGTCACTGTTTCCATTGTTTCCCCATCTATTTGCCATAAAGTGATGGGACCAGATGCTATGATCTTCGTTTTTTGAATGTTGAGTTTTAAGCCAGCTTTTTCACTCTCCCCTTTCACTTTCATCAAGAGGCTTTTGAGTTCCTCTTCACTTTCTGCCATAAGGGTGGTATCATCTGCATATCTGAGGTCATTGATATTTCTCCTGGCAATCTTGATTCCAGTTTGTGCTTCATCCAGCCCAGCATTTCTCATGATGTACTCTGCATAGAAGTTAAATAAGCAGGGTGACAATATTCAGCTTTGACATACTCATTTCCCAATTTGGAACCAGTCTGTTGTTTCGTGTCCAGTTCTAACTGTTGCTTCTTGACCTGCATACAGATTTCTCAGGAGGCAGGTCAGGTGGTCTGGTATTCCCGTCTCTTGAAGAATTTTCTACAGTTTGTTGTGATCCACACAGTCAAAGGCTTTGGTACAGTCAATAAAGCAGAAGTAGATATTTTCCTGGAACTCCCTTGCTTTTTTGATGATCCAGCGGATGTTGGCAGTTTGATCTCTGGTTCCTCTGCCTTTTCTAGATCCAGCTTGACCAACTAGAAATTCTTGGTTCACATGCTGTTGAAGCTTCACTTGGTGATTTTTGAGCATTACTTTGCTAGAGTGTGAGAACAGTGCAATTGTGCGGTAGTTTGAACACTCTTTGGCATTGCCTTTCTTTGGGATGGGAATGAAAACCGACCTTTTCCAGTCCTGTGGCCACTGCTGAGTTTTCCAAATTTGCTGGTATATTGAGTGCAGCACTTTAACAGCATCATCTCTTAGGAAATAGCTCAGCTGGAATTCCATTACCTCCACTAGCTTTGTCTGTAGTGATGCTTCCTAAGGCCCACATGACTTTGAACTTCAGGATGTCTGGCTTTATGTGAGTGATCACACCATCATGATTATCTGGGTCATGAAGATTTTTTTTGTATAGTTCTTCTGTGTATTGTATATTAATACATTTGTCTGGTATTAATTAATAGTTGATGTATTTATTATTGGTATTTAGGTGATTGTGTGGTTGACCTTGAATGCTTTCTTAATTGATGACTGCTTTTAAACCAACTGTGTATTGTATATGCTTATTCTCTAGAAACGTTTGTTGTTGCTGTTTAGTTGCCTAGTCACGTTCCACTCTTTGCAACCCCATGGACTCATGGCCCACCAGGCTTTGGCCTGCTCTGTTCCACCAGGCTTCTTTGACCATGGAAATTCTCCAGGCAAGAACACTGGAGTGGGTAGCCATGCCCTCCTCCAGGGTATCTTCCCAACCCAGGGATCTTCGAGTCCCCTGCATTGGCAGGCGATTCTTTACCACTGAGCCACCAGGGAAGCCCAGAAACATTTGGACCTGGTAACTAAAAATCTGTATTTAAAAACTTAAATCTTTTAAAATAACACTGAAAGTTATTTTAAAAGTTATGTTTTCCAGTAATATTTAAAGTTGAACTAAAGTTCTTTTCTGGGCAACCAGCTATCACCAGGCTTATAAGGCTTATTAGCTCTACTCATAAAATCATAGGATAAGTTTGTTCTTGTAAACTGTCCATAAGAAGCTCCTTTGGCTCCAGGATATTTAACTTCTTTCATCATCCTTTATGGTACTTTGTAGCACCAGCTTTAAATTTCCATCTTCTACAGATAGATGCTGTAAATAGTCTTATTTACTTATGAGAGTTGAATCTGGTGGGAAGTTTGGTCTGGTTTTAGCACACAATTCTGAGGTTTAAAATCTCTTCTAGGCTTCACTTCGATCCATCCAAGCGCACTTTCCAGGATGCTCATCTTGTCAGGACTTATCTCCTCTTGTATGTTAGGAGCTTATTAATTTCCTTCCAAGGAGTAAGCGTCTTTTAATTTCATGGCTGCAATCAGCATCTGCAGTAATTTTGGAGCCCAAAAAAATACACTTGATCTTAGCCAAAAGGCCGAGAAGCGATGGAGCCCCCAAAAATAAACTCTGACACTGTTTCCACTGTTTCCCCATCTATTTCCCATGAAGTGATGGGACCCGATGCCATGATATTAGTTTTCTGAATGTTGAGCTTCAAGCCAACCTTTTCACTCTCCTCTTTCACTTTCATCAAGAGGCTTTCTAGTTCCTCTTCACTTTCTGCCATAAGGATGATATCATCTGCATATCTGAGGTTATTGATATTTCTCCCGGCAATCTTGATTCCAGCTTGTGCTTCTTCCAGCCCAGCGTTCCTCATGATGTACTCTGCATAGAAGTTAAATAAGCAGGGTGACAATATACAGCCTTGACGTACTCCTTTTCCTATTTGGAACCAGTCTGTTGTTCCATGTCCAGTTCTAACTGTTGCTTCCTGACCTGCACATAGATTTCTCAAGAGGCAGGTCAGGTGGTCTGGTATTCCCATCTCTTGGAAAGTTATGACCAACCTAGATAGCATATTAAAAAGCAGAGACATTACTTTGCCAACAAAGGTCCGCCTAGTCAAGGCTATGGTCTTTCCAGTGGTCATGTATGGATGTGAGAGTTGGACTGTGAAGAAAGCTGATCGCCGAAGAATTGATGCTTTTGAACTGTGGTGCTGGAGAAGACTCTTGAGAGTCCCTTGGACTGCAAGGAGATCCAACCAGTCTATTCTAGAGTAGATCAGTCCTGGGTGTTCATTGGAAGGACTGATGCTAAAGCTGAAACCGCAATACTTTGGCCACCTCATGCAAAGAGTTGACTCACTGGAAAAGACTGATTCTGGGAGGGATTGGGGGCAGGAGGAGAAGGGGATGACAGAGAATGAGATGGCTGGATGGCATCACCGACTCGATGGACATGAGGTTGAGTGAACTCCAGGAGTTGGTGATGGACAGGGGGGCCTGGCGTGCTGTGATTCATGGGGTCGCAGAGAGTTGGACACGACTGAGCGACTGAACTGAACTGAATGGGTTATGAAGTTATTGATATTGGAGAGGTTGACTGTGTGCTTCATGGTTCAATCATGCTCTCTATTCCTTATTTACTGCCAAATTCTCCTTTGGTTTTTTATTTCTTAAAAACTTTTGTATAAGTTATGCTCCTGAGGTACAAAATGCAGCCTAAGTCTGCCCCTCCCATGGGCTATGCCTTGACTGAACTTCTGACAATTATGGTAATTATGCTTTCTGCTGTTCCTCACCCGGGTTCCCTGAGGGTGGGGTTTACCAGAGCCTGTCGATTATCAAACAGGCTTCTCTAGAGGAACGTGAATCACTGCCAAGATCTCTGACTTTTAGGCTGATGCTCATTCTATGCTGGGGAATACTTTTGTTGTTATAATTATGTGAATGTAGGACTAAGTATAGAGGGATATCTAATCCCAGTGTGGATCTTCGTTGTGGTGTCATCAGAAGTGTTAAAGTCAGCTTCATGGCTTATTTATATTTTTTTATTATTATATTTTTTAATTTAAAAATGTGTCTTCCACCTTTACTGATATGTAATTGACATATAGAAACTGTATAATTTTAAAATATACATTGTAATAAGTTGACTTATATACATGATGAAATGATTATCACACAAAAAAATTATTGAACATCCAATCTTATATAAATACAACATTGAATAAATGTTTCCCCATCTAATAAAAAGTATTTTTTATTTATGTTGAGAACTCTTAAGATTCTCTTAACTTTCATAGGTACATCTTCTTCTTCTTCTTCTTCAGTCGCTCAGTCATGTCCAACTCTTTGCGACCCCATGAATCACAGCAGGCCAGGCCTCCCTGTCCATCACCAACTCCCGCAGTTCACTCAAACTCATGTCCATCGAGTCGGTGATGCCATCCAGCCATCTCATTCTCTGTCGTCCCCGTCTCCTCCCACCCCCAATCCCTCCCAGCATCAGACTCTTTTCCAGTGAGTCAACTCGTCGCATGAGGTGGCCAAAGTACTGGAGTTTCAGCTTTAGCATCAGTCCTTCCAATGAACACCCAGGATTGATCTCCTTTAGAATGGACTGGTTGGATTTCCTTGCAGTCCAAGGGACTCTCAAGAGTCTTCTCCAACACCACAGTTCAAAAGCATCAATTCTTCAGTGATCAGCTTTCTTCCCAGTCCAACTCTCACATCCATACATGACCACGGGAAAAACCATAGCCTTGACTAGATGGACCTTGGTTGGCAAAGTAATGTCTCTGCTTTTTAATATACTATCTAGGTTGGTCATAACTTTCCTTCCAAGGAGTAAGCGTCTTTTAATTTCATGGCTACAATCAGCATCTGCAGTGATTTTGGAGCTCAAAAAATTAAAGTCTGACACTGTTTCCACTGTTTCCCCATCTATTTCCCATGAAGTGATGGGTCCAGATGCCATGATCTTCGTTTTCTGAATGTTGAGCTTCAAGCCAACCTTTTCACTCTCCTCTTTCACTTTCATCAAGAGGCTTTTGAGTTCCTCTTCACTTTCTGCCATAAGGGTGGTGTCATCTGCATATCTGAGGTTATTGATATTTCTCCTGGCAATCTTGATTCCAGCTTGTGCTTCTTCCAGCCCAGCATTCCTCATGATGTACTCTGCATATAAGTTAAATAAGCAGGGTGACAATATACAGCCTTGATGTACTCCTTTTCCTATTTGGAACCAGTCTGTTGTTTCATGTCCAGTTCTAACTGTTGCTTCCTGACCTGCATACAGGTTTCTCAAGAGGCAGGTCAGGTGGTCTGGGATTCCCATCTCTTTCAGAATGTTCCACAGTTTATTGTGATCCACACAGTCAAAGGCTTTGGCATAGTCAATGAAGCAGAAATAGATGTTTTTCTGGAACTCTCTTGCTTTCTCCATGATCCAGTGGATGTTGGCAATTTGATCTCTGGTTCCTCTGCCTTTTCTAGAACCTGCTTGAACATCTGGAAGTTCACGGTTCAGGTCTTGCTGAAGCCTGGCTTGGAGAATTTTGAGCATGACTTTACTAGCGTGTGAGATGAGTGCAATTGCATGGTAGTTTGAGCATTCTTTGGCATTGCCTTTCTTTGGGATTGGAATGAAGACTGACCTTTTCCAGTCCTGTGGCCACTGGTGAGTTTTCCAAATTTGCTGGCATATTGAGTGCAGCACTTTCACAACATCATCTTTCAGGATTTGAAATAGCTCCACTGGAATTCCATCACCTCCACTAGCTTTGTTCGTAATGATGCTCTCTAAGGCCCACTTGACTTCACATTCCAAGATGTCTGGCTCCAGGTGAGTGATCACACCATCATGATTATCTTCGTCATGAAGATCTTTTTTGTACAGTTAGGTAACATACACAGCGTTAATTTTATTTCATGTTTTTCTTTTAGCTATGAATTTTTACAGCTTCACTTTACTTCTTTATAGGACTTAACTTTATTTTGAGGTAATCCTTAACATGCTTTACACTGGATTTCTACTGATATGAGTTAATCTTAGGACCAAAGTAGCTGACATACAACGTGCCAACCCTAATTCGTTAATATAACTTACTCAGACTTTCCCTCCTGTGTGCTTGGTCACTCAATCGTGTCTGACTCTTGTGAGAGTAGAGTAGCCCGCCAGGCTCCTCTGTCCATGGGATTCTCCAGGCCAGAGTACTGGAGTGGGTTGCCATTTCCTCCTCCAGGGGATCTTCCCAAGCCAGGGATGACCCTGCGTCTTCGGTGTCTCCTGCCTTGCAGGGGCGCTCTCTACCTGCTGAGCCTCCTCTTACAGCTTACCTTCCATCCCTGCCGTTTCCCACGGGGCAGGTTACACAGGCATCGTTTTTGTGCACCTGGTGTCTGCGCCTTTTAATCTTCTATGTTTAGAGACCTTTCTCACCAGATGCAGATAATTACACGTGTAACTGTATCAATGTTAGACATTAGTAGACTGGAACTTGTGTGTTCATGGGGTTATTAATAGGGCTTCACTTTAATTATCAAGCTATGTCATCAGGTTGAGTAGGATTTTGTATGTATAAGTTTTATGCATTTAAGTGATATATTGTTATTCAGTGTAGTAGTTTGGGTTGGGTTAAAATTAGAATTGAAATATTTAACATTTTTTTCTTTTGAAGATTATTAAAGTGTACTTTACTGCTCATTTTGTTTGAGGTACACGGCAAGTCCAGCGGGATGTCTACTTTCTTACACACATTATCTCTTTCACTGGGTGCAGTTGCTTTACAATGTTGTGTCGGTTTCTGCTGCACAATGAAGTGAATCAGCTGAGTATACATACATCCCCTCCCACTGGGGCCTCCCTCCTCCCCATCCCACCCCCCGAGTCGCCGCGGAGCCCCGAGCTGAGCTCCCTGCGGGACAGCGCCTTCGCACGAGGTCTGTTTTGCGCGTGGTAGTGTGTATACATCACTGCTGCTCTCTCAGTGTGTCCCAGCCTCTCCCTCCCCCACTGTGTCCCCAAGTCTGTGGCTCCAGTGCTGCCCTGCAGACAGGGTCATCAGCGCCTTGAGGCAACGTTTTCCTTCAGTAGCAAAGGGCATGGGGGCTCGCACAGGGCTTCATTAGCTGGAACACAGTTAGCTCCCCGTGCTGTCTGCTCCTTGCCCAGTGGCTGGTCTGGAGGGAAAGGGGCATGCATTCAGCAGAATTAACTGGAGAATGGGACAGCAGGGAAGGCAAAATTGTGATAATTTAAAGCAGCTCTGCATGGTGGCTTTTGTTAAAAAACAAAAACAAAAATCAAAATCCCAGTTCCAGGAGCCTCTCCAGGAAACAAAGCTGCAGCTGACACAGAGCATCTGTTTTAAACCCAGCCATGCCACTCTGGGCATGTCACCACACTGTCATTTACATGGAGTTTGTCAATTTATTGGGCTTCCCTGGTGGCTCAGCTAGTAAAGAATCTGCCTGCAATGCAGGAGACCTGGGTTTGATCCCTAGGTTGGGAATATCTCCTGGAGAAGGGAACAGCTACTCACTCCAGTTTTCTGGTCTGGAGAATTCCACGAACTGTATAGTCCATGGGGCTGCAAAGAACAGACATGACTGAGCGACTTTTCCTTTCACTTTGTCAATTTCTTACAGCTGCTACACTCGACAACACTTTGATATACCATGGACATCTCTGCCATTGGCTGTTGTAAAATCACGCAGAATCTTTGGAGAGACAGCTCAGTTCAAGTGTGGCTTTCCATTCAGTTCAGTTCAGTTCAGACTCTGAGTCGTGTCTGACTCTTTGCATTTCCATTAAACAGCTTCAGTTTACTCATTCATATGATAAACTTTTAACCATGGTCAGAGTGGGCCTACCCAGGTCACAGGATAGTTTTAAAAATCAAATGAAGTAGTTCACTTTTAAGGAATTAATTTGGTTATTTATGTTTGGCTGTGCTGGGTCTTCATTGCTGCTCAGGCTCTTCTCTAGTCGTAGCAAGTGGAGACTACCCTCCAGCTCTGCCACGTGGACTTCTCATTGCAGTGGCTTCTCTTGTTGCAGAGAACGGGCTCTAGGGCACAGGCTCAGTAGT
Source organism: Moschus berezovskii (assembly GCF_049115385.1). Classification (NCBI taxonomy): domain Eukaryota; kingdom Metazoa; phylum Chordata; class Mammalia; order Artiodactyla; family Moschidae; genus Moschus; species Moschus berezovskii. The sequence goes on from NC_142468.1 coordinate 86,502,385, forward strand.
TGTGGGGCACAGGGTTAATTACTCCATGACATGTAGGGTCTTCTTGGACCAGGGATCAAACCCATGTGTCCTGCACTGGCAGGCAGACTCTTCACCCCTGCACCACCAAGGAAACCCATGATGTAATTTATACACAAGAGAATTTTATGGAAGACATACATGCAAACAAGTCCAGTAGTTGGAATTCTTCAGAAGGAAGTAGTGAGTGTATCATTTCAGGTTTATATTTAAAGCTTTGCTTTCATAATAGATTAAAATCGTTTCTTAAAAACACAGCAATGCACATGCCTCTAAGCAGGAAGCTGATGTAGTGGAATGCTGTGGAGAGGCAGCAAGGAACTCTGTGTATATCCACACACACACTAATCAGAAATATCATTAGTGGCAGTTTTCTCTGGGTAGTGGAATCACAGAAGATGATTAAAACTTTCTGTTTGCTTTGCAGTAATGAATTTTCTCCCATATATGTATAACTCTGATAACTTTTAAAAGAGATACTACTTGGGGGGAAAAAGTCAATGTTTCCCTGTAAAACAGCATTTAGATAGCTCTCCCCAGAATTTTCATTCTACAGAATTCCACTATTCAAGGCTTGCAGTAGAACAGTAAGTGCAAGGCCATTCCTGAGCACTGTCAGAAAAGTCTGTTTGGCAAAATTACTGCCTTTCCAAGTAATCACACCAGCAAAAGAAAAGGACTGCTTTTCCATTTCCCATCATTATAAGTTTAAATTAAATTCTGTCTTCTCTTTGTTTCCTTGTTCTCTTGTCTGTGTTTTTTCTCTGTGGCTTAGAAGAGGATCATTTTGTGAGACTGTCTCTATGGAAACGCTAAGAAAATACAGAAAGAATTGGCCAAGTTGGAATGAACACAAACGGTGAAATCCATTTCGTAGTCCTTTTGTGGACTGTGATTGTCCAGTGCAGCTCTGTCCTTTCTGGTTCTGATGCTGAAATGCTTCATCTCTCATTTTGTACAGCCTCGGTCACCTCTGAGACACCGTGTCCCCCTGACCTAAGGAGGAAGGCTTTGCTCCCTACACAACAGCTCCAGCAGGACAGTGGTTCTCATTCCCGCTAGCGTGTCTGGGGATCTGAGGTAAAGGAAAAGATGCTTTACTAGCTTTGTTTACTCCTTTTCTTTCTCCCTGATGAAAGCTAAGGCTCTGTAAATGTTATTGTATTCAATTTATTCTATAATGGTTACTTAATAAAAGGGTTTAGCCTTTCTTCTCTACTGAACCTCAAATGAGAGCCTTTAAAAATGTAACTTCTCTCTTCAGGTAATACAACAGTAACACATATTTGGGATATGACGAACTCTTGGACAGACGTTTTTGCATGTTGCTGGTTGTGGAAGCATTTTCCCTGCAAAAAAGTCATCAAGATGCTTGAACAAGTGGTAGTTGGCTGGCAAGAGTGTGTGTGTGATATAGCATACACTTTGTCCAGATGGACTTATAAAAAATCTCAGTGAAATTATTTAATATGTACATTTTCAAAAATATGAGCTGTTGAAGATCAGCTCAGTGGATGGACTGAGTAGAAGCTCCAAAGCACTTTCCAAAGCCACCCTTGCAAGAAAAAACTGTCATGGTAAATGTTTGGTGGTCTGCAGCCCAAACTGCAGCTTTCTGAATCCCATCAAAACTATTATGTCTGAGTAGTATGCTCAGCAAATCAATGAGATACACTGAAAACTCAAAGGCTTCCAGCCAGCATTGGTCCACAGAAAGGGTCCAATTCTTCTCCATGACAATGCCCAACTACACATTACACAACTAACACTTCAAAAGTTGAACAAATTGGGCTATGATGTTTTGCCTCATCTACCATATTCACCTGACCTCTCGCCAACCAACTATCACTTGTTCAAGCATCTTGATGAGTTTTTGCAGGGAAAGCACTTCCACAACCAGCAGGATGCAAAAAAAGCTGTCCAAGATTTTGTCATATCCCAAAGCATGGATTTTTTTTTTTTGCTACAGGAATAAACAAACTTATTTCTCATTGGCAAAAATGTATTGATTCTAATGGTTCCTATTTTGATTAATAAAGATATGTTTGAGCCTTTATAATGATTTTAAACTAACAGTTCAAAACCACATTTATGCTTGCCCCAAATTAATAGATGGACAATAGGCACGTAGTAAGATTTCTGCTTCATTGACTATGCCAAAGCCTTTGACTGTGTGGATCACAATAAACTGTGGAACATTCTGAAAGAGATGGGAATCCCAGACCACCTGACCTGCCTCTTGAGAAACCTGTATGCAGGTCAGGAAGCAACAGTTAGAACCGGTCATGGAACAACAGACTGGTTCCAAATAGGAAAAGGAGTGCGTCAAGGTTGTATATTGTCACCTTGCTTATTTAACTTATATGCAGAGTACATCATGAGGAACGCTGGGCTGGAAGAAGCACAAGCTGGAATCAAGATTGCTGGGAGAAATATCAATAACCTCAGATATGCAGATGACACTACCCTTATGGCAGAAAGTGAAGAGGAACTCAAAAGCCTCTTGATGAAAGTGAAAGAGGAGAGTGAAAAGGTTGGCTTGAAGCTCAACATTCAGAAAACAAAGATCATGGCATCTGGTCCCATCACTTCATGGGAAATAGATGGAAAAACAGTGGAAACAGTGTCAGACTTTGTTTTTTTGGGCTCCAAAATCACTGCAGATGCTGATTGCAGCCATGAAATTAAAAGACGCTTGCTCCTTGGAAGGAAAGTTATGACCAACCTTGATAGTATATTAAAAAGCAGAGACATTACTTTGCCGACCAAGGTCCGTCTAGTCAAGGCAATGGTTTTTCCCGTGGTCATGTATGGATGTGAGAGTTGGACTGTGAAGAAAGCTGATCGCCGAAGAATCGATGCTTTTGAACTGTGGTGTTGGAGAAGACTCTTGAGAGTCCCTTATACTGCAAGGAGATCCAACCAGTCCATTCTAAAGGAGATCAATCCTGGATGTTCATTGGAGGGACTGATGCTAAAGCTGAAACTCCAATACTTTGGCCACCTCATGAGACGAGTTGACTCACTGGAAAAGACTCTGATGCTGGGAAAGGTTGGGGGCGGGAGGAGAAGGGGACGACGGAGAATGAGATGGCTGGATGGCATCACCGACTCTGTGGACATGAGTTTGAGTGTACTCCGGGAGTTGGTGATGGACAGGGAGGCCTGGCGTGCTGTGATTCATGGGGTCGCAGAGAGTCGGACACGACTGAGCGACTGAACTGAACTGAACTGAACTGAAGATGCTCAACATCACATTACGAGAAATGCAAATGAAAATCACAATGAAATACCACCTCATACCAGTCAGAGTGGCCATCGTCCATTCTTGTAGATAGGACACAAGTCAGGGATCTTTACGTATCTTTGTACCTATTTGTGTCTTTCATTCATAAAAGTGATTAATAGCAGAGAGGCAGAAAGTAGCATGATGTTTGGAAAGGTTCTTAATTCTCACCAAATGACAATTTCTAGCAACATATTTATTTTAGATAAAATGGACAGATGGTATTAAATGTAAAATTATGAAGAAGAAGGGACTGAAGAAGCTCTGATGCAAACATTGTTGAACTCTTTTGTCAATCTCAGGGAGAGAGTATTAAATGTTTAATTGCATTTCAATTATGATAATCTCGGAATTAGATTTCTCCAACAGTGTTAATGCTGAGGGAGTCTATTTAATACATTTTTTAAATGTCACGTAGGTGGGATTTACACATATAGCAGCAGTTATACAGACATGCAGATAACTAGCATTTGTTTGCTAATGTGTATCACTGTAAATCTAAGACAGGGCACAGAACAATAGATTAAAACATTTGTCCAACCAATGAAACAGGCAAATCAGCTAGTTGCCATGGGATTTTTAATTGGAAAATTGCTGACTGGATCCAGGTATGGTATGGTATTTTAAATTAGTGTCTTCCTTTATCAGATAAGTTCAATAATTTGAGGACGTGAGGAAGAAGCAGCACATCTGTCTTCTGTAGTTCGTGATTGCATGCAAAGGACGTTGGTTATTCTACATCCAAGAGTGGAAGGCGCTTAGTCCTCAGGCAACAAGCAGTATGCTGCAACTCTTTTCCTTTGGGCACATGGAGCTTTAGAACTTCCTGTAAACACAAGTTCAACGCTGTTCCTTTGCTTAAATCTCACGTCTCTGAGTAAGTTAGTCATCATGCTACCATCAAGGAGCATGGGTAAGCAAGTTTCATCTAGAGAACTAGAGTGCATGCCCACAGAATTTCATGTAGAAAGAAAACAATCCCTCAGATCCATCAGACTGGCTTTTACATGGAAGTTCCTGAGCATGAATGTGTGTGATTTAATCTGCTTCTCAAACCCAGGACACCTGAACACTTGCTCGAGATCCTGAAGGAAAAGAGAGATCATGAAATGACAAATCAAGCTTCATCACCAACTGCTTTATGATGGTCTCTAGTGGTAGACATGACAACGTGGAGAACATGCCTACCTCAGGTGGCCCCCAGAGCCCAGGACCCCAGCAGGGGGACCACAGCCACAACCACGGGCCACCCAACTTGGCGTATCAGACCTTCAGTCCCTACCACGCTTCCCAGCATGCAACAAATGATCAAAATGGTTGAATGGATGAGAGAGTGTCACCCTCATGATAATGAGAGATGATCTGGAGCAAAGAGCTTGGAAGGAGGAAACCGTGCTTGTCTGATCACCTCCTAGGGCTCATCCCTATAAAATGTGAGAGTCAGAGGCCTTATTCTACACAACACACACAGACACACACACAACACACGCACAACATATGCACAGAACACACACGGAGAACACCTACATAGCACATACACAGAACGCAGCACACACACAACACACACACACAGAACACATATGGAGAACACCTACATAGCACATACACAGAACACAGCACACACACAACACACGCACACAGAACCTTTTTCACGGAAGTAGAGTGAGCGGAGGGCCCTGGTCCTTTTGGGCTGCTGTAATAAAAGACCACAGCCACGGAGGCTTATAAATAATAGACCATTCTGGAGGCTGAAGGCCAAGTGTGGTTGGGGTCAGGGTCAGGGTCAGGTCCAGGTGGACCTCACAAGGAGAAAGGGGAAGGGGCTCCGTGGTCCTTCTGTAACAGCACTGACCCCATTCCTGAGGGCTCTCACGATGAAGTGTCTACCCTGGGCCACCTCCTAATACCATCACATGGGCATCAAGATCTAACACATGAATCTGGGGGAGACACAAACATAGCTGGAGCTGAACTGAACATCCCTGGGCCATACTTTTGAGTTACTGCTTTTTCTAACTTTTTACTTCACAAGATAAATTTAAAAGCTAGATGTGATCAACCAGGATTACTATTCTTTTTAAAATTAAAATTAATAGAAATATTACACCAACTTTGCATACTTGGAGTAAACCACCCTCGATTGTGGTGTATAATTATTTTTATACATTGTTGGATTCTATTTGCTAATATTTTCATGTAGCAATAGTTCATGTTTATGTTCATGAGAGAGATTGGTCTGTAGTTTCCTTTCATTTTTTAGAATTTACTTCTGGCTGTGCTGGGCCTTCCTTGTTGTGTGAGCTTTTCTCTAGTTTTGACAAACGGGGGTTCCTCTCCATTTGTGGTGCAGGGGCTTCTCTCTGAGGTGGCTTCTCTTGTGGGGCACGGGCTCTAGAGTACAGGTTCAGTAGTTGCACTGCATGGGTTTAGTCGCTCTGCGGCATGTGGAATCTTCCCGGACCAGAGATCAAACCTGTGTCCCCTGCACTGGCACATGGATTCTTATCCACTGTACCAACAGGGAGGTTCATTATATGATTTCTGTTGTTTTAAATTTGTTACAGTGTGTCTGTGGCCCAGAATGTGGCATGCTGTATCTTTGTGAATCTTCCATATGAGCATGAGAATAATGTGTATTCTGTTGTTGCCATAATTCAGAGATGTGACTTGCATCCAGTTGATGAATGTTATGTTTTTAATATTTGTTTATTTGGCTGTGTCGGGTCTTAGTTGCAGCATGCAGGATCTTCATTGCGTCACGTGGAATCTTTGGTTGCAGTTCACAGACTCTCTGGTTGCGACGTGCGGGCTCAGTAGTTGGGGGTCCGGGCTCAGTAGTGGGGGGTAAAATGCTCAGGTAAAATCACAAAAGGCAGAAAAAGTGTTGAAAAAAATTAGCTGGTAAAGGGCAACAAATATAGTAACAAATATGGTAGATATGAATCCAACTACCTCAGTAATCACTTTGAAAGTCTAAATGACCAATAATTGATTATAAGTTGGGTCAAAACAGCAGACTCAATCACACGTTGTCCATAGGAAACTCACACTGAGTGTAAAGACAAACAGATGAAGGAAAATCCACATATAAACAGTAGTGGGGAGTGCGGGCTCTGAAGCACATGGCTTCAGCAGTTGCGGCAATGGGCTTAGTTGCTCCATGGCGTGTGGGATCTTAGCTCCTGAACCAGGGTTTGAAGTCGTGTCCTTTGCACTGCAAGGAGGATTCATAACCACTGGACCACCAGGGAAGCTCCTAGATGTTATTGTTGAGTGTCCTTCCTAATTTGCTGCCTGATGATCTGTCTATTTCTAATAGACTGTGTTGAAATCTCCAGCTCAGATAATGGATTTACCTGCGTCTTTTGCAATTCTATTAGTTTCTCCTTCACACAGTTTGTCCATTATTGGGTTAATTCACGTGAAGGATTGTTATGCCTTCTTGATAACTGATCCCTTTATCATTATTTAATACTCTCTGATACCTTTCCTTGCTTTGAAGCTTGTTCTCTGTGAAATTAATAGGTTACTCCTGTTTTCTCTGGACTACTGTTTATATGTGGATTTTCCTGTTTGCTGGAATCAAGATTACTGGGAGAATTATTAACAACCTCAGATATGCAGATGAATGATACCACCCTTATGGCAGAAAGCAAAGAGAAACTAAAGGGCCTCTTGATGAGAGTGAAAGAGAAGAGTGAAAAAGCTGGCTGAAAGCTCAACATTCAAAAAAAGAAGATCATGGCATCCGGTCCCATCACTTCATGGCAATAGATGGGGAAACAATGGAAATAGTGACAGACTTTATTTTCTTGGGCTTCAAAATCACTGCAGATGATGACTGCACCATGAAATTAAAAGCCACTTGCTCCTTGGAAGAAAGACTATGACCAACCTAGACAGCACATTAAAAAGTAGAGACATCACTTTGCCAACAGGATGCATCTAGTCAAAGCTATGATTTTTCCAGTAGTCATACATAGGTGTGAGAATTGGACTATAAAGAAGGCTGAGTACCGAAGAATTGATGCTTTTGAACTGTGGTGCTGGAGAAGACTCTTGAGAGTCCCTCGGACAGCAAACAGATCAAACCAGTCAATCCTAAAGGAGATCAGTCCTGGCTATTCATTGGATGGATTGATGTTGAAGCTCCAATACTTTGGCCACCTGATGCAAAGAACTGACTCATTGCAAAGGACCCTGATGCTGGGAAAGATTGAAGGCATGAGGAGAAGGGGATGACAGAGGATGAGATGGTTGGATGGCATCACTGACTCAGTGAACATGAGTTTGAGCAAACTCCAGGAGACAGTGAAGACAGGGAAGCCTGGAGTGCTGTAGTCCATGAGATTCCAAAGAGTCAGACGTGACTTCGTGACTGAAAAACAACAAATTGGTTCATACATTCCATTTGTTTCTTTCTTTCTGATCCTTCACTTAGGCCCTGATGATGCCCAGGTGGGTTAGGCTCTCATTCCTAGGTTTCCCCAAGTGCTGCCTTATTAAGAACAGAGTGCTCTCTCTGTTAGAGCATAAAGGGTTTTCTCACTGGTATTTAATGTGAGGACCTGGTTGAATTCCTCAGGGAAAATCCCACAATCCTGTGGGTGTACTCCCATCATTAGGTGCTTCTGGAGTTTTTAACATAGGTTGTCTCCACTGAGCCTAGGGCAACTCATAAATTACAGTTAAGGCTTTCCTACCCCAGGACTGGCTCCTGTGGTAATTTCCATTTGTGTGTCTCAACTCCAGATGTTTTGTTCTGCCATGTAGGATGCAGGAGAGGAACAGTGGTGGGTAGTTCGTGGCCCCGGGGCAGCTAGGCAGTGAGGAAACTTGAGTAGTTCAGCCTCTGTAAAGTGGTTTCTCTTAAGGTCAGGTCTGGTGAAGGCCTGGAGCATTGGGAAAAAAATGACACTCAAACATAAAAGTGTCGTGAAGAAGTCCTTGGACCTTATAAACAAAAGCAACATTCCTTCAGTTCAGTTCAGTTCAGTCGCTCAGTCGTGTCCGACTCTCTGCGACCCCATGAATCACAGCACGCCAGGCCTCCCTGTCCATCACCAACTCCCGGAGTTCACTCAAACTCATGTCCACAGAGTCGGTGATGCCATCCAGCCATCTCATTCTCGGTCGTCCCCTTCTCCTCCCGCCCCCAACCTTTCCCAGCATCAGAGTCTTTTCCAGTGAGTCAACTCGTCGCATGAGGTGACCAAAGTATTGGAGTTTCAGCTTTAGCATCAGTCCTTCCAATGAACACCCAGGATTGATCTCCTTTAGAATGGACTGGTTGGATCTCCTTGCAGTCCAAGGGACTCTCAAGAGTCTTCTCCAACACCACAGTTCAAAAGCATCAATTCTTCGGCGATCAGCTTTCTTCACAGTCCAACTCTCACATCCATACATAACCACAGGAAAAACCATAGCCTTGACTAGACGGACCTTTGTTGGCAAAGTAATGTCTCTGCTTTTTAAAATACTATCAAATGCCAATAAAAAGTGCACATTAGGTTTTGACTTGATTTACCGATCATCAATCCTTGAGTTGAGAAGATCCCCTGGAAAATGGAATGGCTACCCCCTCCAGTATTCTTGCCTGGAGGATTCCATGGACAGAGGAACCTAGTGGGCTACAGTCCATGTGGTCGCAAAGAGTCAGACATAACTGAAGCGACTGACACACTTTTGCTTCTTATCCAGTGTAATGGAGCCAGAAGTCACCAGTGACATGTTTCCAATGACATTTATGTGATAATAACTTTTAAAGCTTTGAACATGCAGTTTTGTTAGTCCGACTTCATCCTCTCTATACTCAGAGACCAGACATTGTAAGTACAAGCTGGGAGGACGTCTGTGCAAGTAATTCAGGGAAGCTTGAGAATGTGACTGTGTCAGCAGGATGTGATGAACTCCGTGGCAGACACGTGTGTGTGAGTGACTGGTTGTCTTGGAGACGAGATATTCAGGGCCACATAGGAAGACAGTTCAGACACTGTCTTGACCGAGGTCTTCCCAACAGGGCGATTACTAAATGACAGACTCTGAAGAGTAAGTAGTCTGTTCCTGGGAACCACACGAACGTCTCCTCATCAGATGTTTGTTTGCATAGCGGATCATTGCCTGATTACTGAACCACCCTGAATCTTTGACACGCTGTTTTTGTGCGATATAGAAACTCACAAGTGTTGTCTCAGCTGACTGTGCCAGCCAGCTAAAGTAATTTAGCAGGTTCAAGGCCACTTCTGCTTTCACCTGACTCACACTTTTTAGAGAGATCTGTTTTTTAAAGTAGGGTTTAAATGGTGCATGAGACCAGAATCTCTTTTATCCCTTTTAAAATTTATTGGAGTATAATTGCTTTACAGTGTTCTATTTGTTTCTACTGTACAGCAAAGTGAATCTGTTGTATGTACAACTATATCCCGTCTTATTTTGGATTTCCTTCTCATTTAGGTCACCAAGGGTGAAAGAGGAGTGGGATGATTTGGGAGATTGGGATTGACATATATACACTGTTGATACTATGAATAAAATAGATAATTAATGAGAACCTACTGTACAGCACAGAATCTTTTTTAAATTTTTTATTTATTTGCTTACAGCTGTGCTGGGTCTTCATTGCTATGTTGGGTTTTTTCTAGCTGTGGTGTATGGTGGCTTCTCTTGTCACTCCTGGGCTCTAGAGCACAGTTTGAATAGTTGTGGCACAGGCTTAGTTCCTCTGCAGCGTGTGGGGCTTTCCTGGACCAGGGATGGAACCCGTGTCTCCTGCATTGGCAGGTGGATTCTTTACCACTGAGCCACCAGAGAAGCCCCCAGAATCTTTTTAGAACACTCTTCCCTCAGTTCAGTTCAGTTCAGTCACTCAGTTGTGCCCGACTCTTTGAGACCCCATGGACTACAGCATGCCAGGCCACCCTGTCCATCACCAACTCCAGGAGTTTAATCAAACTCATGCCCATTGAGTTGGTGATGCCAACCAAACAGCTCTTCCTCTGTCATCCCCCTTCTCCTCGTGCCTTCAATCTTTCTAGCATCAGGGTCTTTTCAAATAAGTCAGTTCTCCACATCAGGTGGCCAAAGTATTGGAGTTTCAGCTTCAGCATCAGTCCTTCCAAAGAATATTCAGGACTGATTTCCTTTAGGATAGACTGGTTGGATCTCCTTACAGTCCAAGGGACTCTCAAGAGTCTTCTCCAACACCACAGTTCAAAAGCATCAATTCTTCAGCACTCAGCTTTCTTTATATCCAACTCTCACATCCATACATGACCACTGGAAAATCCATAACTTTGACTAAAAGGACCTTTGTTGGCAGAGTAGTGTCTTAGCTTTTTAATATGCTGTCTAGGTTGGTCATAGCTTTTCTTCCAAGGATCAAACATCTTTTAATTTCATGGCTGCAATCACCACCTGCAGCGATTTTGGAGCCCCCCAAAATAAAGTCAGCCACTGTTTCCACTGTTTCCCCATCTATTTGCCATGAAGTGATGGGACCAGATGCCGTGATCTTAGTATTATGAATGTTGAGTTTCAAGCCAACTCTTTCACTTTCATCAAGAAGCTCTTTAGTTCTTCACTTTCTGCCGTAAGGGTGGTGACATCTGCATATCTGAGGTTATTGATCTTGATTCCAGCCCAGCACTCCTCATGATTCACTCTGCTGCTGCTGCTGCTCAGTCACTTCAGTCGTGTCCGACTCTGTGCGACCCCATAGACGGCAGCCCACCAGGCTCCCCGGTCCCTGGGATTCTCCAGGCAAGAACACTGGAGTGGGTTGCCATTTCCTTCTCCAGTGCATGAAAGTGAAAAGTGAAAGTGAAGTCGCTCAGTCGTGTCCGACTCTTAGCGACCCCACGGACTGCAGCCTACCAGGTTGCCATTGCCTTCTCCGATTCACTCTGCACAATAAGTTAAATAAGTAGGGTGACAATATACAGGCTTGGCGTACTCCTTTCCCAGTTTGGAACCAATCTGTTGTTGCATGCCAAGTTCTAACTGTTGCTTCTTGACTTGCATACAGATTTCTCAGGAGGCAGGTCAGGTGGTGTGGTATTCCCATCTCTTGAAGGATTTTCCACAGTTTGTTGTGACCCACACAGTCAAAGGCTTTGGCACAGTCAATAAAGCAGAGTAGATGTAGTTTTCTTGAACTCTCTTGCTTTTTTGGATGATCCAATGGATGTTGGCAATTTGACCTCTGGTTCCTCTGCCTTTTCTAAATCCAGCTTGAACATCTGGAAGTTCATGGTTCATGTACTGTTGAAGCCTGGCTTGGAAAATTTTGAGCAGTACTTTGCTAGCATGTAAGATGAGTGCAATTGTGTGGTAGTTTGAGCATTCTTTGGCATTGCCTTTCTTTGGGATTGGAATGAAACTGACCTTTTCGAGTCCTGTGGTGACTGCTGAGTTTTACAAATTTGCTGGTATACTGAACTATGGTGTTGAAGAAGACTCTTGAGGGTCCCCTGAACTGCAAGGAGATCAAACCAGTCCATCCTAAAGGAAATCAGTCCTGAATATTCATTGGAAGGACTGATGCTGAAGCTGAAACTCCAGTACTTTGGCCACCTGATGCAAAGAACTGACTCATTGGAAGAGACCCTGATGCTGGGAAAGATTGAAGGCCGGAGGATAAGGGGACGACAGAGGATGAGATGATTGGATAGCATCACCGACTCAACGGACATGGGTTTCAGTAACCTCCAGCAGTTGGTGATGGACAGGAAAGCGTGGTGTGCTGCAGTCCATGGGGTTTCAAAGAGTCAGACACGACTGAGTGACTGAAATGACTAACTGACTGAATGCGACACTCTCACAGCATCATCTTTCAGGATCTGAAATCGCTCAACTGGAAATCCATCACCTCCACTAGCTTTGTTTGCAGTGATGCTTCCTAAAGCCCTCTTGACCTTGCATTCCAGGATGTCTGGCTCTAGGTGAATGATCACAGCGTCATGGTTATCTGGGTCATGAAGATCTTTTTTGTATAGTGCTTCTGTGTATTCTTGCCACCTCTTCTTGATATCTTCTGCTTCTGTTAGATCCAGAGCATTTCTGTTATTGTGCCCATCTTTGCATGAAATGTCCCCTTGGTATCTCTAATTTTCTTGAAGAGATCTCTAGTCTTTCCCATTCTATTGTTTTCCTCTATTTCTTTGCATTGATCACTGAGGAAGGCTTTCTTATCTCTCCTAGCTATTCTTTGGAACGCTGCATTCAAATGGGTATATCTTTATCTTTCCGTTTCTCCTTTGCCTTTAGCCTCTCTTCTTTTCACAGCTATTTGTAAGGCCTCCTCAGACAACCATTTTGCCTTTTTCCATTTATTTTTCTTGGGGATGGTCTTGATCACTGCCTCCTATACAATCATCTGGAGAACACAGCAGAAACTGTTTTAAAATAAACATGAGTTTAAACTGTTTGACTATGGCATTTTGTTTGCATGAATAAAGATGATATTGTTTCATAAGACAATTTAAAAATGACATGAAAAAGAAAACAGCCTTTCAAATAAATGGCCTGATGTCCATTTTGTAATACTGAAATGAAAAGGACAAAGATTTAAGAAAGAGAAGAATCAATAAAAACATTTGTGAGGAGATGAGAGTACTCACTTTTTGTTTAAATAGTGTATTGACTGAATATTGGCTCTGATTACCACATTCAGCCTTTGAAACAGTTCCATCCACAGCACTGATGCTGACTATCAATGTCATGTCAGGGCTGAGTCACCAGAGTGGTGGAATTTTACTAGTAAGGCTTTGTGCGTCCCCATTTCAGTGTGGACCACAGGAGAATGTGGGAGGCATTGCACGGCCTCAGGCAGAACAGGGTTAGGATGAGCGTGGTTGCTCTAAGTTGATGTGCTGGTGATAATTCACATTCTAAGATGCGGCTTTTTACTATTATTGAATAGTAAAACAAATATTTCCCTTGATATGAAATTAACCCTCAGCCCTCATCACTGTGCATAAAATAGAGAACTAACTGCACAGTACAGGGAGCTCTACTCGGTGCTCTGTGGTGGCCTAAATGGGAAGGAAATCCAGAAATTGGGGGATTTATGTATATGTATAGCTGATTCACTTTGCTGTATGGTAGAAATGAACACGACATTGTAAAGCATCTATACCTCATTAGAAAACAAACAAAACAAAACAAAATACTTGACTGCATATTAGGCACTTGTGTAGGCTCTAGGGTTGCAAGCAATGGATAAGCAATCAAAACCTGTCCTCATGGAGCTCAAGGTCTAGTGAGAAGAAAGAGAAGACGGGGATTAATAAATCCATAAATAAAGGAAACTGCAGAGACATATGTCGTTAAGTGCTGTGAACAAAACAGGCAGGGAGGCTATTTAGGGAATTTCTGGTGTTGATGCAGCGTTTGTAAAGGTGGCTAAGGGAGTCTCTCTAAGAAGGTAACATTTGAACAGCAGCCTGAGTGTGCAGGAGCTCCGTGTGTGCCGGAGACAAGGGGACACTTGTGGAAGCTTGTCTCAGGAGAGAGAACAGAACCTGCACCGAGGGACGCAGCGAGGAAGCCTGTCTGTCTGGGCCCAGGGAGAGGGAGCAGGACCGAGGAGACTCAGGGCTCTCAGGTTATTTATTGTGAGGACTGCGGCTCCTGCTCCCAGTGACAGGATGGCTTTGGAGGGGGTGGGAAAGAGAGGCCTTGTCGACTTAGTGTGAACAGCCGGTAGATGTACATTTAGCCTCCAATTCTATCACACAAGGGATTTGTTTTCACGTTTCTAACATCATACTAGGGCTTCTTAGGTGGTGCAGTGGTAAAGAATCCACTTGCCAGTGCAGGAGGTGCATAAGACACCGGTTCGATTCCTGAGTCGGGAAAATCCCCTGGAGAAGGGCATGACAACCCATTCTAGAATTCTTGCCTGGAGAATCCCACGGACAGAGGAGGCTGGTGCGCTACAGCCCATGGGGTCTCAAAAAGTCGGACATGACTGAGCGACTGAGCATATTGTCAAATGAAGAAAAGCATTAGAAATGCCCAGGGGTCCAGTGGCAGCTGGAGAATGAGATGTTGACTGTCTCGTGAATGTGAAACCACCTTAGGAGATGATATACACTTTCTCTAGCAGACAAATCCTTCTATAACCATGGTACTCTAAAAAAGGCACTTTCCCACTTTCAAATATTTCATGTGTATGTATGCTTTCTGTTGTAAAGAACGTAAGTTGGTACCAGCTCGCTTTGTTGATCATTGATCCCACATGCTGCCGGGCAACTAAGCCTGAACGCCCGTGCACCGAGGGCCCACAACAGAAAGTTGCTTTTAAAAAGCAGATAAACAGTCAGCAAAGATCATTAAAATGGTTTTTAAACTCCCTTCTAAGAGTAGGTCACTGCAGTCAATACGTTACTCATACTTTCCAGCGCGGTTATAGTTTCACTATTTGAGACGCAGCATGGACCACGTGCGAGTCCTATTTTTGGCTTCGGTTTTTATTTTGTTTTCGGCTGTGCGGGGTCTCCGTTGCTGCACTCGGGCTTTGTCTAGCTGCTGCTGCTCTCTAGTTCCCTGGGCGCCAGGGCTTCGCGTTGCGGCGGCTTCTTTGCTGTTGTTGCGGAGCCTGTTGTGGGCCCTCGGTGTGCGGGCTTCAGTATTTGCAGCGTTCAGGCTTAGTTGCCCCTCAGCATGTGGGATCTTCCCAGACCGGGGACTGAACCTGTGTCCCCTGCACTGATAGGCGGAAGCTTACCCAGGGGACCTCCAGGGAAGTCCCACCTGTTCGTCCTGACACTTGGCACTGTGCCAACTGTGTGTTGGTTTTAGGCTCACAAAGGCTTCACGCCCCTGACTCCGCGCGGGTGTGAAGGCGGGCTTGTCGTCGCAGAGCGGGGGTCTCCACGCACAGGGAGGTGGGGCTGCCCGGCGTGCGGGGAGAGCGCTGATGTTCCACTTGGTGCCCGAATGAGAGCGCGCATCCGTGCAGGGGCGGGCCGGCTAGTCCACGTGACCCGGTGGACGCTAGGGACCCAACTGCAGCAGGAACTCGAGTGTCGAATGTCGTTTTGCAAGGAGGAGACAGACCTGAGGGCAGACGACACAGGACACAGGCACTCGTTGCTCCTCTTCTTCATCTCACGCCTGTGGTCCCGGGGCTGGGCGACCGCACAGCCCAGGCCTGGCGGAGGCTGTGACTCAGTGCCCGCCTTTGCTCATTCAAAGTGAAAGTGTTAGTCACGCAGTTGCGTCAGATTCTTTGGGGTCCCATGGACTGGAACCCGCCAGACTCCTCTGTCCTTGGCATTTCCCAGGCAAGAATACTGGAGTGGATTGCCATTCGGTTCTACAGGGGATCCTTCTGACCCAGGGCTCGGACCCATGTCTCTTGCTTGGCAGGCAGATCCTTTACCACTGAGTCACCTGGGAAGTCCGAACTGCTCCTGAGGTGAGAGCAAAGCCAGGGAGTGGAGGTCAGCCCCACAGTCATCCAAGCAAACAGTGCGCTGCCTCCTTCATCAGAGAAGGCACCTCGGGTTCATCTCACTGGAAATAAAGCTGTGATGATTACCAGTCCACTCACTCCTGAGAAACAGTCATCAGAAACATTAGTCTAGTTTTTACTGATGTAAACACAGTAGTTTTCACAGTGAACCCCAGCAGGCACTGAAATGTTTCTGTCGTCCTCGATGCTTGAGGATGTCGGGAAGCATAACAGGAGGCTTCCTGTGTGCTGTTTTGGATCTGTCAGGAATTCTCTGTTCCTTATTAATTCCTGAATATTCAGGAATTAAGAGGAGAGGCAAGCCTCTCCCGGGGCTGAGGAATCCAGGCATTTCCTTCATTAGTTTTTCTATTTATGATAAGTACCCTCTTCCTTTTTATGAACCATATGATAAAAGTGATTATTTACAACTCTCTCTCTTTCATATGGATGACCTGTTTCCCTGATAACTTGTAAGTTTTGATTTTATCTCTGCTGAAAATAGCTATCTTGTAAGGCAGTATAAACACCTACACAATGTTGAATAAAACACCTTTGCTCCATCAGAGCTCTGGTCCCGTATCTTGCTTTCTCTCTCTCTCTCCCCCCTCTCTTTCAGGCTAATTCCTGGAGTGCAGAGGCTCTCTGGGTTCACTTTCCTGCCGGGCTTCTAAGCGTCTCAAGAAGGCGCTCTGTGCCTTCACCCCTTCGGGAGGGCGCCTGAGGCCTTCATGAACAGAGCAGGCCCCGTGCAGGGGCTTTACTGGCTTTCTGCGTAAACCAGGGAAGATCAGCCTCTTTCTCTCTCCTTTACTTTCCCATCGGACCACCAGGTTCCGGTCCATTAAAGGACCAACAGAGGAGAACAAGTTTTCCTTTGTTTTGTACTACATTACTAGTCATGAGTAAACAAGTGTAATCTATTTTTTTTTTCTTGACACACCTGGGTAAATAATTAAAATGTAATCCTTTCTTATAAGCCATAAGAAATTGTAAATTGTCTAATATGTGCTTAACTGACTTTGTGCTTAAGATCACAAACAGTGAGACTAAAAATGATAATAATGAAATACAGCCATCATTTCTGCTGCTGATGACTTTATAATAGTAAGTACAGAGCTGAACCTCTACAATTTTCTTGCCATTTATGTAACATGAATAAAAATATTTCCCCTTTAGATCCCGTTAGATTGTATTATAGTTGTGGGAATTGTCACAGTTCCCTACTCTACACTTTAGGAATATGTTGTAACGAATTTTTATGAGTCAAGATTTATAAGTCAAGCAAGTTGTTTTCACTTGGAAAAGTAACCGGGCTCTGGGAGTGCAGACTCAGCCTGCTGCACACCTTCAGGAAGCATCTCAGTGGGCTTCTTTAGAATAGCATGACAGAAAGAGAGCCCATTACATGAGAAAAATAAGGGCCACTTTTGTCAGCCATAGCAGGCATAGTTTTCTTGCAATAAAATGATAGTTATAGTCCTTGTTTATCTGAAGTGTTTAAATGTTGTTACAATAATATTTTCCTTCAGTACATTTCACCATCTTGTAACATTTCTTTGCAATCATATGACATTACTCAATATTCTTACTTAGTAAAAATGGACTCAATATTTCTTTTTCTTAAAACTTATTTTAAAATGTATTTGGCTGCCCTAGGCCTTAGTTGCAGCATGTGGAATGTTTCATCTTCATCGCGGCATCTGAACCCTTTAGTTGTGGCTGTGGGATCTAGTTCCCTTACTGAGAGGGTGCCAGGCAGGAAGGCCAGGGGCCTCCAAATGGAGAAAGCAGGCGACAAGTGTCAGACGTTTGTTATCTCTCTCTTAGGTGGCAGGAGGAAACAAACTACAAATGTCGGATTTTTTCCCTTCTCTACACAAAATTAAAAAGAGGTTTCTTTATTGTTGCCATGTTCATTCTGTATTGCCATGACAACACCTGATTCGACCTTAACTTAGCTTTTCTCAAACCTTGAGCTAACCAATGTGTTTTCTTATGGAAATGTTTTTCTTAAGCTATGTTAATGAACTGTGCATTTACCTTAGACTCTGTCTTTCTTCAAGTGCCTAAGACTCTGAACTGACTTGACAAGCCAGTATGTTTTACTCAACAAACCAGTGTGTTTTAATTATGCAAATATTCTCTTAAGCTATGTTAATGAGACTATGTATTTGCTTGGAAACCTGCCTTGCTTCAAGATTCATGTCAGTAGTTTTATGGCCTGGGCCAATTCACCTTGTGCCAATGTTATTTCAAGATGCGTATTGTGGGTGAGAGGCCTGGTGCCACTCTCTGAGTTTTGAGATGGTTCCTTTCTCTAATTAGCAGCTGCTAGTAGGTAGGTATATAACTTCTGCTAAAGACTAGCAGGTGGGCACTTTTTCTGACCCATTCTGATGTCTATGTCAGAAGCCTTCTCTCCTTTATACTTTAATAAAACTTTATTACACAAAAGCTCTGAACGATCAAGCCTCGTCACTGGCCCCAGGTTGAACTCTTCTCTGGAGGCCAAGAATCCCAGCATCTTTCATGGCTCAGCAACAACCTGTCATGATCAGGGATCTAACCCACACCCCCTGCACTGGGACCGTGGAGTCTTAGCCACTGGACCACCAGGGAAGTCCCTGGACTCGGTATTTTTGATTCATCTAATTGCCACTGTCTTTTCTTTTATGATACATTTGGTCTTGTACTTGAGTATTTACTATTTGAAATAAATTCACTATGGTTCCATTTTTTATACACTTTTCTCTACTGCAACATGGTATCTTAGATTCCATCTGCTTTATTTAGGTCATGGAGATGAGAGTGAGTGATGAAGTGTGTGTGGAACTAATAGTACCATCAGTCCCGGTTTTTCCAAACATAAATTTAGAAATACCCTTCACGCCTCCATCTCTGAGTCACTCTGTTCTGTGGGACACATCAAGCACAGCTGATCAAATAGAGCTTTACTATTTTCCTCCAGTCTATCATTGTTTATGGGCTTCCCTGGTGGCTCAGATAGTAAAGAATCCGCCTTCAATGAGGGAGACCTGGATTCGATCCCTGGGTTTGGAAGATTCCCTGGAGGAGGGCATGGTAACCCATTCCAGTATTCTTGCCTGGAGAATCTACATGGACAGAGGAGCCTGGTGGACTACAGTCCATGGGGTCACAAAGAGTCAAATGTAACTAAGCAACTGAGCACAGCACAGAATGTCATTGTTTATATGCCCATTACAGGACTCCCATGGTGGCTCAGTGGGTAAAAAAATCCACCTGCAATGCAGGAGCCACAGGATATGCAGGTTTGATCCCTGCGTTGGGAAGATCCCTTGGAGGAGGAAATGACAGCCCACTCCAGTATTCTCGCCTGGAGAATCCCATGGACAGAGGAGCCTAGCAGGCTACAATCCACAGGATCACAAGGAGTAGGACATGACTAAAGCACACACCTATGCATATGACAACTACACTTCAGTACTTCAATGAAACAGTTTAAGAAACAGTAACTACCAGTAATCCAGAAACTTCCATTGTACTTCTATAAAAGTAATGGGAAATACTTTTTTTTTAAATTGGGTCTTATATTCACTTTGTTGTTGTTCCGTTGCTAAGTTGTGTCCAATTCTTTGTTATCCCGTGGACTGCTACCTTTTTACACTGTTCATGGGGTTTTCCAGGCAAGAATATTGGAATGGGTTGCCATTTTCTTCTCCAGTGGACCACGTTTTGTCAGGACTCTTCACTGTGACCTGTCTGTCTTGGGTGGGCCTGCACGGCATGGCTCATAGTTTCATTGAGTTATACAAGCCCCTTCACCAGCACAAGGCTGTGATGTATGAAATAGATAACTAATGGGAGCCTGCTGTATAGCACAGGAAACTCTGCTCAGTGCTATGGTGACTTAAATGGGAAGGAAATCCAAACAAGAGGGGATATCTGTATACATGTGGCTGATTCACTTTGCTGTACAGCAGAAATTAACAGTGTAAAGTAACTAACTAGACTCCAATAAAGAAAAAGTAAAGAAAAATAACGAGACTGTTCCAATTTGGTTTAAAGGCATTAGAATGAGCACAGCTCAGCTAGAGATACATGAATCTTTGAAAGCCTTATCAAGTGCTCAAAGCATACTTCAAGAGATAAGAAAATGATGAATGAGAAGGTGGATGTTAGCTGAGCCTACTGTGGTAATCATTTCACAGTACATGTCAATCAAAACTGTCGTGCTATATGCCTTAAACTTATACAGTGATGTATGTCAATTATTTACTAATAAAACTGGAAAAGTAATGAAATAAATTTAAAATTAAAAAACAAAACATAGGTCTTATTGGGGTCATTTAGATCGGCCCCATGAGAAGCCTCCGTGTTCAGGGGGTCTTCCTTCAAACACCACCCTCCCCTTCAGAAGTTTCAGTGTTCCCTCCATTCCTGTGTGCCAAATCAAAGCCTCTGAAATGGTGCCCGGAAGTGCTCCTAGTCGGAACCTTGTAAATCGCCCTCACCTTCACTTAACCCAAACACTTCTTCGTCTTAGGTATGCAGAGTCATTTGTGATTATTTCTGTCCATTACCTCTGCACACATTGTTCTTTCCTGACTGCCTGGAAAACTCCCAATATCCCTTGAGTGTTAACTTCTTAAATTGAATCCTATTCAAGGAGTGTACTTGAGTGCCTCCCCTGAAAGGCTTTCTTCTGAACCCTGGACCTGCTTTCCCTGCCCTGGAGCCTGGCCCAGCCTGTCGGCCCACTACGCTAAAGCCCCACATACAGTTAGCTGTATGTGCTGTGAATAATTTGTGTCATAACGTCGGACACCACTGAACGACTGAACAAGGATCCACAAGCAAAACTTTTACGGTTGCTATTGCAGGGAATAACCACAAGGAGGCAGGCTTTTCTCAAGCCCAATTGTGATTACACGGGAACGAAAGTTTTCGAGAATTTTAATTCGGGGGTGTAATTTAATGTGGAATGTACCTGAACGAAAACCCAAAAGCTTTTGTGTTTTTCTTGAGTATTCTTTTTAAAATTAACCTTTATTCCATATTGTAGTAACGTTGATACACAATGTGTTGTCGGCGGCAGGTGACCTGAATATATTTTCTATTTTGCTGTTATGTCTGCTTTCTCACCATTGTACCCTGATTAAATTTGAGACAAGGTAACTTCTGTTTCTTTCTAATTTACCGTCTAAGCCACTGGGGAAGTCCTTCATCTGCATTAACAGAAAAAAATAATACCACCAAAGTTAGAAATCTGTTTATGAAATAACATGTTCCAAATTATTTGGAAGTACTTAGGTCTTTCTTTTTGAAAGGAATGATTTTGAAATAACCCAAACTTTGGTCGATCTTGCATTTCTGTGTTAAAATTTGAAACATTCTTTCCATTTATTTTAAACTCCTCTGAGAAACTAAACCACACAGTGCTTTTGCCCATTATGTTCAGGCATTTTGATAAAAGAGAATGAAAAAAATAAGACACCTCAGATGACCTAAGACAGTCTGGTAAGTGATTTGTCTCACAAGAAACCGCAAGGCTTGAGTTCACTACTGCTGACGCGTAATACACCTCATAAGCATGGAAGGGTCACTGATACACACACGTCTTTGAGCATAATCCATCAACCAGAGGCCAAGGGTTTCAGGAGCTGTGACAGCACCTCCCACTAACTCTAAATCTCTGTGACTTGCTGCGCTCCTTGAAAGTGAAAGTTGCTCAGTTGTGTCCAACTCTTTGCAACCTCCACACAGTCCATGGAATTCTCCAGGGCAGAATACTGGAGTGGGTAACCTATCCCTTCTCCAGGGGATCTTCCTGACCCAGGGATCTAACTGGGGTCTCCTGCACTGCAGGCAGATTCTGAGCTCCTTACTTTACTGAGTTCTGTCCCCGCAGCCTTCCTCCCTGTTGACTGATGGTGACGGCAGCCCACAGGGCAGAGGGTCTGGTCCGATAACTGACGTCCAGGCTCTTCTCTTCCCTTTCCAGTCCCGCCTTTTCACCTTTTCTCTTTTCTCTGCTCGTTGCTCACCTTTGCCATTATCACTGGGTGGTGGTGGACAGGCATTATTCTTCATCCAGAAAGGAATAAGTGAAGATGCATTGCTATCCCGGTAGGAACATTTTAATTTAGACAGAAGAGCAGCTCACAATGAATATGGACTTGTACAGTTTTCTGTAGATTTGTTGCTGTTCAGTCACTCGGTTGTGTCTGACTCTTTGCCACCCCATGGACTACAGCACTGAAGAGGGAATTCATAGGGCCTGGACTCCACCTTAGGCCTGTTCATGCTGATCATGCTCGGCCACCTCTCCAAAGGACTCTAAACTCTGTGCTTAGTGCCTACGGAAATGACAGCAGAAGGATAAGACCCCCTCCGGACAGGCCATAAATTTTTCCGTACCTATCAGAGTGCAACCTCTGGCTTATTGATTATTGGCTAGTTGTTTAACTGTCTGAGCACATAGCACGTGAATGATGGCGTTACTGGGATTGTATTTTCCTTTATTTATGTAAGTCTCAAGGAATTTGGAGTGGTGGGTTCAGACACGTACACATGGGGAATAAAAGATTTTCACAAATGCTGGTCGGGATCCTTGGCTAAGAGGAGACTCTGCCTTGGGCCTGCCAGTGTAATAAACTGCACTTTACTATCTGCACTGTCCTTCTGAGTGAGTTTGCTTCCTGGAACGCGTGGCTACAACAGCACACCACGCTTCCCTGTCCTTCATCATCTCCCAGTTTGCTGAAGTTCATGTCCACTGAGTCGGTGATGCCATCCAACCATCTCATCCTCTGTCACCCTCTTCACCTCCTGCCATCAATCTTTCCCAGAATCACAGTCTTTTCCAATGAGTCAGCTCTTCTCATCAGGTAGCCAAAGTATGGGAACTCCAGCTTCAGCATCCATCCTTCCAATGAATATTTGGGACTAATTTTCTTCAGGACTGACTGCTTTCATCTCCTTGCAGTCCAAGGGTCTCTCAAGAGTCTTCTCCAACACCACAGTTCAAAAGCATCAATTCTTCAGCTCTCAGCCTTCTTTATGGTCCGACTCTCACATCCATACATGACTACTGGAAAACCCACAGCTTTGATTACACAGACCTTCGTTGGCAAAGTAATGTCTCTGCTTTTTAATATGCTGTCTAGGTTGATCATAGCTTTTCATCCAAGGAGCAAATGTCTTTTAATTTCATGGCTGCAGTCACCATCTGCACTGATTTTGGAGCCCAAGAAAATAAAAGTCAGCCACTGTTTCCATTAGTTCCCCATCTATTTGCCATGGAGTGATGGGACCAGGCTGGTCATAGCAAACACCCTCTTCCAACAACACAAGAGAAGACTCTACACATGGACATCACCAGATGGTCAACACCGAAATCAGATTGATTATATTCTTTGCAACCAAAGATGGAGAAGCTGTATACAGTTAGCGAAAACAAGACCAGGAGCTGACTGTGGCTCAGATCATGAACTCCTTATTGCGAAGTTCAGACTTAAATTGAAGAAAGTAGGGAAAACCACTAGACCATTCAGATATGACCTCAATCAAATCCCTTATGATTATGCAGTGGAAGTGAGAAATAGATTTAAGGGACTAGATCTGATTGATAGAGTGCCTGATGAACTCTGGACGGAGGTTCGTGACATTGTACAGGAGACAGGGACCAAGACCATCCCCATGGAAAAGAAATGCAAAAGAGCGAAATGGCTGTCTGAGGAGGCCTTACAAATAGCTGTAAAAAGAAGAGAGGCGAAAAGCAAAGGAGAAAAGGAAAGATATAAGCATCTGAATGCAGAGTTCCAAAGAATAGCAAGGAGAGATAAGAAAGCCTTCCTCAGTGATCAATGCAAAGAAATAGAGGAAAACAACAGAATAGGAAAAACAAGAGACCTCTTCAAGAAAATTAGAGATTCCAAGGGAACTTTTCATGCAAAGATGGGCTCGATAAAGGACAGAAATGGTATGGACCTAACAGAAGCAGAAGATATTAAGAAGAGGTGGCAGGAATACACAGAAGAACTGTACAAAAAAGATCTTCACGACCAAGATAGTCACGATAATGTGATCACTGACCTAGAGCCAGACATCTTGGAATGTGAAGTCAAGTGGGCCTTAGAAAGCATTACTACGAACAAAGCTAGTGGTGGTGATGGAATTCCAGTTGAGCTATTTCAAGTCTTGAAAGATGATGCTGTGAAAGTGCTGCACTCAATATGCCAGCAGATTTGGAAAACTCAGCAGTGGCCACAGGACTGGAAGAGGTCAGTCTTCATTCCAATCCCAAAGAAAGGCAATGCCAAAGAATGCTCAAACTACCGCACAATTGCACTCATCTCACACGCTAGTAAAGTCATGCTCAAAATTCTCCAAGCCAGGCTTCAGCAGTATGTAAACCGTGAACTCCCAGATGTTCAAGCAGGTTTTAGAAAAGGCAGAGGCACCAGAGATCAAATTGCCAACAACCGCTGGATCATGGAGAAAGCAAGAGAGTTTCAGAAAAACATCTATTTCTGCTTCATTGACTATGCCAAAGCCTTTGACTGTGTGGATCACAATAAACTGTGGAACATTCTGAAAGAGATGGGAATCCCAGACCACCTGACCTGCCTCTTGAGAAACCTGTATGCAGGTCAGGAAGCAACAGTTAGAACCGGTCATGGAACAACAGACTGGTTCCAAATAGGAAAAGGAGTGCGTCAAGGTTGTATATTGTCACCTTGCTTATTTAACTTATATGCAGAGTGCATCATGAGGAACGCTGGGCTGGAAGAAGCACAAGCTGGAATCAAGATTGCTGGGAGAAATATCAATAACCTCAGATATGCAGATGACACTACCCTTATGGCAGAAAGTGAAGAGGAACTCAAAAGCCTCTTGATGAAAGTGAAAGAGGAGAGTGAAAAGGTTGGCTTGAAGCTCAACATTCAGAAAACAAAGATCATGGCATCTGGTCCCATCACTTCATGGGAAATAGATGGAAAAACAGTGGAAACAGTGTCAGACTTTGTTTTTTTGGGCTCCAAAATCACTGCAGATGCTGATTGCAGCCATGAAATTAAAAGACGCTTGCTCCTTGGAAGGAAAGTTGTGACCAACCTTGATAGTATATTAAAAAGCAGAGACATTACTTTGCCGACCAAGGTCCGTCTAGTCAAGGCAATGGTTTTTCCCGTGGTCATGTATGGATGTGAGAGTTGGACTGTGAAGAAAGCTGATCGCCGAAGAATCGATGCTTTTGAACTGTGGTGTTGGAGAAGACTCTTGAGAGTCCCTTATACTGCAAGGAAATCCAACCAGTCCATTCTAAAGGAGATCAATCCTGGATGTTCATTGGAGGGACTGATGCTAAAGCTGAAACTCCAATACTTTGGCCACCTCATGCGACGAGTTGACTCACTGGAAAAGACTCTGATGCTGGGAAAGGTTGGGGGTGGGAGGAGAAGGGGACGACGGAGAATGAGATGGCTGGATGGCATCACCGACTCTGTGGACATGAGTTTGAGTGTACTCCGGGAGTTGGTGATGGACAGGGAGGCCTGGCATGCTGTGATTCATGGGGTCGCGGAGAGTCGGACACGACTGAGCGACTGAACTGAACTGAACTGAACTGATGGGACCAGATGTCATAATCTTCGTTTTTTGAATGTTGAGTTTTAAGCCAGGTTTTTCACTTCCCTGTTTCACCCTTATCAAGAGGCTCTTTAGTTCCTCTTCACTTTCTGCCTTAAGGATGGTATTATCTGCATATCTGCGGTTATTGATATTTCTCCCGGCAGTCTTGATTCCGTCTTGGGCTTCATCCAGCTCAGTATTTGCTGATGTACTCTGCATAGAAGTTAAATAGGCAGAGTGAGAATGTACAGCCTTGACGTACTCTTCCTGATTCAGGACCAGCCGCTTCCTCCGCCTCCCCTTGGGACTTTTGTTGGGGGTGGTGGCCGCCTGGTGAGGGGGACACAGCAGCTCTGGAGACACAGGGGACCCGTAAGTGGGGCCTCCCTCCCACCCTCCCGTGTGGCTGGACCACGCAGGGGCGGACACCCAGCTCCGGCCACGCCGTCTGATGCCCGCCGCGCCCATGACGCTCCGCCTAAATCCCGCAGACACCGAGCTCCCGGATAACCTGCCCCAAGCACCTCATTAAGAGAGAGTGAGAAAACTCTCCTAAGCTTCTAAATTCTGTCAGGAAGCAGACGGTGGTGATGGTAGCATCCTCACAACTGAGTTTCTACCCTTAGCCGCTCGTCTCTGCGATTGGTCTAGCCACCTCCACCCCTGTCTCGGGCCACAGTGGCCTTCACTTTAACCTCGCGTGTTTCCTGTAGCTCCCCCTCCGGACTTTTAAAATCCCCCTCATGTGGTGCAAGGAAATCGGCTCTTTCAGAAATGTATTAACTCACCCAAATTTCTAATGTGTTATTCTTCCAAATGGCTGACAATTTTCACCTTGTTAAAGAATTCATTTATTTATTCCACGCTTGTTTGGCTGCATGAGGTCTTAGTTGGGGCACAGGGGATCTTGGCTGCGTTATGTGGGATCTTTTGAGTCGCTGTGCAAACTCTAGCTGTGGCTCTGCGACTCAGGAGCTGCCTTATGTGTAGGGTAAGGGAGTTAGAGAAGGCGAGTTTTTTTTCGGAAAAAGAAGACCAGCCCTTTCAAGGAACAGATCACCTTTAATGAGGCCAGAAGGGGCAGCAGTCAGATTAGTGCGCTGCTGCACTAACCCAAGAAAAGAGTAAGTATATACAGGCCTATATGTGGAAATCTACTGTCTTAAGGGAGCCTGGTCTGCTCCAAGGTTGTTTCAGATTAGTTATCTCTTAAACGGCTGCGGCAAGGAATGCTGGCAATTGGCCAGAGGCTGGGACCGGCTGGGAGCTGGGCATAATCAACCTTAAACTCCATTTTTTCCTTCCGGTGAGAGAGTTCTTTGCTTTGCATAGAATGGTGGGGAGGACCTGGAGGGGAGTTTTAACTCCAGGCTATTTTGAGCCCTGTAACTTTCCTTCAGCAAGGAAGCTCAGTTGCCACTTGGTATGTGGAATTTTCCAAATTTGCTGGCATATTGAGTGCAGCACTTTCACAACATCATCTTTCAGGATTTGAAATAGCTCAACTGGAATTCCATCACCTCCACTAGCTTTGTTCGTAGAGATGCTCTCTAAGGCCCACTTGACTTCACAGTCCAAGATGGCTGGCTCCAGGTGAGTGATCACGCCATCATGATTATCTTCGTCGTGAAGATCTTTTTTGTACAGTTCTTCTGTGTATTCTTGCCACCTCTTCTTAATATTTTCTGCTTCTGTTAGGTCCATACCATTTCTGTCCTTTATCGAGCCCATCTTGCAGCAAATTTGGAAAACTCAGCAGTGGCCACGGGACTGGAAAAGGTCAGTCTTCATTCCAATCCCAAAGAAAGGCAATGCCAAAGAATGCTCAAACTACCACACAATTGCACTCATCTCACACGCTAGTAAAGTCATGCTCAAAATTCTCCAAACCAGGCTTCAGCAATATGTGAACCGTGAACTTCCAGATGTTCAAGCAGGTTTTAGAAAAGGCAGAGGCACCAGAGATCAAATTGCCAACATCCGCTGGATTATGGAGAAAGCAAGAGAGTTCCAGAAAAACATCTATTTCTACTTCATTGACTATGCCAAGGCCCTTGACTGTGTGGATCACAATAAACTGTGGAAAATTCTGAAAGAGATGGGAATACCAGACCACCTGACCTGCCTCTTGAGAAACCTGTATGCAGGTCAGGAAGCAACAGTTAGAACTGGACATGGAACAACAGACTGGTTCCAAATAGGAAAAGGAGTACGTCAAGGCTGTATATTGTCACCCTGCTTATTTAACTTCTATGCAGAGTACATCATGAGGAACGCTGGGCTGGAAGAAGCACAAGCTGGAATCAAGATTGCCGGGAGAAATATCAATAACCTCAGATATGCAGATGACACCACCCTTATGGCAGAAAGTGAAGAGGAACTAGAAAGCCTCTTGATGAAAGTGAAAGAGGAGAGTGAAAAGGTTGGCTTGAAGCTCAACATTCAGAAAACGAAGATCATGGCATCTGGACCCATCACTTCATGGGAAATAGATGGGGAAACAGTGGAAACAGTGTCAGACTTTATATTTTTGGGCTCCAAAATCACTGCAGATGCTGATTGCAGCCATGAAATTAAAAGACGCTTACTCCTTGGAAGGGAAGTTATGAACAACCTAGATAGCATATTAAAAAGCAGAGACATTACTTTGCCAACAAAGGTCCGTCTAGTCAAGGCTATGGTTTTTCCCGTGGTCATGTATGGATGTGAGAGTTGGACTGTGAAGAAAGCTGATCGCCGAAGAACTGATGCTTTTGAACTGTGGTGCTGGAGAAGACTTGAGAGTCCCTTGGACTGCAAGGAGGTCCAACCAGTCCATTCTAAAGGAGATCAATCCTGGGTGTTCATTGGAAGGACTGATGCTAAAGCTGAAACTCCAATACTTTGGCCACCTCACGTGATGAGTTGACTCACTGGAAAAGACTCTGATGCTGGGAGGGATTGGGGGTGGGAGGAGATGGGGACGACAGAGAATGAGATGGCTGGATGGCATCACTGACTCGATGGACATGAGTTTGAGTGAACCCTGGGAGTTGGTGATGGACAGGGAGGCCTGGCGTGCTGTGATCCATGGGGTCGCAAAGAGTCGGACACAAGTGAGTGACTTAACTGAACTGAACTGATGTGGAATTTTGGTTCTCTGATCGGCGATCAGTGACTGAATCCGAGTCCCCCTGCATTGCCAGGTGGGTTCTTAACCACTGGACCACCAGGGAGGTCCCTGAAAATTTCACTTTTAGAAACTGAGATAAGCAGTTTGAGTTTGGGCGTTCCCTAAGTGTACAGTTGAGTGCATGTGTCAAGTCACAGTTATTTCATCAGGTTTTAGACGCAAACAGCGACTGCACAAAGGCTTTCTTCATACCTCTGCAGAAAGCATGCACTCTGACCAAGACTCTGGCTTACAAGTTTCAAAGTGATGACTGTAAAACTGCCATCCACAGATTCCCAGCTAACAGGCTCCCAGCTACACTGTGACAACATCTTCAGTGTTGCCTTGGGGCTCTTGCTAATACCGAGCACAGATGAGTTCTAGTTCTTCAGCAGACAGTTCTTTTCTGTGCTGAGCCCTGTCTGCACGGTGCTGGGCAGAGACAGCAGCACAAGAGCACATCGTGCTTCTTACTTCTCTGAGGCATTATTATCGCTTTTTTCAACTGTGTCCTGATTTAAAATAATCCAAACTAATAATCCTCAAAGTAAAGCTGTAATACAGTTACCGGAAGAAGACGAATTTTTCTTCAGAAATATAATTACAAAACTCTATTTAGTCACCTTATTTATGGATCAATTGGTGAAAGTTCTTGTGAGATACATAAAACAGTAACTATGAGTAAAACTGATTTATTAATAGTTCAAATTCAAAACTATGTACATTAGCTCTATTTTTTTATTTGGATCAAATCAGCTTGAAGAAATCAGATCATTCTTCATCAGAATGAAGAAATTAGTAGACCAAAAGAGAAAGGATGTTTTTACCTACTCTCTAAGACTCTGACGTTTACTTTTCGTATTGTAAGGAAGTACTTTTCTGTATTCAGTTCAGTTCAGTCTCTCAGTCATGTCCGACTCTTTGCGACCCCATGAACCGCAGCACGCCAGGTCTCCCTGTCCATCACCAACTCCCAGAGTCCACCCAAACCCACGTCCATCGAGTCATGATGCCATTCTACCATCTCATCCTCTGTTGTCCCCATCAAGTCAATGATGCCATTCTACCGTCTCATCCTCTGTTGTCCCCTTCTCCTCCTGGCTTCAATCTTTCCCAGCATCAGGGTCTTTTCCAATGAGTCAGCTCTTCGCATCAGGTGGCCAAAATATTGCATCAGTCCTTCCAATGAACACTCATGACTGATCTCCTTTAGGATGGACTGGTTGGATCTCCTTGCAGTACAAGGGATTCTCAAGAGTCTTCTCCAACACCACAGTTCAAAAGCATCAATTCTTCAGCGCTCAGCTTTCTTTATGGCCCAACTCTCACATCCATACATGACCACGGGAAAAACCATAACCTTGACTAGACGGACTTTTGTTGGCAAAGTAATGTCTCTGCTTTTTAATATGCTCTCTAGGTTGGTCATAGCTTTCCTTCCAAGGAGTAAGCGTCTTTTAATTTCATGGCTGCAATCAGCATCTGCAGTGATTTTGGAGCCCAGAAAAATAAAGTCAGCCACTGTTTCCCCTGTTTCCCTATCTATTTGCCATGAAGTGTTGGGACCGGATGCCATGATCTTCATTTTCTGAATGTTGAGCTTTAAGCCAACTTTTTCACTCCCCTCTTTCACTTTCATCAAGAGGCCCTTTGGTTCTTCTTCACTTTCTGCTATAAGGGTGGTGTCTTCTGCATATCTGAGGTTATTGATATTTCTCCCGGCAATCTTGATTCCAGCTTGTGCTTCTTCCAGCCCAGCGTTCCTCATGATGTACTCTGCATATAAGTTAAATAAGCAGGGTGACAATATACAGCCATGATGTACTCCTTTTCCTATTTGGTACCAGTCTGTTGTTCCATGTCCAGTTCTAACTGTTGCTTCCTGACCTGCATACAGGTTTCTCAAGAGGTAGGTCAGGTGGTCTGGTATTCCCATCTCTTTCAGAATCTTCCAGTTTATTGTGATCCACACAGTCAAAGGCTTTGGCATAGTCAATAAAGCAGAAATAGACGTTTTTCTGGAACTCTCTTGCTTTTTCCATGATCCAGCAGATGTTGGCAATTTGATCTCTGGTTCCCCTACCTTTTCTAAAACCAGCTTGAACATCTGGAAGTTCACGGTTCACGTATTGCTGAAGCCTGGCTTGGAGAATTTTAAGCATGACTTTACTAGCGTGTGAGATGAGTGCAACTGTGCGGTAGTTTGAGCATTCTTTGGCATTGCCTTTCTTTGGGATTGGAATGAAAACTGACCTTTTCCAGTCTCGTGGTCACTGCTGAGTTTTCCAAATTTCCTGGCATATTGAGTGCAGCACTTTCACAACATTGTCTTTCAGGATTTGAAATAGCTCAGCTGGAATTCCATCATCTCCACCGGCTTTGTGCCAAAACAGTTCTTCATATTCCAGGCTCTAGTTTTTTGAGGGCATAGGTATAACCCATTCAAGTGAGAAGGAAGCAACAGAAAAACCGGATGTTCAGGAAAACTTTAAACAGCATGGGTGACTGTGGCATTTTGCTCTGCCCCGTTTCCCATAGTTGTTTTCTGAGCTTTCAGTAATGTGGATTTTGAAAATAAGCAGACTTGCCTTTTCTAATTGATTAAGTGGAATGAAAAGGGAGAAAGAAGAACTGACTCGCTGAAGGTAGAAATCTGTGAAAACCCTTGGCAGCTCCCAAAGGTGCTGGTCTTTTTGTTTGTTAACAATAACTCTTGACTTCTGTTTGTTGACGTCGCAACAGTTAGGTTTCTATTTTAATGGAGGTGCACAGGGCTCTTTGTACTTAATCCACACAGAACATATGAAAATGGCCTGTTCAATGGTTCCAAAGGAAAAATGCTGGCCAGAGGACATTCGGTGAGGCATGATAGGGGTGAGGGGTGAGCTGCCCACTTGGCCTGCGAGCTGAGGAGGGGCAGGGAGCTGGCTGTGGTTTCCATCTCAGCTTCCACAGAATAAACAGAGCAGGCCAGTAACCTTGGCTCACAGGAGTTGGGGTCTTCCCAGGGAGCTCACTGGTAAGAATCTGCCCGCCGATGTTGGAGACGTGAGTTCAATCCCTGGGTCTGAAAGATCCCCTGGAAAAGGGCATGGCAACCCACTCCAGTGTTCTTGCCTGGAGAACCCCATGGACAGAGGAGTCTGGTGGGCTACAGTCCGTGGGGTCACAGACCAGACAAGACTGAGCGGCTGGACAGCAGCAATAGAGAACTCTCAGCTCAGAGCGCCCACGCCGCGCCCGACAGCTGACATGCGAATCCAGCCAGCACTACGAGCACAGCTTATCATTTTTATGTGCTTCAAGTGTTCACATAGTTAATTTATCAAGGACATTTCACCTTTAACTTAGTCTTTTGTTAAATTATGAAAATTGATCTTTAGAAATTGAGATACAAATGTAACTTTTAGAAAACTTTCCGTGAAAGAGTATGTATTTGTTATAAAAAAAATTAGACTTTCTTTTACTCCCACCTTTATTCAACCTTGGTCTCTGTAGCTGTTGGCAACTCTTATTGGTAGTAAGATGGTCTAACTTTTGAGGCCATAAATGAATCAGAGTGAAAACAATCTTGAAATTACCCTGAGAGGAAGAAAATTGAAGAGTACCATTCATTTTCCTTTGAAGTCTGCTCTGTTTTATATATATATATATATATATATACACACATATATAAAAGACACTCGCATGTAGAACGTTCTGGGGTGAACCCCAAAGCAGAAACAACTCATGATGTTAATGGCCGTGTGCACAAACAGCCAGATTATGGACTGTAGCCCAGCAGGCTCCTCTGTCCATGTAATTCTCCAGGCAAGATTCCTGCAATGCGTTACCATGCCCTCCTCCAGGGGATCTTCCCAGCCCTGGGATCAAACCCATGTCTCTTGCACTGCAACAGATTCTTTACCATCTGAGCCACCAGAGAAGCCACAAGATTATCTCAGGCTATCATCAGTTTGTAGAGGGTCCCCATCTGTGTTTCCTGAGAATTTATGATCAAGGGGAAAGCCTGTGCTATTTTATTATTCTCTTCAATTTCAGTATGCTCTTATGTCTCTTCATGACTGTGAAATTATAAAAAATGTAAAGGGTACCTGGTGCATTTTCAAAAACCTTCCCATGCAACCAGTACACTTTTTAGGACTTTTGCTTTTTTATCATAAATGAAGTTTTTACTCCTCAGCAGTGAAAATGACAGTGATAATAACTTGAGAACGTGGGATTTAATTTTAAGCATACTATTTTACAACATAAATTGAAAATATGGAAATAAAGATGGAAATAAAGATTTTTGTTTTATTTTAAGCATGTCATTACTCAGATTGTCTTCGTAGTACTCTTGTGACTTGTGTAGTACTTCTGTAATGAAGAATATCTGCTGTGAAATGGTCAAGTGTTCAGTACTTAATATTTGTGCTAAGACATAAGATCTTTTCAAAGGTCAGTTGTTTGAGGTTAGTATCTGAGGGCTACCTGGTTTTTATCCTTCTTTATTTTTGTATTTCTCTACGATTGTGTCATTGTACTAATGCAAGAACATCCTCTGTTGCCCATTATCATTATCAAGGCACTTTACATCCATCTTAACGATGAGTTGCTTAGCAACTGACTAGTTGATGAAACCTACTGGATCTGCTTGCTGCCTTTTTGGAATATGTTGGGAACTAAATGGAGTGTGTTTGATTTTTCACAACATTTTAGCATTCTACCATCTCTGAAGGTTTATTAGCAGTTATATTTATTTGTTTTCGAATAGGTTTCATTTTTGCTCTTTAAATCCAGACTTCCATGAATAGTGGGTTTCCCTTGTGGCTCAGCTGGTAAAGAATCCACGTGCAATGCAGGAGACCTGGGTTCAATCCCTGGGTTGGGAAGATACCCTGGAGAAGGGAAAGACTACCCACGCCAGTATTCTGGGCTGGAGAATTCCATGGACTGTGTAGTCCTTGGGGTTGCAAAGAGTTAGACATGACTGAGCAAATTTCACTCCATGAATAGGCTTTATTTTTGTTTTTCAACCCCAGACTTCCTTGTGACTTCCATAACTTCAAAGTTAGTTACAACTTTTACCATATCTTCAAGAGATATTATTCTAATATTTGAAGATTTGTTTCATATATTAGATCTTAGCTCAATCTTGATCAGTTTTTGTAACTAGTCAATTAAATTATGCTATGTCCAAAATATAATGTTAGATTATTGTTAAAGTGGCGTGATTTCTACCTTCAGCAAAGGGGTTTAAAATTCTTCTGGAGCCACACAACTTTATACTACACTTTATCAGTTGATAAAGAATCTGCCTGCAGTGTGGGAGATCCAGGTTTGATCCCTGGGTTGGGAAGATCCCCTGGAAAAGTGGAATGGCAACCGACTCTGGTATTCTTGCCTGGAAAATCCCATGGATGGAGGAGCCTGGTAGGCTGCAGTCCATGGGGTCGCTAAGAGTCGGACACGACTGAGTGACTTCACTTTCACTTTTCACTTTCATGCATTGGAAAATGAAATGGCAACCCCCACTCCAGTGTTCTTGCCTGGAGAAACCTAGGGACAGAGGAACCTGGAGGACTACAGTCCATGGGGTCACAAAGAGTCAGGCCAAATGAACAACTAATACTTTAATTTTCTGACAAAGAACAGCAGTGTTTGATAAGTGACCAACAAGTACAGATAGTACAGAAGTTCAGGAAGGAAGCCAAAATCATGTCCTTGATGTTATTCAGGACAGGATAACCATGATAGGTTTCTTGGATACCATAGAGGGATAAGAGAAAGCAGACCTTTCTAGATGGAGAAAATACAGCATCCTGAATTCCTCTTAGGTGTACAGAAATGCATAAAGAGGACAACATTTGTGAAGGCATTCTAAAGGTTTTTCTCTTAAACCATTCTAATGTGATTAGTACATAATTTAAAGTAGAATGCCTATCACTCATGTGATACATCAATGCATATGTTACTTCAATGGATGGCTTGCCTCATTAAATACCACACAGCCTTTAACTATGTGGATCACAATAAACTGTAGAAAATTCTGAAAGAGATGGGAATACCAGACCACCTGACCTGCCTCTTGAGAAACCTGTATTCAGGTCAGGAAGCAAGTATAGATAGAGGGCTCAGAAGAATTCGGGGTAAAGGTGGTGGGGTTGAGAGTAGGATAGAGTCCAAAGGAAAACTCGGGAGATTCAAGAAGGGCGACATGAATTAGTTGAATGCGTGAAGCAGATAGAAGGGTCACGGATTTGTGAGACAGCCTTAAAGTCCTGTGGTGAACGAATGACAGTGCTCCAAAAGTCAGTTTTTTACCTTCCTGAGCGAGGAGCGCCGGAGCACGTAGGCAGGCTGGCCGTCCTCGAACTGTGGCATCTAATGGCTTTGACAGATAAGCAACAGGGGTGAAGGAGGGGCCCTAATTTTGTCTCAAAACTCTTAGGGCAATTTTGTGTCTCTCAGTGTATAAAATGGAGAGAAAGATCAGGAAGTGTGAGAGCCGGGGCTGAGAGCATGGCTTGCTCAAGGGTGCTAAAGCCTGAACGGATATTTGACTTTAGCTCTAGGGGTTCTGAAAGATCTCCTTAGTGGCTTGATACAGGGGTTGTGCCAAGAGGGCGAAATTAGGAATCCAGAGCTGTAGGTATCCAGCTAATCCCAAAAAGGACAGGCTCTCTGTTTTTGATGTAGGGAGTGGTAGGGTGGATATAAGGGACTTTCTATCAGTAGTAATAGATCTTTTGGTTGGTAATAAAAGGACTCTAAGATAAATGACCCTAGGAACAGAGAGCTGAACCTTGGTGGGAGACACTCGATAGCCTCGATCGGCTAGAAAATTGAGGAATTGTTTAGTGTGTTGTTGAGAGTGTACAAGTGAAGGACTACGAAGGAGGAGGTCATCCACGTGTTGGAGGACAGTACTCGCAGGAAGGCCAAGAGAGGTTAGGTCGGATGCTAGAGCCTGGCCGAAGAAATGAGGGCCATCACGAAAGCCTTGTGGGAGGACTGTCCCTGTCAGCCATTGGGAGCAATGATTGTCTGGATCGGTCCAGATAAAGCAAAGAGTCTTGAGAGTCTGGGTGTACAGGGTAAAGAAGGCATTCTCGAGGTGTGGAACAGTGAAGCGGGCAGTGGAAGAGGGAACGAGAGAGAGCGTAGGGATTTGGAGCTGCTGGGTGTATGGGGGTGACAGCCACACGGATAACTCTCAGGTCCTGCACCAGGCAATAGGAGCCATTTGGCTTTTTGACGGGTAAGATACGGGTGTTATAGGGAGAGTGGCTTGGGCGCAAGAGACCCTGATGGAGGAGTTTAGTGATGATAGGCTTTAACCCTTGTTGATGCTTTTGGGAGATTGGATATTGTGGTTGACTGGGGAATTCAGAGGGATTTTTGAGGCGGATATGAATTGAGCATGGTGAGAGGTGACAGATGGGTTGTCTGTATCCCAAAGTATGGGGTTAACAGATGAGGAGGGCAACGGGGAGGGGGAAGAGAAGGTGGGGTTGAGCAGCAGGAGCCAGGCTAGATCAGAGGGTGGGCCTGGGACAGTAATAGAGGCTTTGCATTTTGAGAGAAGGTCTCTCCAAGAATAGGAGTGGGGCATTTTGGGAAAAATAATGGGAAAATGGGGTATCTTGAAGTGTGCAAAGTCGAGGCTTGGTTATTCGTGGTGTAGATGTTAAACCGTCAACCCCTGTAACAGAGGCCTGAGAGACCTTGGTTTTCAGAGTAGGCAGGCACAGCAGAGTGAGTGGCCCCCGTGTTGATGAGAAAGGAGACCGGCTTACCTGCCACTGAGAGAGTTACCCTTGGCGCCGTAGAGGTGATGAGAGTGGGGGCCTGGGGCCCTGGGCACCTTCAGTCTTCAGCGGTGAGTCCGAGGAGGCTGGGCAGAGCTGGGTCGGAGGACTGCTCGGGACCAGGAGGGGATGTCCAGATCCCTGAGGGGGATTTGGGCCACTGACCTTCCAGTGTCCCTTTATGCCACAGCTGGGACGCGGGCCTGGAGGGGGCGTCGGTTTAGGGCTGAGTGGGCCCAGTGGCAGTTGAAGCGGGCCGGGGACTTCCCGTCTTTGCTGGTTGGTGGAAACATGGAGCCGTGTGGGGCAGTGGCTAAAGGCGGTGTTTAACCTGATCCCCCTTCTCTGGATTTGTCTTTTCTTCCCGGTTATTAAAAATCGTAAAGGCTAAATTTAAAAGGTCTCGTTGAGGGGTTTGAGGGCCTTCTGCCTTTTTAGTTTCTTTCGGATATCTGGGGATGACTGGGAGATAAAACGGCTGTTAAGGACAATGATGCCCTCTGTTGAAGTGGGGTCTAATCTTGTATATTTTTGTAGGACTTCCGTTAACCTGGCTAGAAATTGTGCCCAGTTTTCATCTAGTCCTTGAGTTATTAGCTGGAGCTTATCAAAGTTGGCAGCTTTATGTCCTGCCTTTTGAAGGCCCATGATGAGGCAAGCGACCATGTGATTACGGGCTGCTCATCCAGGTCTCCCTGCCTGATAAACCTAGTTGGCATCATCTCGGGGGACAGCCGTGGCCCCCGTGGGCTTCGGTGTCGTCTGTCCTGTGTATCTCATCAGCATGCACCTGAGAGGCTTGCTATACTCGCTCCTACTCTTCTGGGAGAAGAATGGAGGAAAGGATGATGTAAATATCATGCCAGGTTAAGTCCTAAGACTGGGTAAGATACTTGAATTCTTTTAGATAATTATCAGAGTCTGAAGAGAAGAAGCCAAGTTGCTTTTCGATTTGAGATAGATCAGTGAGGGAGAATGGGACATGAACCCAAACAATGCCTTCTGCTCCAGCTGCTTCCCATAAAGGGAGCAGTGGAGCAGGGTAAGGAGCGGGGTCCTGCTGTGAAGTTTCCTGCTTTAAAGTTGTTCAGGACCGGGTATGGGGAGGGGATCTAGGGAGGTCGGGGTAAAGCCTTGGGACCCTCCAGCAGAGGGTGGGGCTGAGGTCTCAGAGCTTATCTCAGGCACAGGCTGGGGAGGGGGGTGGGAATGGCACAGGAGGCCTGCGCTTGGGAAGGAGGGAGGGAGGAGGGGCCGTAAGGTGGACGTTGTGAAACTGGATGTGGGGCTGCTGCAAGGGGATTGGGAGCAATAGCGGGTGGGCTGTGGTCGGAAGGATCGAAGGAAGAAGAAGAAAAGTCTGAACAGGATGGGGAGACACTGTATGAGGAGGACATGGCCCAGAGTGGGCTAAGAGTGTCTGAGAAGTAGAACAGGACTCAGAGGGAGGGTCGAGAGCGGAGAGTGAAGAAGGCCTGGACATGAGGGGCCTCTGACCACACTGTTGTGTCGGCAGAAGTTACTGAGGTCCCGTAGAGGATTATAATCGAGAGTTCTGTTTTCCGGCCATTGGGACCAATTATCAAGTCTGTACCGTGACCTGACAGTGTTCGAATAGTAAATAAGTCTTTTTGGTCTAATCGCCCCCTTGGAAGCCCAAGGCTTTTAGGTTTCAGAGAAGGCATCCTAGGGAGAGTAGATTTTGAGGGCTGGGATTGAGAATTTCCCATTGCGGCTGAATAGGAAGGGTAGACAAGGGCGAGGGAAAGCGAGGAGAAGGGCCCGAGAGAAAAGGCATCCCTGTTCTCAGGACCTTCTCAGAGAGTAACAATAGCCTGCTTTGAAACGGGTGCCCCCTATTTCAAAGTCAGACGGGGCACAAGGCCGAGGGGATCCTCCCGCCCCGCGCTAGGGCTTGGAAAGGAGGCGAGAGAAAGAGAGTTGCGGCGGATCTTCCCTCCCGGGTCTCAGCACCAGAATGTAAGGCGAGTGCAGAGAAACAGAGAGCCAGCCGGGCAGTCAGGCAAGAAAAGGGAATTTACTACAGGGAATGAGAGGGTGACTGGCCCTTAAGAAGAACCAGTGTCCTCCCTTTCTGACGGGGTCTTTCTAATACACTGCCAATGAAAAATTATCTGAAGGGATGGTTAAATTTTAGTCTGTAGTTGAGTCCTGTGGTCACGGAGCCAGAGGTTTGGAATCCGTAGTCTCGTAGCCTTGAGAAGGTAGGTGCCAGCAGGAAAACAGAATGCCATTTGGGCAACTTGGTCAGTCTCAAGGGTCACTGTGATTTTATTCTTTGTTTGCGAGGTCAACATCGTGAGCCATTTCTACTATGAGCCCCCATGTAGGCCCGATCAGCTCCCAGCGGCACAATTTCCTCCTTTAGTGTTGTTTTGATATGACCGCGTGATAGTCCATCATGCATACGGAGCGCGTCTTGTGAAGCTTTAGTCTGTTGGTGAGGATTTTGCTGTTTATCGCTGTTGCTCCTGTAGGTGGTGCTGCAGTGCTTGCTGGGCTGCAGGTGTCTTTGGAAAGATGGATTTCTCAGGATCTAGGACCAAAAGGGAGAATATTAGGTCCTAGGCTTAGCCTCTCTCGGTAGTTTACTTTCAGGCATTCGGAGACTGTCAACTGTCCTTCATTTTGCCAGATTACCTTCCCACCAACTGTGTAGGGGTTCTTCTGACTCAGTGGCATCCCTGCAGTAATTAGGAATGCAGAGCATCTTGGCCTGTGGTGGAGATTTGGGTTTTGTATTATTTCTTAAAGGTTGTGTGGAAAATTTCCCTTTGCTGTTGACTTCCTGAAAAGTCCATGGTGTTTGGAATTTCTTTCTGCAATGCCCACCCCAGGAAATGGCATGAGGGCAGCTGTCACTGACAACCCCCCAAGACATTTGAATGTTGGTTTAAACTCAACATTCAAAAAACAAAGATCATGGCATACGGTCCCATTACTTCCTGGCAAATAGATGGGGAAATAATGGAAACAGTGACAGACTTTATTTTGGGGGGCTTCTAAATCACTGTAGATGGTGACTGAGGCCATGAAATTAAAAGACACTTGCTCCTTGGAAGGAAAGCTATGACCAGCCTCAGTTCAGTTCAGTTCAGTCACTCAGTCGTGTCCGACTCTCCGCGACCCCATGAACCACAGCACGCCAGGCCTCCCTGTCCATCACCAACTCCCGGAGTACACTCAAACTCATGTCCACAGAGTCGGTGATGCCATCCAGCCATCTCATTCTCCGTCGTCCCCTTCTCCTCCCACCCCCAACCTTTCCCAGCATCAGAGTCTTTTCCAGTGAGTCAACTCATCGCATGAGGTGGCCAAAGTATTGCAGTTTTAGCTTTAGCATCAGTCCCTCCAATGAACACCCAGGATTGATCTCCTTTAGAATGGACTGGTTGGATCTCCTTGCAGTCCAAGGGACTCTCAAGAGTCTTCTCCAACACCACAGTTCAAAAGCATCGATTCTTCGGTGATCAGCTTTCTTCACAGTCCAACTCTCACATCCATACATGACCACAGGAAAAACCATTGCCTTGACTAGACGGACCTTGGTTGGCAAAGTAATGACCAGCCTAGACAGCATATTAAAAAGCAGAGACATTACTTTGTCAACAAAGGTCCGTCTAGTCAAAGCTATGGTTTTTCCAGTAGTCATGTATGAATGTGAGAGCTGGACTATAAAGAAATATGAACGCTGAAGAATTGATGCTTTTGAACTGTGGTGTTGGAAAAGACTCTTGAGAATCCCTTGGACCACAAGGAGATCAAATCAGTCAGCACTAAAGGAAATTAGTCCTGAATATTCATTGGAAGGACATGCTGAAGCTGAAGCTCTAAGACTTTGGCCACCTGATGTGAAGAACAGACTCATTGGAAAAGACCCTGATGCTGGGAAAGATTGAAGACAGGAGGAGAAGGGGATGACAGAGGATGAGATGGTTGGATGGCATCACCA
Source organism: Moschus berezovskii (assembly GCF_049115385.1). NCBI lineage: Eukaryota > Metazoa > Chordata > Mammalia > Artiodactyla > Moschidae > Moschus > Moschus berezovskii. Next base: position 86,542,681 of record NC_142468.1, read on the forward strand.
ACTTGATGGACATGTTTGAGCATGCTCCGGAAGTTGGTGATGGACAGGGAAGCCTGACATGCTTCTGTCCATGGGGTCGCAAAGTGTCGGACTCGACTGAGTGAGTGAACTGAGAGCTAGCCTCTTGATAGTGTGTTTTCAGGCATTCAGAGACTGCGTTATACTGGGTGTTGTCAGTGTGCTTTCCCACCTAGTGTGCAGGGGAGTTCCCTTTCCTCAGGCTCTGCTGCCTTTAGTGTTTGTAGCCTCCTAAGGATGTTCTGATGGGACTGATGGGACTTGATTTCTTGTTTTCATTTTGACTGGCATTCCTGCAGTATTTAGGGATGCTGAGCATCTTGTCCTGTGGTAGAAGTTTGAGACTTTGTTTTTTCCGTGAACGGTGTGAGGAAAACTTACCTGTGGCAGTTGGCTTCCTGAAAGTCAGTTGTGTTTGGAGTTTGTTTCTGCAACTCCTGCCGCAGGACATGTCCTGAGGACAGCTGTCATTAACAGACCCCAACGCTAGAGAAACAGAGGTGCCAGTAAGCGCGGAGGTGCAGTTGTAGTTACAGAAAGTGTCCACAAGGTGGCAACACTTTCTCCTGACCACCTCTGGTTCCTTGGGCAACTTGGCTTCCTGGGCTGTGAATTGGAATGGAATGTGCCTGAGCAACAACTTAAGGGGTTGGGTCTCACTTCTTCCCCCTAAAGCTTCACCCCTCCCCTCCAGACTCATTCCAGCCGGGGCCACAGCACCCTGCTGAGGGGCCTAGGAGTCTGCACTCTCAAGAAGGAAGCTTGAGTTGGGGACCCCAGCACCAGAGGTCCTGGAGGCTAGGTAATATTTCCGAGATCCTGGAAGATGGAGGGTTGGGCCCCATCCTTTGGGAGCACTAGGGACTCTTGTCTCAGTCAGGGAAACCAGACAGAGGAGGTTTAAGAGGGGTCTCAATTAAGGGCTCGTTGCTCAGCTGTATCGACTCCACCCCAATCCAGTGATGGGACCCAAGCCTGCTCAGGCTCCAGGGATGGAATAACAGCACAAGTCAGGAAGGTTGGAGGGAATAAACAAGGCAATGCTTTTATTTTCTTTAATTTCATGCCTATGCTATGTTGGAGTATATTAATTTTGCAGTTTTCTGTTTGTCATCAGTGTATAGCTGCCTGATTCATTTATAACATATACATATATATACATACATACAAATTCTATTTATTCTTTTGCCATAGAGGTTTTTGCAGAAGGTCAGCGTAGTTCCCTGTGCTGATCACCACGTCCTTGTGGAGTATCTAGTATAGACACAAATATCTGTGTATGTGTTATTCCAAATCTCCTAATTAATTCCTTGGCCTTTTAATTTTTTTAAAATTCTTGTGTTTGCATTCTCAGAGTCGATTTTTGTGTTGTAATTTAGTTCCTTTGTATGTCTTTCTAAATTTTGCCTAAAAGGGACATCACATGCTCTTGTCTTCCTCTGTCCAGCTGATTTCGCTTTGTCTGTGATCCTCCAGCATCCATTTCTATGGCTACAAGTGGAATAATTCATAATTTCAGTGGCGGTTTTTCATTGCTAAATAATAGTCCATTGTCTATAAGTACTAGGTCTTTGTTAAGCTTTAATCTATCAGTGGACATTTTCCTGGGTCTGTGCCTTGGCTCTTGTAAGTAGTGCTGAAGTGAATGTTGGGGTGCATGTGACTTTTTGAATAATGGTTTTCTCAGGATATAGGCTGAGATGTGGGAATGTCAGATCCTAGGGTTAGCTCTCTTGAATTTTTTTTTCCTGCCATGCAGAGGCTGTCAGTTCTAGTGGCTGTTGCTAGTGTTGCTTCGGCCGAACAAGTGGGGGGTTACCCATTCCTCCCTTCTCTTTCCCACATTTATTGTTTGTAGACTTGTGAGAATGGTCATGCTTGACTGGTGGAATTTGATTTCTTGTTGTCATTTTGATTAGCATTCCTCCTGCAATAATTAGAGATACTGAGAATCTTGTCTTGTGGTGGTTAGGTTAGGGTATTTTTTCTTTCATTTTTTTTTCTTTTAGGCATGTGTGGAAAATTTATGTCTTGATTGGCATCTTGCAAGTTGGGTGTGTTTGCAGTTTCAGTTCAGTCACTCAGTTGTGTCCGATTCCCTGCAACCCTGTGGACTACAGCACGCCAGTCTTCCCTGTCCACCATCAACTCCCAGAGCTGGCTCAAAGTCATGTCCATCGAGTCAGTGATGCCATCCAACCGTCTCATCCTCTGTCATCCTCTTATTCTCCCACCGTCAATCTTTCCCAGCATCAGGGTCTTTTCCAATGAGTCCATTCTTTGCATCAGGTGGCCAGAGTACTGGAGCTTTAGCATCAGTCCTTCCAATGAATATTCAGGACTGATTTCCTTTAGGATGGACTGGTTTGATCTCCTTGCAGTCCAAGGGACTCTCAAGGGTCTTCTCCAACAATACACTTCAAAAGCATCAATTCTTCGGTGCTCAGCTTTCTTTATAGTCCAACTCTCACAGCCATACATAACTACTGGAAAAACCATAGCTTTGACTAGACAGACCTTTGTCAGCAAAGTAACATCTCTGCTTTTTAATATGCTGTCTAGGTTGGTCATAACTTTTCTTCCAAGGATCAAGTGTCTTTTCATTTCACGGCTGCAGTTACCATCTACAGTGCTTTTGGAGCCCCCTAAAATAAAGTCTCTCACTGTTTCCATTGTTTCGCCATCTATTTGAAATTTATTTCTCTAATATTTACTTCAAGACCTTTCTTGAGGCAAGCTGTCATTGACAGCACCCCCCTCACCCCCTTGTGAATTGGAGGTGCCATTAAATGCCTTTGGTCAAGGTGTAGTTACAGAAAAGGTCCACAGGTGGAAGCACTTTTTGATGCCCCCTCTGGTTCTTGGGGCAAACAGAGCATTAGGGAAAGACAGCTTCCAGGGTTGTGAAATAGAATGGAATGTACCTGAGTGAACATTTAAGGACTTGTGTCTCGTTACTTATTCCCCGTAAAGCATCATACACACACACACACACACACACACACACACATGGCTTACAGACTAATCCCAATGGGACCCACAGCACCTTGCTAACTGTGCTTCAGTGGCTAGGAGGCTGCACTCTCAGGAAGGAGGCTTGAACTGAGAACTCCAGCACGAGGACACGTGAAGGTTAGGAGACTATCACCCCCAAGGTCTTCGAGGATTGATCCTACTCGAATCTCTGGTCCCAACCAGAGCACAGTGGACTGCATATGCTTAAAAATGGCTCAACAAACACTCTGCCAGGCTGCCTCAAAAACACAGCAGTCTAGCCTGGACACACAAGCTGCACAGACTCCAGGATGGATCACACCCCAAGTCAGGAAGATCAGAGGGAGTAAGCACGCACTACTTTTCCTTCTTGTTCTTTAATATCATGCCGATGCTATGTTGGAGGATAGTCGCTTTGCAGGGCTGTGCTTGTCTTCAGTGTCAGTCAGTCAGTTCAGTTCAGTCGCTCAGTCGTGTCCGACTCTTCGCGACCCCATGAATCACAGCACGCCAGGCCTCCCTGTCCATCACCAACTCCCGGAGTTCACTCAAACTCATGTCCACAGAGTCGGTGATGCCATCCAGCCATCTCATTATCTGTCGTCCCCTTCTCCTTCCGCCCCCAACTTTTCCCAGCATCAGAGTCTTTTCCAGTGAGTCAACTCGTCGCATGAGGTGGCCAAAGTATTGGAGTTTCAGCTTTAGCATCGGTCCTTCCAATGAACACCCAGGATTGATCTCCTTTAGAATGGACTGGTTGGATCTCCTTGCAGTCCAAGGGAGTCTCAAGTGTCTTCTCCAACACCACAGTTCAAAAGCATCAATTGTTCGGCGATCAGCTTTCTTCACAGTACAACTCTCACATCCATACAGTGTACAGCCGCCCAATTCAGGTATAACGTATGCATGGTGTATCTCTATTGCAGTTTGAACTGTTTAACATAGATAGAAGGTCAAGAAGAGTACCAAGCACCAGGTCCTTGTGAATTATATCTCTCAGACACACTTTTCTGTGTACATAAAGAAGTTAGGAGATAATTTTTGTGGATTATCTCTTAGATACAGATTGCTGTCTTTAGAGATACAGATCTCTGTCTGTTTATGGGAGGCAGAAAGGAAGTGAAGAAGAAAAGTTAAAATTTTACATAACCTTCTACTCGTTTTGCCTCTGTAACTCAGCTTGCTCCTTGCAAAGTCTGGATCATGTAGGTCAGATAGTCTCAGAAAGTAAGGACTCACAGTACTGGGAACTGGAGCTTATCTCACTCACCCTTGTCCTGCTCTTTGCAATTGCCCAGCCCCTGAAAACCTGCTTAACCATGCCTGTCCGTGTGAAGGTCAGGCATCCCCCTCCCTATCTGGACTGCTGTTCTCACCTGCATGAAACCCCTTAGTTTAAACCAGCCTATTAGCAGCTAGTGTTGCCACTATACTCTGTCTATAAAAACTCTGCAACCCCTTTGTTCAAGGCTCAGAGCTTAGATTGTTAACTCCTCTGGGCCCGCCAGCATAATAAACCTGAGTTCTCCAACTCTTCAAGGATGGTGCTTGGCTTCTCAGTTACTGGTTTCTGCAACATTTCTGGAGGCCCAGCGAAATTCCAACCATGCCAGCCCTTTAAGCCGTTGGACTGGTGGCTCGGCTGGGCTGGAGCAAAGGAACTCCAAGACAAAGAGGCTTGCCACCTGACAGTATTCCGGGGTCTCTTTCAGACTGGTGTTCTGACTCTCCAGACAGCCGAGCCCCAAGTGGACTCATTGGAGGGATGGACCAACTCACCAGGAATGGCCATAGGATCAGGTAAGGCCCCAGGGCCAGTCCCCAGTCAGGTCCTACCCCAACGAGTAGGAGAGGAGACTGATCATCTCCTTGGAGCTCCCAGGAAGGGAGCAACAGTTAAGGAAACCTGGGGACTCGGGAGAAGGAAGGCATTGGATAGTCTCTGAAAGGTTGTGAGTGCGTGATTGCTGATTGAACGAAATGAGAGAAATTTTTCTTTTTGGAAACTGCAAAACCAATTCTTTTTGCATATTCAATTAAAAACAATTAGCTTGTTAAAAGGAAAAGGAAATGGCAACCCACTCTAGTGTTCTTGCCTGGAGAATTCCAGGGACGAGGGAGCCTGGTGGGCTGCCGTCTGTGGGGTCGCACAGACACGACTGAAGTGACTTAGCAGCAGCAACAGCAGCAGCTTGTTAAAAGGCCTGCCAAGGAAAAAGCTTGAAGTTAACCCTTTCCAGGTCCTTGAAATACATAGCCCACTTTGCCTAAGACCTCTGCCTTGGGCAAACTAGAAATTCAAGCAAAGAAAAAAAAAGGGGTCAAAGAGATATTTTAAATCTCAAACAGAAAACTATAAGATCTCTCTGTCTGACTGTCTGGATTTATGTATGTTTCAGTGTATGTCTTTTGCTTTTTCTGTAATACTGTTGAAGTCGTAAATGAGTTCTAATTTAACAGTGTCAGACTTTATTTTTTTGGGCTCCAAAATCACTGCAGATGATGATTGCAGCCATGAAATTAAAAGATGCTTACTCCTTGGAAGGAAAGTTATGACCAACCTAGATACTATATTTAAAAGCAGAGACATTACTTTGCCAACAAAGGTCCGTCTAGTCAAGGCTATGGTTTTTCCCGTGGTCATGTATGGATGTGAGAGTTGGACTGTGAAGAAAGCTGATCGCCGAAGAATTGATGCTTTTGAACTGTGGTGTCGGAGAAGACTCTTGAGAATCCCCTAGACTGCAAGGAGATCCAACCAGTCCATTCTAGAGGAGATGGATCCTGGGTGTTCATTGGAAGGACTGATGCTAAAGCTGAAGCTCCAATACTTTGGCCACCTCATGCGACGAGTTGACTCACTGGAAAAGACTCTGATGCTGGGAAGGATTGGGGGTAGGAGGAGAAGGGGACGACAGAGAGTGAGATGGCTGGATGGCATTACCGACTCGATGGACATGAGTATGAGTGAACTCCGGGAGTTGGTGATGGACAGGGAGGCCTGGCGTGCTGTGATTCATGGGGTCACAAAGAGTCGGACATGACTGAGCGACTGAACTGAAGTGAACTGAACTGAAAGAAAAGTAAGTGCTTATAAATCAAACAATTCCAAATACAAGAAAAATTAACCAAATTTCAGATTCACATGAACTGGAAAATATTCAATATTAAATTTCTAGTATTAATGTTTGTTTGCTAATCTAATAAGGAAAGTAGGATGTATGTTTTTAGTAAAGAAGGTATAAAAAATAAAGTTATATTTTATAAGGGGAAAAGAAAGTAGGTATGACTTACAAGTGGCTGTTACAGAAAGTGATTAAAAAGTTGGTGGAAAGTGGACCCTGAAAAAAAGTTTTGGGTACGGTTAGGACTGACTAAGTTTAAAATAAATTTAATTAAGTTTACGTAAGCCTGGTGGACTGCCGTCTATGGGGTTGCACAGAGTTGGACACGACTGAAGCGACTTAGCAGCAGCAGCAGCAAGTAAGTTTAAAATAAGCTGGTGCAAAAACTTGAGTTTGGTTTTTCTCTTAGGAGGACATACTTTCTTCAGATGCTGAACTGCTTTTAATGATAGATTTAAGTTTTTTTACCTCTTAATTGATCTGTTCTATATTTACCTTTGAAATCTTTTGTTACCTTTGGCTAAGTAAATAACTATTATTTCATAGTAACTTATATGATCCTGCTGCTGCTAAGTCACTTCAGTCGTGTCCGACTCTGTGTGACCCCACAGACGGCAGTCCACCAGGCCCCCCCGTCCCTGGGATTCTCCAGGCAAGAACACTGGAGTGGGTTGCCATTTCCTTCTCCAATGTGTGAAAGTGAAAGTGAAGTCGCTCAGTCATGTCTGACTTGTAGTGACTCCATGGACTGCAGCCCACCAGGCTCCTCCGTCCATGGGATTTTCTAGGCAAGAGTACTGGAGTGGCTTTCTACCTGACTGTCATAAACCCTTTCGACATTTATTGACAAAAATTCCTAAATAACTTGACTTCTAGCTAACTTTGGGATGCTTCAGAGATCCCTGAGACATCGCAGAGAGCTGTTAAGCTACCTGAGCTCACTGGACATGTTAAATTCCATGGGAAATACTGCTGAAGGGGTGATGAATCTTTTCAGGTTATACTGTATGGCTGATGTTACTGGTATAGATATCCTAGAAATTATGTGAAAATTGTATAGATCTGATAATTCTAGTTGTCATATTAAAGTGTTATGACCAGGTTTTCTTTGTCAATTGCAATAGAATCAGATTTTTAAACATGCCTGCTATGGTTTCACTCTCATGCCTTTAGAAGAATACTGCTAGTTCTTCAAGATTTTTGGAAAAGACTTTCTAAGATTAAGCAGATAAACAAATTTTGTTATTAACAGTAAGCTGGTATCAGACTGGAATTTGGTCTTCTCTCCGTTTAGAGAACAAACTTTTCTTAGAATGCAGCTTTTGAATTCATAACAGATTATGAATTTCTTTGTCTTTAAGTGATTTATATTTGTTTTTAAAATCTTTTTGTTACTTTGGTAAAGTAAATAAACATTATTTAAGATTGTGGGACATGTAGACAAAGCTCATTCTGCTTCTACAAAAAATAACTCATGGTTAGACTTTTGCTATCCAGATGTCCTTAAAACATGGCAATAGTCTGCTCCTAAATCAGGAAATTAAAAATGGATAAACAACAGCTGAAAATCAAAGAGCCAGGGCTATAGGAAATCCAAGATGGCTGCTTGGCTTGTCCTGGCTCCTTGACAGACCTCATTTTTATTTGATGGGTTAAAGACTTCCCTGGCTACAGTGTTAATGCCCTCACAATGAGTTCTCAAAAAAAAGAAAAAATTATGTTTCACTGGAAGAAGCACAAGCTGGAGTCAAGATTGCTGGGAGAAATATCAATAACCTCAGATATGCAGATGACACTACCCTTATGGCAGAAAGTGAAGAGGAACTCAAAAGCCTCTTGATGAAAGTGAAAGAGGAGAGTGAAAAGGTTGGTTTGAAGCTCAACATTCAGAAAACAAAGATCATGGCATCTGGTCCCATCACTTCATGGGAAATAGATGGAAAAACAGTGGAAACAGTGTCAGACTTTGTTTTTTTGGGCTCCAAAATCACTGCAGATGCTGATTGCAGCCATGAAATTAAAAGACGCTTGCTCCTTGGAAGGAAAGTTATGACCAACCTTGATAGTATATTAAAAAGCAGAGACATTACTTTGCCAACCAAGGTCCGTCTAGTCAAGGCAATGGTTTTTCCCATGGTCATGTATGGTTGTGAGAGTTGGACTGTGAAGAAGGCTGATCGCCGAAGAATCGATGCTTTTGAACTGTGGTGTTGGAGAAGACTCTTGAGAGTCCCTTATACTGCAAGGAGATCCAACCAGTCCATTCTAAAGGAGATCAATCCTGGATGTTCATTGGAGGGACTGATGCTAAAGCTGAAACTGCAATACTTTGGCCACCTCATGCGACGAGTTGACTCACTGGAAAAGACTCTGATGCTGGGAAAGGTTGGGGGCGGGAGGAGAAGGGGACGACGGAGAATGAGATGGCTGGATGGCATCACCGACTCTGTGGACATGAGTTTGAGTGTACTCCGGGAGTTGGTGATGGACAGGGAGGCCTGGCGTGCTGTGATTCATGGGGTCGCGGAGAGTCGGACACGACTGAGCGACTGAACTGAACTGAACTGAACTGAATATTAACTGCTGCTGCTGCTGCTGCTAGTTTTGTTAATTAAGGTCTGTGCTTACTAACACTTCTGAAATAGTTCCTTGTTATGAAAGGACACTCTAAGATTGTTTCTAAAGCTTGTCTCAGTAACCAGTCTTTGGATAAAGTTAGATGCGCCATGATGTACACCAGGAGATGAACACTTGGCTATTATTTAACTGAGTCAGATGACCTGGGGTATACCAGGCTATACCCAATGAAAGTTCTTGACTTGAATTCTTGCTTGTGACCTTACTAATAACTTCTAGCTATATTATTTTCTATGTAGCTTGCTTCAGAAGATTATTTCTTACGTTACCAAATGTGTGACTGAGCCTGTGATAAAATGCTGATATGCAGTTCCATATGAGATCAATAATGGTAATAATATAGCTCTAGATATGGGAAGAAGGAGCAAGAGGAAATATTTTCCTGGACCAAGAGGCTAGCAAGACAGAGACTTTTGTTACTTGCAAGGCCTAGTCTAGTGACAACACCTTGAGTGACCTGTCAATGGAATCTGTATTAGACTGGGAATGAGCCTTCCCAGCACCGCAGGCCACAATGACCATGAAATGCCCCCAAAACACGGTCAAGTATATGGCTATGAAGGGGCCCTGCTGACTGAAAGTTGGCCCTTGCCAGCTGCCTGTACAAAGATTAAATCATGACCACTACAAAATGCTGACCTTCAACACAGCTTTGAAAGGAGTTCAGGACAGAGACAAAAAATAAGGCACTCTGTGCTCTGGGGGAAAAAAACCAAAACAGGACTTCAGATAGTCAGATGTTTTCAGGTAAAGACTTTTATGAGTCCAAATTCTTACATCTTCTCATACCTAGAGAAACACTAATGTCACGAATCAATGTCTGGACCTGGTTCTCCTGGCTAGCCCCTCAGCAGCTTTCCTACATCTATTAATTGGACCATATATCTTTAACTTTCTTGTTAAGTTTGTTTCTCCAAGTAGTAGTACGACAAGAATATCCCCTGGCCAACACCCAGACAATGCTACAACAAGCTGCCTTATCATTCTGTAGACTCTTATCTCCCTCTGTGTAAATGTACCCTGAGGTCCTCAGGCTATTCTCCCTTTGAGATCTTATATGGGAGACCACCCCCAGTGATAGAAAAGCTCAAGGGAGACCACCAACAACTAGCTGAACTGGAGATGTCCTGAAACCTGCTAGCCCTGGAAGTTTTCTGCTATATAGCCCGAGAAACCTTAGAAAGGACACCCATTTATTTGGGCAATTGGGTTCATTCCTATCAGCCAGGAGATGAGGTATGGGTTAAAGACTGGAAAAAGGAACCACTTCAGCCAGTTTGGACAGGCCCTCACACAGTCGTCCTGGCAATCCCTACTGCTGATAAAGTTGGCGTCATCCCTTGGCTCCACCACACCAGAGTCAAAAAGGCAGCTACTTCCTGTGATAAGGACACCTGGAAAGCAGTTCAGGACCCAAAAAACTCCCCAAGGTCCATTTCCAAAGACAACAGCCCTCACCCACGAAGGACGATGAGCCCTGCTCTAGTCACTCCAGAAGCTGACTAGTCAATGCACAGCAGAAGCTTGAGAATTCTTCAGCCGTGCTCCAGCCACACTCCGGCAGCTGGCTGGTCAACACATGGCAGAAGCTTTGAGGATCTGGCTGTCAAGATATCAATGGATTTTCATTGTAAACCCTGGCCTGTATCCCTAATCAGTATTATTGCTGTGCTCTTTGTTACAGGACCAACTAGACTCCCTGGCTTTACAGAACTATAAAACTCCAGTTTTACAGAATAGGAGAGGGCTAGACCTACTGACGGAGAAGGCAATGGCAAGCCACTCCAGTACTCTTGCCTAGAAAATCCCATGGATGGAGGAGCCGGGTGGGCTGCAGTCTATGGGGTCGCTAAGGGTCGGATACGACTGAGCGACTTCACTTTCACTTTTCACTTTCACACATTGGAGAAGGAAATGGCAACCCACTCCAGTGTTCTTGCCTGGAGAATCCCAGGGATGGGGGAGCCTGGTGGGCTTCCGTCTATGGGGTCACACAGAGTCGGACACGACTGAAGTGACTTAGCAGCAGCAGCAGCAGACCTACTGACAGCTGAAAAGAGAGGACTCTGCCTCTTCTTGAATGAAGAATGCTGCTTTTATGTAAACCAATCAGAAATAGTCAGGAACGTGGCCCAACAGCTAAGGGAACAAATCATAAAAAGGAGAGAGAAACTAGCTAATTCCAGGGGTAATTGGAACAATATCTGGAGCTGGCATCATAGTTTCTCCCTTCAACAGGTCCTCTCTTCATGCTCTTTGCGGCGCTGTTGTTTGGCCCTTGTGTTCTCAATGCTGTTACCCAGTTCATAACCCAGTTCTCGGATTAAATCCATAAAGTTACAAATGGTAATAGCTCAATATAGCCCCCTAAATGATGGGGCTATGAATGTCCTACCAAAACATGAGGTGATGCTTTCTACAGAGAGTGATAGAAGCATCAAGAGGGGGCAATGAAGAGGAAAAGTTAAAATTTTACATAACCTCCTGCTCCTTCTGCTTCTGTAACTCAGCTTGCTCCTTGCAAAGTCTGGATCACATAGGCCACAGTCTCAGAAAGTGGGGACTCACAGTAGTAGGAACTGTATCTTATCTCACTCACCCTTGTCCTGCTCTTTGCAATTTCCCAGCCCCTGCAAACCTGCTTAATCATGCCTGTCTGTGTGAAGGTCAGGCATCTCCCTCCCCATCCTGACTGCTGTTCCCGCGCGTGAAGCCCCTTAGTTTAAACCAGCTTATTAGCAGGTAGTGTTCCTCACTATAGTCTGTCTATAAAAACTCTGCAACCCCTTTGTTCGGGGCTCAGCGCTTAGTATTAACTCCTCTGGGACCGCCAGTGTAATAAACCTGAGTTCTCCAACTCTCCGAGTGTGGTGCTTGGTTTCTTGATTACTGGTTTGTGCAACAGAAGGAAGGGGATAATCACTGTGGATTATCTATTACAATACAGATTTCTCATGTATGTAGGCACGGACATCCTAATTCATTCCCGGGCTGTCACTTATGTTTCTCTGGAACCATTCCTTTGACTTCGAATTCTCAGAGTCTCTTTTTGGGTTGTAAGTTTGTTGCCTTGTATGTCTACTTTTATTTTGCCTGGAAGGTACCTCATATACCATGGTCTTTCTCTGCCCGACAGACTTCCCTTAGTGTATGATCCTTCAAGGACCATCCCTGTGGCTAGTACTGTCATAGTTACCTAATTTCAGTGATGAAATTTTTATGAGTGAGAAAGAGCCTACTGTATATATGTCCCACACCTTGTTTCAGCTTTAGTCCCTCATTGGAGATTTTGCTGGTAGTGTGTCTCAGCTATCGGAAGCAGGGCTGACGCTTTGTTGGGGGTAACCGTGCCTTTTGATCAGTGGTTTTCTCAGGATAGAGGCCAAGGTGTGGGAATGTCAGATCCTAGTTTTAATCTCTCTGAGAGGTTTTTTTCAGGCATTCAGAAACTGTCCATTCTACTGACTGTTGCCAATGTATATTCGCAGAGATAGTTTAGGGGGATTCTTTTTCCTCCAGGCTCTCTCCCACATTTATCGGTTGTAGACTGGTGATAATGACCACTGTTCCTGGTGGGATTTGATTTCCGATTGTCATTTTGAATGGCTCTCCTCCAGCAATTAGGCAACCTTAGTATCTTGGGCTTCCCTGGTGGCTCAGAGGTTAAAGCATCTGCCTCCAATGCAGGAGACCCAGGTTCAATCCCTGGGTCGGGAAGATCCCCTGGAGAAGGAAACGGTAACCCACTCCAGTATTCTTGCCTGGAGAATCCCATGGACGGAGAAGCCTGGTAGGCTACAGTCCACAGGGTCGCAGAGTCGGACATGACTGAGCGACAGAACGGAACGGAGTATCTTGTCCTGTTGTGGAGGTTTGATTTTGTTTTGGCTTTTTAAATTTTCCCTAAAAGGTTGTCAGGAACATTTGCCCTTGACAACTGGGCTACTGAAACTCAGCTGCGTTTGTAATTTATTTCTCCATTACTCGCCCCAGGACATTTACTGAGGCGGGTAATGTTAATTTCTGTCATTAAGAGAAATCCAATCCCGTGATTTGAGTTGCCAGTGAACACCGGAGAAAGTGTTGTAGTTACAGAAAATGTCCACAGGGTAGCAGCATTATTCAGGCCTACCTTTCGTTCCTGGGGTAACAAAAACCTTAGGGAAAGTTTGCTTCTTGGGCAGTGAAATTGGGAGGAATGTGCCTGAGCTAACCCCAAAGGGCTTGAGTCTCAGTAATCTTTCCCCCTAAAGCATCACACAAACAGCCCGCCCTGGCGAATCTTTCCAGGACCACAGTACTCTGCGGAGGGTGCTTAGGTGCTGGTGCTAGGAGGCAGCACCCTCAGGAACGAGGCTTGAGCTGGGATCCCCAGCCCCAGGAGAGGTCAAGTCTAGGCGAACCTTGCCTTCAAATCCCTTGAGGCCTTGATGCCACTCGGGACTCTGGTCCCAGCCAGAATATAGGAGACAGTAGCCCTTTAAAAGGGTCAACAAAGGGCACCCTGCCAGGCTGTGTCAACCATCCCCAGTTTAGCAGTGGGTCTCAAGCCTGTCCAGGCTCCAGGGACATGATAGCATCCCAAGTCAGGGAGGTCAGAGATAAGAGAGTAGGCACTGCTTTTCTCTCCTTTTCTTACCATCTTTTCGATGCTGTGGTGCGGTACACTCAATTTGCAGTCTTGGGATTGTTGTCAGCGTACAGCCTCCTGACTCAGGCATATATATTTATGAGGTGGGGTATCTCTATTTTTTTTTTTTTGCCATAGGATGAGAAGAGTGCTGAACATCAGGTCCTTCTGAATTGTCTATCTCAGTTATACTTTTCTGTGTATACGTAGAAAAAACTTAGATAATTATTGTGGATTATCCCTTAGAGTTGAATTTGGCAATAAGGAGTTCATGATCTGAGCCACAGTCAGCTCCTGGTCTTGTTTTTGCTAACTGTATACAGCTTCTCCATCTTTGGTTGCAAAGAATATAAGAAAGGAGATCCAACCAGTCCATTCTAAAGGAGATCACTCCTGGGTGTTCATTGGAGGGACTGATGCTAAAGCTGAAACTCCAATACTTTGGCCACCTCATGCGAAGAGTTGACTCACTGGAAAAGACTCTGATGCTGGGAAGGATTGGGGGCGGGAGGAGAAGGGGACGACAGAGAATGAGATGGCTGGATGGCATCACCGACTCGATGGACATGAGTTTGAGTGAACTCCGGGAGTTGGTGATGGACAGGGAGGCCTGGCGTGCTGTGATTCATGGGGTCGCAAAGAGTCGGTCACGACTGAGTGACTGAACTGAACTGATCTCTTAGAGTTACAGATTTCTGTGGCTCTGTGCAAGGAAGGAAGGATGGAAGGGGAGAAAAGAATATTCCTTGTGGATTATCTATTACAGATTCACATTTTTTGTCTATGAGGGTAAGGACTTCCTAATTCATTAAAGGCCATTCACTTTTTTTTTTCAGTTTTTTCTTTTTCCTGGAGCCCTTTGTTTGTCTTTGAATTCTCTGAGTCTCTTTTTGGATTGTAAATTTTTTGCCATGTATGTCTATTTTTATTCTGTTGGGAAGGTAAATCCTATACCATAGTCTTCCTCTGCCTTCCTGGCTTCCTTTTGCCTAGATCCTTCAAGGTCCATCCCTGTGGCTAACAGTGTCTTAATTCCCTAATTTCAGTATACTGTATATATGTACCACATCTTGTTCCAGCTTTAACCTCTTCTTGGGAATTTTTCTGGTTGTGTGTCTTTGCTGTTGGAAGTGTAACCCGGAAGTGTTAAATTTACACCGGATTTGCTTCTGTGACTTTAACCCTATTTGTTACTGTAAGCATACAAAATGGCCTGCAACCTGAGCCGCCCACCTGTGAAGGACTGTAGGAAGTGAAACTAATACATTCCCCTCCCAGAGGCTTGCCATTCTAGGGGACATTGGCAAGGATTGAATAGTCTTTTTTCTTTATTGCCTCACCTCACCCCCATCTCTGATTTTGGGATGCTAGCCTGCCTTCTCAGTCAGCTGGCTCCCTGCTTAAAGTCTCTTCCTTGCCTCAACACCTTATCTCTCAATGAATTCACTGACCCATCATGCGGTGATAAGAGAGAGCTTGGACTCAGTAAAAGTTTGTCTTAATTATTTAAAGATGTGGGAAACTTCTGCTTGCCTTTAATAGGAAAGTCACAGAATTCAATTTCTTAAAATTCAGTATTTAGTACATAAAAGTTATCAGATCTTTGAAACTTTATTATGGATCTAGCTGGATCATGGAGAAAGCAAGAGAGTTCCAGAAAAACATCTATTTCTGCTTCATTGACTATGCCAAACCCTTTGACTGTGTGGATCACAATAAAATGTGGAACATTCTGAAAGAGATGGGAATACCAGACCACCTCACCTGCCTCTTGAGAAACCTGTATGCAGGTCAGGAAGCAACAGTTAGAACCGGACATGGAACAACAGACTGGTTCCAAATAGGAAAAGGAGTACGTCAAGGTTGTATATTGTCACCCTGCTTATTTAACTTATATGCAGAGTACATCATGAGGAACGCTGGGCTGGAAGAAGCATAAGCTGGAATCAAGATTGCCAGGAGAAATATCAATAACCTCAGATATGCAGATGACACCACCCTTATGTCAGAAAGTGAAGAGGAACTAAAAAGCCTCTTGATGAAAGTTAAAGAGGAGAGTGAAAAGGTTGGCTTGAAGCTCAACATTCAGAAAACGAAGATCATGGCATCTGGTCCCATCACTTCATGGGAAATAGATGGGGAAACAGTAGAAACAGTGTCAGACTTTATTTTTTTGGGCTCCAAAATCACTGCAGATGGTGATTGCAGTCAGGAAATTAAAAGACGCTTACTCCTTGGAAGGAAAGTTATGACCAACCTAGATAGCATATTAAAAAGCAGAGACATTACTTTGCCAACCAAGGTCCGTCTAGTCAAGGCTATGGTTTTTCCCGTGGTCATGTATGGATGTGAGAGTTGGACTGTGAAGAAAGCTGATCGCCTAAGAATTGATGCTTTTGAACTGTGGTGCTGGAGAAGACTCTTGAGAGTCCCTTGGACTGCAAGGAGGTCCAACCAGTCCATTCTAAAGGAGATCAGTCCTGGGTGTTCATTGGAAGGACTGATGCTAATGCTGAAACTCCAATACTTTGGCCACCTCATGCGACGAGTTGACTCATTGGAAAAGACTCTGATGCTGGGAAGGATTGGGGGTGGGAGGAGAAGGGGACGACAGAGAATGAGATGGCTGGATGGCATCACCGACTCAATGGACATGAGTTTGAGTGAACTCCGGGAGTTGGTGATGGACAGGGGGGCCTGGCGTGCTGTGATTCATGGGGTCGCAAAGAGTCAGTCACAACTGAGCGACTGAACTGAACTGAACTGATTGTATCATGGCTTCACTGTGGTTTTCCTAATAGAAAATCCGAGCATAATTTTGAAATTATGACTCTAATCACCATATCTAATCACGAAGAGAGCTTAAGTACTGACATTTCAGTTAACTTAAATACAACTTTTAAAAATAATGACTGTTAGCTAAACCAGGAAGCTGCCATTAGAACAGCTGGAGTTGAAAAAAGCTTATTTCATTAAAGATGCCCTTTATAAAATTTCAGCTTAATAATCCATGTTAACTTTCGAATTTACCAAAATATTAGGAAAAATTTCAGTGGCCTCCTTTTTCTGTTGTTATTAACATGAATAGTTCTTCCACAACAGAAACAAAATCCTGTGTCTCTATAGGAGATATCAAGCCCTCATTAAAATCTGCAGCTACTTAATATAAGTCAATGGACTTGTGGAGCAACTTCCTTACATTACTTTTGCACTTGTGAAGAGAGTAACGCCTTGCCCACCAGTGTTCTGCATGTATTATTAGTAAGTATTTAGTCATCCAACAAATCATGTTATGTGCTCAACTTTACATAAATGTTGGTTGAACTGAAATGAGTTAACTGAGTTGATCTGCCAAGGCCAGGCAACCACATGAAGCTCCTCAGGGAGCCTTCGGGGGTGCCTCAACAGGCGGTGTTGGGGAAAGATGCCCATGGGGGAGGGGGCATGCTCTTTCCAGGGGCAGGCCTAGAAGTCACAGTGGTCAGGTTTCACGGATTTGGAAAGGGGCAACTGTCAGACACAGAGGCAGCATCTGACACTGGAATAATACTCTCTTGCTCAAACCTCTCTCTCCCTGCGTTTTCTGACGCCATTTCCCCTGGTTCTCCTTTCTCTGGCTCCTCTCTCTGCCCAGCCCCCATCAAGGTTAGGCCAGGCCTCCTTGGATAGACTCTCGTCCTCTAACGCCACACATTCTCCCAGGGTGCCGCGGTCCATGCCATCATGTCAGCATCCTTGAGAGGAGGGCTGAGGGCTCCCGGTCCCCCTCTCAGCTCAGACCTCTCTAGTGGCACTTGGACCCCACCTCTCAGCTATCTCTTCAATGTCTCAAATGTACCAAGGCCAAGGCAGAGCTCCTCACAACCCTCCCCTACTCTTCTACCAGCTGTCAGCACCCTCCTCCCCACCCACCCAGCCACCCCGGCACCAGATGTATCCAGTGACGCTTCCCACCCTCTCACAGCCGAGCATCATAAATACCTAGTCAGCCACGTTAGGGTCCTTCAAGTCTACCCACGAAATAGTTCTTGAACCTCCTAGTCCTTTCCATCCCATGCCTTAGTTCAGAACCTCACATTCCCCATCTGGATTATCCCATCACCTGACACTATTCTTCCTAATTCCAGTTAGAGCCCCTCACAGTCAGGCCTCCACACCAAAAGATCTTTCCAATACACAACTGCTGTCAGTGTTTTCCTATCACTATAAAGATCAAGTCCTAAAAAAAAAAAAACAAAGGAAGATTGTGTGTGTGTGTGTAAGTGTAATATTAATATAAGTACTAGATCGCCAGAGAAAGAGGCCTACCTACTTTTCAAAGCAGAATAGTACAGTTGAAGTGAATAGAGTCTGAAGTTTGAATGCCTGAGCTCAAATTTAAAATTCATAATTTATAACGTATGTGACCCCGGAAATGTTATTTAATGTGTGATACTTCAGTGTATGTATTGGTTACTTAGAGCTGTGTAACAAATTACCTCAAGACTTAATAGCTTACCAGGTGCAGCAACTACTGAAGCCCAAGTACCCAAGAGTCTGTGCTCCACAACACAAGAGACCATAATGAGGCTTATCACACAACGAGAGAGTAGCCTCTGCTCTCCACATCTAGAGAAAAGCCCGCGCAGCAATGAAGACCCAGCACAGCCATAAAGGAAAAAAAAAAAACCCTTAGTAGCTTAAAAGAACAAATACCTATTATCCCAGAGACATTGGGGGATCAGGAATTTGGAAGCAGCCGCACTACATAGGTTGCAGTCGAGGCTGGGGCTGCAGTCTCTTGAAGAACAGACGGAGGCTAAATTTTCTTTCCAAAATGGCTCCCTCACGGGGCAGATGGCAGGAGGCTCCTGCAAGAGGGCTCTATTTCTTGCCATGTGGGCCTCTCCATAAGGCTGCTTAGGTGTCCTCATCAGATGGCTGCTGGCTTCCTCCAGAATGAATTAGACAGCAAAAAGGAGGAGACTTCAATGCCTTTTATGATCTAGTCTCAGCAGTCACAAACTGTCACTGGTTATATTTTATTGGTTGGAAGCAAGTCATTAGCCAGCCCAGACTCAAGGGGAGAGGAATTAGGGTCTACTTTATAGAGAAGCAGATTAAAAAGTTGTGGATATATTTTAATGCCACCACAATGTCCTCGTCTGAAAAATGGAGATAATAATAGTAATTTCATAGAGTTACATGAGTAAAGGATCTGATGGATGCGCAGGGTTCAGAATGGTGCCCTGCACAAGGTAAGAACTAAGTACTAGCTGCTGTTAAAATTCCACACCCTCCCTCATCAACTCCCCTCACAAGCCCTGTCACCTGGCCTTTCTGAGCTAACTGTCATTCCTTAAATAAATTATGCAAACACCCCTGTGCCCTGGCCCTCCTGGAGGAGTCCCCTATTCCATGTTTTTCCTCCAGCCCTTAGTGGGCCTTCTCCAAGCACCTTCCCAGAACCTCTCAGGCAGGGCGAGGTGCCTGGCGGCCAGCATCCCAGGGCTCCTCAGCCAGGCGTGCACCGCATACACCTGGTTCCTCCGCTCCAGCTCATGACGGTGGGGTGTACTCCTCAGGGAGGGTGTGTTCCCTCCTCGGAAGGGCCTCCTTGACTCCACCAGCAGAACCAGGAGTTCCTTCCCGGAACCTCTTGGCATCTCAAGCATATTCGGTGTATCATCACGTCATCATTGTCTTTCTCACCCACTCACACTGAGAGGGACTCCTCATCTTCACAGCTGCAGCTACAAGCACGGTGTCCAGAACACAGTGGGTGAATAAGAGAATGTGTTGAACAAATGGATAAGTGTCTAAAACTTCAGAGAATATTTTTAATGAACAGGAAGCAGAAGAATCACAGAAAAATCAACAAAGCGGGTCAAGCACATCATAAATCTCACTAAGTAAACTCTGGCCAAACAAGGTCACACTCTATTCATCTGGGATGCTCACAATTCTGTTTTCTCAGAATCTACTTTTGCCTTCCTCACCAATTAATATAAACAGTTTAAAAGTATAAATTTATGTTATCAGCTTATATAACACTATGTTTATAAATTATAACGTTAAAACTTTGACAGAAAATAAAGCTGTTCATTGCTTACAATCTACAATAAAAAGGTATAAAAATTTCCCCTGTATTTAATACATTTTCATAATCTCTTGTTTAAACATTACTTCATTATTAATGTCTTTAAATGTAATTAAACAAAACACCCAGAAACAAGTGTAAGAAGTTTGCCTATAAACACACCAAAAATGGAATATGACTCAGACCAAATAAATATTTCTAAAAACAGGCACAAAGGAAATCTTAATCTGAAATCTTTTTCAACAGCAACTCACACACACAGGTAAACTGAGAACTCTCAGCTTACTCAGAGTAAACTTTGTGACTGAGCATTAGAGAATGGTACACTTGATAACCCAGGAATGAGTAAGGAGAATTGTGAAGATGCTAATGTGCTGTTTGCGGGGTGAGAAGTGATGACCTTCGCCTCCCGTCAGAGGAAATATACACTGAAATATCTTTCTTAATGTCTCACTGAAAGTTTTAGTTTGAACTTGATCCAGTGTACTCTATGAATGTTCCTGTTCTTCTAAGATTAGATTTCTTTCCATTGTTTGAAAGATGTGTTTGTAAGCACTCGTGGTAGCTTTCAAGAGCCAAAGTTATGCTTAATAATGTTGGCCTAAGAGGCAGTGGAATAAGCATTTCTGAATGAAGCATCCTGCCTGGTATCCCCTCACATCATACCATCTATGTGTTCTATCCACTTTAAAGCAGGTCCTGGATGGGGAGGATTAGGGAATGGCTACACTTAAGAGTTTCTGCTAAAACATCCCTGGGTAAAACAAAGGAACACTCATGCATATGCTGCTGTGCCCTCCAGACGTGTTCATGCCTGTGGCTGATACAAGACGTTATTCCAGGGCTTCAGTAGCAGCTTTTATGCCACCAGCTCCAATACTTAAATACTTCCTTCTCTGAATAACTAAGAAATAAAAGCAAACAGTGGCCTCTAAACTATGGGAAAATCCTTGAAAGACAAGGACCCACAAGGCACCGACTGTAAATAAAGGTGAAATTATTATGAAGGTTTTACAGGTAAAACAGGATACAAAGGGACAAGACACAATCTTTAAAAGAATGGCAGTAGGGACTTCCCCAACAGTCCCGTGGTTAAGACTCCATGCTTCCACTGCAGGCGGCAAGAGTTCAATCCCTGGTCAGGGAGCTAAGATCCTATATGCCATGCATGCAGCCAAAAAAATACATATGTTTTTTTAAAAAAACATGATGAAATAGCCCTTGAGTTTATGACATAAACTGGTTAGAACCAACTAGGTGGAAGACAGTGGAAGATTCGACTTCCAGTGGATGTTGAGCCGCATTATACACGCATGGTAATACATCAGCTAAATGACTCACCCACAGGGGACATGACAGTTCCAAAGCTGACCACAAAAGGCAGAAAAGAGGGCAAGTAGCCCAATTCCTGAAAATCCCTGCCCTTTCTCTCCAAAACAGTTGGAATAATTGTCCTACTCATTAGTTTACAAAAGTCGTAAATCAAAAAAACTTAACCACCCCGTATTTGGGGGCCTCTTGCCTTCTGAGATGGCCCACATTCTGTCTATGGAGTATGTCTCTCTCTCAGTAAATCAACTTCTTAACTATCACTTTGCCTCTTAGGCCAACAATATTTGAATTTCTTCTGCTTTGAGACATAAAGAACCTGAAACCAACAAGTCCTGATGCCAGGTATGTGATCAATTAAAAGACAGTGGATTCAAGTCCCAACCTGAGTTGTGTGGTTTCAAAGGAACACTGTGACCAGAAAACCATTTCAGAATCAGAAGGAACCTTAAATGTATGGGAGCCTTGTTGACCCAGATTCTTCCTTGCAAGCACAATTTCAAATATGCTGCTCCTCTGTCAGATCAAGTCGTAGGTCATCTGGGCTACCACCTTAACTTTGCTGCTGCTGCTGCTAAGTTACTTCAGTCGTGTCCGACTCTGTGACCCCATAGACGGAAGCCCACCAGGCTCCCCCGTCCCTGGGATTCTCCAGGCAAGAACACTTGAGTGGGTTGCCATTTCCTTCTCCAATGCGTGAAAGTGAAAAGGGAAAGTGAAGCTGCTCAGTCGTGTCCGACTCTTAGAGACCCCAGGGACTGCAGCCCACCAGGCTCCTCCATCCATGGGATTTTCTAGGCAAGAGTAGTGGAGTGGCTTGCCATTGCCTTCTCCCTTTTCTCACTATATAACCCTAAATACGCTTTTTAAGAGTTGCGTCATTACAAGACAATCTGAATTAAGAAAGGAAGGTTCAGATGAGCTAACATTTCCTCCAATGACAAGAATGAAGGGCTTTAAGTTGTGGATTGGGAACTAACAAGAGGCTGTTTCAATTAAACTGAGAATCTTTCAGTCAACGAGTTCAAGTATGAACTAAGCAAAATATCTAAATATGTGACCTTTATATTAGTTAGAAAACTTGACAAGCATTATAAGGCACAAAAATAGATCTCAAAATCTGAGTCAATATAAACCACAGAATACAATGAAGAAAAGAGAAAGAAAATGTTGAAGAAGAAAAGTGGACAACATACATTCAGGGAAGTTTGTTTAGATGTGGTGATTATTCACTACCGTCCAAAATGAATGTCACACTTTGGAGTTTACAAATGTTGTCACTCTTAAAGAGTTAAAAGGGAAAGCGAGTGGGACATATGTAATAATTCTGTGGTAGTGGAATTCTGGGAAGTGATCTGGTAGGGTTTCCTCCCTCTGATAATCAGTTCAAGGGGACAAACAAGGAAGGCAGAAAAGCTGCCAGCCTCAGATGACCTGCAGAGTGACAGGTTTCAAAATCATTTAAAATGCTGTTTCTTTTTAAAAAATAACATTTTTTTTCTGTCTATAAATGTACTTATTGTACTTCTATAGAAAGTATACTTTGCAGAAAACTTGAAAGACAGACAGAAAAAGAAGAAAAGCACTCATTCTTGTGGGACACATCCAGATGACCTTTATTAATGCTTGCTTATGTTTTTCATTATTTTTGTCCAAATGCAGTAATACTTTATATGAGATAATACCATGTTTATAGATTTTTAACCTCATCTTTAACTCAGTAAAGTATTATGAACATCTCTTTTTGTCATTTAAAATTATTTTGCAACTAATTTGTAAATGGTTGCCGTATATAAAAAAGTGTGAGTGTTAGTCGCTCAGTGGTGTCCTACTCTTTGTGACCCCATGGACTGTAGTCTGCCAGGGTCCTCTGTCCATGGAACTCTCCAGGCAAGAATACTGGAGTGGGTTACCATGCCCTCCTCCAGAGGATCTTCCCAGCCCAGGGACTGAGCCCCAGTCTCTTGCATTGCAGGCATATTCTTTACTGTCTGAGCCCCCAGGGAAGCCCACTTTATATAATGATTTTCTTATTTGTAAATGTTTGTAAATAATACTATTATCAATATCTTTGTATATAAATCATTGTCCAGGGACTTCCCCAGTGATCCAGTGGTTAAGAATCTGCCTTCCAATGCAGGAGACAAGGTGGTGGAATCCTTGGTGGTGGAACTTAGATCCCTTTGGCCATGGAGCAAAGAAACCCACTACACAAGTAGAGAGACACCTACACACTGTGACTAGAGAAGCCTGTGCATTGCAATTAAGAGCCCATGCACCACAGTGAAGACCTAGTGCAGCCAAAAAATAATAATCATAAATAGGACTTCTCTGCAGGTTCAGTGGTTAAGAATTCACCTGCCAATGTAGGGGACACAGGTTCAATCGCTGGTCAGGGAAGATTCCACATGCTGAGGGGCAACTAAGCCTGTGAGCCACAACTAGTAAACCCATGCTCTAGAGCCCGCATGCCAAACTACTGAAGCCCGGTGCCCTAGAGCCTGTGCTCCACAGCAAGAGAAGCCACTTCAAGGAGGAGCCCACGTGTCACTAGAGAGTAGCCCCCACTCGCCATAACCAGAAAAAGGCTGTGCCCAGCAACGGAGACTCAGAGCGGCCAAAGATAGATAAATAATCAATTGCATTTCTAGGTTCTAGCAATACAAGAAATTCTTTAAAAATATAAATCAATCAATCAATCACTGTCCATATTCCTGATTATTCCTACAGAGAGGAGCCTAGACTTTGAACTACTAGATCGGTTTGAACAACTTAAAGTTCTTGTTGACATTTGTCAAATTAATTTTCAGAAAAGTTGCACTGATTTACACTCTCTTTGCCAGTGGATAAGGAGCCTGTCTTACCGATGCCTTTGTATCTCTGAGGTTGAACATTACAGACTTGCTCATCTGGGAGCAAAAAGAGGCACTATACTGCTCCTCAGTTTTGATTTGATTATTAATGAGTTTTAATTATTTTTACATAATTACTAGCAATTTATATTTCCTCTTTGTATCCTCCAACCATTGAGAGTTCTTCGGTAAAGTATTTAGATGTCTTTTACCACTACCGCCAACTGGGACGGAGAAGGCAGTGGCACCCCACTCCGGTACTCTTGCCTGGAAAATCCTATGGACGGAGGAGCCTGGTGGGCTGCAGTCCATGGGGTCGTGACTGAGCAACTTCACTTTCACTTTTCACTTTCATGCACTGGAGAAGGCAATGGCAACCCACTCCAGTGTTCTTGCCTGGAGAATCCCAGAGACGGGGGAGTCTGGTGGGCTCCCGTCTGTGGGGTCGCACAGAGTTGGACACGACTGAAGTAACTTAGCAGCAGCAGCAGCCAACTGGGAAGCCTCTTGATCATTGAGCCACCAGGGAAGCACTGGATGAAGTTAGGAGTCAGCATTTTATTCATTGATACTTTTGAGTATATTATAGAGTGATGGCTTTTAATGAACATACCTAAGACATATAACCATTGCCACCTTCAAAGTAGTTACTCAGAAATGCTGATTTGTTGTCAGAGGCTTAAAATTTTAGATTTCTAACTTTCTGAGGTGATGTCATTGATTTTGAAATGATCTAAACTTACTTGATGGAGAAGGCAATGGCACCCCACTCCAGTACTCTTGCCTGGAAAATCCCATGGATGGAGGAGCCTGGTAGGCTGCAGTCCATGAGGTCACTAAGAGTCGGACACAACTGAGCAACTGCACTTTGCACTTTATAGATATATTTATGTATATGATATCTCATTTTCTTTCCTTATAGTCTATTGTCACTTAAATTGGGCATATTATTTTCTTCTATAATGTCTTAAAGAAAATTTTATCAGTCAATAAAGTGAAATAAATTCTTAAACCTGTCACAAACAGTATAGGTAGAACTGTATGAAATAACGATGGGATGACTAATTTTTCCACAAATAAACCATACATTAAACATTTTGCAAAAAAAAAAAAGTCCAAGATCTGCCTCAAATCCAGTTTTCTGTATCTTAAGGCAAAATTTCAAAGAGTCTCAGTGTGTTCATCTGTAAAATAAAACACACTTCAAAACTAGGCAGTCTTGTGCCTAACATAAAACAATACACAACGCCGCCTAGAGGTAAAAAGAAATACTTTTACACATTTTCCCCAAGTTAAAGAATCTTTAGTCTTCAGCAAAATATCGTCAATAAATTTTATGTTAGCAGAAATTGCCTGAGTAAATGTATTGGAATTTTCATAGTCTCTACAACAGAGGATCAAATTCTTAAAATGAATCTGTCATAGCATCTGCAAGACTTCTTAGCTCCTATGCATATTTAACTCATTTTTTTTCCTACTGTCACTTTTTTAGGGGATAAACCTTGAGAAAATTGGCATTGCTTGAAAGAAACCATGACACTATCTTAAGTCTGACTCTAAGGCCCACAGATGTCATGATTACTAGATAATATGATGTATCATAGTGTACAATAGATATTTGGTATACTGGAAGTATTCTTTACGCTTTAGGGCTTTATGGCCTTGATGAAAACCATGGTCAGAAAACAGTCTCTCTGTGATTAAAACATAGTGTCACTCCCTGGCTTCAACTCAGGGAAAATGATGCCTGGGTTGAAAATGCAGATAGCATCAAGGATCTCCAGTGATGGCGCACTGAATCTACTTGAAGTTGAAGAAAATTTTGGTCTATGGAAAGGTATGAAGTCAATGGATGTCCAATTGCTGTTAACATCTAGAATATTACAGCACTCTGTTTCTACGCTGATATTAAGAACAGCTTCCTCTTTGTAACCCCCTCTGGAACTGCACTGTTTTCACCTGTACCTTCTAAATTGTTCTGAGTGTGCTCTTCAGCTTCATCATGCTTAATCTTCCAATTAAGCTGTAAGCTCGCTAAGTGAAATTGCATCTCCTGATGGCCTTGGGTCCAGCCTCCCACCTTCTAGGCCTCCCATATTGGGGACATTTGAATGGACTAAGTGACAAGTACCTTGCTGGTGGGTATGAAGACATCATTTCTCTGGCAATATGAATGTACTAGGTAAAATGAAGCTCGGACAAATAAAGGTTAAGTAACTATTGTGACAAAGTTCAGAAAGTGTTGCCTAAGATCTGAGTTTACCCTTGACTGATGTAACTTAGATTTAAAAGAAAAACAACAAAAATGCTTTCTGAAACTACCTTAAATTTGTATGGTCTCCAATTTCTAATTCATAGTTTTGGGAATAGATTCCCTTTGGGGAATTGCACAATCGTACATTGTTTTTAACATGGAAGACAAAATGGACTAAAAGCTTTTCCCAACTTTTTATTTTGAAAGTTATGCGACTGAGCAACTGAACTGAAACATCCAAAAAAGATGCAAGAATAGTATGATAAGCAGCCATACACCTATCAGCTACCTTTAACCATTATTAACATTCTTTATGTAACTACACTTATTTCTGAAACACTGAAACTGAGTTACAGATATCATTAACTTTACCCCTGAATACTTCAAGCAAAATTTAAGAACAATGATATTCTCCATAACCCAGTGTCACTGTCACACTCATGAAGATTAACAAGAATGCTCTAATATCTACTTGAAATCCAAATGTCCATAATTGTTCCAAGGAGATCCTTTATAGTTGTTAAAACAAACAAACAAACAAGATCTAATCAGGGATTACAGGATGCATATAGTTATGTTGCATTCATTTATTGGGCGCTTACTAGGTTACACAGGCCTTTCTGTTTAATTTTCACAAGAAAATTTGCTATAGTTTTTGCTGCTACGTCAAATGGTGATAAAATCTTTACCTGTGAACACGCGATATATTTTACTTATTCACCATTTTATTCACAGAATTTAGCACAGAATCTTGAACATACTAGGTCCTAATATGAAATAAATGGAACATGGTGTACTTGTCCATTCTGATGGAAAAACAATTAAAAACATGATGGAAAAGGACCTAATGTGTTGTGATAACACACCTAGGCAGAGGCAGCCCCTCTCCACATCCCCCTGCTTTTCCAGGCACTTTGGTGGGAACATTGGAGCCATCCACCTTAGCTGTCTCCAGTGACCCATTACAGGATAACAATGACAGTTTATGCCAACTTTGCCTCTATTCAATAGATCCATTTTTTAATATTAAAATTTATTTTTAATTTAGCATCAAGGAGGAAAGAGTTTCCCATTTGTTTTATCAGACACACATACTGGACACAAACTAAATGGTGGCCAATAGAAAGCATAAGTTTAGCATCTAAGCACTTTCTTTTCTGTTTTTTGAGTCATAGGAGTTTGAGAACTCAGATTCACCTAACAATATAGATATAAATAGCAAACAATTTTTTAATCTGTGTGAGTTATGGCAGGCTAATCCCTGAAAACATACACAGAACATCGCAAAAGAGGTGATAGACTGCAACAATTTCAGCCTAATTTTGGTGATTTTTTTTTAAGTATTATCTGGTAAGAAGGTAAGTCATTTATGCCATTTACTGGGCTAAAATATTCTCTGATACTTTGTCAGCCTCTTTCAGAATTTAAGAGACTTATCCATCAAACAACTGTTTTAGAAAGATGACTATTTTTACCATGAATACTGTAATTTCTATGATGTATGAGTGAAGACCCTGAAATAACTCATAGTTTCCATGATAAATATTAATCCTAGTAATTTTGTATAGAAATGTATAATTCGGCCTTCCAGTAGCTAGCTGAATCTGCTGAATAAAGCCAACTTTGTAAAGTGGAACAATGGAGCCATTCATTTTATTTGGATTTTACCAGTTTGCTGTGATACCTTCTTGGTTGTCTATGAAGGGAAACAGTTTAAACCTGTTCAAAGAAATTCCTACCAGTACCTTCCCCTGAGCCAACACGAAGAAAGTGAAGTCACTCAGTCATGTCCGACTCTTTGCAACCCCATGGACTGTAGCCTACCAGGCTCCTCCGTCCATGGGATTTTCCAGGCAAGAATCCTGGAGTGGGTTGCCGCTTCCTTCTCCATGAGATCTTCCCAACCCAGGGATCGAACCCGGGTCTCCCGCATTGTAGGCAGATGCTTTACCATCTGAGCCACCAGGGAAGCTCCATACATCTATCCAAAGAAGCAATTTTTCAGTTACTTCTTTGTGTGAATACTTTGCATTAGGCTGGTATTAGTAAAACTGCATGCAAAATTTACTCTTGTTTTTAAACCATCTCACTTCACAGGCTTAGAAAGGCAAAAGAGACATTTTCTGGGTTAAGGCATCTTCAGGAAGGGTGCAGGGAAGCAGAGTGTGCCAAGGTTTTTTGGTGGCAGATTATCCACCCCTGCAGGGCTTTTTTTTTTTTTTTGCTGTCATAGATTTGGCTTCAGTTTTGTAGGTATCTATAAATTTTTGCCCAGTGAATACTGTGCTCTTTAAAACATTTAGAAAGTGTTTTAAAACATTTTAGAAAGTGTACTTTCTAAAACACGATTTAGAAAGTATAGATGAAATCAGTGCAGTTCCAGAGCAGGTTACAAAGAGGAAGCTGTTCTTAATATCAGCGTGGAAACAGAGTGTTGTAATATTTTAGATGTTAACCGCGATTGGACATCCATAGACTTCATACCTTTCCATAGACCAAAATTTTCTTCAACTTCAAGTAGATTCAGTGCGCCATCACTGGAGATCTTTGATGCTACCTGCATTTTCAACCCAGGCATTATTTTCTCCGAAGTTGAAGCCAGGGAGTGACACTATGTTTTAATCACGGAGAGATTGTTTTCTGACTATGGTTTTCATCAAGTCCACAAAGCCCTAAAGCGTAATGAATACTTCCAGTATACCAAGTATCTATGATAGTACACTATGCTACAGTATGATTCTTAAAGACTTCATCACCAGCAGTCGAGCACTTTTCAAATCAACATGTCTTCATGTCCCCAGAAATACGTAAACTATAGAGAACAAAGGCCGATAGGCTCAAATTTCATTAATAATCATGTAGAAGGCCTTTAGCATTTTTTAGTAAAGCGCTGAACCCAACAAAAAAATGACTGCTTCCCTCTTAACTAGAATATAAATTTCATGAGAACAGAGACTAACTCTGTGTGGATCATCACTATACCCACTGTGCTAGCATATGGTAGGCATTCAATAAATATTTGCTCAAGGGATATGATGAATGTATTTAACTCCTGAGGCAGCTATTAAGCTCTGAAAAAACAGTGGACCGGGGCAGACTATTGAGTCTAAGCAGTGCCATGATGTGGGTACTTTCTCCTCCACTTAGCCATCGCCAGAAATCACATTGAAACAATACATCTGAACTGAGCCCCAAAGACCTGAAGGCACAAGCAAAGTAACAATGCGGGTGGCTTCCACTCTAGGCCCACAGATGGTGATGCGTTCCTGTTCTTCTCTCAGCTCTCACCTACAGGACTGCGGGCGGCTCCCTGTGACCTGAGGTGAGGCTAGGAACCCCCAGACCTAGTAAATGGATTTGTCTTACTGTACTTTAAGAAATACTTTTCTGTCTTTTGAAATGGGATTTAAATAACAGTTCAAGGTTTGCTATTATCATAAATGTATAAAGTGTTTTGTGAATAATAAAATGGATCATGGATTCAGGATAATTTAAAAGATGTTTAAAAATTATTAACACATTAAAAAAAAAAGAATTACTTTCAAGTCTTAAGACCTAATACTATTTTCCGGTGTAAGAAAAGATAAATAGACCCACTGAGCAAAACAGACAGCTTGGAAACAGGCTTATTTTTATATGGATATTTGATATATGACAGAGGTGACAATACAAATCAATATGAAGAGGATGGAATAATTAATAAAGGATATTGGGACAACAGGATATCCATTGTGGAATAAATTTAGATTTGTACCTCACAGCTGAACACAAATTAATCCTAGGTACACTGAGGATCTGACTGTGAAATCATTTTAAAACTCTTAGAAGACTAATGCTACAACACAGATGAAAGACATCTGAAATAAGCCAATCCCAAAGGGAAAATACCATATTATTCCTATATGAAGGACATAGTCAAAATTCAGAGACAGGAAGTAGAGTGGTCATCATCAAGGGCTGGGGAAAAGGACAGGACAGTTCATCTTAATGGGTACAGAGTTGCATTCAGTTTTGCCAGATGATAAAAATCCTGGAGATAGATGGTGGTGATGGTTGCACAACAATGAGAATGTACTTAAAGCCACTGAACACATGTAAAAAATGGTGAAAATGGTAAAATTTTTGTAGGTATATTTTACCACAATTTAAAAACTCAGAAGAAAATACAGATAATGCCTTCCACTTCAATATCGCATACTTGTTTGTACAGACAGTTCCTCCCACAGATAACTAAAAATGCTTAATAAGCATCTAAAATAGTCTTTAAAACACCACCTGATGATTCCTGACACCACATGCTACAGTTTTAAAATGGGACTGGATTGGGAGAATGTGAAACACCTGGCAGAAGCAGGTACAAGACTCTTTAAGGGAATTCACCCTAATCAAAGGCCTCACAGAATTGCCAGAAATCATTTTCAGGGAAACGAGCAGCCTACAGTGGGGGAAAAAACAAACAAGCACACAAGAAACAAGGACTCATGAGTAGGAACCAACAGAAATAAACAGCAGAAAAGAACTCATGAAGACTGATATTAACTAAAGGAGTTGTCTATACATTCTGAGATGCAAAAAGAAGTGGAAAATTTATTGGTAAATACTGTACAGATGTAATATAATAATAATGCCTTATGGAGTAAAATTTGAAAAGAGAGAATTAAAATATGCAACAACAATAAGATAAATAAGCAGGAAGATAAATGAAGTTAAAATATTCTAAAGTTCTTATGTTATAGCAAAGATAAAAGTATTGCTTTTTAGGACTTTGGTAAGTTAATAAACATGTTAAATTTTCTAGTCACCACTAAATTATAAACAGTACACTATACTTTTCAAATAAAGGAGAAAGCATGGAGTGATTATACCAAAAACCCCAATCAAGGACAAAGAATTCAATAAAGAAGAGAAAAAATGTTGTACAAGAAATCACAAAGTAAAATGACAGATTTAAACCCAAATATATGAGAAATGATATTTAATGATAACACACTAAATGCTCCAATGAAAAGGTTGGCTCATCAGACTAGGTAAAATAAAAAACGCGTGGGATTTCCCTGGTTGAGAATCCACCTGCCAATGCAGGGGAAATGGGCTCCGTCGCTGGTCTGGGAAGATCCCACATGCCTCAGAGCAACTAAACCTGCAGCTACTAAGCCTGAGAGCGGCAACCGCTGAAGACCATGCCCCGCAACAGGAGAAGCCCGTGCGCCAAAACTAGAGCGTCCCCCACTCGCCACATAGCGAGAAAGCCCGCGCACAGTAATGAAGACCCAGCACAACCAAAAATAAATACATTTTTAAAAAACAATGACACTCTCTGCAAAAGAAAGACACCCAAAACATAAGACAGATAGAAAAGTTTAAAGTAAAAAGATGTTAAAATACATACATTTTGCAATATAATCAAAAGATAGCTAGCATGGCATATGAATATGAGAGAAAAGAAACCTTTAAGGCAAAAAGCCCTACCAGAGATAAAGAGGTTCAAACTTTTTACAGAGAAAACTCCAGTCCTCGATGGCTTACTGGACAAGCTCTACTAAATATTCAAGAACTAATTCAAAAATGTTTCGGGGCTAGTGTAACATATAAGTGAAAACCTATAGAAATAGTAAGAGAAAAGTACAGGACAATCTCACTCACAGATACAAATGCAGAAATCTTTTAGCAAAATAATAGCAAAGCAAATCAAGCACAGTATATAAAGGGAAATGTAACATGACCAAGTTGGTTTTATTTCAGATGTAAAAGGTTGGTTTCACATTGGAATAAAAACCAAACAATGTACTTTACAAAATTATAGTGAAATATCATACAAATATCTCAATAGATGCAGAAAGTTTTCAATAAAATCCAACATTTATGACTTCTAAAAATCTTAGACAAGTAGAAATAGAAAGGAACATCTATTCAACACTGCATTGTAGGGTTTTTTGGCCAAGCCACACAGCATGTGGGATCTTAGTTCCCCAACCAGAGATCAAACCCACATCCACTGCACTGGAAGCAGAGTCCTAATCACTGGATGGCCAGGGAAGTCCCTACATTGTAGTTATTAAACAGTGAAGGACAGCAAGAAAAAAAAAAAATATATATATATATATAAAAGGATTGGAATTAAAGAAACAATCATTCATCATTTGAAAATTATAATTAAGTAATTAAAAATAATACTTCAATTAATTGTTGTATAGGAAAATCAGTATACTACATTACTGTAGGGTAGAAAAAGCAATATGAAAATTTTATTTTTTCCTTTATACTAGCAATCAGTAGGTAAAAAATAATTTTTAAAAATACCATTTGCAATGACATAAAAGTATGAAAACTTGGAAACAAATCAAGCTCTAAATTTTAGATTCTATGGAGAGAATTTAGGGAGAAAATTTGAAAAGCTTATCTAAAACCTCAGAGAAGACCCAAATAAATACACCAGTATTGGAGGATTCAGAATCAAAAAGGCTGAGCTCCACTACTGATCATAAAGAAGTCACAGAACTTGCTCTTCCACAGTAAATAACCAGAAACCTGATCAAAGGATATGAGACAACTGTTTGCAAACGACAGGGAAAGAGATAACTCAGAGAAGGAAAATAAAATGCTCCAGCGTCCCACATGGTGGCAACTTTGAAACTATAGCACAGCAAAGAAAAACTGAGCGCACAGTGGTCTCATGAAATTCAGGAGACAGAAAGTGGGTTTCGAGGAGGGGAGGGAGCTGGAATTTGTGGGACAAAGTACCAGAGAGGAGGGAGCTATACAGAGAAAGAACTTTCAAATCCGCAGAGAGATCTTCTTGATCGTTGGCTGAACACCAGTCTGCACAAACACAGGGTGAAATTCCACACAGCCGGGCAAAGAACGACTACCAGAATATGTAAACTGAACAATTCTTAGCACACAGGGAGTTAGACGCTATTCAAGTTCTAGCCAGCCAGAGTAGAGAGACCTCACTGAGCCACAGGGCAATCAACAGAAACCCCAACCAACCAATATAATATTGTAAAATAATTTGCCTCCAATAAAAAATAAATTAATTACCTAAAAAAAAAACACAAAAAAACAGAAACCCCAGGGTGGGTCAAGGCTTCTTACTAAAGCTAAACTAAAGGCTATTCTAGGCACACTCCAACGAAGCTTAAAATAATCCTCAAGAATATCAGGTCAATCCACAAGTAACCTAACAATTAATCTTGTGCCAAAACAAACTTTAAAACTCTTTGAAGAAAGACAACAAAGGGCAAACAGTCAATAGCACAACATTTATAATCTATGATATCAAACAAAAAATCACTAGAAATGGAAAAAAGTTACAAGTTCTGAACCAGAAAAGGACCTGAAATTGATATATATAAAATATATGTGGTCTTTATACACACATAATACATATGTGTCTATATTATATACACAGGCATACACAATTTTTGTGCCAGCCCTTTTTACTTTGACTTAAGTGAAAGTTGCTCAGTCATGTCCGACTCTTTGCAACCCCATGGACTATACAGTCCATGGAATTCTCCAGGCCAGAATACTGGAGTGGGTAGCCTTTCCCTTCTCCAGGGTATCTTCCAAACCCAGGGATTGAACCCAGGTCTCCCACATTGCAGGCGGATTCTTTACCAGGTGAGCCCTTACTTTGACTTAACTTAAGTGCTAATGCCACCAGATTTCCTGATAATGCAAAATGATCACTTCATGTCCATAAAAGTTAGTTTCATCTGTGTTTTACAATCAAACAAAAACAACATAAATATTAGTGAGTATGGAAAAGGACATTTAAATAATTTTGCTCATTTGTGTGCATTAAGCTCTTTAAGAGTTTAGAAAAAAAAGAGAAACTTTTTTCTCCCTGAGTTTTCTTTGGCTTTACCTATTCACAGAACACTGGTTCTCCCAGAGGTATGCTTCCAGTGGTGTAGAAGCTCAACAGGTCAAATCTGGCCTATCACCTGCTTTTTTCTCTTTTTTTTTTTTGGAAGAGTGATTAGTCATTTTATTGGTGTACCACAATTTATTTTACCAATTCGTGAAATAAATTTAGGAATTTATACAGGTTCCTTTCTTCTGTTACAGCTAACAGCATGGTGAACATTCTCACAGATAATTGTCTTCATAGAGCTCTTATTCTTTAGTATGTATTTCTGAAAATGGAACACATTTAATTGAAACTATTTAAAAACCGCTTTTGAAAAAACTGCAAAAACTGTTTCCTGAAAACTTATAACTCATAGAGTAGCAGTAGTGCTTGGTGCTAATAAACCATCATCCACACTTGGTATTTTCCATATGACACACATTATGAAAGCTTTACAGACACCATGTCAATCAACCATTCACTGACCTTACGAGATTATCATCATCCTCATTTTACAGATGGGAAAATTGAGGACTAAAGGGACAAAGTAACTTGCTTAAGGTTATGCTGTGGGAAATAGCAGAGCTGGAATTCGGGCACAGCTCAGACTGCCCCAAAGCTCTTGCTCATATTCTTATGTTACCCCACCAGCCACTGGCACATTCATAAAAAGTGATGTCTTAAGAAGCACCTGATTATTTTGACTACCAAGCTTAGTATTCCTATCCCTTTTTTAAAAAATAAATTATTTATTTTAATTGGAGGCTAATTAATTTACAATATTGTGGTGGTTTTGCCATATATTGACATGAATCAGCCACGGGTGTACAAGTGTCCCCCCTGCGTCCCAAACCCCTCTTCCACCTCCCTCCCCATCCCACCCCTCTGGGTTGTCCAAGTGCACCTGCTTTGAGTGCCCTGTTTCATGCATAGAACTTGGACTGGTCATCTATTTCAGATTTGGTAATAAACATGTTTTAATGCTATTCTCTCAAATCATCCCACCCTCGCCTTCTCCCACAGAGCCCAAAGTCTGTTCTTTATATCTGTGTCTCTTTTTTGCTATCTTGCATATAGGGTTGTCGTTACCATCTTTCTAAATTCCATATATATGCAATAATATACTGTATTGGTGTTTTTCTGACTTACTTCACTCTGCATAATAGACTCCAGTTTCATCCACTTCATTAGAACTTACTCAAATGAGTTGTTTTTAATACCTGAGTAATATTCCATTGTGTATATCTACCATAACTTTCTTATACATTTGTCTGCTGATGGACATCTAGGTTGCATCCACGTCCTAGCTATTGTAAACAGTGCTGCACAGCCTGCTTTTATAAATAAAGTTTTACTGGAATCCAGCGATGCTGATTTGCTTACATATTGTCAATGGCTACTTTTGTGCTGTAACAGCAGAGTTGAGCAGTCACGACAGAGACCACAAAGCCTGAAATACTTACTACCTGGCTCTACCAGAAAAGAGAGAGCAAACAAAAGCTATATTGAGCAGAGGTAATAGTCAGATATGGCAAAAGTAATAAATGATCAGAATAGAATTCATCAGAAACTTCCATCTTGGAAAAGTTCTTTTTATACATTCTGATACATAAAAAACCTAAAATCTATAACCATTCTTTTTAATAGTTTCAGATGTCTTGACAGTGGTGTACATTTGGTAGACTAACCCCAGAAAATGGCACCATTAGATAAAACTCTTTCAGTTTTGATTTGTCTAAGCAGTTTTGTACAGGTAAGTGTGACTCTGATACCATGGCCTGCAGCCCACCAGGCTCCTCCATCCATGGGATTTTCCAGGCAAGTATACTGGAGTGGTTTGCCATTTCCTTCTCCAGGTGATCTTCCCAATCCAGGAATCAAACCTGGGTCTCCAGCACTGCAGGCAGATTCTTTACTGACTGAGCTAACAGGGAAGCTGGCTACAGATAGGTAGTACTCTCACAATGTATATCCAATGATGGTACCATTCTTTGGTTTTCTTACCTCAAATATCCTACCAAGTATGGCTATACATAGTTTTTGCTTGCATTTTAATTGGAATAAACATTTGTGTAAAAAAATATTTGGCATAAAACTCAAAATTCCTGATGTCTTTTGAAAAAATCAAAATATCTGACATCAGGGCTACATTCCAGTGACAATGTGCAGCTACTCAGTTTGGAGGTAACATACAAGTTTCCAAATTACCCATCATTACCTATTAATTTCTGACACTTAAAATTTTTTCATTTATATTTCTTTTTCTCTGCATCACCCTCTCCCATCCCCAAGGCAGCTGATATTACCTATTCTTCTTCGCTACTTCCCAATTTCCTTTGCAAGTTCTTTTCCTTCATCCCTCTCTTAAACATTAGTGTTTTTCAGGGTCTCAGTTCTGGCTTTCTTCTCATGGTTTATAACTCTCACTGGACAACCTCAGCTATACCCACAAACTGAACTTGAACTACCAGGCCCAGTGACAAGGTTAGGAGTATGGACAGCCACCTTACAATGGTAGGGATCACTAAGAATTTTCAGGATCTTTTTTCTCTAGTCCTGATCTCCTATCTGAACCCATGTTTCACATTTCTATCTATAGACATCTCCCAGCAACTAAGACGACATACCCAATACTAAACCATTAGCTCATTTCCCAAACTAGTTTCTCATTATTTCCTCATATTGTTTAATGACACTGTAAACCATTCAGTAATCCAAGACAGACTCTCGGGATTCACCTCTGAGTCTTTCTTCATGTTCATAGTCATATCCAAATTTTACTAAGTCTTAGCAATTCTACTCCATTAACATATCTAAATATTTCGTTCTCTTGTTCGTTCCCCTTTGAATGCAGTTCAGATACTCCTCATCTTCACGCAGAGCTATAACAATGACTTCTTAACTTGTCTCCAAGCTTCTGTTTTGTCTCCCTTCAATTAATTCTCCATGTTGCTGGCAGTGTACACTTTCTAAGAGTGCAAATCTGACGATGGCACCCTGCTTAAACTCTTCCAGGGGCTCCTCATCACTTACAGCATTAAGTCTAACTTTCTCTGGATGAAGTACAGGAACCTTGGAGGTCTAAATTCTATCTTTATAGCTTCACCACCTACCACTCCCCCATGTGTTTTACACTTCAAATACTCTGCACAATTTGCAGTTATTTAGTAAGTCATGATCTTTGTCATCTCCACCTTTGCATATAATGTTTTGTTTTGTTTTTTGCCACCTGGGATGGATTATTTTCCTTCTCTCATCTGCTTTTTAAAGTCGTGCATAAACTCCAAACTCGATTCAAATGTCACACTCTCCAGGAAAATTTCTATCATCTTTAGAGTTAAGTGTCTACTGTTCCCACTTCTTTTAGGGAACTTTCCACATTGTTTTAATGGCTATTTTAGTCGAGGGAGACAGACAAGCCCATGGCACTGTTTTTCCATCAGTGATGAGGAGTCACTGTGTCTTCACTCTCTCAACTATGAACTATGTACATAGTTCAAGATTTTGTAAACTAGGGTCCCCAAATCCCTGATTGTTTTTAAAACTGTTGTCTATCACTTATAAATTATTCCTCATCATAATTCACAATTAAAAGGTATTTTTATATAAAAAGCCTTTTAGCTTATTAAGTCAACATTCCTCTGCTGACATACTCTTAGAGATCAACAAGGAGTATTTATGGGAGGGCTGTTGGTTTCTCAAGTTTGAAAAACGCTGCTCTGAATAACTGGCTGAGATATTTACAACCACTCAGGTTTTCTCTATAACAATCTGGGTGACCAGAACAGAATAAAACCCACCCTACCTTCTTTATGGTGTACCACTCACAACCCCCTTTTCAGTACTTGAGAAGTCAGCATTAACAAAACTGACACATGAATGAAGTATGTCTTCTTGTTAGTTCAGAAACTCAAGATGTTTAGGAACAGAAGGAAGTACATATGTTTATGGAATCTATCGGCATTCTAATCTTCAAACTAACTTCATCAACCACAACACAGGATGTAGTAGCACAAATGAGAACTGTTATCACTGTATTAAAATCTGGGCAAGCGGGGAAAGATTGAAGGGGAGATATCCTTTGACAAGAGAGAGAAAAGCACTGGTTACAAATATAAGTTTAACCATTTGAGTAACAGCTCCACACAGGGTGTGGTTCTGGGTGTCCCTGTTACTGGCACTGAGGGCATCTTAGGTGGCTGCTGGGGAACTGGAAGCCTATTTCCCTCCTTCTCTGTCCGGGTAGCCAACGACTTCAAATTCAAACCACCGAACGCTAACCATTTAGCTGACAAGAGGCTGGGAGTAGGTGGTGAGTATCAGTTCAGTTCAGTTCAGTTGCTCAGTCGTATCCGACTCTTTGCGACCCCATGAACCGCAGCACACCAGGCCTCCCTGACCATCACCAACTGCCAGAGTCCACCCAAACCCATGTCCATTGAGTCATGATGCCATCCAACCATCTCATCCTCTGTCGTCCCCTTCTCCTCCCGCCTTCAATCTTTCCTAGTATCAGGGTCTTTTCAAATGAGTCTGCTCTGCATCAGGTGGCCAAAGTATTGGAGTTTCAGCTTCAACATCAGTCCTTCCAATAAACACCCAGGATTGATCTCCTTTAGGATGGACTGGTTGGATCTCCTTGTAGTCCAAGGGACTTTCAAGAGTCTTCTCAAATACGACAGTTCAAAAGCATCAATTCTTCAGCACTCAGATTTCTTTATAGTCCAACTCTCACATCCATACATGACTACTGGAAAAACCATAGCCTTGACTAGATGGACCTTTGTTAGCAAAGTAATGTCTCTGATTTTTAATATGCTGTCTAGGTTGGTCATAACTTTCCTTCCAAGGAGTAAGCGTTTTTTAATTTCATGGCTTCAATCACCATCTGCAGTGATTTTGGAGCCCCAAAAAATAGCCACTGTTTCCCCATCTATTTGCCATGAAGTGATGGGACCATGCACCAAACTAATGACCTAAATCACTCACCACCTAGCCGTGTTACCTCACAGGAGAAGTGGGCCCACCCAGCTGTCCCGTCAGAGTGTCCCCATATGGATAATGCCTCAACCAACAAAAATTTCCCCTTTGCATCCCTCCATCTTGTTTTCTGTTCTTCATTTTTTCTTGAAATCCCCACTTCCTTCCTTTCCCTCAAAACACACAGGCCGTCTCCTGTGTTATCTTTAAAATCCAAGGCTACTCCCTACCTCCAACCCAATTTTCCATTGCTCGGTAAAGAAACAAGGGGTCATTCCTTGAGTAGATATTTCCTGAGTGCATATTGGGTGCTAGACACTGTGAGCAAGAGAGGCTTAATTCTTTTTTTCAAGGTGGAGTCAACAAATTAAATTATTATAAATTAGTACTATGAAGGAAATAAATCATGATGGAAACGGAGCTCTAATCGCAAGGCCAAGGTAAATTTCCCTGCAGAGGCTGAGAGCTGAAAGAGAAGAAGGAGCTAGATTTGCAGTAGATGCTGGAGGAGAACATTTCAGGCAGAAGGAACAACTTGCTGGAAGGTAAGAACTATCTTTATCTATGAGAAAAACTGAGAAGTAAGGTCTGGCAGGAGCCCAGTGAGAGACAGGAACAAGACACAGGATGAGGATGGATTAGAGAGGAAGGGACTGCCTCACCTTAGGCCTTATGGGCCAAGATACTGAGCTTGATTTTCAAGAGCCATGGGACCCCATCAGAGTGGTTTTGTTGGAGGGGAACATTATGATCTAATATGTTTTGAATGGGTCACCCTCCAGCTGTGGAGAATGGACTGGAAAGTGACAAAAATGAAAACTGATAGAATAGTTATATACATTGCTTTAGAACATTAATGTGCATACAAAATAAACTAGAGACCTTGTTAAAGTGCTGTTTCTCGCCTGAGGGGCAGGGAACTGAGAGCCTGAAATTCTACTCAGTTCCCACATGATGCTGATGCTGTTGGTCTATGAACCACATTTTGAGTGGCAAGTTACTGGGAGACCATGGAGTATCCAGGTGAGTCTTCAGTTCAGTTCAGTCGCTCAGTCATGTCCGATTCTTTGAGACCCCATGGACTGCAGCACGCCAGGCCTCCCTGTCCATCACCAACTCCTGGAGCTTACTCAAACTCATATCCATTGAGTCAGTGATGCCATCCGACCATGTCATCCTTTGTTGACCCCTTCTCCTCCAGCCCTCGATCTTTCCCAGCATTAGAGTCTTTTCAAATGAGGCAGCTCTTTGCATCAGGTGGTGAAAGTATTGGAATTTCAGCCTCAACATCAGTCCTTCCAATGAATACCCAGGACTGATTTCCTTTAGGATGGACTGGTTGGATCTCCCTGCAGTCCAAGGGACTCTCAAGAGTCTTCTCCAACACCACAGTTCAAAAGCATCAATTCTTTAGCACTCAGTTTTCTTTATAGTCCAACTCTCACATCCATACATGACTGCTGGAAAAACCATAGTCTTGACTAGACAGACCTTTGTTGTCAATGTAATGTCTCTGCTTTTTAATATACTGTTTAGTCTGATCATAGCTTTTCTTCCAAGGAGCAAGCGTCTTTTTATTTCATGGCTGCAATCACCATCTGCAGTGATTTTGGAGCCCCCCCCAAAATAAAATCTGCCACTGTTTCCATTCTTTCCCCATCTATTTGCCATGAAGTGATGGGACTGGATGCCATGATCTTAATTTTCTGAATGTTGAGCTTTAAGTCAATTTTTTCACTCTTCTCTTTCAAGAGACTCTTTAGTTCTTCTTCACTTTCGGCCATAAGGGTGGTGTTATCTGCATATCTGAGGTTATTGATATTTCTCCCAGCAATTTTAATTCCAGCTTGTGCTTCATCCAGCCCAGCGTTTCTCATGATGTACTCTGCATATAAGTTAAATAAGCAGGATGACAATATACAGCCTTGACGTACTCGTTTCCTGATTTGGAACTGGTCTGTTATTCCATGTCCGGTTCTAATTGTTGCTTCCTGACCTGCATACAGATTTCTCAAGAGGCAGGTCAGTGGTCTGGTATTCCCATCTCTTTCAGAATTTTCCACAGTTTGTTGTGATCCACACAGTCAAAGGCTTTTCAAAGCAGAAATAGATGTTTTTCTGGAACTCTCTTCCTTTTTTGATGATCCAGCGCATGTTGGCAATTTGATCTCTGGGAGATGATTGTAATTAGGAACAGGATCATGGCAATAGAGAAAAGTAAGTGTAACCAAAACATATTTTATGCTGGATTGGGAAAAAAGAACAAGATGTGTGGTAACCTTCTCCTTCTGCCTTTTTTTTTGTTCTAATGAGAATTCTCACATTGGAAGGATGGATTTTAGGTCAAAAGCTCTCATTACACAGAAATCCCATCTGAATGCTGGAGACACTTCTGGATTTTACTATGCTAAAAGAGCATTTCTTCTTCAGAAATGTGCATTACAACATCTTCTATTGACATGCATTGTGATTGTCATTCTCAATCACTCTTGTTAGTTCCTAGGGTTCCCTCCCCCCTACAGTGGTAAGTATGAAATTAGTCTCAAAGTGTGGTCCCCAAACGAGCAGCATCAGCATCAAATGGGAATTTGTTAGAAATGAAAATTCTTAGATGCCACCTTGCATGTACTGAATCAGAAACTCTGAGAATGGACTCCAGAAATCTGTGCTTTAACAAATCCTCTAGATGATCATGGTGCTCACTGAAGTTCAGGAAGCACTGAATTAGAAAATCAGAAAATATTAGTGTATATGTTATTGGACATTAATATCATGGATCCAGGATCTTTCTGAGTGAATCTTTTGGGAAGAAAAGACAAAGAAGATAGAACAACCTCTACCGAACAAATTAGAATACCTAGAAAATACAAACACAGCCATCTGAGCCTCTTAGATTATGTGTATAGGCAGCTTTCACTATTACTCTTTGCTCTTTCTGTGCGCTACTATGATGACAAGAAAAAAATTAGGAAATAAAAAGAAAACCCTATTTTCTTCCCTTTAAAATAAATTGCTTAAGGGACTTCCCCAGTGGTCCAGGGGCTAAGACTCCGCATCCACACTCCCAATGCAGGGGGCCTGGATTCGATCCCTGGTCAGGGAACTAGATCCCACATGCCACAACTAAAACTCTGCATGGCCAAATAAATAAATAAATATTTTTAAAATAAATTGCTTAATGCTTTTCAGCTGAAGAGGATACTTGATTTTGCTCTTGTCTTTGTGCCTCTCCTTTTCTCTTAGCCACAGTTGTGAATGAGGATGCAGGAATATGAGAATCACCTAAGAAGCTTTCTCAGAATACATTCTCTCTCTCTCCCTCCTCCAGCTGAGATGCTGGTATAGGAATGTGGGTGGACTAGCACATATATCCCAAGAGATCTTCCTTGTGATTCCAATCTACTTCCATCCTCACCTCTCCCCATATCCCCAAGCAGCTAGCTCTCTTAGTAGCCTGTCAATACAGAAGGAAGTATCAAGATCACCAAATCTATCTTCTATCCTCTAGCACTCACTAATATGCACCTACTGTGGCTTTAGTAGCATGCTGTGATTATGGTCTCAGCCCTGAAGGCTGTAGCTAGATAAAAGAAACAACTAGTGAAAAGCATTAGACTGAATGCAATCAAGTGCTTCATTGTATGGTGGAGACTTTGGGGCTATGAAATTTGGAGAATAAGATCTAGGCTTCCCATTCATTTTCACAATATATTTTCATCTAGGAATACTGGGGGCCAAATGGTCTGAGCTGCCAGAAGGACAAATACACAATCGCATTCCACTCAAGCATATGAACAAAAACACAGTAGGGAAGAGTAACAGAAGCTACTTTATGAAACACACCTGAAAATAGCAGATGCATTAGGGCCAAAGCAACCTGAGAGAAAACAAAAGAAGTCTTTTAAGAGCCACTGTTGAGCTTGTATTTTATATTTCTCCATTCCTTTCCTGTTGCCTGATTCTTAACTATTTTGCTTCTTGTTTATTCTTTCGGGAGTGGATAAGTAGGACAGGGGAAACGGCAGATAAATTTTAGTATACTACATCTGGTATTCTTTAATAATAAAAGGTCCAGTGATGAGAGTACTTCAAAGTGTTAGCTAAGCTTTGGGTAGGAATATGGATGTGAATTCCAAGATGTTAAGTAAAAAAACAAAAACCCAAGGTGAGACTAGTGTGTATGTATGTTATTTCTGTTAAATACATGAAAAAGAATATTTATATTTCTGTATAAATGCTTTGGG
This sequence comes from Moschus berezovskii, assembly GCF_049115385.1. Lineage (NCBI taxonomy): Eukaryota > Metazoa > Chordata > Mammalia > Artiodactyla > Moschidae > Moschus > Moschus berezovskii. The sequence goes on from NC_142468.1 coordinate 86,585,678, forward strand.
AAAGATACACAAGTAACTGGTAACATTAATTGCTCTTGAAAGAGGAACTGAGTGAGTGGACAGGGTTAAAAGAAGAGCTTTCACTGGATGCTCTTGTTTTTTCTTGAATTTTGCACCATGTATTTGAATGACCTACTTTTAAAAAACAAATAGGCTTTTTTTTTTTTTAAAGAGTACTGGCTAAAAGGAGATTTAGGAATCTCAATCCTTTCTTCGAAGAGGCTTCGTGGTATAATAGAAAAAGCATTGTTTTAGGAGTTCACACACACAAAAAATAAAAGGCGTGGTTCCCAAACCTGGTCTGTTTCTTACTAGTTTTGTGACCTTGGCCAAGTGCTGCAGTCTTTGCTGGGGTCGCAAAGAGTCGGACACGACTGAGCGACAGAATTGAAGGACTATTCCAAGAGATCCAGCAACCTCTGGCATGTAATGATGGCCAGCTCCATAACGCAATTTCATACTAGCTCCCCCTCCTGGTGGCTCAGAGGTTAAAACGTCTGCCTCCAATGCGGGAGACCCGGGTTCAATCCCTGGGTCGGGAAGATCCCCTGGAGAAGGACACGGTAACCCACTCCAGTATTCTTGCCTGGAGAATCCCATGGACAGAGAAGCCTGGTAGGCTACAGTCCACGGGGTCGCAAAGAGTCGGACACGACTGAGCGACGGAACGGAACAGAAAGCCCCCTCCTCCCTTGCTTCACTCTTTTTCTTATTCCTGTTTCTTGGACCAGCTGCCCTGATACAGGGATAGCACATAAGGGTTGTGCCTCAGGCGATATATACTTTCTGCAGAAACCCCAGCTAAGACTGGGCCTGCCTAATACTACTGAAGAGAGTCTGGGACTGTGCAGCAGATACTACTGGTGCCCAGCCCATGTGCCTTGAGGCCTCCATATTAATAGAACTTGCTTTCCTAACTGCCAGCATTTGCATCTCATGTGCTGCTAGAGGGCTTTCTTTGCCACCCTCAACCAGTATTTTCTCCCTTTCAATGAGATGTCTTTAAATTTTCTTGATGGTATAGTTTGCCCCATAAAACTTTTAATTTTTATGAAATCCAGTTTATCCAATTTATTTTTTCATCAGCTGTCCTTTTGGTGTTGTATATAAAAAATTATTGACTAACTCAAGGTCACTAAAATTTACTCCAGTGTTTTTTCAAGTAGTTTTATAGTTTCTTTACATTTAGATCTAGATCTGCTGCTGCTAAGTCACTTCAGTCGTGTCCGACTCTGTGCGACCCCATGGACGGCAGCCCACTAGGCTCTGCCATCCCTGGGATTCTCCAGGCAAGAACACTGGAGTGGGTTGCCATTTCCTTCTCCAACGTGTGAAAGTGAAAAGTGAAAGTGAAGTTGCTCAGTCTTGTCTGACTAGTAGCGACCCCATGGACTGTAGCCCACCAGGCTCCTCTGTCCATGGGATTTTCTAGGCAAGAGTACTGGAGTGGCTTGCCATTGCCTTCTCCGAGATCTAGATCAGTTTTGGTTAAATTTTGTGAATAGTTGAGATAGAGGGTTCAATTTTATTCTTTCACATGTGAATATTCAATTTTCCCAGCACCATATATTGAAAAGACAATTTTTTCCCCATTGAATTATTGTCTTAGCATTCTTGTGGAAAATCAATTGACCACAAACATAAGAGTTTATTTCTATATTCTACATTTTCTTCCATTAAGGTATATGTCTGTGCCATGTGTGCATGCCAAGTCACTTCAGTCGTGTGTGACTCTGTAACCCCATGGACCATTGCACCAGGCTTCTCTGTCCATGGGATTCTCCAGGCAAGAACACTGGAGTGGGTTGCCATGCCCTCCTCTAGGGGATCTTCTTGACCCAGGATCAAACCCGCGTCTCTTAAGTCTCCTGCATCGGCAGGCGAGTTCTTTATCACTAGTGTCACCTGGGAAGCCCGTCTATATTTCTATTTTGTGCCAAAAAACACACTGTCTTGATTACTGTAGTTTTGTAGTAAAGTTTGAAGTTGGGAAGTGTAAGTTCTCCAAATGCTTTTGACTCCAAAGCCATAAAATATTTTTATATGGTTTTCTAAAACTTTTATTTTTTTTGTCCTTCTCGTTTATACCTTTCATCTACTTGGAATTTATTTTAGCACATGGTGGGAGGTAGGACTCTAAAGTCATGGATCTAAATTGTATTAACATTTTTTTTTTGGTGTTTTTATTTTTATTTTTTGTAATTATTTTTTATTGGAGGCAAATTATTTTACAATATTATATTGGTTGGTTTTGCATACACTGACATGAATTCGCCCCGAGTTTACATAAGTTCCCCCTCCTGAACCCCCCTCCCACCTCCCTCCTCCCTTTATCCTCCCTCTGGGTCATCACATTTTTTTTAAAGTCCTTTCTTCAACTAACCCACCAAGCAAGCCTCTTACAAATCAACTCTCCATCTAGGCAGGGCTCTATTTGGGTATCCTATTCTGTTCCACTGGTCATTTTTTTCTATCCTGAACCAGCATCACCCTTTCTTAATTACTGAAGATTTTAGGAAGGTAATCTGTAAAGCAATTCTCCCCATCTTGTTCTTCTTCACTAGCATATTTTTGGCTCTTACATTTAAATTATAGATACACCTTGACAAGTTACATACTTACATATACACACACAATGTATTTCATGACTATAGAACTACTTTTCAGAGATTCAATTTCTTCTAGAGATAGCTGCAGGAAGTTATATTTTCTAAGACTACCAATTTTAATCTAATTTTCAAGGTTTTTACCAAAAGCTTAATATCTTTTTTTAAATGTTGGAAGCATTTCTAAGCCTCCTTTTTCATTCCTATTATTGTTTACTTATGCATTTTTTTTCTTGATAAATCTCGCCAAAAGTTTGCTGTTTTTATGACTGTTACATTGGAGAAGGCAATGGCAAGCCACTCCAGTACTCTTGCCTAGAAAATCTCATGGATAGAGGAGCCTGGTGGGCTGCAGTCCATGGGGTTGCTACTAGTCGGACACGACTGAGCGACTTCACTTTCACTTTTCACTTTCACACATTGGAGAAGGAAATGGCAACCCACTCCAGTGTTCTTGCCTGGAGAATCCCAGGGACAGCGGAGCACTTTTGTGTGTACTGGCTCGCAAACTGCAGTCACCTCAGCAACTCAAATCTGATCTCTGCCTCTTCTACTCGGCTGCTCTGCACTTCAGCCCACCTCTTGCACCACACACCAAAAAGTGCTCCTGTTCAGAAAGGGAAGACTATCATAAAGGTCACTTCATGTTTCCCTTAAGGATCACTGACCTGTGCTGTTGTCCACTGCCTGAGAGCAGTTATTTTCACTGCTTTGCCACTTTCACAGCCGTTTCTGGCATGAAGCTAAGCCTAACATCAGTTATTACATCAAGTATAGAAACAGCAATCCCCATCATTTTTTAATATGCAACATGTTTAACATTCAGTTTAAAGACTGTCAAATTTCCACTATTTTCTAAGTGGTTTATGAGTATGTTTCTTAGTCTCCAAACATGAGCTTTTTTTTTTGAAATTTTTTTTGAATTTTTATTTTTTAAAAAATTTATTTATTTAATTTAATTGGAGGCTAATTACTTTACAATATTGTAGTGGTTTTTGCCATACATCAACATGAATCAACCACGGGCGCACATGTGATCCCCCCTCCCACCTCCCTCCCCATCCCATCCCCCAATGTCATCCCAGTGCACCAGCCCTGAGCACCCGGTCTCATGCATTGAACCTGGACCTGTGATCTGGTTCACATATGATAATATACACGTTTCAACGCTACCCTCTCAAATCATCCCACCCTCCCCTTCTCCCACAGAGTCCAAAAGACTGTTCTTTACATCTGTGTCTCTTTTGCTGTCTCACACATAGGGTCATCGTTACCATCTTTCTAAATTCCATATATATTCATTTGTATACTGTATTGGTATTTTTCTTTCTGACTTACTTCACTCTGTATAATAGGCTCCAGTTTCATCCCACCTCATTAGTACTGATTCAAATGCATTCTACTTAATGGCTAAGTGATATTCCATTGTGTATATGTACCACAGCTTTCTTATCTATTCATCTTCCGATGGGCATCTAAGTTGCTTCCATGTCTTGGCTATTGTAAACAGTGCTGCGATGAACATTGGGGTACACGTGTCTCTTTCAATTCTGGTTTGTTTGGTGTGTATGCCCAGCAGTGGGATTGCTGGGTGATATGGCAGTTCTATTTACAGTTTTCTAAGGAATCTCCACACTGTTCTCCGTAGTGGCTGTACTAGTTTGCATTCCCACTAAGAATGTAAGAGGGTTCCCTTTTCTCTGAACCCTCTCCAGCATTTATTTTTTGTAGACTTTTTGATAGTAGCCATTCTGACTGGCGTGAGATGGTACCTCATTGTGGTTTTGATTTGCATTTCTCTCATACTGAGTGACTGAGTCATCTAACATGAGCTTTCAATATTTTTTCAGTACATATTTCTTATTTAATCCCAATGTGATCAAAGAAAGCAATATGTACGATACCATTCTTTTGAAATTTGTTGAGACTTCCTTTATACCTCAATATATGGTCACAAATATTCCATTAAAAGATGTGTATTCTGAAGTTTTGGGGTGGAATGTTCTATGTGTCCACTGAATCAAATATATTCATTGTTTTGTTCGAATTTTTTATATTCTTGTTCACTTTTTTTTGTCTGCTTGACCTACCACTGAGAAATTGGTATTAAAATCTTCCATTATAAATTGTGGGATTTGACTCCAGTTCCCTGTTGTTTCTGGTGATTTGATTTTTCACTCTTCTTTTTTACTTTCATCAAGAGTCTCTTTAGTTCTTCTTTGCTTTCTGCCATAAGGGTGGTGTCATCTGCATATCTGAGGTTATTGATATTTCTCCCAGCAATCTTGATTCCAGCTTGTGCTTCATCCAGCCTGGCATTTCGCATGATATACTCTGCATATAAGTTAAATAAGCACGGTAACAATATACAGCTTTGACGTACTCCTTTCCTGATTTGGAACCAGTCTTGTTCCATGTCCAGTTCCAACTGTTGCTTCTTGACCTGCATACAGGTTTCTCAGGAGGCAGGTAAGGTGGTCTGGTATTCCCATCTCTTTCAGAATTTTCCACAGTTTATTGTGATCCACACAGTCAAAGGCTTTGGTGTAATCAATAAAGCAGAAGTAGATGTTTTTCTGGAACTCTTGCTTTTTTGATGATCCAGCAGATGTTGGCAATTTGATCTCTGGCTCCTCCGCCTTTTCTAAATCCAGCTTGAATATCTGGAAGTTCATGGTTCACGTAATGTTGAAGCTTGGCTTGGAGAATTTTGAGCATTACTTTGCTAGCGTGTGAGATGAGTGTAATTGTGCAGTAGTTTGAGCATTCTTTGGCATTGCCTTTCTTTGGGATTGGAATGAAACTGACCTTTTCCAGTCCTGTGACCAATGCTGAGTTTTCCAGATTTGTTGGCATATTGAGTGCAGCACTTTCACAGCATCATCTTTTAGGATTTGAAATAGCTCAACTGGAATTCCATTGCCTCTACTAGCTTTGTTCGTAGTGGTGCTTCCTAAGGCCCATTTGACTTCACAACAGTTTTAGAATCTATAAGAAAATGTGTGCATGTATGTGTGTGCAAGCGCTCGGTCCTGTCTGACTCTTTGTGACCCTGTGAACTGTAACCTGCCAGGCTCCTCTGTCCATGGAATTTTCCAGGCAAGAATACTAGAGTGGGTTGCCATTTCCTTCTCCAGGGGATCTTCCTAACCCAGGGATCGAACCTGAGTCTTTTGCACCTGCTGCGTTGGAAGGCGGATTCTTTACCTCTAGTGCCACCTGGGAAGACGTCTGTAAGCATGAGTAGACTTAGTGCAATATAAAGTGAAAGCCAGTACAAGCCTGAATGCCTGGACCAGAAGGACCTAACATACCCATGAATAGGACTATAAAAGACCACTCAGTTCAGTTCAGTCACTCAGTCGTGTCCGACTCTTTGCGACCCCATGAATCACAGCACGCCAAGCCTCCCTGTCCATCACAAACTCCCGGAGTTCACTCAAACTCATGTCCATCGAGTCAGTGATGCCATCCAACCATCTCATTCTCTGTCGTCCCCTTCTCCTCCCGCCCCCAATCCCTCCCAGCATCAGAGTCTTTTCCAGTGAGTCAACTCGTCACAGGAGGTGGCCAAAGTATTGGAGTTTCAGCATTAGCATGAGTCCTTCCAATGAACACCCAAGACTGATCTCCTTTAGAATGGACTGGTTGGATCTCCTTGCAGTCCAAGGGACTCTCAAGAGTCTTCTCCAACACCACAGTTCAAAAGCATCAATTCTTCAGCGATCAGCTTTCTTTACTAAAAGGATATAAATATCCAGAACTTATAAAGCAAGACTTGGAGATTAAGTAATAAACATAATTTTGATGAGAACCTATATTGGTATATCTATATATAATTTGCATCCTGAGGTTTTTATATTCTAAATGTCTTATTGTGTATGCTATGTGCTGGTCAAGTATGATTCATGACTCTCCTTCCCAAACCTTCTCTTCTTCCAGGATTCCTTATTTAAATAAATGACATCCACCCATTCGGTCTGGCCAGAAATCTAGAAGTCAGCCTTGATTCATCCTTTTTTCACAATCAAACCCTATTGACTCTGTCTCTTAAGTATCTCTTGATTCAGTCTACTTTTTCTTCCTCTTCTCTACCCACTTCCTAATCTATTTCCTCTAATTGCCTCCTAACTGCTTTCTCTACATGTATCTGTACAGGATCCTCTCCTCCATTCTGCAGATAGTGCCTAGAATGATCTTTTAAAAATGCAAGTGACCATGTCACTTCCCTGCTTAAACATATAAAACAACAAAATAAATAAATAAATAGGAAACTCCAATGGCTTCCCTCCCATCACTCTCAGAATAGAGACGAAACCCTCAGTGAGGCCCCTGTCCTGCCTCTCACCACAGCCCCTCTGGCTTTCCTTTCACAGTACTTCAAAATCAACTCAGTGCTGTTGCCTCTGCCTAACCACTTTCCCCTCTATTCTTCACCTAGCTTACTTCTCATTTTTCTTGTTTAGCTTTGATATCTCTAAAAATTCACTGTGACTTCCCAAATAGGTTGAAAGCTCCCACAGCACCCTGTACTATGTCTGCATAATCTCAGTGCATTTATAGATATTTGTGTAACACTGGTGTCCCTTGCTCTCTTATCAGTTCCATAAGGGCTGGAAGTTGTCTATCTTATTTTCTCTTTAGATCTCCAGTCCTTAGCACTGTTTCTTGGTATATGGTAGGATCTTAATATTTGGCAAATGATCAACACACAAAAGAATGAATGAATGATCACTGAATAGAGAATCTGTGATATATTAGAGGAGTATAAAGCAAAGCTCTATCCTCAGGTAGAAATCTAAGGAAATCCTTCCTTCAGAGGAGGATTACTAATTAACAGAGGGAACATATGAGGGCCATATGAATGGTGCTTTCATGATTCTTTATGTTTCCCTTTGTTCGGGTTTCTGCCTGGAAGAACCAGGCTTGGGATTTTCGTATACTCAAACCATACCAGTAAAATACAGAAGGAGGATAATCTGTGTCTCCATGTTTTGCAGGAGGAAACTCAAGTTCAGAGATCAAAATAACTGTTTATTGTCTCCAAGCAGTTTTGCGACCTTTGAATTATAATGATGCTATTATGTTTTCTGTGTTTGACATTGAGGTATGGCCACTATTCTAAAGCTGTTTTCATGATTAAATAAGGCTGGTGAGTAGACAGTCTGATACTGAAAAAATAAATCATTCTAAATCCTAAAAATGTTTCCAACTGAATGTCAGTATAATGCAGTCATCCGTCCTTCCTGAGGTAACAACACATTTCTCAAAATAGAGATTCTGCCTCATAGAATACATCATGATAAGGGTGAACTAAGTTATGAAAACAAGACTCTATGCACCAGACTTCCAAGTCATCTGGGTCAATGAAGTGCAGTTCTCTCTAGATTAAATTCTCTTTTCTTTGGCCACAGCTCTTCCAACACAGCTTCCTAGCAGCATCATGCATTTTCCTTTAAACATGATGTTCCAGTTGTGTGACTAACAACAGACCAATTTGACAAGAGTTTCTCACTGCTTGACCAAGTCTGTCACCACTTCCAGGGTGGTTCTAAGTGAGTGCTCTCTCAGACACTCCTCCTTGGAGTCTGGGTGTGCCCTTACAATCTAGTTGAGTAAGTGTGAGACAATCCAGTAAACTCTGGGCCGAACTGGGCTGATTTCATTTTTTGTTTCAATCATAGTCATCTAACTGTTGAGATTCTTGGTCATTTTAAGGAAAAACTGACAGAATTTACTCAAATGTTTGCGTAATGTAGCCTTATTCTACCGAGAAGGCAATGGCAAGCCACTCCAGTACTCTTGCCTAGAAAATCCCATGGACGGAGGAGCCTGGTAGGCTGCAGTCCATGGGGTCGCTAAGGGTCGGACACGACTGAGCGACTTCACTTTTACTTTTCACTTTCACACATTGGAGAAGGAAATGGCAACCCACTCCAGTGTTCTTGCCTGGAGAATCCCAGGGACAGGGGAGCCTGGTGGGCTTCCATCTATGGGGTCACACAGAGTCAGACACGACTGAAGTGAAATAGCAGCAGCAGCCTAATTCTATGGCAAAAGAAAGGAAATCACTGGAAGAACAAAATTTCTAGTGGAAGAATCATGGCAAGTATGTGACTAAGAAAAGTCTCTATTCAACTGTACCTCACACCGGCCAATTACTTGAGAAAAGGTGCCTAAAGTAGTTTTGAGCTCGGATATAATATTTCACGTGGCTTACTTTTTTTCTTTTATATTCTCAACATAGCAAAATGCTGTGAGAATGATTAGCGACTGACATTATATTTAACAAAGTCATCATTAAGCTTTACTTCTCATTCCATAGTTTCCATAGATAATTTCTAATATGTCTAACCATGTTAAAGGAATGACTGAAAGGGAGATAATAAAGTAAAGATTAAGAGTTTAACAAATAGTTAGAAAAACAAGACTAACATATACAAGTATGCAGTGATAAACAGCAAAATGTAATCCAACGCTAGATTGTACAGTACCCAGAGTTAGTGAGGATGCAGAGAAATAAACAAGTTAAAACATGGTTTCTGAGGAAGTAAATTGATAAACTCTTGTTTTTTTTTAGAAAATTTTGAAGATATATTAAATTTTCTATCATGTTTTTTCTTTTCCAAAATGTAGACATAAAATTTAGATGTGAGTCTTACAACTGGACCTCCTTGGTGGCTCAGACTGTAATAAATCTTCCTGCAATGTGGGAGACCCAGATTCAATCCCTGGATCGTGAAGATCTCCTGGAGAAGGGAGTGGCTACCCACTCCAGTATTCTTGCCTGGAGAATTCCATTGCTTGCATCTGCTCATGCCTTTGAATGTTTAGCTTCCCAGGTGGTGTCAATGGTATAGAATCCACCTGCCAATGCAGGAGACAAAAGACGTGGGTTGAGTCTTTGGGTTGGGACGACCCCCTGAAGGAGGAAACGGCAACCCATGGAAGATTACATGAACAGGGGAGGAGCCTGGCCAGCCCCATGGGGTTACAAAAGAGTCACGGCTACGTTTCTGTTTTTAATTTTTTTCATGGAAAACTTTAAACACATACAAAAATAGAAAAGTGCATTTTCATGTACACATCACCAAACCACACATCATTTGATTTTCTTGGAACATTCATCCTCTGAAAATAATCACAAAACCTATTTCACCATACCTTTCAGTAAAAGGGACACTGTTAGTCGTTCAGTTGCGTCCGACTCTTTGAGACCCCATGGATTGTGGCCTGCCAGGCTCCTCTCTCCATGGGATTGCCCAGGCAAAAACATTGGAGTGTGTTGTCATTCCCTTCTCCAGGGGATATTCCCAACCCAGGGATCGAACCCTGGGCTTCTGCAGGCAGATGCTTTACCATCTGAGCCACCAGAGAAGCCCTTGTCACCTCATATAGGCCTTCCGTGATCATTTTATTTAAAACTGTATCCTCAATCCTCAGAATGGAGCAAAATATTTGCAAACAAAGAAACTAACGAGGGATTAATCTCCAAAATATACAAACAGCTCATGCAGCTCAATATTAGAAAAACAAACAACTCAAACAAGAAATGGGTGGAAGACCTAAAATGACCTTTCTCCAAAGAAGATATACAGATGGCCAATAGGCACATGAAAAGATGCTCCACATCACCAATTATCAGAGAAATTCAAATAAAAACTATAAGGAGGCATCATCTCACACTTATCAGAATGGTCATCATCAAAAAGTTTACAAATAATAAATGCTGGAAAGGGTGTGGAGAAAAGAGAACCCTCCTACACTGTTGGTGGGAATGTATACTGGTATAGCCACCACAGAAAACAGTATGGAGGTCCCTTAAAAAACTAAAAATAGAGCTATTATATGACCCAGCAATCCCACTCTTAGGCATATATCCGGAGAAAACCATAATTCAAAAGGATGCATGCACACAATGTTCATTGAGCACTATTTACAATAGCCAGACCATGAAAGCAACCAAATGTCCATCGACAGGGGAATGGATAAAGACATGTACATATATACAATGGAATACTTCTCAGCCATAAAAAGGAATGAAATAGTGCCATTTGCAGAGACACGGATGGACCTACAGACTGTCATAGGCTTACTAAAGTAAGTCAAGAAGAGAAAAACATATGGATAATATCCCTTATATGTGGAATCCAGAAAAAAGGTACAGATGAACTTATAAACAAACTTACAATTACCAAGGGAGGAAGGAAGAGTAGAATGAATTATGAGACAGACTGACAAAATATATACTACTGTGTATAAAATAGACATGAGAACCTACTGTATAGGAACAGGGAACTCGACTCAATGCTCTGTGGTGACCTAAATAGAAAGGAAATCTAAAAAAGAGAGGATACACGTATAACTGATTCACTTTGCTATGCAGCAGAAACTAACACAACATTGTAAAGCAACTATACTACAATGAAAAATTTTTTAAGACTGTATTCCCAACACATCCTCTACATTCTCCCTATTTCTCATCATAACATTTATTACTTTCTAACATATTATACTTAAAAACACTATACTTCCTGTTTGCAATGCATTAAACTGTATGAAGACAGAGATTATCAAACGTTTTTTTCATTGGTATACCCCATAGCTAGAACAATGCCTGACACACAGAAGGGCTTAATTATTAATAAATGAACGTGTATTGATATGGAGAGATGTCTATGATACAGTGAGTTTAAAGAAATAGAAAAAACTACATCACAGTTTCAATAATGACACACCATGCTGAGGGGAAAGACGTGGATTGTGACGGAGGCAGTAGAACTCATCCACTGCACTCCGCATTTCCCAGCTCACCTGCAGTTATGGCCAATAAATTGCAATTGGAAGGGGAGAATCGTGGGCTGAGGCAGTAAAAGTTCCATGTGAGATTTTACAGTCTCTTTCACCGCTATGGTGACTAAAGGGGCCTTGTATTCCAGGGTGCGACCGCAGCATGGTGGAATCTCCAGAACCCTGGGTCTCTGAATGACTGCATGAGGAAACCATCCTGCCCATCTGTGTAAGTCACGTAGCACTGACAAGAGATAAACCTTTGCTGTGTTAAATCTCTGAGATTTGGGGGGTTGTTTGTTAATTGTGACATAAGCTAGCTTATCCAGATGAATATGTGTAGAAAAATTAGTATTCATTAAGCTCTTTCTATATGCCAGGATGGAGAAGGCAATGGCAAGCCACTCCAGTACTCTTGCCTAGAAAATCCCATGGATGGAGGAGCCTGGTAGGCTGCAGTCCGTGGGGTCGCTAAGAGTCGGACACGACTGAGCGACTTCACTTTTCACTTTCACACATTGGAGCAGGAAATGGCAACCCACTCCAGTGTTCTTGCCTGGAGAATCCCAGGGACGGGGGAGCCTGGTGGGCTGCCGTCTATGGGGTCACACAGAGTCGGACACGACTGAAGTGACTTAGCAGCAGCAGCAGCATATGCCAGAAACTACAGTGAACACTTTATACATTATCTTATTAAAACCCTCATGAACCCCCATAAGCCAGTACTATCACAATGATGAAAGTGAGGCAGCATGAGCGCAAATAACTGGTCCAAGGCTGCCAGCTAAATGCAGAAGCTGGAAATGAAACCCAGGCAGTTTGGAGTACAAGCTACCAAGTTGTTAACAGGAGTTATCCCTGAGGGCAGGGTTATGGGGACTTACTACTCTTTGTTCTGCATTTCTGTAATATTGCAAATTTTAAAATAATCACTCATTACCTTTGCAGTAAGCAATAAGCAAACAGATAAATGACATGTTAGATACTTAAAGACTGTGAATTCTGAGATGGAAGTCAAGGGACTGCTGGAGTTTGGCGTAATTAAGAAACATCTAAAAACCACCCTCTACCATCCATATAGGCATGCCTGGTTTTATAGGTGAATTTATATTTCATAACAAAAATGGATTTTTTTCTAGGAGAATAATATTCCTATATATTTTAACTTTTGGCAAGGAAGGAATTAATAAAAATGGCCATGCCTATAGCAGGATGAATGTTGTCGTTCTGGGGATGTTTTACAGGTCTTCCAAGAAAGTCATCCCTCAATAACTGCAACAAGTTGGTTCCAACTGGGCTATCTTGGGGATAACAAAATCTGCAGATGCTCAAGTCCCTTATATAAAACGGCATGTTATTTGCATACAATCTATACACATCCTCCCCATATACTTTAAATCATCTCTGAGTTACTTATAATACCTAATACAATGCAAATGCTATGTAAATAGTTGCCAATGCATGGCAAATTCAAGTTTGGCTTTTTAGAACTTTCTGGAATTCTTTTTTTAAGGTTTTGCTCCATATTTGGTTGAATCCATGGATGCACACTTGTAAATACAGAGGGTCAACTGTACTTCATGGCAAATAGATGGGGAAAAAATGGAAACAGTGACAGACTATATTTTCTTGGGCTTCAAAGTGACTGCAGACAGTGACTGAAATCAAGAAATTAAAAGACACTTGCTCCTTAGAAGAAAAGCTGTGATAAACCTAGACAGTATATTAAAAAGCAGAAGCATCACTTTGCTGACAAAGGTCCGTCTAGTCAAAGCTATGGTTTTTCCAATAGTCATGTATAGATATGACAGTTGGACTATAAAGAAAGCTGAGTGCCGAAGAATTGAATCTTTCCAATTGTGGTGCTGGAGAAGACTCTTGAGAGTCCCTTAGACTGCAAGGAGATTAAACCAGTCAATCCTAAAGGAAATCAACAATAAATACTCATTGGAAGGACTGATGCTGAAGCTGAAGCTCCAAAGGTTTGGCCAAGAGCCAATTCACTGAAAAAGACCCTGATGCTGGGAAAGACTGGGAGCAAGAGGAGAAGGGGGCAGCAGAGGATAAGATGGTTAGATAGCATCACTGACTCAATGGACATGAGTTTGAGCAAACTCCAGGAGATAGTGAAGGACAGGGAAGCCTGGCTGTAGTTCAAGGGGTTGCAAAAAGTCAGACATGACTTAGCGACTGAACGACAACTGTACTTAACAGTGCTCTTTAAAGAAAATGAAATAATAAAAAAATAATTCCTTACAGTTAAATATGGCTATATTAAATGTATTTTAACTGCTCTGTTCAGTGATATTAAAACATTTATGGCATAATATATAATAATACAGTGTATAAGTAGCTTTGCTGGCTGCCCATGATCTGAATCCCCATTTTGGTAACTGAACAACATTTGACTTTGGACAGGAGGAAACTGAAAGGCCAAAATACTGGTCGTCCCAGATTCTGAGCAGCTAACTGGGCTATTGGCTGCTTCTATTATCATTGCCTGATCTTGGGTCTCACCAGGCTTCCCACCCATTCTGTAAAATAATAGTCCTTCCAGAATTGGTTTCTTCTGCATAGAAGGAAGAACTTGACTACCAATCCAGGCAAACTGACAGCTATATAATCTGAAGGCACAGTTTAGGAGAAATGAACCACCTCTGAAAGATTCAAGAACAAGACCTAAATCTATAACACAACAGTAAATGCCAGGAAAGCACTTTGAGCAGGCCTGAGATACACTGCATCCCACCACATTTCTCCCAGCCTTAATCTTTTGCTTCCTATCCAGGATTTTCTGTCATATCTGAGTGTTCCCTGACTCTATGCATAAAACACCTATGCTTAACTCCCATATTTCATCTTTCATTTGTAATATCCCATTTTCAGAAAGGTGTCATTATGGAACATGATCTACTCAACAGTAAAAATGCTTTAAGTTTGTGGTTGAATGTTACAGAAAACAAATCTCTGAACTAGTTTTTTAGGTTGGGTTCAAAAGTATAAAATAAAATACAACCTCACCAGTAAGAAAATGAAAATTCCCCAAATTTCATTTGCCTGATTTCACAGTATTCATATGAGAACCAAATGAAGCAATTTATTTAAGATATACCTACTGTAGGATGCACTATTAGTTTTTCTTAGTGGTATATAATAAAAAATTAGTTTATTATAAACCACTAAGAAAGAAAAATATGGCCAATTAAAAACTATAACACATATTTTCTTCTTACTTGGAATGTTAACTGTTAGTAAGAGTCCTTTATACTTAACTAAACATGGATCATTATATCTAGTTCTTGGGGATACACTGAGAGAAAAATATGAAGAAGATAAATCAGTTAAGGTATTCTTAAAACTTCTCATTGAATCCAACATCCTGAATCACTTTTCAATTCAATCACTGATATTCATTTTTTCCCACAAAATATCATTACCCGTCCCAAAAAGAATGTTGGTGATGCAGCATTTCTTATAAGAAACTTGAAAAATGTTTTCTGCTTCAAAATGGCAACACAGGAGAATCCTGAAACCACCTCTCACAGACACACTGAATCTATAGCTACACACAAACCGATTTCCTTCTAAAGATATCTGGAAACTAACTGAGCAACTCATACACATCAGATAAACCAAACCCCGCAAAATCAAAATGGGTAGGTGGGACACAATCTCACCATAAACCTCATCCCATGCAGTGACATAAAATCAGCAGAGAACTCACAACTCAGATTCTCCCAGAGGACCCCACTGCTGGTATCACAACTCTTAAGACTTCCACCTGAGAAATGGACCCCAAAATATCAGCTCTGAAAGCCAACAGGGATTGCAGACATGACACCCACAAAGCTACAGCAAACTAATCCAATAGATAGTTCTTAGATTGTGTGGATTCCCTGTGGTTCAACCCCAGGGCCCAGCGCAGGAGCAGCAGACTGAAATGTACCCAGTCTTTCCATGAAAGAGGCTAGTCACTAACCTTAAAAGCCCAAGGGACAGGCTTCTAACTTAAAAGGCTTCGAAGGTCCAACTGTATTGCTCTCCAGAAACTGTGGAGGCTGGTGGGTTCATCTTCCCGCTCTCCCCCTGCCTCGTCCAGGTTGCCAGGATCTCCCAGAAAGGGGCTCATGTGCAAGTCTGATGCCCCAGGTTTTGTGGCTGGTGCCAGGAGGATGCTACTTGCTCTCCTGGCTTTGGTGGCCAGTGAGGCTTCTGTTCAAGGGTACCACCAGACTGTAACAAACAGAGAAACATTTTTTCACCAGTTATCCCTCCCAGGCCCTGGGTGGAGGGAGCAGACTGAACTGACCAGTCTTTCTATGAGAGAAGACTATTAGCTTCTGTTAACAGTTGTGGCCTGAGGGGCTGACTACCCTCCTCTCCACAGACTAGGGAGGCCAGTGGGCGCCACCTTAATGCTCTCTCTGTGCCCCGCTCTATACTGCTGGTGTCTCTGAGAGAGGTGCTTATGCATACATCTGCCACCTGGGGTTTTGTGATTGCCACTCAGAGGTCTGGCACCAGTGCCCAGTGGGCCTTGTGTTCCTGGGTTCAATGCGATGATAGTAAAAAAGAAAAGAAGTTTTAAACTGGCTATCCCCTCAGGGCTCAGCAGAAGAGGGAGCAGACAGATTCATTTACCTTTCAGAGCCCCTTTCAGTCCTCCATTGAAGGAAAATATTCACATACTAAAGTATGCTGCCTGAGGGTCTGGCTTCCATTTAGTCTGCCTCTAGGTGCTGACTGCAATCCTCTCCTTTGGGATGCAGATAAATCTTGGCAGATGCTCAACTACTAGGAACCTGTAAGAACACAGAAGGCTGCTTGGATAACCACAAAGGTTTGAGTGAGAGGCATGAGCTACAACAGGGTTGAAGAAGTTCCATCTTCTAAATCAGACCACTCCTTCAAGACTGCGACATGGCATTAAGCCAATATAGACAGTCAGGGAAAATGGAAAACACAGAGGAATAAGTTCCAAAGAAAAGAACAAGATAAAATCCCAGAAAAAGACTTTAATGACATGGAGTTAAATTCAGAATAATCTAATGTTGTAAGGGTGGTGGGTTAGTCAGTTATAAACCTGGAAAATAACTACTACTACTGTAATTTGTTAATGCATACACAAGATAAAAAGATGCAGATTGTGAAATCAAAAATATAAAATGTGAAGGGGTAAAAATGTAGAGCTTCAGAATGTGTGCAAACTTAAGTTATTATCAACTTAAAATAGACTGTTAACAAATACAGCATATTTCATGTGAGCCTCATGATAACCACAACGCAAAAAACTATAGTAGGTATACAAAAGAAGTTAAAGGTTACCACTACAGAAAATCACCCATCGCAAAGGAGAGCGAGAGAAGAAGGGAACAAACGAATCACAAAACACCCAGAAACCAATCAACAAAATGGCAGTAAGTTCATACTTATTAATACTTTATATATAAATGGAGTAAATTCTCCAACTGAAAGATATTGAATGACTGATGGATAAAAAACAAAACAAAAATAAGACCGAAATATATGCTGTCTACCAGAGACTTAGATCAGCTTTAAGAACACACAGAGACAAAAAGTGAAGAAAATAGCCTATGCAAACGAAAACCAAAGAAAACTGTGGTAGCTGTATCTACATCAGACAAACACTTAAAGACAAACCTATAATAGGAGATGAAGAAGAATGATAAAGGGGTCAATCCAATAAGAAGACATAGCATTTATAGATATACATGTATCCAACATTGAAGCAACCAGTCCATTCTAAAGGAGATCAATCCTGGGTGTTCATTGGAAGGACTGATGCTAAAGCTGAGACTGCAATACTTTGGCCACCTCATGCGACGAGTTGACTCACTGGAAAAGACTCTGATGCTGGGAAAGGTTGGGGGCGGGAGGAGAAGGGGACGGCAGAGAATGAGATGGCTGGATGGCATCACCGACTCTGTGGACATGAGTTTGAGTGATCTCCGGGAGTTGGTGATGGACAGGGAGGCCTGGCGTGCTATGATTCATGGGGTCGCGGAAGAGTCGGACACGACTGAGCCACTGAACTGAACTGAACATTGAAGCTGAGGAGACTGGTGGCCTATAGTCCATAGGGTCACAAGAGTCGGACACAACTGAGCTACTGTCACGCGAGTGTATGTTTCTCGGTTTTTGTCTCATCACAACAAAGATTTGGAGTGACGGACATTAAAGCCCCCTCAGCGTGTCACAGCTCTCGGGTCTTGGACAGACCGTGTTATAGCTCTCAGGTCTCGAATGGACCATGTTATAGCTCTTAGACAAATCAGTGTTACAGCTCTATTTTATTTAGAAGATAGCAGGAAAAACCATCTTCAAGGCCTGAGGGACGGCACGTCAATCCAAAGAGGCGAAAACAAGAGTGCCCCAGCGCACGGGAGAGAGCGAGCGAGCTAGCTTTGGCTCCTCTTTTTATATGCTTTTTTCCCCTGAGCCTGTCCTTTGTAAATTGGGCCAGCCAGGAGTGTTGTTTGTTTTACCTGAGGTCCTCACTCCGGTCCTCGGATCTTATTTTGTTCTATTTTTGCGGGCTTTTCCCTTACCTGTCTTTTGGCCACCACCATTTTGGACTCCTTTTCCCTATTCTACCTACCTAACACGACTTAGCAAACACACACACACACACAACATAGGAAATGTGGAAAATTCTGAAAGAGATGGGAATACCAGACCAACTTATCTGCCTCCTGAGAAACCTGTATGCATGTCAAGAAGCAACAGTTAGAACCAGACATGGAACAATGGACTGGTTCAAAATTGAGAAAGGAATACGTCAAGGCTGTATATTGTCACCTTGCTTATTTAACTTATATGCAGAGTACATCATGAGAAACGCTGGGCTGGATGAAGCACAAGCTGGAATCAAGATTGCCGGAAGAAATATCAGTAACCTCAGATATGCAGATGACACCACCCTTATGGCAGAAAGCGAAGAGGAACTAAAGAGCCTCTTGATGAAAGTGAAAGAGGAGAGTGAAAAAGATGGCTTAAAACTCAACATTCAAAAAACAAAGATCATGGTATCCGGTCTCATCACTTCATGGCAAATAGATGGGGAAACAATGGAAACAGTGAGAGACTTTATTTTCTTGGGCTCAAAATCACTGCAGATGGTAACTGCAGCCATGAAAATAAAAGATGCTGGCTCCTTGGAAGAAAAGCTATGACAAACTTAGACTGTATTAAAAAGCAAAGACATTACTGTGCCGATAAAGGTCCATATATTCAAAACTATGGTTTTTCCAGTAGTCATGTATGGATGTAAGAGTTGGACCATTAAGAAGGCTGAGCACTGAAGATTTGATGCTTTTGAACTGCGGTGCTGGAGAAGACTCTTGAGAATCCCTTGGACTGCAAGGGTATCAAACCAGTCAATCCTAACGGAAATCAGTCGTGAATATTCATTGGAAGGACTGATGTTGAAGCTGAAGCTCCAATACTTTGGCCACATGATGGGAAGAGCCGACGCATTGGAAAAGACCCTGATTTCTGGGAAAGATTGAAGGCAGGAGATGGGGATGACCGAGGACGAGATGGTTGGATGGCATCAGCAACACAATGGGCATAAGTTTGCGCAAGCTCTGGGAGATGGTGAAGGACACGGAATCCTGGCGTGCTGCGTGGGGTCTCAAGGAGTCGGACATGACTGAGTGATTGAACAAGTGCCACCTAGGAAGCCCCCTTAAGATTTTGTTTATATCTTAATTGTTTTGCATACATGAAGGTAAAAACAAGGATGGATAGAGATATTTGAAGGTTTGAGAATACATCAATCAGAAAGAGTTATCTGAAATTTAAGTCTCACAAATAAGCAGAAAATGTTAATCCTTTGAACAGTAGTAAGAACAAAGTCAATAAATTGAAATTTATGGTACAAGACAAGGAAGAAGACCTACTGGCTATATAACTTTGGTTTTGTAAAGTAGTTAACATCTCTGAACTTGTTTCCCAATCTGTGAAATGAGGACACCTGCTAGTTAGGTAAGACGCTTGGGAGGTGGGAGGTCAGAGAATTCAGTTTTCTTATCCTAATCCAGGGTTTCTCAACTTTAGCAATACTGACATTCAGGCCAGGTCAGTTTGTTGTGGTGAACTGTTCTGTATACCGTAAAACATTTAGCCGCGTCCCTGACTTCTACCCGCATCACTCTCTATTATCATGTGAGACGCCAGTAACACTTCTCTCCCAGATTCAAGGTTGAAAATGACCACCCATTGTCAGCTTCCTTCTGGGAGGCAAAGTCGCTGCAGCTGAGTCACTGTCCTAACCGCCGTGTTCATCCAAAAAGGGTTTGAGCGGGAAATAAAACGTAGTCTTAGAGTAGAATGCAGGGGCTCCACCTCACAGAGGCAGGATCTGTGACTCAGAAAACGGGATGAGGAGCTTCGAGCCTCCAGTGAGTACCCGAAGTCCTAATCAATGAATGAATTGATTCTGAAGGAAAGGTGCAACAAGGGGCAAACAAGAGGGCAAGGCGCTGAGACTGTGGTCTCCGGATCAAAGATACACACCCTAGTCACCACTTACAGGGCTTAGCTGATTCCGAGGCAAGATTATTTTCCAGTTAAACCGAGACACCGAGGCCGTAGTGGGAGCCTGATGAGAGAGTGTGTGCGGGCAGAGATGAGGCGCGCCGGCCGGGTGGAGTCCCGGAGAAATCTCCACCGCACCCTGGCCCCGCCCCACGCGCTGACGTCAGCAGCAGGTCCCGCCTCCACTCCGCCCCGCCCCCCGGGTCTCGCCCCCGCCCCCTCCGCAGCCACCTCCCCCTGCCCTGCTCGCGGCCCTGCGTAAGCGGGCCGGGGCGGGCTGGAGGCGTCGGTGCTGCCACGTCTTGGCGGCTGCGAGCGCAGGGGCCGAGGTGCAGCGGGCTGTAGCGCGGGAGGCGGGAAGAGGTGGGGCTGGCTCAAGCCGGATCCGGATCCAGTGCAGTGTACCCGGGTGGGTGAGAATCCGTCGAGCCTGGAGAGGAGCGCAGACTGGTGACCTCTACGGGTGAGAGGGTCTCGGGGGTCGGGGGGAGAGATGGGGTCCGGACCGGATGCCCTGAGTGCGGGGTTGGGCCTGCCTTCAGGTTTATCAAACAGGTGTGACTGCTACCCCCGGGCGAGGCGAGCTAGGCCCGGGGAGGGGCGGGGGCAGATTCCGTTCGGGGATTCAGGCATTTATCTTCGCCAACTGGGTGCACATGGCGTAGAGGGCAGTTTGGAGCAAGTTGAGCGAACGCACGCCTGGAGCAGAGGTTAGGGATGGTGGCCAGTGGTCCAGCCATGCAGTAGGTGGCCTTAGCAAGGCGGGATCAGAGACTAGGGTGAAATTGACTCTTCGTTGGGCAGCTTTAACGTGGGGGATTGAGACAGCTGTTCAGTCTCTGCCGCCTTCGGTTTTAATGGGTTCCAACGCCGTTGGCCTCCCTGTTCCCCCGTTCCCTTCGGAGGAGCACCCCACGGCGGTCAGGAGTCACTTGAGGACCTGATTCTGCTCCGAAGATCACCTCCTGCACTGATTAAGTTGGGGTTTCACTGTGGGAAAGACGGACATCCTTTGTCTCTTCCAGGGGTTTCTACCCTCTAGAGACACTAAGTATTGTGACTTCTCTTACAGGAGCTAACATTTATATAAATCGAACTCTTAAAATGCCATACAAAACTGAAACGCTGCTAGTTTTGTTAGGATATGCACTCGCGAATGAATCCTAGAATGGATCTCAGGAAGTCATTTAGGTCAGTTTCACGATTCAGGATTCACTGACATTTTTAGAATAGGGAAGAGCGCTCCCAGTCTGGCACGATGATATAAAGATTGAGTATGGTACCGTAGGGCAAGAAAGACATCGGAGAATTTAAGATTCACTCACTGGCTATTACCTTGAGGTCAAGTCCCGAAAGCTCCACGTGCTCTAGCGTGCTCACGGACAGACTGGGAATAATGCTTCAATTATAGGGATCAAATAAACTAAAAAGAAAATTTTAAATTCTCAACTGAAGTGTAATTTTACAATTTAATATAGCCAGGCCTATTAAAATCATCAGTGAATGAAGTGTTCTTGCTGCTGCTGCTGCTGCTAAGTCACTTCAGTCGTGTCCGACTCTGTGTGACCCCATAGATGGAAGCCCACCAGGCTCCCCCGTCCCTGGGATTCTCCAGGCAAGAACACTGGAGTGGGTTGCCATTTCCTTCTCCAATGTGTGAAAGTGAAAAGTGAAAGTGAAGTCGCTCAGTCGGGTCCAACCCTTAGCGACCCCATGGACTGCAGCCTACCAGGCTGCTCCATCCATGGGATTTTCTAGGCAAGAGTACTGGAGTGGCTTGCCATTGCCTTCTCCGGAAGTGTTCTTAGGCTCAAACAAAATTCAAATTATTATTGAAATTGTTATGAAATGTATGTAGACAAACCCCAAAGTCTCAAACAGCACAAGGTCCCCCTTCCTGCTTTAACCGTGTACTAAAGTTAATACCGGAGAAGGCAATGGCAAGCCACTCCAGTACTCTTGCCTGGAAAATCCCATGGATGGAGCAGCCTGGTAGGCTGCAGTCCGTGGGGTCGCTAAGGGTTGGACACGACTGAGCGACTTCACTTTCACTTTTCACTTTCACACATTGGAGAGGGAAATGGCAACCCACTCCCGTGTTCTTGCCTGGAGAATCCCAGGGACGGGGGAGCCTGGTGGGCTTCCATCTATGGGGTCACACAGAGTCGGACACGACTGAAGTGACTTAGCAGCAGCAAAGCTAATACAGTAATGCTCCAAGAGCTCATGAGATATAAAGGCAAGTTTAGATTTGACCTTAGATTGTTTTTTAAATTTCTGTATCAACTTCTGAAACCTGCATTCCTATAGCTATTACTTGTTGCTCAGTTGTTTGTTCCTAGCAGCAGCTCATCCCCTTGTGTATAGCTCAGTAAAGATGGTGAGAAACCTGTTCAATTGTGTCCAAAGAACGGTCAACCAACTGTCGTGATCTTAGTAAAAATGAATTTGCTGTATGGTTTTTGTGGTATCAGTTGTGGTAGTTTGGAAATCTTTTCTTCTGGCTTTTCTGAATGACCTTCAGATAAGTCTTACACCATTCATTCACTAGCCATTTATTGTGCTTCAGTTCAGTCGCTCAGTCGTGGCCGACTCTTTGCGACCCCATGAATCACAGCACGCCTAGCTTAGGCATTATGGGCCTTTAAATGCATGTTTACCTCAGAAAAGGTTTTTGAGAAATTCTTAACGGTTAGGGTTCAGTTTTAAAAATTAATCTAAAATCTTCAAAGACCCCAATGAGGGAATTCCCTGGCAGTCCAGCAGTTAAAACTTGGTGCTTTCATTGCCATAGACCTGGGTTCGATCCCTGGTTGGAGAGCTAAGATCCCACAAGCAGCACACCCCTCACCCCCACCCCTGGCCCAAAAACCCCAAAACCCCAAATAAGGCTCCAGTGAAATGATGGAATTCGGCTTCAAATTCCTAATGTGGTACCTGGGGGCACTTTAAGATGCTGAAAATTATCTTTTGCAAACCAGATAAACTTAACAATTTTGCTGTTTTCTAAAATCTTTTGAAATTTAGTATCAAATAACATGTTACTGTAACTTGCTCAATATATTAATTGGACACCAACAGCATTTTACTACATGGGGACATAGTAAAATAAAAGAAGGTAACCTTAAGTATGGCTCTGTTTTGTAAAATAGCTCATATAAACATTGATATTAATTTTTGATTGCAATAAGAATATGGGTTCTTATTTCTATCCAGAATGCTTTAAGTATTTTAACTAGCCTGAAATTCTTATTTTCCAAATATAGGTTATGAGTGCTGCTTTGACTAAATTTTGTGTGTGTGTCAGTCACTCTGTCATGTACGACCCTGCAACCCATGGACTGTAGCCCGCCAGGCTCCTCTGTCCATGGGATTCTCCAGGCAAGAATACTGGAGTGGATTGCCATTCCCTTCTTCATAGGATCTTCCTGACCCAGGGATCGAACCCTGGTCTCCCACATTGCAGGGTGATTCTTTACCAACTGAGCCACAGGGGAAGCCCAAATGAAAGTGAAAGTGGCTCAGTCATGTCCAACTCTTTGGTACCCCATGGACTGTTTCCCCAGACCAGAGTACTGTTCCTTTCTCCAGGGGGTATTCCCAACCCAGGGATCGACCCCAGGTCTCCCACATTGCAGGCAGATTCTTTACCAGCTGAGCCACAAGGGAAGCCCAAGAATACTGTAGTGGGTAGCCCATCCCTTCTCCAGAGGATCTTCCCAACCCAGGAATTGAACTGGGGTTGCCTGCATTGCAGGTGGCTTCTTTACCAACTGAGTTATCAGGGAAGCCCCTTCTCTCAGATTACTCAAAAGCTTCAGGGGCCCAATTATCAGGGACATATACTAAAGTGCATGCACTAAAATTACTTATTAAAAAAACCTGTTTCAAATGAACCATGGGTGTGTGCTCAGTCACTTCAGTCATGTCTAACTACAGTCCATGGGATTTTCCTGGCAAGAATACTGGAGTGGGTTGCCATGCCCCCTTCAGAGTTTATTTCTGACCCAGGGATCAAACCCAAGTCTCCTGCATCTCCTGCTTTGCAGGTGGATTCTTTACTGCTGAGCCACCGAGGAAGTCTCCAAATAAACCAGAAGCTGGTTAAATTTTATGAATGATTGCTTTAATCATCACAATTTCCTTTCCTTGCTGTTCTTAGGTCCAAGCGTAGTGTTTAGAGCAAGTTTTTTCTTCCTTTCCAAGAATGTTTTCAGTTTAACATATGCATAACCTTTTTGTAGCTGCTGTACCCCTGCAGTGTGACTCATGAATTAATTTAAAAGTGAAAAAACACAAATATATAAAAAGTTAGAAAAGTTAACATGAACATATAAAAAATAAATTTTAAGTTAGTAGCTAAATTATATCTTGTTGAGCATGTATAATGTGCAAGGCACTGTTAGGTGTTTATATACACTAAGCCATTTCTTCAAGTTTCATCTCCATTTTACAAATGGAGAAACAGTTTGTTTAATTTACATAGCTATGATCAGACAGTTGACATCTAAATATCAGGTCTGACTCTAGAGCTTGTGGTCGTTCCTTGTCTAGGTTTCAATCTCGGCTTTGCTATTATAATTTTGTGACCTTGGGCAAGTTACTTGTCTACACCTGCATTTCCTCATCTGTTAACATGGAGATAATTATCATCTGTACTCTAGGATTGTTACAGTGAGTCAGTAATGTCTAAAGTTCTTTGAACAATGCCTGGTACGTAATAAGTGCTGAACAAATAATAACTTCTATTATTACACCACACTACCTTCCCAAAGCCTCTGCTAGATTGCAGTATTCCCTATATAGTTAGATCGGGTTATGCAATGTAATCTACCTTTATGGAAAAGATAAAAATAGTTGCCCTCAGACATACTGTGATTTATGAAATAGAGAACATCTGGAAGTTGGGTTACTGGGGGAAGTTATTCTGTTATTAAGTGGACTTTCATTGTTTCCTGTATTGCTTTCTTGTTTTATGGTAGTACATTATGCATATACATAGATAGATTTGTCTTTAAATTGTGTCAAAGAACTAGAGGCAGGTATCAAATAGAATACAGTTGACCCTTAATAAGATGGATTTGAACTCTAAGGATCCACTTACCCACAGAGTTTTTTCGGTATTACAGTACTACACATTTCAAAGTAGGCTGAATCCCCCATTACAGAACCAGAGATATGGAGGGTGGAGTACAAGTTATATGCAAATTTTCTGCTGTGTATTTTTGACAGCGTGGAGGATTGGCACCCTAAACCTGTGCTGTTCAAGGATCAACTCTGGTTTCTTTAACTGGGTGTGGTGTTAGAAATGAGTTTAGTGTTACCATACAGTCTCCTAGTAATTGGAAGACCATTTCCTCCAGCAACTCTCTTCTACAGAAGTGTGCCCACCCATTTCTATGCTTCATGTTTTTCATTCTAGCATTATAGCTTTCATTTAGTTTTAGTTTTATTAAGACTACACCTAATAAGAACCTGACCATTTCTGAATGTTCAAAAAAGAGAGAAAAATGCCGTAATTGATCATTTTTCAATAGCATGAAAAACAACAGGCTATTCTCAAAGAGCTGCCTAGATGCAGCTGAGCAACTTCTAGATTTTTAGAAAACCTGCTATGAAAACAAAATCCAATAGATACTTAGTGTGAATTTATCATAGCTGAGACCAAATGTTCCAGTGAGTGCAGAGAATCTTCTGTTCATGGTTCATATTTTTAAGTTACATGCCCAGTAGTCTTCCTTAGTATCAGATAAAAGCAACAAATTATTCCTTAATCCAATAATGTTTAAAAAAAAAAAGTCATTTAAAAGTCAGCTATTCAAAATGCTACGCTAGTAGCACTGGCCCATAGGAAAAAATGTTTTAAAAGTCCTGTTAGAAAAATGGAGTTTAAAAGTGTAAACTTCTAAATTTAGTCATTCATTTACTATATGATACAATTTCTGAGTTTTCTATATAGCTCTAGCTGTGGCATTTGATGTTACATTCAGGATAGACTAAAATAAGTATCTTGCATACCTGTTAAAGAGTTTTCTAAGTGCTGTTTATTTTTATTAAAAAATTGACGATCTTGCCAATCAAAAATTATAGATTAAATAAAATGCCTTAACATTTAAAATTTTATTTTAGATCTTACTGCAAAGATGAAACCTGATGAAACTCCTATGTTTGACCCAAGTCTACTTAAAGAAGTGGACTGGAGTCAGAATACAGCTACATTTTCTCCAGCCATTTCCCCAACACATCCTGGAGAAGGTTTGGTTTTGAGGCCTCTTTGTACTGCTGATTTAAACAGAGGTATGGGCTCAGTTTACAAATGCTAGTTAGATTTATAGTTAGCGTACTGTTTTTTCCACATACATGATGATGCTGATAATTTTTAAAAATATTTGACTTTCATGTTTTTTTTTGTGCTTAAATTTTCAAGTGACTGAGAACTTAATTACAATGTGTATAGACCAGATATTACTGTACAACAGTACTGTATTACACCATTTCAAATGACTTATATACAACAGTGCTCCTTCCTAATTAAGCACCCAAAAGGGGGAAATTACCTTGAATAATGACACAAAAGTAAGAATCTTCTCTAAGAAACTGGATGGAGAATGAGAATGAAGATAATTTGCCGCGGATAGTTGCAATAGGTTTTGTCTACATGTATTCCTTTTTCTAATATCTAAATTCTCCAAAATAATATCCTTAAATTTCAGTAATCAAAAATCAACTTTTTACAGTTTCCTTTTTTGACAGGAAATCTTATTTTGGTCAAATCAGTTCTTCAGTATATAAATTAAGATTCCCAAAGTTCTATGCTGTTCATATTAACATAACATTAATCAGGAATCTTTAAAAACACTATCGTCTCAACAATGTTATATTTTACAAATAATATCATATTTGGTCATAATGAGAATCTTGCATTTTTAAGTAAAACCAAAGCACGTATTTGGGAAAATTTGACATCCCTTACATTGAATCTACTGCAAATTACATTTAAAACTGTATATGCTGGTTCTATAATACTGAGTCTTAAGGTCAGCTGCTGCTGCTGCCAAGTCGGTTCAGTTGTGTCCGACTCTTAGCGACCCCATGGACTGCAGCCTACCAGGCTCCTCCGTCCATGGGATTTTCCAGGTAAGAGTACTGGAGTGGGTTGCCACTGCCTTCTCTATAAGGTCAGCACTATTCCAAAAATGTTATGCAGGCAAAAACATTGGTAAAACCTATTATTGTTTTACATATTGATTATATAGAAAGAATGGGTTTGTTTAATCTTTTAAAATAATTTAAGAATGGTTCATTACAGAAAGTTTTGAAAAAATAATGCCCAGCAGCTTGACACATTGCTTCTTTTAATATATATTTGCTCTTCTCATGACTTGAAATCTGTTTTTCAAAACTAGGTTTTTTTAAGGTACTAGGTCAGCTGACAGAGACTGGAGTTGTCAACCCAGAACAATTTATGAGTAAGTCCTACAGCCTCTTTTTCCTGAAGAAAAAGAAGCGAAAACAAGATTTTATTTTTGTTTGAAGCTCTGTTCAGTGTCTACTTGTATTTTTGTTCAAATAGCTGGAAAGTATTCAAATAACAAATTAGCTTTTATTTAAGTGTTTAATGTGGCCAATCTATTCTAGAATCCAAAAGTAACTACTACCATGCTTTGCAAAATACCTGGCTATTTTGAGATAATTACTATAGCATAGAACCTGGGTGGCAGTTTTAAAGATTTTTATTATAGTATTTCCCTTTCATGTAGTTAGGTTATTTCACAGAAATTCCATCGTCAAAAAATGTAATAAAAATATGTGAAGATAGAAATCCAGAGGGGTCAATTGACTTACCCAAAATCAGAGGTAGTTGTCGGTAAGGAAAAAACCACAACCTTCCTGACTCCATCGGTACTCTTAACACTGTCTTCCTATGTTCTTCATTTTCTTCAATAGGTAATTTTATTTTGTACTCTATATGACCCTCTTGAAATGAAGGTTATTATTTTCTGATTCTGTTTTCCTTCTTTGAATCTATTTCTTCCCATTTCAAACCCATTACTAGAATACAACTGTGGAAATAAACAGTATTTTAATACTCGGGCTCAGTTTTTATTCCTAAATTCTTCTTTGCGGGAATATTAGACGAGAAATCATGTTATTTCATCAATATCAGTCAGTTTGAGGGGAAGGTATTTATTTCATTTTTCTTCCTATTTGCTATGCGGCTTTGGGAAAATTACTGGGAAATGGAGACTTATTTATCTATTTCACAGGGTGCTTTCAAAGCAAACAAAAAAGATGATTCTATTTCTAAAACAGGTCATGTAATCATGAAACACTTGGGATCACAAGAGGAAAATTGAAAACTACTTTGTCAGATTATAAAATAGCTACATTAGTCTTTATTCCGCTAGCAGATCTTTTAAATGTATGGACTATGTTCTAGTCAGTACTGACTGCTGATGTTTCAAATACATGGTCATGCTTAATAACAGACATTTTCTCTAGACACAAAGTTGTAAATTAGTGAGGTAAAATAGCTTTAAATATTCATAAAATTATTTCGGCTAATTCTAGTATTTTTGGGGGGGCACTTAAGTTTAATGTCTATATAACACTCTTTTCCAATTTCCACAGAATCTTTTGAGCACATGAAGAAATCTGGGGATTACTATGTTACAGTTGTGGAAGATGTAACGTTAGGCCAGATAGTTGCTACAGCAACTCTGATAATAGAACATAAATTCATCCATTCCTGTGCTAAGGTATGTGTTCACATTAATGCTTATGAGTAAAATGGATATCAACTTCGAGTTTCCATCAGACAAGTCTGTTTTCCCACTGCTTTTTACTGCAAAATGAGAGAGCAAAATATTGCCTGGAATCACTTAGTCATTTTCCCGAGACAGAAAATGTTATTAATATGAATGTTTGCTAAAAATTGTTCTGTAAGGTGTTAGAATTGGTATAGACGTAGAGAAATCAAGTCAGCATTGTGGAATTTAGCAGTAATGTTTGGAATCACTAATGCTAATTTTTTTCAAAAGTGATACTTGGAGTGTACTACATTAACACAAATTCCCATCAGTTTCCCAGTGGTAAAGGGTTCAGAATAATATGTTCTAATCATGACCCTTCTAATGCCTGTAGAGTCCCTTCACTCCTCATGATTCACATGAAATAAATTGCTTTTAAGCTGGAATAGGGTAATGGATGTAGTACCTTAATAACAAGATTACATTTTGGTGATGTGAATTCTATTTGTTTTAAAACAAGATGGTTCAGGATATAGACGAATTAGGCCACAAATTGATTCACTGTATTATTTCCTCTATAAGTTAAAAAAAAATAGCAATTTTTGAAGTTGAGGTTTATAAAACATTTATTTATCAATGAAGTCTTACCATCATTTGTTGATTTAACTAAAAACAAAACCTACATGCTTATTTATTATTGTAAATATTTTCAGAGAGGACGAGTAGAAGATGTTGTTGTTAGTGATGAATGCAGAGGAAAGCAGCTTGGCAAATTGTAAGTAGGCAGAAACAAGGTAACCCTGGATAAAGTAGCTACTCCCCGTGTTTCAGTTTACATTTTCTTGCCAAGATACTTGTTTAAAATGTTTTCCTGTTTGAGGTATGAACCCATTCTCACTCTATAGCTTAAGACTGAATTTAACGAAAAGTATTTTTATATATAATTGTTATGATAAAGTTTGGAAATTGGAACTGCACTGTTTAAACAGCCAACACCTTAAAGTTACTAACTTTTTTAATAGTAGTACTTTTTCATATTACTAGGAAGAAGAAACTTTTGGTGAGTCAAGTAATTTGTCTATCATATTTAAAAACAAAGGACATATTCTTAATCATATGACTTTTAGAACCATATACTGAACCGGCCTTCACTGTATAATCCTCTATACAGTTTCTTAGGTTAGAATTTGCTTTTTAATATTTTCTGAGTTTTAAGGAATTCACTCAGTAAATATTAAGCACATGTGCTAGATACTATTCAAAGTATTTGAATAAGTATTTGAACAAAACAGACCAATTTCTAATATTTCTAGTGCACATCACTTAGCCATATCTTTTATAATTGTGTAACTTCAAGCAAGAGTTTCCGTCTTCAGAATGATGAGGTTCTTTTCTATCTGGGCAACATGAGAAATTCCTAGTTTTCTCTCCTTAAGGCAGTTAGAATCACATTTTTATACTTGGTTTGGATTCTTTAAGGATTTATAAGGATGTATATGTTTTTGTTTCCACTTCATATTAATTAGACTAAATCCATAGGTAACCTTATACATTCTTTCACAGATATTTCAGTTCAGTCCAGTCGCTCAGTTGTGTCCAGCTCTTTGCGACCCCATGAATCACAGCACGCCAGGCCTCCCTGTCCATCACCAACTCCCGGAGTTCACTCAAACTCATGTCCATCGAGTTGGTGATGCACAGATATTTAGGTAGCTTTAAAAAGGATAAAGAACAAAGCAATTATTTACCCACTTTATGTGGGAATGTTGACTGAATAGTTTTGACTATTCAACATCGACTAAATAGTTTGAATAGAATTTAGATACAAAGACTAATTTTGGCCATATTTTTTAAAAGGTTGCCAGTCTTTGGTGTTAACATTAACTTTAAAATCTACTTGTAAAGAGGGTTTGGGTGAGTTTTCTGTTTAATAATAGACTAGAGATTACTACATAAAGTATATTTGGAACAAAATAAAATACTTGGGTGATTTAAATGCTTTATATATTTGTAACTTGAATTTTAAATGAATATAGTGGGAAAGGCCATGATAAACCTAATTGTAATATAAACTTGAAGTTTTGTAAAATATTCACTCACAGTGTTACTCACAGTGTTAATATCCTTTTTTATTAACAAATGCTCTCTGCCTCTCCCCCCAACCCTTTTCAAAATTTCAGGTTATTATCAACCCTTACTTTACTAAGCAAGAAGCTGAACTGTTATAAGATTACCCTGGAATGTCTACCACAAAATGTTGGTTTCTATAAAAAATTTGGATATACAGTATCTGAAGAAAACTACATGTGTCGGAGGTTTCTAAATTAAAATCTTTTAAGAAAGACATCTATCAAAGGAGCTGATGCAGCAAGGCCATACTCTCTTCCTTGAGTTAAAATATTTTGTTGCTGCGACCAGGTGACCTCCATAAATACTGGATTGGAAAAAACATTGTGATACAAGTATAATGACCCTTAGACGATTACTTTGGGCTGGTGGGACACGCTGAGTTTAGACTACAAATGAAATTATTAAGGGGATGATTTTTAACCAAAGGAGTATATTTTTAACTTAAATCTTTTCTTGCATTGTATTTTTCTAAAGTTTGGCTTCATTTCTTAGTGGTCAGAGTATAGGTAGTAAGGAGTTATGTGTCTGCTATCTGTACTGCTCATTAAAAGAAAAAAAGCATACAGTGAGTAAGATTGTTTCTTATCACATTCATAAAATTAATATTTTTGTTTCAAAGAAATATATCTAAGTATCACTTAAGGGTGTGTCATTTCACATATGTTACATGAAATTGGATGTTAGATATAACTAAATGTAGTACAGTCCAACATTTGCTGATCCTAATACTGTACTGGCAGACAACCTGGTGAGCCTTTAAAAGAAGTAGAAATGAAGATTAACTTATAAAATGTGACAGTAATATAATAATTATTCATTTGTTTAAATATCTAAGAGAAATATAAGGTACTTTTTAACAGTGAGTAAATCCTGGTATATTATATATTTCTAACCTTATTTCTCATCTTTCCATGGGCTGTCCAAAGCCTATCTTCTAACATTTTTATGAAAAATGGATTACAAAGTTGTGGAACATTTTAAAATATATCATACTACATTTATTACATTCTTAAAATGTTGATGGAAGCTTTTCTATTTAATGTGACTATAATGGTACTATTATTCTGGTCACTATCCTATTTTGATTTTAATTTTTTTTTAAGTTGAAATAAGAATTAGATACTTCACTACTGGTTCTAATCTTCTGCATTCCATGTTACATTAAACCTGTTCATATGAATAATTTTGTTAGAATCCTAATGTTTTCTGTGCTTTTCTTGTCTATTGAAATTATTAGGTCAAGTCAGGATTAGTAAAATTTTAATTTTGTGTAGTCTTTGTAAAAGGAGCATAGAAAGTAAAAACCACCTGTTTCTCTTCCTGTTGACCCACACCTGCTTCAACTAGATTTCAGATTTCCCTCCATGCAGTAAAGCTAGTTAACTTTCTAAATAATAGAAATTCTTCACCAACAGAGGGTGTGCTACTTACCTGCTGGTGACCTAGGCAGATGAATTGGTGTGTCCCTAGTGAAAGCAACAAAACTAAAATTTGCTTTTTTAAGAAAAAGTACTATAACCTTGGTAACAGTAGCTTTATTAGGTATATCCTGGTAATTAAAAACCCATGTTAAAAAATAAACCTAATAGAAACTTCTCTGGTGGTCCAGTGGTTGAGATTCCTTGCTTCCTGTACAGGGGGCATGGGTTTGATCCCTGGTTGGGGAACCAAGATCCCTGCATGGCCGGGGAGGAGGGGAACCCTAATAAAAGGCAAAATTAAATGTTTTATTACATTTCTTACCACTAAACAATGTGAAGTAAAACTATAAGGTGGCTATTTCAATAAATCCCTTTAAATAATGTTCTTACAGTCTTATCTTAAATTACCCCCACAGGAAACAAAAGTTGTAGGTAAGGTATAACACATAAAAATTGTGTCACTGAGGAAACTGATGATCTGCATTTAGCTTTAGTTAACCAGAGAAGCTTGATTTTACTAAGGCATCCTGTGGGTAAACTTGAGTATGAAAAAAATTGCATAGATACATTTCAGTAATACATTTTTGAGTACTCTTCACTTTTGAAAAGGTATAATGAAGTGGCAGTTGTGATTTTTATTTTGCTCCATGTGTTTTATATATTTGTATTTTACTGACTAAAATGCACATCTTTTTTTACATGGAACATTTGGAAATCTGGATGCATTTTATGATCAATGGCCTGTCATGATTTATTCAGCAATATTTTTGCCTTTTAGCGGGATCAAAAAGATGGTGTAGTGATGCTGATAATGACATCTCAGATTTGATGAAGAATATTATGTAGGTAGGCTAACAAGGGGAAAACCAAAAGCAAGAAATATTTTTTAAAATGAGCTGGAAGCTGTTCTACAAATGGCCTTACCTCTTCCTTCAGACACGAATTCCCTCACTTTCAACTCCAAACTTGTTCAAATAATCATTAAAAAATATTGAGCCTAAACTTGGGACTTCCCTGTACAGACCATAATTTTTATGTGTGTAATCACAATGTTTTAGAAAATACCCTTAAGTGCTTCTCAGTATCCAACGTTCATTTGTCCTTCAGATTTAATCTGTGTGCGGGATTAAAACTAGGTTACTTTTACCTAGAAGACAACAATCTAAGTAAAGCGGTTATGGCATAAGCAGTATAAATGAACTTTTCAATCTTTTTTGAGGTATAATGGCACAACAGTTTTAATACAACCACCAATCTTCACAAAATAATTTTAATACTTTGTGCCTGAGCTAGCAGCATCTTGCACTGTGACATTCCTATACATACATAATAAGCATTTTATCCAAGTACAAATGTTAAAAGCAGAGTAACTTAAGCAATTGTCTATACAAAGGTAAATAGACACTGTAGGTTATTTTTCTTCTTGAATCATTTTTGCTGCATAGTAAATTGCAATTACATGTCAGTATAATGTTACTGATCTATAGAATACACTTTGAACTGTGAGGTATGGCAACTCCCTATGAGAGAGAGCTAACATGTAAACCTGAATATTTTGAGTGATTTTTTTTTTTAGCTGCCATGGATGGGTAAGACAAAAAAAATCCAGCATTCAAAGACCCTAGGAACTTATTTTTCTAATAAATAAAAAAAATAAAATCTTTTAGTAATTTTCAGCTATTTCCTATCATTTTCTTACTGGAGCACTGATGAATGGACAAAAATATTGAGGTGAAGCTAAATCTGTTATGGAATTATGGATTAAACAGTTATTTGGAAAAAAAAAGAAATCCGCCAGGTAACTGCTCATTTACTTTACATCAAGTTGAGATTCTGATATATATCTCTATTTATGCATCCCAACTTTATAATTCAAGATTGCAGTTAAATACTTCTAAATTCACTTAAATTACCATGGTAATAAGACAATTAGAAACCTTATATTTTCTTTAAAAGGACATGCTTAACATTTTCTGACATTACTTCTAAACTCAGATGAAGCACAAAATCCTCCCAAAACAAATATACTGCTCTGAAAGTTAAGTGGTTGAGAGTTGGTAGCAAAAGCTATCATGGTTTAACACTTCCACCACAGAATAGATACAAATAAACAAAGGTAACTGCTCTTTATACATCTGATACGAAAGTAACACAGACCAATGGACTGAAATTACAATGTGAGAATACTGCCATTCTAGTTGAATATTTTCAATATTTAAGTTTCATACTTTCAAAATGGACAATAAAGCAGTTCTATGTTCTGATGTGATATCATTTTAAATTCTGTGCCCAGATTAATATTTAATGCTTTTAATTGGGTGCTGAGTCACTCATATATTATTCAAATATTCTAGAAAATAAATCATGATTGGTTAAATGTACCATAATTAGCTATCACAAAACATCAGAGGAAACAGAGGAATTATAGAAACAGAACCAAATAAAAAGAATAGGAAGAGCTACCAGAAGAACCAGCTGAACACTGGATGGAAGAATATACTCAAACTTGCAGTGTTCTTATATGAAAGAAAAAATAAACTTTTTGTCCATAATAATTTGTACTCAAGAAGATGAAGTCCCTTTTTCTAGTGTCTGTGAGAGTCTCAGTGCTGGGCAGGCACTTCAGTGACAACATAAAAATTACAGTGATTAAAAAAAGCGGAAAATTACCAAATATAATTCAATAACCAAACCTGTATTCTTGGCCAGATTATTAGAGAGGATATGTATATTTAAGAAATTAATTTAGAAAATCTTAACTGCCTCATTTTTAAAACCTAAATAGACTATTATAAAGATTCTTTTAAGCAGTTTTTGTGGAAGGAGCATCATAGATTATTAGTTTGCAAAAGAGGTCTTTGCTGACCTACCCAGTAGTAATCTATATACAGTAAAGCTGTGTTATCTGGCACTTTACCAACTGGAATTTCTGAACACTCAATGCAAATCTTGACTATACTAGACCACCACACCCTATGATACAACACACCAATCATACAACAGAATACAAGACCTCAAGGGATTGACAATATGCTGTTTTTAGGGTGGTAAAATAGGGGAAGGGAAATCAGAAGAAAACCACCTGGGTCAACAGAATCCTAATGCTTAATTAACAAAGCAGTTTTGATTCACTTCCACTCTCTTGCTATGCTGGATAAAAAAAACTTTTACTGTATTATTTCACCTTAGGGAGGAAAGCAAAGTAGCTAAGTTGGTATAATAGGTTACCTTATGTGGTACCTCTTGGTACCAAAAGAAGGTATGGAAATCACTCTCATCAGTAAAGCACCTCAAGAGAGGACTGAGAAAAATGAGATACAAAGGAGTTTCAGTTGTGCTACACTAAATCATCGATTATAAAAAGTTAAAATATTCCTTCCCAACATCATACTTAAAATAGCAAAAATGTTTTTTTAAGAACAATTTTTATATGTATAAATAAAAACATGGAGAACCTAGGATCCATAAAGTGACTTTGCTAATGCAAATTATGGGGGAAATTTGGATTAACTCAATGTAAAGAACTGATTACAACACTAATTAATTTGTATACACTGAAGTCTTCCACAATCACTTTTCTACAAAAAATGCATCCTCAAAGAAAAGTTACTGTCTGAGCCAGAACAATCTCACAGAATCATTAAGACAACATAAAATGAAGGAGTAAATGTTCCATATTCCAAATAATTTACTCAGGTTTCTTCAAGCCTTAAGACTTTCAGTTTAATTTATGGTTAAAAAAATTATAGAAAAATGTTCAAAACTTTTCACTGTTCTACATACTAATTTAGAGGTCATGAGGATTTATTTTTTTCTAATGAGGCAAGGCACTTTTCTTTTTTGGGCTTTGTTTAGGAAAAATAGTGCTACATTGGTTTATTATATTTAGAACCATTTTGGACGAAGAAAAAATGGGCTACACGACTCTGAAAAGAAGAAACAGAGCATTTGGCTTTTAAGAACGCTAAAGGAAAGTCACTTGAAAGTTTAAAACTCTCCTTGTATTTGTGAACATCTGGTATTATAAAGCAAACATTTTCCTTTGTTCATTAAACTTTTTCTTTCTACAGAATAAAATTAGGAAGGAACAGGAAAGGAAGCAATACTTGGATCATGTTAAAATAAGGACAGTTGGCTGATGTCATGATTTAAAGATTATTAATAAGGGATCAAAAAGTTTAAGAAATTAAAAGATAATTAAACTACTGAATTATACTAAAAGGGAAATGTGGCAGATTCCTACATTTGTTAATGTTTCTGTAAGAGGCTCCATCATAAAATTGAACTGTAAAATTATTTTAAAAATGTAATATGTAGAACATAAAATGAATTTTTAGCAAACTTTAGGAAATTCTTTTGTTATAAATTACCCAGATTTTATAAACAAATCCCCCCTAACTTGCATTTTGTTTAAAGTAACAACTTTATATCATACAAATAAATTTCAAGTATGAAAAGTGCATTATTGCAATAATACCTCTTTACAAGTCCAAAATTCTTGGTTTATAATAGAACTGTAAAGAATTAAAAAAAGAAAAAAGGAGTAAAACCATCAGTGCCATCTATTGCAGAAGTCCAACAGCTTAAAATGTTGCTCAACAAGTCGCAGAGAAACACATCTGGAAGCAACATATAATTGAAAAGAAACTACTTGGGTTTTTACCATTTTACATTATTACTGTCTGTAGTATTTTTCTCCTCAAATAGAAATTCACATCCTCTATAATGGTGCTCTTGAATCAGCCATTCTGTGCAGCTGCCACTTGCATGTTTCCAAAATCATCTTCTTCTTCATGTGTTCTCTTCAAACTGCCTAAAAGTTATTGCATGAACATAACATATGGCATAATGGGAACTTAAATTCATTCATTAGAATGTTACAGCTAGGAAAGGCTTCATTTTTCATGAAATGTTATCATATATATGACAATGAAAATTTCATGACTGAATTTTTAGTAAACCTTTGTACTGATAAATACTTTTGTTACAAATTACCCGAAGAACTTTATATCTTCGTGACATTTTCCTTCTTAATAATTATTAAGGTATTTTATATAATGAACATTAATTTTAAAAATAATGGTTCATAAATGTTTGGTTACCATTTTCTAGGCATCATAAATATGTGACTCAGAACGTATTATTTATGGACTTCATATAACTTTATGAAGTTATAATTTTATTTTGTAGATGTAATTATCCTTTTGCTTTCACAGATGCTGTGAAAAATGTTTTTTCCAGTGAAATTGATTGTTACCAACAAGTGTAGAATTGGAAGGAAGGGATGTAGCAGATAAGAGATTTTCTTTTATCTACTCCTTATATCACAGTCTGCTTGTACAGAAATTTCCCACACAAAGTACGTGTGGGATTGTAAATGCCCAACAATCATAATCAAGAA
Organism: Moschus berezovskii; assembly: GCF_049115385.1. Taxonomy (NCBI): domain Eukaryota; kingdom Metazoa; phylum Chordata; class Mammalia; order Artiodactyla; family Moschidae; genus Moschus; species Moschus berezovskii. The sequence continues at coordinate 86,623,335 of NC_142468.1, forward strand.
ATTTGAGTCTCAATGGAGGAAAACTTTAGGGAACAACTGAACTGGTAAAGGTTTGCTGCGTTATCTGCCAAATAATTACATCACTAAGAGTCAGACACGACTGAGCGACTGTACTGAACTGAAACTTATGCTCTAAAAGTTGTGGTAAATCATGGTTAATAATGTTAGTCCAGAGGATGGATTGGATTCCAATGGGAAACTAGTATTTCACTACAAGATTAATAAGAACAGAAATATAGTACTGACAGAATAAAGAAAATATGCTAGTCATTAAAATAAATCTAAATGTGTGCGTATGTGCTAAGTTGCTTCAGTCGTGTCCGATCTTTGCGACCCTATAGACTGCAGCCCGCCAGACTCCTCTGTCCAGGCAGTAATACTGGAGTAGGCTGCCATGCCCTCCCCTCCAGGGGATCTTCCTGACCCAGGGATTGAACTCGTGTCTCTTATGTTTCCTGCATTGGCAGGTGGGCTCTTTACCATTAGCATCACCTGGAAAGCCTTAAGTCTAAATACAGCTGTTGTAACAGATTCAGATACAGTGCTGCATCTGCATTCTACTAAGGGAGGTTGAGACATAGATAATTCAAGGCAAAAAGTGAGGAGGTACAGATAAAGCTCTATGGCAGAATAACTAGAAATTAGAGGAAGAATAAGTCAATCATCATGTTTTCTTGAGGCAATGACATCTGAACCCAGTTTTTATGGAGAGACTGGATGTGATGCTTTCGAGGTGGAGAACAGAAGACACACACGGGAAACTATGAGTAGCTCAAGTTTTCTGCAGTGCATATATAGAGGTACAGTGAGAGATACAAATAAAGATCAAAAGGGCCTTTAATTACTATCTGTGATGTGTTTGCTTCAGTAAAAAATTAAGCCAATGAAGACTTTTATACAAGAAAACCACTATTAGAATTATCTGTCATGAAAATATGTCTGGCCACAATGCACAGAACACTTAGGATGGGAGGCCAATACAGACCTGAACTATATTGAGATTAAAGGTATTATAAAAAGAAAAAATATTTCTTACTGAAGAAACAGACCCTCCCGTTTTGGAAAATGATTACATAGAAGTTGCAAACTAAAGAGTCAATGACAACTAGGAAGTTAAGCTTGAAGAATGGTTATATAGTTTCATCACAAAGGAGGTACAATATAGTGCTGGACTTGTGGATGAGATCACCAGTGTTCAATTTCTAGATCCAACACTAACCAGGTACGTAACCTATTTTTCCTAACTTAAAAGGCTATTGGTGCAAATAAGACTGAAAGGAACTCTGGGAGAGAAAAATAATAAACTAATAAATTCCATGAATGCTCTAATAAAAAGGAGACAAAAACGGGTAGCAAGGTCTTGGAGAGGAAGGCAAAATTTAAGAGATTTTGAGAGCATGCCTGGATCATTAAATGGGGGAGGAAACACTCTAAAATAGGGAAAGAAAAAAGGACAAATATCGCAAGAGAGAAAATGAGTCACCCTGCTTTCACTTATTAACCACCTTTTATTTTCAATAAGATCACTTAAGTGTATTTAGGACCTCCGGTACCAGACCCCTCTTATTATTTTAATCTCTGCAACACAGTTATACTACTTAACCGTGGAGAAGGGAATGACAACCCACTCCAATATTCTAGACTGGAGAATTTCATGGACAGAGGAGCCTGGCAGGCTACAGTCCATGGGGTCACAAAGAGTTGGACACCACTGAGTAACTGACACTTTAAACTACTTAAAGATTTAAAGCTCAATAAAATGGAAATCTGATCTTCCAACCAGCATGTTCTACTTAACTAGTGGCGTACACACAGAAGCTCAGTATAATACCTAATTATAAAATTAAAATTTGAAATTATTTTAATTCAATAGCCCATCCAAAAGTTTCTAAACAAGTTAAACTGCTCAGTGTAACTTGCTAATGAGTGACAGATGTGTCTTGCACTTTTCATGTCATCATCTATCTCCCCAAATTTCTCCAAAATGAAAAATCCTTACCTGTGGAGCCAGAATGAACAGATAACGACCTTTCTATCTGAAGTGGTGACATCATCTGTATTGTTAATTTTGCTAGGTAGATGGCTTCATATTCCTAGAAAAGATTTTAATTAACTTGAATATACATTTAAATTCTTGGATACCCAAAACAAAATGAAATTTAAAAAGTGGTTAATGCATTACTGGTATTCTTAGTTTATACTGAAAACTCGAGTGCCATATGGCTGTAAGAGAAATGCTTAAAATTTCTATCTTATAATTTCACATACACTGATGAGACTATAAATCAAATCACGCCAATAGCCTGCACTAGGGTATCACACACTGAACTAGCAATCAGTACATATTCTCTGCCACTGGGGCAGATCTCTGGCTTAAGAAGAAAATGAAATATTAAAAAATCAGACTAATATGAAGCATTTAATAGATTCAAGTACATTCAGTTCAGTTCAGTCACTCATTCGTGTCTGACTCTTTATGACCCCATTGACCGCAGCATGCCAGGCTTCCCTGTCCATCACCAACTCCTGGAGCTTGCTCAAACTCATGTTCATAGAGTTGGTGGTGCCATCCAACCATCTCATCCTCTGTCATCCCCTTCTCCTCCTGCCTTCAATCTTCAAGCATGTATCTGGTTCAAGTATATATCTGGTTCTAATTTCTTAAAATCAACAGTCCTCTACTTTCAATTAAAGAAATAATAAAGGCATTTGTGTACCCTCTGTAGAACAAGACATATAGAGAACTCCTGATTTGATGAAACTACTTAACATCGATAACCCTGAATATGAGAAAGAAAAGTAAGGAAAAAGAACAGTGCCTACTTTTATGACAGGAGCAAGAGAATTATAATTAGGAAGAGGCCTCAAGAGGACTTTTGGAATTCTGGAAAATGTTTGATTTCATTATCTGCATGATAGTTACATGGATGTTTGTTTACACTTTATGCACTTACGCATGTGTTTTATATTTCACAATAACATTAAAAAAATGGAACCAGACTAAGCTATGTAGAGAAGATACCTGGCTGCATATATCAAACAAACTGGGTACAATTTAGAGTTCTCCAAAAAAGGTGGCAGACCTAAGACAAATCTTAGAAGCCCTTGCATAGTATGAAGTATGTGTGGGTCTATCAAGGAAAATGTGAACATCCACACCTGGCATTTTTGCAAGAAGCAAGCTTGGGAGTGGAGAAACTGTTGCCAAGCATCTGCTAATCTTGGTCAGCTTTATCACTAATTCTCAGCCCTGACTATACCTGAGCACCACCTGAGAAGTTTTAAAACCAGTATATATACTCAGCTTACCCCTCTCCTTGGCTGCCCCCTGCCAGTGATTCTCATTTAATGGTATGGGTAAAGTTCCCAGGTGATTCCAATGTGCATGTAGTATTTATGAACCTAAACAAGAAAAACCTGTGACAGAAGGGGCTCTTTTTCTCTACTCACTGAGTAGTCATACTGCTGGAAAAAACTGTTGGTGAGAAAGTCTTCCAAAACAACTGGGAAAATATAAGCTGCCTGTATTTCCCAATCTCTTCCCACAACTTTATTATTGGGAAAAAGGCTTATCTAAGAAAAATGTCTCCAGTTCAAAGATGACCAATAATCAAAAAGGAACCGATATAAGTCTTATGTAAAGGTGTTTGTAAGGGGAAAAAAGCAACATTATAACCAAAAGTCCATATATGAAGAAAACTGCATGAAAATTACACGAGGCAGGTGAAAATTGTGAATAATTCTCCAAAAAATCAATGAGATATGGCATTTCTGAAACAAGTTCAAAGAAGAGTTAAAAGGACTCATGGAAGAAATGTAACAATGAAAGAGACGACATAACTCTTAGAGCTCAATAGAAAAAAGAAAATAAACCACAAAAATAATGGCTGTAAGAGAATCAACAAAGAGAACTGACCACGCCATGCAATTCTAGCACATTATTAATGTACCCTTTTCTCCTGGATTGTTCCCAACAGCACATAAATATGCCCTTTCCTACCATGTTAGAAAACAAACAAAACGCCCCTCTTAATCCTAGTTTCCCCTCCAACTACTGTTTTTCCATTTTCCCCTTTTAATTCCTGGAAATATCTATTCTTGCTGTTCACATTCCTCTCTTCCCATTATGCTTATACTCCTCATTCCACAAAAAATTGTTTGTCAAGGGCACTGATGACTTCATGCTCCTAATCCAATGTCAGTTCTCAGCCCTTACTTAACCTATTATCAACCTTTGAAACAAAGGATCATCTCCTATTCTTCAAATGCTTTCTTCACTTGACTTCCCAAGCACCAGACCATCCTGGTTTTCTCCCCAACTCATTAGCCACTCCTTTCAGCCTCCTCTGATGATTCGCCATCTCCCCAATCTCGACATGTTGGGAGTACATTAAGTTTCTGTTTTTGAAGTCCTTCTCTATCCACACTCCCTTCTCTGGTCATCTCACTCAGTTTTAAAGCTTTCAATAGCATCCACATACTGAAAACCCCTAGATATAAGATTCTTTCTCATGAACTCCAGGCTTATATGCAGACCTGCCCACTATCTAATAACTCTCTTAACCTTAACATGACCAAAAACGTCTTGATTTTATTCCCTTCAAATTTCATGAAGTTTCTCCTATACAAGTAAGCACAGTTCCTCTTCCAGCTGTTCAGACTAAAAGGCTTAGAATCATCCCAGTCTCTATTCTCCAATCCATCAGCAAATTCTGTAAGCTATACTGTCAAGTAAATCCAGAATCTGATCTCTTTTCATCAGGAATCACTTTTGTCTAAATCCGTATTCTCTCTTGACTCCCATCACTCCATAGCCTTGTAACTCATGTACTTGCTTCCGCCCTAACTCCAACAACCTTTACAGTATATATACATGGTATACTACATTTAACACAGATGACCCAGTTATTCCTTAAAAGCCAAAGGCCTTATTTATAATGGCCTATAAATGCGTATCACGTGGCCCCTGACCTCCCAGGTTTAATCTGTTGTTACTATTCATTTGCAGCTACACTGACCTCCTCACACTTCTTGAAAATACTATGCATACTCCCATCTCAAGGCACTTGCACATATTCCCTCTATCTAGAATGCTTTCCTCCAAGTATTGAAATAGTTCATTCTCTTACTTTCTTCATGTCTTTGGTCAAATAACATTTTTGCGATAAGGCCTTTTCTGATCGCCTTTCGAAAATGCAATTCATATCTCACTTCCTTATATGACCTTAATGGCTCTCTTATTTTTTTCTGTGACCTATTACCATATGACCTACTACTTTTGTGTTGTTGTTAGTCATTCAGTCATGTCCAACTCTTTGTGACCCAATGGACTGCAGCCCACCAGGCTCCTCTGTCCATGAGATTTCTCTGGCAAGAATACTGCCATTTCTTTCTCCATGACCTACTATATTTTAGTTTGTTTACTGTCTAATTCATTAAAATAAGTTTTATGAAGTCAGGGATTTCTGTTTTGTTCTCTGCTTTACTGCCACTGCTTATAACAATGTCAAATAAACATCTGATGAAACAATAAAGCATGGGAAAGTAAAGAAAAGCTTGCCAAAAATCAAGCCAAAAGACAAAAAAAAACAAAGCTGAAAATAATTACCGAGCAAGTAGATATGGAAGAAAAAAAGAAAACACAAAATATATCTCTGGGAGAAAAAAACAGGCAAGTAAAAAAGAACAGCAATAGCCAAATACGTATTAGAAGAAAACTTTCTGAAATAAGGGAAGATGTGAATCTGTAACTGGTAAGGGCATATATGACTAAAAAGAAATTAATATAGAGCAATCAAAAAGATATACTTGACAAAGCATCCTATGCTCATCCAGACAACACCTCCTCCTCCCAATCAAGTCTTCTAAGAGGGAAGAGTTTTAAAAATAAGGCTCCCTTCGGACTTCTCTAGGACAATTATTCAATGTTAGGTCTGTGTACAAACTCATAAGAGAAAAAGTATTAAACAAATTTTTTAAATTATTTTTTTAAATTTTTTATTGGAGGCTAATTACAATATTATATTGGTTGCTTCTGCCATACACTGACATGAATCCGCCCCAGATGTACATGTGTTCCCCCTGCTGAACCCCCCTCCCACCCCCCTCCTCCCCATATCCCCGCTCTGGGTCATCCCCGTTCACCAGCCCCGAGCACCCTGTATCATGCGTCGAACCTGGACTGGTGATTCGTTTCACATACGATAATATACATGTTTCAATGCCATTCTCCCAAATCATCCCACCCTCACCCTCTCCCACAGTCCCAAAGACTGTTCTATACACCTGTGTCTCTTTTGCTGTCTCGTATACAGGGTTAATGGAGGGCAATGGCACCCCACTCCAGTATTCTTGCCTGGAGAATCCCATGGACAGGGGAGCCTGGTGGGCTGCAGTCCATGGGGTTGCTAAGAGTCGGACACGACTGAGAGACTTCACTTTCACTTTCATAGGTTGGAGAAGGAAATGGCAACCTACTCCAGTGTTCTTGCCTGGAGAATCCCAGGGATGGGGGAGCCTGGTGGGCTGCCGTCTATGGGGTCACACAGAGTCGGACACGACTGAAGCGACTCAGCAGCAGCATACAGGGTTAAAATTACCCTCTTTCTAAATTCCATATATATGCATTAATATACTGTATTGATGTTTTTCTTTCTGGCTTACTTCACTCTGTATAATAGGCTCCAGTTTCATCCACCTCATTAGAACTGGTTCAAATGCATTCTTTTTAATGGCTGAGTAATACTCTATTGTGTATATGTACCAAAGCTTTCTTATCCATTCATCTGCAGATGGACATCTAGGTTGCTTCCATGTCCTCGCTATTATAAACAGTGCTGCGATGAACATTGGAGTACATGTGTCTCTTTCAATTCTGGTTTCCTCGGTGTGTATGCCCAGGAGTGCGATTGCTGGATCATATGGCAGTTCTACTTCCAGTTTTTTAAGGAATCTCCACACTGTTCTCCATAGTGGCTGTACTAGTTTGCATTCCCAACAACAGTGTAAGAGGGTTCCCTTCTCTCCACACCCTCTCCAGCATTTATTGCATGTAGACTTTTGGATAGCAGCCATTCTGACTGGTGTGAAATGGTATCTCATTGTCATTTTTGCATTTCTCTGATTATGAGGGATGTTGAGCATTTTTTCATGTGTTAGCCATCTGTATGTCTTCTTTGGAGAAATGTCTGTTTAGTTCTTTGGCCCATTTTTTGATTGGGTCGTTTATTTTTCTGGAGTTGAGCTGCAGGAGCTGCTTGTATATTTTGGAGATTAATTTTTTGTCAGTTGTTTCATTTGCTATTTTTTTCTCCCACTCTGAAGGCTGTCTTTTCACCTTGCTTATAGTTTCCTCCATGACCCACCTCCCAGAATATTGGAAATAAAAGCAAAAATAAACAAATGGGACCTAATTAAAATTAAAAGCTTCTGCACAGTAAACAAATTTTTTTAATCTAGCCAATTGCCATTCAAACATAAACACAACAGAGCTTTCCTGGTGGTCCAATGATTAAGACTCCATACTTCCACTGCAGGGGGCAAGGGTTTGATCCCCAGTCAGGCAACTAAGATCCCACATGCCATGCAATGTGGCCAAAACAAACATAAGAGCAACAGAAAAACAGTTTCCAAAATGCTAGGACTTAAGCTTCCAAGAACTCGTCTTGAAAATAATGCTCAAACTCCAGGAGTTGAATAAAGCAGCTAGAATCCTATTTAAATATAGAACTCAGCATGAACGAAGAAAAATGCGGCTATAGCATAGAATGCAAATATTATAATTTGTAACAATGTAGAAAAAGTAAAATCCAGGAAACGTTTAAGTGGATGGACACAGTTTAAGTGGATGATTCTATACTGCTAAGTAACAAAAGGTATAATATTTAAATATTTTTTAAAGTATAAACAGTATCTCCTAGAAGAACTAAGAGTAGTATCAACAAAACAGGTTGTGGAGGGGAAGGAGGAAAATAGAGGTATACAAATTTTTATCTTTTATAAGATAAATTTTTATCTTTTATATCTTTTATAGTGGAAATCCACTGATAGTTATTTAAATGTGATAACTCAAGGAACATATGTATATACTATAAAGTTATATTGTGCCCATTAAGTAAAGAACTTACAAACTTAAAAAGTATCAAAAGAATACAAACAAAAAATTCATCAATTTATAGTGAAAAGTTTAAAAAAGATGTATTTTAAGAGAAAGCATGATATGAAAATAAAATGACAGACAAAGTGTATGTCATTCTTAGTACAAAAAAGTGGGATAAATTCCCCTATTAAAGAAAAATACTGATAACAAATCAAAATAACAAAATACAGCCATAGGGCACATACAAGAAATACATCTAAAACCAAGTGATTTAGAAAGGTGGAAAGAAAAGCAATGAAGAAACTCACAAGGAAAATGCAAACAAAAAAGGATCACAATATTCAGGTTAATTTCAAAGTAAAATAACTGGACAATAAACATGTAACTACAATGAAGATCTAACTTGAATTTTATCTACTAAATAATGCAGCACAAAAGAAACTAGAGGAATTAAATAAACAGAAACAGAACAAAGGGAGTTTCAGTTCACCTCTAAGCCCCCAAAAGATGAAGTGAACAAATACAATGTGCCCTCCGTACCCATGGATGCAGAACCCACAGATACACAGAACTGACTGTACTATGCCATTTTATATAAGATTTGGAATCCATGGCGAGGGAGTAGAGGGGTGTGTATGGCCCTGGAACCAATTCTTCACAGATATAGAAGGATGACTGCAGATTCAATTTTATGCCCTGAAAACAGAGAATAAATCTTCTTTTCAAATAGTCATAATAACAAATGTTTATTATACCACAAAGAAAACATTTAAATTTTAGTTATATGATTTATAATAAAACTCTCAAATGCTAAGTAAAAAATAAAATCAAAGTGAAATGACAGAATATCAAGTTATAACAAGAATAAAAATGTTACATAGCAAAATCTATGTAGGATATATAGAAAATGGCTACAGAAATGCTAACCTGTGGCAGATTCATGTCAGTGTACGGCAAAACCAATACAATATTATCAAGTAATTGGCCTCCAATTAAAATAAATAAATTTATATTAAAAAAAAAAAGAAATGCTAAGAGGACAATTTACGTTCTTGAATTCTTATAGCTCAGACAGGAAAGGAGACCCGAGTTCTATCCCTGGGTTGGGAAGATCTCTTGGAGAAGGGAATGGCTACCCACTCCAGTATTCTTGTCTGGAGAATCCCAAGAACAGAGGGATATAGTCCATGGGGTCGCAAAGAGTCAGAGATGACTGAGCGACTAAGCACGTAACTGAGAAAATCCACAAAAGAATAACAGCAGCAGCAGCATAAACAACAAAAACGTAAGGAAAGCACAAAGCAAGAAGAAATTCAAATATAGAAAAATTATATAAACTAACCAGATCAAGGGAAAAAAGAAAGCACTGATATACAAAATTAGAAAAAAAGAATGAAAAAAATAACCACAGAAATTAGAAGATATCGAAAAATACAAGACATTATTTTCCTTAATTTTAGCTCAAATCCAATGAAATTAAATAGATTATGACTCCATCCAAAGTGAGTCTAAAGAGTCTATGAAAATCAGACTTAACCATTAACCACATGAAGAAAGCTGTCCAAGAACTGGTTCACCCTCAAAACATGAATGAATGAAATAATGAATAACTGAATTAAATTTAAAAAATCAAGGTCCAGTGATTTCACAGGTACTATATATCAAACATTAAGAAACAGTCATTTAGAATCTAATTTACATTGTTCTAGAGCACATAAAGAGAAAGCAAGTTTTCATTTTAAAAATGAGAAAACCGTGACAGACACTCTAAACCAGAAGATGGTAGTACAGAAAAAAAAATTACAAACCAGTATCACTTATTCAACTAATTTCAAAATCTTAAAAAAAAAAAAATTGACAAACAGAATCTAGCAACACATTAATGGAATATAGTCTACCATAATAAATTCATTTGTGAATCAAAATGATTCAAAATTAGTAAGTCCAGCATAATGTGATTCAACTCACCATATTAATGACTTAAAGGAATAAAACTAGAGTCATTTCATAAAAAAATGTTTTAAGTTAAAAATCAATATCCATTCCTGATAAAAACCTTTTAAATATGCACAAGCAAATACTGAAACACACACACAGTGCAATAATAAAAGGAAAGACACTGAAATCAAGAATAAAGTAAGTACGAATAACACACAACTATTACTTATCAAATTGTTCTGATACAATGATCACCAAGTGAGAAAGAAAAAAAATTAGAGACAAAATTATTATGATTTGCAGATGAAAATCTAGGACAATCAACTGGAAAATTCTTTAGAATTGTTCCTAGAGTTTAGTAAGGCTGCCAATTGAAAACATAAACAGCTTTCCTATAAATAAATGAGCAATTAGAAACAAAGAAACTTGAAAAGACAATTTTACTTATAATGGAATAAAAGAAATTTATGAAAATAAATTTCATAAGAAATACATATATTTTAAACACTAAAGGACACAAATTGACTTGAATAAAGGGAACATACTCTTAAAAACATACTCTTTGAAAAATTTAAAGGTGTCAATTCTTTCTGCACTCTTTCCAGTAAAGTTCACACCACAAAATGGGGTTAAAAACTTGCCAGGAAATTTTTGGAAAGAACATTAATGAGGAAATCTTGATTAAATTACTTAATATAAGTAATACAGACTACTTACAAATATTATAGCATTTAAAACTTTGACACAAAGGCAGCAATAAGCAGATCAATGGAACAAAATGCAAAGTCAGAAACAGACTCAAGTGTGGATTTAGAATTTGGTATATAATAAGAATGGCATTTCAAATCATTGGCTGTGCTGTGCTTAAGTCACTCAGTCATGTCCAACTCTTTGCGATCCCATGGACTGTAGCCCACCAGGCTACTCTGTCCATGGAGATTCTCCAGGGAAGAATACTGGAGTGGGTTGCCATGCCCTCCTCCAGGGGATCTTCCCAACCCAGAGATCAAACTCAAGTCTCCCGCATTGCAGGTGGATTCTTTACTATCTGAGCCACGAGGGAAGCCTTCAAATCACTGGCAACAGATAAATTTTCTTAATATACAAAGAATCCCAACAAACCAATGAGAAAAAGACCAACAACCTATTAGAAAAATGGGCAAACTATAAGCAGTTGCCAATTTTACCACCATGACAACAATAATCCAAAAGTTTCATAAAACACTTTTTCTATTGGTATTGATTAGGACTTCCCTGGTGGCTCAGACGGTAAAGCGTCTGTCTACAAATGCGGGAGACTCAGGATCGATCCCTGGGTCAGGAAGATCCGCTGGAAAAGGAAATGGCAATCCACTCCAGTACTATTGCCTGGAAAATCCCATGGACAGAGGAGCCTGGTAGGCTCCATGGACTCACAAAGAGTCGGACACGACTGAGCGACTTCACTTACTTAGGTATGGGTAAGTAGGTGGTACTCTTTGTTTCCTGGAGTCTTTTTAAAGGCAATTTAGCAACATCAACTTTCAAATATCCTCTGACCGAGCAATTTCACTCTGATCAATTATCTTACAGTTACATTCACACATGTAAACAGAGATACACCTATCAGGACATTCTTTCCAATGTTGTTTAAAATCATGAAAGACTGGAAACAACCTAAAGCTCCATGTATGAGGAACTGGTCACATAAAACTGTGATACATACACACACACACACACACACACACACACACAAATATTATGAAGGTAGAGCTATGTATGATCTTCAAGATATAGTATTAAGGAGACTTACTTTTCAAGTATTCTTAAGCATTACTGAATTTTTTTTCTTAATCATGAATATTTTTCTCTTTTTTAAATGAAATAAAAACTAAAAGTGAATTAAAAATAAATAAAAATAAATTAATTTTGCAGCACTCTTGATGTTTCAATGTGAGATTTATTCCTGCATAACCAGATGCAATCAGCCAGAGCACATTCTTTGACTTACGATTTTTCATCTTGGAAAAAATTAATCTGATAATTCACAGGTTTATTTTCTTTTTAGTGTATCTTCCACACATCATCAAAGTGTGAAAGAACATGGAGAAGATAAAGCATATAAAATAGAAAAAGCTGCTACATGTAACACACTTAGAACCAAAATTCTCTTATGCTCTGTATGTAATCAAAATAGAGGAAAAATGGAAGACATGTCTAAGATTAATTATTTTACTTCAGATTTAACAATGTGCTTTTAATCCTTTTTTTCTTATCAATGGCAGCTTAAAAAAATACTTTTAAATAGATTTAAACTTGAACAAAGTAATTAGATTATGGCAATTTTTAAGTATTTACCAAGTACTACAACTAAATTATATGAACACAAATTTTTAATTATCATACTTTCTGACTGCCTTATTGGAGAAGGAAATGGCAACCCACTCCAGTGTTCTTGCCTGGAGAATCCCAGGGACAGGGGAGCCTTGTTGGCTGCCATCTATGGGGTCGCACCGAGTTGGACACAACTGAAGCGACTTAGCAGCAGCAGCCGACTGTCTTAAAGAGGAAAAATAGAGAAGTTACCTGAAGTTGATGGACAAATCCAGCATTAGGATTAATACAAAATCTTCTTTCTTGAACATAAGCAAATGCATCTCTGAAAACAAAAAAATAGGAAAACTAAGGTGGTAATATTATTTCATGAATTAATCTCAATTTTTCCAGAATTTATCTAAAGTAGGAACTTACCTAACAATTTACCTAAAACAGAAAATCATAATCAGACAGCTTGTACTACAGAGAGGTAGTGAACTGCAGTGGGAAAGTCCTTTGCTTCCCAGCTGTGTGTTCTAGGGGATACTTTTCAACTTCTCTAAGCTTTATTTTTTTCATGTGTAAACTGGGGATCATAACAATTCCTATCTTGAAGCACTATTGTGAATATGGAAGACAGTAAGTATAACATATCAAGTATAACATGTTGCACACACACTACATGCTCAGATTTTATTATTGGTTAAATTAGAAACATGTGGACTTCCTTGTGTTGTTTAGACAAAAGTATCCATAAGTGTATCTGGCATCTGGCAGAGACCCAATAAATAGAATTTATTTTCACTATTATTGCTGACATGGCACCAAATAAGAAAAAAATATATAAAACAAAATCTACCAAGCATTAATCTTTTCAATTAAATAAACACAAAACATTTGTATTCAAATAATATTTAAGAAAACCTTTAAGCAAACTTTTCCATTATAATTTTAAGATAAAAATAACATATGAACTAAAAGATCTAAATGTCCACTATGTGTCAGGCATGTGGATCCAATGTTGAACATAGCTCAAATGGACAAGGTTAACGGAGTACACAGCATAAGAATGGAAGGTTGATAAAGGCATGTCATGTGAAGTTTCACTGGCCACATTAAGAATTATTAAGGATCAGAAACCTCTGAAAGCTCTTTAGGGTAAGGTGAAATGTGATTTATCTTCTGAAACAATCATTTTGACTGAGGTGTGAAGAGCAGAACAGATTAGAGAAGGAAAGAACACAGAAGACCGCTAAGGTGGTAACCACCGGAAGAGCTTGTATTAGGGAGATCAAATAATGAGATATGACTAGAGCTTGATTAGGGAGATTCAATGATGAGAAAGAGCCAGAATCGAGGAATATTTTAGAACATAGAACAGAATTTTGTAATGGATCAGTATGGGACATGAGTGAAAGAGTATCAATGATTACAGTAGATTTGGAACTTGTACAAGACACTCTAAGAAAGTAAATACTGTACATCGGCCAGCTTTGTTTTAGGGTGAAAAGCACATTAGACTTTGTCTCTCTCTCGTCTAAGCAATATACTTGGAAAAGACAATTTTGCATAAAACAAATAATAAATTGTGAATAGACAATAAAACAATTCTTAAGCAATTTTTCACCCAACTACTGTTAAAGGAAAACATAATAAATTAACCTTTTAAACAAAGAAAGCAATTACATCTTTGTCTAATAAGAATTTTAAAACTTAACCAATTCCCTAGTAGTAAGCAAACAGTTTTCCATGGGTTACTCCAACTGTAATTATCTTGGGTTTTTAAAATAATAAGAGAACTAGCTTCATAAAGTAACAAAATATTACCCTAAATGGATCTATACAAGGTAGACCAGCTAGAGAGGTTAAGAGACTAATCACAGGATAAAAGGGCCTGATTAATCAAGCATACCTAGATGACAAAAATCAGGAGATTATTAACTTCCAGTTCCCAAATTGTCTCCATTAAGCCTCATTTTAATGAGAATTCAAATTGTGGCTAGGTTTCAGAATATGTTCTTACCTGTACTTCATTCCAAATGTTTCCATAATGTATGCAATAACAAAGGCAGCACTAAAGAGGGGGAAAATATTTTAGAAAAAAAACAGAAAACATACTCATTAATTAAATGCTGGAGAGAGAAAGATTATTGCTAACATCATACCTCCTGGAGATTCCTGCATTCCCATGGACAAGAACTTTTCCTGAAAAACAAGAAATAGTTATTCTGATAGAAAGATACCTGATGCAGCAGCTAAAATATACTGAAACCATGTATCATACCACAGTAAAATAAATCTTATCTTAAGCATTTTATGTATTCTGTATATACAACTTGGATACTTACCAATTTTCAAATCCTTGAATTTATTTATATTAACTGTGTGGAGACTACAACAGACTTTTAGGTTAAAAAGATTTTAAAGCTGACTTAATATGAAAATAGTTCTATAGAGATATTTAAGAAAGTCTATCCAAATGAAATAAGTTTTGGGAAATTTAGAAAGTCTATTATACATAATTATAATTTTCATATTCTTCATTTAAGAGAAATACTAACTAAAAATTAACTATAATGAATAATTTCCTAAAAATAATCATAAGTTAAATGAAAGAAAAATTATTTACCTCCACTTTGTAAGCTCTCATCAATAAATTCTTTTGTCTGAAGGAAAAAGACAGTGTGTTATAATAAAATATATGGAATAACCTAAGCATAAAATATAAACATATATACACAGTGAAACAAAATATACTGAAAATATTTTCCTGCTAATTTATATGAATAAAAATTACCTTACACCAAAAATTTCCAAAATGCTACAAATACAATTATTATAAGTTTAAATATTATTTTGAATTTAAGGAATTTGAAATACAATTTCTCAAATATTTGGAGATCATAAAAAAAGATTTTAAAAATAGTCAATTTTCTTTACAATCCCACAATTTTCCGACATTACAAGTAATAGCAGTATAGGAGAAAATCATGTTTCATTAAGTTTTAAAAGCACAATTAAGAAAGCAAATCATAAATATTAAATGATATTAAAATATTATTACCTACCATGGGGAAAAAACGTATTATATTTTCAACCGGATTATCTGCAATATCCAAGACTAAATATCTGAAAATAGAATATTGTGTGATTAAGCACACTTTCAGATA
Organism: Moschus berezovskii; assembly: GCF_049115385.1. Classification (NCBI taxonomy): domain Eukaryota; kingdom Metazoa; phylum Chordata; class Mammalia; order Artiodactyla; family Moschidae; genus Moschus; species Moschus berezovskii. Next base: position 86,638,836 of record NC_142468.1, read on the forward strand.
AAATTCTTCATATATAAAAAATACAAAAATATCTTGACAATCATGAAAATAACTTTGAAAATATCATATTCCCAAGGACCAGGCCATAGATTTTAGAATGCTTGAAGGCACATCATTTAAAGCCTTAAATAACAGAGCAGACCTAGAAAATAAAGACAAAAAATGCCTATTTTCTCCTCTTTGTAATTCTTCTATTTCTAGCAACTTCCCTAAGACTAGAAGGGTTTTCTTTGGATGGCCCTGCCACCCTTCCTCACAACCCTACAGAGGACAATTTAGAGACAGACCAAAGCCTGAGAGAGAAAGAACTAACGGAAATAGAATGCAGCAGTCTGACAGAGCCGTGAGTCAAACATTCATTGTTTGAACTAACCTACAACAGAGCAACAAGCAACCCAAAGACCACCTGTCCTCAAATTTTACACCTTGAAAAACATTGAAAATAAGTCATTTCAATATACAAGCCTTACTTTATTTTGTGAAAAAATGCCATTTCTGGAAATCTGCTGGCAGTTCAGTGGATTAGGACTCAGTGCTTTCACTGTCAGGGACAGGGTTCTATCCCTGGTTGGGGAACTAAGATCCTGCAAGCTTTGTCATACAGTCTCAACAACCGCTTCCCCCACCCCACCCACAACCAAAAAACAAAGAAACTTTCATTTCTAATCCATCCAAGACCATCTGTTTATTAACATAACTTAGCTAAGTAATTGAGTTATAAAATTAAAATGTAAAGTCAATATTGCTTTAGTAATTATTTTGGTGGTAGCAACTTTAATAAATTCAGGACTTATCACAGAGAAGCTATACCCAGGACATTTTGGCACTAAAAAATTAGAAAGTTATAGTATGGCATTTTAAACTATAACATTGTCATTTAATATATAGAAGTCTAAATATGTGTATACATGATGTGCATGCAAGCATGCACTGTAAGTTGCTTCAGTCGTGTCCAACTCTTTGCCACCCTATGGACTGTAGCAGGGGGATTCTCCAGGCAAGGATACTAGAGTGGGTTGCCATGCCCTCCTCCAGGGGACCTCCCTGACCCAGGGATCGAACCTGTGTCTCCTACGTCTCCTGCGCAGGAGGGGGTTCTTTACCACTAGTGCCACCTGGGAAGCCCGTGTATACATGAAACACATACATAAAACAAAAAATTTAGAAGGAAATTTAACAAAATGTTAAAGCCAAGCTCCTCTGGGTTGTGGAATTATGGATGCTTTTTAAATATTTTTCTTGGTGAATTCTGTATTTTCATAAATATGTATAAAGAACAAGTGCATCTTCTGCAATTAGAAAAAATTCAATCTATTTCATTTTAGATTACATTCATTCCCTTTTTAAAACTAATTTTCTTTAACTGAAAAATGTGTATGCACAGTAAAAAATTCTAACAATATAAAGTTATCTGCAATGAAAACTAGGTTTCGCTACCATCCCAGACCCTAAATTTCCCTTTCCAGAAGTAACTACTGTCAAGTTTCTAGTCTGTCAGTCCAGAAATTTCCTATACATCTACAAGAATAATGCCTAACATACTGCACAAACTTTTAAACACTTCAGGAGTATACATGTGGCTCTGCACCCTGTTTTCTTCATGCAATAAATCATAAAGATTAGTCTATATCAGCACATACACAAATATTTCATTCTTTTTCATGACTACATAGTCTATTATGTATTCACACAATATATTTTAGAGTATCTTACACTGAGGGACATTCAGGTTGCTTTTATTTTTTTAAAAATAAAGCAGAACATTAAAAGATTTTTAACATATATGGTTTTATACAAATATTTTTAGAATGATATCCAAAGAAGAGTTAACTGTACCTGCCTCCTAGCTAGAGATAAATTAAGTAGCTGTGTTTAGGGAAGGAAAAAACCTTTTCCTCTCATACCTTTTTGACCCTTTGGTCTTCGTATCATGTGTAATATACTCTATTTTTTAAGTGAAGCCAAAATAAAGAACATTAAAAACCATCAGATGCTCAACCTCATCATTTTAAGATAAATGTGAAAGGCAAACTAAAACTACACAACACAATTTTTACTCCAGGAGATCACAAAGCTGAAGGGCAATTTACTCCAGATCAGATGGTGAAGGGGCTTGCGATAAGGCAATGAAGCTACCAGTGAGGCCCATGCAGGGATAACCAAGACAGATGGGTCATAGTGAAGAGTGAAGAGTTCTGATAAAATGTGGTCCACTGGAGCAGGAAAAGGCAAACCACTCCAGTATTTCTGTCAGGAGAACCCCATGGACAGTATGAAAAGACAAAAAGATATGATACTGGAAGATGAGCCTCCAGGTTGGAAGGTGTCCAATATGTTACTGGGGAAGAGCAGAGGGCAATTACTAACAGCTCCAGAAAGAATAAAGTAGCTGGGCCAAAGTGGAAATGACACGCAGATGTGGATGTGTCTGGTAGTGAAAGTAAAGTCCAATGCCATAAAGAATGATACTGCATAGGAACCTGGAATATTAGGTCCATGAATCAAGGTAAACTGGACACAGTCAAGCAGGAGATGGCAAGACTGAACACTGAAATCTTAGGAATCAGTGAACTATAATAGACTAGAATGGCTGAATTTAATTTAGATGACCATTATATCAACTACTATGGGCAAGAATTCCTTAGAAGAAATGAAGTAGCCCTCATAGTCAAAAAAAAAAGTCCAAATTGCAGTACTTGGGTGCAAGCTCAAAAATAACAGAATGACACTGCTTTGTTCCCAAGGCAAGCCATTCAACATCAGTAACCCAAATCGATGCACCAACCTCTGATATTGAATAAGCTGAAGACAACTAGTTCCATGAAGACCTACAACACTTCCGAGAACTACCACCAAAAAACGATGTCCTTTTCATCATAAGGGATTGGAATACAAAAGTAGGAAATCAAGAGATATCCAGAATAACAGGCAAGTTTGGCCTTGGAGTACAAAATGAAGCATGGCAAAGGCTAAAAGAGTTTTGCCAAGAGAACATGCTGGTCATAGTAAACACCCCTGACCAATAACCCAACAGATGACTCTATACATGGACATTACCAGATAGTCAGCACCAAAATCATACCATGTTCTTTGCAGCTGAAGACAGAGAAGGTCTATACAGTCACCAAAAACAAGACCTGGAACTGACTGTGGCTCAGATCACGAGCTCCTTATTGCAAAATTCCCCACTTTCTTCAATTGAAAACCATTAGGTCATTCAGGTATGACCTAAATCAATTCCCTTATGATTATACAGTGAGGTGACAAATAAATTCAAGGGACTAGATCTGATGGACAGAGTGCCTGAAAACTACGGATGGAGGTTCATAACAAAGTACAAGAGGCAATAACCAAACAATCTCAAAGAAAAAGAAATGCAAGAAGGAAAAGTGGTTGTCTGAGGAGGCTTCACAAACAGCTGAGGAAAGAAGAGAAGTGAAAGGCAAGGAAGAAAGGTATATCCAACTGAATGCAGAATTTCAGAGAACAGCAAGGAGAGATAAGAAGGACTTCTTCAATGAACAATGCAAAGAAACAGAGGAAACAACAGAATGGGAAAGACTAGAGATCTCTTCAAGAAAACTGGAGATATCAAGGCAAAATTTCACACAACAATGGGCATGATAAAGGACAGGAACTGTAAGGACCAAGTCAAAGCGGAAGAGATTAAGAAGAGGTGGCAAGAATACACAGAAGAACTATACAAATAAGGTCTTAATACCTGGATATCCACGATGGTGTGGTCACTCACCTAGAGCAGGATATCCTCGAGTGTGAAGTAAAGTGGGCCTAAGAAAGCATTACTAAGAACAAAGCTAGTATGTGTATTAGTTGCTCAATTGTGTTCAACTCTCTGAGAGCCCATGGACTGCAGATAGAGGAGCCCTGCCAGGCTCCTCTATCCATGGAATTCTCCAGGCAAGAATACTGGAGTGGGTTGCCACTCTTTTCTCCAGAGGATCTTCCCGACCCAGGGATCAAACCTGCGTCTTTTACACCTCCTGCTTTGGGAGGCAGGTTCTTTACCACTAGTGTCAAGTGGGAAGGCCAAAGCTAGCAGAGGTGATGGAATTCCAGCTGAGCTATTTAAAACCCGAAAAGATGATGCTGTTAAAGTGCTGCACTAAATATGTCAGCAAATTTGGAAAACTCAGCAGTGGTCACAGGACTGGAAAAGGTCAGTTTTCATTCCAATTTCAAAGAAGGGCAATGCTAAAGCATGTTCAAACTACCATACAATTGTGTTCATTTCACATGCTAGTAAGTTTATGCTCAAAATCCTTCACACTAGGCTTCAACAGTATGTGAACTGAGAATTTCCAGACGTACAAGCTGGATTTAGAAAAGGCAGAGGAACTGGAGATCAAATTGACAACATTTACTGATCATGGAGAAGGCAAGGGAGTTCCAAAAAACATCTATTTCTATTACTTTAAACTTTGACTGTGTGGATCACAGCAAACTGTGGAAAATTCTTGAAGAGATGTGAATACAAGACCACTTTACCTGCCTCCTGAGAAACCGGTATGCAGGACAAGAAGCAATAGTTAGAACTGGAAATGGAAAAACTGACTGGCTCATAACTGGAAAAGGAGACAACAAGGCTGTATATTGTTACCCTGATTATTTAACTTACATGTAGACTACATCACATGAAATGTGGGGCTGGATGAATAACAAGCTGGAATCAACATTGCCAAGAGAAATATCAACAATCTCAGATATGCAGATGATAATGGCAGAAAGTAAGGAGGAACTAAAGGGCCTCTTACTAAGGATGAAAGAGGAGAGTTAAAAAGTTGGTTTAAAACTCAACATTCAAAAAACTAAGATCATGACATCCAGTCCCATCATTTCATGGCAAATAGAAGGGGAAAAAATGAAAGAAGTGACAGAGTTTATTTTCTAGTCCAAAATCACTGCATGGTGTGGTGACCGCAGCCATGAAATTAAAAGACACTTGATCTTTGGAAGAAGAGCTTCGACAAACCTAAACAGCATATTAATAAAGCAAAACCATCACTTTGCTGACAAAGGTCCCTATAGTCAAAGCTATGGTTTTTCCAGTAGTTATGTACATATATGAGAACTGAACTATAAAGAAGGCTTAGCACGGAAGAACTGATGCTTTCTAATTGTAGTGCTGTAGAAGACTCTTGAGACTCCCATGGACTACAGGGAGATCAAACCAGTCAATCCTAAAAAAAGCTCAATCCTGAATATTCATTGGAAGGACTGATGCTGAAGCTGTAGCTCCAATACCATGGCTACTTGATGCAAAGAGCTGACTTACTGGAAAAGACCCTGATGCTGGAAAAGACTGAAGCAAAGGGACAAGAGGGCAGCAGAGAATTAGATGGTTAAGACAGCACCACTGACTCAATGGACATGAATTTGAGCCAACTCCAGTAGACAGTGGAGGACAGGAGAGCCTGGTGTGCTCAGTCCATGGTTTGCAAAAAGTCAGACATGAACTAGCAAATGAACAAGATTGGAAAAAATTAAAAATATTTTATAATTCTGTCTGAGAGAGATACCAAGGAAGGAGTCACTGTCATTTACTTTGCACTGGGAATGCAAACTGACACAACTCACTGGAGGGCAATTTGTAACATCTATTAAAATTTAAATGCTCACATTCTTTAATCCAGCCATTCTACTACAAATTTATCCTATTGATACATTCACATATGAATTAAATGACATAGAGGGATAGTCACTACATTACCAAAAGTCTGAAAACAATCTAAATGTCTAACAATATGAGATAGTTTGAATAGATTTTAGTAGAGTAATACAATAGATCACTGTCTACTTAAAAACAATAACACAGGAGTTCTCTGGTGGGCTAGTGGTTAGTATTCCAGGCTGTCACTGATGTGGCCCAGCTGGTCAGGGAACTGAGGTTCTACCAGCCAGAAGATGCAATGAAGAAAAAATAAAAAGAAAAATGTAGCTAAGTAATAATATGAAGCAATCTCCAAAATACATAATTTTTTTAAAAAGCCTAAGTTGATCTGTGTATATATATGTAACATAACTCCAGAAAGATACTCAAAAAGAAATAACAATGGATATTAGTAGTGAGGGGAACTGAGTATTCATGGGACAGGAATAGGGAAACTACTTTTCAGTATACATTCTTCTGAACATTTAGAATTCTACAATATGTGCATATGCATAAATAACTTATTTAAAATATTTAAAGGGAAGTTTATTCTTTAAATGGTGTACTGTATGACCCATTTTTATAAAACATATATATACAGAAGTCCAATAAAATCAACTTAAAAATATTACATGTTTGATACCCATAACATTTTTATATATTACATCAACAATTCTTACCTAAATAACTGTTGAAAGTTGGGTTTAATAAAGTTTGCTTCAATATTTTGTCGTATACATATTATATGAGTTATTCCATGTTTCTGTAGTATAGGTAGCTATTAAAAAAAAGAGAAATAGTTTAAAATACAAAACATCATCTTCCTGTAAGAGAGATTTGAAAACACACAGGACTCAACTTTATAGTTAATACAGCCACATATGAGCTTTAAATACAGGGAATCAAAGCTAATTTCATAATAACATGCCTGAAGTCATCAGCAAAATATTTCAATGATTCAAGATAAACATACTACATGTCTTCAAAAAGCTTAATAGAATTATTTTATATCTATAATTTTAGAGCTTGATATGACCTTAAAGATAATTTATTTGGGAAACAATGCTATACCTTCACTACATATACTGATCCTTTGACCTTTGTATTATGTATAACATACTTTATGTTTATAATTTACATTCATATACTCTTTATTATTTACTTTTAATACTATACTGTGGTTAAAGGCATGGGCTACGGTACAGAGTCATGAGCTACGGAGCCCAAGCTCTAGATCCCAGCTCTGCTAATGAGCTGAGAACTGTGGCTCAATTTTCTCACGTGAAAACTAGGAAAACACTACATATTCACTGAACAGTTGTGAGAATTCTATAAGATAATCTTTGGCATAGTGGCTGGGACACATAGCAAGTATTTTTAGTAAATGGCAGTTATATATATATTGGCTACAATTCTTATTAGAGAGCACTACTCTAACATAAACAGTTGTTCAACATCTCTGACCTAGTTAATAGCAGTGCTGGAGCCCAAATCTCGAGACTACTCTCTACGTCTCCCAGTATAGTTTTTCTATTTTAAGCCAGAATTAATTTATACAATTCACAGAAATTAACCTCTAGGGTTTAAAAATTCTCCTAAAGTTAAAACTGGCAACTTCAAAGTATTCTGTGGTGCTTTGTGGCTCTATATTTAAAGCAATTTAACATGATAACTCTAAAAACTGTAAGTTTTTATTTGCAAGTGACTATAGGTTTCAGTGAAATTTACAGACAACATGTTATTTAAATGGTTAGACTATATATGCCATGAGAATAAGGACTTTGCTCACTGATTCACGCTAATTATGTGCAGAGCAGTGCCTGGATCATAGTTGTTCAATAATTACATGTTCAAGAAATGAATGAACAAATCGTTAAGAATCAGAATTATTAATAAGCCTGCATTTTCTATTTTCAGCTTATAATCCTATATATTTAACTCCCTTTCTGTATTTAATAGAACAGCAATACTAATAATTCATGAAAAAAGTTAAAGAATAATTTCTACTTGTTATAGATCGAATGCTTGTCTCTCCCTAAAATTCCTATGTTGAAGGAATTCCTAAGTATCATTACTCCAAGGTAATGATATTAGTTTGTGGGCCCTTTGGGAGGTAATTAGATAAAAATGAGGCCATGAGGTAGAGCACCCATGATGGAATTAGTGCTCTCATAAGAGGAAGAAGCATCAGAGCTTCATCCCTCTGCCATGTGAGACTACCTCAATAAGGCAGCAAACCATGAAGAGGGCCCTCACCAAAATCTAACCATGACGGCGCCCTCATCTCAAACTTCCCAGCCTCCAGAACCATGAGAAATAAATGTCTGTTGCTGAGACCATCCATCCAGTCGATGGTATTTTATTATAGCAGCCTAGGCCAAAAAAATGTGGTTTCTAAATGTTAATTTTTGCAGCAAAGTTTCCTAGTCTGGCATAGATTACAGTTCAGTTATCTTTGTATTTCCTGAGTACATCCTGAGACAGGGGAAAGGAGGTTAAGAATTTGGTAGGATTAATAATAAATCAATGCTCCATATTCATATTTATAGAACCTCCAAAGTGAATTCAATATTAATTCCTTTGTCTATCACTGATCTATGATATGTGAACTTTTCATATCTATTCTATTAACATGAGAAACTATAAGAAGACATATATAATCAGGGATAAAACCTGTTTGTTTTAACAAGTTTGGAAGGCACAATAGATTACTAAGTAAAAACAAATCTTAAGACGGAACCCAAATACAATAGCACACAAATTTTTTTTTTTTTAGTTTTCAACAGACTTTCATTTATACAAAGCAAACTATAACCTTATCTCATACCTGCAAACAGAAAAATTTTATGAAAAGAAATAGTTCACTACCTACAAAGACCCTGAATATGTCCCTTTTATAAAAACTGCATTTGAATGTAATAAAACATAGGCTAAACTAAATGAGTTTATTAGGAGCTTATTCTTTAAGGTTTCTTTATTTTTATTATTCTTCTGCTATTACTGTTTTAGATGATATGAAAAGAAATATGGACTGAACTATGATGATTTATGGTGGGTCCCATCACTTCATGGGAAATAGATGGAAAAACAGTGGAAACAGTGTCAGACTTTATTTTTTTGGGCTCCAAAATCACTGCGGATGCTGATTGTAGCCATGAAATTAAAAGACGCTTACTCCTTGGAAGGAAAGTTATGACCAACCTAGATAGCATATTAAAAATCAGAGACATTACTTTGCCAACCAAGGTCCGTCTAGTCAAGACTATGGTTTTTCCTGTGGTCATGTATGGATGTGAGAGTTGGACTGTGAAGAAAGCTGATCGCCGAAGAATTGATGTTTTTGAACTGTGGTGCTGGAGAAGACTCTTGAGAGTCCCTCGGACTGCAAGGAGATCCAACCAGTCCATTCTAAGGGAGATCAATCCTGGGTGTTCATTGGAAGGACTGATGCTAAAGCTGAAACTCCAATACTTTGGCCACCTCATGCGACGAGTTGACTCACTGGAAAAGACTCTGATCCTGGGAAGGATTGGGGGCGGGAGGAGAAGGGGACGGCAGAGAATGAGATGGCTGGATGGCATCACCGACTCAATGGACATGAGTTTGAGTGAACTCCGGGAGTTGGTGATGGACAGGGAGGCCTGGTGTGCTGTGATTAATGGGGTTGCAAAGAGTCGGACACGACTGAGCGACTGAACTGAATTGAATAATCAAATTTTGCCATAGAAGCTTTTCTTCAATCTAATGAGACCACAGTGAAGTTAGGGGGAAGAGGTTTTGAGACAATATATCTGTAAACAAATACTTACAAATTAATATGACAAAGAGTATAATGTGTATATTTATAAAGCACAGTGAGAACACCAAAAGCAAATAATCTAAAATCATTCTGAACCCCAGTATTTGTGAATATTACATTCAGTTCAGTTCAGTCGCTCAGTCGTGTCCGACTCTTTGCGACCCCATTAATCACAGCACGCCAGGCCTCCCTGTCCATCACCAACTCCCGGAGTTCACTCAAACTCATGTCCACAGAGTCGGTGATGCCATCCAGCCATCTCATTCTCTGTCGTCCCTGTCTCCTCCTGCCCCTAATCCCTCCCAGCATCAGAGTCTTTTCTGGTGAGTCAACTCGTCACATGAGGTAGTCAAAGTATTGGAGTTTCAGTTTCAGCATCAGTCCTTCCAACGAACACCCAGGATTGTTCTCCTGTACAATGGACTGGTTGGATCTCCTTGCAGTCCAAGGGACTCTCAAGAGTCTTCTCTAGCACGCAGTAACTTTGTTTTTACCAAGTAAGTCACAATTAAGTCTATAGTTATCTACCATATCCTTTTCTTAGTACTTATTTAGGTAATATATTTTTATCAACATCCCACCTTCCTAACGTAGTTGCAGACCATCAAATGACTACTATTGCTTTTAGATATGCCTCAACAGTCAGAAAGCTTTCCAGTTCCAAAATCAATGACACTAACTTAAAAAAAAAAACTCCTCATCACCTAAAATTCATAAATATATCAAATTATTTCAAAAAAGTTTTTAATTCTAAAGTTTTAAAAAAAACTATGCAGGTATCAAACCGACTTCTAAATAGGCAGGGTATTAGGGAAAACATCTGTGATATAATGTTTTATATTATAATTCAAAGAGAATTAGCATTGCCATAATTCATAGAGCTGAATCCTCTCGGAATTGGCAACAACTGCTATTAATATATATATCTGAATGAGATCTATCCTTTCAACTGGGTAACTGAAGAAATACATTTCAATGTAAATATATAGGACACCTAGATATATAATGCAATACTTTACAACCTGGAGGTTCTAGATTTCCACAGTCTGGAATAACAGGAAATTTGAGTCACTTCAATTAAAATATGTGAGTTCTATGAGTGCATTTGTACACGCTCATGCACGCACACTCTATTTTACCCTTTAACTAATATGTTAAATAATCTTATTTGGGGATTTAATTACATCTCATATTTCTCAAAAACTATGATTAGCAATTACAGATGTCCAATATTAGCAATTCCAGGTATCTTGGAAGGTAAATAAATTATTAAAGGTGAGTTTTGGGCAAGTATTTTAAACACATGGATTTCATGAGGAAAACAAAAATATAAAACCTCACTTGTGATTTGTGGTTAAACACTTGAGAATCACTGGTCCAATAAAATTTGAAAAGAAGTAGGTACTCCAGAGTCACAATTACTGCTAATACGCAGTATCAGTGGACGCTTCCTCAAACAAAACTCTTTCGAGTAAAAAAACTTACCCTAAGTAGTTGGTTAATAAGGTCTATTGATGAATTTAATTTAAAGTTCTTACCTTGCTTTTCATGGCAGAAGAATATGGGCCTAAAAACAAACCAGGAAGAATCTCCTAGAAAAAAATATTGAGTTATTTACCACCAGCAATTTAAATCTATACAAAATATGTACCATGTAAGTATTTTCATAGCTGTTATAACAATTTGCTAAAAAGTTTATTATTTAGGGAGAATTTTCTAGCAACACTGAGCAAATGACTGGGAAGAGAAATGTAGATGTGCTTTATATAACAGGATGACACATTTAAAATTTAAATTAGTCCTGAAAAGTCAGGTATTTGAACTTCCATAGTGCTTTTTTATAAGCACTCTGGGAATTAGTATTTTGTATTGTTGTCTTTTCGACTGCTAACACACCTGTAATTTTACTTCTACTCTCTGCTACTGTCTAGAAATAAAACAGCTATTAAAAAAATCATCCCTTTGGAATTACACAAAATCTTAATCAAATCAAAAGTAGCACAAGATAAAACAAGATTACAACTGTTATCTATGTAAAGTATTACTGCAAAGTTTCAAAAAAAGACTATGGACAGAGTTTCAGCAATTTAAATAAATAACTTCTGAATGATGAATTAAAATTTATTCTATGAGAATTCAATATAGAAACTCTTCAGTAGGGATATATCATACCCTATATACTAATACAATTTTGTACTTCAATTCTATGGGACATCAAAATTATTTGTGTATCAGTTCAGTCGCTCAGTCGCTTTGCAATCCCATGAATCACAGCACACCAGGCCTCCCTGTCTATCACCAACTCCTGGAGTTCACTCAAACTCATGTCCACAGAGTCGGTGATGCCATCTCATTCTCTGTCGTCCCCTTCTCCTCCCACCCCCAATCCTTCCCAGCATCAGAGTCTTTTCCAATGAGTCAACTCGTCGCATGAGGTGGCCAAAGTATTGGAGTTTCAGCTTTAGCATCAGTCCTTCCAATGAACACCCAGGATTGATCTCCTTTAGAATGGACTGGTTGGATCTCCTCGCAGTCCAAGGGACTCTAGATTTGATTAAATAGCTTCTTGTATGCAGAAACTAAATTTTACTCATATTTGCATTCCCCATAGCACCAAGTAAAATACCTCATGGGTAATCATATATTTTAATAAGTGAATTTTCACTAAGAGAAATAGGCTTTTTAGAGGTCAAGGAACTCCTGAGAAGGAGAGACACTGCTTGACCTTGGGAGTGGCAGAGCTGAAATGTGAAACAAAAAATTGTTGCTATGTAGGTTCAGTTCAGCCGCTCAGTCGTAGCCGAACTCTTTGCGATCCCATCGACTGCAGCACGCCAGGCTTCCCTGTCCATCACCAACTCCCGGAGCTCACTCAAACTCATGTCACTCATCGAGTCGGTGAAGCCATCCAACCATCTCATTCGCTGTCATCCCCTTCTCCTCCCATCTTCAATCTTTCCCAACATCAGGTTCTTTTCCAATGAGTCACTTCTTCGCATTAAGTGGCCAAAGGATTGGAGTTTCAGCTTCAGTATCAGTCCTTCCAATGAATATTCAGGACCTCTTTCTTTTAGGATGGACTGGTTGGATCTCCTTGCAGTACAAGGGACTCTCAAGAGTCTTCTCCAAAACCACAGTTCAGAAGCATTAATTCTTTGGCACTCAGCTTGCTTTATAGTCCAACTCTCACATCCATACATGCCTAGTGGAAAAACTATACCTTTGACTAGATGGGCCTTTGTTGGCAAAGTAATATCTCTACTTTTTAATATGCTGTCTAGGTTGGTCATAGCTTTTCTTCCAAGGAGCAAGCGTCTTTTAATTTCATAGTGGCAGTCACCATCTGCAGTGATTTTGGAGCCACCCAAAATAAAGTCTGACACTGTTTCCACTGTTTTTCCATCTATTTGCCATGAAGTGATGGGACCAGATGCCATGATCTTAGTTTTCTGAATGCTGAGTTTTAAAGCCAACTTTTTCACTCTTCTCTTTCACTTTCATCAAGGGGCTCTTTAGTTCTTCTTCACTTTCTGCCATAAGGGTGGTGTCATCTGCTTAACTGAGGTTACTGATACTTCTCCTAGCAATCTTGATTCCAGCTTGTGCTTCATCGAGACCTGCATTTTGCATGATGCACTCTGCATAAAAGTTAAATAAGCAAGGTGACAATATAACGCCTTGATGAACTCCTTTCCTGATTTGGAACCAGTCTGTTGTTCTATGTCCAGTTCTAACTGTTGCTTCTTGACTGCCATACAGATATCTCAGGAGGCAGGTACGGTGGTCTGGTATACCTGTCTCTTTAAGAATTTTCCACAGTTTGTTGTGATCCACAGTCAAAGGCTTTGGCGTAGTCAATAAAGCAGAAGTAGATGTCTTTCTGGAACTCTCCTGCTTTTTCGATGATCTAGCAGGTGTTGGCAATTTGTTCTCTGGTTCCTCTGCCTTTTCTAAATCCAGCTTGAACATCTGGAAGCTTACAGTTCACATACTGTTGAAGCCTGGCTTGGTGAATTTTGAGCATTACTTTGCTAGCGTGTGAGATGAGTGCAACTGTGCAGTAGTTTGAGCATTCTTTGGCATTGCCCTTCTTTGGGATTGGAATGAAAACTGACATTTCCAGTCCTGTGGTCACTGCTGAGTTTTCCAAATTTGTTGGCATATTGACTGCAGCACTTTCACGGCATCATCTTTTAGGATTTAAAATAGCTCAGCTGGAATTCCATCACCTCCACTAGCTTTGTTCATAGTGATACTTCCTAAGACCCACTTGACTTCGGACTTCAGGATGTCTGGCTCTAGGTTGAGTGATCACACCATCGTGGTTATCTCGATCATGAAGATCTTTTTTGTATAGTTCTGTGTATTCTTGCCACCTCTTCTTCTTATCTTCTGCTTCCGTTAGGTCCATATTATTTCTGTCCTTTATTGAGCCCATCTTTGCATGAAATGTTCCCTTGCTATCTCTAATTTTCTTGAAGAGATCTGTAGTCTTTCCCATTCTATTGTTTTCCTCTATTTCTTTGCACTGATCACTGAGGAAGGCTTTCTTATCTCTCCCTGCTATTCTTTGGAACTCTGCATTCAAATGGGTATATCTTTCCTCTTCTCCTTTGCCTTTAGCTTCTCTTATTTTCTCAGTTTTTTGTAAGGCCTCCTCAGACAACCATTTTGCCTTTTTCCATTTCTTTTTCTTGGAGATGGTCTTGATTACTGCCTTCTGTACAGTATTAAGCTATCACTAATTCTTTCATTCCATACTGTGTTTTTCCCCCCATAGATTCCCTTTATTAAATGTCTGTTGGTTTGTACCATCTAGAAAATAATCTTCATCAATTCCCTGTGGAAAATTCACCTGCTTATTTTTTATTTAAATTTTTAATTGCAGAATAGTAGATTTATAATATTATACTAGTTTCAGGTGTATAGCACAGTGATTCAGTATTTTTACAGATTATACTCCTTAAATGTTATTATACAGTAATGGCTATAATTCTTTATCTGATACAATATAAACTTGTTGCTATTTTATACATAGGAGTTTTTAATCTCTTAATCCCATACACCTAATTTGTCCCACCACACTTTTGTCTATCCTTTGGTAACCACTAGTTTGTTTTCTGTATCTGTATAATTGCTAAGTCGTGTCCGACTCTTTTCAACCCCATGGACTGTAGCCTGCCAGGCTCCCTTGTCCATGGGATTCTCCAGGCAAGAATACTAGAGTGGGTTGCCAGTGAGCATTGAACTCAATCTTCTGGAGAATTTCACTAAATTAACTGAAGTTGACTGGAAATCAGACACAGATGTGAACAATTAAGTCAAAAGGGTGATCTGCTTTATAGTCTACTCTCCAGAGTTTATCTAAACTACACAAACACAGAAAGCAAACTGCTTTCAGAAATAATACAAATACTGTGCCCAATTTTTCAGATGAAGAAAAACAAAGTGACTCATTAAGCACATACATATATAACTATGTCTGATTCTAGGAAATTTCATCTCCCATCTTTTTAACAGCCACAATTAACTTTTAATATGTTAATATTCAATCCTTTGTTAATTAGGTTAAATTATTTAATAATGATAGTAACAGTAATACAGGTTGGTTGGAATAAAAAAGAAGGTTGTCATACCTGCATCTCTCGTCTCATAGGGTAGGTCCACTCCTTAAAAATGGAAAGAAAAAAATAAGAAAAGTAAATAACATTATGAAAAATGTCACCCAATTAAAGGTCAAAGATGTGATATACAAGTGTACGGATTTTTAAAAAATACATTATACTTAGAGAATATTCTAAAATCATAGCAGATCAACTGGCTTCATAAATATGTGAAAATTTAAGTGGCAAGAAACAATGATTAAGGTGACTCTAAGTGATCAGGCTTCCAAAATTATGATTATGTTACTTTATAATAGACAGAATAGTTCAGTAATTAAAAGTATAGGTATTCCAGATGTTTCTCGCAAAAATGATTCTCTAAATCAGAGATGTAAAATAGACACTCTGTCATTCATGCCACCTCTAATCAACTGACAGTAGATAGCTACTGGGCTTCCCTTGTGGCTCAGCTGGTAAAGAATCTGCCTACAATGCGAGATCCCTGGGTTTGATCTCTGGGTTGGGAAGATCCCCTGGAGAGGGAAAGGCTACCCACTTCAGTATTCGGGCCTGGAGAATTCCACGGACTGTATATAGTCCATGGGGTTGCGAAGTCGGACACGACTGAGCGACCTTCACTTTATTTTCTTCCCTGATAGCTCTGTTGGTAAAGAATCTGCCTCGAAAGCAGAAGACCCTGGTTCAATTCCTGGGTAGGGAAGATCCACTGGAGAAGGGATAGGCTACCCACTCCAGTATTCAGGCCTGGAGAATTCCACAGACTATATAGTTCATGGGGTTGCAGAGTTGGATGCCACTGAGCAACTTTCACTTTCAGGCTGCTATTAATAAAACCCTACGTGGAGAAAAATTCAAGGAAGAAGAGTGCTGTGATCATTGAGCAACATTTGCAATGGATGAAAGAAGAACAGAATGTGATAGGTATTTATCTGCCATGCCTGATCTAAACTGCTAGATGCTTATCAAACAGCCTTTCCCATATCTTACTTGGGCTTGATTCTGTCTAGTTCAGTTCAGTCACTCAGTTGTGTCCAACTCTTTGCAACCCCATGAATCACAGCACGCCAGGCCTCCCTGTCCTGTCTGTCTAGTTCAAATCCCTTTAAAGATACACTTTACGTAGGTACAGAGTTCATTCTTGGAATGCAGACCAAAATAAAATAGCTAGGAAGTGAAGTTGTTCAGTCATGTCCGACTCTTTGCGAATCCATGGACTGTAGCCTACCAAGCTCCTCCATCCATGGGATTTTGCAGGCAAGAGTAGGTGGCCATTTCCTTCTCCATGCAAAATACCAACGCAAAATGGCAAAGACAGAAAATATTTTAAAAGTTAGAAAAAGAAGCAATTACAGTGAATTGAAATGAGGAATCAAATACACTACAGGTAGTCAGTCTTCATTTGTAAATGAACTACATTCTAAAAGTTTCTAGCTTAGTTGCTTAAAACTCAGAATTAAAAATAGTAATTAGGTTTCTAAAGTTAAAACTGCAAAAACGTTTTTTAAATTTCTTTAGAAAATTTTAGAATTACAGAAAAGTTAAAAAATAGTACAAAGAATTCCCTTTACCCTCCATCCAGATTCCACAAATCAGAAAAGTATTTTTAACACAGAAGGTAGAAATGTTATCCTTCTGTAATGGAAAGAGAGACCAGATACTCCTACAATGACAATCAGCATTCCCTTTCTTTTTTTTTTTTTTAATAAAGAAGAGAAACAAAATACATTTTTTGTTTCAAATATTGAAAACTGGTCTCAGCAATGTAGAATTGGTCTATAAACCCTGAGAAACCATCTACAAAATGACTGCTAAAATATATCTTCCAAAGTATCTTTAGCTTTGCACAGTGGCAGTATCATAGCCAATGAAGTTTATCTGAGGCATGATACTGTTAATTCAAAAGTATCTTTAAATGCACAGATGAACTAAGAAGTGAGGGAAGTCCCCAGATAGACACACATTCACAAACACAAGAAAGCATAAACCCAGCAAGGGCAGTGAACACTGAAACACAGCATCCTGAGAAGATCTGCTAGTCTTTTCAGTCTTATGTTTCTGTTTTTTTTTTTTTTTTCATAAAAAATAAATTTTCATCCATATCTTACACTTAACAAAAATGTTGCAGACTTAGATGTGAACCCAAAATAACAGCTTTTAGAAGAAAACATATGAGAATATTTTTGTGACTTTGGGTTAGGTGAATACTTCTTAAATATGTCACCAAAACCACAATACATAAAAGAAAAAATTCAATAAACTGGACTTCCATTATGATACAAATATCTGCTCTTTATAAGAAGCATTCACAGTTAAAAATTGAAATTGGAGCCATGAAGTGGAGAAAATACTTGTAAGGAATGTATTTGATAAATAAACTGTATCTATATAGAACATAAAAAGAACTCTTAAAAATAATAAGATTTGAAGAAACAATGAGGAGACTGAATTAGTGATCAAATCATCCCAACAAACAAGTCCAGAACCAGACAACTTCACTGGTAAATTCAACCAAACGATCAAAGAAGAATTAATATCAATCCTTTACAAACTTTTCCAAAAAACAAAAAAACTGGGAACATTTTTCAAACTCATTTTATAAGGCCAGCACTGTTGTTCAGGCCCTAACTCATGTCCAACCCTTGGTGACCCTATGGACTGCAGCATGCGAGGCTTCTTTGTCCTCCACTATCTCCCAGAAAGTGAAAGTCGCTCAGTGGAGTCAGACTCTTTGCAGCCCCATGGACTGTACAGTCCATGGAATTCTCCAGGCCAAAATACTGGAGTGGGTAGTCTTTCCCTTCTCCAGAGGATCTTCCCAACCCAGGGGTTGAACTCAGGTCTCCTGCATTGCAGGCAAATTGCCAGTATTCTGGAGAATTCCGTGGACTGTATAGTCCACGAGGTTGCAATGAGTTGGACATGACTGAGCAACTTTCACTATCTCCCAGAATTTTCTCAAAATCCTGTTCATTGAGTTGATGATGCTATCTAACCATCTTATCCACTGCCACACCCTTCTCCTTTTGCCTTCAATCTTTCCCAGCATCAGGGTCTTTTTCTGTGAGTCGCCCTTAAAGTGGAATTATGTAAGAATGAAGTGTTAAAATGACCAAATCTGAATGTAGAGCTCAAACAATTTTTACAAATATACCTACCCACGAAATCACAACTCGGATGGAGATTTCCATCATCCCAGAAAGTTCCCTCTTTCCTCTTCTCAGTCAGTATCTCCTGTCTTCAGACGGACTTTTATCACTACAGATTTTGTCTGTCCCGGAACTTCATTTAAGTGGAATCATGTGTTGTTTAGTCACAAAGTTGTGTACAACTCTTTTGTGACCCCATGGACCAGAGCCCACTTGGCTCCTCTATCCTTGGGATTCCCCAGGTCAGGACACTGGAGTGGGTTGCCAGTCTCTTCTCCAGATCTTCCCAACCGAGAGATTAAACCTTCATCTCCTGCACTGGCAGGAGAATTATTTACTAATGAACCACCAGGAAAGCCCAAATGGAATTATACAGCAGTACTATTTTATGTCTGGTTTATCTCAACCTAATGTCTATGACATTCATCTATGCTGTTGTGTATGTCAGTAATTTGCCTTTTTATTGCTGTGCAGTCACAACTGACTCATTCTCCTGTTCATGGAGATTTAAGTAGCTTTCAGGTTTTGGCAATTATAAATAAAGGTGCTGTGAAAACTCTTTTATATGCCCTTTGATGGACATATGCATTTATTTCTCTTAGATATATAAGTGGCAATTAAATGACAATCAGAGTAAGCCTATATCTGGCTTTACCAGACACTGTCAAAAGTTTTCCAAAAGCAATTTATGCTCGCACCAGCAATGGATGGGAGATTTAGTTGTTCCACACTCTCACCGTGGTCTTACTTTAAGTGGCACTGCACCTGAGAGAAAGCCTAGGACCTGCTCAAAGTGAGAAGCCAGATCATGACCAACACACTGGGTCCCCAAAGGGCAACACCTTCAGTGAAGACACACTGGAGGGAGAAGCAGCTTACTTCATCCCCATAAAAATGAGTACCCCTGCCTTTCCTAGCTTTGGGTCTGAGTAGGTGGTGGTGGTGGTAGTGGAATGGGGTCTTCTTAACCAGTCTGACCTTCACTCGTGAGACCAAGTGAAAATTTAATGTCAAGTGGTCCTGAGTAGATAGTGTCCTGGGAGAAGTAAATGCATTTTCTCTCTAGAGGAACATACCCTAAACCTAAATCAGAAATAATTCAAAAGTTCTAAGAACTCACAATTTAAAAATTCATTTAAAAAAAGGAGGAAATGAGCCAGTATCAGAAGCCATACAACTGAATGACATCCACAAAAACTTCAGATATTAATTACAACAACAAAAAATATTGGTTTTTGTGGATATGATAAAACATTTACTATAAGAGTACCCTTAAGTATGACCAAAAATTAAGAAGTCAATTTTTAAAGACCCAAAAGGAATATGTAGAACTGAAAATGTACAACTGAAATGAAAAGTCATCAGACAGGCTAAACAGAAGAAAGGACATGATTAAAGAGAATTTGTAAATTAGAAAACAGAACTAATGAAATGACCTAAATCCAGAGCTGGAAAATATAAGCAGTTAACAGACAGGTAAGATAGAAGTAAAAGGTCTAACATCCATAGAATCTAAGTTCTAGAAGGAGGGGTGAGAAAATAAAGGGGAAATATTACACACAACAGTAATGAGAATCTCCCAAAACTAGTTAAAGGTACCTTAGAAACAGGCAGTCCATAAGGTAAAGAAATGCACAGGTAAACAGGAAAAGAGGAAACTGCTCAGCATAGCAAACAAAGAAAGATTTTTTTTTCCAGACTAAAAGCAAATAGAAGAATGGAAAATATGAATAGAGGTCAGAAGATCTACATATATGCAGCCTATTTATTTTCCTGAAAAGACACCAATGTAATGCAATGGAGAAAAAAACTCTTTCAACAAGTAATGCTGGAAATAACTGGATAAATGTCTGAAAAATAAAATAAATTTTGATCCTGACCACACACACAGACATACACACACACAAATGTCTCATGTGTCTTCATAGCTGTAATCTACTTCCAATACCTGGTGACAGTGCTTGGCACACAGTGAATTAATCAAAGAGATGCAGCTTTGTATGGGTCTGAGACTTGACCCAAAGAATGTTTGACTCCTGTGTGCTTAGCTCAGTTGTGTTCAACTCTCAACAGCCCTGATGGACTGTAGCCTGCCAGGATCATCTGTCCACGGAATTTCCCAGGCAAGAACACTGGAGTGGGTTGCCATTTCATCTTTCAGGGATCTTCCCAACTCAGGGATCAAACTTACCTTCCATCTCCTGCATTAGCAGGTGGGTTCTTTTTTTTTTTTTTTTATTGAGGCTAA
This sequence comes from Moschus berezovskii, assembly GCF_049115385.1. NCBI lineage: Eukaryota > Metazoa > Chordata > Mammalia > Artiodactyla > Moschidae > Moschus > Moschus berezovskii. Next base: position 86,659,321 of record NC_142468.1, read on the forward strand.
TTATTTTACAATATTATATTGGTTGGTTTTGCCATACATTGACATGAATCCACCCCGGGTGTACATGAGTTCCCCCTCCCGAACCGCCCCCCACCTCCCTCCTCCCCTTATCCTCCCTCTGGGTCATCCCCGTGCACCAGCCCCGAGCATCCCATAACATGCATCGACCCTGAACTGGCGATTCGTTTCACATATGATAATATATATGTTTCAATACCATTCTCCCAAACCATCCCACCCTCACCCTCTCCCACAGAGTCCCAAAGACTGTTTTATACATCTGTGTCTCTTTTGCTGTCTCGTATACAGGGTTAAGGTTACCATCTTTCTAAATTCCATATATATGCGTTAGTATACTGTATTGATGTTTTTCTTTCTGGCTTACTTCACTCTGTATAATAGGCTCAGTTTCATCCACCTCATTAGAACTGGTTCAAATGCATTCTTTTTAATGACTGAGTAATACTCCATTGTGTATATGTACCAAAGCTTTCTTATCCATTCGTCTGCAGATGGACATCTAGGTTGCTTCCATGTCCTGGCTATTATAAACAATGCTGCAATGAACACTGGAGTACATGTCTCTCTTTCAATTCTGGTTTCCTCGGTGTGTATGCCCAGGAGTGCGATTGCTGGATCATATGGCAGTTCTATTTCCAGTTTTTTTAAGAATCTCCACACTGTTCTCCATAGTGGCTGTACTAGTTTGCATTCCCACCAACAGTGTAAGAGGGTTCCCTTCTCTCCACACCCTCTCCAGCATTTATTGCATGTAGACTTTTGGATAGCAGCCATTCTGACTGGTGTGAAATGGTATCTCATTGTGGTTTTGATTTGCATTTCTCTGATTATGAGAGATGTTGAGCATTTTTTCATGAGTTTGTTAGCCATCTTTATGTCTTCTTTGGAGAAATGTCTGTTTAGTTCTTTGGCCCATTTTTTGATTGGGTCATTTATTTTTCTGGAATTGAGCTGCAGGAGCTGCTTGTATATTCTGGAGATTAATCCTTTATCAGTTGCTTCATTTGCTATTATTTTCTCCCATTCTGAAGGCCGTCTTTTCACCTTGCTTATAGTTTCCTTTGCTGTGCAGAAGCTTTTGATTTTAATTAGGTCCCATTTGTTTAATTTTGCTTTTATTTCCAATATTCTGGGAGGTGGGTCCTGGAGGATCCTGCTGTGATTTATGTCAGAGAGTGTTTTGCCTACATTCTCCTCTAGGAGTTTTATAGTTTCTGGTCTTACATTTAGCTCTCTAATCCGTTTTGAGTTTATTTTGGTGTATGGTGTTAGGAAGTGTTCTAGTTTCATTCTTTTACAAGTGGCTGACCAGTTTTCCCAGCACTGCTTCTTAAAGAGACTGTCTTTTCTCCATTTTATATTCTTGCCTCCTTTGCCAAAGATAAGGTGTCCATAGGTATGTGGATTTATCTCTGGGCTTTCTATTTTGTTCCATTGATCTATATTTCTGTCTTTATGCCAGTACCATACTGTCTTGATGACTATGGCTTTGTAGTAGAGCCTGAAGTCCGGCAGGTTGATTCCCCCAGTTCCATTTTTCTTCCTCAAGATTGCTTTGGCTATTCGAGGTTTTTTGTATTTCCATACAAATTGTGAGATTATTTGTTCTAGTTCTGTGAAAAATATCATTGGTAGCTTGATAGGGATTGCATTGAATGAATAAATTACTTTGGATAGTATATTCATTTTTACAATGTTTATTCTTCCAATCCACGAACACAGTATATTTCTCCATCTATTAGTGTCCTCTTTGATTACTTTCACTAGTGTTTTATAGTTTTCTATGTACAAGTCTTTTATTTCCTTAGGTAGATATATTCCTAAGTATTTAATTCTTTTCGTTGCAACAGTGAATGAAATAGTTTCCTTAATTTCTCTATTTTCTCATTATTAGTGTATAGGAATGCAAGGGATTTCTGTGTGTTGATTTTATATCCTGCAACTTTACTGTATTCATTGATTAGCTCTAGTAGTTTTCTGGTAGAGTATTTAGGGTTTTCTGTGTAGAGGATCATGTCATCAGCGAACAGTGAAAGTTTTACTTCTTCTTTTCTAATTTGTATTCCTTTTATGTCTTACAGAGTCGGACACGACTGAAGTGACTTAGCAGCAGCAGCAGCTGCTCTGAATGCTGTAGCCAAAACTTCCAGAACTATGTTGAATAGCTGTGGTGAGAGTGGGCACCTTTGTCTTGTTCCTGACTTTAGGGGAAATGCTTTCAGTTTTTCACCGTTGAGGATAATGTTTGCTGTGGGTTTGTCATATATAGCTTCTATCATGTTGAGATATGTCCCTTCTATTCCCACTTTCTGGAGGGTTTTTATCATAAATGGATGTTCAATTTTGTCGAAGGCTTTCTCTGCATCTATTGAGATAATCATACGATTTTTATATTTCAGTTTGTTAATGTGGTGTATTATGTTGATTGATTTGTGGATACTGAAGAATCCTTGCATTCCTGGGATAAAGCCCACTTGGTCATGATGTATGATCTTCTTAATGTGTTGTTGGATTCTGATTGCTAGAATTTTGTTAAGGATTTTTGCATCTATGTTCATCACTGATATTGGCCTGTAGTTTTCATTTTTTGTGGCATCTTTACCAGGTTTTGGGATTAGGGTGATGGTGGCCTCATAGAATGAGTTTGTAAGTTTCCCTTCCTCAGCAATTTTCTGGAAGAGTTTGAGTAGAATAGGTGTTAGCTATTCTCTAAATTTTTGGTAGAATTCAGCTGTGAAGCCGTCTGGACCTGTGCTTTTGTTTGCTGGAAGATTTCTGATTACAGCCTCTAGTTCCGTGTTTGTGATGGGTCTGTTCAGATTTTCTATTTCTTCCTGGTTCAGTTTTGGAAAGGTGTACTTTTCTAGGAATTTGTCCATTTCTTCCAGGTTATTCATTTTATTGCCATATAATTGCTGATAGTATTCTCTAATAATCATTTGTATTTCTGTGTTGTCGGTTGTGATCTCTCCATCTTCATTTCTAATTTTATTGATTTGGTTCTTCTCCCTTTGTTTCTTGATGAGTCTGGCTAGTGGTTTGTCAATTTTATTTACCTTCTCAAAGAACCAGCTTTTGGCTTTGTTGATTTTTGCTATGGTCTCTTTTGTTTCTTTTGCATTTATCTCTGCCCTAATTTTTACGATTTCTTTCCTTCTACTAACCCTGGGGTTCTTCATTTCTTCCTTTTCTAGTTTCTTTAGATGTAGGGTTAGGTTATTTAGTTGACTTTTTTCTTGTTTCTTGAGGTGTGCCTGTATTGCTATGAACTTCCCCCTCAGCACTGCTTTTACAGTGTCCCAGAGGTTTTGGGTTGTTGTGTTTTCCTTTTCATTCATTTCTATGCTTATTTTGATTTCTCTTTTGATTTCTTCTATGATTTGTTCATTATTCAGCAGCGTGTTATTCAGCCTCCATATGTTGGCATTTTTAATGGTTTTTCTCCCGTAATTGAGATCTAATCTTACTGCATTGTGGTCAGAAAAGATGCTTGGAATTATTTCAATTTTTTGAATTTACCAAGGCAAGATTTATGGCCCACAATGTGCTCTATCCTGGAAAAAGTTCTGTGTGCGCTTGAGAAAAAGGTGAAATTCATTGTTTTGAGGTGAAATGTCCTATAGGTATCTATTAGGTCTAACTGGTCTATTGTATCTTTTAAAGTTTGTGTTTCCTTGTTAATTTTCTGTTTAGTTGATCTATCCATAGATGTAAGTGGGGTATTAAAATCTCCCACTATTATTGCATTGTTGTTAATTTCCCCTTTCATACTTGTTAGTAATTGTCTTACATATTGCGGTGCTCCTATGTTGGGTGCATAAATATTTATAATTGTTATATCTTCTTCTTGGATTGATCCTTTGATCATTATGTAGTTTCCTTCTTTCTTTTCACAGCCTTTGTTTTAAAGTCTATTTTATCTAATATGAATATTGCTACTCCTGCTTTCTTTTGGTCTCTATTTGCATGGAATATCTTTTTCCAGCCCTTCACTTTCAGTCTGTATGTGTCCCTCGTTTTGAGGTGGGTCTCTTGTAGACAACATATATGCGGGTCTTGCTTTTGTATCCATTCAGCCAGCCTTTGTCTTTTGGTTGGGGCATTCAACCCATTTATGTTTAAGGTAATTATTGCTAAGTATGACCCCGTTGCCATTTGCTTTATTGCTTGGGCTCGAGTTTATACACCCTTTCTGTGTTTCCTGTCTAGAGAAGATCCTTTAGCATTTGTTGGAGAGCTGGTTTGGTGATGCTGAATTCTCTCAGCTTTTGCTTGTCTGTAAAGCTTTTGATTTCTCCTTCATATTTGAATGAGATCCTTGCTGGGCTGTAGGTTATTTTCTTTCATCACTTTAAGTATGTCTTGCCATTCCCTCCTGGCCTGAAGAGTTTTTGTTGAAAGATAAGCTGTTATCCTTATGGAAATGCCCTTGTGTGTTATTTGCTGCTTTTCCCTTGCTGCTTTTAATATCTGTTCTGTGTGTTTGATCTTTGTCAATTTGATTAATATGTGTCTTGGAGTATTTCGCCTTGGGTTGAACCTGCTGGGGACTCTCTGGGTTTCTTGGACTTGGGTGATTATTTCTTTCCCCATTTTAGGGAAGTTTTCAACTATTATCTCAAGTATTCTCTCATGGTCTTTCTTTTTGTCTTCTTCTTCTGGGACTCCTATGATTCGAATGTTGGAGCGTTTAACATTGTCCCAGAGGGCTCTAATATTGTCCTCATTTCTTTTAATTCGTTTTTCTTTTTTCCTCTCTGTTTCATTTATTTCTACAATTCTATCTTCTAGCTCGCTTATCCTGTCTTCTGCCTCTGTTATTCTACTGTTTGTTCCCTCCAGAGTGTTTCTGATCTCATCTATTGCATTATTCATTGTATATTGACTCTTTTTTATTTCCTCTAAGTGCTTATTAAACCTTTCTTCCACCTTCTCAATCCTTTTCTCCAGCTTATTTATCTGTAACTCCATTTTGCTTTCAAGATTTTGAATCATTTTCACCATCAAAATTCGAAATTCTTTATCAGGTAGATTCCCTATATCTTCCTCTTTTGTTTGTGTTGGTGGGCATTTATCTTGTTCCTTTACTTGCTGGGTATTTCTCTGCCTCTTCATCTTGCTTATATTGCTTTCCTTGGGGTGGCCTTTCCCTCTTCTGGCAGTTTGTGGAGTTCTCTTTATTATGTAGTTTCCTCGCTGTGTGTGGGGTTGGACCGGTGACCTGTCAAGGTTCCCTGGTTAGGGAAGCTTCTGTCGGTGTCCTGGTGGGTGGAGCTGGATTTCTTCTCTCTGTAGTGCAATGTAGTGTCCAGTAATGAGTTATGAGATGTCAGTGGGTTTGGAATGACTTTGGGCAGCCTGTATATTGAAATTCAGGGCTATTTTCCTGTGTTGCTGGAGAATTTGCGTGGTATGTCTTGCTCTGGAACTTGTTGACCCTTGGGTGGTACTTGGTTTTAGTGTAGGTATGGAGGCCTACACTAAATGGACGGAGGAGCCTGATGGGCTGCAGTCCATGGAGTCGCTACAAGTCAGACATGACTGAGCAACTTCACTTTCACACATTGGAGAAGGAAATGGCAACCCACTCCAGTGTTCTTGCCTGGAGAATCCCAGCGACGGGGGGCCTGGTGGACTGCCGTCTGTGGGGTCACACAGAGTCGGACACAACTGAAGTGACTTAGCAGCAGCAGCATGGAGGCGTTTGATGAGCTCCTATCGATTAATGTTCCCTGGAGTCAGGAGTTCTCTGGTGTTCTCAGGATTCCAGCTTAAGCCTCTTGCCTCTGGTTTTTGGTCTTATTCTTGGAGTAGTCTCTAGACTTCTCTATCTGTCATTTCCAAGGTGGTTCCCTCTGCTTTAGCTTCTGTTTCCTGGTCTCTTCATTGTCTAATTTCCGCCCTGATACTAGGGGGTGGGTGGACACTTTTTAAGGCTCAGTTGTTCAGTCCTGTTCTGGGAAGGGAGGAACGCTGCAGACAAATATCTCTGGCGTCTGTGGGGAGTGCTCACAGCGTCTCGGCCACACTGGGTTTGCCCCCACTCACAGCGCATGTGTTTTCCCAGTCTATACTGCACAGGCTCTAGGTTGCTCTGCCGGGAACTGTCCGAGGCCGGCGCTGGGTTGTATGCACTTCCCAGGTCTGAATGTCTCAAGTTCAGTTTCTTGGGTACTCCACAAAGGCGCAGACTTAGCTGGGTCTGTGTTTTGTGCCTTCCCCAGTCCGAGCAGCTTAGGTGACCAGGTGTTTGGGGAGTGCGGTCGCTGCAACTTATCGCCTCCCCAGTCCCTATCGCCTCCCTAGTCCCCAAACTTACCTTCCTTCTCCTGAATTGGCAGGTGGGTTCTTTACCACTAATGCCACTTGGGGAAGCCAGTGGGCACTCAATAATTGTTGAATGAATGAAAAAAAAGTATGTGTGTTTGTGTGTAAACATAAATGCAAAAATTATATAATTTCTAGAAGAAAACATAGAATATCTGCAACCTTGGAAAAAGGAACAATGTCTTAAAGAGGGCACAAAAGGTACTAATTAAGCACAAAGGAAAAACAATTTAGTAAATTTGATTTCATGAAAATTAAAAAATTCTGATCAACTGAAATATACTGCTAAGAAAACGAAAGATCAAGCCACAAACTGAAAGAAAATATTTGTAGTACATATATCCAGCAAAAGACTTGTACCCAAAATACAAAATACCAACAATAAAGTGAAAACCTAAAATGGGAAAAGAGGTGAATAGACATCTCATGGAAGAGAACTAAAAGGCCAGTATCACATGAAAACATGCTCAACATCATTAGTCAGTCATTAAGGAAATTCAAATTAAAACCACTACATACCCACTAATGACTAATATTAAAAAGTGATAGTACCATATATGTTAGTGTTGATGTGGAGCCAGTGGGACTCTCAAACACTGCTGATGGGAGTATAAAATGAAATGCTAATAATACACCTACTCTATTAATTGAGCAATTCTTAACAAAGATTTGATAAAGAGAAATGTAAACATATGTCCACCAAAAAGACTTGTACAAGAATATTCAAAGCAGCTTTATTCATCATAACTCCAAATAACCCAAATGTCTATACATAGTATACGCATACAGTGAAACAGTACTCAGCAATAAAAAAGAATCAACAACTCATAAACACAACAGAGATGAACTTCACAGATGTTATGATCAGTGAAAAAAGTCATAAACAAAAGTCTCTTTTGCATGATTCCATTTATATGAAGTTCAAGAACTGACAAAACTACACTATGGTTATAGAAATCATAATATTCATTGCCTAACATGGGATGTAGTAGGGGTTGCTTGAAAACATGAGATAACTTCCTATGTTGGGAAAAATGGTCTATATCTTGATAGAAGCAGTAAACACTGGTGTATATATTTAACAAAACTCACTGTACATAATATCTGCATTATACTCCATGTAAATTTTATCTCTATCAAAAAAAGAGAGAATCCGGACAAAGAAGACAGATTACATATAAAGAAAGACAATTCAACTGACTCTGATTTCTCAACTACAAGAATGAAACGCCAGAAGACAGAAGAGTAATACATTCAAAGTGGTGAAATAAATGTTAGTCTAGGACACCTATTGAGAAAATCATCTTTCAAGAACAAGAGTGAAATAAAAGACAATTCCATACAAACAAAAAGAGTTTACTACCAGCAGACTCTTATTCAAAGAACATCTAAAATATGTTTTTTTGAAGAAAAAGTACTGCTGTCTTTATTTTACATTTCTATTTTAGGCACTGAGAGCCTACATAACCTGTCTTCAAGTTCAAGTAGTCTGACCCTATAGAGTCTATTATATTCATCACTACACTATACAGTCTCTCAGTAGAAGGAACTATAAACAAACATATAGTTATATTTTAACAAATATAGACTATATAAGATTATGATTAGCTTATAGAGATTAATAGAATAAAGTATATAATTTACAAGCCAGTAGAGGGATAAATGTAATCAAACTGTACAAACTGAATGTTTATCTGCTTTTATAACTTACCAATATATTATAAACTTTTTATATTGAAAAATTTTTAAACAAGTCAAATACTCTTGTCATTTTAGTCACAGAACCCTTAACCATTGAGCACAGTACCTGCACAGAATATGCACTGAGGAGAGTCATGGCACTAGACTCTATGGATCTTACTTTTTTCTTTTTTAAAGATTCTCTGCTGCTGCTGATGCTAAGTCACTTCAGTCGTGTCTGACTCTGTGCGACCCCATAGATGGCAGCCTACCAGGCTCCCCTGTCCCTGGGATTCTCCAGCCAAGAACACAGGAGTGGGTTGCCATTTCCTTCTCCAATGCGTGAAAGTGAAAAGTGAAGTCGCTCAGTCATGTCCAACTCATAGTGATCCCATGGACTGCAGCCTACCAGGCTCCTCCATCCATGGGATTTTCTAGGCAACAGTACTGCAGTGGCTTGCCATTGCCTTCTCCGAAAGATTCTCTAGCAGCCTTATATTCCTGAAAAACTTGTCAGAGTTGTGAGAAAAAATGTGATTAAAGAAATGTGTACTTTTGAATTTACCAAAACTGAAATCTGTACATTATGTGTGACAAAAGAAGAAAAACAGAGGAACATATACAGAGAAGTGGTGTACATATATTCCAGGGGATATGAGGCAATATACCTGATGGCACTTAAAGCCACAGAATAAACATGTGCTTCTTTCTGGTGTGTCAATTTTATCATAAATTCCACCCCCATCCAACCCTCCCAAGGAAAAAAATATTTTCACTGACCACTAACTTAGAATATTCTTGTTAAAACAAACATGAACATGTGGAATAGAATTCAAAATTTACATGAATTTTTAGGTGAAACAAGAGGCTTCAAATAAATTTTGAGCTTCTCATAAGGTTGTATTTGGTAGAACACGTATGCTGTATTTACAGAAGAGAAGCAAGCAGTATAGAAGAGAAAGGAAAATTACTCCCATTCACCAGACAGACAAAAATTACTCCTATTCACCTGTTACATGACTTGGTGTAACAGGCATGTTTCCTTCGAAACCTAGAATGTTTTTTTCTCATAGAAAATTTCATTTGGAGCATTTCCTGGTGCCAGCATCAGATTCTGATCTCAGGAGTTTACCTTCTTTGTTTATCAAGCCTGATTACTACCTACAGAACAAATCTTAAACTTGCCTTGTCTATCAATTCTGCCTTTAGATCAGGACTTTGAAAGTCATTTATGTTCAGTCTTGCTCTACCAGACATGTATATGTCTGAACATGTATCTAATACCCAAGTCTTGCATATATCACACTCAATCTTAATCTCAGCCTGCCCACATTGTTTCAAAAATCCATCTCTTTAGAGATGGTAGTATTAATAAGGCAGACTCCCATTATAACTGATATGATGTATTTTGAGTTACTCCTGTAATTAACTAGTAGAAGCAATTTTCCAAACTCTTGGGGTTGCTGGGGGTCGGACACGACTGGGCGACTTCACTTTCACTTTTCACTTTCACACACTGGAGAAGGAAATGGCAACCCACTCCAGTGTTCTTGCCTGAAGAATCCCAGGGACGGGGGAGCCTAATGGGCTTCCGTCTATGGGGTCACACAGAGTCGGACACGATTGAAATGACTTAGCAGCAGCAGCAGCTGACTAGCAGAGCAGTCCAACTATGTTTCTCAAACCAAAGCAAGCCAGTTAAGCCAGAATATCCTTAACTGTGAAACACACCATGCTTCTGATGGGAATTCACAAGTAAAAATCCTTCAATCAATATGAACTAGAAGATACCACATATTAAAACATCTTTCAGGCTCTCTTCTCAAGCAAATGCAATTACATGACCTATAAAATCACACTTAGGGGACAGAAAAAATGCTGTAAAAATGTTCAAAGACCAATAAACAAATAAATGTACCAAAGGATACAGCCTTAGGCTGATTGAAACATAAGTCTGGAAATACCAAGAGGGCTGCTTGAACAACAGGTTGGGGCAGTTAAGGAAAAAAAAAAAAAATCAGAATACTATACCTGAGCTTCTCTCACCACCCCCCATGCCCCCAAAAAAGGTCCTCTCCAGAGTAAGCTCTTTGTTTTAGATTCCTGGCCTAGCTCAAGCTCTGCTTAAACCAAAGGACCAAAAGAGATTTTTACTTTAAAAATGTGAGGGTTGGGAGGATATGGAAAAACAGAGAAGTATTTAAGTAAGAATCTTCGAAATCAGTTATTTCTAAACCTAACTGCCATTGGAATTATCCAGTTCCATCTTAAACCAATCAACTCAGAAAAGGAGCCCAGGCTTGATTATTTTTTAAAAGTTCCTTGAGTGATCCCACTCTTGCTGTTTATTCCCTCAGTGGTTCCTGACTCTTTGTGACCCCATGGACTCCTCTAACCCACCAGGCTCCTCTGTCCACTGGATTTCACAGGCAAGAAAACTGCAGTGGGTTGCCATTTCTTTCTCCAGGAAATCCTCTCAAACCAATAATCAAACCTGAGTATCCTGCATTGCAGGCAGATTCTTTACAGCTGAGCCACTGGGGAAGCCCAGCAAGTGCTACAGATGCTTAGAAACCTGGGGGTTGAACTAATTTGGAGATGGGAGAGTGGACACAAGGAACTGGCAAAATTAGGGAAAGCTCCTCCGAAGAAATGATGCCTCAAGTGGGATCTAGCCCAAGAGTAAGTAGTTAATCAGGAGAGGGAAAGGGGAATGTGCTGGTAGTCATGGCAGGGGAAAATTGTAGCTTAAAGCTCCTGCTGCTGCTGCTAAGTCACTTCAGTCGTGTCCGACTCTGTGTGACCCCATAGACGGACGCCCACCAGGCTCCCCTCTCCCTGGGATTCTCCAGGCAAGAACACTGGAGTGGGTTGCCATTTCCTTCTCCAATGTGTGAAAATGAAAAGTGAAAGTGAAGTCGCTCAGTCATGTCCGACCCCCAGCGACCCCATGGACTGCAGCCTACCAGGCTCCTCCATCCATGGGATTTTCTAGGCAATACTACTGGAGTGGCTTGCCATTGCCTTCTCCGTAAAGCTCCTGAGGTAGGGGGAAAAACAAAGAAGCATTCCAGAAATGGAGAGAAGGTGACTATGGATAGGGCCCGAATGGAGCAAGGGGAAGAGTCGCTCATAACACGATTAAGAGAGGCAGGTGATGCCAGTTCACACAGGACCATGCTGATGACATTAAGGGTTTGAACTTCATCCTCAAAACAACAGGAAATTACAGCAATTTTAAAGGAATGACAATCTTTTTGCAAGCTGATCTAAATTTCTGCTAGCAACCATCCTGGGAAGAGTGCTCTATCCAGTATGTCAAGAAACTTGGAAGTAATATTTTTATAGAGGTGACAGGATCATAAAGTTATCATATCCTGATTATATCAATCATTAACAGTCTTCACTGAAATCACTATACTTGAATTTCTTTTTTACTTAAGCAAGACTGGAATGTGATTGGGAGTGTTCTTATGTAGAAAAAATTATGCTGGCTGGTTACCATAATCGTGTTTAAGACTTTACATATTTCACTGGAAATTAAAAAATTAACATTCTGTTTTATTAGTCACTTTATCATGTGTAATTAACAAGATGCCCTACTTATGATTATTTACAGTTCTGTCTGGCCAGAAAGCATCTTCTATCTTCTGTAAAATGCTCTCATGATCTCGGTGGGAGGGCTACTAATGATACATTTCAGTCCCCTTAGCCCAGGAAGTATGTGACCTAGACTGGATCCCTCACTGTATTCACCCCTTTCTGGCTCTCCTGACTGATCCCAAGGATAAGCCAATCCACTAGATTTTAAACACCAAAGCTTACAGAAAGGAGCTTTTTCCCCTTAATGTGAATGCTCTAAGGGTCTGATCCTCAAGCAACTGATGGTCAAACTCCATACCTGTGGAGAAGCCCAAGAAAAAGAACAGATCTTGACAGAAAATAGAGACAGGCATTAATGAAAGGCAGGGGCAGTACTGCTGCACTTTAATACCATCTAGTCAAGTCACTGAGACCAGTTTGCACTCCAAACTTTCTGCATTTAGTTACTTCTTTTCTTCCTTGCTTAAGCTCCTCTGGTTTCTGTCACTTGTAACTGAGAGATAACAAACATCCAATGCTACAGAATAAGGAACGAACTGGCTTTCAGTAGATTATATAAACATCATTATGTACTAGGATTAAGTATTACTCCTCTCCAACACAGGAAAGCAGCAAGCAGGAAAGATGTAAGCTGTATTCCTCACTAAGATTTTTACAGTCTTTGCAAGGATAAAATACATTATTTATACAATAAGAGATTATATGCAAAGTCTGTAAACATTTTAAACTAGAATTATTAAGACGAGAATAGGGAAGAATTGAGGTGTATTTAAAAGGACAATGAATTAAGAACGAGGCGACCAAGGTGCACCAGTTCAGTTCAGTTGCTCAGTCGTGTCCGACTCTCGGCGACCCCATGAATCACAGCACACCAGGGCTCCCTGTCCATCACCAGAAAAACCACTTATTCTTAGTAAGCTACAATTTTTCATCTTAGAAGTGGGAAAGCTCTACATTATTTCTAAGGTGCTAGTGTTGAAATTACTGAATCATTTCAAGGATATAAAAGCATACTTTTTATTCACATTATTCCATATAAAAGAAAAAAGTATGAAATCATTTTTAACCTAACTTAAATTCTACCTTTTCCTCTTCGAGTATATTCTTAAAACATGAAATTCTCAAGGATGATCATCACAAGCAAATGATCCCCCCCCAATAAAATGATCCCCCCCCACAAAAGAAGACATTCAATAGAATGAACTGCCATAAACTTAATGATCTCTTAAAAGTAGAAATTTAACATTTCTTTCTTGAGACTACTAGAGCGCATTCAGTCTTAAGAAAAATTCTAATTTAGTAGTCTCCAATACCATAAAGTATTTTAAACGAGGAACAGATGCGGGAAAACTCAATACAAACGTTAGGGAAGAAGTAAGGTGGGATAAAAAGGACCCTGAGTTAGAAATCAGGATACCAAGTTGTAAAGAATTTTATTCCCCATATTAATTTCCCTCCAAAGGGCAAGTTTTTTGACTGAAGTTTTCACATTCAAATGAGCTAGTTTCGTGACATCTTACTCTGATGATCACGGCTTGCCACAAAAACACCAAATATCAAATCAAACCAAAACAAACCAACTACTTCGGGAAACTTGTTGAAGACACACTTCCAAGTTCAGGCCCCACATCAATTCCACACGTGGGCTCATGTGTCCCACAAGTCAATCGATGACATCAAAGATTATCCCTCAAAATGAGATTAAAAACATACCCTTGCATTGCTATGGCAATAAAAGGGTAACCTTACTTCAAGGAAGTCCTCGACGCCGATCTGGGGGAAAAGCACTGAAGTACACCAGACCCGGCCCCGGCGTCTCCGGAGGGGAAGAGGAACTCAGGGAGCCGTGGTCGGGGCAGACGGCCCCGGAGCGCGAGACTCCGCCCCGGGGTCCCGAGACGCCCTCCGGGGGCAACAGGGCTACCAGTAGGTGAAGGCTCCGACGCTTGGGGCCTGGGGTTCCGCCCCTCGGCGAAGAGCCACAGAGGCCTGTGCGTGTTGGTCACTGACAGACTCACCTCGGCGTCTTCTTTGCACTGTGGCAGCGAGGGGAACTCCAGCTTCACGTCCTCCATGGTCCTGGCCCGCGGGTTTGTGGGTGGGGCCGGGCAGGAGTGGGAGTTACCCGCCGGCCGACCCTCGGGCAGACAGTGGCGGTGAAAGGAAAGGTAGACCGGAGGACTGACCGGGAGGCAGCGGGCTTACAACTAACACACGCAGACTACAGGGCCCCGGCGACTCTGGGGACAGCGGCGGCGACAGCCGGGAAGAGGGTTGGGCGGCTCGTACCCGGCCGCCATGCTGCCGCCGTCTTCCTCCCCTCCGTGCTTCCGCGCCCCTCAGGCCGCAGAGGCTCTAGCACCAACACGAGCCCTACAACCGTCTCCCCTCCTTCCCCCGCTCGCCGTCCCCGCGCCGCCCCAGCCAATCCCAGCCTACGCTTGCCTTCGGTCCGCCCCCCTGCGGCCGCCAGGTGTCAGCACGGCCGCCGCCCCGCCCCTTCGCGAGCGCGCAGACGCGGGGGGCGGGGCCCCGGAGGCGCCCCGGCGGGAGCTCGCTGGGTGTGGAGGAGGTGAGGCTGCTGCAGGAGGGAGAACTAAGGACGATCTGGGAAAGGCAGTGGGCTAATTTGAAACAACTCTGCCCTTTCCGGATCCAACGCAAATCCCTACTTTGGTGTAAGAACCGGAAGACATCCTAGCCACCATAAACTGGCATACGAAAGGAAACTATAGTTTTCTCCCCTCTTGCGAATCCTGCGCAATCTGCGGTGAGGTACCAAGAGTAATGAAGAGTTACCTGAAAATTATGTAATGCTATACAGAGAATGAAACACTATCACTTTTAAGCAAATCGAAACGGTGTACTTCTAACAATACTTGGGAATATGACAACTGGAAATATTAAGAAAAAATCTTAAATAAGAACAATTGATAGCTTACTAATTTGTACATAATGCTGAAGGTCTCTTCCTTTAATTTTAAGCTTATTACACTTCAACGTATTATTAAACTATAAACTATATGGCTTTCAATATCTTTTTAAAAGGAGTTTGAATCAGTTAATACTATATTGTTAATAAAGTTCAGGTATATAACACTTTCTCTGGGCCGAGGGAGATAATGGTATCTTTTTTGTTTATAAACAGATGAAAAAAATTAAGATTAGTGGAAGAACCCACACTTAAGACGTTCAAGATTTGTACACCAAACTTACTCTTTAAAAAACGCCCCCCACCACCACCAAAGTAAAAAAGTGAGAAAGTCATTCAATAACTGAACTGCAAATAACAAGGGAAAGAATAAAAAAGATCACATTGAAATCTGACCTAAACCTGACATCCTATCACTTTTTATAGTCATATTTATGAAACACACTAAATAGATAGAGAAATAGAACTGTTTAATAATTTTCAGTATTAAATGGCTAGTTTGAGGGCTCCATTTTCTTTACCACTATCTATAAACAGTTTTCGTTTAGTTATAAAAAGGCACACATTATTCTCCTAGCAAGTTTTTTATTTGAAGAATGATTTTATAATTACCTAAGTCATATTCATTTCTTCAGTGTTTACTAAACTGAAGACAGTTCTTTTTTTAACTGCACCTTTAATAACATAATCTTAATTGATGCCCAATAATGATTTCCTGTTGTAATTTGTTAAAGCTTTAACTGCCACATAATATGAGAAAGAATTGTGTATAGGTAACAGAACTTTTGTTTTGAACTTCTGACATCAACATCCCCTACATCAGACACACTGAGCCTGGTATCCATAGATACCTAGAGTCCATGGGTGAGCTTGGGAAATAATACATCTCATAAGTTTTAATATATGCAAAATTGTGTGTACATATGTGTAAATTTTTCTGAGAAGAATGTACAAACCTCCTCAAAAGCAAACTATCATCTTACAAAAATCAAGAAAACCAAGTCACATTTAATAGCAAACATTACTTTTAATCATAATCTTAAAAAAAAGGTTATGGATGTGCATGTACTGTATCAATCAACTATCATACAGCCTAATCATAGTAGGCAAAGAATAAAGAAAGACTTTCTGGAAGGAGGAATATACAGATATAGACTCTCTCGCTCTCTCTCTCTCTCTCACACACACACCCCCATGTTACATATAATAAAATGGTCTCTGAGTGTAGGTACTGTTTTTAAAATTCAAAAATCTATGATCTAAATACAACTTCATCTTGGTTATTAGTTTATTATACTTACTAAAGAACCTAATAGACCATAGTAAATGTAGTCTTATAAAAGACAAGAATATTTGTAGGAGAACTGAATTAAACAGATTTTATTAAACTTTTTAGGATGAGGAAAACAAGTGATATAAAATAAGTCATAAGAAATGCTCTCTGGTACTACCATCTTAAACCATTTTCAAGGTTTTACAAAATACTCACACAGCAAATACAAAAAGCTTCAACATACTCTTCTGACTTCTGCTGCAATAAATGCAACATTAACAAACATACAAATTTCCTCTGTACTTCTTAAAAGCACAATTACTGAATTACTAACTTTTACAATGTTATTCATACACATTTTTATTCATATGCTATTAATGAGATCATTGCCAATACATACATTATTTTCCTTAACTTTTTAAAAATTAAGCCAATAGATGTCATGCAGTCATCAAAAACCTTACAGTAAATTACACAGGTTTGTAGTCCAATTTAGACTCTAGCTTCTTAGAATCAGCCACTTTTCTGACTGCTTTCATGAAGTCTTCCTGTACTACAAAATCATGATCAGCACGAATTGCAAACATACCTGTGGAGAATAAAGCAACATGACTGCTATATTTAATATGTGATTATTTATTATAAAATAACGAAGAAGGGTAAGTGAAATGGGTGAAGGTAGTCAAAGGCTACAAATTTCCACTTAAAAAAGTAAGTCCTGGGGGTGTAATGTACAGCATGGTGAGTATACTTAACACTGCATTTTATATTTGAAAGTTCCTAAGAGTAGATCACAAGAAAAATATTTTTCTATGTGTGATGATGGAATATTAACTAGACTTTCTGTGAAGGTCATTTCATAATACATACAAATACTTAATCATTATGTTGTACACATGAAACTAAATGTCGATTTAGTTTATATATCAATTAAAACTATATCTCAATTAAAAAAAACTTTAAAGAAAAGTAAATAATGTAATATTATTCTATGGAATAAATGTGAAGGAACCAGATGTACTACTTCTCAGCAAGCAGTTCCAATTTGTTAAAAACCATTATCATTGTTCAACTAATTTCCATAGCTATAGTGAGCATTATTTTCCAAACCAAAAATAAGGAAACAATGAGACAATTATCTGGATACTTAACTCCAGCTCACAGTCCCTGTATCCAATGGCATTTTGAAAAAACAAAGAAAAATGAAAGTAAAAGTGAAGTTGCTCAGTTGTGTCCAACTCTTTGTCACCCCATGGACTGGAGCCTACCAGAGTCCTCCGTCCATGGATTTTCCAGGCAAGAGTACTGGAGTGGGCTTCCATCTCCTTCTCCAAGGGATCTTCCCAACCCAGGGATCAAACCCACGTCTCCTGCATTGCAGGCAGATGCCTTACTGTCTGAGCCACCAGTGAAGCCAAAAACCAAAACCCAACTATCAACAATACATACACATTTTAGGCAGCTCTTTCCTAACTCTACATGCAGCAATCCCCTGGGAGGAGGGAGCGCATGTATGGTTTGCTGCTGCTAAGTTGCATCAGTCATGTCCAACTCTGCCTGACTCCACAGATGGCAGCTGACCAGGCTCCTCTGTCCCTGGGATTCTTCAGGCAAGAATACTGGAGTGGGTTGCCATTTCCTTCTCCAATGCATGAAAGTGAAAGTGAAGTCACTCAGTCATGTCCGACTCTTCCTGACCCCATGGACTGTAGCCTACCAGGCTCCTCCGTCCATGGGATTTTCCAGGTAAGAGTACTGGAGTGGGTTGCCATTGCCTTCTCTGATCTATGGTTTGGTAAAACACAAAACAACTCCAGTAATTTTGCTAGCTTTTCCTTGTTAATAATCAAAAGCTTAGAGAATAAGAATTAAAGAAAGTCAACAAGTGGGCTTTAACAAAAACCAATGGCATTATTCATGTAAGAAAATTTACCTTTTTTCATGTACAAATTGATAATATGACTTTCATATTCAAATACCACAGTTCAATTTTTAAGTTACTTGTCATATACTACTTGACAAGGAGGTAAAAGGTTTGTATGTATTTTTAAAAATCATTAGTTGTGTCATGGATGTAGGTCCCAGATTTTTAGACAATCCTAATTTCATGATAAGTAAAAGTGGTAAAATAAAATTATCTACTAAATAAATGAATCTACTACTATTTTCACTGAGGATCTACTTATACTTAATTTTCACCAACATAAAATGACTGGGTTGCAATAGAAAATTTCAAGGGTTGCTTCCTGTCTTCCCTTTCAAGATTTCTATATAAGGAATCTTGGCAATGGTTATTCTGTGCTATCCTCAGAAATTAGGTAAATGGAAATGACTAGTTTTTTAATAGTAAAGTTTTAAAACCTGTTTAGAAGGCTGTAATTAAATTAGGCAAGCTATTTTTCCAAACCTTGTGCATATTACTATTTCCAAATCATTTTTAGTGAATGAGTGAATCTGAGATACATTCTAATCCAAAAAGAAAGATAATCTCAGGATATGAATGGAAAAAGACGACTATAATTGAATTAAATACATTTTAACTCACAGAAAGATATGGTAACAAAACAAACTTCAAGCTGAATAAAAAGAAAACCAAAAAAGAAATTCAGGATGTCTCCAGATGAGAAGCCTAAAAAGCTTCAATTTTAATCCACACACAATGGACTGTAGCCTACCAGGGAATTCTTTACAATTCTTTCCTGGGAAACAGCTATAAATAAACTTAAAAAAATGTGGGAAAAAGAATATAACTTAATGGTATCAGCTTTTAAGATTATGATACTGCTTTTGTTTGGATTTCAGTTTCACCAAAATAATCTAATAATTTGGTCCAGTGCGGATTCTGAAAGGAGAATGTCTTAAGCTGTGGGCTTTCCTGGTGGCTCAGTTGGTGCAACATCTGCCTGCAATGTAGAAGACCCAGGTTCGATCCCTGGGTCGGGAAGATACCCTGGAGAAGGAAATGGCAGCCCACTCCAGTACTCTTGCCTGGAAAATTCCATGGACGGAGGAACCTGGTAGGCTAGAGTCCATGGGGTTCCAAGAGTCGGACACGACTGAGTGACATCATTTTGCTTTGCTTTTAGTTCAGCTTACTTAGTTTACCTCAATGTTTTTGCTTACTTTAATAAGTCTTTGTGAGCATGATGTACTGTGACTTCTACTGAGAGTTTCTGGACCTGCAGATTTTGATACAGATATTGAGTCATAGTATACCCATGAAGATACTCCTATGGAGAAGCATGGCTGAGCAGCCTCTTTAAACACTGGTGAATTTACAAGAAATGTTAAAAATAAGGCTAAAGGTAAAATGAAAACAAGAGGAAATCACATATTGTAATACTTAAAAACTGTTCACATGAACCCTATGAAAGTCTAAAATCTACTGTAGATATTTTTTAATTTAAAAATTTTGTGTGGAGGACAAATCTAAGTGACTCTATAGGGTTATAAAGCCACTTGGTACCAGAAATAAAAATCACACAATTTGCAGAGAAAATTATACTAAAAAACTATGAACACAAAACTCATAAATCAATCTTTCAAATTTAACTACTGGCTGACTAGTATCAGAAGGCCTGTCAACCACTTTGCAGCAGATACCCTCAGTGCTGGCCCGGCTGGATTTCTACCACTGGTGTAACAGATAGTTCTGTATGGTCTCAGACTTATTCCAGGGGGACAGCATGCTATCACATGCATGTCTTTCCATACCCTACCCAGAGGCATCTGTAAGTGCCAAGAAGTGAACTTTCCCAAGGGGATTTTGTTCCATGGAGGAATAGAGGGTAAGAGCTGGTAAATAAATGCTCTGGTCTCCCGTATTTCAGCCAGACAATCCTGGAAAGAATTCTGTATGTTTCTCTGAAGCTTCATCAGAATCAAACACCTCCTGCCGACAACAGTTACTTCAGTGATGTACCCTTGTAACAGCATTCCCTATTTGCATCTCACTGCCCTGTTTTCTCCTACTTCTTGGAATCAATTTCCCAGAAAATAACAAGCACTCAAAACCTTGCAAAGTCCAGGTTCTGCATTTGAACAAAACCAAGTACATTTTTATCAAATTAACAAATCAAAATCAAGAGTAAAAACTGTACTTTAAACCCTTACCTGCTTCAGTACAAACATTTCTTAGGTCTGCTCCATTAAAGCCATCTGAAAGCTTCACAATTGCTTCATAATCTGTTTAAGAAAAATACTGGAAATTAGTTGTAAAAAAAAATAGTTACAGTAGACCTTTACTTGATTTATGACCATATAGAAAATTTAACTTAACAGCTTGCTTTGAATTAAGTCATCTAGGCATCATCTGTGTCAATATTCCACAATAGCAACAACTAAAAGCAATACTTCTGTTAAGTAAATCAGCATACCAAGCAGAAATGAATGTACTTCTAAAACTCTAAAAGCAAGAAACAATCAAGATCTAAAGGCATCTTAACTTTAACTTAACACAGAGACACAATTAAACACATGTGAACTTCATATATCCTCTAAAACTGTAACCAAGTACCTAATTTTAACAAATCTAGAACATTCAAAACCAACTAACCACAATGGAATTTAATCATTAAAACAAATACAAAATACACCAAAAATAAGTCATCAGACACCATTTTATCACACAATTTTAAATGCTAGCGTAAATATTGGCTAGGTTTTCTGGTTTCTGTGAATGCTCCAAGTGGTGAGATCCATGATAACACTAATAGGTACGTGACCATTCTGTCCACATGACAGACTTGAAGAGCTGCTGATTAGGGTAAGGAATTATAGACGATGAAGGATAGGAAGAAGAGAGACAGCAAAGGATACTACAGTGTGAAAATCTGTGATAAGACACCCTTGTCAGGCAATCTAGAATATATGAATCTATTTGAAATCACAGACAATTCATCAATTAGTCTTCACTTATCTCTCTCTCCTAGATCATTACCATCAGCATAAAAAAAAGGTGTTGTAAATTCCTCCATCTTAAAGAAAACTCCCCCAATTCCTAATCACCATTTCTGCTGCACCTCCATGTCTTCTCCCCTTTGCTACAGAACTCCTGAAAGAAGCGTCGAAACTCAATGCCTCATATCCTCATCTCTCTGACATCAATTGGCACACAAAAGGCTCTCACTCCTACCACTCCAAAGAAATTTCTTTTCACGAGATCACCAATGATCCTCACGTAATAAATCCAATCTCAGAACTCTTATCAGGCCCACTGTCACCATTTGACAGGAAATTCAGTTCAGTTCAGTCTCTCATTCATGTCCGACTCTTTGCGACCCCATGAATCACAGCATGCCAGGCCTACTCGTCCATCACCAGCTTCCAGAGTTTACCCAAACTCATGTCCGTCGAGTCGGTGATGCCATCCAGCCATCTCATTCTCTGTCATCCCCTTCTCCTCCTGCCCCTAATCCCTCCCAGCTTCAGGATCTTTTCTAATGAGTCAACTCTTCGCATGAGGTGGCCAAAGTATTGGAGTTTCAGCCTCAGCACCAGTCCTTCCAATGAACACCCAGGATTGATCTCCTTTAGGATGGAATGGTTGGATCTCCTTGCAGTCCAAGGGAATCTCAAGAGTCTTCTCAAGCACCACAGTTCTAAAGCATCAATTCTCTGGCGATCAGCTTTCTTCACAGTCCAACTCTCACATTCGTACATGACCACTGGAAAAACCATAGCCTTGACTAGACGGACCTTTGTTGGCAAAGTAATGTCTCTGCTTTTTAATATGCTATCTAGGTTGGTCATAACTTTCCTTCCAAGGAGTAAGCATATTTTAATTTCCTGGCTGCAATCACCATATGCAGTGATTTTGGAGCCCCAAAAAATAAAGTCTAACACTGTTTCCCCATCTATTTCCCATGAAGTGATGGGACCAGATGCCATGATCGTAGTTTTCTGAATGTTGAGCTTTAAGCCAACTTTTTCACTTTCCTTTTTCACTTTCATCAAGAGGCTTTTGAGTTCCTCTTCATTTTCTGACATAAGGGTGGTGCCATCTGCATATCTGAGGTTATTGATATTTCTCCTGGCAAACTTGATTCCAGCTTGTGCTTCTTCCAGCCCAGTGTTCCTCATGATGTACTCTGGATAGAAGTTAGATAAGCAGGGTGACAATATACAGCCTTGACATACTCCATTTCCTATTTGGAACCAGTCTGTTGTTCCACGTCCAGTTCTAACTTTTGCTTCAAGACCTGCATACAAGTTTCTCAAGAGGCAGGTCAGGTGGTCTGGTATTCCCATCTCTTTCAGAATTCTCCAGTGTATTGTGATCCACACAGTCAAAGGGTTTGGCATAGTCAATAAAGCAGAAATAGATGTTTTTCTTGAATTCTCTTGCTTTCTCCATGATCCAGCGGATGTTGGAAATTTGATCTCTGGTTCCTCTGCCTTTTCTAAAACCAGCTTGAATATCTGGAAGTTCACGGTTCACATATTGCTGAAACCTGGCTCGGAGAATCTTGAGCATGACTTTACTAGCATGTGAGATGAGTGCAATCGTGTGGTAGTTTGAGCATTCTTTGGCATTGCCTTTCTTTGGGATTGGAATGAAAACTGACCTTTTCCAGTCCTGTGGCCACTGCTGAGTCTTCCAAATTTGCTGGCATATTGAGTGCAGCACTTTCATAGCATCATCTTTCAGGATTTGAAATAGCTCAACTAGAATTCCATCACCTCCACTAGCTTTGTTCGTAGTGATGCTTTCTAAGGCCCACTTGACTTCACATTCCAGGATGTCTGGCTCTAGGTGAGTGATCACACCATCATGATTATCTGGGTCGTGAAGATCTTTTTTGTACAGTTCTTCTGTGTATTCTTACCATCTCTTCTTAATATCTTCTACTTTTGTTAGCTCCATACCATTTCTGTCCTTTATCGAGCCCATCTTTGCATGACAGGAAATTAGTCCCTCCTTAAAATGATTTCGTCACTTATCTTCCAGGATACCACCAGCTCCTGGTTAATTCCTACCTTTGTGACTATCCTTTCTCAGGCTCCTTTCACGGTTTTTCCTCTCAACTTCTTAATGCTGGAATTAGCTCAGTTTTTAAAATCCTTCTCTATCCATTGGCACTTCCTTAGAACCATTTTTATGCTGATATTACCCATATTTATGGCTCCAGCACAGATCTCTCCAAAGAACTTTTGATGCACCAAGAATTACTAGTCAACATCTTTATTTGGCTATCTAACTGGCATCTCAAATTAAATATTGGCAGAATCAAATTCTTCATTCTCCCTCTAAAAATTAATCTTTCCAGTCTTACCTCAAATTTAATTGATGGCAATTCCATTTGTAGCAGAGACATTACTTTGCCAACCAAGGTCCGTCTAGTCAAGGCTATGGTTTTTCCCGTGGTCATGTATGGATGTGAGAGTTGGACTGTGAAGAAAGCTGATCGCCGAAGAATCGATGCTTTTGAACTGTGGTGTTGGAGAAGACTCTTGAGAGTCCCTTATACTGCAAGGAGATCCAACCAGTCCATTCTAAAGGAGATCAATAATGGGTGTTCATTGGAGGGACTGATGCTAAAGCTGAAACTGCAATACTTTGGCCACCTCATGCGGCGAGCTGACTCACTGGAAAAGACTCTGATGCTGGGAAAGGTTGGGGGTGGGAGGAGAAGGGGACGACCGAGAATGAGATGGCTGGATGGCATCACCGACTCTGTGGACATGAGTTTGAGTGTACTCCAGGAGTTGGTGATAGACAGGGAGGCCTGGCGTGCTGTGATTCATGGGGTCGCAGAGAGTCGGACGCGACTGAACTGAACTGAACTGAATTCCATTTGTTCAGTTGCATGAGTCAAAAACCTATGACATTCCTGGTTCTTCTCTATAGCTCACAGCCTACATCTGATTCATTAGCCAAGTCCTATGATCTCTATTTTAAAAACATGTCCAGAATCACATTAGTACAAAAGATTCTGCTACCTCCTTAGACCATCATCTTTTGCCTGCATTACTGAAATAACCTCCTTATCGATCCTCTTGTTTATATCCTTGTCCCTCTAGTTGCAGCCAGAATGATCTTATTTAACATAAGTGAATTTTGAAAAATTTACAAACGATAATATAATGCCTGGAATTTAAAAAGCCAGAAGGAAAGTAAGAGGTAGGAGAGATTACAGATGAAATAAGATTGGCCAAGAGTTAATTACTGAAGCTGGGGAATTAATACGGGCTAAGATTCTACTCATCTCTGCTGCTGCTGCTGCTAAGTCACTTCAGTCGTGTCCGATTCTGTGTGACCCCATAGACGGAAGCCCTCCAGGCTCCCCCGTCTCTGGGATTCTCCAGGCAAGAACACTGGAGTGGGTTGCCATTTCCTCCTCCAATGTGTGAAAGTGAAAAGCGAAAGTGAAGTCGCTCAGTCATGTCCGACCCTTAGCGACCCCATGGACTGCAGCCCACCAGGCTCCTCCATCCATGGGATTTTCTAGGCAAGAGTACTGGAGTGGCTTGTCATTGCCTTCTCCGCTACTCATCTCTACTTTTATGTATTTCCAATTTTCTGCAATAGAAGGTTGAATAATAAAAAGGTCATATCATTCCTCTGCTCACATCCTCCAATGGCATCCATACCACTAAAAACAAAAGCCAAAGTTCCTACTCAGTAACCTCAATAAGGCTCTACACAACCTGATTCCCATTACTTCTATGATTTAGTTCACTTGCTGCTGCTGCTGCAGTCACTTCAGTTTTGTCCAACTCTTTGCATCCCTAAGGACTGTAGCCTGTCAGGCTCCTCTGTCCATGGGATTTCCCAGGCAAGAACACTGGAGTGCACAGATACACCCTCCTCCAGGGGAATCTCCCCAAATCAGGGTTCAAACCCACCTCTCCTGCATAGTAAGCAGATTCTTTACTGCTGAGTCACCAGGAAAGACCACTTCACTTGCTACTGTCCCACTGACTCTGACACAGACACTGTGATCTCAATGCTGGCCCTAGAATGTTCCAGGAATGCACCTACTTCAAGGTCTTCTTATTTGCTGCTCCTTCTGCATGATCTTTCCCCAAATATTCTTCTAGGTCACTACTTGAAAATCACTTTAGTAAGGCCTTCCCTGTGCTTCCCTCTCCCTACCTCTATTCAAAAATGTGTACATGTTCATACCTGCTGCTGGCATTACCTATTCCCTTTTTATTGCTTTATTTTTCTCTATAGTACTTATCATCATCCTAAAACTATATATTAGGCAAGTCAAGATGGCGGAGTAGAAGGACACGTGCTCATCTTCTGCAAGAACTCCAAAATTACAACTCACTGCTGAACAACTGTTGACAAGAGAATGCTGATTCCCACCCAAAAGACACCCCACGTCCAAGGGCAAAGGAGAAGCCCCAGCAAGACAGTAGGAGGGGCAAAATAGTGTTTACAATCAAATCCCATACAAACCAGAGATGCTTGGAGGTATCAAACACACCTTGTGTGCACCAGGACCCAGACATCCCACAGAGATTGAGCCAGAAGTGTCCAATTGTCTCCTGTGGAGGTACAGGTCAGCAGTGGCCTGCCGCAGGGACAGGGGCTCTTGAGTGCAGCAGATCTGGGTATGGCATAAGCCTTCTTGGAGGAGGTCGCCATTAACCCCACCACAGAGCTGCCAGAACTTACACAGGACTGGGGAAACAGACTCTTGGAGGGCACAAACAAAACCTTGTGCGCACCAGGACCCAAGAGAAAGAAGCAGTGACCCCACGAGAGACGGACCCAGACTTACCGTGAGGGTCCAGGAGTCTCTGGCATAGGTGTGGGTCAGTGGTGGCTGCTGCGGGGTCAGGGACACTGAGTGCAGCAGTGCGTGCATGGGACCTTTTGAAAGAGGTCACCACTATCTTCATTACCTCCACCATAGTTTGGTCTCAGGTCAAACAAGAGGGAGGGAACACAGCCCTGCCCATCAACAGAAACTTGGATTAAAGATTTACTGAGCATTGTCCCAGGTCAGGGCTTGTGCCACCCATCAGAATTAGAACCAGTTTCCCCCTTAGTCAGTCTCTGCCATCAGCAAGTTTTCATAAGCCTTTTGTCTTTATCCATCAGAGGGCAACAGAATGAAAACCACAGTCACAGAAAACTAACCAAACTGATCTGGACCACAGCCTTGTCTAAATCAAGGAAACTATGACCCATGCAGTGTAGGGCCACCTGAGATGGACAGGTCATGGTGGAGATTTCTGACAAAACGTGGTCTACTGGAGAAGGGAACCCCATGAACAGTATGAAAAGGCAAAAGGATAGGACACTGAAAGATGAACTCCCCAGGTCGGCAGATGCCCAATATGCTACTGGAGATCAGTGAAGAAATAACTCCAGAAACAATGAAGAGATGGAACCAAAGCAAAAACACACCCAGTTGTGGATGTGACTGGTGATGGATGTAAAGTCCGATGCTGTAAAGAGCAATACTGCATAGGAACCTGGAATGTTAGATCTATGAACCAAGGCAAATTGGAAGTGGTCAAACAGGAGATAGCAAGAGTGAACATCGTCATTTTAGGAATCAGTGAACTAAAATGGACTGGAATGGGTGAATGTAACTCAGATGACCAATATAGAAAAGGTGTACATCAAGGTTGTATATTGTCACCTTGCTTATTTAACTTATATGCAGAGTACATCATGAGGAACACTGGGCTGGAAGAAGCACAAGCTGGAATCAAGATTGCTGGGAGAAATATCAATAACCTCAGATATGCAGATGACACTACCCTTATGGCAGAAAGTGAAGAGGAACTCAAAAGCCTCTTGATGAAAGTGAAAGAGGAGAGTGAAAAGGTTGGCTTGAAGCTCAACATTCAGAAACCAAAGATCATGGCATTTGGTCCCATCACTTCATGGGAAATAGATGGAAAAACAGTGGAAACAGTGTCAGACTTTATTTTTTTGGGCTCCAAAATCACTGCAGATGCTGATTGCAGCCATGAAATTAAAAGACGCTTGCTCCTTGGAAGGAAAGTTATGACCAACCTTGATAGTATATTAAAAACCAGAGACATTACTTTGCCAACCAAGGTCCATCTAGTCAAGGCAATGGTTTTTCCCGTGGTCATGTATGGATGTGAGAGTTGGACTGTGAAGAAGGCTGATTGCCGAAGAATCGATGCTTTTGAACTGTGGTGTTGGAGAAGACTCTTGAGAGTCCCTTGGACTGCAAGGAGATCCAACCAGTCCATTCTAAAGGAGATCAATCCTGGATGTTCATTGGAGGGACTGATGCTAAAGCTGAAACTGCAATACTTTGGCCACCTCATGCGACGAGCTGACTCACTGGAAAAGACTCTGATGCTGGGAAAGGTTGGGGGCGGGAGGAAAAGGGGACGATGGAGAATGAGATGGCTGGATGGCATCACCGACTCTGTGGACATGAGTTTGAGTGTACTCTGGGAGTTGGTGATGGACAGGGAGGCCTGGCGTGCTGTGATTCATGGGGTCGCGGAGAGTCGGACACGACTGAGCGACTGAACTGAACTGAACTGATGGGCAAGAAGCCCTTAGAAGAAATGGAGTAGCCCTTATAGTCAACAAAAGAGTGCAAAATGCAGTACTTGGGTGCAATCTCAAAGATGACAGAATGATCTTTTTTCATTTCCAAGGCAAACCATTCACTATCACAGTAATCCAAGTCTATGACCTGACCAGTAATGCTGAAGAAGTTGAAGTTGAATGGTTCTATGAAGACCTACAAGACCGTCTAAAACTAACACCAAAAAAGATGTCCTTTTCATTATTGGGGACTGGAATGCAAAAGTAGGAAGTCAACAGTTAACTGGAACAATAGGCAAATTTGGCCTTGGATTATGAAATGCAACAGGGAAAAGGCTAACAGAGTTTTGCCAAGAGAAAACACTGGTCTTAGAAAACACCCTCTTCCAACAACACAAGAGAAGACTTTACACATGGACATCACCAGAGGGTCAATACTGAAATCAGATTGATTATATTTTTTGCAGCCAAAAATAGAGAAGCTCTATACAGTCAGCAAAAACAAGCCAGGGAGCTGACTGTGGCCCAGGTCACGAAATCCTTATAGCCAAATTCAGACTTAAATTGAAGAAAGTAGAGAAAAACACCAGAGCATTCAATATGACCTAAATCAAATCCCTTACATTATACATAGTTAAAGTGACAAATAGATTCAAGGGATTATATCTGACAGATAGACTGACAGCTATGGATGGAGGTTAGTGACACTGTACAGGAGGCAGTGATCAAGAACATCCCTAAGAAAAAGAAATGTAAAAAGGCAAAATGGTTGTCTCAGGAGGCCTTAAATAGCTGAGAAAAGAAGAAAAGCTAAAGGCAAAGGAGAAAAGGAAAGATTTGAATGCAGAGTTCCAAGGAAAAGCAAGGAGAGGTAAGAAAGCCTTCCTGAGTGATCAATGTAAAGAAATAGAGGGAAACAATAGAATCAGAAATACTAAAGATCTCTTCAAGAAAATTAGAGATACCAAGGGAACATTTTCATGCAAAGATAAGCACAATAAAGGACAGAAATGGTATGGACCTAACAGAAGCAGAAGATACTAAGAGACGGCAAGAATACACAGAAGAACTATACAAAAAAGACCTTCATGACCCAGATAACCAGGATGGTGTGATCACTCAGTTAGAGATAGACATCCTGGAATGCGAAGTCAAGTGGGCCTTAGGAAGCATCACTATGAACAAAGCTAGTGGAGGTGATGGAATTCCAGTTGAGCTATTTCAAATCCTAAAAGATGATGCTGTGAAAGTGCTGCACTCAACATGCCAGCAAATCTGGAAAATGCAGCAGTGGCTACAGGACTGGAAAGGGTCAGTTTTCATTTCAATCCCAAAGAAAGGCAATGCCAAAGAATGTTCAAACTACTGCCCAATTACACTCATCTCACACACTAGCAAAATAATGCTCAAAATCCTCCAAGCCAGGCTTCAACAGTACGTGACCCGAGAACTTCCAGATGTTTAACCTGGATTTAGAAAAGGCAGAGGAACCAGAGATCAAATTGCCAACATACACTGGATCATCGAGAAAGCAAGAGAGTTCCAGAAAGACATCTACTTTATTGGCTATGCCAAAACCTTTGAGTCTGTGGATCACAACAAACTGTGCAAAATTCTTCAAGAGATGGGAATACCAGACCACCTGACTGACTCCTGAGAAATCTGTATGCAGGTCAAGAAGCAACAGTTAGAACTAGACATGGAACAACAGACTGCTTCCAAATCAGGAAAGGAGTACATCAATGCTGTATATTGTCACCCTGCTTATTTAACTTAAATGCAGAGTATATCATGTGAAATGCTGGGGTGGATGAAGCACAAGCTGGCATCAAGATTGCTGGGGGAAATATCAATAACCTCAGATATGCAGATGGCACCACCCTTATGGCAGAAAGAGAAGAAAAACTAAAGAGCCTCTTGATGAAAGAGGAGAGTGAAAAAGTTGGCTTAAAACTCAACATTCAGATAACTAAAATTACGGTATCCAGTCCCATCACTTCATGGCAAATGGATATGCAAACAGTGGAAACAGTGAGAGACTTTATTTTTTTGGGCTCCAAAATCACTGCAGATGGTGACTGCAGCCATGAAATTAAGACGCTTGCTCCTTGGAAGAAAAGCTATTACCAACCTAAACAGCCTTTTAAAAAGCAGAGACATTACTTTATCAACAAAGGTCCGTCTGTTCAAAGCTATGGTTTTTCCAGTGGTCATGTATGGATGTGAGAGTATGAAGAAAGCTGAGCGCCAAAGAATTGATGCTTTTGAATTGTGGTGTTGGAGAAGACTCTTGAGAATCCCTTTGACTGCAAGGAGATCCAACCAGTCTATCCTAAAGGAAATCAGTCCTAAATATTCATTGGAAGGAATGAAGTTAAAGCTGACACTCCAAAACTGTGGCCACCTGATGAGAAGAACTGACTCACCAGAAAAGACCCTGTTGCTGGGAAAGATTGAAGGTGGGAGGAGAAGGGAATGACAAGAGAATGAGATGGTTAGATGGCTTCACTGACTTGATGGACATGAGTTTGCGTAAGCTCTGGGAGTTGGTGGTAGACAGGGAAGCCTGGTAGGCTACAGTGCATGGGCTCACAAAGAGTCGGACATAACTGATCGACTGAACTGAACTGAATATACTAGAATGTTGACTCTGAAGAACACAATGGGTATAGGCATTAGCTCTCTGCATAATTGAAAATCTGTGCATAACTTATAGTCAGCCTTCCATATCCATGATTCTGCATCTGTGCATTCAACAAAAGCCAGTCAGATAGTACTACAGCATTTACTAGAGAAAAAGATCCCCATATAAGCTCATCCACATGGTTCAATCCCATGTTGCTCAAGAATCAACTGAATATTTTACTCACTTCACCTGTCTCTCCTGACAAGTTATATGAAGGCAAGAACTTGTCTGTTTTGTTCACTGCTATATCCTAGGCACTTAGAACAACTCAGTATATAGCAGATGCTCAATAATTATTAGCTGAATT
Organism: Moschus berezovskii; assembly: GCF_049115385.1. Classification (NCBI taxonomy): domain Eukaryota; kingdom Metazoa; phylum Chordata; class Mammalia; order Artiodactyla; family Moschidae; genus Moschus; species Moschus berezovskii. Next base: position 86,689,650 of record NC_142468.1, read on the forward strand.
CAAGACCACCATGTTTCCTGAACCTAAAACTCAATTTGGTAGACTATTGGTAATATCCAGTAGTATTTTGCTTCACGGTTACCAAATGTGAATATATAAAAAATAAGCTATTTCCTTACCTATTTCACCATGCTTTGTAATGGGACCTGCATGGATTTTCAATATATCTAACCTTGCTTGTTCGTTTGGTAAATCAATATCTGAAAATAAGAAAATTATAAAAAATTCTATTAGGTTTTTTCTTTGTTAAATAGAGTAGTGGGTGAGGAGGAGGTTTGGGATAGAGAAATAGACCTAGACAAAGAGAAATGGACAGCAGGCAAAGAAATTTAACTCACGTATTTTTCTATCTAATCTGCCTGGACGAAGCAAAGCAGGATCCAGTGTATCTGGTCTGTTGGTAGCCATGATCATTTTAACTCTATGTAGAGTATCAAATCCATCCATTTGATTCAGTAGCTAAGAATGTATTTGTGAATATAAATCAAAGGTACATTTTATAAAATATCCCAACCATTAAAAAACTCAGACACAACTTTTACATGCCTAAAGCCATGAAATGTATTGCTTACAGATAGATATATGATGTGCAGAATTATCATTTGATGGAATATTTTATTCTTACATAAAGGGATATATTTTTCATGCTAAAAGTTCCAAGATAGATTATTTAACTATATACCTTTCTACAGCTTTCAGACTAGGTCTAATAAATCTGAAAGCATACATCTAATAAAAAAATTATGAAACTAAACTATGTGGATCTGATTTCCAATGTTCAAATTTTTTTATAATTAGTTTTAAAATAAAAATAACAACATTTCAAGGGCTTATGGTATGCCAGATATAAAATTTACATTAGCATAACTGGACTTTCTACAAACCTAATAATAAATCCATTAAATATCTTTTCAAATAATTCTACTTTACATAGAAATACTCAGCCACCTAACATATTTGCTTCGATTTCTAAAGTTTTCTTGAGTAAATGATGGAAAATCTAACTGCATTCAATAACATCTTTAAAACAAAGCTAATCTAACAATATGTCTATTTCTTTATGTCAACATATCTAACATTTCCAAAATGTTAGCTAATAACATATCAGCTACATGAATAAAACTAGCATGTGTTGCTTTAAAAATAATTCAGTTTAAGGCTTCTAAAAGACTCTGTAACTAATTTTGAAATGCTGTATATTTTCTGAGCAGACCAGAAAAATTTATAACAATTTTCAAATACCCACAATGAGACAGAAACTGACAGTGTGTTACCTATGCTACCTATTTATAGAAGTTGGAAAATGTGTTTAAAATCTTGCCATCGCTTTCACAGAACTTAGAGTGGGAAAAAGCTTTAATATACATTTCCATATCCCAGCATCCATCTTCAATTAAAAGAACAATTTTAGCTTTCTTTCATTATCAACAATAGAGGAAAGTATTAGTAATTTTCAGAATAGCCTAATACATAATCACAACTCATTTATTGTTACCAGTCTTAATATATGTGTCACTTGTAAAATATCTCAATAAAACTAAGACAAGATCACATTCACAACATAAGTACAATATACAATTTAAATATTTAAATGGCCAGTCTGCTCAAAAAACAGAAGAGTATAGCAGTAAATCAAATGAAAATTTGTGGATATCCCTATTGTTTTCTAGGACTCATTTTCTTACTAGAGACTGTGCCAGAGAAAAGTGCTCATTCCTGTCAATATTTTCGAATTTCATATGTGAGTGCATTCTTCATTTGAACCACTATACATATTTTGATTTTCAAATATCCAATGTATACTTATTCATTTTATAAATACTGATTTTCTTCTAAACCACTTTTACCAAATATTACCTCCATTAAAGTTCTCTGAATCTCTCTATCGGCTGAAGTACCCTCAGAAAACCGACGACCACCTAAAATAATGACATGGAAACTTATGTGTTACTCTTCCTCTTTAAGCATCATTTAAGAAAACAATACGAAAATCATAGTTCTAGCGTTTAAAGCATTAAGATGAAAATTAATTAACAAAAGTTATACTGATAAAATTAGAATTGGTTTTGGTATGTTTCTCATTTTCTCAATGTTAAAAGTTTATTAAGATTGGTTAAACTTTAAGAATTAAAAAAAAATAACATTCAATTCATCTTGCTACTTTACAGAAGCTGCAATCAGAGGTGAAGAGAGATGGAAAAGTTTCTTTTAGATTTAAAAAAATTTTCCTAACACTTTCAAGAGATGTTTAAAATAAGTTTTAAGAAGTGTTATTCTTACCAATAGCATCTATTTCATCCATAAAAATGATGCATGGCTGATGGTCCCTGGCATAATTAAACATTTCTCTGATCAAACGAGCACTTTCACCAATGTACTTGTCTACTATAGAACTAGATACAACCTGATTAAAGGAAAAACATTAAGGTAAACATAAGACAATTCAAATTTAATTTCAACAACTACACAAAGAATCTTCCCTTTACCTTTAAGAAATTGCAATCCAGCTGGCTAGCCACAGCTCGTGCCAAGAGTGTTTTTCCTGTACCTGGGAATGAAAAAAGGAGTAATTTTTGAAAAGTAATATAAATTTGAGGGAAAGTAAGATAAATTTTCAAAAGCTTTTAAGAATGTAATCCTTTTAATCCTTTGAATAGTAAATTTTGCAAAAGGAGGCTAAGTCCTGAACAGAATTTCCATTTTATTCAAAATATCCTTTCAAATTTTATTTTAAGCCAACCAAATACACAACTTTAGAAGTATACCAAACCCTACTTACTAACAAACTATGATGGAAACTTGCACATTAAAATCCATTGGTCTATACTGCACACAGAGTGGATCTTTACTAAGGTATGATATTGTAATATTAAGTATTGGCTATTTTGAAACTATTGATTCAGTGGATTATTAAAATCTTCCAAATACTGGCATTTTCCATTATACAATATTTAAAAAATCACCTTTGCTAATACCATCACCAATCTCATCCTGTCCCGTATTAACACACTGGAAAGTTGTCAGTCTCATAGTACCAGATATAAAGTTTTCAAAAACTGAAATTTTCGTGTGAAAGGTCCAATTTTATCAACAGTTACAGATGGGATCAGTTGTTTAACATGATTGGCTAACTTCATTCATTTTTTAAAAAAATATGTGCAAGGTTACCAATAACCAGTCTGATAATTAATTGTAAATTTTCCTTTCAAATAAAATGGCACTCTGTGAAAAGCAGCGAATTCAGCAGGCAACTGCACAAATGGTTTTCTTGGAGATATCTACCCTATTAAGAATGCAACAGAAGTCCTTTATTTTCCATTTCCTCACAAAATACAAGACATTATTCAAGGATCAAAAGTTCATATTTTTACCAGTTTATCAAGGACATTTAAAAGTGAAACTGGCCTCTTTTCATACCGCACACATCGAGTGGCCACAAAGACAATGACTATTGTAACATTTTATGCCACTGACTTAACTGATTCATGCTACATCATGAGCAGCCTTGCACCATCAGCACAGAGGTTAGCTGCCTTTTTCACTGTGTTGACATCTTATTATTACAAGAGTAAGTTCTGAACTTGCAGATACCCTGAAAGTATCTCTGGGATACCCAGAGGTCTGTGAACCACACGGGACAACTGGCTAGAATCACACAGCATGTTAAGATATATACTTATGAAACATAAAACTAAGCAAGCCTAAGAAAATTATAGACACACATCTCCAGTTGCTTCCTTACTCTGAACAGAATGAAGGCTGAAATAGCGACATTAAATATTTCCATCTTATTGTTTTATTCATTGATTCATACTGAGACAGACGTAGCTTAATACCAACCTGGTGGTCCATATAACAAACAGCCTTTTGGAGGTATTATTCCTACACGCTGGAATAATTCTGGGTTTGTAAGAGGTAATTCTATAACCTAGAAAAGAAGTTGCAGGTTTCTTAAATAGTTTACATTTTAATGTACTTTCAAATATTTTAAGTAAAACATGAGCTGTTACGTACACGCATAATTCATAATAGATCCAGAATTCGGTGGCATGTAAAACCATTTATATTAGAGGTCTTTTATTTTTTTAGGCAGATGTAAGATATCTCTTAAATCCACAGCGCTTAAAATACTTTAAAAATTAATTAAAAAGTATGTGGCGGAACTTCCCTGGTGGTCCAGACCCTAAGACTTCACAATCCCACTGCAGAAGGCTGATGGGGAACTAGATCCTGCATGCTACAATTAAGATGAGGACAGTCAAATAAATACATAAAAATACTAATTAAAAAAAAAAAGCATGTGGTAATTTGTACTACTTATTTAACATACTTGTTAAACTAACCACACATTTGGCGGAAATGATGGCTGCAGAGGCATATAACCTGTCAAAACATACTTGAACTATACATTTAAAAACTTGCACATTTAAAACTTTACTGAATATAAATGAACCATCAACAAAAAAATTATACTACAAAAAATCAGTTAAGCAAAAAAACCCAAAAAGATCCACACTATTTTGCATTTTAATGCAACAAAAATAATTATAAAATTGCCATTAAAAGAAATGTTATTTAAAATTTTCTTAGGCTGGCATTTTGTCATAGTAGTCTTAACAAAACCATAAATTCTGCTTTTAATGTTCTAGTTCAGTTGCTCAGCTGTGTCCGACTCTTTGCAACTCCATGGACTGTAGCACGCCAGTCTTCCCTGTCCATCACCAACTCCCAGAGCTTGCTCAAACTCATGTCCATAGCATTGTTGATGCCATCCAACCATCTCATCCTGTGTCATCCCCTTCTCCTTCCGCCTTCAATCTTTCCCAGCATCAGGGTCTTTTCAAATGAGTCGGTTCTTCGCATTAGGTGGCCGAAGTATTGGAGTTTCAACTTCAGCTTCAGTCCTTCCAATGGATATTCAGGACTGATCTCCTTTAGGATGGACTGGTTGGATCTCTGTGCAGTCCAAGGGACTCTCAAGAGACTTCTCCAACACCACAGATCAAAAGCATCAATTCTTCGGCAATCAGCTTTCTTTATAGTCCAACTCTCACATCCATACATGACTAACAAAGCACAGCCTTGACTAGATGGAACTTTGATGGTAAAGTAATGTCTCTGCTTTTTAAAAGGCTGTGCAGGTTGGTCATAACTTTTCTTTCAAGGAGCAAACATCTTAATTTCATGGCTGCAGTCACCATCTGCAGTGATTTTGGAGCCCAAAAAAATGAAGTCTCTCACTGTTTCCACTGTTTCCACATCCATTTACCACGAAGTGATGGGCCTGGATGCCATAATCTCAGTTTTCTGAATGTTGAGTTTTAAGCCAACTTTTTCACTCTCCTCTTTCTTTCATCAAGAGGCTCTTTAGTTTTTCTTTGCTTTCTGCCATAAGGGTGGTGCCATCTGCATATCTGAGGTTATTGATATTTCCCCCAGCAATCTTGATTCCAGCTTGTGCTTCATCCAGCCCAGCAGTTCACATGATGTACTCTGCATATAAGTTAAATAAGCAGTATGACAATATACAGCCTTGATGTACTCCTTTCCTGATTTGGAAGAAGTTTGTTGTTCCATGTCCAGTTCTAACTGTTGCTCCTTGACCTGCATATAGGTTTCTCAAGAGGCAGGTCAGGTGATCTGGTATTCCCATCTCTTGAAGAATTTTGCAGTTTGTTGTGATCCAGAGTCAAAGGCTTTGGCATAGCCAATAAAGCAGAAGTAGATGTCTTTCTGGAACTCTCTTGCTTTCTCGATGATCCAGCGGATGTTAGCAATTTGATCTCTGGTTCCTCTGCCTTTTCTAAATACAGCTTGAACATCTGAAGTTCTCGGGTCACGTACTGTTGAAGCCTGGCTTGGAGGATTTTGAGCATTATTTTGCTAGTGTGTGAGATGAGTGTAGTTGGGCAGTAGTTTGAACATTCTTTGGCATTGCCTTTCTTTGGGACTGAAATGAAAACCGACCTTTTCCAGTCCTGTAGCCACTGTTGCATTTTCCAGATTTGCTGGCATATTGAGTGCAGCACTTTCACAGCATCATCTTTTAGGATTTGAAACAGCTCAACTGGAATTCCATCACCTCCACTAGCTTTGTTCATAGTGATGCTTCGTAAGGCCCACTAGACTTCACATTCCAAGATGTCTAGCTCTAACTGAGTGATCACACCATCCTGGTTATCTGGGTCATGAAGGTCTTTTTTGCGTAGTTCTTCTGTGTATTCTTGCCACCTATTCTTACTATCTTCTGCTTCTGCTAGGTCCATATCATTTCTGTCCTTTATTGAGCCCATCTCTGCATGAAATGTTCCTTGGTATCTCTAATTTTCTTGAAGACATCTGTAATCTTTCCCATTCTATTGTTTCCCTCTATTTTTTGCAATGATTGCTGAGGAAGGCTTTTCCTTATCTCTCCTTGGTATTGAGGCACAGTCAGCTGAATGCTCTAAGACTGATTCAAAGAAAGCAAAGTGAGGGACCAAAAAAGTGAGGATTTGACTGTCCAATTTAAACTTTTCACAGTCCCAGTGACTTGTTCAGTTCAGTTCAGTCACTCAGTCGTGTCCGACCCTTTGTGATCCCATGGACTGCAGCATGCCAGGCTTCCTTGTCCATCACCAACTCCTGGAGTTCACTCAAACTCATGTCCATTGAGTCAGTGCTGCCATCCAACCATCTCATCCTTGGTCGTCCCCTTCTCCTCTCGCCTTCAATCTTTCCCAGCATCAGGGTCTTTTCAAATGAGTTAGCTCTTCACATCAGGTGGCCAAAGTATTGGAGTTTCAGCTTCAACATCAGTCCTTGTAACATTCAGGACTGATTTCCTTTACGATGGACTGGTTGGATCTCCTTGCAGTCCAAGGGACCCTCAAGAGTCTTCTCCAACACCACAGTTCAAAAGCATCAATTCTCTGACACTCAGCTTTCTTTGTAGTCCAACTCTCACATCCATACATGACCACTGGAAAAACCATAGCCTTAACTAGATGGACCTTGGTTGGCAAAGTAATGTCTCTGCTTTTTAATATGCTGTCTAGGTTGGTCATAACCTTTCTTCCAAGGAGTAAGCGTCTTTTAATTTCATGGCTGCAGTTACCATCTGCAGTGATTTTGGAGCCTCCCCCAAAATAAAGTCAGTCATTGTTTACCAGTAACTTGAGAGAGAAACTTTTATTGAATAGTTGTGCACATAAGGTATGATTAAGACATACCAAAATTGTGGGCAATTAACATTCTAAAGTGTCTGCAGATGGAAAAGGGGACTGCACGTTCATGGTATGTGTGTGGGTGTGTGTAATTTATTCTCAACTGTCTGCCTATGTCCATGGTGTACATGTGTAATGAATATTCTCAACTGTCTGCAGATGAAAAAGGGACTGCATGTCCGTTGTACGTGTGTGTGTGAGACAGAGAAAGAGAGAGATTCTGCTCCTATCGCTGATGCAGCTGCTGCTGCTAAGTCACTTCAGTCGTGTCCGACTCTGTGTGACCCCACAGACGGAAGCCCACCAGGCTCCCCCGTCCCTGGGATTCTCCAGGCAAGAACACTGGAGTGGGTTGCCATTTCCTTCTCCAGCTGATGCAGCAAAGCACTGTAAAATATTTCACTGTTTCATGAAGCACCAGTTCTCTCTCTGTCCTTTCATTAACTACTAAATGAAAATAATAGGCTTTTATTTATGTTTATGCCAGTGCTTCCTCAAGTATGGTTAAAAAAAATAAAATAAAAAAGCTTGGTTTCATAATCATCTGGAATGTTTGCTTATTTTTGTTTTTTAGGCCACACCATGAGGCACATGGGATCTTAGTTTCCCAACCAGGGCTGGAACCAAGGGTCCCAGCACTGGGAGTACAGATTCTTAACCACTGGACAACAACGCAAGTCCCCCAGAATGCTTGTTTAAATGCTAATTCCTGTGGATTCTACCCCTAATCCATTTAATCAAAACCATGCAGGGAGCTTAAGAATGTGCACCTTTAGTAAGAGTTGCAGAAAATTTAAAGTGCTGAAATCAGATAATGTAAGCTTTTCTAACTAAGCAAATTCATTCCTGAGTATTTCCATTCTAAATTAGGGTGAAATCAATAGGACAATGTAATCTGCTTAAGAGAACTGTTAAGAAGCTATCTGTGCTGTGAAGCAAGGCAATCCTGATTTGATTCTTCTTCTAAGAACTTAATTGTTTCTGTTGTTCAGTCGCCAAGCTGTGCCCCACTCTTTGCGACCCCATGGACTGCAGCACACCATTTAAGCCACCCAAGGCCAGTATTTTTCTTAAATGACAGTAAACAGGTTTAACAAAATAAAATATGTAAGGCACAGATAACTTACTCTATCGTAAGGGAAATAGTATAACGAGGTTATGGGAAAAACTACATTACACACACTATCCAAATGTGCTCCAACCCAAGTAAATTACAAGATAATCAAAGTAACAGATGGCATGAGCACTGGATTATATCCGTTATTCAATATATTCAGTATACGTAAATTATTCTTAGATTTTTTCACCTTCTTTGTCATAAAAAAAGAGCAGGATTTTTTTTAACCCCAAATTATCTCCAAATTACAAAAACCTGTAATTTTTATAGCTAGAGATTCAGAGCTATTTTTATCTCAGCAAAAATACTATTTCTATAATATTCAGTAAACATTATTTGGACAAAATAATTTTACATCCTCTCTCTTCCTTCAGGCATTTCTTTTTCATGGTCACTTATTTATTTTTGATACAAATGTACATGACATGTCTTAACAGACAGCCCACCCACCACCACACAGGTACTGCCTGGCCCCTAGGACAGACGTGGGGTAGGGAGAGGAGCTGGTAGCGCGGCCATCTGCCTCTCAGCCTCCCCAGACTGCAGCCCAGGCTCCAGAGACTCAGACACCACAGGTGCTGGCCTTCAGGCATTTTATTTCTATATTTATTTATTTATTTTTCTTCAGGCATTTTAAAACCAGTACTATTTCTTGGTAAGTTCAGAGAACAAAACATAGACTACCAACCTCTCTTAATTCCCGAATCTGTTCTGACAGCCCTCCAATCTCAGAATAAGAAACATTTCCAGGGTCCTCATGAGACATGTTGTAAACCAATGGATCCACTTCTCTTGGCAAATACCTGTAATGATCAAGTGTGTACTTTTCTTTTAAAAGATGTATTTTGTCTCAGCCTACAAAGAGTATAAATGACTTGCTTATACAAGAACCTGTAGGAGATTTTATAAAATCATGTTTCAATTAATCTGAAATTAGTAAAAGCAGAAAAGTGGCAAAATATTCAGTGATCCCAGGAAGCAACTATTTTGGATAAAATCTTCCCTCCATGACAATAGAAGGTTAACTAAATAGTACAAGAAACCTACCTCATGATAGTTAGTGTAGTCATATCCAAAGCAACTCTTGTTCCTGGCTTCAGCTTACTTTTGTCAAGCTAATTTTATAAAACAAAAAGTGTTACATAAACACTTGAAAGGGGGAATAACATTCTAACAAGAGCATAGTTAGAAGCCAAATAATCACTTTTACACTTCAGAGAGAACACTAATATTAGATTAAAAACAACATGCAGTAATTCAAAGTTATTTCCTCTGCCCCTTAAATTTGAGGAGGCAACGACTTTGTTTTTGAAGCACGAACTGACTACAATATTTTACTTTCAAAGGCTCACTATTTAATAGTTTTGCTCTTCATTTTGATTTAGGCACTGTAGTACAGTGACTTTGGAAACTGGCACCAAAGTGTATATATAGAAATCCCTTAGTGAACATTTGTGAAGAAAGAAAGGAAAGCATCTTTCAAGTACATCCATTAAATTTATTTTAAAAACTATGGTTTTGAGAAGAATATACTCCATGATCACAGTAGATAAGGGAGAAATGCACTGTTTCCCTCTAGAGATTTTTTAAATTAAATTCTAAAGAATAAAAAAAAATCCCAGGAACCTTCATTCATGCCTTTGCTACATTATCAGACACTATGATAAATATATTTCATGTTAATTGAATCATACTAAATAATTTATTGGCATATTTAGGCAGTGTAACTTATTTGGGTAGAACTGGATAGAATCTATCCAAAGAGATTCAAATCACGCTCAGGCTGTTTCTCAAAAAATTTACTTTTCAATAGTTTCGAAAACTGCTTGTTAATACAATTTCAGAATCACACAAATTACTGAACCCTTTTCATAGAATTTTGCAAAGAGTGCTTGGTGTAGGATTTAGTGCCAGTTAAAATCAAGTGGGAGGCTTCCCTGGTGGCTCAGTGGTAAAGAATTTGCCTGCCAATGCAGGAGACAAATGCAGGAGATATGGATTCAATCCCGGGGTCAGAAGATCCCCTGGAGGAGGAAATGGCACCTCACTCCAGCATTCTCGCCTAGAAAATTTCATGGGCAGAGGAGCCTGGAGGGCAACAGTCCATGGAGTCGCGAAGAGTTGGACAGGACAGAGCAACTTGAAGTGGGAGCAAGCTAAATACTAGGTTTAATATAATGAATTAAACTAAAAACATTTCCCAGATACAGCAGTTCTCCCTCCCTTATTTATAAATGGAAATTTTATCATAATAAGTATGTATGTATAAGAAAAAAATACAGCACATATATGTTTGGTATATGCCTAGGTTTCAGGCATCCACTGGGAGTCTTGGAACATATCCCCCATGGACAAGGGACTACTGTACTTGAAACAAGAGCCTAAACAGAGATCAAAAAGTTATTTCATTTATATCTATAGGCAATATATTCTCTGGTCTTTCTAATATTTTTCAGCTTTCAAATGCTCTACTGCCCTCATACAATCATGAAATATCTTTAAATGCCAACTTCTGGCATCCAACTACTGAAAGGGACATAAATATCCTTTATGGGATTAGGCATCTAAAATTTTGATTTAGAAAATATCATCCCACTTATATGTAAGCAAAATCTTAAGACTGAGCTTAGTCCCTGGGTAAAATTCCATTCTACAGCCATGTCAGATCAATGTTTTAAAATCCAAACCTGATATAACAAATACTCCGAGAAAGCTCTTCCAATGAGTTTTTAAAAATCTGCTAAAGTCATTTCCTAAAGAAAAGAGCAGTACATACACTGACTTCAGTGGTTACTAAATAATTTAAATCTATTTGTCAGTTTTTGACTGCAAAATAAAACTTGGGAGTTCTCTCAATTTGCTTATTCTAATCTAAACTAATTCACACAAAATAAATTTAACCTATAGTAAAGTTGATAAGTAATATTTCTGAATGTTTAAAGTGTAATTTATAAGATTCAATACTCTTAAATCTTCTTCAAAAAGAGACATTAAAATAAAATAAATCTGAGTTATATTTCAGTTCTAAGATTCTTTGATTTCTCTGTGTGTAGAGTTGACTGAGCTAATGCAATCAAGTAGAAAAGTAGGATGGCTCAGCTGGTAAGAATCTGCCTGAAATGCAGGAGACCTGGGTTCAATCCCTGGATTGGGAAGATCCCCTGGAGCAGGGAAAGGCTACCCACTCCAGTATTCTGGCCTGGAGAATTCCATAGACTATATAGTCCATGGGGTCGCAAACAGTCGGACATGACTGAGCTTTCACCAGGAGTCAAATCCATGGTTACCTTTGGGAGTTACGGGCATAATTTCTAACTTGCCTACCTAGAAAATTAAATAACTTATTTGAAAGCACTTTTGTCAATTATAAAGCACTACTGTCTGAGCCACCAGGGAAGCTATAAAGCACTATACAAATATAAAATGTTACCTGTCGACGACAACCCACAACATATCTCGGTCCATTTGTAGCTTTAACAATGACTAAAGGGGAAAAAAGAAATGAAAAAACAAATTGAAACATAGAAAGTAAAACCTAAATATATCCACATTGATGGCAGGTTGAGTTTTATTTCTGTTCTCCAAAAGACAAGAGTTGAAAGAAAACTCAGTCTATGCAAGAATATCATCTACCTTCACTATAATCATTTAAGCAATAAGCATTCACAGCTGGTGACAGAAAGGAGGTAAGCCTGCTCTTTTTCTTTTACTAACAACCTAATACACTTACATTTTTCTTCAGTTAACTGCTTAAGTACTTCACCCACAATCTAATAAAGAAAAATGAGAGCATTATTTTTTGCCAATAGCTGAAAAAATAAATCACCATCACCCTCTACATCCCGAATTCCATTACCTACCTGCCCAACACTTTGTAGAGCCTTCAGATCATTTTCAGATTTTTCATACTGCTTGGTAAGTTCTTTTAATTGTTCCCTTACTGAAATAATATAATTTGAACATTTTAAATTAAGTAATCTTCACGAGTTTAAGCCACCAAATCTTAATTTTTGTCTGTTTCACTTTACATATATTTTATACCCACTGTATCAAACCACACAAGAGTGACAATGCTGTTTGTAGATGACATGTTTCAAAACGAAATATTACAGAGAAAGCACGTATTTTTATTTTCTTGATCGTCAATACTTACTTCTTTGAGCACATTTTAGGTAACATTCTTAACAGATATTAACCTTCTGACATTTCCGGATCTGAGATCGGAATAATAAGAGTTAGACCCTCTTCACTTCATCTATCTACACGGGCTGTTACCCTCTGGCTCTTTAACCTAAATAAAGCTCCACAGAATTACGGTTCAGGTTTTCATTCATTACGTCGGTGACGGTGCATTAAGAAAAAATACAGAACTCTTTTATTTAGTTCAGGAGATAAGGGAAACTTGTGTACTTAATGCAGTACAATTCAAAACACGAGCAAAGACGAGGGATATTACTGACCGATATGCCTTACCCCTTAAACCCCGTGTTCGGCTTTCCACTCCACTAACAAGTCAACCCCCCTAGAATCTCATCTGTTGCTTGAGCTTCTTTGACTCAAGTCTTTTCCCCGCTTCGGGTCCCGGGGCTCCACCAACACTGCACTCCTTGCACCTCAACCTGGGAAACATCTCTGACCAACTTCTTCCCAACTCTTTCTCGGGTCATTTTCCACTTTCATCTCAGAACTGGGGATGTTCTGTCTGTCACCTGGGCCAGACTAGACCATTTCCACGCCCGAAAGGCTCGGCTTCCCAAGTTGTAGGCGGAATGACAAAGCGCCTTGTCCCTGGACTGAGGCCTTCTCATCCCCGGGACTCGGTTGCCGAACTCGGCAAAAGGCCTCCACTTTGTCAGAGACAGAAGCGGGTTCTGGTTCGAGATTATGTGGAAAGAACGGTGCACTCACACTCCTTGAGACGGCCGTCAATCTCTTTGTGCTCCAACAGTTTCTTGCGGTAGTCCTGAAGCGCCTTATCTCTGGGGTCCGCCATGATGAGAAGCCGTCGCTCATAGGGGATGCCGGGAATGGCCATGGCCGCCCGGGCGGGGGAAGGGGCGGGGCGAGGGAGGAGAGCCTCCCTGGAAGGGCAGGTTCGCAGGTGACCCCGCCCCTTCCGGTTGGCTCCGCCTCTGCACTCCACTTCTCCAACTTCTGCGTCTAGGGCGCCGGAGCCCGCGGATGGAGACCTCCACCTACACCGTCCCCTGCTGGTCGGCCTGGGTAGAGCAGGGCGCTGTCCCCTGAGAAGCTTTGGTGTTTTTAAGTCATGCTGTCCCGGAACCACTAAAGAGTTTGTAATAAACTAATATGAGAGTAAAATAGAGAATATACATATTTCTCTAAGTAGCGCTGATGGCTTACCGATGTAACACAGATAGCCTGTTGGTATAACACAATACTATCCAGGATCTCCAGGTACAGAAGGAGTAAGCTATTGATTCATTTCTTCCCTCAGTGAATGAAGTACTAAGGATTTGATCTGGCGGGAAGATTAAAAAGAAAAAATGATTTCAAAGTGTCATAAATGCTGTACTCTAATGTAAATAAAACAGGGTAGTGTTACAGAGTAAGGTGAAGAGAACTGATTTAGGACAGATATCTGAGACAAGGAGCCAAGCATGCAAGAAACTGGTGAAAAACCTTCCAAACAGAGAAAACAGCTAATGCAGAGATCTGAAGGTGAAAGGAAAGTGAAAGGCGCTCAGTCGTGTCCGACTCTCTGCGACCCCATGGACTATACTGCGGTGGGATTCTCCAGGCCAGAATACTGCAGTGGGTAGCCTTTCCCTTCTCCAGGGGAACTTTCCAACCCATAGATGGAACCCACGTCTCCCGCATTGCAGGTGGATTCTTCACCAACTGAGCTGTCAGGGAAGCCCTAAAGGTGAGAGGGGCTTGGCTCATTTCTTGGCACAGAGAGAAGGCCAATGAGACCGGGAGGGATGGGTTGTGGAGATGAGGGGCACAAGATAAAGATGCTGGAGTAGACTAAGGAACGTGAAACCTGATAGAACCGTCGTTGAGATTTCTGTGCTTTTGGACAAATTAATCTTTCAAAAATCTCTGAAATGAGTATAATGTTTTACCTATCTCATAGGGATGTCTTGAGTAGTAAAGAACACAGTGTCCTCTAAGCTGTTAACACATGTGTGCATGCTCAATCGTATCTCACTCTGGCAAGAATACTAGACTGGGTTTCCATTTCCTTCCGCAGGGGCTTTTCCAAACTCAGGGATCAAACCCATGCATCTCCTGCACTAGCAGGCAGAAACTTTACCATTGAGCCGCCGAGGAAGCCCCCAGTATTCAACAGTGTTATTTTAAACTATTTATTTTAAGGGTAGTAATGACCTCAATTTTTGTGGTACAGGTCCACATTGCTATAGCTCTTCTCAGCATTACTCCTGGGGAGAATTTATAGTTGTTTCAACAGAATCAGTCACATTCCTGACTCCATTTGCTGTCATCTCATCCAGCAGCTCTGATGTTTGAATTTATATAGGTATATCCTATGTATGCACATGAAGTTCAAATTTAACTACCAAAAATTTTGTTAGGAAATTAAAATATTAGAAAATATAAAAGCTGTCTTCGAATTTACTGGGAAAAAATCTTATGGCCATTGTGTGAATATTCTATTCTGATTTTTCCAAATATAACTGGAAATTTCAGTTAGACGATAAACAAGGAAGGTGGATTGAGCAGGGTTAGTCCCTTCTCCCACTCAGTTGCAATTATTCTGGTCAAACTAGTCCACCCATACCAGAGTATTTCACGTCTGACATCAAGAAGTAAAGACGAGAAGAGGCAAGGAAGGAAAAAGGCACCTCAGATTGATTCAATTCAATAAATATCTATAAGTACTGGTGTATTAGTTCAACATACACCATTTTAAACTCCTTTAGCTCTTATTCACCCATCTGGCAAAATTCCACTTCAGCTGAACTTCCTATCTATTTTCTCTATGCCTACAACAGAACAGTCCTGTTCCTTTTTTATCCACACCTCTAAGACTGTATCCCTGTCCATCAGAAAATGTAACTTAATTGGTAAGTGTACATTCATAAGTATGTTTAAATGCAACTAAATGTGTCTTTTCCCCCAATAGAGAACAAGAGAACTCTAAGAGAACAAGAACTATGACTATTTCTTGTTCATTATTGTATCCTCAGAAGATGGCTTTACACACACACACACACACACACACACACACACACACGTGTATATGGACTGTACATCCTTTGTCTTCCACTGTCTCCCAGAGTTTGCTCATATTGACGTCCATTGAGTTGGTGATGCTATCTAACCATCTCATCCTCTGCCACACCCTTCTCCTTTTGCTTTCGATCTTTCCCAACATCAGGGTCTTTTCAAATGAGTCAGGTCTTTACATCTGGTGGCCAAAGTATTGGAGCCTCAGCTTTAGTATTAGTCCTTCCAATGAATATTCAGGGTTGATTTCCTTTAGGATTGACTGGTTTGATCTCCTTGCAGTCTTGAGAGTCTTTCCCAGCACCACAATTTGAAAACCTCTATACACATGCACCAGAGAAAGTAATGGCAACCCACTCCAGTGTTCTTGCCTGGAGAATCCCAGGGACAGAGGAGCCTGTTGGGCCGCCATCTATGGGGTCACACAGAGTCGGACATGACTGATGCGACTTAGCAGCAGCATGCACACGCACACACATATATATACTATTGAATAAATCTGTGAATATGTTAGACACTGTGATAGATAAACAGGGATACAAAAAGACTAAAATGTCATCAGTTCTCAAGGCACTTAAAATATTGCAGAGCAGAGAAGAAATGAGGTGAGAAGTTAGGCCATATCTTAGTTATTGAGGAAAGGATCATTAAAAGTGATTTCATATGAACAGTGATGAGATGTATTTAGATCTTCAATAAATCATTTACAGATAGTCTCCTAACCTAATGCAGCATTGATAGGTGTTGTGGTTTTAAAATTTGTACACAAATGCTTTGGTACTTCCCTTCAAGAAGTGGAGCCTAATTTCCTTCCCCTGGGTCTAGCAACGTGTTTTGGACAAATAAAATAAAGTGAAAGTGACAGTACACAGCCATTGAGACTAGGCCATAAAAGGCATTTGGGCTTCCTCCTTACTCTGACTTGAATCACTCCCTCTGAGGGAAGCTATCTGTCACACTAAGAAGACACATCAGCAGATCTGTGGAGAGACGCACATGGAAAGGAGCAGCCATCAAGGAACTGAGACCTTCTGCCAATAGCCATGTGAGTGAGCCATCTTGGAAGCAGAGCCTCCAGGCCTAGGCAAGCCTTCAGATGACTGAAGCTCTAGGCTTAATTGCAACATCATGAGAGATTGAGTCATACACCCCAGTTCAGCTGTTCCTGAACTGCTGACCCAAAAAACTGAAGATAACGCGTGTTTGTTGTTTTAAGCCACCGAGTTTTGTGATCATTTGTTACATGGTGAGAGATAACTAATACAATAAGAACTAATATTTTTCTAGAGAGAAATTGGGAAATGGTACCAGATAGGCAAGTGGCAACTACTTTTTCTTGCTCACACATCAGCTACAACACTAGAATTTTTAGAAATTTGCCATTCCAAGTATCTACCCTGAAATACTTATCAGAATGCACTTAATTGAATGTATCTATGGTTAAGCAGTAATATATTGAGGTAGAACAAGAAGGTGGAATTCCTAGACTTGAGGGAAATACCCTTTTTTGATCAAGGTAATAAATAGCAATTTTTTAAGTACTATGAGGCTTAGATTGAAAAAGAGTCCATTGCCCCATCCTATTCTACCCCTGAGATCCATTCTTTAATTCCTTAACATGTTGGGGGTTTTTTTGGCAGGTCGGGGGAGTTTACCACCACATTTTACAGTAATATGCTTATGCTGCTATTTCTTGTTAGATCAATTTTAGGATTTATCTTTTGACTTCCTAATAAGATAAAGACTCAGCACCTTTGTATTATTCCAGATTCCCACTTTTCCTACCTCCACCTCCCATATACAATATACACAAGTTTTGGTTAAATTGCTGTCCAGTATTTATTTTATTGTGAGGCCACCCAAGTCAAACAATATGCTGTAGTTACATTAGGTTTATTGTAAAACTGTTTTGAACTTCCTGTGATTAAAAGATGCCTCATTTTAAGAAGTGTTTTGTTGGGGTTGTTTTTTTAAATCACTTTTTCTCTGAATAGTGTTATTCAGAAAGTCACGTCAGGTATCCCTCCCGTCCTGATTTCCCTGGAGAAAGCCCTCCTGGAGGCCACTGTCTTCTTGCGCTAATCTGGGCTCTGGAGGGATGTTGTGTAACTCTCTTCTGTAACTTCCCTAACCCCTCTCTTGTGTTCTATCTTCTCTTTCCTGATACCCAGGTCTCCTCATTTTTGGCTTGTTCCTTTTTTTTTGGTGGGATTATATCCTCTCAGTGATTTTGTGAGAAAGGAGTAAAAATGTACATTATCCTTCGTCTCTAACAATATCCTAATTCTGCTCTGCTACTTAATTAACAGTTTAGCTGGCTATAGAATTCTCAGAATGTTGAAGGCCTTGCTCCATTGTCCTGTAGCTTCCAGGGCTTCTGCAGCGCCTTGCTGAGTCTCAATCCTTTGTCAGAAACCAGGATTTCTTTTTTCTTTCTGAACTTTTTGTCTCTGTTAGGAGTTCTGTTCACTGACTGGGGATTCAGTGTGCCCAGTGAATCCAGATAACCATTCTTCCATTTTGGTTATTTTATTGAATCTTACTTCTAAGATTACTCCTCGGTTTGTATGGTCTCCCTTCGTGGTACTCTTATTAGTCAGACTGTTCTCCTTGAATTAATTCTCTATTTTTTCCCCCCATCTCTTCTTATCTGTTTCTACATCTTTGTCTTCTTATTTCACCATCTAGAAGATTTCATCAATATTTCTTCTAGTGTTTCTGTTGAAACTTCTTATTTTAGCTACCATGTTTCCAAGAACTCTTGCTTGTTCCCTGCTTGTTCTTTTTAATGTAATCCCATTTTTATGCCTTTGATGATTCTGGTATTTTGATTGTCTTCCTTTCTTCCCTCTCTGTTTCTTCAAAGTGCCCTTTTCCCTATTTATTTTGGTCTATTTTACTTTGGAGGCTTTCCTTAATCTGGTGAGCTTTGATTTTCTGATGATAGAATGAATGAGGCATTAAAGTTAAAAAAAAACAAAAACAGTATTGTGAGTGAGCAGGACCAGCTGTTTTGTTGTTTTTGATGCCATTGTTTATTCCTAGAAAATTCTCCAATCCGCTTTTATTTTACTTTTTTTAGGCTGTTCTGGGTCTTCACTGGGGTACACAAGCTGTTTGTCTCAGCCTGCTAGTTACCCTGCTAGGGATCAAACCCGCATCCCATGCTTTGGAAGACAGATTCTTAATCACTGGGCCACCAGGGACTCAAGTCGCCTTTTAGAATGAAAGAGAAAAAGATCAGGAGTGATGAGGTGAGTGGAAAGAAGTGTATAAGGTCTGCAGGTTTGGAACTGAGCATTACAGGTGGTCTGCTGAAGGTGGGGGAGGAGTTTTAACATTTAGCATGGAGGGATTTCACTTAATCTATACTTTTTCATTTTAGAATTTCCTCTCTTTGGAATCATGCTGAGTCTAGAGTCCCTAGGTTTGTAGCCACCCTTGTTTCTTGACTGGAGAGTCCTGATCTTGAAACGTTTTCTAAATGAATTTTAGATAGCTTTCTTTTATTTTTTCTAATGAATCAATTAGTGGTTGAGATTCTACTGTCATCACTTTTCCCACATCTGTACCTTTTGTTAATTTTCTATTGTCAATTTCAATTCTACTCTGTCCTCTCCCTGATCCAAAATTACTTCTGCCCAAAATGATCGCTTTGTTTCTAAGTTTATAGTGGTTGTTTGAATTATAATCATACACTGCCCCGTGGCATCTCATGCTTTTAGGATCTTTCTACATTCATTAGTTAATTTGTTTGTAAGTTGACTAACTCACTCAGAGGTCATCTTGTGAAGCATAAACATAATGCTGAGTGCTGGGAAAACTGAGACTACCAAAGGCAAGTTCCCTACTTGCCTGTTGAATGTGGAAAACCTATACATAATTATATATTTGATTCCATGTGGCAGGCACAATTATATGCTCTTATGAGACCAAAGAAGAGGAATCTATACAACCACAGAGGCCAGGTTGGGGGGATTTCCTGGAGGTAGCAGTTGCCTGAACTGAATCTTAAAGCAGTTGAAAGTGAAAGTGAAAATTGCTCAGTCATGTCTGACTGTATAGTCCATGGATTTCTCCAGGCCAGAATACTGGAGTGGGTAGCCTTTCCCTTCTCCAGGGAATCTTCCCAACCCAGGGATCAAACCCAGGTCTTCCGCATTACAGGAAGATTCTTTACCAGCTGAGTCATAAGGGAAGCCCTTCAAAGGAGTTGAAAAGTGAAAGTGAAGTCACTTAGCCGTGTCCAGCTCTTTGTGACCCCGTGAACTGTAGCCCACCAGGCTCCTCCGTCCATGAGATTCTCCAGGCAAGAATACTGGAGTGGGTTGCCATTTCCTTCTCCAGGGGATCTTCCCGACCCAGGGATCAAACCCAGGTCTCCCACATTATAGGCAGACGCTTTAACCTTAGCCAGGTGTATTAAGTTGATGGGTGTGGGACAGGGGAGAAAACATTTCGGGGGTGGAAATAGGGGGAGCAAAGATGTGGCATCTGGAAACAAGGTGTCTGTGCATGCATGCTAAGCCTCTTTAGTTATGTCTGACTCTTTGCAACTCTATGGACTGTAGCCCACCGGTCTCCTCTGTCTATTCTCCAGGCAAGAATATTGGAGTAGGTTGCCACTTCCTCCTCCAGGAGATCTTCCCAACCCAAGGCTCAAACCCATGCCTCTTATGTCTCCTGCATTGGCAGGCAGATTCTTTACCACCAGCACTACCTGGGAAGCCCAGCAAGGTCTCTTGGGATAATAGCATTTCACTAGCTATAAGGCAGAGAGGTGTTGGAGATGAAGCTGGAGAAATAGTGGGGACCTTAAATGTTGTGCTGCGAATCTTGAATTTAATTCTTTAGAAGCACCAGATCAAGAACATGCGGAATTTAGACAGAGATGTAATTTACATTTTTGAGAAATCAGGTTACAGGGAAGACTGTTTTTTGAGGAGTACAAGCCTAGAAGCTGGGTGATCAGTTAAGGAAATATTGTAATAAATCAGGTGAGCAACAATCAGGGCTGAAACCAGTCCTAGGTCATAAGGATGGTGAGGAGAGAATAAACTGATGACAGAACTGGTGGGATTTGATTCATCAGTAGATTATGGGAGGTGAAAGAGAGGGGGAAACTAAGACTGACTTCCTGATTTCTTGCTGTCTACATATGTACGTGGTAATGTAATCAAATGTGAGAAAATCAGATGGCTGTGTCCCATAGAAGCTTAAGGGAGAGATCTGAACTGGAAAAACAGATTTGAGAGTTATTAGCATAAAGGACAGAGAAGGTGATGGCACCCCACTTCAGTCCTGTTGCCTGGAAAATCCCATGGACGGAGGAGCCTGGTAGGCTGCAGTCCATGGGGTCGCTAAGAGTCAGACACGACTGAGTGACTTCACTTTCACTTTTCACTTTCATGCATTGGAGAAGGAAATGGCAACCCACTCCAGTGTTCTTGCCTGGAGAATCCCAGGGACAGGGGAGCCTGATCACACAGAGGGTGTCGCACAGAGTCAGACACGACTGAAGCGACTTAGCAGCAACAGCAGCATAAAGGAAATACTTAAAATCATGAGACTGGGCAAGTTTCTCCAAGGTTCAGTTCTCCAAGGTAGAGTATAGATAAAGAAAATCACTGAAGAAAGGATAGAATCCTGGGGAAGACTCACATCTTAAAGGAGGGCTCAGGGACAGCCCATGAAGGAGACAGTTACATAATATCAGAGAACCATAGGGAGGATCTGGAGTGTTTGCCACATAGAAAATTGAATCTAAGGAAGAAGGAATCAGCTTTGTCAAAGCAATGAAGATGTTATGATTTCAATGAAAAATGGTAATTGGATTTGGTGATAAGAAGGTCAGGTAAAGAGTTGGAAGGTGGAGTTGGCAACCAGACCGCACAATGGGCTAAGGTGTGAATGGGAAATTAAGAAGTGAAGTCAGTTACTATATATAGTTTGCTCTTTCAGAAACCCGAGGTAAAGAAGATGATGACAGAACTTCGGTGGCAGCTCTCTCCAACTTGGCTTCCCTGGTGGCTCAGTGGTAAAGAATCTGCCTGCCAATGCAGGAGACACAGGTTTGATCACTAGGTGAGGAAGATCCTCTGAAGAAGGAAATGGCAAGCCACTCCAATATTCTTGCCTGAGAAGTCCCAAGAACAGAGGAGCCTGAGGCCACAGTCCATGGGGTCACAAAGAGATGTGACTTAGCAACTGAGCAAAACAACTCTCCAACTCAGATGATCTCAAGCAGCTCAACAGAAAGTCTACTGATACAGCATGTGCACACACATTCAGTAAACACTACATAAAGAGATCTAACCAAATATCAGTACAGACCTTTTGGGTTTTTACTTAGCCTTTCTTCCTCTTGTGTGTCATAATAATCTTTTTCCTTGACCACATTTTTTCCCTTAATCATTTCCTTCTGGTCTATTCAATGTCAGAAATTGTTTTATGTAGCGAGAAGCTTCTCTCAAAAATCTCCATGTCCCATTTTGAGAAACTGGCCTCAAGCCATTTCCTGCTTTGGTCATTAAAAAAGTAATAATAGCTGTTATTTGCAGAGTAATCAGAATTCCATCAAGAAATGCTGTGTACATTAAGTCATGTTATTGTTATGATTGCTTGTATTAGAATAACAAGGTGGTGACCTTGTTCATCTCTAAAACATTTGGTATTGTTTAGTGAAGTTATGATGGATGAGAGGCTGGACTTTCAGAAATCCAAGGTTGAACTATGTACCCTATGGATGCTCCTTGAATAGTTATTTGATGACTAATCAGTTATTTCATGGGCCTTAACATAGACAAGATGATGTCAGAGCAGGCAGAGTTGAAGAAGTGAGCTCACACAAAGGACCAACCCAAAGAATTCTCAGGGAAATGTCAGTAATATTTGTATAGTATGTATAAAACATTCAAATATGTAAAAACATTTATACAATCTAAAATCCCTTACAAATGTGAAAGGAATAATTATAATTATCAAAACAATAAAGTAAGATCCAGCAATCTCACTCCTGGGTTTATACCTGGATATATTTACTTCCTTTTGTTTGTTTTTGACACCACACAGCATGTAGGATCTTACTTTCTCAATCAGGAATCAAACCCATGCCCCCTGCATTGGAAGCACAGTGTCTTAACCACTGGGCAAATAGGGGATTCCTTGGATATTTGTACTTCCACATTCACCCAGCATTATTCACAATTGCCAAAGTATGGAAGCAACCTAAGTGTATGCCAATGGATAAATGAATAAAGAAGGTGTGATATACATATACAACAGACTATTATTTAGTATGACAAAGGAAATCCTGCCATTTGCTACAACATGCATGGGCCTTGAGAATACTGTGTTAAGTGAAATAACTAGACAAAGACAAGTACTGCATGCCATCACTCATGTGTAGAATAATAATAGGTCAAACTCATAGAAACAGAGAGTAGAAAAGGGGTTGGCAGGGGCAAGGGGGTGGGGAAAGCAGGGAGAGGTTGGTAAAAGGGTTCATTCTTTAAGCTATAAGATGAATAAAGTCAGGGGATCTACTGTGTAATGTGGTAGCCATAGTCGATAACACTGAAATGCATCACTGATATTTCCTGAGAGTTGAACTTAAAGACTCTCACCAAGGGAGGGAAGAAGGATAAATATGTAAGATGATAAATGTGTTAACTTGATGGCGGAAATCCTTTTACAATGTCTATGTATGTCAAATCACCAAGATATACACTTTAATTATCTTATAATTTTATTTGTCAATTAATACTTCAATAAGGCTGGGGGAAGACAATAAAGTAAAAACGATTATCTTGAATGGTGATTGTTTCTGATATGTTCTGGGCAAGAGTTTTAAGTCATGGAATAGAGACTTTTTCATGGGAATATTGATGTTTTTAAACTCTTCCAAATTTTGGACTATTACATCAGCATGAAATTCAGAGCTTATTCATGTTGAGATTGCTTCTTTCTGCAATTTTAGACTTTATTCACTTAGTTTCTTCTTTTTCATATGGTGTCTCTCATTTTGATAGCTAAATCTTCAGACATTAATGCTCTGAAAATGAAAGTCACTCAATCACGTGTAACTCCTTACAACCCCATGGACTGTAGACTGCCAGGCTCCTCTGTCCATGGAATTCTCCAGGCAAGAATACTGGAGTGGGTTGCCATTCCCTTCTCCAGAGGATCTTCCTGACCCAGAGATCAAACCCGGGTCTCCTGCATTGCAGGTAGATTCTTTACTGTCTGAGCCACCAGGGAATCCGGTTAATACTCTAGTCATATGAAATATATTCATTCATTTTTACAAATGCATGCAAATATTTTTAGGAGTCACAGGCGTAATGCCTGTTTAGGGAGTTAAAAGAGGTCACAATTCAGTAAGAGACATAAAGTAAGACTGTCATAAAAGATGACATACTATAAGTCCATGGGGTGTCCATCCATGTGCAGGGACTGGGTTTCATATATCTTTGTATCTCTGATGTCAGGCTCATTCTGGCAGAGTGTGTTTATTGAATTGAAATTGATTTAGACATTGGAACCAGGTGAAGAGGAAACCAGGAAGACCCATGATGAGGGATCGAATGAGTTAGGTCTGTCCCTACAGGGATATGAGAACCCATACACAGTATAATGAAAAGACAACTTTCCAGGTTAAAAGAGAGTGATTGTATTAACATGCATGTTGTAGAGGAGAAGGCAAGGGCAACCCACTCCAGCACTCTTGCCTGGAAAATCCCATGGATGGAGGAGCCTGGTAGGCTGCAGTCCATGGGGTCACTAAGAGTCGGACACAACTGAGCAACTTCACTTTCACTTTTCACTTTCATGTATTGGAGAAGGAAATGGCAACCCACTCCAGTATTCTGGCCTGGAGAATCCCAGGGACTGGGGAGCCTGGTGGGCCCCTGTCTATGGGGTCGCACAGAGTCGGACATGACTGAAGCGACTTAGCAGCAGCAGCATGTTGTAGATACTAAGATCAGAGCTCCTCCAGCCCACCAAGATATCAGATGACTGGTGACTTTTTAATTACATGTTCACTGGCATTGATGGACAGAGCAGAGGGTATGAGTCTCATCTCTACCACACTAAGTGATTTTTAATAATGTATATAAATTCTATGCCTATTTTTCTCAGTTAGAAAAATAGAAGTATAAAACCTATTTTCAGTTCAGTTCAGTTCAGTTCAGTCGCTCAGTTGTGACTGACTCTTTGCAACCCCATGAATCACAGCACGCCAGGCCTCCCTGTCCATCACCAACTCCCGCAGTTCACTCAAACTCATGTCCATAGAGTCGGTGATGCCATCCAGCCATCTCATTCTCTGTCCTCCCCTTCTCCTCCCGCCCCCAATCCTTCCCAGCATCAGAGTCTTTTCCAGTGAGTCAACTCGTCGCATGAGGTGGCCGAAGTATTGGAGTTTCAGCTTTAGCATCAGTCCTTCCAATGAACACCCAGGATCGACCTCCTTTAGAATGGACTGGTTGGATCTCCTTGCAGTCCAAGGGACTCTCAAGAGTCTTCTCCAGCACCACAGTTCTAAAGCATCAATTCTTCGGCGATCAGCTTTCTTCACAGTCCAACTCTCACATACATACATGACCACGGGAAAAACCATAGCCTTGACTAGGTCTACCATATCCTAGATTTAAGTCAACAAGTGATGACTTTTTAAGAAAAAACAAAAAACAGTTTACAAAAATATAAATAAATTGAAATATTTTAACTTTTAATGCAATGTGTAAGACATTGGAGAGTTTTCCAGTTTCACCTTAAAAAATGTATCCTTTAAGAAACAAACAAAAAAAGCTGACGGACCAGTCCCGGGGCTGGTCTCAGAGGACCTGGCTCTCTCAAGCCAGCTCCCAGGCCTAGGTCGTATCCCCTCACCTCTCTGGGCCTGTTTCCTCCTATAAAATAGAGTGATCTCCCACCTCGGTCCACACTTAACTATGAAATGTGGCTGCTGCTAAGTCACTTCTCCGTGAAATGTGGCTAGTTCGTATAAAATACATGACAGATTTCAAAGTTAAAAATGTAAAATATATTATGAATCGTTGAATACTGAGTATATTTTGAAATATTTTGCATATATTGGTTTCAATAAATCTATTATGAAAATTAATTTCACCTGCTTCTTTTTGCTCTTTTGATGTGACTACTAGAAAATCGACATACGCAGCCCTGGTATTGATGATCACAAGTATCGTTTTCAGCTTAATGACTCAGCCGGGGCCACCGCGGACACGTAATTCACGGTTTGATTTCCTCGCCTTGAGATAAGGAAGGATTGGCCGGGAATGGGGAGGCTGGGGCGGGGCCCTGCCGTGAGACACGGACCCTCCAGCTTTGGCTCGGGCTCTTGGAGCTGGGAGGACCCCGACTCCCGCGCGGGGCTGGTGGCGGCAGCCTGGTCGAGTACCCAAGCCCGGGGCGCTCGGGGGACCCGCGGCGGGGGCGGGCGCGGCGCTCGGGCTGGGCGGAGTCGGGAAGAGGGTTGGTGCGTCAGCCACGCGCGCGGGGAAGGAAGCGGGCCTCAGGTCCCAGGCGGCCCGCGCGGGCGCCCCGGCACGTCCGCAGGCTGCAGCGAGAGGTGGCGGCCTCTGAGAGGAAGGAGAGGCGAGGGCGGGCCTGGGAGGCGGCCGGGAGGTGGGGCGCGGCCGGGGGCTGGCCCGCGCGGGCTTCATCTGCGGACGCACGGCCTGCTCCCGAGCGCTGGGGGTTCCGAGGCGCGGCACGACAAGCGGCTGGAGCGGCGATGGGCCGTCGCTGGGGCTTCCTGATCGGCTTCTTGGTCACCGTGGGGTTGCTGGGCTCGGGCCACGGCGAGCAGCAGCCCCCAGAGACGGCGGCGCAGAGGTGCTTCTGCCAGGTAAGGGGTATGCGCGGCGGGGCTGCGGGTCCCGGGACCCCTGCCTGCGCCTCGCGCAGCGTCCCGCGCGCCCGGGCAGCTGGGGCGCTGGAGGTGTGTCTTTACTTCTCCACCCTTCCGGAAGAAGCCCCTTGTGCTTTTGCTCCCTGGCCGGGGCTGGGTCCTCTGCAGCTCGCCTCGGTTGGTGTGAGCAGGTCCCCCACCCGAAGACCCTGAACCGACATCAGGGCGCTCTCCCGCGCTTCTGATCAGGCTTGGGGCGAGAGGTATGGGTTCACCGCTGTCTGTTTCTGCTAGTTGGTTTGTGCATCTCTGTTGGTCTTTCCTGCCCTAGGAGGGTTTACACACACACACACACACACACACACACACACACACACACACACACACACGTTATTTTCACAGAACCTGGAGGGTTTACACACACACACACATTTGTTATTTTCACAGAACCTGGGTCTTTTTAACTTCCAATTTGACTTGGAACAGCGTGAACTGTGCCTCTGCTGGGTCCCTTCTCCACCCTTTCTGGTCAGGACAGACTTTTGAAGGGGGCTGCCCTCAGATCTTCCCGAAGGGGGCTGCCCTCAGATCTTCCTGACAGGCAGGAGAATGGCTTCCTGTGGCTTTTCAGTGTCTTAAGCTCAACTGCCTGGTGCTTTGGGACCGCGGTTGCCCTGTGTCCTTTCTTTTTCCTGAATGTAGTGGAACTCTTACCGTGACATCCGTATTGCTGGTCCCAATTGGGAGACCGGTCCTCAGTGTACAAGTTTGATTGCAACCTTATTATAATTATTTCCTTTGGTTAGTAAGAAATGTGGATTCCTTGAGCAAAATATTCAAAGAAACTTACAGGTTTTTGGTATCCACAAGATGTGATATTTTAATGTCATTATTATAAAAAGTCACCTTTTGGTTGATTTCTGTTGATAAAAACTACATTTTATACAACATTGAGGGATGGCTATCCAAATTGTTCCTTTTAAGTAGATTTTACTGTTAACTTATTTAGTTCCATTATGGTCAGTAATGGAAGGGATGGGGTTGAGAAGAGGAGGAAGAAGATGATAACAAATAAACATGAAGAGGAAAATGGAGACAAACATATGGATATGTATGTATTGACCAAATCAGAAGGAGAGAGAAAATTTTTTAAATGGAGAAAGAAAAGGAAAGGTGCTAATGATCCATTCAGCAAACATTTATAAACATTATGTAAATTGATCTGATAATTTGTAATACAGAAATACAGTGGCATAATTCCTGCCCTGAAGAGCTCACTGTTTAGTAAATCATGTTCTTTGGGGCTTGAGAAGAGATGGGGATCCTTGGTGGTGTCTTTTTTTTTTTTTTTTAGTTAATAAATATTGCTAGAAACTACAAAAGCAATTTTCACCTAAGGTTTGGCAATAAAAGTTCAAATCTTCTCTGGTTCTATTAGCATTGGCCACAAAGTCCTTTTGATTCTTTTTTTGTTGCTAGTTGTAGCCCTATCTTCCTTCCTGTTGCCTGTCCTTCTTACCACTTCTGCCTTGAGTTACCACACCATCACTCCTCACCACTGCTGCGTGGGCGCCTGGCTTGTTGTACATGGGGGTTCTGTCAGGGACGGGGGAGCCTGGTGGGCTTCCGTCTATGGGGTCACACAGAGTCGGACACGACTGAAGTGACTTAGCAGCAGCAGAAGCAGCATGTATTTAAGGCTTCCCTGGTGGCTCAGGGATGAAAGAATCCTCCTGCAATGCAGGAGACACAGGTTCGATCCCTGGGTTGGGAAGATACCCTGGAGGAGGGCATGGCCACCCACTCTAGTATTCTTGCCTGGAGAATCCTGTGGATGAAGGAGCCTGGCAGGCTACAATCATAGGGTTGCAAAGAATCGGACCCACTAAAGCGACATAGCAGCAGCATGTAGTTATTGAACCTCAGAAAGCCACTGAAGTATGTGCTGCTGCTGCTGCTAAGTCATGTCAGTCGTGTCCGACTCTGTTTGACCCCACTGACAGAAGCCCACCAGGCTCCCCCGTCCCTGGGATTCTCCAGGCAAGAACACTGGAGTGGGTTGCCATTTCCTTCTCCAGAAGTATGTGCAAAGCTCTACAAATAATTGAATTAAATACAAATAATTGAATTAAATTCAACAGGCATTTATTGAAACCTAATGTGAACAGACTTTGAGAGATCAAAAGATAAATTCGAAAATCACAATTTAGTATCAATTCTTGCCACTCCAGAGTACACACACTGGTCCATAATTGGTGTTTAGCAAATATGTGAGTGTTACACTAACTGGAGTATATTCTTAATTAAAAATGGGTTGGTAGCTCCCAATGCATTTTTTTTTCCCCAGTGAATCTGTAAACTTAGTTATTGCATATGCCTGTTAGTTGACATCACATCCTAGTAAAACCATTTTCACTGTATGTTGTAAGTTCTTTTGAGAATAGTGCTTTAGTTTCAGTTCAGTTCAGTTCAGTTCAGTTCAGTCGCTCAGTCGTGTCTGACTCTTTGTGACCCCATGAATCACAGCACGCCAGGCCTCCCTGTCCATCACCAGCTCCCGCAGTTCACTCAAACTCATGTCCATAGAGTCGGTGATGCCATCCAGCCATCTTATTCTCTGTCGTCCCCTTCTCCTCCCGCCCCCAGTCCTTCCCAGCATCAGAGTCTTTTCCAGTGAGTCAACTCTTCCCATGAGGTGGCCAACGTATTGGAGTTTCAGCTTCAGCATCAGTCCTTCCAATGAATACCCAGGATTGATCTCCTTTAGAATGGACTGGTTGGATCTCTTTGCAGTCCAAGGGACTCTCAAGAGTCTTCTCAAGCACCACAGTTCTAAAGCATCAATTCTTCGGCGATCAGCTTTCTTCACAGTCCAACTCTCACATCCATACATGACCACGGGAAAAACCATAGCCTTGACTATACGGACCTTGGTTGGCAAAGTAATGTCTCTGCTTTTTAATATGCCATCTAGGTTGGTCATAACTTTCCTTCCAAGGAGTAAGCATCTTTTAATTTCATGGCTGCAATCAGCATCCACAGTGATTTTGGAGCCCCAAAAATTAAAGTCTGACACTGTTTCCACTGTTTCCCAATCTATTTGCCATGAAGTGATGGGACCAGATGCCATGATCTTTGTTTTTTGAATGTTGAGCTTCAAGCCAACCTTTTCACTCTCCTCTTTCACTTTCATCAAGAGGCTTTTTAGTTCCTCTTCACTTTCTGCCATAAGTGTGGTGTCATCTGCATATCTGAGGTTATCGATGTTTCTCCCAGCAATCTTGATTCCAGCTTGTGCTGCTTCCAGCCCACAATAAGTGACCAGTTGTCTGGAAGTTATGATTCTCCCTTATACATTCCTCATCCCCCTCCTAACTGCCATTCCTGTATCATTCTGTTAAAAATGTTTAAAAAAATTTCTTACACAGAAAATTGGCTTTTTTTTTTTAACCTTTTGGTATCCAAGTCAGTGAAGTCTAACACATGAACAGTTTCGTGTAAAAATCCCATAAAAAATGACTCACCCTTTCTTTAAATTAAAATAGTATTGTAGCAGTTATGGGCTTGAAGTAAGTGAAGATTTTTCAGAGTTTATTTCTTTTTGACAATTATTTTCTCATTATGCACCATTAGAGAGAATGAATATAACCGAACTTTAGTCCCAATTCATAGACTCCCAGGATGCATTTTACTTTCTTTTTTTAAATTTTTTAAAATTTTAATTGGAGGCTAATTACTTTACAGTATTATATTGGTTTTGCCTTACATTGACATTAATCTGCCACGGCTGTACATCTGCCTCCCCATCCCATCCCTCTGGTTCATCCCAGTACACCAGCCCCAAGCATCATGTATCATGCATTGAACCTGGACTGGCGATTAGTTTCACGTATGATAATATACATGTTTCAATGCCATTCTCCCAACTCATCCCACCCTCGCCCTCTCCACAGAGTCCAAAAGACTGTTCTATACATCTGTGTCTCTTTTGCTGTCTTACATACAGGATTATCGTTACCATCTTTCCAAATTCCATATATATGCGTTAGTATACTGTATTGGTGTTTTTCTTTCTGACTTACTTCACTCTGTATAATAGGCTCCAGTTTCATCCACCTCATTAGAACTGATTCAAATGCATTCTTTTTAATTGCTGAGTAATACTCCATTACGGAGAAGGCAATGGCAAGCCACTCCAGTACTCTTGCCTAGAAAATCCCATGGATGGAAGAGCCTGGTAGGCTGCAGTCCGTGGGGTCGCTAAGGGTCGGACACGACTGAGCGACTTCACTTTCACTTTTCACTTTCACACATTGGAGAAGGAAATGGCAACCCACTCCAGTGTTCTTGCCTGGAGAATCCCAGGGACGGGGGTGCCTGGTGGGCTTCCGTCTATGGGGTCACACAGAGTCGGACACGACTGAAGTGACTTAGCAATACTCCATTGTGTATATGTACCACAGCTTTCTTATCCATTCGTCTGCAGATGGACATCTAGGTTGCTTCCATGTCCTTGCTATTATAAATAGCGCTGCGATGAACATTGGAGTACATGTGTCTCTTTCAATTCTGGTTTCCTCGGTGTGTATGCCCAGCAGTGGGATTGCTGGGTCATATGGCAGTTCTGTTTCCAGTTTTTTGAGGCACCTCCACACTGTTCTCCATAGTGGCTGTACTAGTTTGCATTCCCACCAACAGTATAAGAGGGTTTCCTTTTCTCCACACCCTCTCCAGCATTTATTGCTTGTAGACTTTTGGATGGCAGCCATTCTGACTGGTGTGAAATGGTACCTCACTGTGGTTTTGATTTGCATTTTTCTGATAATGAATGATGTTGAGCGTCTTTTCATGTGTTTGTTAGCCATCTGTATGTCTTCTTTGAAGAAATGTCTGTTTAGTTCTTTGGCCCATTTTTTGATTGGGTCATTTATTTTTCTGGAATTGGGCTGCAGGAGTTGCTTGTGTATTTTTGAGATTAATTCTTTGTCAGTTGCTTTGTTTGCTATTCTTTTCTCCCATTCTGAAGGCTGTCTTTTCACCTTGCTTATAGTTTCCTTTGCTGTGCAGAAGCTTTTAATTTTAATTAGGTTCCATTTGTTTATTTTTGCTTTTATTTCCAATATTCTGGGAGGTGGGTCATGGAGGATCCTGCTGTGATTTATGTCGGAGAGTGTTTTGCCTATGTTCTCCTCTAGGAGTTTGATAGTTTCTGGTCTTACATTTAGATCTTTAATCCATTTTGAGTTTATTTTGTATATGGTGTTAGAAAGTGTTCTAGTTTCATTCGTTTACAAGTGGTTGACCAGTTTTCCCAGCACCACTTGTTAAAGAGATTGTCTTTTCTCCATTTTATATTCTTGCCTCCTTTGTCAAAGATAAGGTGTCCATAGGTGCGTGGATTTATCTCTGGGCTTTCTATTTTGTTCCATTGATCTGTATTCTGTCTTTGTGCCAGTGCCATACTGTCTTGATGACTGTGGCTTTGTAGTAGAGCCTGAAGTCTGGCATGTTGACTCCTCCAGTTCCATTCTTCTTTCTCAAGATTGCTTTGGCTATTCGAGGTTTTTTGTATTTCCATACAAATTGTGAAAGTGTTTGTTCTAGCTCTGTGAAAAATACTGTTGGTAGCTTGATAGGGATTGCATTGATTCTATAGATTACTTTGGGTAGTATACTCATTTTCACTATATTGATTCTTACTGACCCAGGATGCATTTTAAAGAAATCATCTCAAGAAGAGATATTGAAGCCAGGTATGGAGGCAGTATGGACACCTTTTTCAGTGAAATTAATTGGAAATGCATTTGTAAACTTTTATACTCAGAATGTTTTGTCACTCAATATAGTTTGTGCTAATAAACACTCAGGTCCACTTCTTTGAATTCAGTAAATCTCCATCAGGCTAATGAAAGGGAAATAGTTTGGATAATCCAAAATGACTACATCAGAAATGGATTATTTCTTGCTTGGAATGCATTGTAGATAGACTCTATGTACATGTATTTTACCTGTCTGGGTGTCTTGTTCAGGTCAATTTAAAAAAGTTTGTGTTAGTCAGAGTGCAGGACAATGGAAAAGACACTTGATAATATGTTGGGTGGTGGGTGGAAATAAGCCCAGGATTAAAACCTAGTCAGAGAGATCTTTGAAACAGGTTATATTGGAGCGATGTCATTGGCTCTGAATGCCACCTACATTCCAGCATTTTCCGAATGAACCAAAGTGTGTTTCATGTTGGTTGCTATGCTTTGGTTCATTTAACAATGACTCTAGTTATAGCAAGACCAAGACCTTAAAGCAGAGATTGCTCTTAGTGTTCTATGTCCTTAGAGAGTTGCCTGCCACCCAGGATAGAGTCTTTTTGGTACGTCTACACTTTCTTTTGACAGAGTTGTTTCAGTCTGCTCTGTCAACAAATGAATGCCTCGTGTGTGTGTGTGTTTGTGTGTATGTTTTAATGGTCACAAAACTCAGTAAAATGAAGTGCAACTAAAGTTATTTGCCAAATAAAGCACATTTTGAGCACTTTAAAAGCTGTTTCATTCAAGTATGAGGAGTATACTCTTAGAGTGCTTTGCAAAAAAATAATAGTCTGTGGTAGGACTGGAAGTTTTTAGGACACAAGAAAACTATTTAGGAAAAAAAAAACTATTTTGATAATGTTTTTTATTTTGTCTTTTGTTGCAAAGTAAAGGATCAGTTCAGTTCAGTTCAGTTCAGTCGCTCAGTCGTGTCCGACTCTCCGCGACCCCATGAATCACAGCACGCCAGGCCTCCCTGTCCATCACCAACTCCCGGAGTACACTCAAACTCATACCTGTATCCAAAAACTTGAGAACAAGCAGACCAGTGTTATTTTCTTTTCCCTTGCCTTTAGTATTTTGGAATTTGGTTCAAACTAATCAGAGTCAATGGAGAAAGGAGTGGAATTGACTTTTGATTGTCAGTTCTGTGTTCCCTTGGGGCTACAGATGTAACATTTTTTGAGAATTTTAACTGCCAACTTGGCTTTTTTTTTTTTTATATATCTTGCTCATTAAAAAAAGAATGTTGTGGGGTGCTTTGGGGGAATAGTTAAGATCCCTGTCACTGGAAACATTTAGCAGCAGTTCAGTTCAGTTCAATTCAGCATCAGCAGGGTAATAATAATGATCAACATTTACTGGGCTTTACTCTAGGTCATTTTATCCTGAAATGAACTGTTTGAGATGAGAGCTACTATTCTATTGGGTTCGCCAAAAAGTTCATTCAGGTTTTTCCATAATATCTCATGGAAAAATTACAACAAACTTTTTGACTACGTCAATATTTTTGTACTCAGTTAGGAAATTGAAAGTGTTAATCACTCAGTGGTGTCCGACTCTTTGCTACCCCATGGACTGTAGTTTGCCAGGCTCCTCTGTCCATGGGATTGTCCTGGCAAGAAGATTGGAATGGGTTGCCATTTCCTCCTCCAGTGGATCTTCCCGACCCAGGAATCAAACCCTGGTCTCCTGAATATCCTGCATTGCAGGTGAACTCTTTACTACTGGTTGAAAATGGGGAATGTCAACAACTACGAAGTATCAGGGATGAGATTCAACCCTAGAAGGCTTAACTCCAGAGCCTGCCTGCTAACCCTGCCTCCCCTCGATGGTGGGAGAAGGAGAAGGGGATTGCTGGGTTGCTTGGAAGAAAGCAATATAAGGCCTTCAAAGGCTTTCCTACTCTTAAGAGACCAGGACTGAATAGTGTTAGGCCTACTTTAGTCCATATATCTCCTCAGCAAGGGCCTTTCCATTGCTTCCTATTCGTTTGGCCTCCTGTCCTGCCAAGGCTGATTATTACCTGAAGCCCAGAGCAGCGAGCTGCACATTTTGGCATTCATCAGTCAGTTTGTGTGTGTGTTGTGGGAGCAGGTAGGGGAGTGCATTTTTTAAAAAATTCAAATTCTTATGATAGGGCCACAGTTCTGTTTCACTTTGGGAGATAGTATAGTGGTTACTTATGCCCCATAGCACATTCTGAAGTACAGCATCAAGCCATCCTTCTTATACATCAGCACCCATATTTTGGTCTTAGTTTAGGTAATAGGACTTTGCTTCATTTCCAAGGTTCTGCCCTGGGTCCATTAACTGGAATTCTACCTTAGACTTTTCCTGAGACTGTTCTGGTAACATACATGGTTCTTTAATTTCTAGAACTGGGTCTGGTATCATACCTGCTAGACTTCCTTCCAGGGATCAGGTTCTACTGCCTGTTGGCAAGCTTCTCCGAACAGTCAAATGGTTTGGATTTCCGAGTATCTTCCTGCCTCTCCTTCTCTGGACTCTTTCCATCTAGTGAAGCTCCTGTCACCCCTGTTCTACCTCCTTAGCAGCCCTTCAAGCTGATTGTAGTTGGTAATACCTCCCACTTAATATCTAAGGTAAGAGGCAGAAGATTTCTAAATCTCCCATTGTCCTGCTTTCTCTTCTCAGTGGCCTCTAGGCTATAAGCCACCTCTGCTTTGGAGGCATCATGTATTTCTTTCTGGTTTGGAGCTTCTTATCACTCTCTTTGTAATTAGGATGTCGATCAGCAGAATATTGGACCCAGAGATTTGTTCGTCTTTGCTGCTTGCTTTCATTCCCCTGTGAGTGCCTTTCTGCCCTTTGACCTGGCATAGTCTGGGGCACTCACCTCCATAATAGGTGACATGAAAGTGCCTAGTTACAATTAGGCAGCGCAGTGCTGGGCTCCAGTGAATGAGGGTGACAGTGGACAGCTTTCATTCATTTATTCACCAATCCAAACCAAAAATAATCGTTGAGCATCTACTGTGTGCTTTCTAGAAGTACAGTGCTCAGTACCAGGAATACAAAAATGAACAAACATGAATTTGATCTCAGGGTTCTTAACTCTATTGAGGGGGAGTGAAACATAGATACTTTCAGTACAGTGAGGTCATTCTTGTGTAGGAGTATGTGGAGTGTGGTGGGAGCGCTTGGGAGAGACAGTTAACCCAGCTGGGGGTGAGTGGTACCTGAGGGGAGCTTCCCAAAAGAGAGGAGGATAGATTTCTACCTTAAAAATGAATTCCTCAGGGGGAGAAATGGATTGCCTCAAACCCTTCCTCTTCAGTCTTTTTGTGTTTTTTCTTTTGTGATTTAATGTGACTCTCTGGCCCATGTCCCTTTGACCTTTGCAGCCTTTGTGCCTATTATTCTTTGTGTAATAATTTGTATCCAAGGGGAGAAACAGTAGTTTATTTTATGTTCTTAGAAGTTTTGCCTTGAAAGTCCAAAAAGAAAGAGGCATGAAAAACCAAATCATCTATGTTAGAAGCACTTTGGGCTTCCTTCATGGTGGTAAAGAATCTGCCTGCAATGCAGGAGACCCAGGTTCAATCCCTGGATCCGAAAGATTCTCTGGAGAAGGGAATGGCAACCTACTCCAGTATTCTTGCCTGGAGAATTCCATGGATAGAGGAGCCTGGCAGTCTACAGTCCATGGAGCTGCAAAGAGTTGGACACCACTGAGCAACTTATACACACACGCACAGAAGCACTTTTGTTTTGTTGGTACCCAGAATTAGGACTCTAAGATTATTGTATACTGAGAGAATTTTTAGCAGGAAACAAGGACACATTTGCATATGAAATGAAAATAGTTATTACAGTGACAAAATATGTAGCTCAGATTTCTAGAAACTGAATTCTTTAGTCCAAAACAAATAAGACTTGGCAAAATGGATAAAAAACAAACAAACAAAACTTATCTCTTGAATATTGCTGTCATCATTCCAAGTATTCTTATTTCTTAGGTGAAAAATTTCCATTAGTGTTTTGTGATGTTCTAAAATTAAAAGATAGTATAGGATTTTACATATTCCAAAAGGAGAACACCTAAATTCAGTATTTCAATGAATTATTCTTTATTTGCTTTCTTACCAATAGATTTTTAAGTTATTATTTTATTGGCAATACATCTCCCAAAAATATAATCCAGAGTAGTTTATAATGCAGATATTCAGGCCAAGGTCTAAGAATCTCTTTTCTGCAGTATGCTGTATATTAAAAAAATTTAAAAGTTACTTAATAAGTCATAACGTGTTTTTTACTTATTTAAGGCAATGCTTAATTAATTCTGTTAGACGTTTGCCTAATCCCAAATAAATATCTCAGAATTTTACCTTCACAATTGATAACATTGTCTGATTATCATGTTTTCCCACTGCATATGATTATAATATGATTTAATAATTTGATTTCTTAAATACAGTTAAGACGTTGGTTTTAAGCATTTGAAGATCAGGATTGGCTTTGTGGTTAATTTGCCACCTCAGTGTTGCTGATGATAAGTAATTTTTAGCTTCATTTCAAATCTATAAAATTTATCAAGGCCAATATTTGAGGGTTGTTATATCCTTAAAACAAATTATTGTTTCACTTATAAATTCAGTATCACTTCTTACATTCATCAACCTTGCCTGTGACCTACACATCCTGTTGGAAACTAAAAGGAAAGACAGAGACAACTGAATTATAGGAATACTGGGTCTCAAAGAATTCAAGGGTGGTAAAGCCTTCAGGAAAGATGGTAGAAGTGGGAGCAGGCAAACTCTAGGGAATTCAGCTAGCTTTATGTTCTCCATCTTCTATTTCTGCTTCTTTGTGTATCCTGTAGAATCTTTCCTCTCTCTGCCAGCTTGCTGGCTTACGTGTTCCTCAGTTCACATGATGGAATATGATCTGAGTTTGCTTCTTTAGTGACAGGGGGAGACATTGCTCCTTCTTAGCCTCAATTCCAGAGTCCTGCAGTGGAGACGGTGACTTGTTTTGGATTAGAAGCCCACCCCCAGTCAGTCTGGAGGATGGGGTGGGGATACTGAGTGGCTGCAGGGAACCAACCAACTCTTTGGGGGTATGTGTATCATTTTGAGCTCAGTACACCCTCCCTACAAATGGTATCCACTGCATTCCTGTAGGTATATAGTAAGAGGAATAGCATTACTCAATTATGGTCATGTCCCAGCTCAGAAAATTATATGGAGGCAAGAGGCTAGGGGCTGGTTGAGTAAAGGGCTCTTTTTTCATAACCATGTGAGGAAAAAACTCTGTTGTGTTTATGATATTTTGATATAATACTTCATTTTCTTTGTAACAGGTTAGTGGTTACTTGGATGATTGTACCTGTGATGTTGAAACCATCGATAAATTTAATAACTACAGGCTTTTCCCAAGACTTCAAAAACTCCTGGAAAGTGACTACTTTAGATATTACAAGGTATTTAACAATTTGTGGGGTGGTATAGGAATACTTAAAGCTTAAATGGATAATTACATTTTCTTAGGAATCACTGAGCTTCAAAATTGTGTTTATAATTTAAACTTGAGCAAGGCTATATTAGGAAAACGCAGTTAATAAGAATGAACCATATGGTTCTGAAATGACCCATTGAAATACTTTTAATTTCAAAAACTGAGTTTTGAACTCTAGTGTTGGAATCTAGTTGGTTAAATTGAAGTCAGAACAGAAGCTATTATATTGTTATCGAAGTACTGAGTTGTTCATAACATTCCAAAATATCAGATTTGCTCCAATTAATTTAAAAAAAGAAGTATTTTTAAGAATCATGACTTTATTCTGGCAAGTATTATTTTAACAAGTAACTTGTGATGTTTTATCTTGATATATCTGTTGAAAGAGTATAGAAAACCTGATCATTGGACTGTGCAGTACACTCTGTGTTCACAATTGTCTGTTAGCTATTACTTTCATTGAAAGGCTGTGAGTTTTTAAAGACTGTAAGTTGAGCAGTGATGACATGAACTACTTTGGCTCCCAGTTGCCATCTGTTCAGGAACTGTTTAGTAGCATATTTTGTCTTTATGACCAAGTCTACCAATTTGCTTAGACCAGCTACACGTTTTTACCATCACTGAAACTTGACAACTGGTAGATGGATGAAGTAGAATAATTGCAACTGATAACATGACCAGGTTATAGTATCATAATTCAACATCTGTTTGTTACAATCTTGAGATTCTTATTTTTATAACTTTTCTCTAATTTTATTTTGCAGGTAAACCTGAAAAGGCCATGTCCTTTCTGGAATGATATCAGCCAGTGTGGAAGAAGGGATTGTGCTGTCAAGCCTTGTCACTCAGTAAGAACACGCTATACATTTAAGAACTGTCACATTTTTTGGAATAATTGCAATCTTTGAAAGGGTCCAATATAAAATAATATTTGAGTCCTTAGGGTAAATATAATGTTGTTTAAAATCAACATATTAAAATTCTAAACTTATGACTATAAAGCCCATTTTGAATTATTCTGTCTTCATAATAGTAGAATTTAGATTTTGTGGTTAATACAATCTGTTGATTTATGACTGAGAGTAATAAAAGCTGTTGTTCTTTTGGCTTGATTTTTTATTTGTTTTTTATTGGCTGTACTGGGCCTTCGTTGCTGTGCGGGCTTTCTCTAGTTGCAGCAAGTGGAGGCTACTTTCATTGTGGCACAGAGGCCTCTCATTGTGGAGCACAGGCTCTCGGTGCGCTAACTTCAGTTGTTGCAGAACACAGGCTTAGTAGTTGAGGCTCATGGGCTCTAGAGCATACGCTCAGTAGTTGGAGTGCACAGGCTTAGCTGCTCCATGGCATGTGGGATCGTCCCAGACCAGGAATCGAACCCCTGTCTCCTGTGTTAGCAGGTAGATTCTTAACCAGTGGACCACCAGGGAAGTCCCTTTTGGCTTATTATTTGTTTTTCTTACATCTAACTAAAGTTATGTATGTAGTTTTAAAAAAGTGAAATTTATTGAGGTACAAATGCAGTCTTTCCCCTTTTCTGAGGATGTATTCATTTTCCTCTTTGGCAGGGATTTGAACAAAACCATTGGCTTTGCTTAGGAGTTCTGAGAGCATTAAAATTTGAAATATTCCACTCTGAAAGCAGAGAATGTTACCCTTTTCAACGAAAGCATTTTTTTCCTTTAAAAGTACATATTTTTCTTTTACTTTTTTTTACTGAGATAAAATATATATAACATAAAATTTACCATTTTATTTTAGCCATTTCTAAGTGCACAGTTCATTGGCATTAAATACATTCACACTGTTATACAGCCATTACCACCATCCATCTCTAGAACTTTTTCATCTTTCTAAACTGAAACTTCATGCTCATTAAGCAATAAATTCCTATTCCTCCCTCCCTTCAGCTGTGGAAAGTCACTATTTTACTTTCCTCTCTGTGAATTTGACTACTCTAGGTACTTCATGTATAAGGGGAATCTTTATAATATTTGTTCTTTTGTATCTGGCTTATTTCACTTAGCATATTTTCCAGGCTATGTATATTGGAGCATGTACTAGATTTCTATCTCTTTTAAAGACTGAGTAATATTCCACTGTATGTGTGTACTACATTTGGTTTATTCATTCACCTGTTGATTGACTTTTGGGTTATTTTCACCTTCTGGCTCTTGTGAATAATACTGCTATGAACATGGATGTACAAATTATATGTTTGAATCTCTACTTTCAGTTCTTTGGGGTATATACCTAGAAATAGAATTGCTGGATCATTTAGTAATTCTTAGTTCAGTTTTTTGAGCAACACCATGCTATCTTCTGAATTTGGCGATAAGGAGTTCGTGATCTGAGCCACAGTCAGTTCCCGGTTTTGTTTTTGTTGACTGTATAAAGCTTCTCCATCTTTCGCTGCAAAGAATATAATCAATCTGATTTTGGTATTGACCCTCTGGTGATGTCCATGTGTAGAGTAGTCTCTCGTGTTGTTGGAAGAGGGTGTTTGCTATGACCAGTGTGTTCTCTTGGCAAAACTCTGTTAGCCTTTGCCCTGCTTCATTCCATGCTCCAAGGCCAAATTTGCCTGTTACTCCAGGTATCTGTTGACTTTCTACTTTTGCATTCCAGTCCCCTAGAATTAAAAGGAAATCTTTTTTGGGTGTTAGTTCTAGAAGGTCTTATAGGTCTTCATAGAACTGTCAACTTTAGCTTCTTCAGCATTACTGGTTGGGGCAGAGACTTGGATTACCGTGATATTGAATGGTTTGACTTGAAAACAGAGATCATTCTGTCTCTTTTGAGATTGCATCCAAGTACTGCATTTCGGAATCTTTTGTTGACTGAGGGCTACTCCATTTCTTCTAAGGGATTCTTGCCCATAGTAGTAGATATAACAAACGTCCATCTAGTCAAAGCTATGGTTTTCCTGGTAGCTACATGTGGATGTGAGAGTTGGACTGTAAAGAAAGCTGAACGCTGAAGAATTGATGCTTTTGAACTGTGGTGTTGGAAAAGACTCTTGAGAGTTCTTTGGACTGCAAGGAGATCCAACCAGTGAATCTTAAAGGAAATCAGTCCTGAATATTCATTAGAAGGACTGATGCTGAAGCTGAAACTCAAGTACTTTGGCCACCTGATGCAAAGAACTGACTTATTGGAAAAGACTCTGATTCTGGGAAAGATTGAAGGCGGGAGGAGAAGGGGTCGACAGAGGATGAGATGGTTGGATGGCATCACCGATGTGTTGGGCATAAGTTTGAGTGGGCTCTGGGAGATGGTGATGGACAGGGAATCCTGGTGTGCTTTAGTCCAGGGATTGCAAAGAGTTGGACACAACTGAGTGACTGAACTGAACTGATGCTGTCTTTTACAGTGACTGCACCATTTTACTTTCTCACTTGCAGTGTACAAGGGTTCCAGTTTCTCCACATCTTTGCTAACACAGGGGCTTCCCAGATGGCTCAGATGTTAAAGAGTCTGCCTGCAGTGCAGGAGACCCAGGTTTGATCCCTGGGTCGGTAAGATCCCCTGGAGAAGGAAATGGCAGCCCACTCCAGTATTCTTGCCTGGGAAATCCCATGGACAGAAGAGCCTGGCAGGCTATAGTCCATGGGGTCGCAAAGAGTCAGACATGACTGAGTGACTTCACTAAAATTGCTAACACTTGCTATTTTCTGTGGTTTGTTTGTTTGTTGTTGTTTTTTGATAATAGCCATCCTAATGGGTATGAAGTGATAGTGTTGTTTTGAGCAGCTTATTTGTATACATGTAAATATTGCTACACATACGTGTCTAGTATGAGGAATAAGGCAAACGTAAAGTGTTATTTATGAGTATTTTATCATTAGCTGAGCGAAAAGCAAATTTTCAGTTATTTTAATCCTCATAGACATAGCATTTTGAAAAGTCAAGGGTTAACTTAGGAAATACCTTATGTCGCTCTGATTTAA
Source organism: Moschus berezovskii (assembly GCF_049115385.1). Lineage (NCBI taxonomy): Eukaryota > Metazoa > Chordata > Mammalia > Artiodactyla > Moschidae > Moschus > Moschus berezovskii. The sequence goes on from NC_142468.1 coordinate 86,731,295, forward strand.
AACATGAGCATATCATTAAAATGATATCAATTTAAATATTTCATTTTATTTCATTAACTCTAGTATTTATATTTAGTAATAGGAAAAGTATTTGAGGAAATTCAAATTTACCAAGTACTTTTTTTATATGGCTTTTTAAAACACTGAAACTATCATGGATTCTTATTAAAGACATTTAATTGTACTTGCACATTAAATGGGCTATTATTAACATTAGTCAGAACAAGCAGTTTGGCAATTATTGCAAATTTGAATCTCATCTGGCAACAGCATTACTTGTAATTATTTTAACACAGTGTAGAACTAGGGGTTGCCACCTTCAGAAGAAGATTGGAGAGGGCAGAACAACCTGAGAGACGCATAGCATAAAGTGATAGCTTATTGATTCCCAGGTTGACAGACCTACAGATGAAATCCATTTTACTGCACATCCTAGAGAAAACAGCCAAGTTTAGCATTTAAGAAATGCTAAAACTTAAGATGTTTATTATCTGACTTGAGCCCACAGAAATGCTAAAATAAAATAATTCGGTGAAAGCTAGCAATTTGTACTGAGAAACTGAGAGAACCTACTTATTTCACCTTCTGCAGAACTGACGTCAAGTGCCTTTCATGCCAATACCCCCCGCCCTTTTTTTTTGAACTGGGTTCATGATGGAGAGAAGTCTTTTTTTTTTTTTTTTAAAGATATTTGGGCTTCCTTGGTGGTGCAGTGGTAAAGAGTCTGCCTGCCAATGCAGGAGATGTTCTATCCCTGACTTGGGAAGTTCCCCTGGAGAAGGAAATGGCAACCCACTCCAGTATTCTTGCCTGGGAAATCCCATGGACAGAGGAGCCTGGCGGGCTACAGTCCATGGGGTAGCAAAAGAGTCGGATATGACTTAGCAACTAAACAACAACAGCAACAGATGATATTTATTCATCCCAAAAATATTCTTATATTTTAGTGTAGCAGAGGAGTGCCGTAATTAGACCGAAGACTCAGAAAGATTATTGGTGGTATTGTGGAGAGTAGGGAGTGGAAGATGAGATGGAGTGGAGACTGGTGAAGGACTAGCAATTAGCAAATGAATGTAATTTTATTCAATAATGAATATTTTTGAGGGTCTACTACTTTGGCCACCTCATGCGACAAGTTGACTCACTGGAAAAGACTCTGATGCTGGGAAGGTTTGGGGGCAGGAGGAGAAGGGGACGACAGAGAATGAGATGGCTGGATGGCATCACCGACTCGATGGACATGAGTTTGAGTGAACTCCGGGAGTTGGTGATGGACAGGGAGGCCTGGTGTGCTGTGATTCATGGGGTCACAAAGAGCTGGACACGACTGAGCGACTGAACTGAACTGAACTGTGTTCGTGGACCTGGGCATGTAAGATGGTCACTTGTTGTGACGAAGTACTGGAAGAGAGACACTAAGTGATCATTTCAGTACCAATGTGATAAGCCAGTAATGGGTATGCTGAAGGTGTACACACAAGGAGCAGAGGAAAGGGAGGGTAGAGGAGAGAGACACCAAGATGCTTCACTCCAGATGACAGCAGGGGAGTGAGCCGTTTTAATTCCTCTTAGGATAAGCCCAGGGACGGGGGAGCCTGGTGGGCTGCCATCTATGGGGTCACACAGAGTCGGATACGACTGAAGTGACTTAGCAGCAGCAGCAGCAGCAGCAGGACAAGCCTGGTCTCAGTTCTAATAGTTCCTAAGTAGGGCAGTCTATCACAACTAAAGAGTGATTAGAAATAATTTCAGATACTTTGAAATACTTGCTTCAGCCTCAATAATCAGCTGTCCCATCTAGCATTTATATTGTACATTACTGAAATCTTGACATCTCACTATTATAGTCTTCGTTATGTATCTTAGAAAGACATTGCAGGAATTCCCTGGCTGTCCAATGGTTAGGACTCCATACTTTCACTGCTAAGGGCCCGGGTTCAATCGCTGTTTGGGTAACTAACATCCCAAAAGCCACATGGTGTGGCCAAAAGAAGAAAAAAAAAAGGACATTGCATCATGAATACAGTGCAGTTATCACATGTGAATACATGTACAAGGTTAAACACAGTTAGCTCACTACTACAGGAGGTCTGCTGATGTTTTGTTAATACTTTTTTGAGCTAAATGAGGAACCAAGACCAGTTTCTTTTTGTCAGCACTTTGATTTCTTTTTTCAGTTCGTGTATATACTTGGTTCAGGTTATACATTGGGACACAATGAAGATAGAAAAATAATAAAAAATTGAAATTCTGTTCTTCCTACGGGGCTTTAATGGAGAAGGCAATGGCAATCCATTCCAATATTCTTGCTTAGAGAATTCCGTGGACAGACCTTGGAGCCCATGGAGGCTGGACTCTCTCTGAGAGTTATTTATTACCTTTACAGTTAATCAGAACAATGTTCTTTCACTTCCATTATTAATTGGCCAATGTGGAAAAGAAAAACAATATTCAGTGTTAGTCCGGGAATAAGAAATGAGCACTCTGGTGGTTAAGTCTTTTGGAGATTAATTAGAAAGATGTAGCCAATAAAAATGGTACATGTCCTTTGACCTAGCAATTCTACAAAGATTTTCACTTATAATTGGATAGATGTCCAAAGATGACCATAAAGCAGTACTGAATATTGTAAAAATGTCAGTTCTGCTGAAATCAACCTATAAATTTGGCCTGGTTTATTATTTGAAAAAATTAGAAACCATCTAAATATCTGGTCATAGGAAAAGACTGTACGTTGATCTAGTTCATAGTCTAGACGAGTACACAATAAAGTATTCATCTCTGTGTGGATCTTTCCCTTTGGAATCTATTTCAGGAATGCACTGAATATATTTAGCATTAGAATAGGACCCTGCAGTTTACAGAGCTCTCTCACATACATCATTGTCTCTACTCACAGCATCACTTTGAGGCTAGGTAGATAGATCCTCTGTCACACAGTAGTCAACACAGAACTAAAAGCCAGTACCATTTTCCTCTGAAAAGAACTGCTGCTGCTGCTAAGTCACTTCAGTCGTGTCCGACTCTGTGTGACCCCATAGACGGAAGCCCACCAGGCTCCCCTGTCCCAGGGATTCTCCAGGCAAGAACACTGGAGTGGGTTGCCATTTCCCTCTCCAATGTGTGAAAGTGAAAAGCGAAAGTGAAGTCGCTCAGTCGTGTCCGACCCTTAGCGACCCCACAGACTGCAGCCTACCAGGCTCCTCCATCCATGGGATTTTCTAGGCAAGAGTACTGGAGTGGCGAGTTCCTTAAAAAATGGTTGATTCCTAGACTGGAACAAGAGATATAAAGAGCCTGGAGTATCTTGTCATAACAGAAACAAAAAGTGCTGTTAAAGATTACTGGAGTAGGGACTTCCCCGTGGTCCAGTGGCTGAGATTTCTTGCTCCCAATGCAGGGGACCCAGGTTTGGTTCCCTAGTTGGGGAACTGGATCCTGAATGTGGCAACTAAGTTTCCTGCATGCTGAAACAAAGATCCAGCGTGCCAGCAACTAACACCCGACATAGCCAAATAAATAGAAATTAAAAAAAAAAAAAGATTACTAGGGTGACATATAAAAGACACCAGTGCAGCTAAAGACACAGGCCACATAAAAAAGACACAGGCCAGCACTTAGTCTCCTAGTGGTCAAATGTGGGACAGTTTGAGCATTAAGAAGAATAGTGGCTAAGATTCTGTTTTTATATTTCCATGCTCTAATATGTGTAATCAATCCAGAGCATAACTTATTGAATTTTTTATTTTTAAGAAATGATATAAAAACTGCCTAACTGTTCTCAGTTAAATATTAGCCTGTTATCTTCAGTTATTTGTTCTGTGAATTCTTCTCATAAATCATAGAACTATAAAACATTTTTTCAGAAGATAGAATAACTGTCATCTAAAAGTATTTAAATTTTTTTTCAGGATGAAGTTCCGGATGGAATTAAATCTGCAAGCTACAAGGTATGTATATATACTTATTAATGTGTCTAATATTGGGCAAAACTAAAAAAACTCACTTCCCCTACCAAGTAATACCTCACTTCTCTGCTTCCCTGTACAGTGATACTCCTTGAAAGTTATTTGTACTCAGTGGCTCTAATTCTTTTTTCCTCCATTTTCTTTAACTTTTTTTTTTCAGTTAAAGCATAAAAGAAAAATAAAAGTAGGGGGGAACCCCAAATTGTGTACGCATCACCCAGCTTAAGGCATTACCAGTATATACAGTCAGTCTTGTTTCATCTATCCCTTCCACTCCAATCTCCCAATTATTTTAAAGCCAGTCTGAGATAAATCATTTTGTTTACAAATACTTCGTATGCATCTCTAAGACAGATGATACTTTAAAAACCGCACATAACCAAAGTCAGGGTTCCAGTCTCTCTTGTTTCGTAAATGCCTTAATGTATGTGCATGCGTGCTCAGTCGCTTCAGTCCAACTCTTTACAACCCTATGGACTGTAGCCTGCTAGGCTCCCCTGTCCATTGGATTTTCTGGCGTGGTTTGCTGCGCCCTCCTCCATGGGATCTTCCTGACCCAGGGATCAAACCTGCATATCCTGCGTCTCCTGCATTGCAGGCAGATTCTTTACCCACTGAGACACCTGGAAGCCCTTAATAGTCGATTTCAAATAGGATTCACACATATTCCACACATTACACTTGGTATGGGTCATACCTGTTATATGTCCTAAGCTCCGAAGGTGCTATTTGACTGGTCAGTGAAAAACCTGGGGAATTATAGATTAGGTTTATGAGAAATATGTATGAGAAGCAGAGGATGAGTAGTCCTGCATAGAGAGAGTAGTCCTATTTTACAGTGGATTTGCCCTTCATTGCATGGGTGCACATCAACCACCTATTACTATTTAGTACTTTTAAAATTTTACAGTGAATCTTTTTGGCTGAAAGAACTAAAAGAAGAAAAAGAAAGTACATGTTTAAGGAAAAATGAAATACTGAATTTCCACTTCTCACAGCAGTTGATGATGATATATAACGCACACAAGGGTTATTGTTTACCATCCATAAGAACCATGAAAGTATCACTGATCATATGAAAATCAAAACACACAGATCTGCTGACAAAGCCTGAGCATCTACTTTGTAAGTTAGTGGTTGTTTTAAGAAGAGTGTGTGTAAGACAGCTTAACATGTGCAGCTGTGGACGATACATTTACATATCTTTTTGGGATGTGTGATTTTCCATTTAGACTAACTGTTCTAAATTCAAATTTTCTGATATTTTATTATGAAAATTTTCATACATACAACCAAGTTGAAGGAATTTTCCTGTGAATACTGTCATACTAATCACCTAGATTCTACTATTAACATTTTCATAAACTCACTTTACTACATATCTATCTGTTCATCCTTCTAGCCGTCCATTAAACCATTTTATTTTTTGGATGTATTTCAAATAAGTTGTAAGCATCAGTACACATTGCCCTCACTATATGTCATTAACTAAATATATACATAACTAGAAGTGTATCATTGAGTAGAGTCTAATATTTGCTTACATGTACATTTAATAAAATTGATATACAATGAAGTGCACACATCTTAAGTGTGTATTTGTTAAATGCATACACCTTTGTAACTTATGCTTCTGTTTCAATGCAGAACATTGCTGTTACTAAGTTGTTTCATACCCCATCCCAGTCAATCCATACCCCTTCCCCAGAGGCAATGACTGTTCTGCACTTTTTCTGTGTTAGATTTAAACTAATTTGGATCATTTTTGATTCTGCATTTTTTATTCATGCACAAAGAATGAAATCATAGCTATTAATGTTTTGGCTCCAGTGCAGAGCTTTGCATGTAATTAAATGATGCCATCATCAGCTGTTTCAAATAATCATTTTAATTCCAGAATTTAAAAAAAAATTATTTATTTTTGGTTGTGCTGTGTCTTTGTTGCTTTGCATGGGCTTCTCTAGGGTGCAGGCTCAGCAGTTGTGGCATACAGGCTTTAGTTGCTCTGAGGCATGTGGGATCTTCCCAGGTGAGAGATTGAACCTGTGTCTTCTGCATTGGCAGGTGGATTCTTATCCAATGCACAACCAGGGAAGTCCCAGAAATTGTTTGATTTTTTTTCATTCAGTTGATGCTCAAAGTAAAATTTTCAGAAGTTCATTCTGTTGAAAAAAAGCATTTGTCACTGAATGTTAGTATAAATTCATTTAAAGTTCAAAATTGAAGATGAAGTATTTGTTTTGTGGGGATGATACACATATTAAATTTTGATGAAACAGTGTCCTGCTTCCCTGGTGGTCCAGTGGCTGAGACTCCATGCTCCCAATGCAGGGGGCCTGGGTTCGATCCCTAGTCAGGGAACTAGATCCCACATGCTGCAACTAAGAGTTTGCAAGCTACGACTAAAGACACATTGCAACTAAGACCTGGCACAGCCAAATAATAAAATATTAAGGAAAAAGAAATGGTGTCCTGGTAAATCAAGAAATGTCCGTACTAAATCAAGAAATCTTACTAAATCAGAATTGTAACTGGTTGAGGTACATACATAATTTATAATTGTATCCCAACATGCTGTGATATGTTACTACTTAAGATAGAAGTTACTACTTCTATCTATTTGACAATTACTATTGTCAAAATATATAGGAGATGCTTAAGGACTGGGAAGCCTAGTGTGCTGCAGTCCATGGGGTCGCAGAGTCGGACATTACTGAGCAGCTGAACAACAAAATAAGATTTTGTATTTATATATACACTAAGTAATGACTATAAAGTTTTGGGGATGAAGCTTATGCTGAATAAAATATTACTTTAGCATGGTAGTGGACTTTCTTTGCTCTCCATCATCAATCCAATTTTATAAATGTTTGAGCCTTTGAAGAACTATTTTGTTAAATAGTCCAAGAATCCTTCATTGGTATTGATCATTTTTAAATAAATGAGCCCTCTAAATGTTGGTTGCATTTTCAAAATCAGTAGAAAATCATTATTCAAAGTATCTATTGGTGGACTGCTTAAAGAAAAGAACAAAACAAATTTCAGCTTTTGAAGCTTTAGCAAGTTGTACTTATTATAACAAAGCTTGTAAACAAAGACCTGGATATTCATTGATATGAAAAGTAGGAAAGAACTTTACATATTAAGTGAAGAAAGCTCAAATGGTATACTAGATTAAATTCTGAAATTTTACAATTGTGTTTTGGAGACTCTCCCCTTGTGGGAAGAGTCTCCTCTTGATGAACTCTTGCTTTTAACTGGGTAAATTTATATTCTGAGCTATGAGGGAAGCCCAAATTCTGACCTGAAATGGATTTAAATTAAGAAAGCTTATAATTTCATTGCTGTTTGCAAAACATTTAAAATAATTAAAAAATAAAGATAATTTATTTGATGATTTTTGTCTTATTTATTAAAGAGATGTACTTAGAGGCAAAGAATAGAACTGTGAAAATATGTGGGCTAAAATATTTTCATATATTTACCTGTAGAAGTAATATTTTTCTCAGTTAAAGTGAAAGTGGCTCAGTCGTTTCCAACTCTTTGCAACCCCTCGAACTGTAGCCTGCCAGGCTCCTCTGTCCATGGGGATTTTCCAGGCAAGAATACTGGAGTGACTTGCCATTTCCTTCTCCAGGGTATCTTCCCAACTTAATGATCGGACTTGGGTCTCCTGCATTGCAGGCAGACTCCTCACCAGCTGAGCCAGGAGGGAAGTCTTCTCAATTAAAAGTTGCATCGTTAGAGAAGAGTCAGTTGAAAGTATGGATGATTTCAAATTAACCTTAAAATTAACGTTGAAGAAGATTGTGGGCAATTTTGTAAAACATTGAAAATAATAAGCATTTTAGAAAAATTATTTTTCTTCAGAAAAAATGCCACTGACATATTTTTGAGACAGATATGACTTACAAAGCTGACTAAGTTATTAAATAGGAGCTGCTGCTGCTGCTAAGTCGCTTCAGTCTTGTCTGACTCTGTGCAACCCCACAGACGGCAGCCCACCAGGCTTCCCTGTCCCTGGGATTCTCAAGGCAAGAACACTGGAGTGGGTTGCCATTTCCACCTCCAATGCATGAAAATGAAAAGTGAAAGTGAAGTTGCTCAGTCATGTCCCAGTCTTAGCGACGCCAGGGACTGCAGCCTACCAGGCTCCTCCATCCATGGGATTTTCCAGGCAAGAGTACTGGAGTGGGGTGCCATTGCCTTCTCTGAAATAGGAGCTAGGAATAGTTATTTTATTTAACTTACATTTTAATATTCAGATGCTGCTGCTGCTGCTGCTAAGTCGCTTCAGTCGTGTCCGACTCTGTGCGACCCCACAGACGGCAGCCCACCAGGCTCCCCCGTCCCTGGGATTCTCCAGGCAAGAACACTGGAGTGGGTTGCCGTTTCCTTCTCCAATGCATGAAAGCGAAAAGTAAAAGTGAACTCGCTCAGTCATGTCTTAGCGACCCCATGGACTGCAGTCTACCAGGCTCCTCCATCCATGGGATTTTCCAGGCAAGAGTACTGGAGTGGGATGCCATTGCCTTCTCCAAATATTCAGATGACACCACCCTTATGGCAGAAAGTGAAGAGGAACTAAAAAGCCTCTTGATGAAAGTGAAAAAGGAAAGTGAAAAGGTTGGCTTGAAGCTCAACATTCAGAAAACAAAGATCATGGCATCTGGTCCCATCGCTTCATGGCAGATAGATGGGGAAACATTGGAAATAGTGTCAGACTTTATTTTTTTGAGCTCCAAAATCACTGCGGATGCTGATTGCAGCCATGAAGTTAAAGATGCTTATTCCTTGGAAGGAAAGTTATGACCAACCTAGATAGTATATTAAAAAGCAGAGACATTACTTTGCCAACAAAAGTCCATCTAGTCAAGGCTATGGTTTTTCCAGTGGTCATGTATGGATGTGAGAGTTGGACTGTGAAGAAAGCTGAGCGCCGAAGAATTGATGCTTTTGAACTGTGGTGTTGGAGAAGACTCTTGAGAGTCCCTTGGACTGCAAGGAGATCCAACCAGTCCATTCTAAAGGAGATCAATCCTGGGTGTTCATTGGAAGGACTGATGCTGAAGCTGAAACTCCAATACTTTGGCCACCACATGTGAAGAGTTGATTCACTGGAAAAGACTCTGATGCTGGGAGGGATTGGGGGCGGGAGGAGAAGGGGACGACAGAGAATGAGATGGCTGGATGGCATCACCGACTCGATGGACATGATTTTGAGTGAACTCTGGGAGTTGGTGATGGACAGGGAAGCCTGGCATGCTGTGATTCATGGGGTCGCAAAGAGTCGGACACGACTGAGCAACTGAACTGAATTGAATCACAATAATAAAGTTAAACAACTTTTGCTTAAATATAGATAGGTATATTAAAATATACAAATATATGTATTTGTTTACTTTTTGATAAGTATTTTAAACTTTTTTATTTTGAAATAATTTTTAACTTATTGAAAATTTGCAAGATTAATATAAAGACATTTTGTACACTTTTTATAAACATTGACTAATTTTTAATATTTTGCCTCAACTGTCTTAGCATGCTTAAATACATAGAGTTTTTTAAACCATTTAAGAGTTATACATCCTATGCCTTTACCCGTTTATACTTAATTATGTATGTGTGAGCACATGCTCAGTTGTGTCTGACTCTTTGCAACACCAAGGACTGCAGCCCTCCAGACTCCTCTGTCCATGGTATTGCCTGGGTAGGAATATTGGAGTGGGTTGCCATTTCCTTCTCCAGGGGATCTTCCCAACCCAGGGATCGAACGTATGTTTTCTGCATTGCAGGCAGATGCTTTACCACTGAGCCACCAGAGAAGTCCTAATTATATATAAAAAATAATTTTATTTTTGAAAGTATTTTTTGAGTTGAATTGCCTTTAGGTTGACCAATGTGATGAAACAAATCATTTCAAGCAATTATGTCATTTCAGTTACTTCAGTGTTCACTTTTATCCTCAAAAGAGTCCTTGTCTGGACAGTGATTTGTGTGATTATCCTTACAATAAGGACATAATAGGTACTCAGATTTTATTTGTTGAGTGATTGAATTTGTGGTCTCCTGCTTCCAATGTCATCTTTTAGCTGTATGGTAGTGATGCCTGGTATGTTGTGAAGTCTCATGATCCATACTTACTTCCCTTGTACACAGCAAGCAGAATCCATATCGTGACTTTGACTTTGCAAAGAAATACAGTTGTTCAAGAATGTATTTTAAGCACCTAAAGATACTGGAGTATTTTTTATAAGACTTGGTAGCCTCCAGGGCATTTTTAGAATCATGGTATTTAGAGTTGAAATAGATCGTAGACACACATGATCTAGCCCAACCACTTATTTTATGGAAAAGAAAACTGATACTCACAATTAGGTCATTAGAAAAGTGGAACACTGCCCCATGACTCCTTACCAACTGACTTCTTTAACCTCAAAGATTTTCTTAGTGGACATTTTGATAGTTGTTGGACTATAAATTATTCTTTATTTTGTAAACATAATAGTAAATTGTGTTCTCCAACAAAACAAAGAGCAAAGCCTTTTACTTATATTTTAGCTTCAGGAGGAATGTGAGGTTTATTTATTTATTTTTTCTTGTAAAGTTTTGAAACCAAGGGGATGATGCTAGCTCTAAAAGAACCTCAAATTCCTTAAGTCTCTTAAAAGTTTTTAAAATACAAATAATTGAATTCTATTTCTTTCCCTTTTGTTTCAGTATTCTGAAGAAGCCAATAATCTCATTGAAGAATGTGAGCAAGCTGAACGACTTGGAGCTGTGAATGAATCTCTGAGGTGTGGTATTTTATTTGCAGGAGTATTTTATGCTTTTTCAGGTGAAATGTTAACTTAAGAAAAAGAGTAACTCCATTTTCTTTGTTTAAAGTGAGGAAACACAGAAAGCTGTTCTTCAGTGGACCAAGCATGATGATTCCTCAGACAACTTCTGTGAAGCTGATGGTATAACATTTTTTATACTATGCATGTTAAGATTGTACCTAAGGAAAAATAGTCTTTTGAAATAATTTAAAGAAAAAAATCCTCGGTTTCTAATAGTTTGGCAGTTCCTCAAAAAGCTAAACACAGAATTACCTTGTGACTTAACAGTCAGCTCCTCAGCATTTACCCCCAAAAGACTGAAGACAGTAAAGCAGATACTTGTACACCCTGTTCACAGCAGCCCTATTTGCAACAGCCAAAAGGTGGAAGCAACCCAAGTATCCATCAGCAGATGAATGTGTAAATTATTATACACATACAATGGAATGCTATTTAGCCATAAAAAGAAAAGAAGTTCTGATACATGCCGCAGTATGGATAAACACTAAAAACATTAGGCTAAATGAAATAACCCAGGTGCAAAAGGACAAGTGTCCTGTGACCCCACTTACATGATATATCTAGAATAGGCAAACTGATACAGGCAGGAAGTGGTTTTAAGTTACCAGGAGTTAGCAGGAAGGAGAGTGGAAGTTATTGCTTAATGGTTACAGTCTCTGTTTGAAATCATAGGAGAGTTTGGAAACAGTGATGATGGTTGCACAACATTGTGAATATAATTAATGCCACTGAATTGTAGTCTTAAACATGGTTAAAATGGCAAATTTCATGTTGCGTATATTTTACCACAGTCAGTTCAGATCAGTTGCTCAGTCGTGTCCGACTCTTTGCGACCCTATGAATCACAGCATGCCAGGCTTCCCTGTCCATCACCAACTCCCGGAGTTCACTCAAACTCATGTCCATCGAGTGGGTGATGCCATCCAGCCATCTCACTCTCTGTCGTCCCCTTCTCCTCCCGCTCCCAATCTTTCCCAGCATCAGGGCCTTTTCAAATGAGTCAGCTCTCTGCATCAGGTGGCCAAAGTATTGGAGTTTCAGCTTTAGCATCAGTCCCTCCAGTGAACACCCAGGATTGATCTCCTTTAGAATGGACTGGTTGGATCTCCTTGCAGTCCAAGGGACTCTCAAGAGTCTTCTCCAACACCACAGTTCAAAAGCATCAATTCTTCGGCGCTCAGCTTTCTTCACAGTCCAACTCTCACATCCATACATGACCACTGGAAAAACCATAGCCTTGACTAGACGTACCTTTGTTGGCAAAGTAATGTCTCTGCTTTTTAATATCTATCTAGGTTGGTCTTCCTTCCAAGGAGTAAGCGTCTTTTAATTTCATGGCTGCAATCAGCATCCGCAGTGATTTTGGAGCCCAAAAAAATAAAGTCTGACACTGTTTCCACTGTTTCCCCATCTATCTGCCATGAAGCGATGGGACCAGATGCCATGATCTTTGTTTTCTGAATGTTGAGCTTCAAGCCAACCTTTTCACTCCCCTCTTTCACTTTCATCAAGAGGCTGTTTTAGTTCCTTTACCACAATAAAACAATTTAAAAAGAAAATCCAGTTTCTGGAAAAAAAAATCACCTCCTGAGTTTGCAGTTCTGTGTACTAAGTAATATGTATATTTAACTTTTGTAATATATACAGGTACTTTGTGTAACCTGCTTTGTTATACTTACCTTGGATTGTTAAATATTTTCCTTAATGATGATTTGTGTTGTCTTTTGGAAAGAAAATGATGAACCATGAATTATGTCTGTGACATTTAAATAAAACCAAGCCAGAGCTCTGATATGATTAAAATCTAGGAGTCCTAGAACGCATTAGAACCATTTGATTTATGGATTTTTTAATTAGATTTATAGATTCTCCCAGTCTTCCATTGTTTTTTTTTTAGTATCTCCTTTTTTGTAAGTTTACTTTTTAGCATTTTAATTGGCTCAACAAAATTAAACTGAGTTGAGTTTTTGTATCCTTCTTTGCTTCTTTTGGAACGGACTAATGATCTTTTTAAAAAAATCAGTGAAAAGAATGATATAGATCATTTTAATTATAAGCAAAAGATGAATCTGAAATACCCCCCTCCCCGAAATAGGGAAAGTACTCATTTTTAATTTGTGGCTTCATTTTGGGAAAAAGAGGTAAGTAAACTTGACAGGGAGGCCTGGCGTACTGTGATTCATGGGGTCGCAGAGAGTCGGACACGACTGAGCGACTGAAACTTGACTTAATGAAAACCATGACTGTATTTTAACAGATATACACCTGTAATCCATTGTTTCTGATTCCCAAATGTGAGACTTTGAACAGTGACTATTTTTCTCCTTTGATTTAGTGCAGATTCACTCTGTGTGAATATTCATGTGTTTTTATTACAGAAATATTTTTGTGTTTGTTTAAAGGTTGCTGCCCCAGTCTCTGCTGGAAAAGTATTCAACATATGTTGCGTGTACTATATTACTGTTCTAAAATCTGAAAAGTTCTGAATTTCAAATCACATTTGGGCCCAAGGGTGTTGGGTAAAGAACTGTGGACTTATACCTAGTGTTAGGCCAATAAGGAAAGGATGATAAAATGCTCTCCCAACCCTGATTTTGCCATCTTTTCTGCAAGGATTCTTTGGCCTAAATATTACTATATTAGATAAAATTCACCTTGTAACATGGCAACTTATATTTTTTTTAGACCTGCAGTATTAGGGAAAGAATGGAACTGCCTTTACCACAGCATCCTTTTAAAGCTACATGCTTACTTTTGTGTCACAAATCAGTAATTCACTCCGTATATGATGGAGTTCTGTTATCTTGGCTGAATAACTTGTCCACATGTATTTGTTTCTTCTCTTACAGGAGGGTGAATATTTTTTTAAAAAAGGACAGCTTTATAAGGAATAAATAATGTATGTAATGGTAGGTAGAGGATAGGTATTTTGTAAATTTTTTTCATATATTATTTTTATTTTTCTTATAACAAGTCTATAAGGTAAGCATTTTTCTTACTTAGGACTTTTTGTTTTTAATAGCCTTTCAGTATTTTATTTTTTTAAAATTAATTAATTTATTTTAATTGGAGCTAATTACTTTACAATATTGTAGTGGTTTTTGCCATATGTTGACATGAATCATCCACGGGTGTACATGTGTCCCCATCCCGAATCCCCATCCCACCCCCCTCCCCGTCCCATCCCTCTGGGTCATCCCAGTGCACCGGCCCTGAGCTTCCTGTCTCATGCATCGAACCTGGACTGGCGCTCTGTTTCACATATGGTAATATACATGTTTCAATGCTATTCTCTCAAATCATCCCACCCTCGCCTTCTCCCACAGAGTCCAAAAGACTGTTCTTTACATCTGTGTCTCTTTTGCTGTCTCAATATAGGGTCATTGTTACCATCTTTCTAAATTCCATATATATGCGTTAGTATACTGTATTGGTGTTTTTCTTTCTGACTTACTTCACTCTGTATAATAGGCTCCAGTTTCATCCACCTCATTAGTACTGATTCAAATGCATTCTTTTCAATGGCTGAGTAATATTCCATTGTGTATATGTACCAAAGCTTTCTTATCCATTCGTCTGCCAGTGGACATCTAGGTTGCTTCCATGTCCTGGCTATTATAAACAGTGCTGTGATGAACACTGGGATACATGTGTCTCTTTCACCTCTGGTTTCCTCGGTGTGTATGCCCAGCAGTGGGATTGCTGGGTCATATGGCAGTTCTATTTCCAGTTTTTTAAGGAATCTCCACACTGTTCTCTGTAGTGGCTGTACTAGTTTGCATTCCCACCAACAGTGTAAGAGGGTTCCTTTTTCTCCACGCCCTCTCCAGCATTTATTGTTTGTAGACTTTTTGATAGCAGCCATTCTGACTGGCATGAGATGGTACCTCATTGTGGTTTTGACTTGCATTTTTCTGATAATGAGTGATGTTGAGCATCTTTTCATGTGTTTGTTAGCCATCTGTATGTCTTCTTTGGAGAAATGTCTGTTTAGTTCTTTGGCCCATTTTTTGATTGGGTCATTTATTTTTCTGGAATTGAGCTGTAGGAGTTGCTTGTATATTTTTGAGATTAATTCTTTGTCAGTTGCTTTGTTTGCTATTCTTTTCTCCCATTCTGAAGGCTGTCTTTTCACCTTGCTTATAGTTTCCTTTGTTGTGCAGAAGCTTTTAATTTTAATTAGGTCCCATTTGTTTATTTTTGCTTTTATTTCCAATATTCTGGGAGGTGGGTCATGGAGGATCCTGCTGTGATTTATGTCAAAGAGTGTTTTGTCTATGTTCTCCTCTAGGAGTTTTATAGTTTCTGGTCTTACGTTTAGATCTTTAATCCATTTTGAGTTTATTTTTGTGTATGGTGTTAGAAAGTGTTCTAGTTTCATTGTTTTACAAGTGGTTGACCAGTTTTCCCAGCACCACTTGTTAAAGAGACTGTCTTTTCTCCATTTTATATTCTTGCCTCCTTTGTCAAAGATAAGGTGTCCATAGGTATGTGGATTTGTCTCTGGGCTTTCTATTTTGTTCCATTGATCTGTATTCTGTCTTTGTGCCAGTACCATACTGTCTTGATGACTGTGGCTTTGTAGTAGAGCCTGAAGTCCGGCATGTTGATTCCTCCAGTTCCATTCTTCTTTCTCAAGATTGCTTTGGCTATTTGAGGTTTTTTGTATTTCCATACAAATTGTGAAATTATTAGTTCTGGTTCTCTGAAAAATACTGTTGGTAGCTTGATAGGGATTGCATTGAATCTATAGATTACTTTGGGTAGTATACTCCTTTTCACTATATTGATTCTTCCCATCTATGAACATGGTATGTTTCACCATCTATTTGTGTCGTCTTTGATTTCTTTCATCAGTGTTTTGTAGTGTTCTATATATAGATCTTTTGTTTCTTTAGGTAGATTTATTCCTAAGTATTTTATTCTTTTCATTGCAATGGTGAATGGAATTGTTTCCTTAGTTTCTCTTTCTTTTTTCTCATTGTTAGTATATAGGAATGCACGGGATTTCTGTGTGTTAATTTTCTATCCTGTAACTTTACTATATTCATTGATTAGCTCTAGTAATTTTCTGGTGAAATCTTTAGGGTTTTCTATGTAGAGGATCATGTCATCTGTAAACAGTGAGAGTTTTACTTCTTCTTTTCCAATCTGGATTCCTTTTATGTCTTTTTCTTCTCTGATTGCTGTGCCTAAAACTTCCAAAACTATGTTGAATAGTAGAAGTGAGAGTGGGCACCCTTGTCTTGTTCCTGACTTTAGGGGAAATGCTTTCAATTTTTCACCATTGAGGATAATGTTTGCTGTGGGTTTATCATATATCACTTTTATTATGTTGAGGTATGTTCCTTCTATTCCTGCTTTATGGAGGGTTTTTATCATAAATGGATGTTGAATTTTGTCAAAGGCTTTCTCTGCATCTATTGAGATAATCATATGGTATGATTTTTATCTTTCAATTTGTTAATGTGGTGTGTCACATTGATTGATTTGCAGATATTAAAGAATCCTTGCATCCCTGGGATAAAGCTCACTTGGTCATGATGTATGATCTTTTAATATGTTGTTGGATTCTGTTTGCTAGAATTTTATTAAGGATTTTTGCATCTATGTTCATCAGTGATATTGGCCCATAGTTTTCTTTTTTTGTGGCATCTTTGTCTGGTTTTGGTATTAGGGTGATGGTGGCCTCATAGAATGAGTTTGGAAATTTACCTTCCTCTGCAATTTTCTGGAAGATTTTGAGTAAAATAGGTGTTAGCTCTTCTCTAAATCTTTTGGTAGAATTCAGCTGTGAAGCCGTCTGGTCCTGGGCTTTTGTTTACTGGAAGATTTCTGATTACAGTTTCGATTTCTGTGCTTGTGATGGGTCTGTAAAGATTTTCTGTTTCTTCCTGGTTCAGTTTTGGAAAGTTATACTTTTCTAAGAATTTGTCCATTTCTTCCAAATTGTCCATTTTATTGGCATGTAGTTGCTGATAGTAGTCTTTTATGATCCTTTGTATTTCTGTGTTGTCTATTGTGATTTCTCCATTTTCATTTCTAATTTTTGTTGATTTGATTCTTCTCCCTTTTTTTATTGATGAGTCTGGCTAATGGTTTGTCATTTTTATTTATCTTCTCAAAGAACCAGCTTTTAGCTTTGTTGATTTTTGCTGTGGTCTCCTTTGTTTCTTTTTCATTTATTTCTGCCCTAATTTTTATGATTTCTTTCCTTCTACTAACCCTGGGGTTCTTCATTTCTTCTTTTTCTAGTTTCTGTAAGTGTAGAGTTAGGTTATTTATTTGATTTTTCTCTTGTTTTTTGAGGTAAGCTTGTATTGCTATGAACCTTCCCCTTAGTACTGCTTTTACTGAGTCCCAAAGGTTTTGGGTGTTGTGTTTTCATTTTCATTAATTTCTTTGCATATTTTGATTTCTTTTTTGATTTCTTCTGTCATCTATTGGTTATTCAGAATTGTGTTGTTTAGCCTCCATGTGTTTGTATTTTTAATAGTTTTTTTTCCTGTAGTTGACATCTAATCTTAATTATAAATTTGAGCTTTTGTCATCTGGCAAAATATGGTTATAGTAACTTTTTAAAATGAAGTTGGAGAGAGAAGTATGTCATAAGTAAAATTATGAGTCAGCTAATGTTTATCTCTAACGAGGCAGAATATTGGTTTAATCATTCCTTGGTGGTTTGTTTTCTTAAAATACTAAATGCTGAGTATTATTTATATATTTTGAAAGTCAGTGTTATTTTTTATGAATTTATTATAATTTGCTATACTGATATAATCTCTATAATACTATTAATAATTGAGGTGAACAGGGTTATCTGTTCCTAAACTAGGTGACTCCATGCAGATTTGTTTTTAAAGTTTTTATTTTTATTTCTAGTTATTTTAATTGCTGCTTTTACCTTGAACTCTCAGTTATTTCTAGGTGCTATCACTGTGCTGTTTCCAGAAGCAAATTTCCTTCTATGACTCTAATGAACTGTGAATTGGGTTAAAAATGACCAAGCTTCAGTTTAGTTCAGTCGCTCAGTCGTGTCTGACTCTTTGCAACCCCTTGAATCACAGCACGCCAGGCCTCCCTGTCCATCACCAACTCCCGGAATTCACTCAAACTCATGTCCATCGAGTCGGTGATGCCATCCAGCCATCTCATTCTCTGTCGTCCCCTTCTCCTCCCACCCCCAATCCCTCCTAGCATCAGACTCTTTACCAGTGAGTCAACTTGTCGCTTAGATTATCTTAATTTTTTAAATGAGAAATAGATACTGTGGAGAGCTTGATGGACTGTCATGTAAGCAACTTTCAGCTCAGATTTTTGTCATCCACTTTGGTTGCTTGAGGCCATTTTCACTCACTTTCTCATTCTTTGTTAGCTCGTGCTGTTAAGCTTTATCATTTCAGTTCAGTCGCTCAGTCGTGTCTGACTCTTTGCGACCCCATGAACCACAGCACGCCAGGCCTCTCTGTCCATCACCAACTCCTGGAGTTCACTCAAACTCATGTCCATCGAGTCAGTGATGCCATCCAGCCATCTCATTCTCTGTCGTCCCCGTCTCCTCCCACCCCCAACCTTTCCCAGCATCAGAGTCTTTTCCAGTGAGTCAACTCTTCCCATGAGGTGGCCAACGTATTGGAGTTTCAGCTTTAGCATCAGTCCTTCCAATGAACATCCAGGATTGATCTCCTTTAGAATGGACTGGTTGGATCTCCTTGCAGTCCAAGGGACTCTCAAGAGTCTTCTCCAGCACCACAGTTTAAAAGCATCAATTCTTTGGTGCTCAGCTTTCTTCACAGTCCAACTCCCACATCTATACATGATTACTGGAAAAACCATAGCCTTGACTAGACGGACCTTTGTTGGCAAAGTAGTGTCTCTGATTTTTAATATGCTATCTAGGTCGGTCATAACTTTCCTTCCAAGGAGTAAGCGGCTTTTAATTTCATGGCTGCAATCAGCATCCGCAGTGATTTTGGAGCCCAAAAAAATAAAGTCTGACACTGTTTCCACTGTTTCCCCATCTATTTCCCATGAAGTGATGGGACTAGATGCCATGATCTTAGTTGTCTGAATGTTGAGCTTCAAGCCAACTTTTTCACTCTCCTCTTTCACGTTCATCAAGAGGTTCTTTAGTTCCTCTTCACTTTCTGCCATAATGGTGGTGTCATCTGCATATCTGAGGTTATTTATATTTCTCCTGGCAATCTTGATCCAGCTTGTGCTTCTTCCAGCCCAGCGTTCCTCATGATGTACCCTGCATATAAGTTAAATAAGCAGGGTGACAATATATAGCCTTGACGTACTCCTTTTCCTATTTGGAACCAGTCTGTTGTTCCATGTCATATGTATCTATAATTATCTTTTCTATAGTGCTTATCTTTTCATTTTATTAGGTTGCCTTTGTACTTAATAGTTTTCTTGATTGTAAAGTGGTCTATTATATATCATAATACCAGTGGAAATGGAAGTGTTAGTTGCTCAGTTGTGTCCCACTGTTTGTGACCCCATGGACTGTATCCTACCAGGCTCCTCTGTCTATGGAATTCTCCAGGCAAGAATACTGGAGTGGGTTGCCATTTCCTTCTCCAGAGGATCTTCTAATACCACTAGTTAACGTTTATTTTACTCTTAGTATTGTTCTAAGCACTCTGCATCTTTGAACTTCTTTAAGTATCACAGTAGCACTATGAGTATTATCCCCATTTTACAAATGAGGACACCGAGGCATAGAGAATTTACATGACTTGCTCAGGGTTTTGAAGTCAATAAGTAGTAGGTTGTTTGTTGTTCTGCCACTCAGTTGTGTCCAACTCTTTGCAACTCCATGGACTACATTATACCAGACTTCCCTGTCCCTGACTCCTGAGTTTGCTCAAACTCATGTCCATTGGGTCGATGATGCCATCCAATCATCTCATCCAGGTACTCTGGCTCCAGGGCCTGTGCTCTGCTCTGTTGGACATTTAGGATGCTTCTAATTTTCCCTTTTATAAATAATACTGATACAAATATCATCCTGCTTATAATTTTTTTTGCGTATTTAGGATTATACCTTTGGTACAGCTTTGTAGTGGTCATGTAAAAAGGAAGTATTTGGTAACAAACTGTGTCGTACTAATATGCCTTCATTTACCTCAATTACTTGTGAACTGCTTGTGGTTAATGTGATGGGAAATGTATATATATTTGCCTGTATAGCTTACAAGAATTGAATTACTGTGTTCCTTCAATTCTGTAATCACATATTCCTTTTTTTACCTGTATAAAACCAAGATGCTTTTGCCACTGGTGTGTAATTTAATGTGGATGTTTTTGTTCCTTTTTCTTTTCCCTTGTATTTTTCTCCTTAAAAGGTGTTTTTAAGTCCCAAATGCATTGTTAACATTTGTGGTGCCTTAGAATCAATGGAATACAGTCTGCCATACTAGCTTTTTAAGGTAACTGAAAAACAAGAAAGATTATTATAAAACATTTTGTTTTACAGATATACAGTCTCCTGATGCTGAGTATGTCGATTTGCTCCTTAATCCCGAGCGCTACACGGGTTACAAGGGACCAGATGCTTGGAAGATATGGAATGTCATTTATGAAGAAAACTGTTTTAAGTATGTGTCATTTTCCTTTCAAAATTCCTGAAAGATGTGCTCATTTCTCTTTATAAACAAACAGAATTGTAATGACTTAAAATTGCAAATCAAGTTCACTTTATTAAAGGATGTATTTGGATATAGTAACATACTCATTCATTAATCCAGTTTCCCCCTGGAGTAACATGTAGACATGCATTTCAACAAATATTTCTTTTTTTTTAAAAAAGACTTAGAATAGTATTAGACTTTTATGGGAGTGTTGTAGGCATTTCTCAAGTGTTCCTTAAGTGGGTTATAGAATCTCAGGTGAGCTAACCTAGGTGCAGGGAATAAATTAGGATATATAGCTGCGTATTCGGTTGGGGGCGGGAGGAGAAGGGGACGACAGAGAATGAGATGGCTGGATGGCATCACCGACTCTGTGGACATGAGTTTGAGTGTACTCCGGGAGTTGGTGATGGACAGGGAGGCCTGGCGTGCTGTGATTCATGGGGTCGCGGAGAGTCGGACACGACTGAGCGACTGAACTGAACTGAACTGATTCTTTTCAGTGCTCTATAGTCCTCTTTTTCCGTTGCTGTGGTTATTTTACCTGCTTTCAAATTAAAGTTAAGCTCTTTTCAGAGAATAATTATGAATAAGTACTATTTGAGCACTCATGGTGTGCCGGTTGTTGTGTTAGAAACGTTATACACATTTTCTTCCTTGGTCCTTGTAACAACTCTGTTGTAGTCAGCACTGTTTATAGATGCAGAAACTGATGCTTGGAAAGGTTAAGTGACTGGTCTAGTGTCAAAGACATAGCAAGTGGAAGAACCCTGTTTGTCCTCCTGCTGACTACCACGGAAGCTGTCACTTTGAACAGTGCGAGACTGAGACATGCTGCCAGTTTACCCACGTGTAAGCCTCTAGGCCGTAAAAGTGAAGTCGTCAGTTGTGTCCGACTCTTTGCGATCCCATGGACTGTAGTCTACCAGGCTTGTCTGTCCATGGGATTTTCCAGACAACAGGGTACTTATTGGGTTTTGGAAGGGATGTGTGTGTGTGGATGGGTGTTATGCTATCTCAGAGATGGGGATAATTCTGGGGAAATTTCTGGAGTTACCAAGTGTGGCAAAAATACTTTTCACTTTTTGTGTCACATATAAGCATTTGAAATCAGCAGTTTCTTTTTTTGACTTGCAGAATTTCAGCAATTTAGAAAGTGGAGAGTTTTCAATGTTTACTCATTTCTGCCACGTGTTTCATTTAAATTCTCTTGACTCTTATTAGGAATGTTTGATTTACAGAATTTGTTGACTTAGAGGTTTTTTCCTAATTTTTTAATATAAACTAAAATAGAGCCCAATTAAAGCATTTGTTAGATTTTTTATTAGTTATTAGTTATTGTTTCCTAATTGATTTATATAATTTTCTGCATAATATTTCTAAAATATAAACAATGTAGGAGGCACTAAAATTGAGTATGTTAAAATAGAGTTTACATGTTCTGTTTTCAAACTGTCTCAAGTTGTGCAATTGTAAAATAAATAAAGTGCACTAAAATGATCCCTATACTCTAGTAGTGATACTAATGAATTTAATTTGGGATTTAAAAACATTTTAGTGACATCACTCTATTTTTTCTTATTAAATACTTACTAAAACTTATTTTAAACTTATTAAAAACCATCTTTATTGAAATTATAACAAACTTGATGGCCACAGAGCAAATTGATAGACTTAAAATTATCAAAGTGGAAAATAATCTAGCCACACTGTTTTTATCCCTTTTTATTTTAGTGCTTGTGTTGAGTATTTGCCTTTTTTTCCTGCTTGTCTTTCAAATGAGTGTATTTTATGACATACACATGTATATACCATATATAAAAATATGTTAGGAACTAGGAGAAGAGCTTGACTGGCGTTTTTATGACTTTTTGTCTGCTACAGTGGGAAAAGATCAACTTATCACTAAAACAAATAACTATCCTCCCTTATAGCAGTTAGAAAAACTAAATATTTTATAAGGTCAGTAAAATAGTTTGATTTTAGATATAGTTATTAACCAGTGCAGGAGACATAAGAGATGTGGTTCAATTCCTGGGACAGGAAGATCCCCTGGAGGAGGACGTGGCAATCCACTCCAGTATTCTTGCCTGGAGAATCCCATGGACAGAGGAGGTTGCATAGACTCAGACAATCTTGGGTTTGCAAAGATTCAGACACGACTGAAATGACTAAGCACACATGCACGCACATAATTATTAAAAAACTTTCTGAGGTAAATTTCACTTTTACTTAACTAATTATAGCATGATGGGTAACATATTTATATTTTATGCTTTAATTTTTTGTTTCTAGGCCACAGACAATTAAAAGACCTTTAAATCCTTTGGCTTCTGGTCAAGGTGAGTTATTTATTTGCACTGTTATTTATCAGCTAGTGAACTTTGATTAGAAGGAAGGAGGAGGCAAGATAAGGATTGGCAGGAGCATTTGAGATCACATATTCCTGTTTTCACAGAAGTTATGCCTCATTCTTGCAGAGAAATTGGTGTTGAAAATATTTACACTTCAGTTAGGAATATTTTTGTAATGAATTCAGACTATCATAGGATGAAGTTAAAATTATACATTTTGTATATATTTTTTCAGAATGTGTGTCCAGGCTTTCAATTGTTTTACTCATCTTTTAGTTCAATGAATATCCAAAAGACTTCCTTCTCACATCTTCCTAAAACTTGAAATTGTTGTGTATCTTGGGAGTCTGATTTCAAATTCAGTTGACTTGATATCTCATTAACATTTTTCATTTTCTGCTTATACTCAGGGTCTGGCTTAAATGCTTCCTTGCCCACCCTGTCAATTTCTCTGATCCCCCCTAACTAACTGGCAGTAATCTCTCTCTCCTCACAAAATGAGCTTATGTATTATTTTGTTCCTCTTTCAGCTCTTTCCACTTGCTAGCATTGTTTTACTACTATTTATGTATCTATTGTCTTCCCAGGCGGCTCAGTGGTAAAGAACATGCCTGCCAAGTAGGAGACTTGGGTTCAGTCCCTGGGTCGAAAGATCCCCTGGAGAAGGAAATGGCAACCCACTCCAGTATTCTTGCCTGAGAAATCCCATGGACAGAGGAGCCTGGTGGGCTACAGTCCATGGGGTCGCAAAGAGTCAGACACGACTGAGTGACTAAACCACCACCACCACCACCTTGTATCTATTGATCTACCCTAGTACTTTGGATGTATTAGTTGCATTTATTGGTTTCATCCCTTAGTAAACAGCCTGAAACATAATAGATGGAATAGTTAAATGATCAATGAAAATCGCCCTCCTCGTTTAATGGTCTTGTCTACAGTAGTGAAAATCACTTGTTCCTTCAACAAATGATTATCCACTATTTACTGTGTGTTAGGCCCTGGATAGGTGCAGAGGGGACATAAAATTGAAAGTCACAAGCCTTGCCCGGTCTATAATAGGCAGAACAGTTTGTTGAATAAACCATTTTAAGTGTATGATTCAGGCTTTTTCCCTAGGAAATACATATCCGTGTCTTCTGAATATATGCTTACTGATGAATTCTTTGATGTACTTTTAGCAAATGTGGAATGGTTTTCATTTTTTAAATTTATTTGAAAAACTGCTGATCTCATAGAGTCAACAAACATAAATTTACTTCTGGAAAGCACATTGCATCATTCCATAAATGTTGGCAGACTAGTCATTCTTAGAAATGAAAGAATGTCTTTAAACATGGCTTTTGATTTATATGTAGTCACATATGGTACTCACTGGAAACTATTGATTTAATATCAGATGAGATGCAAATTCCTAGGCAAGAGATGATCTTCACTCTTATGTAAAGTCAGTCACATTATGATCTGATAAGTTAATTAACCACCTTTGCTTATTTTAAAGATAAATAGGAACAATGTCAGTGTTTATAACATCAGGGAACTGGTTAAACTGGTATTTTTATATAGTAGAATATAGCCATTCTAAATGTTGCTGAAAATTTTGTATTCATTTATATCAGTGGTGATCAGTAGTGCATTTAGGAGAAGAAGCAGGTGTTAGTATGTATTAATATATTTTTAATAAAAACATGATTAGTATAATATCTCACTGTCCTGTGCCCAAAGAAAAAGACACCAAAATGTAAATGGTATTTATCTTTGGGCACAGGGAGTTATGAATGATATTTTTTATTTTGTCTTTGTCTTCTCTTTATAACATATATTTGCAATGAGCATCTGGTACTTTAATAAATGATGGCATTAAATAAAAGTGGCAAAATGAAGACAGTTTTTCAGTACTTAATGAGCAGCTGCATACAAACTGCTGGATTGTGCATATTTGGATCTTACACATAGTCTTTAAAAATATTGCTGAATAAGTTAAATTTTTATAACGTCAGTTCTGGGAATTTTGAGGCAATAACACAGATCCTTAGCAGAAACTGTCTTCTAGCTGTAGGATAAATAAGTAAAAAGTCTCTGACAGCCAAATAACTGTGAGTCCTTGAGATATTTAAGAGTACTCTTAGATGATAGATTACATTTCTCTTTCCTGTCAGCCCACATTAAATCTTGAACAAGCTGAAACTACTCTTTATCCAGGCTCTTGGAGATGAAGCCATTTAAGTTAAATTAGGCGTAATTCCTTTTATGACCAGAAAGAGTTACAGTCACAAGCATATCACTCTCACATGTTATCTATGTCGGTGAACTGATGGACTAAAAGTAACGGAAGTGTAGCATTTTAAAAGGGGCATCTGGAAGGAGTTTTTAATAATATAACTTTTGTTTTCTTTTTTCAGGTAAAAGTGAAGGTAAGTATAATTTCTTTATCATACATGACAGATATGAATTTGCTTATATTCAGAGGTTTGTGGGCAAACTTGTTTTTTCTTTCCACCCGTGAGACTTGAGAAGTTACTTTTTATTTGTTTATGTAAGATGAACAGAATAGATTAAGGGAAAAATGACTCTTTGTGCCTGGGATCAGGCAGTAGAGACAGCCTGCCTCAGACTCTGATAATTCACTCATACATTTTATGTGTGTGAAAGTGAGGCATTTCCCGGCCTCTTTCAGGGAAAATTTCTTCTTTATTGACTGAACTCTGAGATCTGCTGGGTCACCCACAGGAAGGTTCAGGCATGATCACTGAGAAAACAATAGAATGGGAAAGACTAGAGGTCTCTTCAAGAAAATTAGAGATACCAAGGGAACATTTCATGCAAAGATGGGCTCGATAAAGGACAGAAATGGTATGGACCTAACAGCAGAAGGAGATATTAAAGAAGAGGTGGCAAGAATACACAGAAGAACTATACAAAAAAGATCTTCACGACCCAGATAATCATGATGGTGTGATCACTCACCTAGAGCCAGACATCCTGGAATGTGAAGTCAAGTGGGCCTTAGAAAGCATCACTACGAACAAAACTAGTGGAGGTGATGGAATTCCAGTTGAGCTATTTCAAATCCTGAAAGATGATGCTGTGAAAGTGCTGCACTCAATATGCCAGCAAATTTGGAAAACTCAGCAGTGGCCACAGGACTGGAAAAGGTCAGTTTTCATTCCAATCCCAAAGAAAGGCAATGCCAAAGAATGCTCAAACTGCCACACAGTTGTACTCATCTCACACACCAGTAAAGTAATGCTCAAAATTCTCCAAGCCAGGCTTCAGCAATATGTGAACCGTGAACTTCCAGATGTTCAAGCTGGATTTAGAAAAGGCAGAAGAACCAGAGATCAAATTGCCAACATCCGCTGGATCATTGAAAAAGCAAGAGAGTTCCGGAAAAAACATCTATTTCTGCTTTATTGACTATGCCAAAAATCTTTGACTGTGTGGATCTCAGTAAACTGTGAAAATTTCTTCAAGAGATGGGAATACCAGACCACCTGACCTGCCTCTTGAGAAATCTGTATGCAGATCAGGAGGCAACAGTTAGAACTGGACATGGAACAACAGACTGGTTCCAAATAGGAAAAGGAGTATGTCAAGGTTGTATATGGTCACCCTGCTTATTTAACTTATATGCAGAGTACATCATGCAAAATGCCAGGATGGAGGAAGCACAAGCTGGAATCAAGACTGCTTGGAGAAATATCAATAACCTCAGATATGCAGATGACACCACCGTTATGGTGAAAGTGAAGAACTAAAGAGCCTCTTGATGAAAGTGAAAGAAGTGAGTGAAAAAGTTGGCTTAAAGCTCAACATTCAGAAGACTAAGATCATGGCTTGATGGGACATAGATGGGGAAACAGTAGAAACAGTGGCTGATTTTATTTTGGGGGGCTCCAAAATCACTGCAGATGGTAACTGTAGCCATGAAATTAAAAGACGCTTACTCCTTGGAAGGAAAGTTATGACCAACCTAGACAGCATATTAAAAAACAGAGACATTACTTTGCCAGCAAAGGTCTGTCTAGTCAAGGCTATGGTTTTTCCAGTGGTCATGTATGGATGTGAGAGTTGGACTATAAAGAAAGCTGATCATCGAAGAATTGATATTTTTGAACTGTGGTGTTGGAGAAGACTCTTGAGAGTCCCTTGGACTGCAAGGAGATCCAACCAGTCCATCCTAAAGGAGATCAGTCCTGAGTGTTCATTGGAAGGACTGATGTTGAAGCTGAAACTCCAATACTTTGGGCACCTGATGTGGAGAGCTGACTTGTTTGAAAAGACCCTGATGCTGGGAAAGATTGAAAGCAGGAGGAGAAGGGGACAACAGAGAATGAGACGGTTGGATGGTATCACCGACTCAATGGAAATGAGTTTGGGTAAACTCCAGGAGTTGGTGATGGACAAGGAGGCCTGGCGTGCTGTAGTCCATGGGGTTGCAAAGAGTTGGACATGACTGAGCGACTGAACTGAACTGAACTGAGGCATGATCAGAGTGTTGATCTACTGGCTTCCAAGCCTGTGCTGACTCTTGTGTGTAGGTATCATTATCAGCTCTTTAGGTTATTGTAATACCCCCAATTTTAACATATTTTAGGTTTACTGTGTCTTTTTGAGTATATTTTTGCTTTATGAATAAGATTGGAATGATTTTTGTAATTCTTAAGGCCATGTGTTTAGCAATATGAGAAGACTCAGCAGTACGTAGCTTTATTCTAGCTAGATGAGATTGTTAAAATGTAAAGGATCACTGTTCTCTCACTCTAAATTCTCTTCTTTTTTTAAAAAAACATTTTATTTATTTTTTCCTGTGCTGGATCTTTGTTGCCATGCAGGCTTTTCTCTAGTTGCATGAAGTAGGGGCTACTCTAATTGTGGTGCATGGGCTCTCATTGTGGTGGCTTCTCTTGTGGCACTTGGGCTCAGTAGTTGTGGCTCCTGGGCTCTAGAACATGGGCTCAGTAGTTCGGTGCATGGGCTTAGTTGCTCTGTGGAATGTGGGATCTTCCCCTACCAGGGATCCAACCCATGTCTCTTGCATTGGCAGGTGGGTTCTTTACCATTGAGCCAGGGAAGCCCACCGTATTCTGTCTTCTGAGCATTATTTTTACGGGTTGCTTTAGATAACAGAATCCTAAAGTCTTATAACTTTGCTCTTTTATTATTATACTTTACTTTATAGTAATGGTAGCAGCTAAATAAAATACTGAATCATAACTATGCCATTTGGAAGAGAAATTCTTTACTAGTATGATTATTTTTGCAAAGGTGTCTCATATTTTGTTACTGTTAGTGGTGATCCTATAATTTCCAGTTATGAATGACTTTATTCCACCTTGGGTGTTCCCAGTTCTATGCTATATTCTGGCTACATTAAAAGAAGTTATTTCACCAGTGTGGAGAGCCCTTCCTCCTTGGCCATGGGGCATGGCCGGAAAGGCGGCCACCCCCTCGCCCATCATGCACCACACATTCGTGGGGAACCTGGTGCAGAACCATTGGTAGACGACCTGCTTCTGGGTCAGGGTTTCGTATATAGCAGAGCAGCTCCCTCACTGCTGTCTATTGAAAGTCAGCCCGTAACGCAAGGGTTTGTAAAAAAAAAAATTAATAAAATAAACATTTTAAAAGAAGAAAAAAGAAGCTATTTCATTTTTTTAATACCATTTCAAGGTCTTAACCTGTCTCATTATCAAAGTAAAGATGGTTAATCTGTAGAGACTACCCTTAGAGAAAACATCTGATTTATGAGTGTAATTTTAAGTGTTCAATCTGGTAAAATATGAAAACTGACATATTAGGCGATTATCTAACTGGATCATATTCACAGACAATCTACTTCCGGACTATAAAACTAAACCAAAATTTTTTTCTAAGACTAGATCCTAATTTAAAAAAACAAACAAACCCCAAACATAGAGGTTCCCAATAAGGTCCATTCTAAAGGAGATCAATCCTGGGTGTTCATTGGAAGGACTGATGCTAAAGCTGAAACTCCCAATACTTTGGCCACCTCATGCGATGAGTTGACTCACTGGAAAAGACTCTGATGCTGGGAGGGATTGGGGTCGGGAGGAGAAGGGGACGACAGAGAATGAGATGGCTGGATGGCATCACTGACTCGATGGACATGAGTTTGAGTGAACTCCGGGAATTGGTGATGGACAGGGAGGCCTGGCGTGCTGTGATTCATGGGGTCGCAAAGAGTCGGACACGACTGAGCGACTGAACTGAACTGAACTGAATAAGAAAACAAATCACTTGTAATCCCACAACCCCAAAATAATTGACATTAATAATGGCTAAGAAGACATGCCAGTACTTTTCAAAGTAATTTGCAAATATGAGTTTATTTAATCCTTCCAAAAATCCTAGGACATTTTGTTAGGATTTTTATTTCCGTTTTTATAGACAGAAAATGAATCCCAGAAAGGTTCAGCAACTCAGCTAAAACAATATGATTTGTAAGTAGCAGAGTTTGGGATTCAAATCAGGCAGTTTGATTTCAGGGTCTATGCTTTTAACTACTTCATACTGGTTCTCTGCTAACATTCTGATAATTATTATTATTTTCATGTTTATACTAATGTTTACACTAATATTTTTACTGACTTTTAATGTTTATACTAAAATTTTTGTAATATATACATTACATATATTATTATTACCATGTCAACTTGCTTCCTCAGCCTGTGTCCTCATCAGCTCAGATTGCTCTAACAAAATACCATAAACTAGGTGGCTAAAATAAAAGACATTTATTTTCTCAGAGTTCTGGAGGCTGGGAATTCCATGATCAAGGTGCCAGCAGATTTGCTTCTTGGGGAGGGCCCTCTTCCAGCCTTACAGATAGCTGTAAAGATACTGATTCCATCATGGTGACCCCACCCTCATGACTTCATCTTAGCCTAGTTATCTCCCAAAGACCCACTTCCAAATACCATCATATGGTGGGGGGAGGCAGGGGGAGTTTAGGGCTTCTACATATGAATTTTAGGCAGGAGACACATTCATCCATAACAACTTAAATTTCTAGAAATGAATTTACTGGATCAAAGTATAAGGACATTTTAGGCTCTTGATACATATGACCAGACCAGATTCTTTTTGTCGTTGAAAGGATGTGCTAATTTACACCCCTTCCAGTCATTGTGCCACCTAGTTTTACCTGACTCTTGTCTAAATTAAATATCATATTTCTTTTTTACTCTTTAAAGTTCTATCTTTACAGTTTTAATTTGCATTTTAATTTATGATCAAGGTATAGTTGATGTATAATGTTATGTTTCAGGTGTACAACATAGTCAGAATTTTTAAAGATTATATTCCAGTTATAGTTATTTAAAAATATTTGCTTTGTTCCCTGTGTTGTACAAGATATGCTTAATTTGCATTTTTATTATTAGTGTGACAGAACAATTTTTATCTGTTATTACCATTTGCATTTTTCCTTTATGGATTCTCTGTTTGTATTATTTGCCCTTTTTAATGGGCGCTTTAGCATTTTTATTTGGTGTATGAACTTTTTATACACTTAAGATATTATCCTTTGTTGCATTTGCAACATACATTTTACTCAGTTTGTTTGCATTTTGCTTTTGTTTATAAAGTTTTCTGATACAAATGTTTTAAGTTTTTATGTAATCTATAAATATATAAATGTATGTTTATTCTGTTTGTCATTTCTTCCATTACTTTTATGCTTGTTTGGTTCGTTATTAATATTACTATAAACAACTTTGGTGAAAAGGACCATGTAGTGCAGTGTTTGTCATCTCTAGTAGATAGAGACATAGAATGTTCACATAGGTATAATATTTCTTATGCCTTTTTACATATTATTTCAAACAAACATTCTCATGCATTGTCTGTGTTCCTCACGCTTGGCATTTTAAGTTTTATATTATTCAGTCATGTTAACTGGTACATAGTATTCTATCATGTTAGCTTAGGCCTTGTTGTGCATTTTGGTTATTTCAGGTTTTAAAAATTATGTAGAACATAATCATCTTCCTCCATATCCCCCCACCTCCATTTTGAGTTATTTCTTTAGAGCATAATTCTAAGAGCAGAATTATCAGGTCTAAGTATATGAACCGTGATTGCTGTAGGTCATAGAATATAAGTGATATTTGGTTTTTGTAACATTTCCTTAAATTGTTCTTTTGAAATATTGCATGGTATAAAATACTATCAGCTATAGACTAATAATATACTTCCAATACTATTTTATCCTTTTGACTTCTGTCATTTTAAAAAGTGTATAATGTGTTCTTAATTTTTATAACATGAATTGTTATTAAGGCTAAGTATTGTTCCATGTATAGATTTACTATTTAATTTCTGTTTTTTGACCTCATGTAAAACACTTTATCCAGAAAGGTATAAGGCTCGGGCCACCTAATGCAGTGCTAAAGCTTCTAAAGACCGAGCAACTGAGTGGCGCTTAAGGTGAATCCATACCAAGCGCCTTTCTCCTCTGCAGACAAGCCTGGGGCCTTTAAACTGCTGTTTGGCACAAATTTGCTGTAATATTTTAAAACTTTTGAAAAATGTATGTTTTGGCATTTTTACAATCTTGTGACTTATTTTTCTTTGAATTTCAGAGAATACTTTTTACAGTTGGCTAGAAGGTAATTGGACACTTTTAAACAAATTTAATTTTTTTTCATTTTAAAATACACATAAAATTAATTTTATATCTTACAAGTTTCACATATGAAATTTCTATTTCCAAATTACCTTTTGAAGGTCTCTGCGTAGAGAAAAGAGCATTCTACAGACTTATATCTGGCCTCCATGCAAGCATTAATGTGCATTTGAGTGCACGGTATCTTCTACAAGGTATATAATAGTCACTTTTATTTACTTTACCACACTTAATTTCGGGTATTCTTAAATTTTCTTGGTATTTACCTGTATGGGAAAAGATTGGCCCTGTTGAATATTAGACAGGAAAAATTTATTCCTAACTGGCAGTAATCAGGAATGTGGGAACTGTGGACATTATCAGGAAAAGTTCAGCCTATTCTTAGCAGTCTTTACTTTCTTTTAAGAAGCTGCTCAAAATCATACACATCACTTTGGAATGTTCTTTTGTTTTGTTGTGGGAGCTGAAATAGCTCCTAAGAGCAAAGTTGTTTTCATTAGATACTACTGTATCTGAATCCTTATGTTTGCACGTCAGCTTCAGGCCTGCAGTTTAACGGGTAAAAGCGTTTTTTTTTTTGGCTGTTCTTCATGCTTTACAGGGCTGTTGAAAATGAGACCATGTTGGATTTTCATCAGTAACATGTTTATTCTAGAATTAAAGTGTCTCTTACTTCTTAGAAACAAAATCATCTTAACTTTAATTAGGACTTCAAACTCATTAGTAATTTCAGATAGTCATCTTTGACTTCTGTATCTTGGTTTTATGAATATATTTATACTCAGGAATTTGTTGGATTAGTCCTGGTTTCTCAGTAAAATAATTGAGTTTATTTTCCTTTTAAGTATGGGTTCTAGAAGATAAAATAATAATATGAAACTGTTAAAGGCTCAATTATGTAAAGCAGTTTTCATGATTGTATTGATTATACATTTTAAAATATAAAATTAGCTTCTGCAAGCATAAATAACCTAATATAAGTACAATGAAACTTAATTTTAAAATTTACTTTTTAATATTTAATTCTTTCTTCTCAGATACGTGGTTGGAAAAAAAGTGGGGACACAACATTACAGAATTTCAACAGCGATTTGATGGAATATTAACTGAAGGAGAAGGTCCACGAAGGCTTAAGAACTTGTATTTTCTCTACTTAATAGAATTAAGGGCTTTATCTAAAGTGGTTCCATTCTTTGAGCGCCCAGATTTTCAACTCTTCACTGGAAATAAAGATCAGGATGCAGAAAACAAAATGTTACTTCTGGAAATACTTCATGAAATAAAGTAAATTGTGTATTATGACTCATACAACTTATATATTAATAAGAAGAGTGACAAGTGATATCCAAAATTAAATTCTTAAGTAATCAACTTAAAGGAAAATTATCTAAAAAATAATTAAAAGCTAATTTTGCTCATAGGCCTTTTAAAATTGAGTTTTGGGTTTGTTTTCATTTTGACTTATGTACTAAGAGGTGCATATTTTTAGTTTTAAGAACCATTCTTTTGGTATTTGATACTTGCATTATTTTTATATTTAGTTGAACAGGTTGGGCCCTAATTCTACTTATGTTATACAGTTAGCTTTTATATTTGAGGATAAGAATTTGTTTGGGGGCATCAGAATTTTGATTTTTACTATCTGTTCTACTCTATTGTACTTGTATTATTCATCACTGACTAGCAAAATGTTGTATTAGCAGGACTTTTGATATTTTATAATACATGAAAATGATTATTTTTTGTTTTATTCAGAGAATATGTTTTATTTAATGCAGGTCATTTCCTTTGCATTTTGATGAGAATTCATTTTTTGCTGGGAATAAAAAAGAAGCAAACAAACTAAAGGTAATAATTTTATACTTTAATTTTTAAATGTAAACTCACATGCAGATATGACTATGAGGCCATGTTTTTATTCTTAACAGTAAATCCAAATATACTTCTTGAAATTATAAGAAAAAATCAGAGTCATAATCTTTCTTTTCCTCAAGAAAAAGAGGAAGTCTAAAAGCAGGTCCAATTTAAGATTTAGTTTGTGTTGTTTTCAACCTAACAACGGAAATGTGTGTGTGAATGTACTCTTTAAAGAAGGGTTTCATTTCACACTGATTCTCTCGTGTAGTAAATAGAGCTTATGAATGAAAGGAAAGGGCTCTAGAGCTGGAGAAGCAGAAACTGTCTTCTGCTGGAGAGAATTCTGAAAATAGTTTTGGCTAAATTATACGATGCTCTTTAGGGGGAGAGGGCATAGTGTTGTTTTGTCATTCATATCATTGCCTGGGAACTAAAGGCATTTAGGGCTTCTTAGGTGGCATAGTGGTAAAGAATCTGCCTGACAGTTCAGGAGACACGGGTTCGATTCCTGGGTTGAGAAGATCCCCTGGAGAAGGAAATGGCAACCCACGCCAGTATTCTTGCCTGGAAAATTCCATGGATAGAGGAGCCTGGTGGGCTATAGTCCATGGGGTCACAACAAGTCGGACACAAGTGAGTAACTGCACACACAAAGGCATTTAGGTACATCAGCAGGCAGTCCTGGAAATAACAGAAGACCTGAGATTGCACAGGATGGGTTCCGGTCTTCCTCTTGCCTCTTAATGGAGGTATGACTCCAGGCAAGACCATCTTTGTGCCTATTTGCCTCAAAAGACAACAAATAAGAAATTTCATTGAAAAGATTTATTAAATGCTCATTGTATGTAGAGTGTGATTTTTGTCATTAAAGGGAGAGATGGCTTCCATCCTCAAGGGATTTCTAGGTCTTTTTGAAGACTTAGACGGGCTTCCCTTGTGACTCAGCTGGTAAAAAAATCTGCCTGCAATGTGGGAGACCTGGGTTTGATCCCTGGGTTGGGAAGATCCCCTGGAGAAGGGAAAGGCTACCCACGCCAGGCTTCTGGCCTGGAGAATTCCATGGACTATACAGTCCATGGGGTAGCAAAGAGTTGGACACGACTAAGTGACTCTCACTTTCACTTTGAAGACTTAAGTAAAATTATATTATTGGTCTCAATTATAAAAGTATAAGTAAGTAAAGCAGGTGGTCCTCAGTAGAAGTGGGCTTGATCTAGTGTCATCAGAATATTTATGATAGGCTCCCTTCGTTTCTAATTTTTTTTTCTTTCGATATTGAAAGAACCTGATTTTTCATAGCTTGCAAACAAAATACTTTTTGCACTCTTGTTTTTTTTTTTTTTGCTGTTAGATAATAGTTATTTTTGACTGCCCATCTACCTCCTACTTAAAGCATTCTTGCTAGAAATACATACCTCAGTGCTTATATAACCTCCCAAACAGCTTCCAGGAACTTAGAAGTGAGGGGGAAGATGCTGTAATGACTTTTTTTTTCCCTATTATTTTTGATATCTGTCTTATTTTTAGTACACTTGCTGGTTTATGGAGAGAATGTTTTGACATCTACTTGTTTTATATTGTGCAGATTAGAAATATTTCTCACATTGTTTTAATTTTGTCGAAACTCCGAAATACTCAGCTTTGATGTCCTATGAAATTTTAACATAATTTTTCTGAGTCCTTTTACAAGAAAAGAATAAAACACCAAGGAAACTTGTTAATATTGGTATTTACTTTTTTTGAAATTGTAGCTTATAGTGAACATCACGGATTTGAACAGTCACATAAGCTTATTTTAATGTCTGTTCTTGTCTCCCTTACACTCTGTCAGTTTATGGTTATAAGTAGAGGACTTGTATGAAAGAGAAGTGTTCAGTGTTCACTTCAACACAGAATAGGATCTCACGTGAAGGCTTATAAAACATCTGAGAATTAGGTGAGAATTGTGTTTTGGCCAATTGATTTCATTGAATATAGATCACAGTGTTTAACCACAAAATGTTTGATCATTCTACTCACTGACTGTAATTTTTAGTATTGATCTTAAAATTATATGTATTAACAAGGAGAATTTGTAAGTGACTTAGGATCTGTTTATTTTAAAGATAATACATTTTTCTAATCTGAGTTAATTTTAGAATATACTCAGGTTATTGGATATTGATTGTTATTTGTGGAAGTCATAAGGATTTTCTCTTTCTCCTGGTCTGGTAAATTTCTAGCTTATTGATTTGGTTCTTTTATATTATGTTCATTTAAGCATTTGTGCTTGGTTTTAATTTTGCAATGTTAGTTTGACTCTTATTAAGCAACCACATTTATTCTCCATATATGTCATACAAAGACTCAAGAGCTGCTGCCACATTCAAGTATTCGAATTAGTGAACATAGATTCAGATACTGAGTTTAGACACTGTACAAAAGCATGCATATTGTTTAGAGGCTTCCAGGCTTTCAAAGTATAAGTCTAAATCAAGAGCTTTCACGCCTTTCCACATGATAATAGTATTTTATTAGTGAAAATATAACTGCCAAAATCCACCATGCATTTATTGACTCTTGTAAAAGCTGTGTTTTATTGACCATAACATTTATATCCATTTGGAAATTTATAGTGTGAGCTATTTGTTCTGTCTATATACAAATACTTGTCTACTCAGGGATTTTGTAGACTTTTACACCAACTATAATCCTCCAGAGGTCAGCACCTCGTAGGATGGCAACATCAACTTCAGAATAATTTTAGTGCTCTGTTTCTGTTATTCTTGTTAAAAGTGTGAGTTTTCTTTATGAAGTTGAAATGCAAGTTTAAAGGAAACCTCAAACCACCAAAAATCTACTTAGAGTAATATTGCTGGGTAAATATTTTTTAAAAGTAAGTTGAAAATTAGAATTACTTCTTATTCTAAAGGGTATAGAAACACATGATATAGAATATTGCTAACATATGGTAACATTTAATATTAATAATTGGGGCTTTGTATTAATAAGATATAAGACCTGGTACCTTATTATAAATCTTTTACATGGCACATCTGTTGACTGTTTCAAAGTCTCAGGCTGAATGATGCATCTGGGGAAAGACTTGTCTCCAGAGTGAACTGAGGTCTGATTTGAATAGTAGGTTCCAGTCTTTGCTAATTTATTCCCATTTTTAGATCTTTGCTTATGTTCTCTTCTGATTGAGCTCAGTGTGTGGTTTAGCACAATAAACACAAGCAAACAAAATATTATATACTTACCAAATTATAGGCCATTTGATATAAAGAATGTTTCATCTGGAATGTATGTCAGATTTTCTGCTTCAAGTACTGTAAGCCTAGGATTCCACTATAAATTCAGGACAGAGGAGTCATTGGAGAATTAATTAATAATTTTCACTGGTGTGAAAGAAGTATATATTCTTGGCTTCCTTTCTTTCTTCCTTACCTCTTAAAGACATATACTGCTTTTGGATGAGTTTAATGAGTTTCTGTCTGAAACTTGGTGGAGGGTACATGGATTTCACTATATTCTGTAGATTTTTGTATGATAATAAAGTATGTGTGATAATAATAAATGGTAAAAGATCTGGTTGTTTTTCCTAATACCAGAGAGAAGGGCTTTCTTTTAACTATTATGAAGCCAATGGTTTTTACTTGTTGCTCCTTCCATTATTTATTCCTTTCTCCCTTCCTTTTTTTCTCTTTTGGTAAATGATATCATACAACCTCTGCCCCCTCTCCTGATATTGACATGTGGTTAATAATCACATACAATAGAACATCTCAACTCAGTTACTTTGTGTATATTTAAAGATAGTGTAGTTTTGGAGGCAGGCAGTCCTGAGGTTTAGATTTGCTATTTACTAGATACGGGAATTTGAGCAAGTTACCTAGCTTCTCTGGACCTTATGTTTTTAATTCATTAGGTGTAAATTGTAATAATACCTTGGGCTCCCCTAGTGGCTTAGCTGGTAAATAATCTGCCTGCAATGCGGGAGACCTGGGTTAGATCCCTGGGTTGGAAGGATCCCCTGGAGAAGGGAAAGGCTACCCATTCCAGCATTCTGGCCTGGAGAATTCCACGCACTGTATAGTTGATGGGGTTGCAAAGAGTCAGACAGGACTGAGCGACTTTCACTTTTGCGTTTGTGGTGAAGGTGAAATACAATTGTATATGTAAAGATTCTGGTGTGTAGGAGGTGCTCCGTGTACACTGATTTCAGTTTTCTTCCCTTCTTTGGTGCTCTCCAGTGCTTTTCTCACAGTGAGGCACATAGAAAGCACTCAGAGATACTTAGTATTTGACCATATACTACATCTTAATAAAATTTTAAATTATTTTTAGGAGGACTTTCGACTGCATTTTAGAAATATTTCAAGAATCATGGATTGTGTTGGTTGTTTGAAATGTCGACTGTGGGGAAAGCTTCAGGTAAACATATCAAGCTCAATCCTGTTTTCTTTCTTTGCACAAGGAATTTTCTGATTTTTCTTTTTTTCTTATTTCTATTATAGACTCAGGGTTTGGGCACTGCTCTGAAGATCTTGTTTTCTGAGAAACTGATTGCAAATATGCCAGAAAGTGGACCCAGTTATGAATTCCATCTAACCAGACAAGAAATAGTATCATTATTTAATGCATTTGGAAGGTTAGTTTGCACCAAAATTTTTTTTGCTAGCCAAGTAAGTCTAATGCAACACATATACTCTCAGATAAAACTGGGTAAGAAATATCCTGTTTAGTGAAATTATCTCACTACAGAATTCTGTGATCTTATGAAATACTTTAACTTTGTAGATACATGCAGTCATTAGATGATATTCTTAATTGTCACCTCTTGACTCTTGTAATCATTAATTTACTGAGTGCTTCAGTATTCATCTTATGGAATTTGTAACCTTTTTCTAATCTATGTGCTATCCAGTCTTTTTTTGAAGGTCCTAGAAAAAAATCTTGTTATGTAATGTAGGTGTACATATAAAATTTGTGAATTGCCATTGTGTAAAAAGGCTAATCATGCTTTTAAAAATAATTTTCATCAAAATGAGTAGAAAATAAGCTTAAAATTAGGAACTTACATTATAAAATTTAAGTACAGATGCATTTCCTCCTGGCCTATCATATCTAAAGAATGCAGAGATTTATTAAAAAAAACAAACTAACATTTTCTAAGGACTGTATTTCTTCACTTAAAAAATTATGATTTAATAATTGACCTTCAAAATTATTCTTTAGTACACAGAAACTTGATAGTTATATTTGAGTATTTTGCTACTGTTTTCATGGTGGAGAACAGAGCTAAAGTATACTTAAAATAACAAACTTTTTATAAAAGTTAGGGAAAACACGTTTCCTGTTCTCATTCTTTGTAGTCCAAAGGCTTTGATTATTTGTATATTTAATAAATTTGGTAAATTGATTAGTTTAAGTGTTCATATACTTATGCATATTTAAAATACATATTTAATGCTTATAAACTTTATAAAGAATATACCTATACTTTATATATATACCTATATACTTTAAATACTAAGCATATGAATGTACTTATGAATACTTAAAAATACAATACTTATGCACTTTATAATTTTGTCCTTTGAAACTTTAATACTTAGTTGTGACTAACTAAAAATAACTGATTTCTGGGGAATGTTATCTTAGTTTTAATATGTCAAATTAAGAACAAAAGTGCATCAAAACAGATTAAATGTTTTATGCATCTTTATGTATGCTGAAATAAATTAACATTTTTTTGTGTGTTCTGAAAATGCAAAGTGAATAACTTGTAGAGAAAAGTTATCTAAAATAGTTTCTGAGTGAAATTTATTTTGTTTACAGAATTTCAACAAGTGTGAAGGAATTAGAAAACTTCAGGAACTTGTTACAAAATATTCATTAAAGAAAGCAAGTTGAAAAGTGCCTGTTTCTGGACAGTGGAGGCCAAAGAATGGAATTTCATTCAAAGGCATAAATAGCAATGACAGTCTTAAGTCAACGTTTTATATAAAGTTGCTTTTGTAAAAGGGAATTATGTTGTTTTAAATAACAATTTTTTAAATTCTGTTAAATCTATGTGTAATATTATTGTGAGTAAAACTTTGATAATGTGGTACATCTTTAATGCTTAATATTAAGTAAAATCATCAGGATTATCAAATTCACATATGGTAAATATAAGTAAATGATGTTTTAAGTCTCTCAAACTAGAATTTTGTGTAAGAAGACTTAATATAAATTAA
Source organism: Moschus berezovskii (assembly GCF_049115385.1). Lineage (NCBI taxonomy): Eukaryota > Metazoa > Chordata > Mammalia > Artiodactyla > Moschidae > Moschus > Moschus berezovskii. The sequence continues at coordinate 86,770,828 of NC_142468.1, forward strand.
ACTATGGCCAATGTGAAAAGTGTTTATGGGAGAATGTTATGACCCATTATTAACAGCCTAAATTACTGACAGCCTAAATGTTCAACATTTAGGGTGAACAGATTTAGTAAATAAAAATACAGAATGCCTAGTTAAATTTGAATTTCAGATAAACAACAGTTTTTTAATATAAGTATGTTGCATGTAATATGGGACAAACTTATACCAAAAAATTATTCCTCCTTTAAAACTCAGATTTACCTGGGAGTCCTATGTTTTATTTGGCAACCCTACAATACATTGGTATGAAACAAATCACTTTTAGAATTATTTTGCTATTTTGATTGGCTTATTTTGGTGTGTAGAAAGACACAATGATAATTCAAGGGTGTAAGGGATTTCTAAACAGTGTGAAAAGTTGAATAGATTTATATATTTATTCTCATAGTACTTTCCCTGATTCTGAATAAAAATTTGGGGAAACTTTTTATTTTTATATAATTTCAAATTTATAGAAATGTTTCCAGGATAGTATCAATACAAAGAACTCTTTTTACCAGATTCCTTAGTTGTTCATATTTGCTTTCTCTTTCATGCTTTCTCTGTAAATATACATGCATATACTATTTTTTTCTCTTGAAGAGTCAGTTATAGGCATCATATCCTTTGAACCATGTGTAATATGAATAATGTTTCAGTGATTTTTTTTTTTCAGGAAAAATATCTGGAACTATATACTACTATAAGCCTTAGAATAAGGAATCATTTTGAGTTCCAATCTAAAATTCTTTCTTGAATTTTGTTACCTTTTTAATGCTGTATAGTCATAGGCATAAAATTTTGGGGTTTTGCACGTGATATTCATTTCTTTCTTCTCCCCATAATTAAACTGTAATTTTTAGAAGTCTTCATTAAGGGAAGATCTTCAATGATAAAAATATTTGAAGGGATTTAGGAATTTATAGCACATGGTAATTGTAGGAAAAAAGGAAGTGTATACCCCGAAGTTATGGGCCCTTTCTGTATGTCTTAGCAGGTATATCGGGTTGAGATGTAACATTATTAATAAAGCAGGGTTTATTTATATAATGGCTTAGAAATGCTACTTAACAGTCCTGTATACTTCTTCTTCTTTATGTCCCTACGGCCTGATACAGTGTCAAGCACATAGTAGGTTTCCAATAAATATTTGTTGAGTGAATGTATGAAATGTATTCAGTATATTTAAATTACCACAGGACCAAGTTTAATAATGTATGTCCTATTTCCTTCCCCCGCTAATTTGAATAGGGCAGGAAAAGAAAGATATTAACCTACTATGAAGTCACTATTCTTAGAGACTCAAACTATGAAGTGAACACCAAATATAGAAGTGTAAGGACATTTGTGGTACTCAGAAAATGTGGTCGATGGGTTTAAATGGTTATTTTGCCTGTGTAACTCTCCAACTATCATCTTATGCCCCTACTCTCTCTTTTTAACAGCCAAACTTTTTGAAAGAATATTCCTGTCTTCACTTTGTCCCCCTCCACTTGCTCCTTTAACTGAAATTTGGCTTTTTTTCTTAGTGGTTAACAATCTTGTCTTTTGAAGTCTAAAATCCCAATTCTAAATCTATGGTTTGGTTCACAAGCCATTTCTTGACTTTTTTTCTGCATTTGACACTGTTGACAGCCCCTTCTTTAAAAATCTCTTTTCTACTAGGTTTCTTGTATTTCCCCCACTTCTGAGTGCCTCTTTTCATGTATTCTTTAAGTTATTCCTTAGGGTTTTATTCCTGCTGTCTTCAGCATCACCACTTCTCGCTCTTGAGTCCTTCCAATTCAGTGATCTCTAAATCCTTATCTTTAGCCCAAACTTCTCAGACCCTCTGCCTTCTACGCATCTTCACTTGGTTGTCCCACAGACACCTGTATGTATCTTAAAAAGTTATTCTGCCCCAAACCTACTCTTATGGCTATGCTCCTTCCTTTGGTTAATTTTAGAACCATCATCTAAATTCTCTAGGCTAACCCTTCCACTCCCCTGTCCAGCCAGTGTCTAATCTCTATGGATTTTATTTCCATATCTCTAATATATCACTGTCTTTCCATTTTCATTGCTCTTCCCTGAAGTACAAACCTTTTTCCTTGTACCCAACCCGCCTCCTCTCTTTTGCTTCACAATGTTACCAAAGTGGGCTTTCTAGAAGCACTCTCACAATGTTACTCCCTATTTAACACAGTGAATTCATGAACCTTTAGGAGGAAACCAGACCTCTTTCCTTGGTGAACAAAGTACTCTGATAGGGGTCTTTCTGTTTCCCCCAACCTCATGTTCTGCTAAAACAGACTTACAATCCTTCAGACGCAGCATCATCAGGCCTCCACACCTTGGTGCCTGCTGTTCTCTATCAAGTGGCGTAGTCATTCTTCCCCACCTGGGAAATTTCTATGTATCCTTGCAGGTCCAGCATAGCGATTACTTCTGTGAATTCACCCTTGCTCCATCCAAGGAGGATCATCTAAGTTCTTCTTTTGTGTCACCACTGTAATTACAACCTACCTCTGCTGTGTCACTGATTGTACTGTATTTTGTTTTTTAAAGTCTCCTTTACTAGAATGTGAGCTCCTTAAGGGCAGGAAAAGGAACTTTATCCATGTTTGTATCTCCACAGCATACTTTTTGGCATATGAACACTTAATAAATGTTTGTTGAATAAACTGCTTTTAAAATGATAACTTTATTATTGCTAGTGATCATACCTTCACTCCAAATATTCTTCACAGTAAGTCAGTAGGCACCCAAGGATTTCTGGACTTTAGGTGATCAATAAAGCTTCTGAAACTTTATTAGAAATTTGGTGTGGCTTTCACAAGTTATGAAAGGGGCCTTTTATGGAAAAAATGGTAAGAACTCTTTTTTCAGGGGAAAACGTTCCTGAAGAATTTCTTGACTAATCAAAGAAAAGCTGCCCAGGATTATGAGCTAGATAAATTTCTACCTGTTTTAAGAATCTAAGGGGAAGGAGAGAGGTGTTGTAAGTTATTTCACACAAGGATTTTTCTTAGCTTAATGTTTGAATAAACATATACTATCATATAGGCTTCCCAGGTGGCACTAGTGGTAAAGAACCCACCTGCCAATGCAGGTAGACGTAAGAGACGCAGATTCGATCCCTGGTTCAGGAAGATCCACTAGAGGAGGGCACAGCAACCTACTCCAGTATTCTTGCCTGGAGAATCCTATGGACAGAGGAGACTGGCAGGCTATAGTCCATAGGGTAGCAGAGTCAGACATAACTGAAGCGACTTAGCACATACTATCTAATAACACTGGTATTTTAAAGTATGGCATTTCATATTAAATTAGTGTATAATACTAATTAGTGTACAGCTAATGTTGTACCTAGCCATCTCAATGTTCAGTACATACAGTTATCCACTTATACAATAGTTTGACTTTAGATTTTTCAACTTGACATAACTGAAGCGACTTAGCACTTACGCAAATACTATCTAATAACACTGGTATTTTAAAGTATGGCATTTCATATTAAATTAGTGTATAATACTAATTAATGTACAGCTAATGTTGTACATAGCCATCTCAATGTTCAGTACATACAGTTATCCACTTATACAATAGTTTGACTTTAGATTTTTCAACTTGACAACAGTTGCAAAAGTGATACACATTTGATAGAAACTGTACTTCCACTTTTGAATTTTGTTTTTTTCCCGCCAGGCTAGTGATACGCAGTACGGACCTCTCTCATGATCTGGGGCAGTGGCAGCACCACAGCCCCACCTCAGCCACACAGTCACAAGGGTAAACAACCCATACACAACCATTCTATACCAAGTACAACCATTTTGTTTATTCAATAAATTATACATGATATTCAACACTCTGTCACAAAACAGGTTTTCTGTTAGATGGTTTTGCCCAACTGTAGGAAGTGGCAACCCACTCCAGTGTTCTTGCCTGGAGAATCCCAGGGATGGGAGAGCCTGGTGGGCTGTCGTCTATGGGGTCGCACAGAGTCGGGCACGACTGAAGCGACTTCGCAGTATTAATATAAGAGTTTTCAGCATGTTTAAGGAAGGCTAGTCTAGCCTGTGATGTTCTAGGCCAGCTGTATTAGATGCATTTTTACTTTGGACTAGCCAAGGAATATCTGTAATTACAAGCTCACTAAAAGTAAACTGTCATTTGTAACTCTAGGTATTTTTCTCTTTCCTATGGTAGGCTTCTTATACTTAATGACAGAAACTCAATGGGTGAAGTCTGTTAAAAGAGATTAAGAAAACCAGACCTCCAAATAGAAGCACAAACACTTTTATTTTTAACAGTAGTGTTTTGTTACAATTTAGTGAAACAAATAAATACATTCATTGGCCACAGCTATACTTTTATAACCAGTTTGACACTGATTTTATAGCTGAGAAACACTGTTAAACAATAAAAAAGGCAGCTATGCTTAAAAAAGCCACTTTAGCTATAAATTACATCTTTCATAAAACTACTACCAGCTATAATGAGTGGCAAGAGTTTCAAAATTAATGACCATCCAAATGAAACAATAAAAACAAGTACTGCTAATCACTGTAGAATTATACACTTAAGCAATGAAATTCTCTTTTCTAGTTAGTGAACCAAAAAGGTTTGAAATTGTCATCATGTGCTTCAGTGCAGGATGAACAGGGGATCGATAGCCCTTTGATTTGATAAACAACTCCTTCTTTCAAGACCAGACCTAAAGTGCTCCTAGTGCTTTGGAATTTTTAAGCAAAAACTGGGCCAGAAGCTTATCTTTCTTTGTCTTTGGTGATTTATTGTGGGAGATGTCTATAAGGAGACAAATGCAAGGATTCAGGTTCCCTGGTCAGGGATAAGAAATTTACAAATCTCACATTTGGAAGAATCAACTAATGCAATGGAAAAAACCAGGTTATTTTATCTGAAATATTTTTAAAAAGTAATCTTCACTTATCTGGTCAAATAGGAGCATTATGTAGGGAAGTCTGGGGAAGCTTTCCTAGAAAAAAATGTATCACTTTGAACCCCAAGGATTAACAAAGGCAACACATCTTCTTAGCTCTAGATAATTAAATACCTAACATTATTAAGACAATAAATGGTTGGCATTCTGGAAAGAAACCCAATAACTGAAGTTGCAGTAAAAATAACACCCAGGTAAGTGCATGGTATGTTGTCCTGTTACGACCTATAAATTCAATACTATAAAATTTTAAATAATTTGGTTGCATTGAGAGAATTTACTATAAATCCAAAGTGATATGTATAAATTTATGCTTTGGACTGAATTCAGAATTATTTTGTATGATAAAAAGGTGAAATTTCTTTGTCTGTGTACCAGCTTCCCAAGAGATCAAAAACATTAAAAATTTCATTTTTTTTGGGGGGTCTCACTTACTGTTATACTTCTGTGAAGTTACTGAATCAATCAAAAAGTTGAAAGATGTTTTATGTAAGAGGAGAAAAAGAACATAACTTTCTAATCAAAGTAAAGACAGAAAAAGATAGTTGTATTAGTTCCACTTCTAAGAAACAGATTAGCAAATAACCATATATAGTCATCTTTAAGCATGTTGTGACAACTTCCCAATGTTGCCTGTTACCTTGGGTTCTTGAGGTATTTAGCATCTACTTTTTTCCATATAGACACTGGTAGAAAGTGCATTTTAAAATTCTCTATCACTTTAGCCTACCACATATATATGTATATATATTTTAGATCTAAGATAGGACGTTCAAGACGGTTTTAATGTAATTCTAAAAGTACTCCAATGTTGTTAACCACTGGTTTTTATACTTACCTAGTTAGTACCTTCACATAAGTTGTTCATTTAGTCTAGTGCTGGAATTAATTTGATTAATTTGGCTTTGCCCATATGCAAGATATAAAAATGAAAACTAAAGGAAGAATTATATGTATTACAAAGTATTGCACTTGAGTTCACTGCAATAACATATCATGATTTAATTTACCTGAGGATAATCCTGATTCATAGGGATAATAGGTAAGATTTGCTATATTTTATTTCAGCTAATTGAATGCCTTTGAAAATGTATTCATGTTTTAACTTAGAATTGTATATTTTCTGAATAATTCTTAAATGCATCTATAAACTTTAGTCCTAAGAAATTTCTATCAATATCTCCCTACACAAAAATTGCTGTTGTTTTCTTGAAGAATCATGCTTAAACTACTGCATTATCTTAACCATACAGAATAATCACTTGACCAATTCTACTCAAAGTAGCCACATAATTTTGATTGGTATACTTTGCTCTTGAAGACATGACTGTGGCTTTCCAAAGAACACTGCTGGTCCTCACTGTAAAGGATTACTAGTATCATTTCTTTAAAATGCTTGTTTGAATAATTCAGTTAGTACTGTACAATCATGCTTAAAAGAACTATCTTCAAATGATTACATATTTTCAATAGATCTTTCAAAAGAATGATACATTTTTATGCCTTCATTCTGTGCACTGTTCACACTATAAACTTTATTGGGTAAGAATTCCACATGGAGTACACTGCTAAATATACAGGCTTTGATTTTTGTAGGGAAACTGTCTCCTGATTTGATGTACAACATAACATCCCAGTGTGAACACTGGGTATGACTTTGGGGACTGCAGTGTACTCTTTCAGAACAAAGATAAAAGTGCAAATATGCATTTGATATTCCAAAGTCAAGATGTTTGGAGGCCATCAAGTCCCTTAAGATCTAATCCTTCTTTCCTCTGGCTCCAAATTTTCCATTGTACTTCATTTTACCAGGACGAGGTGAAAAGTAACAGCTGTGTCCTCCACTGGACTCAGCCACATTTCCAGGCTTTGTTTTCAGTTGTAACGGATAATGGAATGTTTATGCAGATGGAATTTAAACACATTGAATATACAGATTCATGAAAAATGATTGAAGAATCACAGCTTGGTAAAGCCATCAGTTTTGTGGTGTTACGTATAAGCTATGGTGACTGTTCATGTCTAAGTTACTACAAGTAAAGAGCAAAGGAGCAGTGTCCGTCAGAGGTCCATTCAGGTGGGGAGAGGCCGTGTAACTGCTGCTGCCACACCCGGTCATAGTGCCGTACCAGCCCAAACCTTGTGAATTTGATAAACTGCAAAAAAGGGCGGAAACGGACTGTGATCAAGATATAGTAACTCATGTTGGCACTTCTAGTTTTCAATGAATTATGTTCTTCACCAAATAATGGCTTTCTACAAAATTCAATAACTTATATCTAATATCCTTGATTCTATATCACGTATTAGAAGAGAATGAATAAATACCATTCAAAATTAGTAGAACTTGATTATCATATAATAATAATAGTAATATAGTGCTTATTATGTAAGGGGCTTTATTCTAGGACATACATATGTATGTTAACACACAAATGCACTCAGTATTCACAACAATCCTATCAGATAGGTTCTATAATTATCCCTATTTTATAGACGAAAAACAGACAAAAAATTGAGGTAAAGTAACTTGTCCAGATGAAGTGAGGATTATAGAAAATGCTATATCAAACACAAAGCATTATTTAGTGTGCATTAAGGCTTTCTCTTTGCACTGATACAAAGCTAATGGTATGGACTTATAATGATTTTGGAACAAGGAGGGCACTGAAGATTTCTTATAGTGTTTTATAAGAGTTTTATTTAGAGTTTCTCTGTGGATTTTGAACAGCACAGTAGATATGGAAACATATATAATCACTATAATAGTATTTCTTCTCTACTCACCAACCCCCATCAGGTTTGAACTAACAAGGGATCCTGAAATGAAAGGGTGCCATTTTACCCCCAAAAGCATTTCTCAAATAAAGGTAATATATGGACTTAGGAGCAGATGATAATTCTTTACAGTACAGGTCTCATCATGGGTTTAACATCTACTGTTCTATGCGCCAATGTTAAATGATCTTATTTATTGATATATATCAGCAAATCACCATTTTCATATTTGGGTTAAAGCTTTTTTTAAAAAATCTATGTTGGTACTAATTCAGTGCAACTACCTTCCTTCTCTTGAACTTCCCAGTCTTGGCAAGTCATCATCACTATCATATCGTCTCGGATTGTCGAAGAAGTATGCTCTGGAACTATAACTGTGACTATTTATCATGCCAGCAGGTGCCTGTGAACAATGTAGTAGATAGAATATGAAGATTTACTTTTCAACTAAGAAAGGAGGCTGAGATGTATAATCCTTTTTAGTCTTTGCCAAAAATAGAAAATCAATATAAATGTTCTATTATTTTTAAAAATAAGGAGAACAGGCATTAGGTTAGGTTATGATATCATACCAAATTCTGGTTTAATCTCTGTGCCCGGAAAAACAGTACCACTGACCATGCTGGCACATGTTCCCACAGAAAGAGGACCATTCCAAATACAATATACTCTTCTCCACTTATGTCTTTTACGTGAGCCTGTGAATAGAATATGGTTGAGCAGTTTTAAAATCAGTCTTACATGTAAGGAATCACCCTCCACAAACAACTTGCTTCAGGTAGGGTAAATTAAAAGATCAACTTACAAGCACATAGAACTCTAAATTAATTTTCTGTATTTTATGGCTTTTCATGTAATGATATTTATCCTTTAAAGATCATAAAATGCTTTGATGTTAAGTAGAAGAGGTATTACCTTTTTCTACACATCAATTTATGAAAATATTTTTAATACATGGGTAGTGGTGTGGGTGGTTTAGGTCCCATAGTCTGAGGAGGGTTATAAAATAGACTACAGGTTCCAGCTGCTCCAAAGGCAAAATAATTGCACTTACCCTGAGTTACACCTGTAGAGAAATGTAACATGCAAGTCGCTCAGCTCTGTTGCTATTTAAAAACATGCTTTTGGGCTTAAATTCCATGTTGAATTTGTTTCTATTCTAATAGATGTGGGGAAAGAGAAATGGGAAAAGGAGTGAAGGGAATCTGCCACACGGAACCAAATGTGAAAATTCCTTCTTTGAAAGATAATTAAAATCCTGATAAAATAGCATTCCAGGATGCTTAAATTCAGTACAAAGTTAAATTAATATAAATAAAGATATGACATGCACCTAGGTCAGACTACTTCTAACAGAGGATGGAGAATGCTGGGAGGTCAAATATGCATAGTAAGGGTACCAGGAGTCACTACAGAAAACACCTAGATACCCAAGGAACTATGAATGCACTCCCATTTTCAAGACTGATAATGCCAAATTTTCATAAAAGTCATACATCTAAAACTGAACCAAATATTTAGGTTATATGTAGTTCTTGAGCAAGAGAGAATTAATTTCATCCTAGCAAATTAAAGACATAACCATATTTACTAGCTAATGACAGAATATCAACTTATCTAGAGATACTTAAACACTATCCTTTACAAATTAGTAAAACAGATTTATTACCAATAGAATTAACACACTGTTAATATTATTCACAAAAAGAAAAGAAAATACTACTTTGGTAGAAGTTCTCTCTGAAGAATGATTTCAACTGACACATATGAATGAGAATTTTTAAACAGAGAACTTTGAAGTATGATTACTGATAGTGGCTAGAGATTCCATAAAAGTGTTTGTAAGTCAAACACTTAAAACATTCTCATAGTCAGGCTAACTTCATTATCATACACTTAGATTCACAATACATGCTAGGTTCTTACCTTATCTGAAAGATTATCCCAGCCATAATTAAATGGACTTTCTAATGTATCCTGAGATATGATGATCACCACCAAATTATAACATGCTCTTGAAGAGTACAGAAGAATGACCACAGAGCCTACGACAACAGTCTGGCATAGAGACATACCCTAAAAGAAATAAAAGTCATCATCACAATAGCCTGTACATTTGTCATGAATATATTGTCCACATACAATATAGTCACCTCTTGCAATGCACCCCTAGAAAACACTGAGTGAGTACCAGTTGAAATCAACTCTTGATTATCATGCTTTACAATTCCTATTTTTAGAACCACCTGTGTTTCAACTACCCTGTTAATACATTAAGTTCTTTGTCAACTTGCCCAGGAGCAGCTGGAGGAAGCTTTTGTTCGGTCAAGGTTACCTTACTCTCTTAAGCAATATATGAATAAACAAGTTGGCAAATGATCGATGTTAATCAGAGAGGTAGTTTAGATACAATGAGAAAAGAATAGGAAATAGAAACATTAGTCCATTTGATACACTTAATTTCCAATAAGAAGCAAAATTAGAATAGAAACACAATTCCTGTACTATTTGCTTTGTTCTATTAAGAGTTGATGTTAATCCTCTGTTGATATTGTTATGTTGATGACAAAATGATGCAGGCACCCAAATGCACTTTCAAATCCAAAATATTTTAATACTAAAGCTTTCACCGTTTCCTGAAATATAGAAAGAAATCCTTATATAACAGTTGTTATAACACTGGTTATAACAGTGGTTGTCAACTGGAGTGTGTATATTGGAGAAGGGTGTGGTATCCACTTTTGCAGAGATTCTTAACCTGAAATATTTGAATACAGTTGGTTTCCTTTGTAATCCTTTTTATCTTAAAGACATTATTCTGAAAAGTAACACAGTTGCCAAACATATATTGTGAAAAACACCTAATATGGTGTTTTGGAAGTTTGTGTTTTAGTGTCACAATGATTAAGCGGAAATGATGGCATTCACCACACAAGGGCCAGGGCTGCTGGATGACTGACAGTTTACAGGAGAGTTCTCCACATAAGAGAATTCTCTGACCTTCATAAATTCCCCATGTCCTCTTAGACATTTATGAAGATGAAAAACGTATCCACAATGATCTGAGCCAGAACCTAAATCTGTTTTAAATATAAACAAAGTTTATGCTTGTATAGTTTCAAATAAATGCCAACATATCTAGAAACACATATAACATGTAAATTGAGGGAAATTTGTCCTTTGTTTTTTGTTCAGACCTTTATCAAGAAAAGTCAAATATTTCAGAAAGGTGTGAAAGTGACAGCAATACTGCTTGTGGTATATAGTGCAAAAGCAACACAGCTATAACAGTCTGCATTTATAGTCTCATTCACAATTTCTATGTGTAGATACAAGCATCCAACCACTGTAGCATACCTCAAATCTACACATTCAAATATTTATTAATTACCTTCCTTTTATTTTCTCATTATATTACAATCAGGGCAAATGCACTGAATTTTTGAAGTTATGTGTGTATGTATGTTAAACAATCTATTAATTTCAGCATAGAAATAGGTTATTAAAATTTATGAGACGGTTTCAATGGGTTTGGTAGGATTGAGAAATATTATTATAACTGACATCCTCGTAAGAACAACACATTTTTAGAGGTGAATGAGAAGAAAGCAAACTTAAAAGATGAAATATATCTTGAAAGATTTTGGGATAGCAACAGCATATCTTCTCTGAGCTAACTCACTATTACAGCAAAAAGTATGTGTGAAAATAAAATCCTAGCAAGATTAAATTTTTAAATCAAGACTAAGCTTTTCTACAATGTGCATTTTATTGTGAATATTTATTATGAATCCAAAAAAATGTTGCTAATAAAAAGCTAACCTAAAATCAATCCAGTTTCCATTTTAAAAGTAATATATTATTACAGTAAAGTTAAGTAACAAGAAAAGTTAGAATGCTGTAAGCATTATCATCCTTTAATATAACCATAAGTAAATTTATAGTCACAGGTTTAAGAAATACTTTGATTACTAAAAGTAATAACATCTTATAATATGGAGTTTCTCTACTTACACTTGTAAATATTATAAAAAAACTGCAAAGAAGTGTGAGCAAAGACGAGTATCAGAGCAATTAACAAAGCAAAATTGAAGCCAAATTATATACATATAATAGAGAAAGAAGTCCACCAATTTAGAAAACAAATTAAGATTCTTCCCACAAAATATAGGATCATAAAACAAAAGATAAGGATTCAGCCACATGGAAAGTGCTGTTGGAAAGTTAGAGAAACTTTTTCTAAATTGAATAGTCATGACAAACAATTCCACTCAGAAGCAATCCTCAAAGAATGATTCTCCCTTCCTCTACCTAATACATCTACATGCCACTGTTTTAGAAATTCCACACTTGACAAGTAAAGAAGAGTTAGACCTTACTCCAGTATGCTTACCATTAACTAGAGTTCAGTATTAGTTTATAGGTACTTTTAGGACGCAGATATACAGAAACCTCAATTTACCATTCATTGAGTTTTGACAACTGGTGTATACAAATAAAGCACATTACCATCACTCTCGAATGTTCTCTGACATCCGTTCCCCACCAGCCAACTCCTCAGACACAAATATTCCCCTGCTTTTGTTGTTACCACAACTTAGTTCTGCTTACTCTAGAACTTCACATAAATGGAATTATAGAATATGAACTCTTGTGTAGGTATCACTCACTCAGCATAATGTTTTGAGATTCATCCATGTTGTTGGATGGACCAGTAGTTAGGCCTTTACACTGCTGAGGTGGACAATTAGGGTGACCAACTCCTGGTTTGCTCAAAAGTTTGCTAGTTAAAAAAACTTTCCTAGTTTTAGCACTGAAAGTCACATATTCCAGAAATCCTTTGAGTCCCTGGCAAACCAGGACAGTTAACCCCACTAATTCCACTGTATAATCACATGAATTTGTTTATATGAGAATTTGTTTATCCACTTTTTCTGTTGATGGACTGTTTCTGTGAATGTTCTTACTCTAATCTTTTTGTGGACATATTCTTTTGCTTTTCTTGGATAAATACCTCAGAATGGAATTGCTGGGTCATGTGATAGGTTTAAGTTCAGCTGTATAAGAAACTGCCAGATCTTTCCCCCAAATGGATGTACAATTTTATATTTCTAACAAAATATGAGAGTTCCAGTTGTTCCAATTCCTAGATAACATTTGGAGTTGTCAATCTCTTTAATTTTAACCATGCTGTGGATATTTTGGTTTTAATTTGCATTTCCTCAGATGACTAACAATATTGTGTTTATTGGCCATTTGTACATCTTCTTTGTGAAAAGTCTATTCATATCTTTGACCTTTTTTAAACTGGGCTGTCTTTTTAAAAATTATTCAGTTGTAGACAGTCCCTACATATACTGGAAATGATTCCTTGTCAGATGTATGCATTGCAAATATTTTCCTAGTCTGTGGTTTGCCTTAGCATTTTCTTAGTCTTGCCTTTTGATGGAAAAATTTAATTTTAATTAAGTCTAATTTATTATTCTTTTGTGATTACTTTCAATGACCTGCTTAAGAGATCGTCTAAAGGAAATTAGTCCTGAATATTCATGGGAAGGACGATGCTGAAGCTGAAACTCCAAAACTTTTGCTACCTGATGCAAAAACTGACTCATTAGAAAAGACCCTGATACTGGGAAAGATTGAAAGCAGGAGAAGGGGACGATAGAGGATAAGATGGTTGGATGGTATCACTGACTCAACGGACATGAGTGTGAGCAAGCTCTGGGAGTTGGTGATGGACAGGATAGCCCAGCGTGCTGTAGTCCACGGGGTCGCAGAGTCAGACATGACTGAGTGACTGAACTGAAGAGATCTTTGCCTGTACCCAAATTGTAAAGATAATCTCTTATGTTTAGTTTTAAAAGCTTTAGACTTTTTTGAATTATATTTAAATTTGTGACCTATTTTGAATTTTTGTATGTATATGAGATGCAGCTAGAGGTTCATTTTATTTCAAGTGGATATCCAGTTGTTCCAGCACCACTAGCTTTCCCTTTGAATTGTTTTAGCACCTTTGTCAAAAATCAAGATTATTTAAGTGTGGATTGTTTCCAGGCTCTCTATTATGTTTGTCTATGTCTTAATTACTACGTTTTACACTATGTTTCAAAGTCGTGGTCTAACTCTTCTTTTTCAGAATTACCTTCTGCATTGTTCACTACAACAACCATTAGCCACATGTATTTACATAATCACATTTAAACATGTTAAATTAGAAGATCAGTTCCTTTGTAGCACTAGCCTTCTTTCAACTGCTCAATAGTCATATATTGGCTAGTATAGATATATAACATTTTCATCATCACAGAAAGTCCTATTGAAAGCACTACTTTTAAAAGTGTTTTAGGTCCTTTGTATAACCATATAAATTTTAGAATAAATTTGTCAATTTCTATTTTTTAAAACCTCAAGGTACAATTATAATTGGGATTGCATTTTATTGATAGATCTTTTGTGGGGAGAATTGTTATCTAAAAATACTGTATCACCTAATCCATAAATAATGGTCTTCACTGATTTAGATCTTTAATTTCTCTCAGGAATATGTAGTAGTTTTCAGTATAGAGGTACTGCTTGTTTTTTGCAAAATTGATTCCTAAGTATTTTGGGTTTTTTATGCTATAGAATTGCTTTTTGAATTTAATTTTCAAACTGATTATACCCTGAATATATGAAAATCATGTAATTTTGCATTTTGACTTTGTATCCTGAGAACTTGCTATATTCATGATTCCTCGGCATGCTCTACTTAAACAACCATGTTATCTGCAGTTTTCTTTTTTTTTGATGGGCTAGGTGGTTTTTTAAAAAATATTAACTTATTTTAATTGGAGTATAATTAGTTTACAATATTGTGATGGTTTTTGCCTTACATCAACATGAATCGGCCACAGGTATACATGTGTCCCCCCATCCTGAATCCCCTTCCCGCCTCCTTCCCCACCCTATCCCTCTGGGTTGTCCTATTATACAGAGTGAATTAAGTCAGAAAGAGAAAGTCAAGCTAATCAATGAATACAGTAAAGTTGCAGGATATAAAATCAACACACAGAAATCACTTGCATTCCTATACACTAATAATGAGAAAATAGAAAGAGAAATTAAGGAAACTATTCCATTCACTGTTGCAATGAAAAGAATTAAATACTTAGGATTATATCTACCTAAAGAAACAAAAGACTTGTACATAGAAAACTATAAAACACTGATGAAAGTAATCAAAGAGGACACTGATAGATGGAGAAATATAACGTGTTCGTGAATTGGAAGAATAAATATTGTGAAAATGAGTATACTACCCAAAGTAATTTATACATTCAATGCAATCCCTATCAAGCTACCAACGGTATTTTTCACAGAACTAGAACAAATAATCTCACAATTTGTATGGAAATACAAAAAACTTCCAATAGCCAAAGCAATCTTGAGGAAGAAGAATGGAACTGGGGGAATTAACCTGCCGGACTTCAGGCTCTACTACAAAGCCACAGTCATCAAGACAGTATGGTACTGGCATAAAGACAGAATACAGATCAATGGAACAAAATAGAAAGCCCAGAGATAAATCCACGCTCCTATGGACACCTTATCTTTGACAAAGGAGGCAAGAATATAAAATGGAGAAAAGACAGTCTCTTTAACAAGTGGTGCTGGGAAAACTGGTCAGCCACTTGTAAAAGAATGAAACTAGAACACTTCCTAACACCATACACCAAAATAAACTCAAAATGGATTAAAGATCTAAATGTAAGACCAGAAACTATCAAACTCCTAGAGGAGAACATAGACAAAACACTCTCCGACATAAATCACAGCAGGATCCTCCAAGACCCACCTCCCAGAATATTGGAAATAAAAGCAAAATTAAACAAATGGGACCTAATTAAAATCAAAAGCTTCTGCACAGCAAAGGAAACTATAAGCAAGGTGAAAAGACAGTCTTCAGAATGGGAGAAAATAACAGCAAATGAAACAACTGACAAAGAATTAATCTCCAAAATACACAAGCAGCTCCTGCAGCTCAATTCCAGAAAAATAAATGACCCAATCAAAAAATGGGCCAAAGAACTAAACAGACATTTCTCCTAAGAAGACATAAAGATGGCTAACAAACACATGAAAAAATGCTCAACATCCCTCATAATCAGAGAAATGCAAATCAAAACCACAATGAGATACCATTTCACACCAGTCAGAATGGCTGCTAGCCAAAAGTCTACATGCAATAAATGTTGGAGAGGGTGTGGAGAAAAGGAAACCCTCTTACACTGTTGGTAGGAATGTAAACCTGTACAGCCACTATGGAGAACAGTGTGGAGATTCCTCAAAAAACTGGAAATAGAACTGCCATACGACCCAGCAATCGCACTCCTGGGCATACACACCGAGGAAACCAGAATTGGAAGAAACACATGTACTCCAGTGTTCATTGCAGCACTGTTTATAATAGCCAGGACATGGAAGCAACCTAGGTGTCCATCTGCAGACGAATGGATAAGAAAGCTTTGGTACATATACACAATGGAGTATTTTTCAGCCATCAAAAAGAATACATTTGAACCAGTTCTAATGAGGTGGATGAAATTGGAGCCTATTATACAGAGTGAAGTAAGCCAGAAAGAAAAACACCAATACAGTATACTAATGCATATATATGGAGTTAGAAAGATGGTAACCTTAACCCTGTATACGAGACAGCAAAAGAGACACAGGTGTATAGAACAGTCTTTGGGACTCTGTGGGAGAGGGTGAGGGTGGGATGAGTTGGGAGAATGGCATTGAAACATGTATATTATCATATGTGAAACGAATCACCAGTACAGGTTTGATGCATGATACAGGATGCTCGGGGCTGGTGCACGGGGATGACCCGGAGGGAGGATATGGGGAGGAGGGAGGTGGGAGGGGGGTTCAAGAAGGGGAACACATGTACACCCGGGGCGGATTCATGTCAATGTATGGCAAAACCAACCAATATAATATTGTAAAGTGATTAGTCTCCAATAAAAAAATAAAATTAAATTAAAAAAAAGAGAAAGTCAAATACTGCATATTAATGCATGCATATATATGGAATTTAGAAAGATGGTACCGAAGATCGTATATGCAGGGCAGCAAAGGAGTCATAGATGTAAAAAAGTTTTACTTCTTAATTACTAATTTTATACCTTCTGTTTTTGTTTTATTGGACTATTGAATAGAAATGGTGAGAATGGACTTCCTTGCTTTGTTCCCAACCTTAAGGGCAAAACATTCAATACTTTCAATGTGACATAGACTGCAGGTTTTTTAGAGATGTCTTTTATCAGATTGAGGAACATTCCTTCTATTCCCTATTGACTTAAAGTTTCATTGCGGTTATTTTTAAATCATGAAGGGTGCTGAATTTTGTCAGATGTTTTTGCTACATCTATTCAAATGATTATTTATCTTTTCTCCTTTGTTCTCTCAATGTAGTGAATTATATTGATTGACTGATTTTCAAATGTTAAGCCAATGTTGCTAGATTCTGTATCTCTAAGTATAAGAGATTATGTATGTGTGCTCAGTCACTTCAGTCATATCCAACTCTGTGTGACCCTATGGACTGCAGCCTGCCAGGCTCCTCTATCCATGGGGTTATCCTGGCATGAATATTGCAGTGGGTTGCCATGCCTTCTTTCAGGGGATCTTCCTAACCCAGGAACTGAACCTACATCTCCCGAGGCTCATGAATTGGGACTGAGCATAGGACACTAAAAGCTCCAACTATGACTGTGGGGATTTTTATCCTTTTATTTCTTGCTACCTGGTAAGTTCCTCCTCTTTATTCCTACTATTTGGCTTCATATACACATCTATTATTTTTATGTGTTTGATGAACTCTACCTCTTTATATTTGGTAATATTCTTTGCTTAACTTTTATATCTGGTAATACCCTTTGTCTTGACAACTCTTTTGCTTAAAGTGCCTTCTTACACTTATTGAATGAATAGTATATTAGCTTCCTTGTTCAACTTATATCTGTCTTTATATTTAAAGTGCCTTATGGAAGTCAGAGTATAGATGGGTCTTGTTTTTTCTTTGAAATCCATTTTGACAGTCTCTACCTTTTAACAGGAGTGTTTAGCCCACTGACATTTAATATAATTAATGATATGTTTAAATTTAGGTCTTACATTTTACTATTTGCATTTTTATTTGTTGTTCCTCTATCCATTATTTTCTGCGTCTTTCGGTTAATTGCATATCTTTTAGAAGTCTATTTTAATTTATCTGTTGAACTTTTAACTATACTTTTCTATTCCTTGTTGTTTTCTTTTTGACTTAAGTGGTTGCTCTAGGGCAGCACTTAAAGTGTGGTCCCGGGATCTTAAAAATCAAAATCATGATGATTAAAAACACGAGTACTAAGATGTTATTTGCCTAATATATTTTCATTCTCTTTTGTATATACAGCAGAGTCTTCCAGAGGCTTTATGATATGTGACGGTGTCAACATTCTGTATGCATGTGTGTTCTTGTGTTTTCTATTAATAGATTCCTGATATAATAGATTTAGGGTATGCTGCTGCTGCTAAGTCACTTCAGTCGTGTCCGACTCTGTGTGACCCCATAGACGGAAGTCCACCAGGCTCCCCTGTCCCTGGGATTCTCCAGGCAAGAACACTGGAGTGGGTTGCCATTTCCTTCTCCAAAGTGTGAAAGTGAAAAGTGAAAGTGAAGTCGCTCAGTCGTGTCCGACCCTTAGCGACCCCACGGACTGCAGCTTACCAGGCTCCTCCGTCCATGGGATTTTCTAGGCAAGAGTACTGGAGTGGCTTGTCATTGATTTAGGGTATAAATACATTCATTTTCAGAGATTAAGTCAGCTTGTTCTCTGTATCTTTATTGGGTTCTTGTTAATTTTCTTTAGTTATACCTGATATACCTGCTAAAACCTCACTATTATCAAACAATTAGGTTTATTTTCTTTTTTGGCAATGCCTATAACATGGCATATGGGTTCCTAGTTCCCAACCAGGGATCAAACCCATTCCCCCTGCAGTGGAAGCATGGAGTTTTAACTACCAGGCCATCAGGGAAATCCCCAAACAAGTAGTTATTCTGAAATCCTAGAAGAAAAGAAGAGAAAGAGGGACTTCCCTGGTAATCCAGTGGTTAGGACTTGATGTTTTCACTGCTGTGGCCTGGGTTCAATCTCAGGTAGGGGAACTAAGATCCAGCGGGCCACAGGGTGTAGCCAAAAGAAAAAAAAATGAAGTGAAATCCTAAATTTTTCCTTGTATCTACATGGCAGCACAACAAGAATAGGTACAATTAATATATTTGTTTCATAATATTTAAGCATTTAAATAAAAACTTAAAATATTAAATTTAATATTAAACTCATTTTAGAAATTAATCACATTTTACTCTAAAATGAAAAATTATAATTCTTTTCATATTTAAAAATGGATTATTGGCTTAGGAATGGGGACTTATCTTTTTATTGGTATAAAGTTTCAGTGTGGGATGATGAAGATGATCTTGAGATGGACAGTGGTGATGGTTACACAACAATGTAAATGTATTTTATGTCCCTGAACTGTACATTTAAAAATGGTTAAAATGGTAAATTTTATGTTATGTATATTCATTAGAATAACAAATATTTTTCTCTACACACAGCTTCTCTGTTTTCTTCTAAGATACTAAGAAGGTTGAAAGTGTTAGAATTCTCTGACTCATTGAAGAAAGAAATCTATATAAAGTAACTGGGTGAAACTGATTTCCTGTTTTAGCAAATGAAATGCAATGAAAACTACCTTTCAATAAGTTTTATAAATGTTAATAAGTTACCTTATTGTCTTTTGCGACAGAACATTATGTCCAAGTTAAGCTGCAGCATCATTTTGAGATCAATCATTCAGAGATTAAAGCAAAACAATTGTAATTGTAAATGCAGGTGTGGTGAGCATTTAAATACCACAAATTGTTTTTATAACTTTCCAAACTAGAAATTAAAAAACCATTCAGGCATTTTATAGGCTAAGTTGTTATACTGCATTGGGTGGCAAACCAATCACAATAGCTGAGAGACTAGTAAAGCCTTGCAAAGTTAACACTGCTGAATGCCTCCTGGATGAAACATGCATTGCCATTTTCCAAGACAGAAATTCACTGATTCAAAGATTTAACTAAAAACATAGTGATTTAATGTCTTACTAATAGATGTGTTACTATTTTTGCCTTAAAAATAAACAAATCTGATATAGCAGGACTAATTTTGTTTGTATTCTTCTGGTGTCAGCACCAACTAATCATACAAGAAGATACTCTTATGTCAATGCCTGAGAAGTAGTACTGAAATATTCAAAGTGTTGAAAATTCTTCTATTTATCCTGGGCCAATTGCGCTGATAATCTCACTAATGGTACAGAAACAGTCGAGGATAAAACTGTGGGCTGTAGCACAAATCAATGCAGAGGTACCAAACAGTACTGTGTTCTTTACTATTATGCACTCCCAGTTAAAAAAGAAAGTTCATTTAAGAATATCCCTGATGAAACAGTGAAAATATTTATTAAGTATTGACCCCACAGTACCTGTCTACTTAATATTCTGTGTGATGAGATAAGATATGCACTGAAGTAATTATGCTGTATACTGAAGCACAGTAGTTGTCTTGAGGAGAAGCACTTATGTGGTTGTTTGACTTGTGAGCCACTTTTTTCATGAAACCCCATTTCTACTTAACAGACAGCTATGGCAGACAAACAATGGTCATTCAGACTTGGTTAATAAGCATACTTCTTTTTTAAAAAATAAATGAAATGAGCCTGTCATGTCAAAGAAAATATCTAATAATATTTATTGCCAATGATGAAATATGAACTTTCAAGTGAAAATTAGAATTTTTGAAAACTTGTTAAGTACCTGTACCCACTGTAAGACTGGCAGTTTCCCAAACTTAAATACTTTCTTTGATGAGGTTGGTAGTGGTATTAACAAAAGTGATTCTGGATATTGTCTAATGAAATGTATCAACATTTTGAAAATCTGTGACCACTCTTTTCCTATGATCAATGCATGATGTTATAACTCATTCAAAGTGTAAGACAGACCAATGGAGAGTACAGAAAGTCACTAATATGGCTTTAGATTCTATATGGCAACTAACCTTTAAGACACCTCCACTTCAGAGTTTTGGTG
The DNA here is from genome assembly GCF_049115385.1 of Moschus berezovskii. NCBI lineage: Eukaryota > Metazoa > Chordata > Mammalia > Artiodactyla > Moschidae > Moschus > Moschus berezovskii. The sequence continues at coordinate 86,791,746 of NC_142468.1, forward strand.
TAGTATTAAAGAAGAATATCCACAATTATCTGAAAAGGCTATTTAAATTCTCCTCCATTTTCCAACTACATATATGTGTGAGGATGGATTTTCTTCATATACTTCAACCTAAACAACATATCACAACAGATTGAATGCAGAAGCAGACATGAAAATCCAGATGTCTTCTATTAAGTCAGACATTAAAGAGATTTGCAAAATGTATAACAATGTCAATCTTTTCACTAACTTACTTTTGTTTTGGAAAATATAATTATTTAGCATAAAAACATTTTATTCATGTTAACATAGAGTAGATTTATTATTGGTATTTTAAGGAATTAAGAAATGAATATTTTTAATTTCTCATTTTTTCTAAAATGTATATATAGGTGGATATAAGTTATATAAACAAAATCTCTTTGGGGTCCTGAGTAATTCTTAGCATTGTAATGGGATCTCAACACCAAAACGTTTGAGAATCACTGCTCTAGGGATTATAAAATATATCCTTAACTTTTCATAGTCTAAATAATTGTTAATATTATACCACCTGATGTAAAATATAAGAACTGTAACAATATAGGCCCTGTCCTTTATGCTACAGTGCTATAGTTGTTCTATATACTATACCGAGAATTATGTATTATATCTACACACCTAAGCCTCACATTATAATTTTTGCTTTGCACAGTCATATTTATTTTAAAGAAATTAAGAAATTATATTTACCCACACATTTTTTATTTCTTGTGTTCTTCATTCCTTCCTGAAGAGCTAAAATTCAAGCCAATTTTATTCCTCTTCAGTCTGTAAAATTTTCTTAGCATTTCTTATAGTGTAGGTCTGTTGGCAGTGAATCTTGTTTTCTTTTTCTTTTATCTGAAGATGTCTTTACTTCTTCATGATTCTTTAAGAATATTTTTGCATGATACAGATTTCAGAATTGATAATATTTTTCTTTCAGCATTTCAAAGATATTGTTTCCATGTCTTCAGGCTCTATTACATCTGATGAGAAGTGACTGATCCTTTGAATCAATGTTCCCTTATGTATGTGTCATTCTCCTCCATTTGCAAAATTTTCTTTTTTTAGGTTTTAAGCACTTCAGAGCTTCCCTGAAGGCTCAGTGGGTAAAGAAATCGCCTGCAATGCAGGAGACACAGGAGATGTGGGTTCGGTTCCTGGGTCAGGAAGATTCCCTGGAGGAAGAAATGGTAACCTACTCCAGTATTCTTGCCTGGGAAATCCCATGGACAGAGGATCCTGGCAGGTTACAGTCCATGGGGTCACAAAGAGTTGGACATGACTGAGCAAATAACACTTACACTCTCACTTTAAGCACCTTGACTATAATGAACCTAGGTGAGATTTTCTTTATATTTATCCTGATTGGGATTGCTGAGCTTCATGAAATTGCAAATTTATGTCTGTCATCAAAATTGGAAAATTTAGGTCATATGTCTTCACACGTTTTTTTCCTAATCTCATTTTCTTCCCTTTTCCTTTGGAAATTCCAATTATACATAATTTGACCCTGAGACTGTTCATTTCATTGTCATCTCCCCGTCCTGTCCCCCATCATTCTCTGGTCTTTCAGATTGCATAATTTCTGATTGATTTAAGTTCACTGACTTCTTTCATCTCCAATCTGCTGCTAAGCCCAAGTAGTGACTATTTAATTTTAAATACTGTATTTTTAAATTCTAAACTTTCTGGTAGTTTTAAAAAATAGTTTCTATTTCTCTTAAGATATCTTATTTATTCATTCATTCAAGTATTAATGTATATTTACTTCACATCCTTGAGTATATTATAAAATCACTGATAAATTCAACATCTGGGTCAACATCTGGGACTGCCACCAATGATTGCTTTTTGAGTTTTTCTTTTTGCTCTTGAGTATGAGTTATAGTTTTCCTGTTTCTTCATATATCTAGTGACCTTGGATTCTGTTCTGGACATTGTGAGTGCCATGTTTTAGAGTTTGGATGCTGTTATAGTGTTCTAAAACGTATTGATTTTTTTTTCTTTTCCCTTAAAATTTTTTTTATTTTTAGCAAATGATTAAGCTGGCTAGACTCAAATCTCAAACTGTCTCCCATGCATGAATAGCAGCTGAAATCTCAGTTCAGTTTCTTTAACCTTCACTGTGCTGCTGCTTAGAGTATGTTCTGAACATGTCTAGTTCAGGTATCAGATAAAAATTTGGCAGAGTTTAAAATCAGAATTTGGAACTTCCTCTACTTGGCTGTCTTCTTTCTGAGATTTTCCACTGACTTTCCATCTGGAATAGTTTCTTGAATTTTGCCCTATGATTCTTCAAGCAAGTAAAATAGCAGGTTTCTCTTCAAGTTTTGGCTGCCCCATGGATGGGACTCTTCCTCAGGCTAGAAGCTGTAAAAAACAGGAAACTCACGCAGTGGCAGTTCCTTCTTCTAAGAGGCTGCTCTCCAGTGTTGTCAGTGCTTTTTATATTTTTTCCAGGATTTATCTCTGCTTTCTGCAGAAGGCTGAGTCCAATAGAAGCTACTTGGCCAATAGCAGAAGTAGAACCCTGCACATGTTTCTGAATCCATCTCACAAATGCTATTTCCATTTTGAAATTAGAATGCCAAACTAAGCATCAAAAATAAGAAAACAAAGTAATCTCAATTAGTAAATTTAAAATGTATTTTGATAATTATAAGGCCTAAACAGTTTTAAAAATAGTTTCATGGTGCTAAGACACAATGAAATTAGATCTCTGGCTCTAATGACTCTACTGTTATAGATAAGATAGCTTTAAGTTGATGGACTTTATGTTCATGGAAAAATAAAAAAATTCTGAAAATGCTGGCTGGTCCAGTAGAACAATTTAGAAGTATAAAGGAAAGGTACTTGAGCTTAGGAAGAGATAAAAGATATAAACCCAATGTTGTAAGCAGGGATTTTGCAAATGTGACAAGTGTGTGGTGGATTGGTTCAGCAACAGAATAGGAAATAAGACTTGCAGTATAAGAACTGGAATAATGAAGGCAGTAAATTAAAGAAGTACCACAGCTTAAGATGAATGAAAAAAATTCCAGTGACTCAAGAGAGAAATCAGAATACTGGGAAGGTAGCAATCATATCTATTATAGAGGATGATGCAGCCTCTGGTTTTTTTTTTTAACCATCCTCAACAAATTCTGGTGAAGTCATATTTCAGGGTGGTGGATGACAGACATTAATGGCATTTTAGCCTATTACTTTAATGTGGCCTAAGTAATCATAAACTACTTCTTTAGTCTTATAGGATCAGCTGGTCTCCATGAATGATCAATATAGTTTAGTTGAATGTTACTGTGTCTCTGCAAGATGCTGATGATGCCTTCCATCCCAATATAGTAATTAGTATGGATCAACAGCTGGGTGAACATGGGGCAGAAAGGTTTGCATAGTAACTAAAACTGTTAGGCATTCAGGAGAGAGAGACAGAAAGTGCATTATTTGCAAACAGCTAACTAGGCAAGGAGACAAGCTAACCTTGAGTCAGACGATGATTTGTTTTACACTCTTATCCAGATATAAAATTGTACATGTCCTTGATCAGAGATGTAAGGCTAAAGCTCAACTTCTGTACTCACCCTAACTTTGAGTGGTCTTTCATACAAATAATCCTAACTTGCCATTACTTTGGCTCCTGTAATGGCAAGTTGGGATTATCTGTATGAAAGACCACTCAAAGATAAGGTGAGTACAAAAGTTGAGCTTTTAAATTAAATTAACTAATTTGAAAAATTTTTTGTGCCATTATTTTATCCATTAAAAATAACATGTCTCCTAGATTCTTATAAATATGCTTATTTTTCCTAAAATGGAAATTAATATTAGAACAAAAATAATTTTATTGTATGTATTTTAATGTTAAAAGTTATATTATAATTCTGATTAAAAGTAAATAAATTCAAATATACCACAGAAAACAAACAAAGAAAGGCAAAGCAAAGAGCAATTTAAAAAACTTAGTTGGAGAAAAGGACTAGTACTGACAAATGGTCATATTGATAAATATAAGGTATTTGTTTACCCTATAAAGAGTTTTTAAAAAAAAAACATTTTATCTAAAGTTAATGGACATACTTGAAATGTCAGCAATATACAAAAAGTTTTAAAATAATATTAAGAAAAAAATTAAAAAACAAGTAAAAAAGGTCATTATATACTTTCAACAATACATGTTACAAAAATTTCTAAGAAAAATGACTCAATTATTAGATGAAATGTTGGAGACTTCAACCCTTACAAAATCTGTGCAGAATGGAATATAAATAGAGTCAAAATTAAAATATTTAAAAGAGAAATCCTATTCTCCAGTAATTCTTATCTTTTTCACTATTCCTTTGGAGAATATGATTATATATGGAGGACCTGTCTCCAGAAACATTTTGCCAACAATTTTAGGTATTCAAGAACTTTTGAAGCCTCATTACCATCCTTTTGTATACATTAGGATCATAATAACTAACTTTTATAAGGCCGTCCTAAATGCTAGGAATTATACTAAACACTTTATATGCATTTTAATTTAATTTTTATAACAACATTATAAGGTAGATACCACTCTTATCCTCAAACAACCTAAGAGATCAACATTATCATTATTTTCATTTTACAGACCAGGAGAGTGACCATTAGAGATGCTGTTACTGAAACAGGAGGGAAGGAGGCAGGGAACAACTTCTAAAAGAATGATATAGCCATGCTGTTGCTGCTGCTAAGTTGCTTCAGTCATGTCTGACTCTGTGCGACCCCACAGACGGAAGCCCACCAGGCTCCCCCGTCCCTGGGATTCTCCAGGCAAGAACAGTGGAGTGGGTTGCCATTTCCTTAGGACATGACAAAAACTAGTTAGAACTAACTAGGTCCAATGTGGCAGAAGATCTGACTTCCAGTGGATCTCATTATATGCCTATCATAACACAATAGCAAAAGCTAAGTGACACACCCACCAGGGCCATGACAATTTCAAGCTGGACCATCAAAAACCAAAAGGTTGACAATAGTCCAATCCCTGGAAATCTCCACCCCTTCCTCAAAATATTTGGAATAATCCTCCCACTCATTAGCCTATGAAATTACCCAATACATAAAAATTTACCACCCCATATTTCAGGGCCTCTTGCCTTCTGAGATTGCCCACACTCCATCTGTAGAATGTGTTTCTCTCTAAATAAATCCACTTCTTACCTATCACTTTGTCTCTCACTGAATTCTTTCTTTGATGAGACATCAAGAATCTGAGCTTCATTAAGGGCTGAGACCAGATGTGTGGTATCAAGACCATGGGTTCAAATCCCAATCTGAACAATCTGCACAGTTTCATTACTTGTCCAATTGCTCAGTTGGTCATGCAGCCAATGAACAGGAGAGATAGGATTTATTTATATCCTTCTCTCTCTGATCCCAGGTTTTTTTTTTTTTTTAGCTCTTAATCACTATGATACACTGTCTTTCACAAAGGTTATTTCAAATTAATTAAAAAATCAATATATATGAAAAAGAGATATAAACATATCTCAAATTATATCCAACCACATTTTAAAATTTATATCATCCTCACTGAAAAAGAGAATTTGAAGTAGTTACAGAGATACAAACAGAATAAAAAATAAATATAGGAATGTGGGGATGGGGTAAGATGTGGGGATGGGGTAAGAATGTGAAATGAAACAAGAGGTAGACCCGGAACAAAACTGGGTATCATAAGATCACCTGTGACTGATATAAAGATGAGCCACAGAATTGCCTCTGCACAACACAGTAGCCAGCGAAAAGAGCTTAATAATATTTTTCTTGGTACTGAACTGGAGAAAAAGATCTTTTCTAGGGAACAACAACATAATACGATAAGACTTGAAGACAAATGTTTCTCACAAGAAATTTCTCACACATTTCCTGATGTAGACCAAAGCATGATGTGCCAGTATATGTCAGGAAAGACAATTCTATCCAGGGTATAATGCAGTCTCAGAATACAACTCTATAATGAACTGGATTGGGCAGAGAATAGATATGGAATAGATGGGGAAATGGACAGACTGTATATCCTTCAGGTAATGTTTCTGGCAATTAAGCTTTTGAGTTTAACAACTAATATTTTCTCCAACAGGAACCTGGAGTACAGAAATTCTACATTGTTCAGGAGGCCACAGTCATATGCACGGACAGTCATGCAGAGGGTAAAACTGATAACTTCCTGTGGAAGTTAGAGGGCCCAAAGAGAACATATATCTGAATTTTAGACTTTTCACCAAAGTGAAAGTAGAATAGTATCTATATATATGTAGAGATAATATCTAATTCACACCAATGTGAAAATATGTAGTATTTAAGACATGGCTGAAATCCAAAAGATGTTGCTATAATATACAGTAATGATATTATGGAAAGTTGCCAAGGCAGTACTTGAGAAAACATATTGCTTTAAATGCCTTTATTAGTTTAATTTAAAATAATAAATTAAGCATCTATATAAGAACATAGATACGGAACAAAGTAACAACCTTACATATGTAAGAAAATCAGAAACTGAAAGAGAAGAAATAAACTATTCAAATTCATAATGACAAATATTTAAAAAGCAAGTCAGAGTTGCTCCTTTGAAAAAGAACCAAGTCACAGCACTGATCTAGTAGCTAAAAGAATAAATTTAAGAGATTTCAGACAGAAAGTTATTTCTAAATTTCATTTTGGAGAGGAAGAAGAAGGGACAAAATTAAGGTCATAAAAAGGAGAAACATTAAAGTTATGCCTTAAAGTTGGGTAAGATAAGGACAAAAAGGAATAGAGCACTGGGAGTGGAAAGACATTTCGGGAATGAAACAGCCTGGAAAAGACTCTGATGCTGGGAAGGATTGCAGGCAGGAGGAGACGGGGACAACAGAGAATGAGATGGCTGGATGGCATCACCAACTCGATGGACATGAGTTTGAGTGAACTCCGGGAGTTGGTGATGGACAGGGAGGTCTGGCGTGCTGTGATTCATGGGGTCGCAAAGAGTCGGACACGACTGAGCGACTGAACTAAACTGAAGGGTACAGAGACAGAGAAGCACACCTGTACTACTTAGAAATAAGGCTGGTAAGACTGAGACAAATCATGGAGGATCTCATTATCACTGAAAATGTAGAAGAAGGAAGGAAGAAGAAAGAATAAAGAGAAAAACAGAAGACCAGAGTTTGAACTTTAAGGAAACTCTCTTAGGGATAGCAAGAAACAAGGTCAATTCGAAAGTAGAGGAGACAGATGCTCAACAAACATTTGCTGATTGAATAAAAGAAATGGCCATTACTATATATTGTTATAGAAGTCAAAAAACAAAAATGAGTCTAGAGATTTTATAAAGAAAATGTGAAAGCAAGATGATATACTATTTGAATAAACCTAATTAGGAAAACCAAGAACTACAGAACAGTATAATACAAATAACTTACTATCTCATATTATATTTACCTTTATAGGTATGTATCCGAATATATTTCTCCATAGTGTTCTGAGAGAATTCTGAATCCACGCACTTTTTAAATTTAAGTGAATATCTTTCATATGATAGTGACGGGAAGGTATTTAAAATAATTCTGGAGGAATTATCAGATTAACTTCCCTCCTCACATTGGTAACTTAACTACATCCAGAGAATTCTGTATATCACAGTGAGAAAAACCAAACTTAAAAAGTTTCTAAGTATTCAGAAAACAAGCCTTCAAACTCAGCCTCATTTATTTATGTTTTATCACTAAACAAAAGAGGTAAGGAATTTATCCGGTGTTGTCACACTATGAAAAGATGCTGTTGCTACATCAAAAGATTATGCACCACAACAACGGTGGTTGTATTCTTCTTAACACTTATATGGAAGCCAGAATTAACTAAAATATTTGACTTTTAGGAAGTAAACTGTTAGAAGTTGAATTAAAAAATTTCCAGGCAAGATTAATGGGTTTGAAAGTAAGTCTATGTCTCTCCCTCTCCTCTATTTCTATTTTTGTTTCTATATTTATATTACTATTGATATAAGTTTAAAAAAGAAAATTAAAATCTTCACCTAAACTTAAGGGACAAGTTGATTTACATGCTTTAGTAGAATTATATTAAGGGTAATAATAATATAGGAGTCTAAAAAATATTTCAGAGAACTGTTTAAGAAACTATCTTGCTTATTGTCAGTGAATAGGCAATGATGCCAAATTAAAGCAAACTCATCTGTACATATAAACCCCCACCCCAACATCCACACACATATACCCCACACCCAATGCCACACATACACTATGATACTGATTCACCACTCAACCACACTGTCAATCAGCAACAGCAGAAACATTCATAGTTCTCTGTTAACAGGTTAACATGGGCTTTTGTTTCCTGACCCAAAAGTATATGGAAAGGGAGAAGCAGGCATTTATAAAATCAGTTACATGACTAGCTGTTTCAAATACCATAGGGACTTCATATTATAGAGTGAAGTAACATTTTCTAAAACTTTATACAAATAAACAACACTATACCAGTATGACATTTTGACATTGCTAACCCAAATATATACAGACATAAAGTGGTAAATCTGTTTAATGGCAATACTGCCACCCTTACTTATGAAACCTAAGTTGTAAGTATGGCCTTGAATATTAGACTATTTGTGATACATTTGTATACATTCTGGCTTATGTAGTTTAAATATAGCCTCCAATGCAGAGGATATAAGTCATAGAAAATACAGTATGTTCAAGATAAGTGTCTTTGTTTAAAAAAACCATTGTTTAGTGAGCACCAAGTTTTGAATACTTTTTAATTTCTTGTGACCATTCTTTCATGCTCAGAAATGTACCTGATATTCAGAATGCTTTTTAAAGAAATATAAAATTTCCATTAAAGTATGGTTCATAAGATGAGGATTTGAAGTTAGACTGTCAAGTATAAATTTAAGAAATACACTTACCTTTGATTCGAGGTAGACATTTGCTGATGACATTTTTGTAATTTTGCATATGTAACTAACTAAAGAGATGGCACAAAGAATAAACAGGCTATCATTAATTAATGCTCGAACAAACACAGTCCATTTCAACTGATTTTCTGGGACATCTCCATGGACTAACATTGCGCAAGTCAAGTTCACCACTAAAAAGAGAAGGCTTGCCAATAGAAAGCCCAAATGCAACAGAATTCTGAAAGAAAAAATGAATTTATTAGATTTTTATAAAACTAATGAGAAGCTAAACTTAATACTGGATTAGTGTCACTTTAAGTACAATAATTCCTTCAGTTTAAACTGTTTGTAATTTAATTAAATACAAATTTAATAATTACACAGAGTTACTTAGGATATTTTTGCAATTACGATATTAGTAACTAAGCCATTTAAAAATGGCATCAGATTTTAAACCATGAATTTAAAAATAATCTCATGTGGACTTGAATTCAGTTGCCTCTATCAGAAAAAGTAATATAGGATTATCTTAACTATTAAAGTAATCCTGAATTTTTCATTTTGTAACTGCTGAGCACATTTTCATTGACCTTTCCATTCTAAGAATTAGCAGGCTTCTAAAATTTGCTTGGAAAATTAATATACCATATATAAATTTAAATTGATCATTAATATTAACTTTAGAAGGTAAGGGAAATGTGTTTTAAACAATTCTTCCCTTTAGGAACATTTGATTATAGCAAACATTTATTTCAAACAAGAGCAAAGTGGAACACAGGGACAATATATGTAGAGTTTCATTCATCCATCAATATCTCATCTTCTTATAAAGTGGCATATTTATTATGCATACAGAACTTCTCCCAAAGTAGAATGCTTAACTACTTCCCCTTAAGAAAAATTAGACCACCTCATAAAAACTCTTCAGGTAAGGTGTGGCTCTCTGTATCAAGTAGCTGTAACAGCTATCTATATGGAAGTAACTCAATTCAAATACATTTATACTCCAAATTAACATGATACAGAAATTTATTTGCCATTCTAGTAGCCTCTACTTTGGGTCACTTTCAATAGTGGGAATCATAAAACGTTGTTTGCCTTTGTAAGTAATTTACACAAGGAAAATGGAAGGCAATGTGTAATCTGTAACAAGCAATCTTTATTAAGTATACACGCAAAATATAAGGATTCTAGTTTGAGAAGTTTAGATCTTAATACTATCTCAGGTTAAATAATAAAAATAATAATTATATAGCTTGAAACCTAAAATGAACCTTGAAATTATCCATACATCCAGAGAATTATAGTAGTTTAAGAACAAAAGCATCAAGAGGTTAGATGAGGAGGATTGCTGGCAAGTTTATAGAAGAATTGGTCTGAAACCCAAGGCTCCTGACTCCCCAATTTAGCAATCTCATTTTTGAGGTGAATCAGTACAGAAACATTATTATTTCATGGAATGACACTATATATTCTCACTCCAAACAGCATAATCTGTTTGATTATGAGAGTATAATCGATCTTGAGAATTTGTGGACCCTATGAAACTATATCTGACATCTGAAGTGGGACAGTGGCAGAGCACCAAAAAAGGTATGCAACAGCAATACTGCTGAAGGGGGAAGACCAGATTACTCAGTTCACTTTCTATGAACTAATCTAAATGCATGATCTTCTACAAAACTGCTAAAGCACCCTCAACTACCAAGCCCTTCTACCTTGAGAAGTATACTGTAAAAAAAATTTACATATGCTACTCATGAAACTTACTTGTGTTTGTCAAGTTCAGTTGCACATCTGACTTTACATATAACCTATAAAGAGAGTATAGAAAAAAGGTTTTGAAAACATGTGTAATATAGTATTCTTAAATTTGCTTTGAATATGTGTTTCAAAGTGATACAACAAATAACAGCAAAGAGTAAACCTCAAATGTTAACAGTTGAACCACTGAAGCAAAAATAGACAGGTTTTCAAAAGCTTAATACAATAAATTAATAACTTTCTTTGGTATAATTTTAAACTTAAATTTCTATCTTTAAATTTTTAAACTGAAATAATTCAGTTTATGCATTTATTGAACTTTTATTTTGAGCCAAACATTGTGCTGGATGGCTTGTAACCTATTTTAAACTTAAGATGGAACAACTTACTTAAATATGAAGATGGTGGAGTGTTCTCCAAATATTATTTCCCCTTAAGATGAAATGAAGTTATTAAAAGAAACAAAGGACCAAAAAATGAACACAAAGATGATGAACACATATTATATTTAGTAAACTTACTTCTTTCATAAAGTCTTGCAAAAGGCAAGTCCTCAAATACTTGATCAATCAAGATAAGCAGGTAGATAGGGCGAATTTGAAATAAACAGGGTAACTTCTGAGAACATGGGTGGAAGGTCTAAATTCCTGACTGGTGAATTTGGACTTTACATTTTATACAGTGGGAAGATAATGAAGGTTTTCATGTAAGCACTCCAAAATACTTCATTAATCTGGCATTAATGCACACGCAACCACAGAGAAACTACAGGCTAAAAGTAGAAAGACTAGGGACTTCCCTGGCAGTCCAGTAGTTAAGACTCTGCACATCAACTTCAGGGACACAGGTTTAATCCCTGCTTGGGTAACTAAGATTGCATATGTTCATATGAGGCTCAGCCAAAATAAATAAATAAACATAGAAAGACTAGTTACAAGACTATTGAAATAGATAAGAACTTTGAGTGGGGGTGGGAGTGGGGTTGGGGTGGGAGAATCTAGAAAGAGGCAAGTACAGAACATTACAATGAAACTTAGTCTAAGTCTTTTAATAACTTTACTGATTTCATTCAAACAATTTCTGAGCACACACTAGGAAATGTACCATGGATTCATAAACCTAGTAACCGTTTCTGCCCTCAAGGAGCTCAGTGTATGAAAGAAACAGATAAACCAACTATTTTGAAACATGGCGATATCAATGCAAAAGATACTGTCACAACATCTAAGAAGGCAGAAAGACTAATTCAGTCCAGGAAATGGTGAGAGGTAAGGTAAAAGAGGAAAGATTGTGTAAAGAGACAGTGAATGTGAAAGTCACTCAGTCGAGTCCAACTCTTTGCAACCCTATGGACTATGCAGTCCATGGAATTCTCCAGGCCAGAATAATGGAGTGGGTAGCCTTCCCCTTCTGCAGGGGACCTTCCCAACCCAGGGATCAAACCCAGGTCTCCTGTGTTGCAGGAGGATTCTTTACCAGCTGAGCCACAAGGGAAGCCCAAGAATATTGGAGTGGGTAGCCTATCCCTTCTCCAGCAGATCTTCCCAACCCAGGAATCGAACCCAGGTCTCCTGCATTGCAGGTGAATTCTTTACCAACTGAGCTATTGGGAAAGCCTGTAAAGAGTCAGGGAGGGCTTTGGAAGCCACATTTGAGTCAAGTTATGACGGATAAATGGAGAAGGCAATGGCAACCCACTCCAGTACTCTTGCCTGGAAAATTCCATGGACGGAGGAGCCTGGCAGGCTGCAGTCCATGGGGTCGCGAAGAGTCGGACACGACTGAGCAACTTCACTTTCATTTTTCACTTTCATGCATTGGAGAAGGAAATGGCAACCTACTCCAGTGTTCTTGCCTGGAGAATCCCAGGGACGGGGGAGCCTGGTTGGCTGCCGTCTATGGGGTCGCACAGAGTCGGACACGACTGAAGTGACTTAGCAGCAGCATGATGGATAAATGAGTATTAGGTAAATGCTCAGGCAAAGATAGCGGCTTGTGAGTTTACTTATATCTATTATATTTTTGTTAACCAGAAGCTAGATGTGATAAAGGATTCTAAAATATCACCTTATTAATCTCTAAATTGTACCACTAAATCATTCTCAGATGTATCTGTTTTCTTTGTCACTAATACTATACTGAATTATTACTACAGCCTTTTAATTGGTCTCTCTGCTTCTATTCTTAACTCCATCTATCTTTAGAACATAACTGGGCATTTTGCCATTTTCCCTTTATTCTCACTTCTCTACATGTTTTGTTCTTATTCAAAATTGTACTAAAATATATATAACATAAAACTACAACTTCAGTTCAGTTCAGTAGTTCAGTCTGTCCAACTCTTTGTGACCCCATGAATCACAGCACGCCAGGCCTCCCTGTCCATCACCAACTCCCAGAGTTTACTCAAACTCATATCCATCAAGTCGGTGATGCCATCCAGCCATCTCATTCTCTGTTGTCCCCTTCTCCTCCTGCCCCCAATCCTTCCCAGCATCAGATTCCTTTCCAGTGAGTCAACTCTTCACATGAGGTGGCCAAAGTATTGGAGTTTCAGCTTCAGCATCAGTCCTTCCAATGAACACCCAGGACCGATCTCCTTTAGAATGGACTGGTTGGATCTCCTTGCAGTCCAAGGGACTCTCAAGAGTCTTCTCCAGCACCATAGTTCAAAAGCATCAATTCTTCGACGATCAGCTTCCTTCACAGTCCAACTCTCACATCCATACGTGACCACTGGAAAAAACATAGCCTTGACTAGACGGACCTTTGTTGGCAAAGTAATGTCTCTGCTTTTTAGTATACTATCTAGGTTGGTCATAACTTTCCTTCCAAGGAGTAAGCGTCTTTTAATTTCAGGGCTGCAATCAGCATCCACTACAACTTAACCATTTTCAAATATACAGTTCAGTTGCATTGAGTACCTTCACATTGTTATTCAACCATCACCATCATCACCCACCTCTGGGATTTCTTCATCCTCCTGAATTGAAACTCTGTATCCATCTAACAATATCTCCCTGTTCCTCTCCCCTCTAGTCTCTGGCAATCACCATTCTAATCTCTGTCTCTATGAATTTGGCTACTCCAGGTACCTCATATAAAAGAAATTATACAATATTTGTCTTCTTGTGATTGGCTTATTTCACTCAGCACAGTGTCTTCAAGGTTTATCCATGTACATCACACATGAGCATGTGTCAGAATTATCTTCCATTTTAAGCCTGAATAATATTCCATTTATGTATATACTATATTTCGTTTTTATATTCACCCACTGACGGACACCTGAGTAGCTTCTGCCTCTTGGATACTGTGAATAATGCTGCTGTGGATACTGTGGATAATGCTGCTTGGATACTGTGAATAATTCTATATATGAATATGTTTTGTTGTTGCTCAATTGCTAAGTCGTGTTCAAATCTTTGTGACCCCATGGGCTGTAGCACACCAGACTTCCCTGTCCTTCACTATCTCTCAGAGTTTGTTCAAACTCAAGTCCATTGATTCGGTGATGCCATCTAATCATCTCATTCTTTGTCGCCTCCTTCTCCTCCTGCCCTCAATCTTTCCCAGCATCAGGGTCTTTTCCAATGAGTTGTTTTTTTGCACCAGATGACCGAAGTATTGGAGCTTCAGCTTCAGCATCAGTCCTTCCAATGAATATTCAGGATTTGATTTCCTTTAGGATTGACTGGTTTGATCTCCTTGCTGTCCAAGGGAATCTCAAGAGTCTTCTCTGGCACCACAATTCAAAAGTATCAGTTCTTCAGTGCTCAGCCTTCTTCATGGTCCAACTCTCATATCCATACTATATATGACTTAAATCATTTAAGAGTAAGTTGCATATGCAATGCCCCTTTACCTTTAAATATTTCAGTGTATATAATACTTCCTTTATAAAGGAAATTCTCTTATATAACCAGTACAATTATAAAAATAATAAAATCAATATTGATAAAGTATCATTATCTAGTCTGCAGACCTTATTCAGATTTTGCCACTTGCTCCCCAAAGTGCCATTCACAGGGTGGGGAAGGGAATCCGAGATCATACATTGAACATAGGTTTATTGCATACTTAATCCCTTAATTTTTATTTTTTTTCCTTGTCTTTTTTTTTTTTTTTAAGCTACTAGATGTTTCCTAGCTTGAAGGTCTTTTTTTTTTTACAGTATTATATTGGTTGGTTATGCCTTACATTGACATGAATTCGCCCCGGGTTAACATAAGTTCCCCCTCCTGAACCCCCCTCCCACCTCCCTCCTCCCTTAATCCTCCCTCTGGGTCATCCCCGCATGCCAGCCCCGAGCATCCTATAACATGCATTGACTCTGAACTAGTGATTCGTTTCACATATGACAACATACGTGTTTCAATGCCATTCTCCCAAATCATCCCACCCTCACCCTCTCCCATAGAGTCCCAAAGACTGTTCTATACATCTGTGTCTCTTTTGCTGTTTCCTTGTCTTTTATGTATTCAGTTCTAAAGAGTTCAGACCAGTGATTCTGTAGAATGCTTCTCACTGAGTTTATCAGCTAGTTCCTCATGATTAGATTCAGAATATGTATTTTGGTAGGAAAACCACAGAAATGATAGCACTGCATTCTTCTAGTGCATTATATTATGAAGCTCAAGATGCTGATTTGCCCCATTACTGTGATGTTAACTTTGATCATTGGTTTGATCAGATGATATCCACCAGGTTTCTCCACTGTTTAAGTCACTTTTTTCCCCACTGTAATGAGTATCATGTGGAGAGATATTTAGATTCTTTTTTTTATTATTATGTTTATTTTTAATTGGAGGAAGATTGCTTTACAACGTTGTGTTGGTTTCTGTAGTACAACAACGGGAATCAGCCAAAATTATATATATATATTTGCCCCATCTTGAGTCTTTCTTCTCTTCCCTTCATCCTGCCACTCTGGGTTGTCACAGAGCACTAGGCTGGGCTCCCTGTGTTATACAGCAGCTTCCTGAGATATTTAACTCCTAGTAAATATCTTTTATTCTTCAAACTTTCATACACTAGTTTTAGCATCTATCATTCTTGCCTGAATAAATTATTACTATTTGGAACACTTTATTCAAAAAAATGAATCTGATTATACTATTCCAGGAAAAAGCCCACACTCCTTTGATACTGCAAAGGTCTTTTAGCACCTAGCTCCACCTTCCCATCACTGTATCCTTCTATCCCTGTCTTCAATCTCACGGTCTGCTTATTCTGAATTATTTACAAGTTTCAATAAGGGGCTTCATTTCACATCTCCATGCCTTTTTACATGTTTTTACTTTACCTGAAACATGATTTCATGGTCATATAACAGATTCTAATTTATCCTTCAACACCTTATTCGAGTGTCATTCTTTGTTTCACCTTAAGTGCCTCAGGAAGAAGGAACCACTCTGTATCCTTGCATTACAAATCACACTCTATGGCATTTATTCACATTTTTATCCCCCTCTTAAGAGAGAAATTCTCTTGGAGAAGCACTTTTGGGGTGACTGGGATGTTCCTGCCACTTTAGCAACAGGCTGTGACAGGAAGTGGAGAGCAACATGCTTCTGCCTGGGTACTGTGGTAAGTCTTCTCCTGGTTTTTCTCCAGCTCCAGAGTGGTGGCGATGAACTGGTTGGACTAGAGTCTCTGAGCGCTTCTCTGATGATCTCTGAAACCACCTGATCCACTCGTGCTTCTTTCCTTCTTGTGTGGCAATTTTCTTTAAAAAGTAAAATTGGTATATAGTCATATACCAAAAATTGGAGAAGGAAATGGTAACCCACTCCAGTACTCTTGCCTGGAGAATCCCATGCATGGAGAAGCCTGGTAGGCTACAGTCCACGGGGTCGCAAAGAGTTGGACACGACTGAGCGACTTTACTTACTTACTTAAGAGAGACTGTAACTTACTCATATTTATAGTCCCAGTGCCCAGCATAATGCCTGGTTCATAGTAGGTTCAGAAAATGTTTGAATAAGTGAGCAGTGAACTTAGGTCAAAGCAAGTACTTTGGTATGTTGTTGTGGTGTAAGTGAGTATTAGAAATATGGCGCAAGTAGAAACTGAAGGGAAAAGCAGTCATCCAATAATGGAAGACTTGTATAAAAATGTAAAAGGATTAGACCTTAATTCTCACAAACTGTATAATAGTTTTTATGCTTGAGTAATTTATTAGGTGTCAGTATAGACAAAGGGTCAGAATGCCAAAAAGAATGTCAGTTAAGGCTGTTGCATTTGAGCAAACTGACAAGTGTTAGTAACTCAGTCCAGTCTCCTCTGTAAATGGGATTCTCCAGGCAAGAATACTGGAGTGGGCTGCCATTCCCTTCTCCAGGGGATCTTCTTAACCCAGGGAGCAAACCTGAATCTCCTGCATTGCAGCCAGATTCTTAACCATATGAACCACCAGGAAGGGAGTCTACTCTTCCTCATTCTCAAGTTTTGAATCTAAAGAACTATTAGAATCAAAGTTCTACTGACAAAATTTTAAAAAGTCAGGTCATGCAATTGATTTTTAGTTTTAAAATTTATTACATATAGGCAGAAATGAGATAACAGGTGAGCTTTGGAATATAAGAAAAAAATCATAACCACCTATAGAGGTGATAGCTGCAACTCAAAGTAGAAGATATTTGGGAAAACAAATGTAGAACGAGAAATCAACCTGCGATATGTTCACATTTTACAGTAAAAGTGAAAAAGCCCAAAAAGTGAAGAAAAGAGAAATAAGCAAGGGAGACAGCCTTAAGAATCAGACTAGTCATAGAAAGCAGTGGAGTAGTTTAGAGGTAAAAGGAAGAAAGTATAGCCTTTGTTCAATTCTGCAAAAAGTCAAGAATAATTAAGAAATGAACATTTGACTGGGATAACTTGAAGAGAATAGTTTTCAGTGGAATTGCAGAAGAAAAAGCAAGGAAGTAAGACAACAAAGGCAGTGAGCACAGACTATATGAGATAGGAGATAAGAGAAACATGTTTTTTTTTTTTTTTTTTACTGGAGGTCATGTATTGGAATATTGCATGTTTCTGCATGGTCCAGGGTTTCTGCTATGCAAGGGATTTGCACAGTGAACATCCTTGGAAACTAGAAATGGTGTCTATCCAAGTGGCAGAGAGAAGATCTATCTCCTGATTTGTATAATAGAGAGAACATCTCTCTCCCTGAAGACGTTCCAGGGGAGTAAAGTTTTCATCTCCCTCCTTGGTGAAGATTTGCTTACATTTCAGAATAAAGACAAGGTCTGCCTGTCTTCTTCATTTGGGGTTATCTCTCCTGTAACACACCTTGCTGCACACACAGCTAACATCTGGCCCACGCTGGTTGCCTTATGGGGGCTGGGCTTGGGGAACTGGTTCAAAACACTACTTTGGTTGCTTCCTGTTTTTTCCCATGAGCAATAAATGGCCTTTTCCTCCGACCTATGGGTCTTCTGCTTTCTATTGGTATATGTCTATAAAACTGTGGGAGGCTAACCTATCAGCTTTCAAACAGAATAAAATCTCAGGCATTCACAATTTCTGATTTAATGATCTGTTGATCAGAAACTAACTAGAGAGGGTGAAATGGTAAATGGTGGAGAGTGGGAGAAAGGAAAGCAGAGCTCAATCGTTAAAGAAGGCTCTAGGTGAGGCAGGTCAGCCCTGAAAAGGAAAATACATACTTTTGAGATAAGAGAGAAGAAAAGATAGCTGAGTAAAAACTTGGAGATCTGTACAGAAAATGTAAAATAATCTACAAATCACTTTGTTAAAATAAGAAATTTGGATGTAGCAATTTTGATATAGAGAAAATGGATGAGGGAATTTGGCAGGTGGATTCTATTTTTTTAAGTACAGTAGGAGGCAAGGTCATATCCTGAGAAGGGATGTTAGATTTAAGCATTTGGAATATGGGAAACATTTGGAACACATGAATAGAGGGCTATAAAAGATTATTTTCAGAAACAGAGAGGTCCAGTTAAAGTCAGGCAGTTGACAGTGGATGTGGTCAGCAAGGGTTCCTAATTTTAAAATTAAAACAGCCTAACAGGAAAAACATGGATGCCATTGGAAAGTTAGGATAACTACACTGTACTTTTCAAGTAATAATTTAGAACGGTGACATGCGGAACTACGGGGTGAAAGACGGGGTGAGTGAGCCACAAGGGCACAACATAGTCAAGAGAAGAGAGGTACCAGACAGACCAGGCACTAAATGCAAACCACAGCAGACAGAAGCTAATGGAGGGGGAAAACAAAAAGGGTAAAGTGAGCAGAGGTTAGCATGAGGGTAAAATACAAATAAAGGGGTGAATTCAAGATGTACAAGGGGAAGAGAAGACACTGGCTGAAAAGAACTGCTTAATTTTCAAGAACTGCTCCAAGGCATGATCATGCTCCTGAGCAGCTCAAATAGAAGTGGAGGGTTTTAGAGCTCTGAGAAACCACTGAAGTGAGATGCACTGGACGGGTCATCAGTATGGGCTTTGAAACAGATCTGTGTAACAAGGGACCAGGCTACGGGAAGGACAGTAATGATTTACCCATGGAAGTGGATGTTATTATGATAGCCAGTGATGATCTAATCAGATGGCACGTGTTTAAGAGCGACCGTCGACGGTATAACATCAGTAAGGAGTATTGGGAAACATAAAATAGGCCGATTATTCTTCCCACAAGTCTGCAAAAAGCTAGATTTCAGTGAAGGCATCTAAAAGGTTCAAATGAAGAAGAGAACAGGGACAGAGTAGAAAGTGTAATTCAAAAGGTCATGGAATGGGATAAATAATGGGTATGAGAGGGAGTGGAGCTGAATAGGAAAAAAATTAAAGGTCAGCAGTCCTCCCAGATTTGCAATATGTTACAATGCATCATATAAACACAACCAGGTGCTTTGATCACATTTAGATTATAATAAGATTAAAAATGATGACCTGATATTAGTAGATTCCAAGTATTTTATAGAATATAGCTAACAGAACACGATGATGCTAGGTAAAAAATTAATATCATAAAATGTCAAGCAATTATGATTTACTAAGATGTTAAGACAGTGAAGGATAGTTCATGAAACACAGTAAACACTTACTTTATGTAGATTTCCAGAAGTTTATGATGGTAAATAACATATATCTACATGATTCACCAATGACAATTTATGGTCAGAGGGGCCGTATCTTTTCAGGTCGTTCTTAATATCAGAAAAACTGAACAAATGGGCCCATTTTATTTTTTAATCAAACTTTAGGAAATTGAAGTATAGTTGATTTATAATCAGTTGTGTCTGACTCTTTGCAACCCCATGGACTACAGCCCACCAGACTTCTCTGTCCATGGAATTCTCCAGGCAAGAATATTGGAGTGGGTTGCCATTTCCTCCTCCAGGGGATCTTTCTGACCCAGGGATCAAACCCAGTTTCCTGCATCTCCTGCATTGGCAGGCAGATTCTTTACCTGCCACCTTGGAAGCCCTTATTTATAATATTATATCAGTTTTAGGTGTACAACATCGAAATTTAAAACTTTTTAGTAAAGTATACTCCATTTAAAGCTATTATAAAGTATTTGCTATAGTCCTCGTGTTACACAGTATATCCCTGTAGTTTACATACTGTATTTATAGTAGTTTGTACTTCTTAACCTCTACCCCTATCTTGCCCGTCTCATCTGCTCTTTCTCCCTGGTAACCGCTAGTTTCTTCTCTATATGTGTGAGTCTGTTTTTGTTTTGTTATAGTCATCCATTTATTTTTCAGATTCCATATATAAGTGATAATATGCAGTACTTGTCTTTGTTTGACTTATTTTACTATGTATAATACCCTCCAAGTCCATCCATGTTGCTGTAAATGGAAAATTTTTTTCATTTTTCATGGCTGAAGAGTATTCCATTTATATGTATACATCTTCACTTATCTGTTTATGGACATTTAAGTTATTTCCATATTTTGGCTATTATAAATGATGTTGCTATGAACACTGAGGTGCATGTATCTTTTTGAATTAGTCTGTTCTCTTTCTTCAGATATATTCCCAGAAGTGGAATTGCTGCATCATATGGTATAGCTCTACCTTTAGGTTTTTGAGAAACCTCCATTCTGTTTTCTATAGCAGTTGTACCAATTTACATTCCCACAAACACTATACAAGAGCTCTCTTTTCTCCACATCCTCACCAAAAGGTTATTTGCGCCCTTTTTGATTGATGATGGCCATGCTGACAAGTGTGAGGTAATAGTCAATGTGGTTTTGGTTTTGTATTTCTCTGATTAGTGATGGTGAGTACATTTTCATGTGCCTGTTAGCCATCTATATATCTTTCTTGGAAAATGTCTACTCAGGTCTTCAGCTCATTTTAAAAATCAAGTTGTTTGTTCTTTTGATGTTGAGTTGAACGAGCTGTTTTATGTTCTGGATATTAACTCTTTATTAGTCGTATCTGCAAACATTTTCTGTCATTCAATACACTGTCTTTTTGTTTTGTTGATGTTTTCTTTTGCTATGCAAAAGCTTTTATGTTTGATTGGGTTCCATCTGTTTGTTGTGGCTTTTGCTTCCTTTGGCTTAGGAGACAGATCCAAAAAAATATTACTATGATACATCTCAAAGAGTGTTCTGCCTATGTTTTCCTCTAGGAGATTATGGCTTCTGATCTTTAATTAATTTTGAGTTTATTTTTGTATATGGTATATATTTTTGTATATGTTCTAATTTCATTCTTCTACATGTAGCCACTCAGTTTCCCACACCACTTATTGAAGAATCTTTTTCCCACTGTATGTTCTTGTCTCTTTTGTCATAGATTAATCAACTATAACAGTGTGGGTTTATTTCTGGGCTCTCTACTCTGTACCATTGATCTATGAGCCTATTTTTGTGCCAGTACTACACTGTTTTTAGGACTGTAGCTTTGCAGTATAGTCTGAAGTCAGGGAGCAATAATGAGTTTACTTAATACAGGTATCTCAATATTTGAGGAAGAGTTACAGTGGAAATGTGGATCATTTACTGTCTCCCAGGGCATGCAGAACAATGGTGCTTAGAAATAGTAGATACTGAAATACCTACAGAACGTGTGCTTTTCTATAGAATTTCTTTTTGTCAATTTTCCTTCATTTGTTGATTTGAAATAGAAACTTTATTGAAGAACATACCTATATAAACTTTGAAATTGATGTAAAAATAAATTGTGGTGAATATAATCTCTTCCCCATGGTAAACAGAAATTGAAAGTCGCTTAGTCGTGTCCGACTCTTTGCGACCCCATGGATTCTCCAGGCCAGAATACTGCAGTGGGTAGCCTTTCCCTTCTCCAGCAGATCTTCCCAACCCAATGATCGAACCCAGGTCTTCCTCATTGCAGGTGGATTCTTTACCAGCTGAGCCACAAGGGAAGCCCATGGTAAACAGAAAGGCATGTATTTCCAACTAGGTAGCTTTCTTTCATAAAAACATTTTCCTCAGTTTCCATCTCAGTTTAAGTTCCTGTGGAGGACAGTGCACCATTCCCAAGTTTGCCATTGCTACTGTTGCAGATTTTAAAAATGAGACTTTTAGTTACCTTAGCTATAAATTGAGTAGTCAGACTTTTCTCACATATTCTCTTTCAGTGCCTATTCCACATTTCATGTTTTAAAAACTCCTTCTAATCTTCTAAATATGTTTTGCTTTATAGAAACTTCTTATTTCTAGGATACATAGAATATAATATCTTTCTGTCAGTTTCTTAGGATACTAGCACCTTTTTAGATTTCTTTGCTTAGCCTGATTTTTTTCAAGTTGCTTAAAAATGATTTTATACAATTAAATTGGGGTGTTTTTATTTATAATTCAATAAGTTCCAGATTAATACTGAAGATATATGTCTAACTTTGTTCTCACCTGAAACTCTGCTAAGACAATACTAAAGGGATTTTCTCAAAATAAATAAACCTATAAATGTGTGTAGAATGGGAAATGATAAATAAAGTGTTAGAAGCTAGAAAGCAGATGGATTTGTGTGCAGAAAAGAGTTAACATAGTATTCCTGAGACTGTTATCCTTACCCACTTGTAAGGCTGGTACTTGGCTGGCATTGGGAACTTGGGATTTTGGGGAAGATTTTCACCATTCCCTAAATGAGAAAGGTATTTCATTGTGCCCAGGCTATTTGTACAAACAATATGGTTTGTGCTCAACACTTGCCTTCCCTATGGGAGTCTGGAATTTGGAGGTTGGGCAAAGAGTGTTTACATAACTAAGCCCCAATAAAAAAACTTTGGCACTGAGTTTCTCACGAGCTTCCCTGGTAAGTAACATTTCACATGTGTTGTCACAACTCATCAAGGAAGGAATTAAGCATATCCTCTGAATCTCCTCAGAATTCTTGGAAGCTTGTGCCTGGTTTTCTCTGGACCTTATGCCATGTATCTTGAAACCTTTACTGATTTTGCCCTATCCTTGCAACAAAATGTAACCATGGTATATAAGTCCTATTAGCAAATCACTGAGGCTGAGGGTGGTCTTAGGGATCATCAACACAATGTGATGAATCCCAAGCTAGTAGTGAGGAGGACTGAGAACCAACTTGATAAATATTTCAGAATCCTCAAAAGGTTCAGGAACCCAGAGAACCAAGTACCACTGGAACTGAGAAGTGGAAGTGACTGAACAGAGGTGGATAAAAACTGTTTATGAGCAGTTCAGTCCCTAACAGCAAAGAAAGAACAGAAGAGCCTCTTGATGAAAGTGAAGGAGGAGAGTGAAAAAGTTGGCTGAAAACTCAACATTCAGAAAACTAAGATCATGGCATCCGGTCCCATCACTTCATGGGAAATAGATGAGCAAACAGTGGAAACAGTGACAGACTTTATTTTTTTGGCCTCCAAAATCACTGCAGATGGTGATTGCAGCCATGAAATTAAAAGATGCTTACTCCTTGGAAGGAAAGTTATGACCAACCTAGACAGCATATTAAAAAAGCGGAAATATTACTTTGCCAACAAAGGTCCATCTAGTCAGAGCTATGGTTTTTCCAGTGGTCATGTATGGATGTGAGAGTTGGACTATAAAGAAAGCTGAGCACGGAAGAATTGATACTTTTGAACTGTGGTGTTGGACAAAACTCGAGAGTCCCTCAGACTGCAAGGAGACCAAACTAGTCCATCCTAAAGGAAATCAGTCCTGAATATTCATTGGAAGGACTGAGGCTGAAACTCCAATACTTTGGCTACCTGATGTGAAGAACTGACTCATTTGAAAAGACCCTGATGCTGGGAAAGATTGAAAGCAGGAGGAGCAGGGGACAACAGAAGATGAGATGGTTGGATGGCATCACCGACTCGATGGACATGAGTTTGAGTAAATTCTGGGAGTTGGTGATGGGCTCCAGGTAGGCCTGGCATGCTGCAGTTCATGGGGTTGCCAACAGTCGGACACGAATGAGCGACTGCACTGAAGTCCCTAAATCTCTTTCCCTAGTCCATGCCCTGAAATGCCACTTATCCATTCTGGCAGATACCTGGGTGAGAGGCTACTCTGACCTAGAGTATGAGTTAGATGGCAGGCACAGTTGATAGTTTGGCACCATTCCAAAGACAAGGAGATTAGTGATAAATATCAATTAAAGGGAGTCTCCCATGCCCAAACTCTCTTCCATGACTAGATTCTCAAAGTGTTGTAAACCACAGCTTTATTCTCTGAAGGATTTTTCCTCCTGAGAAATCTGATCAGTCCAAGAGGAAAGACCCAAATATAACAATTCCAGTATCAGGGGTTCCCTAACAAATCGTCTAGCCAGACTGTCTACTGTGTACATGCCTCACCCACATGCTGAGAGCTTCCACTCTTAATTATGAAAAGACAGCCAAGGATAACTGGATAACTGAAAAGTTTTCAATGAAAGATGGAGATCCCAACAAACTAATAGGAAAAAAAAAGTATAAAGATAAAACTAGACAAACAATCCCATCATTAGTAGACTTGGAGAGATAAGAAAATCTACTGCACTCAAGAAACAAAAACAAGATGCTATTAATAAAAAATTCAGAGGACAAAAAAGAGCTCTTAGAAATTAAACGAGCTAATAGAAATGAAAATGTCAAAAGAGAGGGGCTAGAAGTTGGAGAACTCTTTCCTCAAAAAACCTAAGAATAAAGACATATTGAAAAATAGAGAAGAGGTAAGAAAAATACCTGTCTTGGAAGCCCAACATCCAAATGTTAGGGGTTCCAGAAAGAACAGAAACAAAGGAGGGGAGAAACATCAATGAAAAATTGAAGAATGTTTCTCCAAACCAAAGCATACCTATGGCTAAACTGAAAGGGCATGTTCAATGCCCAGTGAAATGTATAGAAAACATGAGGAGAGATCATTTTGGAACTCGAGGGTCAAAGAAAAATCTAATAGGTTTCAAGAAAATAAAAACAATTCACATGGAAAGGATCAAGAATCAGAATGGCTTTCAAACTTCAATCACAACATTCAAAGTGGAGCAACACCTTAAAAATCTTTAGGGAAAATTATCTCCAACTTAGAATTCTATAGCTGCTTAAACTATCAATAAAATATAACAGTAGAACAAAAATATTTGACAGGAAAAGCACCCCTAAATTGCTTATCAAGCATATTTTCTCAAGAAGTTTCTAGAGAATTACTTTACTGAAAGGTATGCAAGAAGGGATTAACTCAGCAGGCCTGAGTTGTATAAACTCTGCCCATTCCACAGAAAGATCTGGTTCTTGCCTAGCACTTGGAAGGTATTTCTGAATCCTTGGAGTATCCTGCCTTATAAGAATACCTTTGTTTACCTGGGGACTTGGGCGATACCAAAAAGTTTATGCTAACAATGTGACATGGTGGCCATGTGACCACCATAATAATTTATGCTAATATATGATTTATATGACCTAGACCATTTAATATGAGTTTGACCTTTGAAGAGGTGGGAGACTGAGTAATTAAAATCCGCCAGGGAGACTGTGCCTATTTGACCGATTCCCAATAAAAAATACCCTGGACACCATGTCTTAGGTGAGTTCTCCTGGCTGACAATATTTTATAGGTGTTGTCACACGTTGTTGCTAAGAGAATAAGCACTGTCTATAGGACTGCTGGGAAAGGACAACTGGAAATGTATCCTGGTTTCTCCTGGACAAAAAGAAACCTTAGAGATTTAATTCAGTAACTTAATTTTATAAATAAAGCATAAAATTTTATGCTTTAGCGATGAATTGGACTGTCTAGGAACACATGAGAAATTAAAAGGATTAAAACCTAGGTGTCCTCAATCCTAATTCAAGGCTCATAGGGATCCTGGTTTTCTCTGATACATCTATACATTTAAATCTTTAATGGTACAGAGCTCAATTCCTTACTTTCCAAGGAGACATATACTGCTTTATTAATAATAGTGTCATACATATGTCACTGCAACTACTTGTTCATTGTTCAAGATCTGCAGAATTAACATGCCCAAGAAAAATATACTCAGAAACCAAATGATCTGTTTAGTAAAATATAATGACCTAGAAGCAGTTTAACATCTTTATTTTGTGCTCTTTTGCAGACTATAAAGTACCTTTACGATATCTTTTACTTAACTAGAAGTAGATTTTTTTTAAAGCATAAATATTTATTTCAGGAATGAAGTATTAATTTTTTAAGGAAGAAAATTTGTAAGCTGTCATTATTGAAAATCATCCCAAAATATAACAGGTTACTATGGGTTACTCATTAGTTTACCATGCATAGCTCTCTTATTGAAAATTTAATATACCTTATATTAAGGAATAAACATAATTTATTTCTGAACTAAGAATTTCATACATTATAGATTTAAACTTCTTTGGAAACTAAACTGAATTTGTGATGAAACTGTGGTACCCTTTAAAAAGTTTTTCCACATAAAATTCCTCATTGTATATTACTGATTTTTCATAAAACCTTTCATGCTTTTCAAACTAGGAAGATAGCAGAATTGCTTTTTGTAAAGAAAAGAGACAGAAAACCAAATTCATTGGACAATGTCATTCTAACTGATAATGATGGTCATAAAAAGAGGCAGAATGTATCAGAAGTAATAGAATATCCCAGGGGAGAAAGAAGCAGAATGAACACTGATTATTTTCTTTCTATCTAGATATCTTAAGGACAATAACAGCTTGACCATCATCCGTGACGGTGATCATTCACATTAGCTTAAAACCTGCTAACGCCATGGTATGACAGAAAAGTTCTAGAGTACACAGTATCACCTCCAACCAGCCCAGGTGGCTTGATAAGCAACCGGGCAAAGTTCTAAACGATAGCTGTGGAAAGAACACGCAAGTTTAAGAAAATACTACTTAAGCATTTTTATGTGTGTGTGCGCGCTCAGCTGTGTTCGACTATTTGTGACCCCATGAACTGTGGCCCACCAAGCTCCTCTGTCCATTTCTAGGCAAGAACACTGGAGTGGGTTGCCATTTCCCATTTCAGGTGATATTCCCCACCCAGGACTTGAATCTGCACCCCTTGCGTCTCCTGCATTGGCAGGTGGATTCTTTACCACTGTGCCCCTTGGGAAGCCCTAAGCATTTTTTTGAAAAATTCATTTTTAATTGGAGGATAATTGCATTACAATATTGCATTGGCTTCTGCCATACATCAATATGAATCAGCCATAGGTATAATGTCCCATTCCTCTTGAATCTGCCTCCCACTTTCTAGCCCTCTAGGTTGTCACAGAGCACCAGATTTAAGCTCACTGCATCATATAGCAAATTTCCACTGGCTATCTAAGTTGACATATGATAATGTATATGTTTTAATGCTACTCTCTCAATTTGTCCCCCCACAATCATTTTTACACTGAGAGACAAAAGCTGAAAAAAACTGTAGCACGTGATCAATATATTAATGGAAAATGGCAGCTGTAATTGAATTTTTGTTAAAAGTTAGAATATACATATTTGAAATACAGTTATATCTTATCATATAAAGCAGATGATTCTAAATATTTATGTCCTAAACAAACTAAACTTTGAGTGATTTTAACATGATATGCGTTAAATCTAATACAGACTCTGTATTTTAATCTAATACAGACACTGTATGAGATTTCGGAACTAGGTCACACAGTAAGAAGAGATTTTTTAAGAAACCCTCAAATTCTAGATGCTTTATCAGTGTCAGATAATGACAACTACACATCTTAGATATCAGTGAGACTGTGGTGCTGGAGAAGACTCTTGAGAGTCCCTTGGACTGCAAGGAGATCCAACCAGTCCATTCTGAAGGAGATCAATCCTGGGTGTTCATTGGAAGGACTGATGCTAAAGCTGAAACTCCAATACTTTGGCCACCTCATGCGACGAGTTGACTCACTGGAAAAGACTCTGATGCTGGGAGGGATTGGGGGTGGGAAGAGACGGGGACGACAGAGAATGAGATGGCTGGATGGCATTACCGACTCGATGGACATGAGTTTGAGTGAACACCGGGAGTTGGTGATGGACAGGGAGGCCTGGTGTGCTGAGATTCATGGGGTCGCAAAGAGTCGGACACGACTGAGCAACTGAACTGAACTGAACTGAACCACTTTACAAATTAAACAACTGGCTCAGCAAACTAGTGATTTGGAAAATATCAATTAGCCAAGTAAAACAGGATTTGGAGTAGAACTCAGACTTTCAGAATTGATGAAATTATACTACTTTAAACAGATCCCTTAAAGTTATAACAAAAAGATAACAAGGATACTTAATTCATAAAAGTTTGTCTTTATTTAAAACAAATTAGATGCAAAGTTCAACTTTGCCAAAGCTAGAAATTCTGATTGTATCTGTGCAGATGAAAAGAATTTCTTTTAAATTCCTTTACCTTACCATGAATTTGCTCTATCATTCAAATCATTAAGCACTGGTCTACATATGTAACAGTGCTAGGTGCTGAAGAGCATGCAAAACTTCCTTCAAAACAAATATACAATAGTGCCTAACCTAAAGCAATGGATAGTATAGTAGAGTGAGGCAGACATTGATGGTATATCATGGGATGTTTGGTACTTTCTTTATACTTGTTCAAACTTAGAACAAAGTCAACTTCCCATAAGTTAAGGTGTAAATTATTCAGAGTTCATTTTAACTAAAGTTGTTGTTCAGTCACTAAGTCATGTCTGACTCTTTGTGACCCAAGGACTGCATGTCAGTCTTCCCTGTACTTCACTATCTCCTGGAGTTTGCTCACTTTCACGTACATTGGGTCGGTGATGCTATCTAACCATGTCATTCTCTCTTCTCCTCCTGCCCTCAATCTTTCCCAGCATCAAGGTCTTTCCCAATGAGTCAGCTCTTCACATCAGGTGGACAAAGTACTGGAGCTTCAGCTTCAGCATCAGTCCTTCTAATGAATACTCAGGATTTGATTTCCTTTAGGATTGACAGGTTTGATGTCCTTGCTGTCCAAGGGTCTTCTCCAGCACTTTAATTCAAAATCATCAATTCTTCAGCACTCAGTCTTTCTTATGGTCCAACTCTCACCTCCATACATGACTACT
Source organism: Moschus berezovskii (assembly GCF_049115385.1). Lineage (NCBI taxonomy): Eukaryota > Metazoa > Chordata > Mammalia > Artiodactyla > Moschidae > Moschus > Moschus berezovskii. Next base: position 86,820,942 of record NC_142468.1, read on the forward strand.
GGAAAAACCATAGCTATGACAATAAGGACCTTTGTTAGGTCTTACTCTCATGAAATTTCAAACAAAACTCTGCACCTTTTTTTTCAGGAAGGATCCATTTCATTGAGGTATAATATATGTATGCAGGTGTACAATCTGATGAATTTTGTCATACTTTAACAACCTAAGAAACCACTATTTCTGTCAAAAACAGAATATTTCTACACCCTCTAAATTTCATCCTGCTTCTTTGTTGTATATCCTTCCCTTCTGGCTCATGTCCTAAGCAACTGGTGATCTACTTTTTGTGTCTGGGTTTTCTAAAATTTGAAATAAATGTAGTGACATAGTATGAGCTAAGCTCATTTTTGTTCATCTGGCCTACTTAATTTAGATTCATCCTTGTTGTGCTTATCACTAGCACGTTCCTATCTTACTGCCAAGTATACTCCTTTGTATACTTTATATCATATTTTGTTTATCCCTTTGCATTTTATGGATATCTGGGTCAATTTCCGTTTTGGCCATTGTGAATAAATCTACTGTGAACGTTCACACTCAAGTTTTTGCAGAGACATATGCTTTCTTTTCTGTTGGGCATCTAGGACTTCAGTAGCTGTTTTATGATGTGTTTCACTGTTTAAAAACTGTCCAACTGTTTTTCAAAGTGGTTATAAAATTTTACATTCCTAACATCAGGGTATACTTTCTTATTAATCCACATCTTTGCCAATACTTGGTGTAATCTTTTTGTCTTTCCAGTCTATATTTAATGGTATCTCATTGCTGCAATTTTTGTTTTCCTGATGAGTAATCTTGAGCGTCTTTTCATGTGTTTTTTGGCCATGCATATGTATTCTTTTATCAAGTGTCTTTCAAAATATTTTGCCCATATACTTGGGATTTTCCTATTGTTAAGGAAAATTAGAAAGAAAAAGAGAAATTAGAAAATATCTCAAGACATAAAATGATGTAGCTTTTTTTGTTACACTGAAGTAATTTTTTTTCTATTCTTAGTTTGTTGAGTTTTTATCATAAAATGGTGTTCAGTTCATTTCAGTTGCTCAGTCATGTCCGACTCTTTGCGACCACATGGACTGCAGCATGCCAGTCTTCCCTGCCCATCACCAACTCCTAGGGCTTGCTCAAACTCATGTGCATCGAGTCGGTGATGCCATCCAGCCATCCCATCCTCTGTCGTCCCCTTCTCCTCCCACCTTCAATCTTTCCCAGCATCAGGGTCTTTTCCAGTGAGTCAGTTCTTTGCATCAGGTGGCCAAAGTATGGGAGTTTCAGCTTAAGCCTCAGAACTTCCAATGAGTATTCAGGACTGATTTCCTTTAAGATGGACCGGTTTGATCTCCCTGAAGTCGGAGGGAGTCTCAAGAGTCTTCTCCAACACCACAGTTCAAAAGCATCAATTCTTCAGCACTCAGCTTTCTTTACAGTCCAGCTCTCACATCCATACATGACTACCGGAAAAACCATAGCTTTGACTGGACGGACCTTTGTTGGCAAAGTAATGTCTCTGCTTTTCAATATGCTGTCTAGGTTGGTCATAGCTTTTCTTCCAGGGAACAAGCATCTTTTAATTTCATGACTGCAGTCACCATCTGCAGTGATTTTGGAGTTCCCCAAAATAAAGTCTCTGTTTCGTTTCCTCATCTATTTGCCATGAAGTGATGGGACCGGATGCCATGATCTTAGTTTTCTGAATGTCGAGTTTTAAGCCCACTTTTTCACTCTCTTTCACTTTCATCAAGAGGATCTTTAGTTCCTCTTTGCTTTCTGCCATAAGGGTGGTGTCATCTGCGTATCTGAGGTTAAATTTTGTCAAATACCTTTTCTGCGATCTATTGAAAACATGTGACATCTTTTATTCTGTTAATATGGTGTATCACATCGATTGATTTTTCTATATTGAACCATCCTTACACCTCAGGGGTAATTCCCACTTGGTCATGGTGTGCTGTTGGGATATTTTTAATGTGCTGCTGGATTCAGTTTGCGAGTATTTTGTTGAGGACTTTTGAATCTATGTTCATTAGGAATACTGACCTGTAGTTTTCTTTTCAGGTGGTATCTTTGACTTTAGTACCAAGGTGATGATTGTCTCACTGAACTTGTTAGGAAGTGTTCTCTCCTCTTCAATTTTATGGAAATATTTGAGAACTGACATTAATTCTTTAAATGTTTGGTTGAATGGTCCAATGAAGCCATGTGGCTGGAGTTTTCTTTATTGGGAAGTTTTTGATTATTGATTCACTCTCCATGTTAGTTATAGGTCTGTTCATACTTTCTTCATGATTCAGTCTTCGTGTGTCTCTGGGAGTTTATCCATTTCTTCCAGGTTACTCAAGTTTTGGTACACAAATGTTTGTAGTAGTCTCTTATGATCCTGTTTATTTCTGTGGCATCAGTTGTAATGTCTCATCTTTCATTTCTACTTTTACTTATTTTGTCTTATTAATTGGCTAGCTAAGAATCTGTCCCAGGGACGGGGGAGCCTGGTGGGCTTCTGTCTGTGGGGTCACACAGAGTCGGACACGACTGAAGTGACTTAGCAGCAGCAGCAGCAGCAGCAAGAATCTGTCAATCATTTAGCTTTTCAAAAAACTTAGTTTCATCAATTTTTCTATTATTTTTAAATTCTGTTTTATTTCTGCTCTAGTCTTTCTTATCTCCTTCCATCTAAAATTTTGGACTTAGTTGGTTCTTTTTTTCCCCAGCTCCTAGATATATAAAGTTAGGCTGTTTATATGAGATCTTTTTAAATACAGATGCTTATTGCTTTAGAAATCTCTCTTAATCCTGCTTTTTCCACAACCCATCATTTTTAGTATGCTATATTTTCTTTTGTCATAACTTATTTTCTAATTTCCTTTTTGATTTTTTCTTTGACCCAGTGGTTGTTCAAGAGTATACGAATTTACATACAAATTTTCTAGTTTTACTTCTTTTACTGAGTTCTAGTTTCATTCCAGTGTGGCCAGAAAAGATACTCTGCATGATTTTAATCTTCTTAAATATGTTAAGACTTGAGAAGAATGTATATTTTGTTGCTGTTGCGTGAAATGTTCCATATATGTCTGTTAGTGCCATTTGGTCCATAGCATGGTTCAAATGCTTGCTTTCTTTATTGATCTTGTGTCTGGATACTTTATCCATTATGGAATGTAGGGCATTGAAATCTCTTACAGTTATGATATTAGTATCTTATTTCTCCTTTCAATTTTATCAATATTTGTTTCATATGTTTAGGTACTCTGGTGTTGGATGCATACTCATTCATAATTGTTACATCTTCCTGGTGGATTCACCCTTTTAGCATAATATAATATCCTTCTCTGTCTCTTATGACGGTTTTTGACTTGAAGCCTATTTTGTCTAACTAAAGTAACACCTACGTTCTTTGGTTATTATTTTCAGTGTATCTTTTTTCATCCTTTTAATTTTACTCTGTGTCCTTGCTGAAGCTGAAACTGCAATACTTTGGCCACCTCATGCGACGAGTTGACTCACTGGAAAAGACTCATGCTGGGAAGGATTGGGGGCGGGAGGAGAAGGGGACGACAGAGAATGAGATGGCTGGATGGCATCACCGACTCGATGGACATGAGTTTGAGTGAACTCGGGAGTTGGTGATGGACAGGGAGGCCTGGCGTGCTGTGATTCATGGGGTCGCAATGAGTCGGACACGACTGAGCAACTGAACTGATGTGTGTCCTTAAGTTGAAAGTGAGTTTCTTATATATAGCATATTGGTGGATCTTTCATTTTTTTAGTTCATTCAGCAACTCTTATGTCCTTTGATTTCAGAGTTTAATCAATTTAAAGTACTATTAAAAAGAAATGATTTATATTGCCATTTTGTTGATGTTTTCCTATTAGTCTTATAGTTCTTTGGTCTGTTATTTCTCTCTTGCTGTTTTCCTGTTTTGTTAATTTTTGGTATTAATACATGTTGTTTTCTTTTCCCTTTTAATTTTTTCTAACTTCTATAGCATATGTGTGAGTGTTTACCTTAAGGCTTACAAAAATATCCTACGTAAGTCTACTTAAAGCTGATAACTTAAATTCAATTGCATACAAACTCTGTAATTAACTTCTGCCCACACTCCAACCTTCTAGTGTCATCATTTATACTTGTTTATCTTGTGTATCTTTTAATATCTTTAATAGTCTTTATTTTATATTTTTCTTACCTTTTATACCAAAATTATTTACCCACCACCATTATAGTAATATAATTTCTGTACCTGTCTGTATATTTGTCTTTATCAATGAGTTTCATACTTATGCTACTGTGTTACTTTTTAGCATCATTTCAACCCGAAGAGCTTGCTTTAGCATTTCCTATAAGACAAGTCTAGTAGTGAACTCTTCTAGCTTTTATCTGGGAAAATCATTCTCTCTCCATTTTTTCGAAGGATAATTTTGCAGAGTATGTTATTCTTGCTTGGCAGTCCCCCGCCTGCCCCTCCCCCTCATCCCTTTAATTAGATTATCCTGCTCGTTTTCTGACCTGTGAAATTTCTGCTGAAAAATCTCTTATAGCCTTATAGGGGTTCCCTTGTATGTGATAAGTTTTTTCCTTCTCTGCTTTCAAAATTCAAAGGTCTTTGACTTCTGATAATTTGATTACACGTCTTGGAGTGTGTGCATTTTTTTATATTCGCTTGACTTCTTGAATCTGGATGTCTATTTTCTACTCCACTTTTGGGAAGTTTTCAGTCATCATTACTACTGAATAACCTTTCTGGTATTTTCTTTTCTGTCTGGGATTCAGTGTATATATTGGTTTGATGGTGTACCAGTAAGTCCCTTTAGCTTTGTTTATTCCTTTTTCTTTTTTTGACTGAATTATTTCCAGTAATTTGTCTTCAGATTCATTGATCCTTTCTCTTGTTTTATTATCCAGTCTGTTGACAAACCACTGAATTTTTCACTTTAGTTTTCATGTTCTTCAGCTCCATGATTTATATTTTGTACTTTTTAATATATACATATATATACATTTTTGTTCACACTGTGTGGTTTGTGGAATTATAGTTCCCTGACCAGTGACTGAACTTGTGCCCCTTGCTATGGAAGTGTGAAGTCCTATAACAGGATGATCAGAAATTGCCTTAATATTTTCTATCTCTTTTGAAATTCTGCTTTGTTGAAATTGTTCATGCTTTGGTCTGTTGCCTGTGGTTAGCATCTTTATGACAGTCAATTTGAATTTTCTGTCAGGCAAATTATATAGCTGTTTCACTGGGGTTTCTGGATATTTATTTTGTTTTGTTTGAAACATCTTTGATTCATTTTCCTCAGCCTCAACTCTCTGCATTAGTATCTGTGCATCATACAAAACAGGAATCTCCCCCAATCTTCACTGACTGGCCATGGACAGCAGAATACTGTCATCAACCAACTTTTCCAGAGACTCTGGGGGCCTGAATCAACTCTTTCCCTCCTCAGGGAGTAGCAGGAGGTTGTAGTCCAGGTTTCTTCACTCTCTGCTGAGGAAGCAGGGGAGCTATGTTGTTTGCCAGTTGAAGGTGCTGTCCCCCTTCTCCTCCAGGTGGCTAAACTGTACTGGACACCTCAGACTTCCAAGACCAGTAAAATAGACAGTCTCACCTCTGGGGAGCACCCTAAGAAACACTGGGGTGCTGCACATACGAACTAACCCCTTCCTTTGGGAGAAGCTCAGAGCTATGAGGTCTCATCCCAATTGTATGGCACTGTGCTGGGTCAGGGACTCTGATGTGAGTCTGTCCCAAACCTCCTTACTGGTTTTGATGATTTTTGTGTTCACCTGCTATACAGGAGACTTTCGATCAGTTTCTGGATTTCTCAGGGAATCTGCGAACTGTTGCTGAAGGTATGTTTGCGGGGGATGCAGGGTCCATCACTATCTTGCTGATGTCACCCCAACACGGCTTCTATTTTTTCCTGTTGTTGACAGTGTTACAGTAAGCAGAATTTTAGGTTGCTGGTTATTTCCTCTCAGCATTTTTAAGATGTTTCACCATCTTTTGGATTCCTTAGTTGCTAATGAAATGCCAAAATAAACTAATTTTCATTTTTTTGTAATATCTGTATCGAGTTGTTTTAAACACAGTTTGTCTTTGGTATTTTGAGATATTACTCTTTGTTCATTTTCCTTTAACCTGTCTTGGATTTTTTTGGCTCTCTGAATTTTATAGCATCTTTCATAAATTTGGGCAAATTAGAATAAGCCCAAATGACTTAGAAGTCATTATTTTTTAAAGTAATTTCTCTAAAATTCCAATACATTGGACCTGTTCGTTATATCTTAATTCTTTAATCTCTGTTCTTATTTTCCATCTTTTACTTCTCTGAGATATATTCTGGGTAATTTCTTCCTCATATCTTTCAGCTTAATGATTTCTTTGTAGCTATTTAATTTGTTCAGTTCATTTCAGTTTGTAATTTTAAATTGTTTTTTCTTTAAAAAATGATTTCTTTCCAAATGTGCCTAGTTAATTTACATTATTTATTTATATCAAGTGTTACTTTATTAAATCAAATAAATAGACATTTTATACTATATGTTTGATAATTCTGACATCTTCAATCTTTGAAAGGAAGAGTCCTGAGAGTGATTTTTCATTTTGAGCTCATGTTCCTTTGAATTTTGTCAGAATTCTGGGTTTATAGTATACTTCTCAACAGATTATTTGGATTTGCTCCCTCCAGGTGCTTGAGGTTACCACCAAGTCAGGGTAACATTAAGCTACATTTTTCCAGTTGAGTTTTTTCCTCCTCTAAAATCACAGAAGTGTGATTTCAGGCTTCAAACCTGTGTGAGAATAAGCTTGCTATGCATTTTCAGAGAAGACATTTTTCCTCAATTTGTATCTCCTTCACCCAGAGCCATGGCAGTTCAGTTCAGTTCAGTTCAGTCGCTCAGTCGTGTCCGACTCTTTGTGACCCCATGAATCACAGCACGCCAGGCCTCCCTGTCCATCACCAACTCCCGGAGTTCACTCAAACTCATGTCCATCGAGTCGGTAATGCCATCCAGCCATCTCATTCTCTGTCGTCCCCTTCTCCTCCCACCCTCAATCCCTCCTAGCATCAGACTCTTTTCCAGTGAGTCAACTCGTCGCATGAGGTGGCCAAAGTATTGGAGTTTCAGCTTCAGCATCAGTCCTTCCAATGAACACCCAGGATTGATGTCCTTTAGAATGGACTGGTTGCATCTCTTTGCAGTCCAAGGGACTCTCACGAGTCTTCTCCAGCACCACAGTTCAAAAGCATCAATGCTTTGGCGATCAGCTTTCTTCACAGTCCAACTCTCACATCCATACATGACCACGGGAAAAACCATAGCCTTGACTAGACTGACCTTAGTTGGCAAAGTAATGTCTCTGCTTTTTAATATGCTATCTAGGTTGATCATAACTTTCCTTCCAAGGAGTAAGCATCTTCTAATTTCATGGTTGCAATCAGCATCTGCAGTGATTTTGGAGCCCAAAAAAACAAAGTCTGACACTGTTTCCACTGTTTCCCCATCTATTTCCCATGAAGTGATGGGACCAGATGCCATGATCTTCGTTTTCTGAATGTTGAGCTTCAAGCCAACCTTTTCACTCTCCTCTTTCACTTTCATCAAGAAGCTTTTGAGTTCCTCTTCACTTTCTGCCGTAAGGGTGGTGTCATCTGCATATCTGAGGTTATTGCTATTTCTCCCGGCAATCTTGATTCCAGCTTGTGCTTCTTCCAGCCCAGCGTTCCTCATGATGTACTCTGCATATAAGTTAAATAAGCAGGGTGACAATATACAGCCTTGACGTACTCCTTTTCCTATTTGGAACCAGTCTGTTGTTCCATGTCCAGTTCTAACTGTTGCTTCCTGATATGCATACAGGTTTCTCAAGAGGCAGGTCGGGTGGTCTGGGATTCCCATCTCTTTCAGAATGTTCCACAGTTTACTGTGATCCACACAGTCAAAGGCTTTGGCATAGTCAATGAAGCAGAAATAGATGTTTTTCTGGAACTCTCTTGCTTTCTCCATGATCCAGCGGATGCTGGCAATTTGATCTCTGGTGCCTCTGCCTTTTCTAAAGCTGCTTGAACATCTGGGAGTTCACGGTTCACATATTGCTGAAGCCTGGCCTGGAGAATTTTGAGCATGACTTTGGCAGAGACAAGCACAAATCCCACCACCAACTTCTGAGAACCTTTCTTTATCCCTAATTCATCTACTTAAGATGTGTATTTCAAGAATTCAGGCATTAAATTGGAGGGGATGAGTTCTCTGATTAGACCTCACCACAAGGTATTGCCGCCAATGTCACCTCTTCATACCAATGTGTTGTCACCTCAAGACATTGAAATTCAGGGTTTACGTTAGCAGGAAGCAGCAAGCAACCACCCCCAAAACCCAAGACAAACATCTGTGTGGTACTTTACAATTTCATATTCAATTCTTTTTTTGTGGCTTCTTGTCTCTGAGGAACTTCCTCACTTACAAACTCAATCATTCACTGAAAGGGATTAAATGCTCTCTTCTGCATTTTAAGACATTTCTCTGCGTCTTTGTTCAGCCAGATGACCTTGGTTTCTACTTATGTAAACTAGGAGGTGAGGGTCATAAGCTGAGTAAGAAGGATGAAAAAAGTCTGCTGAAGAGTAGAAAACATTTGAAATGGTGGGAAATGGGAAAGCAAGATAAACAGTGAGTACTAAATAAAAAAGCGTATAAATGGTATTCAGAAAAGTTCATAGGCAGGAGATCACTTGACAAGACTTTATAGCTCATGGGCTATACCATAGTCTCATTTCTGATACATATTAGACATAAAACCTTGGACAAAACACACTGTTTATACCTACCTATTTCATAGGGATTGTGAAGACATGTATTGTGAAGTGCTTTGAAAATACTAAATCACATAGAATGTAAGACACTGTAATCATGTCTTTGCCATAGAAATGTATCTCAAACTCTTGCTTTACAGATGATCTCAGGAAAAATAGAATCAAGTTAATGGATAGAACAGTTTAGTAGATTTGGATAAAAACAGTTTATAATCACAGTTATGGATAAAAATCTAACACCGAGAAAAGCATAGTTTCCAGTAGATAGTAACTGACTCATGAGGTGGGACTTAATTTGTTTTTCAGGTTTTTCTGTTTAATAGAATTTGCTGAAACCAAATTAGCAAAGCCCTAATTATTATGGGCCATTTGCCATGATATAAAAATAGTTTTGCTAAGTAAAACTCTAATATATTAAAGCAACTCCATCAGTAAGATTTTACCTGTAGTAATCAGAAGTAACTAATTGAACCAAGAAAATCTAAGAGAATCTTAGCATTCATATCATAGGCAATGTTTTAGGCACAAAATATAAAGAGCCTAAAAAGTACACAACTAATTTACCTCATATATTCATCAAAATTAACTCCCACATTTTAGATAGTTAAATATTTTCAAGATTTTGGTCTTTTCCAGATTGTCATCCAAAAATATATCACTATTGTTCTATGAGTTTAAAATATGATAAAGTAACTTCTTATCCTTAGGGAGTTTCTATTTTAGGTAATAAAAGTACTTTTGTGAGAAATCATAGACCATTATAACAAAATAACAAAATGAAAGTACCTGTTAAGTTGAACTCCATCATGTTCTTTGACATTCCATCAATATTTGGAAGAATATATCGAATGTCAGGGACAATGACAGCAGCCATGTATGTGAGAGTTAAGATTCTGAATTTAATTTTCCTAGCTGTATTGGCATTGTGATTTAGTAAATGCATTTTATTGCGATTAAGCAACTGGCACTCATGTTACAAAACTGCAAGAAAAAATGTCAATATGGGTCATGGAGGTGAACTCATTGATTTTGGTATGCATCAACAACACTGCAAAGATACTAGCAACTCTCATTTTAAGTCCTTTTACTTGTTCCAATGGTAGGTAGCATGTTTAATCAGATAATTTTTTTTAAAGACTGAACCCTTCTCTGGTAAAAGTACAGGAGTGTGAACTTTTCTTTGGTAAAGTGCATGTTCTATTAATCATGCTGGAAAAAGTTCAATAGGTGTTTTAAACTTAGTGCACAGGTTTATTATTTTTTTCCAACTATTTGTTCCAGGAGGTAAGTATGTAAATCTAATTATTTCAGAAAGGGCTACCTCCCCTTACTTGAATTCCATTCAGGTATGGTCAAGAAAAGAAAGAGAGGTTTAGGCAGTCTTAACTTTTTGAAAACTTATTTTTAGAATAATTACCACAATGTATTTGAAGTAGTAAAGGTTGTTTTACAAACCTTATTTTTATACTGTTCTATGGTTCTTTGTAACTAAGTCTTTAAGTCAGAATTCAACTTTAAACTACTACTATATGTTTTCAATTAGTGAGAAGTGGATACAACAAATACTTTAAAGAAGTCAAAAGTAAAATAAAACTGGCATTTAATACGACAGATTGGGTAATCAAGAAGCAACTATTTAAAACAGATATAAGGGTCTTTTGGTTAAAAAAAAAGTCAACTGTTAAGTTTTATATTTGTCACCATGTAGATTTTCCCTACCACTCTGCTGTAATACAAAGAACTCACTGGGAAAGCCTTATTCATTCAGAGTGATCAATAGTGCTTCCAATTACTTGGAATTGATATAAAAATTTGAATTCAAAAACTGGACATGGAACAATGGACTGATTCCAAATTGGGAAAAGAATATGCCAGTGTGGTATACTGTCACCTTGCTTACTGAACTTATATGCAGAGTACATCATGTGAAATGCCCGGCTGGAGAAGCACAAGCTAGAATCCAGATTGCAGGGAGAAATATCAATAACCTCAGATAGGCAGATGACACCACCCTTATGGCAGAAAGTGAAGAGGAACTAAAGAGCCTCTTGATGAAAGTGAAAGAGGAGAGTGAAAAAGTGGGCTTAAAACTCTACATTCAAAAAACGAAGATCATGGCATCTGGTCCCATCACTCCAAGGCAAATAGATGTGGAAACAATGAAAACAGTGAGAGACTTTATTTTGGGGAGCTCCAAAATCACTGCAGATGGTGACTGCAGCCATGATTCAAAGACGCTTACTCCTTGGAAGAAAAGCTATGACAAACCTAGACAGCATATTAAAAAGCAGAGACATTACTTTACCGACAAACATTGTCTAGTCAAAGCTATGGTTTTTCCAGTAGTCATGTATGGATGTGAGAGTTGGACTATATAAAGAAAGCTGAGCACCGAATTGATGCTTTTGAACTGTGGTGTTGGAGAAGACTCTTGAGAGTCCCTTGGACTGCAAGGAGATCAAAATTGTCAATCCTAAAGGAAATCAGTCCTGAATATTCATTGGAAGGACTGAAGCTGAAGCTCCAACACTTTGGCCACCTGAGGCAAAGAGGTGACTCATTCGAAAAGACCCTGATGCTGGGAAAGATTGAAGGAGAAGGAGAAGAGGACGACAGAGGATGAAATGGTTGGATGGCATCTCTGACTCGGTGGACATGAGTTTGAGCAAGCTCTGGGAGTTGGTGATGGACAGGGAAGCCTGGTGTGCTGCAGTCCATGGGGTCTCAAAGAGTCAGACACAACTGAGTGACTGAACTGTTTTAAATACAGATTGCTTTGTATTTTTCCTATTGAATATGGAAATGATTTCTGGTTTAAAATGTCTCTTTTTAAACAGGTAAAAATATGCTCTTTTAAGTATAGTTATGTGTCTTAAAATCGTTCGTTTTACAAAAAGACAAGGATAGACAAACAACTTACACTCTTTCTAGAAGACACTCCAAAAGGAAAAAATCTTTAGCCCAGTTTCTTTCCAAATTATGTTTTCTAGGATAATAGAACCTTAACTGTTTTTTAAAAAGTACATGACACAAACCAGATATTCATTTAATAGGAAGACTTTTAGACATTTAAATATCTTCCTCACTAGCTTGGAATAACAGTAATCAAAAGTCTGAAAATCCAATCTGGATATTGTGTAGTTTACGCTGTAGAAGTATACTTTCAGAATTTCAAGCTTAAATATAGATGCTTTTTCCCTATTGTGATAATGTTTAGTCAATTTGTGTTTATCTTAGGGTGAGAGGTATGACTGGGAGAAGGCACAAGGGGACCTCCGGGGCACTGAAAATGATGCATATCTTAATCTGGGTGGTGGTAACATGAGTGTATGCATATATAAAATTTCACCTACCTGTATATGTAAGCTTTATGTACTTTATGGTATATATTTCTAGAAAAAGTAAAAAGGGTGTTTAGTTACTTATGAAATGCCCAACTATTTTATAATGCCTCATTAATATGACTTTGTTAGTCAAAATGGTATAGGGAAAAAACAAATTATCTGATATGCATGGCTTAAAGACTGCTAATCATGCTTAGGCAAACTATCTGAAGCTAGAGCAAACTTTTAGCTATGAGATGTGCTGGTAGTGTATCAGAAACTGACAGGAAGAATACAGTGTATCAGCTTAACTATAAAGACTGAAGTATTGTAACAGTTTAAGCAACAACCAGAAGATCAGAACATCTGCAAATAAATGATGTGACTATGGCATGTTTATTTATTTACCCATGCTTTTTATTTCTGCTTACTGTTTGGGTTTTTGTCACTGTATTGCTTGGACTTCCAAATGATTGGGAATTAGTTCTGTTACATATCCTTAACTGTTGTTTTTAGTGTGGTAAAAAGCTGAATTTATGATTGTGCTTTTAAAATTATGCATTCAACTTCATAGCTATTACTGGAGAAGAGTTGGTTTATGCAGGAAATACAAACACACGATCTGCCTCAAATGTTTTTTACTTTTGCTCAGAACCACGTTAATTCTCAGCACCTCCAAAAGACTTTGAGAGGATTAGCTGCATAGACCAATATTGTTCTATATTAGTCAGTATTAAGCATATGATGTCACCTTGTTTCCTCCTCTCCTTAAGCTTTTTTTTTTTTTGCGGGGGGGGGAGGGGAGTGGGGTTTTTTTTTTTTTTTTTTTGGTAATTCTCAAAATTCCGTGGCTTAAATACCACTAGCTGGCACACATGATTGATAAACTTACACTCTCAAACCTGTTTGAAATGGGTCAAATACCTAAGCGCTGCAGAACAATGCAAACCAACCAGCAATTCCTCATAAAAGAGAAAGGGGGTGTGATTAGGTGCCAGCTATTAAGCAAGTTATTGCACAAACAGTTTGGTGGTTTGTTTCTGCAATAGGCGCAGGTTAAACTAGTATTTTCTCTTTATTAGCTGGAAAAAATAGAAAAGACTAGGCTTTAGGAGATAGAATAAATAGTCGAGGCATGAAGCCACTGGGGCAAACACACTCTGGGCTTTACGGAGGTCTTTATACTGACCCTCGGGATTGGTTACTGATTATTAACCCCGCCGGGGAACTATCGAAGGGAATCTGTGTGAGGCTTATCGAGCCCCGGGAAAGGAGATGCAGGAGGGAATATAAGCTTCTAATAAAAGAAACGCAGTAACAATAGCAGAGGAACAGCTCTGCCTGGTGACGTAATGGCTGGCAGCAGTCCAGCTTCAGCAGAGCTGCTGCTACCTCAGCATCCAACCTCTCTCAACAGAGTCCAGCTTCGGCAGAGCTACCCCGGCTGCTACTTCTTGCCATGCCACTTTGTCGGTGCCACCGACACCTTCGTTTACAAGGGCCAGGACGCCAAACAAAGGCTGGTCCTGCTGTTTCAAGTTGCCTGAACACACACTCTCACTCACCACACACCCCCCGCTCCCCAAGCCCCTCAGTAGTCGAGTCAATCGGTTGCTTAAGTTTAGGGCCAGAAACCTGGCGCACACTCCAGGCGTGCCTCAGTTTCCCCGGGTTGCTCTCGGGTCCGCTTCTCCTGGTCCGCACCCCAACCCCCCAACCCGCCACCGATCCTCAGCCCGAGTGAAACGCGGCGGCCCCACTCTCCCGCCCGGCCCCGCGTGCCGGTCCTCCCGCCTTACCTCCGCCAGGTAGAGGTTGAGGAGACAGAGCGTGGAGAACTGGAGACAGGAGGGGAAGCAGTAGAGCAGCCAGTGGGGGAAGAAGTGCAGGTGAGCGGGCGGCCGGAGCAGGGGCAAGGAGCCGCTGAGCGAGAAGGCGGCGGAGAAGAGGGTGGTCCTGAGCGCTGCCCACAGGAGACAGAGGAAGAGACAGAGGCTCTGGTAACTCAGCCGCCGCTCGCGGTACAGGAGCAGCCGCCACAGCTGCAGGTAGGCAAAGGCGAAGAGCGCGGCGTAGAGCAGGGCGTGCAGGATGCTCAGCGCCAACTGCACCGAGCCAGGCACCGCGGCGCCTGAGGCGGCAGCGACGGCGTCTCCGCCGCCCCCGCCGGGCGTCGAGGGCTCGCGGCCGGCCGCCGGACCCGGCACGGACACCCTCATGAGGGGGCTGGGGGGCGGGCGAAAGAGCGCGGGAAGGAAGGGGCCGGACTCGGAGCCGCCGTCGAGGGGGAGAAGGATGCCCCTCTGACCCCCCACCCACCCCAACCTCCAACCCCAGGAAGCGCCGTGACAGGACCCTGAGCCCCGCGGAGAGCAGCCGCGGCTCCTCGGACCCCGCCTCCTCTCCCCGGCCCCCCACCCCCCGGGGGTCTCGGCTCCTCCTGCTCCGGCTCGGCTCGGAAGATGCAAAAAACAACTCTCGGCTGGAGACAATCAGCTGAGAAACCCGAGCTTTTGAGGCGCTCGCTCCGCACCTTGGGCTCCAGCCGATTGGCCCAGGAGGGCACGCCCCCTGGGCGCCGCGCTCGGAAGACCACAGGCCACAGGACCCGTCGCTCAGGGACCCCACGATCTGATTGGGCGTTCGCTTTCCCCCGCTTGCTCCCGCCCTTTCATTCCCAACCACGCTGCCGATTGGCCCAACTACTGCACGGCCTACTCGCGCTGGCGGGTGGACTAGACGTCGCCTGTCACCGGGGTGGCTCTTGCCCGCCCCCTGCGCTTCCCATTGGCTGGAGAGGCTGCACGTAAGGCCCACGAGGACAGGGAGGAGCCTCGTGGGTTGTTTTTTGCCCAGCAGTCCGACTCAGATGAGCGGTGCAGGCTGCTGCTGCGGAGGCGGGAGGACAGTGAACTCGCAGGTAGGGGGAGCGGTTCGCGGTTACTGGGCAGGCAAAGCACGGCCCCGCCTTCTGGCTCTCATCCTTCACGTGGAGGGAACTGTCGGTCCGCAGTCCAGATCCCAGCCGGCAAGTCTTGTCCTCAGGTCTCGGGTACGTAGGTGGCAGCGCGGGTCCTGGGGACGAGGGTTATAGTATCTGCAACCAGGGATGCTTGCCGGCATTCGGACCTGGTGGGTCTACCTCAGCAACGACCGCACTACCCGGCTGTGGAGTTTGGCTTAAATAGGGCCTCACCTGGATGCTTCTCAGGGACGTTTTGTTTTCTTCTTTTTCCCTAGCATGAGCGCCTATAAAACGTGAGCCCTTTGTGGGGAGAGGGCGAGGAATGAGGCGAAGGCTGAACGGAAACTCTTAAGTAAGAGACCTTTCCCCCTCCCTCAGGACATGTTCCAGAAGAGAGTGGAATGGGATATGGAAAGAGAGTGGGATGGGTATGGAAGCCGTCTCTGGGTAAGGAGAAAGTGGGCATTTAAAACTTAGAATTTGGAGAGATGCTGTGAGCGTTAAATTAGGCAAAACGAGAGAATCAGAATTTTAAGTATTAGATGGATGTCTGGAGAGGAAAAGGGGAATAGTCTGTGCTTTTTAAATTCCAGATGTATTCCTTCAAAGACCGGGCCTGTGTGTGGGTGGATGGTTGCGCAGTATCTAGGGCTCAGAGATAAGGAAACAAATGCTATATTATGTTACTTACTGCTGTAAATAAGTGAGGAGTAAATAGATCTCCCCACATATATTGGACTGACATATTTGTTGACTTGGGGGGAGGGGAGTTGTTTGGTAACAAAATGAGCAAAGTAGAGGAAAATGATGAGAGAATCATTTGTGTTCCCCTTAGGATGGGTGGTGCATCCTTATTTAAGTATCCCTGTGAAAGACACTGCTACATTTATTTGTGTAGCTAAGACTCAGCCTTTCCTAACTCACCGACCTAGCTAAGAGATTCACAGTGAAGGTAAAAGTCTCCAGATTGTGGGAAAGTAGTTCAGCCAGGCACCACATGTTGGTGTGTTTTGGGTTCTGTATAGGGTGTGCTGACAAACCGATGGATGTTGAGGTCTGGTACTGTTCTGTGAAGATCCCTCAGATGAAACACTCAGCTGAGCAGGTTGTACTGTGCAGCCAGCCTACAGTAGGGCATACTTGGAGTGAGAAGTTCACAGGCCTAATCCAACATCAGTGCTCTACAGAAGGATCTTGGTTTTGTTTTGTTTTGTTTGCAGCTTAAGCCTTTTGCCTCATGTATTCATAGAGAATGTGGTTAGGCCAGTACACTGATTTGAAAGGGTTCAGAGAGCTTCTCGCCCCAGTGAATTAACTGATTGCAGTTACATACTTAAGCACATCAATTAAGCATGGATTCGGAGTTATGTGCTTTTAGGCACTTGCCAAAATCAGGAAAGCCACTTATTTTCTGGCATGTTTTATTTTTGCCAATGCTATAGAAACAGGAGATACAAGTTTGATCCCTGAGTTGGGAAGACCCCTGGAGAAGGGAATGGCAACCCACTCCAGTATTCTTGCCTGGAGAATTCCTTGGATAGAGCAGTCTGGCAGGCTACAGTCCATGGGGTTGCAAAGAGTCAGACACTACTGAGCATGCACACACATGCTTGTTTCACATCTTTGCTTGCGAGATTTTATTTTTAATTTCAGAGTCATAGGAAATCTGGATAGTCACCTTTTCCTCCTCCTTTTTGGGGGCATGTATATGGAGAGGTATAGATAGAAGATTTGCCTCACTCCCTCAGGGAAACCCTTTAAGTGGAGAGGTGTTGACTCCTTTTATTGCCTCCTTTGGGTCATAAATGATAAACTGTGAGATTTATCGTTTATGAGATCTAATCAGCATTTTATTGGAGGCTGGTTCAGTGAACAGGTTCTGTTCCCCAATAGCAGTGTTAAACTGTAAGTAAGTTTACATCCTAATTTTTGACAGGATGTTCTTACAGGAACTTTGCAAGTATTATATGCCCCATTTGTTGCAGAATACGAAGTGTGACTTTTCCCAGAGAATGATGCCTGCAGATCTTGGTGTGTTTTGTTTAATGTTTAGAGTTGCTGATTTCCTCTTTCTTAAAGGGGAAACCATTAGTTTTATGTTTAAGGATAAAGGGAATTTAGGCCTTTACAGAGGAAACTAACCAAGGGTCTTTTAGAAAAGCTTGTACCTGGAAAACCTAAAATTTGAAATGTGTCCCTGATGCACAATGGTTGAATATTGTTGTTTTGGGAGAGGAGGTTAACACAGTGGTGTTTCAAATGTTTGAAAGCAGAACTGTTTGCCAAGTGTTCTATATAGGACCCAGTTCCCAAATGAGATTGCTCCAGCTGAAAAGGGCCGTCAGCTGCTCCATCCGCACAGAAGGGCAAATCCGTGTCCACTCCTCTCACTAGCAGGAGGATCTGTGTTTTTCTCCTGAGGACTTCCTCCTCCTTTCTCAGAATTCTGGTGCTGAGCAAAACAAACTTTTGTTGCCATTAACATTTTATTTACAAGCTTTAGCCCTTTTTGTACTAAAACTTCATGCATCCATTCTCACAGTGTTTGTCATCCTCTTGTATTTGTCCTTGGTTAAATGTCACACACTTTTTCCCAACTTTGAAATGACCTGTGCATGCATACTTGCTTAGAGTTTAGGGATGAGGCAGAAGTTATATCTTACTACCTCTGATTCTTCAGCCAGGAGCATCATATTGAAGAACTGAGGGCTCTCTCCCGATCCAAAGTTTATAAGAGTCTGCACTTAGTGGGGAGGTGTCTGTGTGTAGTATTGGCAAATATTTGCGCATGAGTTAATTTTCTTTTCATATTGGCACTGGTTGTGGTAACAGCCAGTTTCATTTTAGTGTCATCTTCCTTTTTAAAAATCTTCCTAAAGTGAAATCAGGTCAATTTCTTTTGAATTCTTTGAAATATATTCCTTTAAAATCTAGGATATGTGTTTATGTTCAAGTCACTCTCTTCTTAGCTGTTACTAAAACAAATAGGGCTAGATTGGGTTATAGTGTAATAACAACCCTAAATCTTTAGAAGTTTAAATCAAGATGTTTATTTTATGTTAACACTAGAAGGCTGGGAGTTTTGTCCCATATTGCCCTCTTCCTGAGACTTGGTTCAACAGTTTGAGTGTTTTCATTCATTGTGGCAGAGACAAAGTATATCATAACACATACACTTTGACTTTTAAAAACTTTTGTAAGTTACATATGATACTTTGCACATTTCTTTGGCCAAATCAAAGCATGGCCATATGTAACTCAAGGAAGGGGGGACATAGAATTTTAACAAGTGTAGGGATCTAGTAACATTTGGACACTCTACCATTTTTATGAGTAGATATTCTCCTTCCTATGCTGCTGCTGAGTCACTTCAGTCGTGTCCGACTCTGTGCGACCCGATACACAGGGGCCCACCAGGTTCCCCCATCCTTGGGATTCTCCAGGCAAGAACATGGGAGTGGGTTGCCATTTCCTTCTCCAATGCATGAAAGTGAAAAGTGAAAGTGAAGTCGCTCAGTCCTTCCTATATGTACTTCGAATAATCTGCCTGCCAATGCAGGAGACGTGGGTTCAATCCCTGGGTCAGGAAGATTCCATGGAGAAGGAAGTGGCAACCTACTCCAGTCTTCTCTCCTGGGAAGTCCCATGGATAGAGGAGCCTGGCAGGCTGCAGTCTATGGGGTCGCAAAGAGTCAGGCACGACTTAGTGACTAAACAACAACTGTATTCTTCTTCCTGTATGTACTTCATCCTTGGCTCTTCCCTGTGGAGATAACCCCTAGCTCCCATTCAGTCACTGTGTCAAGCTCTCTGGGATCTCTGGTAGTCTCTAGCAGTCTGGACTTCATAAATTATCCGTTTCCCTTACACTGTTGAATTCATAGAGTAGTTGTAGGGACATATAACTACAATATGTGTTCTTATTAATAATATTTGAAGAGGAGAAAAAGGGAAGACATAAACCAGACACTGAACTGTATGTAGCGGTTTTGGAACCTTGCTGGACAGATGTTGCTAGGGCTCAAAGTGTAAGAAAAATGAAATAAAAAAGCATATCAAATGACTAGTTAATATTTGACTAACCCACAGATTTACTTTGTGAAATTGGTATAAAAGCTGCTAAACATTTATAGTCAGTTTCTGTGTTTTTCTCATTATTGTAGACCAGTGCTGCTGCTGCTGCCGCTAAGTCGCTTCAGTCATGTCCGACTCTGTGCGACCCCATAGACGGCAGCCCACCAGGCTCCCCCATTCCTGGGATTCTCCAGGCAAGAACACTGGAGTGGGTTGCCATTTCCTTCTCCAGTGCATGAAGGTGGAAAGTGAAAGTGAAGTCACTTAGTCGTATCCGACTCTCAGTGACCCCATGGACTGCAGCCTACCAAGCTCCTTTGCCATGGGATTTTCCAGGCAAGAGTACTGGAGTGGGGTGCCATTACCTTCTCCTGTAGACCAGTGACAAACAGTTAATATTCTAGCACATGCCCTGGAGCATAGTTCTTTATGGTCCTTGGCTTTGGCTTGCAGGAGATCCTTCAATTTTTATCTTTGGCCACATCTGAAGTTGGACTTTGGAGAATATGGCTTTTTTCCGCGGCTGAGCAGTTTTGTCAGTGTGTTTCCTGAGCCTGCAAAGGTGGGGACTTAGGAATTGTTTTAAGTTTTGAACAGCTAGTCTTTTAGATGGTGGTATTTCTTTGATAACTTTTCCTTTATTTCCTTGTTAAACATAATCAACAGCAGCTATCACAGACTACTCATCTTCTGTCTTCCAGCCTCTTCTCTTAGGGCCATAAATAAGTTCTTTAGCCACATGAACCTAGCTACATGCTCATAAATTAATTAGGTACTTCTCATTCCAAATTATTGTAGCGACAGTTAGATCAAATGTTTTGTTATTCCTTAACACGAATCGTTTGTTGAGGTCCTGTCTCTGCGTTTCCTTAAAGAGAAAGAGTTTCCATGCGTAATCTTAGAACAGTGTCCTGCTGCTTGGCCCCTGAGCCTATGTGTGGGGTTCTTGTTGAGGCAGCACCTCACTTGTAATTTGTATGCTGGTGAAGATAAACTCGATTATGCTGCAGTATGCACCCCCTGCCACACCAATCTCAGTGGTTTAAGACAACAAAGTTTGTTTCTTCCTATGTCATATAGTCATTGCATACCACCTGGGGGTTCTGTGGGCTGCACCCCATCTGGGACCTCTGCTGACAGACAGCCACCATCTGAGTGTTTTCAGTGAGTGTGACAGAAGAAAAGAAAGCCAGGCATGTTGCACAGTAGCTGTTAAACTGTTGCGTGAGACAACCTTATGTGCTTATAGTGTTGAAAGAGCAAGGTGTATGGGGTTTCAGTTTATCAGCTCTATTGCAAATTGAGAACTAAACTGTTTCACATTACCCCTGAAATGTTAAATTGAAGAGTAAATGGTCTTCATGAACACTAAAATGGTCAATGTCTAATTTAGTATGATTTTTTTCCCTAAATTTTTTATTCTTCAATCTCTTCATTCTTTACTGAAAAGTTCCACTCCTATCCTTATGAGGAATTCTTGCCACTTTTTTTTTTCCTGTCTCCTGTTTTGACATAGTGATCTTTTGCTTAAAAGATAAGGAATCTATTTGAAATTAAAATTAAAACTCTCACCTATACCTGTTGGTGTAGCTTTACTTTCTAAAAGTATGTTTAATATAAAAACTTATTTCCCAAAACTATGTTCTTTTAAACGTAGATAATATATATCAGCAGTAGAAAAGCTTCCCGAAAGAAGAAATTCCAAAAGAAATTTGAAAGTAGCAAAAGTCTAAGAGAACTGCAGTGGACACAGGACAGCGTGGGAGTAAGTACAGCATGAAAGAAGATGAGAAGATGATGTAGAGACTCAATCTGCGTTCAGAAGATGGAGCTGATTTAAATATGAGCTGAAAGAGCTATTTGATTTTCTGAGCTGTATAAATCCATCCAAAATTGCCAAATGTATATTTGGAAGGAATGTTCTTAAATAGTTTCAGTAGATATCCTCTAGGGTAGGTGGCCCCAACCTTTTTGGTGCCAGGGACCAGTTTTGTGGAAAACAGGTTTTCCATGTACGGGGGTAGCGGGCAGGAAGGGTGGTTTCAAGATGATTCAAATATATTACATTTATTATGCACTTTATTTCTATAATTATTATATCAGCTCCACCTCAGATCATCAGGCATTAGATCCCAGAGACTGGGGACCCCTATTCTAGAGGATTTAAAGTAAAAAGAATGTAGACTTATATATTTTGGATCTCATTTTCATATTGGTGGTTTTAATTGCTATTTGAGTATTAATTGTAAATCTACTCTAGGTAGAGAATGATTAAATACCCTGTTTAAAAAAATTGGATTGAATGATGTTTGAGAATTAATTTTAGAATCCTTCAAAATGACGGCTTAACATACACCAGTAAGTGGGGCTTCCCTGATGGTTCAGTGGTAAAAATCCACCTGCAATGCAGGAGATGCATGAAACTCAGATTTGATCCCTGAAGTCGGGAAGATACCCTGGAGGAGGAAATGGCACCCCACTCCAGTATTCTTGCCTGAAAAATGCCATGGATAGAGGAGCCTAGTGGACTATACAGTTCAAAGGTTCACAAAGAGTCACACAACTGAGCACACACACACACCAGTTAATAGCTATTAAACATAATATACTTAGTATTGTGTTTTCCAGATATCTTTGATATCTTTTCTATCAAAAATTAATAGTATTATCAAATCAGTGTCATTATATATCATCCCCTCTCACAATTTGTACTAGAAGGAAATAGTTAAGTATTAGCAAAATCAAACCTGAGACTAATTTCTTATATTATTCTTTTTACAGATTTTACTTCATTCATTCATTTAACAAATTCCTGGGGCACAACTTTGTCGAATGCCTACTCTTGCCAGGTATTGTCCTGGGCAACAGAACACAGCAGTGAAGAAAAATAGATTGTCCCGTCCGTATACAGCCACAGCTGATGATGTCTTTCAGTTTCAGTGTGTTTATAGCTGGCATCTCTTTTGTCATGATGTGCATTTTTTATACATCAGCGGTAGACTCTCCAGAGCTGAGTCCTCAGAAATTCTTCAGTACATTGCAACCAGGAAAAGCCACCTTAGTTTATTTTTGTCAACCTGGTAAGTATTTTTTACATTTTAATATGATTTTTGTGATGTTTCTGTTGGTGTTTAATCATTATGCTCAGGGAGAACTTGTTGTCAGGATTAATAAAATGTGCTTTAAAGGTGCTGCTATGATATGCTTACCTGGGTCTGAATCCTGACTTTGCTTCTTGACCTGTTGTGTGACCTGGGTGGTCAAGTCACTTAATCTCTCCGTGTGTCTTTTTTGTCATCCATAAAGAGGAAATAGTGTGTGCTTTATAAATTTGTTGTGACGATTAATTGACTTAGCTCATGTCACTAATCCATAGTAAATACTAGGTGAGAATTAGCTATGAGTAATATCATTTCATCGTCATTTCTAAAAGTAAATATTTTGATATTTTTAGCATGTAAATATTTTTAAAGTATTTTAAAACTTTAAATATAGTAATACTGATGCTTAAGTTTAATACTCTGCTTTAACCACACTGTTAATTACACTGAATTACTTAATACAGCTATTGAACGTAACTGATCATTGTCACGGTTCTATTAAAATTTCTCATGCCTTAAAAAATACTATTCTTGGAATTAGTAAGTGAAGTGAATTTACATATTTGTTGGCTCCCTTATAGGGCTTCTCTGGTGGCTTAGAAGGTAAAGAGTCTGCCTCCAATGCAGGAGACCTGGGTTCGAACCCTGGGTTGGGAAGATCTCCTGGAGAAGAGAATGGCAACCCACTCCAGTATTCTTGCCTGGAGAATTCCATGGACAGAGGAGCCTGGCAGGCTACAGTCCATAGGGTCACGAAGAGTCAGGCACGACCGAGTGACTAACACATTATTATAATTCAGTTCAGTTCAGTCGCTCAGTCGTATACGACTCTCCGCGACCCCATGAATCACAGCATGCCAGGCCTCCCTGTCCATCACCAACTCCCGGAGTTCACTCAAACTCATGTCCACAGAGTCGATGATGCCATCCAGCCATCTCATTCTCTGTCGTCCCCTTCTCCTCCCTCCCCCATTCCCTCCCAGCATCAGACTCTTTTGCAGTGAGTCAACTCGTCGCATGAGGTGGCCAAAGTAATGGAGTTTCAGCTTTAGCATCAATCCTTCCAATGAACACCCAGGACTGATCTCCTTTAGAATGGACTGGTTGGACCTCCTTGCAGTACAAGGGACTCTCAAGAGTCTTCTCCAGCACCACAGTTCAAAAGCATCGATTCTTCGGTGATCAGCTTTCTTCACAGTCCAACTCTCACATCCATACATGACCACGGGAAAAACCATAGCCTTGACTAGACGGACCTTTGTTGGCAAAGTAATGTCTCTGCTTTTTAATATACTATCAAGGTTGTTCATAACTTTCCTTCCAAGGAGTAAGCATCTTCTAATTTCATGGCTGCAATCAGCATCTGCAGTGATTTTGGAGCCCAAAAAAATAAAGTCTGACACTGTCTCCACTGTTTTTCCATCTATTTCACATGAAGTGATGGGACCAGATGCCATGATCTTATTTTTTCTGAATGTTGAGCTTCAAGCCAACCTTTTCACTCTCCTCTTTCACTTTCATCAAGAGGCTTTTGAGTTCCTCTTCACTTTCTGCCATAAGGGTAGTGTCATCTGCATATCTGAGGTTATTGATATTCCTCCCGGCAATCTTGATTCCAGCTTGTGCTTCTTCCAGCCCAGCATTCCTCATGATGTACTCTGCATATAAGTTAAATAAGCAGGGTGACAATATACAGCCTTGACGTACTCCTTTTCCTATTTGGAACCAGTCTGTTGTTCCATGTACAGTTCTGACTGTTGCTTCCTGACCTGCATACAGGTTTCTCAAGAGGCAGGTCAGGTGGTATGGTATTCCCATCTCTTTCAGAATGTTCCACAGTTTATTGTGATCCACACAGTCAAAGGCTTTGGCATAGTCAATGAAGCAGAAATAGATGTTTTTCTGAAACTCTCTTGCTTTCTCCATGATCCAGCAGATGTTTAATCTCTGGTGCCTCTGCCTTTTCTAAAACCTGCTTGAACATCTGGGAGTTCACGGTTCACATATTGCTGAAGCCTGGCTTGGAGAATTTTGAGCATGACTTTACTAGCGTGTGAGATGAGTGCAATTGTGCGGTAGTTTGAGCATTCTTTGGCATTGCCTTTCTTTGGGTTTGGAATGAAGACTGACCTTTTCCAGTCCTGTGGCCACTGCTGAGTTTTCCAAGTTTGCTGGCCTATTGAGTGCAGCACTTTCACAGCATCATCTTTCAAGATTTGAAATAGCTCAACTGGAATTCCATCACCTCCACTAGCTTTGTTCATAGTGATGCTCTTTAAGGCCCACTTGACTTCACATTCCAAGTTGTCTGGCTCTAGGTCAGTGATCACGTTATCGTGACTATCTTGGTTGTGAAGATCTCTTTTGTACAGTTCTTCTGTGTATTCTTGCCACCTCTTCTTAATATCTTCTGCTTCTGTTAGGTCCATACCATTTCTGTCCTTTATCGAGCCCATCTTTGCATGAAATATTCCTTTGGAATCTCTAATTTTCTTGAAGAGATCTCTTGTTTTTCCTATTCTGTTGTTTTCCTCTATTTTTTGCATTGATCGCTGTGGAAGGCTTTCTTATCTCTCCTTGCTATTCTTTGGAACTCTGCATTCAGATGCTTATATCTTTCCTTTTCTCCTTTGCTTTTGGTTTCTCTTCTTTTCACAGCTATTTGTAAGGCCTCCTCAGACAGCCATTTTTCCTTTTTGCATTTCTTTTCCACGGGGATGGTCTTGGTCCCTGTCTCCTATACAATGTCACGAACCTCCGTCCAGAGTTCATCAGGCACTCTATCAGATCTCGTCCCTTAAATCTATTTCTCACTTCCACTGTATAATCATAAGGGATTTGATTTAGGTCAAATCTGAATGGTCTAGTGGTTTTCCCTACTTTCTTCAATTTCAGTCTGAATTTGGCAATAAGGAGTTCATGATCTGAGCCACAGTCAGCTCCTGGTCCTGATTTGCTAACTGTATACAGCTTCTCCATCTTTGGCTGCAAAGAATATAATCAGTCTGATTTCGGTGTTGACCATCTGGTGATGTCCATGTGTAGAGTCTTCTCTTGTGTTGTTGGAAGAGGGTGTTTGCTATGACCAGTGCATTCTCTTGACAAAACTCTATTAGCCTTTGCCCTGCTTCATTCCGTGCTCCAAGGCCAAATTTGCCTGTTACTCCAGGTGTTTCTTGACTTCCTACTTTTGCATTCTAGTCCCCTATAATGAGAAGGACATCTTTTTTGGGTGTTAGTTCTAAAAGGTCTTATAGGTCTTCATAGAACCATTCAACTTCGGCTTCTTCAGCGTAACTGGTTGGGGCATAGGCCTGGATTACTGTAATATTGAATGGTTTGTCTTGGAAACGAACAGAAATCATTCTATCGTTTTTAAGATTGCACCCAAGTACTGCATTTCGGACTCTTCTGTTGACCATGATGGCTACTCCATTTCTTCTAAGGGATTCCTGTCCACAGTAGTAGATATAATGGTCATCTGAGTTAAATTCACCCATTCCACTCCATTTTAATTCACTGATTCCTAGAATGTCTATGTTCACTCTTGCCATCTCCTGTTTGACCACTTCCAATTTGCCTTGGTTCATGGACCTAACGTTCCAGGTTCCTATGCAATATTGCTCTTTACAGCACCAGACCTTGCTTCTATCACCAGTCACATCCACAACTGGGTATTGGTTTTGCTTTTGCTCCATCCCTTTATTCCTTCTAGAGTTACTTCTCCACTGATCTCCAGTAGCATACTGGGCACCTACCGACCTGGGGAATTCCTCATTCAGTATCCTGTCATTTTGCCCTTTGATACTGTTCATGGGGTTCTCAAGGCAAGTACACTGAAGTGGTTTGCCATTCCCTTCTCCAGTGGACCACATTCGGCTGTGGTCCATGTGATCAGATTGACTAGTTTCCTGTGATTAGGATTTGAAAATGGTATGTTAAAATCATTTTGAAATTTTTGTAAATGTGTGTTGTGTAGAGTATTAAACTTGGAAAAATAATGACAACTGTTCCATTTAAGCTAAACATTTATATATCCAGTTAATGTTTAGAAAGCTTTTAAGGTCACAAAATGAAAATATTTCATGATAAAATATTAGAAATAAGAATAATGAGGCAATAGGAAATAGGGTACAAAAATATATAATTTGGTTTGTTTAGTTACTTATTTGTTGTTGCATAGTAGTTGGGCAAACTCATATATTTCTTTTGCAGTTTGCAGCTTTTGGCTTTAATTTTAAAAATTCATTTTCCTAAGGTGCAAGTCAAAACATTCATAAAATATTTCTTATTTTAGAGTGTCCAAGAACTTCTGTGTTTCTTGAAGAACTGAATGGGGCTGCTAAACCTCTCCAGGACTATGGAATTTCAGTAGCAAAGGTAAAAACATATTTATGTTAATAAATTATTAGTGACAAACATTTTACAGCTGTGTGACCTAAGAGTGAGTATCTAAAAATAATGTGTGTTTTCACATCTTTTTTCAAACTGGAAGAATATTTTTTCTACCTTTTTTTTCATAAGAATAAGCAGATGGTTCCAAATTATTGTACAAATTAGTACAAATACAGAGGAAAAAGCTATTTAAAATTCTTAGAACTTTATTTTGTAAACCATTCTATTGGAGCTATAGTGTCATTTTTTCAGTCTTGTATATAGGCTTTTTTTATTTTGCCTAAGAAATATATCATAATAGGTATTCATAACTATTAAAACATTTGTATTAGCACAAACTGGGATATCAAAATTGAAGTAATTGAAGTGTGTGTTTTTGTTTTTTCTTTCATATTCCATCTTTATAATTGCTTATATTGTGGTTGTCATATTTACTTTTAGAAAAATGTTAAGACAGACAACCTAATTTGAAATTACATATTTAATTTCTCAAAAAGTGTTCAAACTTGCTGTGGAGTATTACGGAAAATTTCCAGATGCATCATGGTTTAAATAGCTTCATGAGCCTTTCATTTAGTTTAAACTTAGAATTTGTATCTCAGAAAGTGGAATGATTAATAACCCAGTGATTATTAAATTCTTTCAGATTAGTGTCTCTCTGACTTTCTGTGTACATTTATTCTTTTCTCGTTCATTAACCTTCCTCCTTTGAAAGATGACTGCTGTCTCTCTTGATCCCTGCAGCTTGAGTTCCCAGGGCAGGAAACAGAAAAGTTAACTGACTGTGACTTTTAAAGGGAAACTGTTCACTCTCATCACAGAACACTTCTGACACCAAATGTGTGTGTTTTCCATACCAAGCAGGTCTGACACCAACTACCCAGCGTTAGAACAGACCCCTCAGGGGAAGGGTACAGTACTGTGAGATTGCTCTCACTTCAGATTCCAGTCACAGGGAGTGAGAACATCCCCAGGTTTCCTTTGACTTCTGTAGAACTTGGCTACAGATGGGGGTTCTCACAACCCCCTCCTCAGGGTCCATAATTGGCTACAGTGACTCACAGAACTCAGGGAAAGACTTAACTGTTACTGGCTTCTTATAAAGGATATCTCAGGAACGGTGGAAGAAATACATGGGCAAGATCTGGAAGAGTCTCAAGTGCAGGAGCTGGGAAGTGGGGCTGAAAGTTACCACTCTCTAATCTTGCCTTTTGCTGGCAACCAGCCCCCTTCCTGAAGCTATCTAGGGGCCCCAACTGCCAGTCATTTCATTTGCATACAGACAGACACTCTTATCACTACCAGAGATTCCAAGGGTTTTAGAAACTCTTATATTTGGGGTTGCTGCTGCTGCTGCTGCTAAGTCACTTCAGTCGTGTCCGACTCTGTGTGACCCCATAGACGGAAGCCCACCAGGCTCCCCCGTCCCTGGGATTCTCCAGGCAAGAACACTGGAGTGGGTTGCCATTTCCTTCTCCAGTGTGTGAAAGTGGAAAGTGAAAAGTGAAAGTGAAGTCGCTCAGTCGTGTCCGACCCTTAGCGACCCCACGGACTGCAGCCTACCAGGCTGCTCCATCCATGGGATTTTCTAGGCAATAGTACTGGAGTGGCTTGCCATTGCCTTCTCCGATATTTGGGGTTAAAAGACCAAATATTAGAACAAAAGATACTCCTACCACTCCATCATTCAGGAAATTCCAGGGTTTTAGGTGCTTCCCTAGTGGCTCAGTCAGTAAAGAATATGCCTACAGTGCAGGAGACCGCTGCAGTGCAGGAGACCTGGGTTTGATCCCTGGGTCAAGAACATCCCCTGGAGGGGGAAATGGCAGTTCACACCAGTATTTTTGCCTGGGAAATCCCATGGACAGAGGAGCCTGGTGGGATACAGTCTCTGGGGTTGCAAACATCAGACATGACTTAGCAACTAAACCACCATAA
The DNA here is from genome assembly GCF_049115385.1 of Moschus berezovskii. Taxonomy (NCBI): domain Eukaryota; kingdom Metazoa; phylum Chordata; class Mammalia; order Artiodactyla; family Moschidae; genus Moschus; species Moschus berezovskii. The sequence continues at coordinate 86,849,555 of NC_142468.1, forward strand.
CCACCACCAGGAACTCTTGTGTCAGGAACAAGGGGTAGAGACCAAATATATATTTCTTCTTATATCATAGTTATATTCCTTGGAGAAGGAAATGGCAACCCACTGCAATATTCTTGCCTGAAAAATCCTGTGGACAGAAAAGCCTGATGGGCTATAGTCCAAAGATCACAAAGAAGTGGACACAACTAAGTGACTAAGCATGCGTGTATATACCTTAAAAAAAAATCTTTTTTTTAAAATGTCAGTTCTCTTTGTATAGAGGTCTCAGGATCTCGATTAACTGTGAACCATTTTATACTCTAGATGATAATGGCGTTCAAGCTTTGAATAAAAATTGAGATTTAGAAACAAAATACTAGGTTGGTATGACACTCGAAAGGGATAATCATACTGTTTATCTAGCAGTCAATAAACTAATGACTAGTAACTATGTGTCTGCTAACTGGAGTAGAATATGAAGGTTCATGCCTAAAGATTACCTTTATGAACTAACAGTTTGTAAAGCTTTTACAGTTGAGGACTTTAAGTTATGTGGGAGGGAAACTATGGTGAAAGAGATAGACTATCTTGAAAAAGATAGACCTAGACCTCGAGTACCTAGCTCAGTCCCTGGTACGTAATAGATACTCAGTACTGTTTATGAGATTGAAACGAGCTTACTATTATTTAGTCTCTTATTGGATTGTAGACTTAAAAAATATTCAAAACCTAAAAGTTGAGTTATTTTCTTAGGAGGGAATTTTTAGGACTTAAAACGCAGGAGCCAGCACCTCAAGTAACCCTGAGAGAATAGCTCTGAGGAGGTGATAGGGGAAATCAGATTTTGTAGAAGTTTTGCAAGAAAGGGCAGGTAGTCCAAATGTCAAAATTGATCGCTGTTAATTAAAGGAAAGTCAGATATCTCAAGTTAAGGAATTTAGTGCTTTTCTGTGTATGGGGATATGCAAGAGTCTGGGCTCACTGAGATCATTCCTTTGATATGTACCTCAGCTGTCTGGTGCCAGTATCCTGTATTTTTCGCATCCTGAGTTTTCTCAGGGCTCACCTTCGGTGTGGCTGCAGTCGCTAATGACCGTGACATCCTTTGTTTCCTGATATGGCAGGAAATACTCCATTTCTCAAGATAGAAAAATGACTAAGATCCCAGACTTTCTCTTTGGAGAGTAGATATCCAAAACGCATTCACAGACCTTTTTTTTTTTTGGTTACGCTGCACACCTTTGGGAATCTTAGCTCCCTGACCAAGGATTGAATCTGGGCCCTTAGCAGTGAAAGCTTGGAGTCCCAACCACTGTACTGCCAGAGAATTCCTGAAGACCATTTTAATAACTGGCAGAACTTGGTCATTATAAGAGGTACAAATATAATGCTGTAGAGCTTTAAAAGAAAGAAATCTTACATGATTATCGAAGTGGACGTCATGTTATGGTATTGGGAAAGACTTCACAAAAAGTAGCATTTTGAGATTGTCTTCAAAAGTTAAGATTTCTTTAGGCAGATGTAGATGAAGAAAACACTAAATTATAAATGGACTAAATGTTCCAGTTAAGAAAATGATTGTCAGGCTGGGAACAATAACCAAACCCAATTGTAAGATATTTAGAAATGCATCTTCAAGGCTTTAGAAACTCTCAAAGTAAATGAAGGAAAAATACTATATCATGCAAATAATAACCAAAAGAAAGCTGGTGTGACTATATTACTTTATCAATATAGATTTAAAAGCAAAAAACCTTTGGGTCATCTTTTTTCTATCATAACCAATCCATTAATGAGTCCTTCAGGTTCTATTTCCTTGGTAGCTCAACTGGTAAAGAATCCACCTGCAATGCAGGAGACCCCGGTTCAATTCCTGGGTCAGGAAGATCCGCTGGACAAGGGATAGGCTATCCACTCCCATATTTTTAGGCTTCCCTTGTGGCTCAGCTGGTAGAGAATCTGCCTGCAATGAGAGAGACCTGAGTTCAATCCCTGTGTTGGGAAGATCCCCTAGAGAAGGGAAAGGCTGCCCATTCCAGTATTCTGGGCTGGAGAACCCCCATGGACTGTACAGTCCATAGGTTTGCAAAGAGTCGGACACGACTGAGAGACTTTCACTCAGGTTCTATCAAAACCATGCATACTTGACCACTTCCGGTATCTTCATTTCCAGTATCTTGTCCAAACATCCTCACTTCTCTGGGAAACCACAACAGCTGCCTATTTGGCCTTTCTCCTTTCACTTTTGTCTCACCAAACCCTTCTCCACTTGTAAGCAGATGTATCAGATCTCAGAAGGGCTTCCCATTACAGCTGTGTTAAAATCGAAACTCCTCTTTGGATACTGACTTCCTGTTTTCTCACTTCTGTTCCTCCACCTTCCTCAGTTGGTCCCTGACACTTGCTAGTTGTCTTTTTGTTACTTGAACCTGGTAGATGTGTATTTCCATAAGGCCTTTGCAGGTAGTTCCCCCTCATCTCTTCCACTTATTTATTTATTTGCATGCATCACTCCGTTACTTCAGTTCTTTGTTCACATGTTACCTCCTCAGAGAGGCCTTCTTTGATGAAGGTAAGCCTTCTTACCTAAAATGTCTTGTCATACACTATCCCCATAGTAAGTTTTTTTTTCCTTCATAGTACTTAACATTACATATTATTTAGCTTTTAAATGGTCTATCTCTGCTTTTAGAATATGAGTTCTAAAGAGAAAGATTTTAATTTGGACCCTAACTGTGCTCCCAATGAAGAGAATAGTGACTAACATGATAGGTGTTCAAATGTGTTTTGAGTGAATGTAGGGACAAATCTGTTATCATGCTATCATACTATCTGACTTTTAATTCTGGTTCTCTGTTCCTCATATTTTTTCTGGGTATCAGTTCTCTTTTAGCAGCTGTTTGAAAAATAAAACAAATGTAGCTTTTCCACTTGTCACTGTCCTTCCTCAAACTCCATTAAAGTTAACCTGAAAACAAAAACCAAAAACAAACAAAAAAATCCATTAAAAAAAATGCAAATTTAACAAAATCCGAAACAAAATACTAACTGTTCTTCCAACCTTAGTTTTGGTGAGTTATGTTGCAGGCAACCCACTTGCCCTGTCTGACAGTCTCTTCATTCTCTCTCTTTCCTTCCCCTCTATGTCCTGTGCTGCATATTATACACTCAGTCTTCTTGGTTTTACTTTCTGTATTTGTGAAAAGTCTCCTGAATCTCTTCTGTCCTTTTCTGCTTTACTTCAGGCCCCCGTCATCCTTGACCTGTGAAAGTGAAAGTGTTAGTCGCGCAGTGGTGTCCCACTCCTTGCAACCCTGTGGACTGTAGCCTGCCAGGCTCCTCTGTCCATGGGATTCTCCAGACATGAATACTGGGGTGGGTTGCCATGCCCTCCTCAAGGGATCTTCCTGACCCAGGGATCCAACCCAGTCTCCCACATTTCAGGTGGATTCTTTACTGTCTGAGCCACCAGGGAAGCCCTTCTTGACTTGTGGTTGTGGTGGTTTAGTCTCTAAGTTGTATCTGACTCTTGCAACCCCATGCACTGTAGCCTGCCGGGCTCCTCTGTGGAATTCTCCAGGCAAGAATACTGGAGTGGGTTGCCATTTCCTTCTCCAGAGGATCTTCCTGACTCAGGAATCGAACCCAGGTCTCCTGCATTGCAGGCAGATTCTTTACCGACTGAGCTGCGAGGGAAGCTTTGACCTGTACTGATGTGATATTCTGTCAGCTGGCTTCCTTTCCTTTGTGCTCTCATGCCGTTCATTTCCTCTGCATGTTGCTGCCAGGATCGTCCTCATATTTTTCACATTGTACCTATCAAGAGTGTTGTGGCTGCTTTGAAATCATCAGGGACTCAGACTTGTTCTTTCTGTTGCACCATCCTTAGCAAGGGTTTCTCCTTTAAGGATGCCTTATGGCCCATGATGACTGCTGGTGCCTGCCTGTCTCGTTAGTTTTTTTCCTTTGTCAGCAAGCAGTGGGAAGAGCATGAGTATCAGACAACCCCCCTTTAAGACCCTTCTAGGAATTCCAAGCCTGTGACTTCTCCTAACATTATTTAGCTATTCTTAGCCGTTGGGGGAGTCTGGAAAAGTCTTTTAATGGGGGTACTTGCTATTAGTGACAGTCTGTTAGTGAAGCAAAAAGAGTGGGATGGATTTGGGGAGGGGAACCAGCAATATCTGTCATTCCTGTGTTCCAGCTACTGAGATACTTCCATGGTTCCAACTTACCATTCACTTCTCTGTTTCCTGGCTTTTGCCCATGATTTTTTTTGTCTTGCCTTTATTGTTTGCTTCCCTTTCTACGTCATCACCTCCTACTTCCTTCATAAGATTGAATTGAATTATGTATGATTAAATATAACTCTTTGGTATAGGAACCTTTCTCTGGGTCACCTCAAGCACTTGAATAAGTGAGCAGTTATAGTGTACAAATAAGAGAAAAAGTAAAATAAGAGATGTGCTGTGGAGATACACTGCAATGTTTCCCTAACCCAAGAAACTCTGCCATTTGCTCTATACTCTTAAGCATTAAATATAATCTTTTAAAGGTTAATTGTATCACAGAAGAAACATCGAGATACTGTGGAAGTGAAAAGGATTTGATGAAAGCATATTTATTCAGGTAAACTAGTTTTTTTTCCACTGGGATGGATAAATATAAAGCTATACCTCTAAAATATTCAAGTATACAAAATGTCACGAAGCCAGAAGGAAGCTCTGTGTAGTGGGGATCATATGAAGCTTAGCAAAAAAGTCTAAGTAATGGATTTGTTACCTCCACTTTGGCTTCCTAATCTGTAGGTTGAGAAGAATGATACTTAACTGTCAGGGTTGTTTTGGATATTATATGAGAATCTTATATGAGCTTTGACTGCAAATGCCTGGTAAGTAAGCACTTAGCATATTTAATATTCTAAGTAGATAAGTCAGGTCAGGTGTGAAATAAATGTCTTACTACTTTAATTTTGAGGGATCTACAGATTTCCAGGTTATAGATTTCTCTATACTGGGGTCTGCTAATCTGAGTCAACAAACTCTTGGGATTTGGCCTAGGAAGTAGGGAGAGGTCCTTTCTCCTCCGGGACCTACTGCTAAGGACCCTTCTTTGTCTCTTCTGCTTGTCTCCTTCCCATCCCATTTGGGGCATCTGTGTATGCTGTGAGACAGGGAGGCTGGGAGGAAGCCTTGCTGGGACTCAGGTTTTTTCCCAGTCTTTTTGCTAACTGCAGAGCCTAAGCTTTTCAAGGTCAGTATTTGAGTATTTGTGCTCTGATCGGTGCATCGGATAGTGGATAAGACACAGGTTCTAATATCACCAAACTTCCAGTCAGTATGTTACAGCCACAAATGAACTGAATGCTAAGGAAATCTTTCTGTGCTGCTTTACAGGGGCAACATACCGCTGAGAGAATTCCCAACGGATACCTTGTTTGACGTGGATGCTATCGTTGCTCACGTTCTCTTGTAAGTTCAGGGGGCACTTGTTCACTTACTCATTTGTTATTTATCTATTGATTTCATTTTAGCCAATCGCAATCCATTGTAATACTTTAGGGCCTTAACATTATATTTGTAAGCATCAGTTTTATACATATTGCTTGTCTGTTTTCCCACGTAGTGAAGTGAAAGTTGCTCAGTCTTTTCTGACTCTTTGCAACCCCATGGACTAAACAGTCCATGGAATTCTCCAGGCTAGGATACTGAAGCCTTTCCCTTCTCCAGAGGATCTTCCCAACCCAGGGATCAAGCCCAGGACTCCCTCACTGCAGGCAGATTCTTTATCAGCTGAGCCACAAGGGAAGCCTGTTTTCCTGTGTAGGGTATCTATAATTTCTTGAATGGCAAAGTATACAGAAACATGGAAATATTCTGCATAAAAGTAGGAAATGGTACAACATGGCTACATGGGTCATACTATTGCTCTTGCCTTTGATTCTGTCTCTGGAGTGAGGATTTTACCAGGTCAGAAGCTCATCTTTGCTGTTCCCACTAGGGTTTTTGAAGTGTCTAGCCTCCTTTTTACCCCTGCCTGATTTTTTTCTGGAGTCTGTAGCTCTGTGCCTGCTCAGTAAGTACAGAAACATTTCAGATATAATCAGCACATATTGAATGTTTATTGAGGGAGTGAATCTAATTTAATTCTCCTAGCATGGAATCATTTGGAGAAGGCAATGGCACCCCACTCGAGTACTCTTGCCTGGAGAATCCCAGGGACGGCGGAGCCTGGTGCGCTGCCATCTATGGAGTTGCACAGAGTCGGACACGACTGAAGCGACTTAGCAGCAGCAGCAGCATGGAATTATTAGGCCTGGGATTCAGACTCACCTGGAGTCCATTCCTTCTCATATGAAGCAGTAATATCTTTGGTGACAGAGCTAACAGCTACGACTTTTCAGGACATGACTTTGCATGGACTTTTTCAATTTAACGTTTACTGTGGTTCTTTTGCCACTGAGACCTTTTCTGACATTGAGTATCTTGTTTTCTGTGTGGCTCCCATCTTCCTTCTCTTCTACCTGATTCTCACAAAAATGAGACTTTGGGTGAAAATTAGTGTTAGTCGTTCAGTCATGTCTGACTTTTTGTGACCCTGTGGACTGTAGCCCACCAAGCTCTGCTGTCCATGGGATTTTCCAGGCAAGAATACTGGAGTGGGTTGCCATTGCCTTCTCCAGGAGATCTTCCCAACCCAGGAATCGAATTCACATCTCCTGTGTCTCCTGCACTGCAAGCAGATTCTTTACCTGCTGAGCCATCAGGGAAGCCCTGGACGAAAGTTAAGTTACAGGACATTCTCAACTTCAAAGGTGAAAAGTTGTGGTTATCACATGTTCCAGTACTAATATTAGTGAATAGCCTTTAGAAATCTCTGCTAACCGTGAACCCTGAGGCCTGTGGCCTGAACAGCCAGTTGTAAGAGATAAGAGATGGTCTTTTGAAGAAGGAATTCCAAAGAGCTCCTGGGCTGTCCCAGGATAAAGAAGGGATGGCTATCTTGATAGTGGGGGTGATAAAAAGCTTAGCAGAAAATTCAAGTCATAGATATATTAGTTCTCAAGAAGCTTACTCATTTATGCTCTTTTTACAGTGGACACCCAATAACTATCTTTGACCCAGAAATAAGGGTGAAGAATCAGAGAAAGGTTCTTTAAGGGATGGGGGAGGGGATACTAAGGTTGTCTTTGACAAGTTTGACAGCAAATTCTGGAGCAGCAGGTTCACGCTAGCTCCAAGACAAAGGTGGTTTTGAAACTATTGGGTAGTAGATGTGGAGAGGCTGCCCAAGCTTGAGACCCCATTACCTGAACTGGGTAGCCTATGGGGCTTATGTCATTTAATCCTGCTGTGGTGTCCTGTTCCTTTACTGTACAAAGGCTGATTTATGGAACACTAATACCACAAATAGAGTATTCCCTGGGGTCCTGCTATGTGCCAGATACTTGTAAGGCATTGGAGATGCAAAACAGAATAAGATACAGTTCTGTCCTCTAAGAATTCAGCATTTTGTTGCAAAGACAGATATATAAACAGAAAATATTATATAGTAAGTGAAATAGAGCTTCGTAAGGGCTTAAACATCAACAGTGTAGAGAATATTTCCTTGGGTCTAGAATGCATATTGGTAAGAAGCCTTCCTGAAGGAAGGTAGCATTTGGGGTGGGTCTTAAAGGATAAACAGGGGTTTGCTCAGTGAAGAAATGAAAGGTGGAAGGTGGAAGAAGCAGAGGGAACTATGAACCCAGTCAGGGATGTCAAGATAGTTTGGAAAGGGTAGTTTTTACTGGCGTTTCAAATGTATGTAAAGCAGGAGGTGGGAGCAGAGAAGTTGGCATGGGGTCAGTGGAGGAGATCTTTGTTTACCATGAGAAGGAGTTGAGGCTTTGGGGTAGCCAGTGAAGGGTGAGGAGGCCAGCTCTGGGCCACAATCCTTGTGGGATCTTCCAGGCCCAACCACAGGCAGCTACAGGCTTTGTCCGTCAGGCGTCATAGAGGGAAGGAACCCATTCACATCAGAGATAGGAGCCAGCTCTTTGGGGCTCCTTGGAATGAGATGACTCCTGCGCCCAGTGGCTCTGGCCTGGAGCTGTTCTGTGGTTGGGGAAGAGAATGGAGTTGTGGAGTTGGTGTCTCTCCTCCCCTTTTGCCTCTTGCACTGTCGCAGTGAGTAAATAAAGGCTTGGTTATGACTTTTACTTTGACTCTTTGTCCTAATTGACTGTTCAGCAGAAGGTTGTAGTCAGTAAGAGATGTGATCAGATTAGCACTTAAGAGCTCTCTCTGGTGGGTGAGAGACAAGCCCATGGGATCCACACACATGTAGACACCATTGTGTGGCCATTGTAGAACCTAGGGAAATAAAAATAGCAAAGAGGAAGTTTCTTTTTAATGGTGAGGAGGTGAAAGTTTTAAGAAATACTTGGTTGTTTGATTGTGTTGGGTCTTTGTTATGTCCCGTGGGATCTTTTGTTGGGGTGCACAGACTTTCTAGTTATGGAACAGAGGCTCCAGAGTATGCAGGCTCAGTAATTGAGGCGCATGGGCTTAGTTGCCCCGCAGACTATGGGACTGTTAGTTCCCCAATCAGGGATCGAATCCATGTCCTCTGCATTGCGAGGCGGATTCTTAACCACCAGGCCACCAGGGAAGCCCTCTGCTGCTGCTGCTGCTAAGTCGCTTCAGTCGTGTCCGACTCTGTGCAACCCCATAGATGGCAGCCCATCAGGCTCTGCCATCCCTGGGATTCTCCAGGCAAGAACACTGGAGTGGGTTGCCATTTCCTTCTGCAATGCATGAAAGTGAAAAGTGAAAGTGAAGTCGCTCAGTCGTGTCCAACTCTTCGCGACCCCATGGACTGCAGCCTACCAGACTCCTCCGCCATGGGATTTTCCAGGCAAGAAGACTGGAATGGGTTGCCATTGCACTCTCAGGAAACCTCTCTAAGAGGTGAAATTAACTGAACTTGGTAGAAATTAATTTGAATAATCCCTGATCTCTTTTTTTCCTTCCTTCCCTCCTCACTCTACCCCAAATCTGATCTGATCACCATCTGAGATAGGCAAAAGAAGAAGGGCAAGTTTACAGGAAAAAATGATCCTCGTTTAATGTCAGATGCTCATCTTATCTGAGTCTCAAGCAGGCAGTTGTAGGAATTTGCATTCCTGAGGAGCGTTGTCAACATGTAGGTCATCTCGGGAGCATTCTAGTACAAACTGGGCAGAAAAAAGAAATATCAGAAAAGTAGAATTCCAAAGAGGCAATGTCCTCATTTTTGTTTAAAATATAAGAAAAATGATGTGGAATACAGTATTTTACAAAAATTTTCAGTGATGATATTCAGAATCTTGAAGAACCGTGCTAAATAAACAGTATGCCATATCAGAGCTGTACTTTTTTTTTCCTCCACAAGGAAAGAGAATGCCTCTTAAGCCATCATCTTACTTCTTTGTGCTAAAAACATCAGTTTGAAATACCCAATTCCTGGCACGCAGTTCCTTTCTTGCACTCTTTTCAGTTGCTTACTGTTCATAGAAATGAAACTGAACTTGTTGCTGGATATTTTTTGCACATTTTTCTATCACATTTTGAACTTTCATTCTTATTAATTTCAAAGTACCTTCTGTATATAAAGGAGATAGAAACTACATTTTCCTGTCATTTATCTTTTGAATTTCCCTATTTTTTTTTTTAATATTATCAGGTCAAATTTATCTTTTCTCTTTTGACTTCTGGATTTTAAGTCGTACCCAGGTCTCCCTTTTGCTTTTGTTACAAAGGAATTCATTTAAAAGCTTAACAGATTATTTTTTAGAGCAGTTTTAGGATTACAGAAAATTGAACAGACAGTACAGAGAATTCCTCATTTCTCCTCTGTGCTCAGTTTCCTCTGTTACCATATTACATTGCTGTGGTACCTTTGTTACAGTTGATGAATTGGTATTGACACATTATTATTAACCAAAGTGCATACTTTTTATTAGGATTCACTGTTTGTTGTATAGTTCTATGAGTTTTGACAAATGTATAATGACATGTATCCATCGTTATTTATCAAACAGTAAGTTTCACAGCCCTAAAAAATCCCCTGTACTCTCCTTAGTTATCCTTCTCTGCCACTCCCCAACCTCTGATCGTTTTACTGTATAGTTTTGACTTTTTGAGGGTCATTTAGATGGAACTGTAACCCAGAAAAAGGGCTCATGTGTCAGAGTTTCACAGAAAGCCAAGCTCTGACAGTGACTGCAGCAAAGTAAGGATTTATTGCAGGCCGCTGAGCAAGTGAGTGGGAGACAAACCTCAGGTCCACTCCAATGTGTTCTCTGAGTTAGGAGCTGAGGGAGAAGAACAGAGAAGCTGGGGTTATTCATTGTCTAGTGACATTTCTGTGACATTTCTTAGTTGTAGTTTCAGAAGTCAGTATACCTACAGTTTGCTAACATCTGGTTGGGTGGACCATGACCCCAGGGAGGGGAGGTCTGATAGCTCATCCTGCCCTGGAGAAAAAACCTGAGTCTGTATGTTAATGATAAGTTATCCATGGCATCAATTTTAGTATGTTAACAATGTTGTAGACAACAGCAGCTTTAGTCACCTGACTCTGTTGATTATTTTTCAGTTAGCACAGGGTTGAGGTCAGAGGGGACAAGAAAGGGAATACAGTTTTGGATATAGAAGTTAATCATAAAGTTGTCAGGGGGACTTGATTTTAGAGGGGGCTCAGCTTCAGAATCATACAGCATTTACCCTTTTCACATTGGCTGCTGCATATAATTAGCAGTATGTTTAAGATTCCTGCATGTCTTTTCATGGCTTGGTAGCTCATTTCTTTTTTATTGCTGAGTAATATTCCATTGTATGGATATATCACTGTTTATTTCTTCACCTGTTGAAGGACATCTTGCTTGCTTCCAAGTTGTGGCAGTTATCATTAAAGTTGCTATAAAGCTCGTGTGTAGGTTTTCTCTATTGATGTGGTTTTTCAACTCATTTGGGTAAAATCTTTGGGGTGTGATTTCTCTATCATATTTTAAGACCGATTTGGTTTGTAAAAAACTGCCAAACCATCTCAAAACTGTATCATGTCACATTACCACCTACATTGAATGAGTTCCTGTTGCTACATATCCCCACCAACATTTGGTATTGCTAATTTTCGTCTTTCTTTTTTTTAACTGTAGCTATTCTATTAGGTGTGTAGTGATATCTTATTTTAATTTACAACTTCCTAAGGACATATGATATTGAATATCTTTTAATATGCTTATTTGACATCTGTATATTTTCTTTGGTGGGGGTGTCTGCTCAGATCTTTTGCCCATATTGTAAATTATTTTTCTCATTGTTAAGTTTAAGAGTTCTTTTATATATTTTGGATGCAAGTCCTTTATCAGATATATATCTGTTTTGCAAATATTTTCTCCCAGTCTGTGGTTTGTTTATTCTCTTAACAGTGTCTTTTGTAGAGCAGAAATTTTTAATAATAATGAAATCCAACATTACAATTTTTTTTTCATGGATCACGCTTTAGGTTGTATCTAAAAATTCATTGCCAAATCCAAGGTCACCAAGATTTTCTTCTATGTCTTACATTTAGGTCTCTGCTCCATTTCGAGTTACTTTTTGTGAAAGGTGTATAGTCAGTGTCTAGGTGCACTTACTGGCGTGGATGTCCAGTTGCTTTAGCACCCGTTTTTGAAAAGTCTAGCCTTTCTCCATTAAATTGCTTTTGCTCCTTGTCAAAGATCAGATTCTATTTATGTGGGTGTATTTCTTCTCTTAATGTCTTAATGGTTCATTTTTACATTTAAATCTTTGCTTTGTTTGGAATTTAACTAGGTGAATGGTATGGGCAATGAATTTAGCTATATAGTAATCTGGTGGTTAAATAGTTATCCCAACAGAACTGAGATTAACCTCAGTTTTCAAGATGCCGTTTTTTATACTTAACGCTCATATATATTTGGACCTACTTTGGACTTTCTGTTTCATTAATTCTATCTTTTTTTTTTCCTTTTTTTTTTTACTGTTACTTTAATTACTGAGGCTTTATAATATACTGTCTGAAAGATCCTGGACACGACTGAGCGACTAAGCACAGCACATCTGAAAGATCCAGGTCTCTTCATATTTCTTTTTCTAGAATCATATTTTTATTCTATTTACATGTGACATTTAAAATTGGATTGTCCAGTTTCTTCTCCTTGACTAAATCCTACTGACATTAAATTTATAAGTTATTTTAGGGATATTTGGCATCTTTGAATGAATCTTCCCATTCCAGAACCAGATGTGTTTCCATTTATTCAAGTTTTGTATCCTCTAGTAGTGTTATAATTTTTTCTTTGTATATGCTTGGACAGTGAAATTTATTACTAGGCATTTTATGTCTTATATAGGAGCTGGCATATCTACTTTTTCCTTCTAGAGATAGAGCACTTATCTTTTTCTCTGGAATTTAAGTGAATTGCTGGGGGTGGGAGATAAAGGTTTCTATCCCTAAATACAAGAGTGTAGCTCCAGGGAAGATAAGAAAGATTTTATTACCTTTGAATGGAAGCAGATGGCTCCAGAGAAAAGAAGACAAGATTAAGAGGAGACATTTTCCATCTTAGTGTCCTGTCAGTTTTCATCTTCAGGAGAGCTGGACTGTACAGGACCACTGAGAAATCTAGGAGAAATAGTCTTCTAACAGAGGCATATATAATATATATTTATGGCATGTATGCATTTCAGTTCAGTTCAGTCGCTCAGTCGTGTCCGACTCTTTGAGACCCCATGGACTGCAGCATGCCAGGCTTCCCTGTCCTTCACCAACTCCTGGAGCTTGCTCAAACTCATGTCCATTGAGTTGGTGATGCCATCCAGCCGTCTCATCCTCTGTCGTCCCCTTCTCCTCCTGCCTTCAATCTTGCCCAGCATTAGGGTCTTTTCTACTGAGTCAGTTCTTTGCATCAGGTAGCCAAAGTATTGGAGTTTCAGCTTCAGCATCAGTCCTTCCAATGAATATTCAGGACTGATTTCCTTTAGGATTGACTGGTTGGATCTCCTTGCAGTCCAAGGGACTATCAAGAGTCTTCAATACCACAGTTCATAAGCATCAATTCTTTGGAACTCAGTTTTCTTTATAGTCCAGCTCTCACATCCATACATGACTACTGGAAAAGCCATAGCTTTGACTAGATGGACCTTTGTTGGCAAGGTAATGTCTCTGCTTTTTAATATGCTGTCTAGGTTGGTCATAGCTTTTCTTCCAAGGAGCAAGCATCTTTTGATTTCATGGCTGCGGTCACCATCTGCAGTGATTTTGGAGCCTAAGAAAATAAAGTCTGTCACTGTTTCCATTGTTTCCCCATCTATTTGCCTTGAAGTAGTAGGACCGGATGCCATTATCTTCATTTTTTGCATGTTGAGTTTTAAGCTAGCTTTTCCCTCTCCTCTTTCACTTTGATCAAGAGGCTTTTCAGTTCTTGTATGCATTTAGTATAAATATTTCAAAGTTTCACAAGAAACTGATGATTGGTTTATGGAAATAGAATGGGAAAGCCAGGATGGGAAGAAAGAATTGGAGGTAGACTTTTCACTCTTCAACTTTTCCGATACTTTTCGAGTCCTACAAAAGTGTTAAAATGTGCAAAATAAATAAAATTTAAAATAGAGGTAAGATTATTGATTTAGAGTCTAAAAATTCTTAGCTCTATTTTCTAAAATATACATAGTCAAAAAGTTTGGTAACTGTAAGGAAGATTTCACTTCCCAGCTTTAAGATGGCATTAAGAAAGGTAATATTTAGAAAAAGATAATATTTAGTGTTATTTCACTAAGTAACAATTAATCTTTATTTGTTGATTGAGAAAACCTTATGTAACACTCCTGAGGCAAATCAGATAGAGATATACGAGGCACTGTAATCTCAAAGGTGGGCTTCCCTGGTGGCTCAGATGGTAAAGAGTCTAAATGCTAATGAAGGCTATTTCCCCCACTAGTCATTGTTGACATCTGGAAATCATCAAATGATCCAAAAAGGAAAGATTGTCTAGTGCTGTAAAGAAACACTTAAATCTCATTAACTCTTTATTAAGATGTGTAATTGATATTCTTGTGGCAATATTTAGTCAAATGGAAGGTTTCTTTCCCCTTAAGGTGAATATACTACTGACAGTAATAACTACAAATATTATGGGAATTATTTTCAACGATCATAATTTCTGCTAACATTTTATTTTTAACACATTACTGCAGAGCCTGGGTACTGTGACTTTAGGTGATGTTGCTATAGAGCCTCTGGGGAAAGATCCTACAGGAGGTGTCTTCCTCTCAAACTCCTGAGCTGTGCCAAGGCTGGTCCCTTCCTGATAGGTTTTGAGCTATTGTTAAATCCTTTATCTCTATCAGATTTGTTCCTCTCCAGTATTGTCACCTGGGTTCCTATTTGATAGTGACATACTGGGAGAAATTGTGATAAAATAATTACTTGTCCTAGATTTGAATTCCTCCCAGCTCTTTGTTAATTTGGTAGTGACTAATATTGTAAACACACATCCACCTCTGGCACCACAAGCATCCTGTTTTGGTAGTAATGGTTGTATCCCCAGAGTGTGCCCTCTTATACACAGTCCTTCTACCAGAGCATGGCATCATGCATGACATGTGTTATGTGTTCAGAAAACATCGGATTGGTGGAAGAATGAATTGGGAAGCTTCACTTTTTGGTTGTTAAAAATTGGAGGAGCAGAAATCTTATGGTATAAGCCTGTACGATTATTTCTGGTGATAAGAATTTTTTAAGTGGTAAGCTCGTAGGAGAATGTACATATGACAAAAAGACCAAGACTGATGCTTTGGAGAAAGATCCTACTGGAAGTATCTTCCTGTAAAACTCCTGAACCATGCTGGTCCCTTCCTGATGTTTTTGAACTTTATTACTTGTTCTCTCAATTCACATTTCACTGGCTTCAGTTTGTTTTTTTAATTGTATTATTTAGAAAATGCTTTATGAAGTATTTGGGATACTTCATTTTATATATGGATCTGCCTTGAGTAATATACAGTTATCCCTCAGTATTTGAGGGGGACTGGTTTCAGCACCCCCTAACCCCCTTCCCTTTCTGACCCCCTCTCCCCCATACCAGCATCCTCGATACTCAAGTCCCTTACATATTAGCATGTAACCTATGCACACCTTCCTGTAAACTTTAAATCATCTCTAGATCACTTAGCCTAATACAGTGTGAATGCTGTGTAAATAGGTGTCATATATAAATAGTGGCAAATTCAAGTTTTACTTTTTAGAACTTTCTGGAATTATTTTTTTGGAATACTTCCCATTTACAGTTGGCTGAATCTGTGAATGCAGAACCCACTGGCCAACTGTAATTAATTTAGATAAAGTAACTTGTCTGTCTGTCTTCCTGTGCTTTTGCTCTCTTTTCCCTCCTCCCTCTTTTTCTTCATTTTGCCCTAGGGGTTTTGGTAAAAGGCAAAGTAGAAGGTAACAGTTCCTTTTTATTGGATTTTTTAGAATTTGAATAGTGACAGAACATAATAAAAAGTGGGTTTTTTTCTGAAAAAAAGGCTGAGCAACCTGCTGCTCTAAAAGCAGGGTAGAGTAGACTCCTGAGTTCCCCCCCACCCTTTTTTTCCTGACACCCACTGGTTTCTTGACCATATAGTTTATGTGCCTAGTGGTTGTATTAGGAGAGTCTCAGGAAGAGTATGCCAAGGGAAAGGAAGGCCTTTCTGGGACAGGAAGAGCCCCCAGGTCAGAGCAGGCTCATGGTGATTTATCACGTCTTTGGAGCAGGAAAATCCTAAGACAGATTTTTCCTTTAACCCATTTCTCCTCCTTGGAACTGGAAGTAAAGGAGCACCAGCTCGTGGAATGGATCCTAGAGATCCCTGCTTCTGCTGCTGCTAAATCACTTCAGTCGTGTCCGACTCTGTGCGACCCCATAGACAGCAGCCCACCAGGCTCCCCCGTCCCTGGGATTCTCCAGGCAAGAACACTGGAGTGAGTTGCCATTTCCTTCTCCAGGTGTCCCTATATTCTGGAAATTAACATTTAAAAATATATTAAAGTCGGGAAGCCATTGGGAATAACCCCAGAGATCATGAGGTCAGGAATGTCATTAGTTTTGGTTGTTATTACCTCGTGGACCGCTCGCTTGCTCAGTCACTCAGTCGTGTCTGACTCTTTGTGACTTGGTGGACCGCAGCACACCAGGCCTCCCTGTCCATCACCAACTCGCAGAGCTCACTCAAACTCTTGTCCATAGAGCTGGTGATGCCATCCAACCATCTCATCCTCTATCCTCCCCTTCTCCTCCTCTTTCCTCGTGGATAATGACTCTTTAATAATAATAAGCTTTGGGACTTTAGACAAGATGACCTCTTTAAGTCCCATGACCTTTTCTACATAATGGAGTTCATGATAGTACTGATCTCAGATGGTTGCCATGAAAAGCAAGCAAGACTAAGAGTGTGCCTGGGTGTTCTTAGTAATAAACCCCCAAATCTGGGTCTGACTGGCTTAAGCAGAAAAGAATTTGGAGAGGATATAGGGAATCAGTCTCACTAGAAGGGTTGGAGAGCTGGACTCAGACTTATGTGGCTCTGAATTAGTTATAGTCGTGACGCAGAGCTAGTCTCAGGAGGACTGCTGCATCTCTGCTGGCCATCAAATGCCACAGCTTGCATTGCTGGCACTGTGGCTGTCATTAGCAGTGTTGTCATTCCTGCCTTTGAAGCTGACTTTTGCTGCTACTGCTTCTGGAAATAATTCTGCACTGTCCCTGATTCTGTACATCACTGGCTCCCAGTTTAGGATGTCAGACAAGTGATTCTGGGCCATATAGCCTAGCAGCAGGGAACCTGGAAAGGCAAATTTACAAAATGATCAGCTTGTATGAGGGGACTTGAACTTTGCTCACCATGAAGACTTAGAAAACTGGGAATTTCCGAGACAAGAGAGTCAGTCAGTCCCAAACTGATACATTGCCACTACTTATGATATACTTAGTACTATGCCTGACTTGTGCGAAGTGTCTCCCCAGACACTGGCTTTTATTAATTTATACTTGCCAGTCTTTGAGGAAAAGGTTAGATTTCTACTCCTAGGTTTGATTTTTGAAGCAAAAAAAAAAAAAAAAAATGCTACTAGAGCAGTAAAGGTAAATGGATGGCTGTAATTCCCAAGCAGAGAATTTACATGGCAGTCCGATTACATTCACTAGATGGTGCCTCCCAGTGATTCTGAAGTAACTCGAGGGTAATTCTGGTCTTGCTAGCCAAAATGTATAAGCAGCCAGTAACCCAGATTGCCACTGAGACTTTCTTGCTATTTATTAATTGCCTCTCTTTTCCCCTGGTTTACTAGTTATGAAAAGTGAAAGTGAAGTCGCTCAGTCGTGTCTGACTCTTTGCGACCCCATGGACTGTAACCTACCAGGTTCCTCCATCCATGGGGTTTTCCAGGCAAGAATACTGGAGTGGGCTGCCATTTCCTTCTCCAGGAGATCTTCCTGACCCAGGGATTGAACCCGGTCTCCCACATTGTAGGCAGATGCTTTACCATCTGAGCCACTAGGGAAGTCCTACTGTTTATGAGGGGTCAGTAATAACATAGTTTAGAAAGTTACAGGCAAAGTGTCAGAAAATATCTGGGTTTGAAAATCTCTACCAGTGACTACTGGTATGTCTTGGAGCATGTTACTTAACCCCTGAGATTCTTTCCTCTGTGTGTCTGTATATGTGTTCCTGTGTGTGTGTGTAACAAGAAATTTCCTAAGAATATCATTGAGGATTTAAATGCGCTAAGTTGCTTCAGTCATGTCCTACTCTTTGTAACCCTGTGGACCATAGCCCGCCAGGTTCCTCTGTCCATGGGATTCTCCAAGCAAGAATATTGGAGTGGGTTGTCATGCCCTCCCCAAGGTGATCTTCCCCACCCAGGGATCAAACTTTGATTTCTTACATCTTCTGCATTGGCAGGTGGGTTCTTTACCACTAGTGCCACATGAAGATTTAAATGAAAACATGTGAAAATATCTAGGAAATAGTGAGTAGTGCTCAGTAAATATTTCTTTTAAAAATAAAACAAGAGCCCTGGGAATTACAGAAGTTCAAGTTTCACATTTCTTTTAAAAAGTGGAAGAAATCTGTAATGTATAGGTAAATATTTAAGCAGTGTAACTTAGGGCAGCCATTTCAGGGTGCCCCTGAAGTTATGATATTTTTATAATAATATTGAGATGTTTGCCTTTTTCACTTTCATTTTTTCATGAATGCACTTTCTAAAGACTGCATGTTGTGTGTGTGGTGGCATAACAGAGTGAACAAAGAAGCAAATATGAGAATCGACCTGTCTTCTATTTAGTTCAGTGTTATAGAGATTTGCAAAGGTGTAAAGTAATGCCACTCTTTTTATTAGACTTTTCTTTCATTTTGAAAATTTTAGTTATTTTTAATAAAAAGTGTTAATGTGCAGTGGTGTTTATTTTTTAAAGAATTAACATTTTATTTTTTTTGAAATTTATTTTAATTGGAGGCTAATTACTTTACAATGTTGTATTGGTTTTGCCATACATTGACATGAATCAGCCATGGGTGTACATGCGTTCCCCATCCTGAAACCCCCTCCCACCTCCCTCCCCATATCATCCCTCTGGGTCATCCCAGTGCACCAGCTCCAAGCATCCTGTATCATGCATGGAACCTGGACTGGCAATTCGTTTCACATATGATAATATACGTGTTTCAATGCCATTCTCCCAAACCATCCCACCCTCGCCCTCTTCCACAGAGTCCAAAAGACTATTCTATACATCTGTGTCTCTTTTACTGTCTCGTATACAGGGTTATTGTTACCATCTTTCTAAATTCCATATACATGCATTAGTATACTGTATTGGTATTTTTCTTTCTGGCTTACTTCACTCGGTATAATAGGCTCCAGTTTCATCCACCTCATTAGAACTGATTCAAATATATTCTTTTTAATGGCTGAGTAATACTCCATTGTGTATATGTACCACAGCTTTTTATCCATTCGTCTGAAGATGGACACCTAGGTTGCTTCCATGTCCTGGCTATTATAAACAGTGCTGCGATGAACATTGGAGTACATGTGTCTCTTTCAATTCTGGTTTCCTCGGTGTGTATGCCCAGAAGTGGGATTGCTAGGTCGTGTGGCAGTTCTATTTCCAGTTTTTTAAGGAATCTCCACACTGTTCTCCATAGTGGTTGTACTAGTTTGCATTCCCACCAACAGTGTAAGAGGGTTCCCTTTTCTCCACACCCTCTCCAGCATTTATTGCTTGTAGACTTTTGGATAGCAGCCATTTTGACTGGTGTGAAATAATACCTCATTGTGGTTTTGATTTTCATTTCTCTGATTATGAGTGACATTGAGCATCTTTTCATGTGTTTGTTAGCCATCTGTATGTCTTCTTTGGAGAAATGTCTTTTCTTTGGCCTGTTTTTTGATTGGGTGATTTATTTTTCTGGAGTTGAGCAGCAGGAGTTGCTTGTATATTTTCTAATCTCAAGAATTAACATTTTAAATTGCTGTTTTAACTTCTATTTTGGCAACTATTGATAGATGAAACCTACATAAATGCAAACCCATTGAAGAGCTCAGTAATTTATAAGGATATAAAGAGATTCTGAGGCCAGAAAATTTGAGAATTGCTGTATTAATGGAAAGTGCTATGTTTCTCAATAAGAGGAAACTATGATTGACTAATTTATTGGAATGAATTTTGGGCTTTCTTGGTAGCTCAGACAATAAAGAATCTACCTGCAATGAGGTTCAATCCCTCATCGAGAAGCTCCCCTGAAGAAGGGAATGGCTACCCACTCCAATATTCTTGCCTGGAGAATTCCATGGACACAGGAACCTTTCAGGCTTGTAGTCCATGGGGTCACAAAGAGTTGGACACAACTGAGTGGGTAACATTTTTGCTTATTTAAGTATGTGGACTTGGAACAACTTCCAAAATTCATAAAGTCTAGCTTAACAAAAATACACATACAGACAGAGATATGCATGTGGAGATTAAGTGGAATTTGTTGTTAGTTACAGAGAATTTATATAGAAGTAGAAGTTTTTAAAAGGAGATTCTTTTCAATGAACTAATGTAAGCAGTTATTCTGATCTATACATTAAATGTACCAGGTTCTATTCTAAGTTACTATGGATATACTGACAAAATAGACAAAGTCCCTGCCTCAAGAAGGTAACAGTTTAATGAGAGAGGCAGGGAAAAACAAATAAAAAATATATATGAATAATTATAAATTGTAATAAGAACTACAAAGGAGCAAATATTATGAAATTCAAGAGGAAAATGATGCAGACCTACTTATACAAGAGAGGCTTCTCTAAGTCAGTGATTTTTAAGCTGAGACAGTATATATGAGAAGGAGCAGAGGGAATAGGTTTCTGCGAAGAGAACGGTGTGTGCAAAGACCCTGAGGTGTTGCCTCAAGTAGGGCAGATGTGAGGAATGGTAGAACAAAATAATGTTGGAGAAGTAGGCAAGATCTAGGCCATGCAGGGCCTTATAGGCAATGGAAAGGCGGCTTTAGTTTAAACGTGTAAAGGGCTCAAATGTGTCTATGGCTGAGAGGTTTGTGAGGGATTATTTGGCCAGAAGAATATGTTTGTAAATATAGTTTATATTGAGGTAGTTGTGATAGAGGATACATAGTTATTTCTTATAACTGTCCCTGGTTGATGTTCTCAGTGACAGAATAATGATTTAGAGAATGATTTTAATTCAGTATTGAAATTCTTGGTGCTTACTACTCAGAGTTTGTTCAGAAGATTAAATTTCTTTTTTGATTAGGTTCTTTAACTTACTCAAAATATGTATTAAATAACTAAGTACCTGTCAGATTTTTCTACCAGTTATATCTGTTTGTTTCAGTGCTCTTCTTTTTAATGAAGTAAAATATATTACCACCCTGGGAGACCTTCAGAACATAGAAAATGCTCTAAAAGGAAAAGGAAACATTGCATTCTCATATGTCAGAGCCATTGGAACACCAGGTATTTATCAACTTTTGCTTTAATCTTTGCTGTGTGTCTGTGTTGAAGGACTTAGCACAATATATTTTATCTTAATATTTTAAAATAAATTTGAAGGATCTTTTACCATTACATTTTCTTTCTTCAAGTATGGTAGCATAGTATAGTGATTGAACAAGAACTCTGGAGCCAGACACCTAGGTTAGACTCCCTGTTCCACCAACTATTTACAGTATGACCTTGGCATGCTCAGTTGCTTTAATCATGTCCAGCTGTTTGTGACCCCTTGGACTGTAGCCTGCCAGGCTCCTCTCTCCATGGAATTCTCCAGGCAAGAATACTGGAGCAGGTTGCCATTTTCTCCTTCAGGGGATCCTCCCAACCCAGGGATCGAACCCACGTCTTCCATGTCTCTTGCATTGGCAGGCAGGTTCCTTACCATTAGCGCCACCTGGGCAGCCCAAAAAATACGGAACGCTTCGTGAATGTGCATGTCATCCTTGTGCAGGGACCATGCTAATCTTCTCCGTATCGTTCTACTTTAGTATCTGAGCTGCCGAAGCAAGCACATGACCTTAGACAACTGACTTATTTAACCTGTTTCCTGGTCACTGAGATGGTGAAAATAATTGTGCCTACCTCTTAGTGTTATTGTGAGAACCAGGTGAATTTGAAAAAATAAAAAGGCTCCTGGCGTATAGTGTCTCTGTGTTGGCTGTTACAGTCCTCGTGGTACCTGATTTAGTGTTCAGCAGTTTATAGTATTTGGTAAATGTTGTCGATTGACTTGGCTTCTGTTTTTATTTTGGTGTTTGCTGTTTATGATGTATTTTTCTTGACTTTCAAAAAATTTTGACAACATCACCTTAGCCTTAATAGGTCATTTTGTCATAAAGAAATTTATAAATGTTTTATGAATGACTAATAATTGTGCTTTCATGATTTTTATTTGTTAATGGTTATAACTTGGACATGTTAATATAAAATGTTGTTAAAAACATTTAAAATTTTATGTGCTCTATGAAATAAAATTGTTTATTGGAAAATTCTGTTTTTATAGACATAAAGCTTGATGGCTACATAGTTTAAACTTAATGTACATGTAAAGCAATACCCCACAATCAGCGTATTTACTGTTTACTTTTCAGGGTTCTTCATGTTATTGTATTTTGTCCACATTCTGTAATTAAAGTCAGTAAGAAGGATGAACTATACAGGGACTTGCACTGCCATAGTGGAGCCAGAAATCATTGATTTATATTTTAACAGGATCAGTCTGACTTCTGGGTTTGGAATAGAGTAGAAGGAGCAATAGTAGAATAAGGGAGAAAATCAGGAAGTTATCACAATAATGCAGGCAGGAGATGGTGGTGGGTGGCTTGGACCAGGGTATCAGCAGCAATGGCAGTGGAAATACATTTGCATTTTAGCCGTAGTTTAGATTGTAAGAGGTACTGAATTTTCTGACATATTGGATATAGATTGATAGAGATAGCAGAAACAAGGATGGCTCTGGGATTTTGGCCTGAGTTCCCTCCCTGAATGGTGAAATTGCTAATAACTAAGGTGGGGCAGAATGGAAATAGTTTGGAGAAGAAAGCTCTGGAATTGACTTTTGGACACCATACTTGTGAAATACCTGTTAGACAGCCGAGTAGAGATATCAACAAGGTAGTTGTAGTTGGATGTTACTAGTCTGCATTTGATGGTGGAATACGTACTAGGGATATACATTTATGACATAAAGTTGTGAGACCAGAGGAGACCATGAAAGGAGTGAGGTTAGATGGAAAAGAGAAGACTGAACTCGTTAGATACTTCATCATTCATGGGTCAGTAGAGGAAGTGGAAGGAATGCCCTGTGTGTAACAAAGTGAAGATAGGGTTTTAGTGAAGAGATGGTAGCAATTGTATCAAAGGATGCTGAAAGATTGATTAGGATAAGAACTACCAGTTGGCCATTATGTTTAGCAATATTAAGTTACCCATGCCCTTGATACACATGATTTTTGTAGAGTGGCAGGGATCAATGCCTGACTCGGGCATAAGAGAATAGGCAGAGAGCAACTGGAGGCTGTGACTATAGAGTCTCACGTAAGATTTTGCTATTAAGGGGAGGAAGATACGAGGCAGTGGCTGGAGGAGTATGAGTGAAGAATTTTTTAAGAAGCATCTTTGTATGTTGACATGAAAGATCTTGTAGAAAAAGGAAAATACATTATGGAGAAAAAGGAAGGGAAAATTATTGGAACAACATCTTTGAGTAGACTAGGGTAGATGGAATCTAGTGAACAGGGCAGGGGTGGCTCTTTGCTGGGAGCATGGAAAATTCACCTGTGGTACTAGGAGAAAAGACAGAATATTGGCATCAATTTAGTTAAGGGGGCAGATACATACGGGGCTGGGAACTGTTTTGGTTTTACTTAATTGATTCATGTTTTTAATGAAATAGAAATAAAGTGATCAGATAGTGTGAGGAAAGAAGAGAAGAACTAGTGGTTTTAGAAGGCCTGAAAACAAAGAATGGCTGTTATGCAGCAGTAATAGTTGATGCCAGTAATCTAAAGTGAGACCATGGGCATGGTTATGCTAGTGGGTTCTTGTTTTCTTCCCCCAGTCATATTCACTTTTATGGGTGTAAGTGCAGAATAGGCAGATTGTTTGATTTAACTTGGATTGTGTTTTGGCTAGACAGGCGGGTAAGTGATTATAAAGACTGGCCGTGGAATTTAAGCTGGACTAGCAGTCCGTGGGGTCACTAAGGGTCGGACACGACTGAGCGACTTCACTTTCACTTTTCACTTTCACACATTGGAGAAGGAAATGGCAACCCACTCCAGTGTTCTTGCCTGGAGAATCCCAGGGACGGGGGAGCCTGGTGGGCTTCCGTCTATGGGGTCACACAGAGTTGGACACGACCGAAGTGACTTAGCAGCAGCAGCAGCAGGGAAGAGAGGGCCTGAGGTGGGTGAAGGACAGTGAAAATGGTAAGACTGCAACTTCGGGAAGGTTAAAGTTACGTACTAGACAAGTGACCCAGAGATGGAAGGGTGTGTGGGTATGTGTGTCTTTATTTTTTGGGGGGAGTGCTACACATTGAAAATTTGGAGGATCTGCAGATTGGTGATTACAAGCCTGAAGTGGGACAGTGGCCATGAGTGGTTAAGGTAGGGCTGAAGAGAAATCACTGGAGTTTCCAGATAAGACCAAGGACTGAAAGGCTAGGATTTTGCAAGGATCATCTATGGGGATAGGAAAATCGGAAAGCGTGAAAGTGTGACAGAAGCTAAATTTTTCATGAGATGAGGAGGATTAACCCTGGCTGGGGTAGTAGATGACTCCAACAAGGCAGAATGGTGAGTGGAATAATCTGATGAAATGTGATTCGAGTGATAGAAGATTAGGTCAGGGAGGGGAAGATAACTACCTGGAAATGGCAGTGAGAAAAAAAGGGAAAATAAGATATGGAAAGGAAGAAATTAAGGAATGCTCTAAGAAAATTTCCCAGAACTGAGGGATTTGAGCCTCCAAATTGCAAGGGTTCACTGAATCCCAGCAGTGTTTAAATGTAGAGCCATGCCAGAGGATCTCATTTTGAATTTTCAGAATATTGGGAACAAACACTATTCTAAAATTTTCCAGAAAGAAAAAAGTATGTGATTTAAGGATCAAGAATCAGGATGACTTTGGATTTGGGAGCCAATGAAAATGGAGGAATGCTTTCAAAATTCTTAGGGAGAATGACTTGAACCTAGAATTCTATATGCAGACAACTATAGTTAGTTATGAAAGTAGAATAAATCCACTTTGAGAAGGGTAAGTTTGCAAAAAATGTTTATTCCATATATTCTCTCCCAGAAAGGAGCTAGAGAGTGGGAGCAAGGGAACAAATTAGTCCAGAAGATGAGGGTAACAGGCCAAGGCCCCAACACAAGAGTGAAAATCGGAGAATCCCCAGGACAATAATGAAAGTGAGTTCCTAGGATGAAAGTTGGGGCAGGTTGAGTAGCAGAGTCCACGTTTGAGCAAATCAGAAGACTGTGCAGAAATGTCTGCAAGGAGAGGGAATAATGAGTAAAACATACTAACGCATATATATGGAATTTAGAAAGATGCAAATAATAACCCTGTATATGAGACAGCAAAAGAGACACAGATGTATAGAACAGTGTTTGGGACTCTGTGGGAGAGGGTGAGGGTGGGATGGTTTGGGAGAATGGCATTGAAACATGTATATTATCATATGTGAAATGAATCGCCAGTTCAGGGTCAATGCGTGTTACAGGATGCTTGGGGATGGTATGCGGGGATGACCCAGAGGGAGGATAAGGGGAGGAGGGAGGTGGGAGGGGGGTTTGGAAGGGGGAACTCATGTACACCCGGGGCGGATTCATGTCAGTGTATGGCAAAACCAACCAATATAATATTGTAAAATAATTAGCCTCCAATAAAAATTTTAAAAAAGAGTAAAACAGATACATTTGAAGTATTGGGGGCCTAAGACAGTTGCAGAAGAATTTAGGACTAAATTAGCAAGGAATCTAAACAAAAATTTTTTAAAAGATAGTTATAACTGTAGTGAAAAAATTCTCAAAAGAAAATTGTATTTACTGAGTCCCAACAATATGAAACCATGAACTTCCGGATGTTCAAGCTGGATTTAGAAAAGGCAGAGGAACCAGAGATCAAATTGCCAACATCCGTTGGATCATCGAAAAAGCAAGAGAATACCAGAAAAACATCTACTTCTGCTTTATTTATTACGCCAAAACCTTTGACTGTGTAGATCACAACAAACTGGAAAATTCTTCAAGAGATGGAAATACCAGACCACCTTACCTGCCTCCTGAGAAATCTGTATGCAGGTCAAGAGGCAACAGTTAGAACCGGACATGGAACAACTGGTTCCAAATCGGGAAAGGAGTACGTCAAGGTTGTTTATCGTCACCCTGCTTATTTAACTTATATGCAGAGCACATCATGAGAAACGCTGGGCTGGATGAAGCCCAAACTGGAATTAAGATTGCCGGGAGCAATATCAATAACCTCAGATAACACAGATGACACCACCCTTATGGCAGAAAGCGAAGAAGAACTAAAGAGCCTCTTGATGAAAGTGAAAGAGGAGAGTGAAAAAGCTG
The DNA here is from genome assembly GCF_049115385.1 of Moschus berezovskii. Taxonomy (NCBI): domain Eukaryota; kingdom Metazoa; phylum Chordata; class Mammalia; order Artiodactyla; family Moschidae; genus Moschus; species Moschus berezovskii. The sequence continues at coordinate 86,875,705 of NC_142468.1, forward strand.
GCTTAAAACTCAACATTTGAAACATGAAGATCATGGCATCTGGTCCCACCACTTCATGGCAAATAGATGGGGAAACAGTGGAAATAGTGAGAGACTTTATTTTTTTGGGCTCCAAAATCACTGCAGATGGTGACTGCAGTCATGAAATCAAAAGATGCTTGCTCCTTGGAAGAAAAGCCATGACCAACCTAGACAGCGTATTAGAAAGCAGAAACATTACTTTGCTGACAGAGGTCCATCTAGTCAAAGCTAAAGTTTTTCCAGTAGTCATGTATGGATATGAGTTGGACTATAAAGAAAGCTGAGCGCCAAAGAATTTATGTTTTTGAACTGTGGTGTTGGAGAAGACTCTTGAGAGTCCCTTGGACTGCAAGGAGATCCAACCAGTCAATCCTAAAGGAAATCAGTCCTGAATATTCATTGGAAGGACTGATGGTGAAGCTGAAACTCCAATACTTTGGCCACTTGATGTGAAGAACTAACTCATTGGAAAAGACCCTGATGCTGGGAAAGATTGAAGGCAGGAGGAGAAGGGGATGACAGAGGATGAGATGGTTTGATGACATCACCGACTCGATGGACATGAGTTTGAGCAAGCTCCAGGAGTTGGTGATGGACAGGGAAGCCTGGTGTACTGCAGTCCATGGAGTCACAAAGAGTCGGACATGACTGAGTGACTGAACAGTATGAAAACTATTGATCTAATAAAAACTAGGACTATATTGGGCACATTGAGGAGATAGAATTGTGTACATTTGTGGAATGAGGTTTCAGAAAAGAGAGCTATTTATCATCTTTCATAGTGGGAAATCAATAGACAATACTAACACGCACAAATAATCAGGAGATAAGAGTGTAAGAGTGTCATTTAGGGATTTGGAGGTAAATACCGAAAGAAAGAGGGAGAAAGTTGAAAGTAGTTGTCCCTTGGAAATTGGAAACGGGGTCAAGGGTAGAGGAACTGTTCATTTAAAAAATATACCTTATAGAATTGTCTCTTTTTAGATAAGAATAAGTTTGATTTTAAGAAAAGCCATAAGTAGCATACAGACATATTCATGTATAAAATATAACATATGAAAGTTGTGTGGCGAATTCATACTCTCTTCCCTACTACTGGGAAAAAACCATCACAGATTTGTCAAATATCTTCAAGTATAACTCATTTTTAACTCCCTCTTAGTTCTGCTCTTACCTTGACTTGACTAGAACAGACTTTTTATAACTTCTTTAACTGCCTGCTTTTTCCCAACTGGGATCCCTACAAAGGATTTTTCTTTTAACACAGTAGAGCATAAAAGGATGTAGGAAAGTATTCAAAATAGAATCACACAAACTAACCTCTCCTCCCTCTCACCTCCCCTCTCTTTTTCAGAGCACAGAGCTGTCATGGAAGCCGCTTTTGTGTATGGGACCACATACCAATTTGTCTTAACCACGGAAATTGCCCTTTTGCAAAGTATTGGGTATGTATAAGAAGCATAAGTAAACTATTTTCAGTTCACTTATTTCACATTACTTTTTCATCATTTCTGTCATACTCTCACAGCATGGACTAATCTGACAGGAATCGTAAGCAGATGTAAATATATAAATGAAACCTGAAATCCTCTTCATTGCTATCATGTGAAAGTGAAAGTTTCGCAATTGTGTCCGACACTTTGCGACCCCATGGACTATACAGTCCATGGACTTCTCCAGGCCAGAATACTGAAGTGGGTAGCCTTTCCCTTCTCCAGGGGATCTTCCCAACCCAGGGATTGAACCCAGGTCTTCCACATTGCAGGTGGTTTCTTTACCAACTGAGCCACAAGGGCTGTACTAAAATGAGCTTAAAGATACAGAAGTGATGTTAAACTAAGGTGAACCAAGGCAATATGGATAAGCCACAGATGTGATCCCTTGAGTGGTCATGTGTATTTTAGAAATATATCTACCCCAGTAATCAGGGAATCAAATAACAGCTTTTATGACTAAGCTCTAGAGATTCTTTGAGAGTTCCATCAGTTACAATACCAGAAAACTTTTAAATATATTTGAGTACAATTTTGAACAGATGTTTTCTAAATGTTTAATTTTCTTGTCTAGTTTCTAGCTTACAGTTGTAGGTAGAGACTTTCTTTGGACTCCTTTGGTTGGGCAACCTAGGGGTAAAGTTTTTCTTCCATTTAATATATAGGGACACAAGAGACATAAGAACACCAATGCATTTGAAAGACTTTAAGTTTGGCTTCAAAATATTATTCAGGAAAATTAATCCAAAGCAAGGCAAAAGGGTGATTGTGTGACCCTTTTAAAACTGCGCAAGAGTTTTTAATGAGTCCTCTTGCTCACCATTCAGAAAATAGTGACTATTTGTTAAACTGCACACAATTAAATCCCAGATATTTTACAGTTTGGTAAATTTGGATGTTAGTGCATAGAAAACTGATAAAGTGAAATGATTTTTTGGGGAGGGCGTTGTTGGGAGTACATAGGCAAAGAATGAAGTCCTTGCAAAGAAAATTTATTGCTCTGTACAACATCAACCAACATTCCTTTTTCCCTCTTCTTAATGAACTGCATTCTGCTAGTTCCCTCATTAATGAGTTAAAGAAAACTTTGATGCATGTTTACTATTTGTATAAGAATTAATATTCATAACAATTTGAGAAACATGCTGATAGTATCATAAAGCTCTATGATATGTAGTCACTGCATCTCAAGATACAATGAGCAGTAGTTTAGACAGCTGCTTTGCTACTGCCAGTGTAGACTGCCAAATTCCCATCTTGGGGGAACCCGGCTGTTCTCAGTCCCATGGTGTTTCTAGGGTAGCCCCACAGTTTCTCTGAGGATTGTTTGTACTTCCTCTTCTGTTATCATCTTCTTTATTTTTCTGCTAATGAATAATTGCTAATAACAGTGACATGCTTCAAATATAGAGGGTTGGTTATTTACTGGCAAGGTATGGGTCCTCTCATTTGTCTTACAGATCCTGTTCAGCAAGACCAGACTATATAGTGATCAATGACTAAACATAGTAATGTTCTGGAAAGATTTTTGCTTGTCTCCATTTTTAAACTGAGAATTAAAAACATGCAGTTATTCTGTTTTTCATAAATTTGTTAGTATATGACACATTGGAGAGGTTTATTCATGGCTAACAAAGTGGTGAAGAATCATACTTGGCCCCGATGTGGTTGGGAAGGACTGTGGATTCAGAATACGTAGTCAGTGGCTCAGATGGTAAAGAATTTGCCTGCAATGTGGGAGACCTTGGTTCAATTTTTGGGTTGGGAAGATCCTCTGGAGGAAAGCATGGCAACCTACTTCAGTATTCATGCCTGAAGACTCCTCATGAACAGAGGAGCTTGGTGGGCTACAGTCCATGGGTTCACAGAGTCAGACTCGGCTGAGCAACTCAGCACATGACATCACTTCTAGATGAAGTAGTTAACAATGACTTTGAGTTGTCACCTAATGGAGGAGAAGTGTTAGTTGCTGAGTCATTTCCAAATCTTTGTGACCCCCATGGACTGTAGCCTGCCGGCTCCTCTGCTCATGGGTTTTCCCAGGCAAGAATACTGGAGTAGGTTACCATTCCTTTCTCCAGGGACCTTCCCAACCCAGTGATCGAACCTAGGTCTCCTGCATTGCAGGCAGATTCTTTACCATCTGAGCCACCAGGGAAGCCCCACCACTTAAAGGAGGAGAGATGAATATATTTTTTCTTCCATCTTTTTAAAAAAATTTTTGTTTCCTTTGTCATTTTTTCATTCAACAATTATCTCTTGAATGCCGTCTGTGTTCTAGGTACTATTCTTCTTGCGGGGTGATAACTTTAACTTTGGATACTCTTGTATATTCGTAGTTATGTTGGACCTGAGTATGTTTGAAATGGTTAAGAGGTGTATATGTGCTTTGTAATGACCTATGTGGGAAAAGAAGAGGATATGTGTTTATGTATAACTGATTCACTTTGCTATACACCTGAAACTAACACAACATTGTAAATCAACAAAACTCCAATAACAGTTTTTTTTAAATGGTTAGAAAAGAAAAGGGTATATATGATGGGTAGTAAAAGAGGTAGCATGCTGTAGAGACATAAGTACTTTCCGCTACCTCCCCATATTCCCTTCTTAAAGTATCTGTGTATAAGCCAAGAAGGGTGTTACTCCTACCTCATACTTATCACAGTCTGTTAAGTCAGAGGTGGCCACCTGACCTAGAGCCACCAATCCGTGGGCTTACCTGAGCAAATGAGATGTCTTCTTCCAGGAACTTGGAAGAAACTGGATTATACAGCACTTTAACTGTCTTGCTTACTGAATGTTTTGCCCATGTAGAAGTAAAGCAGAAAGAGTGGGGAGCTAAAAAGTGTTAATGGCAAAATGAAGGACCCTGAACTCTTGCTGTTCAGATCTGTACATTTGTTCTCTGATCCAGTTACTTGAATTTTGTATTCTGTGAGATACCCTTCTAAACTAGTAAGTTCCCCCTACCCCCACTTTTTTTATTTCTGTTACCTACAACCAGATGATCTCTGATTAGATAACTTTCTAACATAATTTTATTATTTCATAAATTATGGTATGTGGTCCAACCTAGCTGGGTCATCCTGCTCTCAACACTTTCCATTCAGTAATATGTGACTGTTCATGGTTTCCCTCAAAAAAGTTATGTGCTTTGACTGGGGCCTTGGCTATATTGTTCCTGTTGTCTGAAATACTCCTTAGTCTTATCTTCTTGGAGAAGTCATTCTCTGTTTTTAATCTCTATGATGATCTTCCTTTCCCTTTCCTTCTCTTCCCTGACTTGAGCAGAATGAAATGTTTTTTTGTTTCTCATAACACCCTGTATATTATAGTACTTATGAACCACTTTTTTTTTTTAGCTAAATATATGTCCTTTAGCCCATGCCCCTCAAGGATTTGAAATATCTTATTCATCTTAGTCTTTTATATTTAGCACAGGGCCTAACATAGTAGGCATTAAGTAATCTTTGAGTGATCATTTCTTTAATCATTGAATCTATTAGATATTACTTTGTAATGAAATTTGAAGTCAGTGAACCTTGGAGCTCAGTTGAAGCATGTGTCAATAATTAAAATTACATTGTAAAAATAAAAATTTGCAGTATTTTGCCAGACTGTACTAATGCCATATGGAGATTTATAAAATGGTATTTTAATTTTGGCAAACCTTACTTACTATAAGTTTATCTTTGAATTTTCATATTGAAGGGAATGCCAAAAGTCAAATTGTAAGCCACATTGGCTGGGTTTTCTAATATTTCAGATACAAACTCACTAACTCTCGCAAAGTGTCACATGGTTTCTATCTTAAGGCATGTTTTGGCTGAAGTTTATTCAAAACAGATTTGGGTTTAAATTAAACCTAGAAGATTTGTGTTACAAAGCTGTATTTAGCATAGCTGTAGAAAAGCAACTATATTTTAAGATAATCTCATTGTCCTCAAGGTGACAGTCTTTTATTTAAAAATATAGACCTGTCTCTAACCTAATTTGAAAGTTACCATATGAGACAGTTCAGGAAAAAAAATTGCTTATGCATCTCAAAAACTCCTTTTATTCTGTTTTTTTTTGCTTTGGTCCACTTAATTTTGTTATACTGTTTTAGGCTTTTACCAAAACAGTAATTCAAAAGCACGAGACTTAGGACAAAGAGATTTATTATGTCTTTCTGCATAGTAGAAGAATCACACATTGAACTTCAAGTTGGTCTGTCTCTCATTTTTAATTTGCAGCCCTGAGGATATAGAATATCCACATCTCTACTTTTTTCACTGTAAACCAGTCTTGGACTTGACCCAGCCATGTAGGAGAATACTAATGAGACAGTCACTGACTACACTGAACATTCATCAGTTTATTAAGATAATGGAAGCACCTCTGCTGGTATGTGTCTGATTTAAATATGTTAGACAATTCGTATGTAAAATTTGTTGTTTTGATTCACAGATGTGCATTTAACTTAGATGAGCTATATCTTTCCCCTTGAACATATTTATTTCATTTAGGCAGATTTAAGAGTAGTACCTTATTAAAGGTAGATTAGAGAATAAACTGTGTATTCATAAAATGGTATTTTAATGCCTTGAAGTGTTGTTGTTTTGAACAACCCAATACAGCATTGTGTACTTATAATGGTAGTTATAATGAACTGTGGAACTGTTCTGTGGTAGTTATAATGGACTGTGACCATTCTAAGATCACAAAGATTACATCATGGGCTAAGAAAAGACCTCTTTTGTGAATGTTTTGATTCCTGTTTTAAAAGTTTATAAATATTTGCATTATAGCATTTTTGGTGTCTCACTTTCCATAGTGTCAGACTGGAAGAATCTTAGATTCAGTAGGTGATCAACTGACTTCTCTCTGGAAGTTTAAAGTCTTGTCCTGAGCATATGTAAAACCTTCAATAGGCCTTCTCACTCACCATGTCCTTTTTACATAAAAATTGTGCATATGTGCTATAAATAATTCAAATTGTGCAGCAAAGTATAAAAAATGAAAAATTTTAAATCCACCAATTCCCATCATTCAGAAATGAACTGTTAGATGCAACCAGTCATCTCTGCATCCATATAGATACATATAGGTAGAGGGATGAATGCATTCATGGACATATATTGCATGAGCTACTTTATAGTAAGAAGCATTATATTTAATCTTATTTGAATTTACTCGAAGAAAAAGGAACTGATGTGAAACTAGAGGAATTATGGAACTTTTGAGAAACTGTTTCATCATTAGAGTTTAGGAAATACTGTCTTAAGTGTTGAAATGATTATGGAAAACACTGAGAAGTGAAAATTATTGTTTTAAGAAAACTGCATATTTTCATTTTAGATAATACTGATTTATTTTACTCCTTGGTGTAAAAGATGAGAATATTAGCTTCATATGTTTATTTCCATCTCAGTTCCTCTTTACCCTCCAGATTTTTGTTTTGTGTTATTTTACATTGTAAAGGTTATGATGTTTATATTGTGTTCTATAATCATAATTCCCATTTTTAAAAAAAGCCCTGCTTTCATATTTAAATAGATTCAGAGCTCATCAGTCCCAGTTCTATTGGCTTCATTCCTGAGTTCTTTATTTTCGTCAGTTTTTATTTGGTTGGATTTTGACTTCAAGCAACTAAGAAAAAACAAAACATCACATAGGTCTTTTTCCTTTCTGTTCACATGAGAGAGGGAAATATGTATCTTATGTCCTTTGGGAGAAGACCCTCTGATTCTGGTTTGATCTTCCACTTCCCCACAAAGCCCTCCTAAATTCGTTGTACAGTTCTTCACTTCTCTCCATCCTCATTTCCTTGTCTTCCAGTGTTGAGATATTAAGAATTCTTGGGTTCTGTCTACTCACCAGTCAACATTATCTATAAACGTTAATAAAAATGGAAGCTGGGATTCAGACTTTTTGATAAACTTCGGATGCATGATCATTGCAATTGTATGCATTGTCTCACTTCTAGACATATAAACACACCCTCAATCTGTTTCTATGGCATTAACTACCATAAATCTGAATTTTTTTTTTAATCTGAATTTTCAGGTCAGATTTTTCTTTGAAGTTCCTGATCCATATATTTAACTACTAATTAGATGTCTCTCTCCTAAGCTCTACGTGTCTGACATTAACGTGTTGTCTTTTACCATCTGTTCTTGCTCCATTATCTTGGTTCATTTACTGTCCAGTCACTCATGGCAGAAGCCGAGAAAATCATTCTCAATTCTTGCATCTCTCTGCATCTGATTTTAGATCTGAAATATCTTCTTGAATTCTTCATTCTAACAGCCAGTGCTTTGATCCAGGTTCTTCCTCTCTCTTGTACTATTTTAGTAATAGGAATTGATCTGGTCTGTGTTCCTGTATTTCACTTTCTTTAAGTTCATACTCCTTGTTGCTTGCATAGTAAGATATTTTAAACACACATATATGATCTTGTTCTGGTATTTTTTTTTAGTTCCTAAATGGCTTCAATTATTTACAGAATGAAGGCCTACTTTCTTAGGAGGATATACATGGTTTTTAATGATCATCTGATCCTTTGCCAATTCTCCAGCCTTGCTTGTCTGTTCCTGTTTTTACTTTTTAATATTGAATTGCTTATGGTTCTCCAAATACTCAAAGAAGAAACCAGGCTTTTCTGTTCCTTCAGGCAGTTATACCCATTCAGGTCTTGACAATTCAGTTCTGTGTGGTTGTGAGACTGAGGTTTCTACCTTCTCACTAGTTTATGGCTGGTGTTGCTCTTGGCTCCTATGGTCTGTTCTTAGATTCTGGCCACGTGGCCCTCTCAAAAAAAATTACAAGTTTCTCCTTCAAAGCCAGCAGACAGTGTTGCTCCATTGTGCTGTGACAGTCTTACATGATATAATCTAATCAAGGGAATGACTATGCCGTGAGTACCACCCACGCTCAAGAAATTAGGATTATACAAAATGTGTACACCAGGAATTTTGGGAGTCATCTTAGAATTATGTCTACCATAGCTAAATACAGATTTCTCTCTGGAAACTAAGGATTAGAAAAATGATTCTCTATTATTAGAAAATTTGCAAGAAAGCATCTTTCTATGTATCTACTTTTATCCCCTATGCTGGTTTTACTCAGTGGGCTCTTTCAACCTGGCAGCTTGTGCTCCTTTAGTTATGGGAAATTTCTGTGTTTATTTCAGTGATGATTTCTTCCCTTCTGTTTTCTCCCTTCCCTCTTTCTGGGACTCCTGTTTGAATGTTGGGTCTCTTGAACTAGTCCCTCAATTTTATTATCTTTTCTATTTTCCAGCTGTCTTTTGCTGTACTTTCTGGCAGATTTATTCAACTTTAGTTTTCATTTTTTGTGGATACAGTATCTTCTCATCTTTTCAAGCTTGTCAGCGGTGGTTTTCTGAACCTTTCTTCTTCCTGAATAATCTGTTTCCTCCGTGTTACTTGCTTTTCTGTTTGTTCTGGTCTTTCATGTTAGAGGCTTTCCTCAGATGCTTATTACTCCTTGTTCATGATTTAGAATATGAAACTAAAGAAGTTGGCTGGAAATTCTGAGACTATGGATCAGACTTGTTAACTTTGAGCTCCATAGGGTGGTTGGACCTGGGCAGCTTTTTGGTCAACCACATTGTCAGTAGCTTTAGGCTTTTCCTTGTGGTTGTTCAAGATCCCCAGAGAAAAATCTTCCAGTTTTCTGCTGGAGTACAGAAGTCTAGCTTCTAGCTTACTGGAAACTGAGTGGGGAGGGGCTAGAAGGAGTCTCAGCATTTGGTTGCTCAGTCTGCTTTGAGCATGGTATTCACACTCAGCTGTTCCGGCAGTCCCCCCAGATTTCTTCTGGTATGATGCAGGGGTAGTTGCCTAAGCTCATGGAGTTAGGGACGAGGATCTAGAGATCTAACTGCTTCTCCAAAGGTTTTGTCTGTTCTTTCTTACTCTAGAGCCTTCCTGCCATCATTCCCCTTCTTTCCCTGTTCCAGAGGCTCCAGGCACTGACTGCTCCTGAGCAGTTTTAGGATTCTGCAGTTAAAGTGAAATTGTTTCTTATCCTTTCCTCTCGTAGCTTAGGATTTTGTTGTTCTCTAGCTTCTAAGACTTTGCTGCCTTTACTCTTTTCCCTTCTTCATGTATATATGTTTATCTGTTTTGAAAAATCCTACTGCTGAAGTTGTCCTTGGATTTTTGGAAGAAGTGAAGTTAGATGTGTGTTCAAGCTGATGTCAGCTCAGATGTTCCTCATTGTTCTATAATATGTCATTATATATATTAAATTCTTATATGGAAGAATTTATTATGTGTTTCGTTTTCGTTTCAAATCTCTCTCTTTATTCAGCAGCACCACAGTTTTATTTATTGCTTTTTTTTTTGGTTTCTCTATGATATCCTCATTCTTTATGGTTGTAAATGTCTGTATAACTAGTAAAATTTGTTAGTTTCATATGTTAGTTTAAATTATATAGGTACATGGGAGCATGAAACTTAGAAAACCACGAGACCATTTTTGTTAACTGTGGATTTATTTCACAGACTTGTTTTTTCACTTATTATTAGCAGGGTTTAAATCCAAATGTTGGAACATTATTATCACATAGTGAAGACGTTTTGTTCTTTTTCTAAATGAAGACTGAAGTTGCCGGAGATCCTAGACAAGTTTCAACTGTTCATCTACAACTAGGATTACCACTGGTTTTTATTGTTGGTCAACAAGCTACTTATGAAGCTGATAGAACAACTGCAGAATGGGTTGCTTGGCGTCTTCTGGGAAAAGCTGGAGTTCTACTTTTGTTAAGGTATTTTAAACATGGAATAGTAACTATTCTCTATTTAGCAGGACACTAGTATTTTTCTTGGTAATCTGTTCACTGGTAAATAAATTCAGATCTCTACTAGATTCTAATATAGTTAGAGCCAGTTGCTGAGTTGAAGTCTTTAATTATCAGCTTGATTAATATTTAGGCCTTTAAACTTTACTAAATGAAGGTGTAGATTAAGATAGAGTATAGAAAACCTGGTCTGTATTTACATGAAAAATTTCTCAGACTCACTAAATTGTAATCTTTTTTCATAAACATTTTTAGTATAAAATTTTCAGTTCAATTTTAGATTGACCTCCTTGATGACTATTTTTCCTGAGACTGGCAACATATAACATGTATTTCCATTTTGATAAAGGGACTCTTTGGAAATGGACATTCCTCAGGATATTAATGTTATCATCAGAAGAGCAGAAGAGGTTGGTCATTTTCTATATTGGTCTACAACGTGTGCTTATTTAAAACAGGGTAATACACATGGTTCTAAAGTAACATATGCTTATTACAGGAAAATTCTATGAATTGCCACTCTTCAGAGATAACTGTTGTTAACATTTTCAACTGTTGTGTGTTGTTTTCACTTGTTAGTCTCTTTTTCTGTGTGTGCTTGTGTGTGTATTTATATAAATATATGTATATCTACATATGCATATTTTTAAAGAAATTTAGGTTCGTGCTGTATACATCCTACCTTTCAAATACAGTTATATTTCATTACTTGGTATTGTGCTATGATGCCTGCCTTTAAACTTGTTTTGGGCATCACTGATTTATTTCCCTTTGCTAAATTTCTAGAAGTAAATTTTATTAAATGAGATTTTTCTTTTTCAGAGCTTGGGCCTTTAACCACTTTAATTAATCTTTTTTGTGATTTAAAAATTTTATAGATTATACTTCATTTAAAATTATTACAAACTATTGGCTGTATTCCTATGCTGTACAATATATCCTTGTGACTTATTTATTTTGTTCATGATAGTTTGTACCTCTTAATCCCCTCCCCCATTCCCTCTTTCTACTGGTAACCATTAGTTTGTACTCTGTATCTGTGAGTCTGTTTCTGTTTGTTATATTCATTCATTTGTTTTTTAAATTCCACATATAAGTGATAATATACAGCATTTGTCTTTTTCTGCCTGACTTATTTCATTGAGCATAATATCCTCCAGGTCCATCTATGTTACTGGAATGACAAAATTTCATTCTATTTTTATGGCAGAGTGATATTTCATTGAATATGTATGCTGCATCTTCTTTACCCACTTGTCTGTTCCTAGACACTTAGGTTGCTTCCCTGTCTTGGCTATTGTAAATAATGCTACTATGAAGACTGGAGTGCATGTGTCTTTTCAGATTAGTGTTTTTGTTTTCTTTGGATTCTACTCTTTTATTTTTTCATGTGTGAAGTTAATTGACTTTAATATATTTTTTTTTTCTGAATGTGATTTTTTCTTTCTTTTCTTCCATGGAAAGGCATTTTATTTTAAATATAGCAGTGTATACATGTCAATGGGAACTTTAAAGTCTTTTAAAATACACAGTCAAATTTCCCTCCAGAAATATTATTTTACCAGAAGGATTTAGAATTCCTTGTTCTTCATACATCTTTGCCAGTACTGAGTAGTAATCTTTAAAAAAAATTATTTCTATACAAAAAAATGTTTCCATATTAATTTGCATGCCTTTGATAACTTTGATTAGTGAGATCACCTGTATTTCCTTTGTAAATTTCAATTTTTTAATTTCTTAAATTCGTAAAAATTTCCTTAAATTTTTCTTAATTAAGAACTCTTCGGAATATCTTCTAAATATTTTAAACATATGCTAAAAAATTGTTGATATGTTTACAAATGGTCAGATAGTTTAAACTTAAATTCTCTTCCATAAGTCTATGGTATGAATACTGGATTCAGATATCAAGATTGCTGGGAGAAATGTCAATAACCTCAGATACGCAGATGACACCACCCTTATGGCAGAAAGTGAAGAGGAACTAAAGAGCCTCTTGATGAAAGTGAAAGAGGAGAGTGAAAAAGCTGGCTTAAAACTCAACATTCAAAAAACTAAGATAATGGCATCCTGTCCCATCACTTCATGGCAAATAGATGGGGAAACAATGAAAACAGTGAGAGACTTTATTTTGGGGGGCTCCAGAATCACTGCAGATGGTGACTGCACCCATGAAATCAAAAGACGCTTGCTCCTTGGAAGAAATCCCGTGACCAACCTAGACAGCATATTAGAAAGCAGAGACATTACTTTGCTGACAAAGGTCTGTCTAGTCAAAGCTATAATTTTTCTAGTAGTCATGTATGGATGTGAGAGCTGGACTATGAAGAAAGCTGAGCGCCGAAGAATTGATGCTTTTGAACTGTGGTGTTGGCGAAGACTCTTGAGATTCCCTTGGACTGCAAGGACATCAAACCAGTCAGTCCTAAAGAAAATCAGTCCTGAATATTCATTGGAAGGACTGATGTTGAGCTGAAACTCCAATACTTTGGCCACCTGATGCGAAGAACTGACTCATTGGAAAAGACCCTGATGCTGGGAAAGATTGAAGGCGGGAGGAGAAGGGGACCTCAGAGGATGAGATGGTTAGATGGCATCACCAACTTGATGGACATGAGTTTGAGCAAGCTGCAGGAGTTGGTGATGGACAGGGAAGCCTGGCATGCTGCAGTCCATGGGGTTGCAAAGAGTCAGACACGACTGAACAACTGAACTGAACTGACTGATGAATGCTGAGTTAAAGAGTCAGAAGACTTGACTCTGTTCCTGCTAGTTCTGGGCCCAGATAACTGAATTAACTTCTTCCAGCTCAGTTTTCTCATTTGTGAAATAGTTATAAAACCTCTCCTTCTAACTTATAAGAAATTTTATAAGACCAAATAGAAAAATACTTTGAGAACTGTAATACTGTTCAAATATGTGTACTGTGAGGTCATTATGCTTTGCTTTTAGACCCAGTAATGGAAAGAATACTTACTGAAGCTATTTTTTTTTTTACTATTAGATAAGGATTCCAAAATAGGACATTACTTTGTTATTGGGAAAAAGGTTTTATAGAAGAATTAAAGTTCATGCTGTTTTCCCAGTACATATGAAAGTTATGTTTATACTATACTGTAGTCTGTTAAGTGTGCAATAACGTTATGTCAAAAAATGTATGTACCTTTAGTTAAAAAATAGTTACTGCTAAAAATTGCTAACCATCATCTGAGTCTCTAGTGAGTTGTAATCTTTTTGCTCATGGAGGGCCCTGCCTTGGTGTTGATGGCTGCTGAGCGATCAAGACAGTAGTTGCTGAAGGCTGGGGTAGCTGTGGCAATTTCTTAAAATTAGACAACAGTGAAGTTTGCCACATTGACTGACTCTTCCTTTCACAAATGATTTCTCTGTAGTATGCAATGCTACTTGGTAGGATTTTACCCATAGCAGAGCTTCTTTCAAAATTGGAACCAATCCACTCAGACTCTGCTGCTGCTCTATCAACTAAGTTTTTATAAGATTCTCAATCTTTTGTTCTCATATCAATGATCTTTAGAGCTGCTTCACCAGAAGTAGATTCCATCTCCAGAAACCACTTTCTTTGCTCATCCATAAGAAACAACTCCTCATCCGTGCAAGTTTGATTGTGAGATTGCAGCAGGGATAATTACTGAAATAATCTAGTGGCCTAAAATTTCATATTTTAAAAAAGTTTTGGTTGAGCCTCAGTGTAAGAAATTTTAATGGAATAATTTCAGTGGAATATAATTTGGTTTTCTTAAAATACCTGGGGCCAGGTATTATTTTTATGTTTAAGGCCAAACAGTTAATTGAGCTTTGTAGTGGAATTATTTATTTATTTGTATTAAATTACTTTTTTCCCCCTTCTTTCTGGCCATGCCGCACAACTTGTGGGATCTAAATTCCCCGACCAGGGATTGAGCCCAGGCCAGGGCAGTGAGAGCCCCAGTCCTAACTGCTGGGCCACCAGGGGCCTCTCTAGTGGAATTATTTTAGATTAAGTATTATTTTGAGTGGTGGTGGTGATTTGGTCACTAAGTCATGTAAAATATCAAAAGAATTTTGGTACTATTTGCAATAAAATTGCATATATTTATATCTTGTGTTGAGGTAGGACTTAGTGTTATATGTGAAACACTTCAGATTTCAGCAGAATGTAACTGTGACAAGAAGCAAAGGAGACTTTCAGTTCCGTGTTTTGCCCTCTTTTCTAGTAGCATGCACTATCTTTCTATAATGTTTAGACACATTCAATATTGTGGAGTTAATTTCCCATTTTTATTTTTAAATATTAAAATTTAAATTCACAGGTTTAGTTTCATTTTAGTGGCAAACAAGTGAAATATATTAAAATGGTTCATTATATTCTAGTCATATCTTTTAAAATTAATGTATTTCTAGGAAACGCAAGTGGAATTTTTGGCATTAAGTCATATTGATTTACTAGTATTCCATGTGGAAAGTACCATGAACACTGAGGAAACCGGCAAATATGAAGACATGGAAGAGCTAAATATAGGTAATGTGTTTTTTTGATGCTCATGTTCCCTTGCCATTTCTGCCCAGCATGCTTTAGGCCAATGAAATTTCAGTGAATTAACTTTCACATTCAAGAATATGAAGAGACCTGAAGAAATTAATTTTGAATCACATTTTAGCAATTTGATTAGGTGAAAAGATACAAAGATGCTCTATTTTGCTCAGTGTGATACCTTTCATTGTTGTATGTCAGGCTTTTCTCTTTCCGCCTGTGCCTTTATCCTACAGATCAGTTCTTTCTTCTGATCTATTCCACCTTTAAAAAGGACCCAGGAGCCACAATATGATATTTATTTTGTTATTTTATATTTATTTTGTTATTCCTATTACAGTATGAGATTCTGATGAATATAGTTATATTTGTAGTTGTAAATGAATCCAGTTGTTAGGAGTAAACTTTGATAACATTTTTATAATTATTTTTAATGTTATTAAAAATAACATTAAAACTATTGTTTTAACATTTAAACATTTAACATTAATATTTTAATGTTAAATTAATTTTAACATAATGTCAAAATAATTTTAACATTATTTTAACAGAATTTTGCCAGTTCTGTTTTTCTTTTTATTGTTCTATCGCTTATGTTTTGAAGTATTCTATAGTTTTCAAGGCTGTTTCCCATACATTATTTACTTTGATTGTTATCCTCTGAGTTAGCTGAGGTCACCTTCATTGTAGATGAAGAATCTGTGTTTTGGCAGAGTTAAATGATCTGCACAAAGTCACAATGGCATGTGGAGCGTTCTGACTTGAAATTTCATTTATGACCATTATCATTCCTGATACTTCTTTATAAAACATCCTATTCTGAAATTGCTCATTTGCTGTCTCCCTTCTGTACTGGTCTATTATAAACTTCTAAGGTAGTGATTATGTCTTGTGCATTTACTAAATGTATCCCGTTTAGTAAATTATTGAATTTTTATCATGAGTCCCGTTGAGTAAATACTTTTTATGTAGTCCTGTTGTTTCGAGTCCTAGAAAGGAAGGAATTTGCATATTCTTTTCATGAGATCCGTTTATTATGATGATCAAAATCTGTATTATAAATTTAGTAAGGCCTCTTAGCTTTAACTGATACATGACCAGCTTCCTGGTTTGAGCACTGCTCTCGTGTTGATACGCAGAGGTTAGAACTGCTAATAATTTAATCCGGAGTTCTTCTCCATAGCATCAGCATCATACAGGCAGATCTGTGTTCTGGTCTCTTGCTCCTTACTTTATTCCTGTCATTGTTCATATAGTCACACTTCCAAAGTCACAGGAATCATCCAAGTGTCAGTTTAATAGGATTCCTGTCCTCAGTGAAAGTTGCCTTTTTCAACATTTCGTTTTCATGTCTCATTTTACTTAGTGACTTTCTGGCTCCCATTTGCCCTCTGGTGCTGCCTTCTAATTTTTTCTCTCTCCTGTCTTTGCTCCTCAGCCCAGTTCTTGTGTTTTGGGGGTGGGGGGTGTTTGGTCTTAACTTCCTATGTTTGTCATCTATATTGACTTGTAATATAGTATGCTGTTGTGCCCAAATACACAACTGCCCTCTTATTTCCATTCCTTCTCATTAATTAGGAAGGACAGATGAGGCTTGGAAAGAGTTTGTTACCATGTAAAAGTGGAATATAAAGAAAAATGCTCTTCAAAGGAAATGAACACTCAATGAGTCAGAATTAAATGAACTGGGTTCTAAAAAGAGTATGAAAAAAACTTGTGTGACTGAAAAGAATATATATACATGTTGATAAGTAGGTGCAATGTAGAGCTGAGGAGTGAATATATTTAAAAACTGAAGTGGCTTATTAAGAGAATGGAAAAGCAGAAAGGTGTTAGAACAAGGTAAGAGAAGAAAGGATGGATTAGGAAATAAGAATGGACTGGCAGGAAAATGAAAATATGTGAATAATAAAATACTGTAAATGAGAAAATTGGCCTTTATTAATTTTGATATTGAGGGCATAACTTTTAGTGTCATAGAATGTGATATTTGAAAGTATCTTAAAATTAATAGTGTAAGTCTTATGGTTCACAGGTTTGAACACTGAGACTCAGAGTTATGTAATTGACTAGAGTCACACAGCTTAAAATTGCTGATGTGGTACTAAAATCTAGATCTAGTCTTTTATGGTATTGGAAATCATATGGAAAATAATAATTTAGTTTTCTGAATGTACTGTCTTTCTCACTTCCTTTCTTTTTAATATGTTATTACAGAGAATTATAAATGTATCATAAAATAGGATAATAGAACAAACCTCCAGATAACCATTTCCTGGACTCACCCAACTACCATCAGTCAGTGGCTAATCCTGTTACAATCATAGCCCTTTACTTATTATTTTGCACCTAATTCCAAACATAAAAATTCATCCATAAATATTTCCCTGTATTTCAGACATGTAAGGATTCTTTTAAAATTAACATAATGCTATTACTATATCTACATGGTTAAGAATTCTTAATATCAGATGCTTAGTCGACATTCAGATTTCCAGCTTCATCATGCTTTTTCATGCCACTGTTGCTTTGTACATGCTGTTCATTTTACTCATATGCCTTTGCTACTGCTGCTGCTGCTAAGTCGCTTCAATAGCATCCGACTCTGTGCGACCCCATAGACGGAAGCCCACCAGGCTCCCCCGTCCCTGGGATTCTCCAGGCAAGAACACTGGAGTGGGTTGCCATTTTCTTCTACCATATGCCTCTACTGCCTCCTTAAGTTTCATTTTTCTTTTAATAATGTTCAGCTAGTGTCATCTTCTAGGAGGCTTTGTCTCTAATCAAGTTAGATATGCCTCCAATGTTACCATATAATCTGTACAACTTCCAGCAGGACATTTGTGAATCAGAATATGTGTGTGTATGTGTGTTTACTACATATTTGAATGGATAGATGAATGAATGGGTGGGTGGGTCTGTCTGTCTTAATGAAAAGTTTTTATTTATTTAAAAAAATTTTTTTTAATATAAATTTATTTTAATTGGAGGCTAATTACTTTACAATATTGTATTGGTTTTGCCTTACATAGACATGAATCCACCACAGGTGTACATGTGTTCCCCATCCTGAACCCCCCTCCCACCTCCCTTCCCATACCATCCCTCTGGGTCATCCTAGTGCACCAGCCCCGAGCATCCTGTATCATGCATTGAACTTGGACTGGTGATTCGTTTCACATATGATAATATACATGTTTCAATGCCATTCTTCCAATTCATCCCACCCTCACCCTCTCGTTACCATCTTTCTAAATTTTTTTTAGATTTAATTGATATGTAACATTATATTATTTTTAGTTGTATACCATAATGATTCGATATTTCTATATATTGTGGTTAATGAAACGATTTTTACATATTCAGAATCTACCCATAACTCAATACACATAGAATAAAATCTAAATTTCTTGGTTTATATGGCCTTTTATGGCTTTCCATGTGGTACTAGTGGTAAAGAACCTGCTTGCCAATGCAGGAGAAGGAGACATAAGAGATGCAGGTTCAATCCCTGATCGGGAAGATCACCTGGAGGAGGAAATGGCAACCCACTCCTGTATTCTTGCCTGGAGAATCCTATAGACAGAGGAGCCTGGCAGGCTACATACAGTCCATAGGGTCGCAAAGAATTGAACACAACTGAGTGACTAATACGCACATGATCTAGAAACCCTAGAGTTTTCTCACGTCATTCCTTCAGTCTATTTCGTTTTAGTCAAATGTGCCTTCCCTCAGTGCCTAAAGTATGTTGAGCTCTTTTATGTCTCCGAGTCTGCATAGGTTGTTCTCTTTGTCTAAAACATTCTGTTATTGATTATCTGGTAGACTTTGGATCGCCCAATTTAAATCTGCCTGTTAAAATCTCTCACTGTATCTTTTGCCTTTCTTCTTAAACTGATCACATTTATAGTTATATATTTATTTAGTGATGAGTTTATTGACTGATTTTTCCATAGATAGAAACCGTGTGGTCAGGGACTATGTCTGCTTTGCTTACCACTTTCCTTAGTGTCCATCACAGTGCTTTCCAGGTAGTAGAAGCTAAAGAAATATTATCAAACATGTGTGGTAGGACTTTTTTAGGTTATAAATTATTATATTGATTAGAAACAAGTGTTATTTGTTGACAAGTTTATTATTTTTATATTTATATTTATTATATTATTTCTTGACAAGTGTAAGTAATTCCTTTTGGAATTAGCTAAAACTTGATCATTTCTAGGTCAGGAAGCATCTGAGAGTCATTTAAGATAGGAAGCCAGACAACTGGAAAGCTTTCTAAATATCCTACATTTTAAATATTAAGATAGTATGAATTCATGAGTTTCTATGAAGTGCCAAATTTTCATATGCTTGCCTTGGAGAAGAGCTTAAATATTTTAAATTATGTATTTATATTTACATTAATTTCTCTTCAAACATTTCAGGAATTCAAGATGATGAAGTGGAAGAAACTGTTTACAGAGACAGGAAGAGACAGTTACCTTTGGAACTCACTGTGGAATTAACGGAAGAGACATTTCATGAGACAGTAACAGCTTCTGACAGCATAGTGCTTTTCTATGCTGGCTGTGAGTATTATGAGCCTTTAGAGGTGACTACTGTACTGCATATTAGGACATTTAAAGTAAGCAGATTTTACTTACTGTAAATAAGTAAGCAGATTTTGCATTCTGTTATCACACATTGTAAAATGACATTGCTTTCATATGTCCCATACTTTTAAACAATTTATTTCGGAGCTGTTTCTAGGGTTGTAAAACTGATTATATGTAGTATAGTCAAAGTGTTAGTCACTCAGTCATATCTGACTCTTTGCAATCCCATAGACTGTAGCCTGAAAGGCACTTCTGCCTATGGGATTCTCCAGGCAAGAATACTGGAATGGGTTGCCATTCCCTTCTCCAGGGGGATCTGAGCCTCCTGCATTGCAGGCAGATTCTTTACCTTGTGAACCACCAGAGAAGCCCTGATTATATATATCTGACTTATAAATTGAAGATTATGATTAAACTAGATGTTAAGCTTACTAATTTGGAAAATTGTTGCTATTCAAGCTAATGATTTTAATAGATTAACAGTTATTGTAGGTTTTTAGGCATTATATTGCTTTTATCTTCAAACAATAGCCATTCAACTGTACTCCTTGCCGTATGAAGGTAGAAAATTAGTTGTATTTGGAACTCCCTTAAATGTGTGGACAGTACTGAGTGCTGCATATTGGAATATTTCTTAGTATGAAATAATTTTGAGATACCCCATTAATCTACATGTTTGTTATATATAAGTATGGATGCTTTAGAAATATATATGTTGTAATATCTATTTAAATTTTTATTTTAATGTAGGGCAAGCAGTATCCATGGCATTTCTGCAGTCCTATATCGATGTGGCAATTAAACTGAAAGGTATTACACTGTTACAGGCATGTTTATTTTCCTTGTTCTGAGCTATAGCTATTTGTAAAATTGTGTCACTCTAAAGATGTAGAAAACCACATAAAATTTCAGATTATTATGTTTGTGTCTCCACGGTTAATAAGTTAAGGAACCATGAGTTTCAAAACTGTTAGGAGCATTCCCTTTGTCTTCATTAAACTGTCTTATAGCTTTATACTTAATCCAGTAAACTTTTTGGCTGAATTCAGTCATTCAGCAAACATTTACTGAGTGCCTACTATGTGCCAGTTACTGTTAAATATTATTAAGTATATACTAAATATTATTAAATAAAAATTTGATAGATAAGCCTATAGTCTCACAGTCAAAGGAAGGCTCTAAGATCCCAGTGTTCTTGAAGCTCTACAGTTAGCTTTTCATGGGTAGGGAATTTTTTCATAGCCAGAATCTTTTTATTTTAACTATTCTATGAAACCTGATTCAGTGGTAGACAAACAGTAATGCAAGCAATGAACTCAAAATGTCTATGCCACTGTCCAAGCAAAGACAAAAGGAGGAGTGGGTAGGCCTGTTAGCATTAGTAAGAGAGAGAGAGAGTAATGGATTTGGTAAGTATAATATTTTGTAATCATTTGAATAAGACAGTCTATATCATGCTTTATATCTTTAATATGATTTCTTCTTACTCTGTTTTTCTTGTTAATAAAAGCTGTTATGGCTAAATGTGCTTTTTCTTGGCTACTCCAGAAATGCATCCACCATTTAGTTTTTTGGGGCATTAGCTTACAGCCTCTTTCATTATTTAGTAAGTTCCTTATGGGAAGAAAGTATGCCTTATACTCAGCTCACTGGACTTGGTGCATTGTCTTACATTACAGAATATCTCGTGTTTAATAATTGTTGAGTAAATGAATTAGCAAATATAGTAGAGTTTCATAAATTTTGTTTTATTTTGTGGAAAAGGTGTACAACTTGTGTGTGTATGTATGTGTATGTGTGTGGATATATATATATATATATATATGGGGCTTTTGTGAATTCAAGAAGTTGAGTCCAGAAAGTCAACCCTAAATACAATATGTCCTATGATAATAAAAGCATCAGAGATATAAAAAAATCATTTTTGATCCATTTCTCTTCCATTCATTTCCAAACTACATTTGATCCATTGTTTATTTTATTCCCCAAGTGAAGGGATGATTAAATCTGTAGATAATATGATTCCTAATTTTTTTTTAAAGCAAATCCTGTCACTCTCTGGGTTTCCTTTATGGTTGCAATCTACAGACTGATTTAAGTTTCTTCTCTTAGGTTTTGCCACCTTATTGGTAAATGATTACAAGAAAGAAAAAGTAGGAAAATATAAACTATAATAAAATAGTAATTGGATAATGTCACTGAATACTAGAAATATCCCTCCTCCCCAGCTCATTTGGCTAGATACCAAATGAAAATGGAAGAAGGTTCTCTTACTTTCTTCTCTGTTAATGACCAAATAAAAACCTGACCCCTCAATGCAAGAACTCTGAGTTGTCTGTGTTTGTAGAATAAAAAAGGAGGTTAACAAACCTAAAGACTTGATTTCTTTTTTCAATTAGTATGTTCTTTATGAATGACAATTCTTTTAGTAATTAGATATCAGATAGGTGAATTATTTTGGAAGTTCATGGGGCTTCATATAGAAATGCATAGTATAGGTATCAATAATGTTTTGTGTCTATGGTGAAGCCTATACTATAATTTTATAAACTAGGACAATATTGTAATACTTCGGGTGTTTAGTTGTATAATCTTTCATGTTGTTTCGGGAAAAAGCCACTTTTTATCTCTTAGTCCAAGAGGATGAAGAATATTTTATACTCAGTCACAAGGTGGCAGCAAATGTCTGTTTTTGTTTTTCTTTTAAATTAGGATCCTTATTTGAAATTGCTGTGTTGTTCAAGTATGTGGAGTGTAACACTACAGTAATCTTAGAACATTAGACTATTCCACTTGAAACATGTTTAAGTATTGAAACCATTTTACAGCAAAGAAAATTAAAATGTGGTAAATTCAATATAAGTAGCCTTATCATTTTTAATAATATATATCAATATTCTATTTTTCAGTTTTAAAGATAACATCAAAGTTTTCAGCTTGGACTGCTGGTACATTTTAAGCAGTGGTAGACCCATTGAGGATGCTTATTGAGGGGAGAGAACTACATTTATTATGACACCATGTTCTATCCTTTGGTGGCAGTACATAGCATGATACTCCATCTGAACAAGCACCAGTACATGCACCACTCGATATTTATTGACTAAATGACTAAAATAAAGGAGAAGAGAACTTTATACTAAGCTTAGAAGGAATAAAGATTTATCTTTGTGTGCTCATATAATATTCAGGTATTAACATACTTTAAACACTGAAAATTTTTTCATGAAGAAATATCAGGGTACATTTCACAAATTGGATACATAATATGTAATAGACATTGTACTAGGTTTATAAAGCAGACTAGACCCTGTGAGTTAGAATCTAGGATCATAATGTAAGGATGGATTTTTAGTATTAAAACTTTTTGATGATAAAATATTAAAATATTGCATTTCACAATTTTAGTCATATGGGTAGGTTACATCCTAATTTAGAATTTAGGATTAAATTAATATACAAAGATTCCTTCTTTGATCTAATACTACATTGAAATTTCCTTTTATTAGATTTTCTTCCTTTCTTTCATTAGTTGAATTGTATGGTACTTTGTTATTTTTGATGTCTCTGCACCTAACTGTGTATTTTGGAGAACTGGAGAACTTTGCATATACAGTTGACTTAGACAATGAAGGGATTAGGGGCGTTGACCTTCCATGCAGGAGAAAATCCAAGTATAACAGGTTTGGCCCTCCGTGTATACATTTGCCGGAGAAGGCAATGGCAACCCACTCAGTACTCTTGCCTGGAGAATCCCATGGGCGGAGAGCCTGGTAGGCTGCAGTCCATGGGGTCGTTAAGAGGTGGACATGACTGAGCAACTTCACTTTCACTTTTCACTTTCATGCATTGGAGAAGGAAATGGCAGCCCACTCCAGTGTTCTTGCCTGGAGAACCCCAGGGATGGAGGAGCCTGGTGGGCTGCCATCTATGGGGTCACACAGTCAGACATGATTGAAGCGACTTGGCAGCAGCAGCAGCATACACATTTGCTCTGTATCCAAGTTTCCACATCCGTGGATTCATCCAACCTTGGATCATGTAGGACTGTAGTATTTACTATTGAAAAAAACCCATAAGTGAACCTGCACAGTGTTTTTCAAGGGTCAGCTGTATTAGTATAGAACAAGTAGGAATTTCTCTTTGAGGTTCTGCTATGTGTTTTCTCAGGCTGAAAAGAAATTATTTAGATGAAATAAATATGTATGAAATTACACTGTTGAGACAGGTTGGGTATGTGAAAGTGAAAAGTGAAAGTCTCTCAGTCGTGTCCGACTCTTTGTGACCCCATGGACTATACAGTCCGCGGAATTCTCCAGGCCAGAATGCTGGAGTGGGTAGCCTATCCCTTCTCCAGGAGATCTTCCCAACCCAGGAATTGAACTGGGGTCGCCTGCATTGCAAGCACATTCTTTACCAACTGAGCTATCAGAGAAGTGAAGTGAAGTTGCTCAGTCGTATCTGACTCTGCGACCCTGTGGACTGTAGCCTACCAGGCTCTTCCGTCCATGGGATTTTCCGAGCAAGAGGACTGGAGTGGGTTGCCATTTCCTTCTCCAGGGGATCTTCCCTATCCAGGGATCAAACCCAGGTCTCCTGCATTGTAGGCATACGCTTTACCGTCTGAGCCATTAGGGAAGTCTGAGCTATCAGAGAAGCCCTAGGTAAATATCCTGGAGGCCCTAGATAGTATATTCACACATATATTTAAGGTATTTCATGTACGAGGACTGCTCTAGATTCTGGAAAATCAGTGATGAGGAAACCAGACGCAGTCCCTGCACTCAGGAAGCTCAAATCATACAACAACACAAATGAGTACATAATTCCATGACGAGGTAGGGAAAAGAGCATGGGCCTTTAGGAGTATAAGAATCAGATGTAGATCAAGGTGTCAATGGAGGCTTCTCTGAAATGGTCACACATGCAGAGATCTGAAGGGTGAGAAAGACCTGACTGGTAAAATTGGTAGAGGTGGGCTGATGTCAAAATAGATTTGAGTTTTGAAAAGATATCTCTAGCTTCAGTGTAGAGACATATTAAATTCTGGGAGATGAATTAGGAGAAGTGATGATTAGAATGGTGGCAGTGAAGAGAAAGGGACAGATATAAGAGGTACTCAGAATTTAGGTGGTAAAATTGGAAGGCATGTGGATTGATGAGGTAAGACCTGCGGAGTTTAGGAATGAGGTGTGAAAGGTGATACTTTGCTTGCAGTTGCACAGGATGGCAACATTCATTACTGTTCACAGGAAAGAAACCACGTTTGGTTTTAGACGTCTTGAGTTTGAGGATGTTTCTGTTCAAAGGGACCTAGAGAAGGCAGTATGGATACATTGATCTGCAACTTTGAGGAGCCTGGGCCAAAGCTATGCATTTAGGATTTATTAGGTTGTTGATGATGATTGAGATTGTCTAGAAGAGAGTGAAGAACAAGAAGAGAAAGCAACTTAAACTGAGCCTTGAGGGAACTCCTGACTCCACTGACCAAGAGCCTGCAGAAGGGAACAAAAGGGGAGGCAGCTGGGGAAAGATTGGAGCCAATGGGAGGAGGTGCTGCAAAGAACCAAGGGAAGAGAGTGCCAGGAATATGTCATGCTGCCGAGAAGTTGAAATAAGAACGGGATATAAAGACGTTAACAGTTCTCAACAACTGAGTTTTCTACATCAACATTTATAAAAATGTGCATTTTCTTTTTATATAGGCACATCCACTATGCTGCTTGCTAGAGTAAACTGTGCAGATTGGTCTCATGTGTGTACCAAGCAAAATGTTACTGAATTTCCTGTTGTAAAAATGTACAAGGAAGGCCAGAACCCGGTATCTTACACTGGTATGCTAGGAACTGAAGATCTCTTAAAATTTATTCAACTGTAAGTATTCAGCTTCACCCTAAGATTTTTTAAGTTTTAGATCTATTCAACTCCTAATTCCCTTACTTATTTGACACACCTTGGATGGTTAAGGGAGTATGAACACTGATGAGAAGAGCCTGTCTATGACTTTTTATCACTTTTGGGGAGATTGAAATTTTATTTAATGAGACTGATTTTTTTCTTTGTTTAGAATAGTGTCCAGTTGTCTTTATTTTGTCAGATATTTATCCTATGGAATATACTAAGTTCAGTATATATATGTTTTTTACAAGCTGAGAAGTATTTTTACAAATTAATTTTGACTATAAATATTCATCCAGCAACAGGATTTCATGCCCAGTGAACATTATGTCTGTCCAAGAAGCAGAAGAATATTTAAATGGAGAATTATATAAAGACCTAATCTCCTATTCTAGCATGTCAGTACTGGGACTGTTTAGTCCAGCCATGACAAGAGGTAAGTGGAACTGAACATTTAAATTATATAATGTATAGGTGAAGACTTGTTTACTTGTTTTCTTTTTAAAGAATTAATATCTTTTTAAAGAGAACTCAATTGTAGAGAATTTTGAAAATACAAAGAAGTTTGAAGAAAAAGATCTTTAAAATTGTTAAATTTTAATGTAATTTCTTCCCTCTTTATTTGTGAACTTATGTGTTGAATATTAATATACATTTTAATGTAATTGGGCTAGTACTGTGTATTTAGGTTAGTATCTGCTGTTTTTATTTAACATTAAGTGGGTGCATTTTTCCATGTGATTAATATTCTTCAAAAACATCATGGCTGTATAATATTTGATTGGATGAATATATCATAATTTATTTAACTGTTTACCAACAAATAATTTCTTTTCTTTTTTCTTTATATTGTAGAGAGTATTTTTATTTGAGTCTTTGTGTAGGTTTTAGACTATTTAATAACTATGGATTCCCAGTAGGTGAATAACTTTGTCTTCTATAAACTGTATAAATGTTATTCATTTTTTTAAAAAAAGGTTTTAGCATTTGTCTAAGGAATTACTATGAGATTATTAAAGATAAATATATATTAAAGATATTAAGCTTTTGTCATTTTATTAATATTCCAATTATTTCCCCCAGCTTGTTTGCTTTTTAGCTTTGCCTAGTAATTTTATATGTAATAGTTAAAATTTTTTTCAAATTTATTGATTTTGAGATTTCTTCCATTGCTTTAGCTATAGAAAATCCTTATCATTCTGATCAGTTAATAGTTACCTGTCTCTTCTTGTTGCTTTATAATATTTTCTTATGCTATATTGTCTTCTTATTTTGAATATTCTTGTTTAAAATTTGTGAGTGGTAAGACACAGGTAACATGAAACTTAGCCTCTTAATCATTTATAAGTGTATGGTTAACTAGTGTTAACTGTGTTTCTATTGTGGGCAAATTCTGATTTCTAGAACTTTTTCATCTTACAAAATTGAAACTCTTTACACATTAAAGAGCAACACCCTTTCCCTGTTTCCCTAGCGCTTGGCAAACACCATTTTCCTGTCCATTTCTATGAATTTGACTACTCTAGTACCTCATGAAAGCCAGATCATGTATGTAGTGTTTGTCTTTTTCTGAATAGCTAATATATATACACATATCTTTTTAAATGTTTTCTATTTTATTCACTTTACCTATTGATACTTAATCTATTTATTTTATAAAGCATGTTGAATATGATTGGGTCGTCTCTTTTTCTTTATGACAATTTCTTATCTTTTTTGCCTATTGACTCTTCTAAGTGAACTTCAGCCATTTACACATATTGTCTAAACTTATTCAAATTTTTGTTGCTTGTTTTATGCTTCATTGGTATTTCTTTTTAAAAAATTTTTTTTGTTTAATTTACTGAAGGATAGTTGATTTATAATGTATTAATTTCAACTGTACCTCAGAGTGACTCAGTTATACACATATTTTTTTTTCATATTCTTTTCCATTATGGTTTATCATAGGATACTGTAATAGTTCCCTGTGCTATACAGTAGAACCTTGTTTATTCATCCTACATATAAAAGTTTGTATATGTTAATACCAAACTCCCAATTCTTCCCTCCCTCATACTTCCCTCCTTGTCAACCACTAGTCTGTTCTGGTTTGTGAGGCTGTTTCTGTTTCATAGACATTTCATTTATGTTATATTTTAGATTCCACATATAAGTGATATCATTGGTATTTGTCTTTCTCTTTCTGACTTACTTCACTATCTGATAATTTCTAGATCCATCCATGTAGCTGCAAATGGCATTGTTTCATTCTTTTTCAAGGCTGAGTAGTATTCCATTATATATGTATGTACCCCATCTTTTTTATCTGTTCATCTATTGATGGACATTTAAGTTGTTCGTGTCTTGGCTATTGTGAATAGTGCTGCTGTGACCACAGGGGTGCTTATAACCTTTCAAATTATAGTTTTTTTTCTGGGTTTATGCCTAGGAGTGGAATCACAGAATCATATGGCAACTCTATTTTTGGTTTTTTGAACAACTTTCATATACTATTTTCCTGTAGTCGGTCCATCACTTTATATTCCCACCAACAGTACAAGAGAGTACCTTTTTCTTCACACCCTTTCCAACATTTAATATTTGTAGACTTTTTAATGATGGCTATTCTGACTGGTGTGAGGTAGTACCTCATTGTAGTTTTTATTTTCATTTCTCTAATAATTAATGATGATGAGCATCTTTTCTTGTGCCTGTTGGCCCCTGTATGTCTTCTTTGGAGAAATGTCTGTTTGGACCTTATGCCCATTTTTTCAATTGGGTTGTTTGTTTTTTTGTTATTGAATTGTGTGAGCTATTTGTGTATTTTGGAAATTAAGTCTTTATCGGTTGCATCCTTTGCAACCAATATTTTTTCCCAGTTCATAGGTTGTTTTTTGTTTAATTTTGGTTTCCTTTTCTATACAGAAGCTTGTAAGATTGATTAGGTCATATTTATTTTTGCTTTTATTTCTATTTCCTTGGGAGACTAATTTAAGAAAACTAATTCATCTTATTTTTGATGCATTTTAAATTAATGCTTTTGCCTTCAGCTTTGATACAATGCTTATAGTAATAAGTTTAATTTGTTTGTTTTACATAGTGTCGTTGGTTTTCCATAGTATCATAAGCCCACTGATGGGCTTCCCTGATGGCTGAGATGGTAAAGAATCTGCCTGCAAGGCAGGAGCCCTGGGTTTGATCCTGGGTTGGGAAGATTCCCTGGAGAGTGGAATACCCACTCTAGTATTCTTACCAGGAGAATTCATGGACAGAGGAGCTTGGCGGGTTATAGTCCATAGGGTTGCAAAGAGTTGGACACAGCTGAGCAATTAGAACTCTCTTTACACTGTTGGCTATAGTGTTCTTTTAATATTACAACTTCTCTATACTTAAACTGCCTCTCTTTACTTTTTTTATCCTTCAAAGGACTGTGTCTTTCAAAAAGTTTTAAAGAGAGAGTCCACAGGGCATTTATTCTAACCAATGGTGTTGCTTAGAATGTTAATCTCTTGGCTTTGGAGATGGATGGCCTCTTGACTGGGTAGCAATAAGTGTTTTCTTCATCATGTCCACTGCAAAAAATAGCACAATGTGAGAGTTGTGAGTTAAGTTTTATTTGGGGGCAAAATGAAGATTATAGCCTGGAGCCAACCCCTCAGATAGTTTTGAGGATCTACTCTGAAGAGCTGAGCAGGGAGGTCGTATATATGTAATTGTGGTGAAGAGGATTACATGCAGTCAAGCACACGTTTTGACAGAAGACTGCTGCTAGTCACAAGAAGGTTGCTGCTAGTCATGAAGAGCAGATGTCTCTGTTAATGATTTTAGTGCTGCTTTTCTAGATACGAAAAGATACCAGAAATTGGGTCCATAAAATCTGAAAATATCTATCTGAAGGCTTGTTCTGCCAGTTTTCCCCAGAGTGCAGAGCGCCTCATTCCTGATTTCCACCCTGAACTCCTTTCAGGGTGTGTTCAACTGATGGTTGGTTACCTCATCCTTATAGAGGCAGATGGCAAGTAACAGTGTTTAGTTGGCATTCTCATGCTGTTTCCATTTATATAGCAAACTTCCTCTTTCGTTTTTCTTTTATTCAAGGTGCATTTCAAAATCTGAATGAAATATTTTAAGAATGTTAATATGGGAAGAAGATTCCCAATGTCCAGCATTATAATTGTATATAGTTGATACTATTAACTATTGATTCTTATTAAATTTTGCTTTATAAAAATTGCTGTCTAGTAATTTTTTCTTTCTACTTTGTCTTCAAAATTTTTAAAAATCCAAAAGAACTCACTAGAAAAAATAATAGGACTGTTAATGTATGCCATGTGCCTTACCATCTTAGAAGGCAAAATCCAGAGGGCATAACTTTTTAATTTCTATGAAAAATCATGAAGCAAATGACTCTATGTTTTACTCCTTTTTCCCTTTCTCATGTTTTTTCATCCACATCGACTTTGTTTTCTGCCTACCTCAGGTGCCTGGTGTCCTGAAGTTCTTGTTTATTATTTACACTGGGCCTCCTTCCAAAAAGAATTAGTCTTTAGATAATAAAAAGCACAAATACAATAAAATCATTAAAACAAGGATGAGAGTCAAGCAATAAAAGTAGGAGATAACTAGGTAGAATACCTAGAAACAATGCAGTGACCGTAAAACTTAACCCTATGCAATCTGGTAGCAAATAGAAACAAAGATGAAATTTTTGCCAACTTATCATCATTATATAATAAATGGCAAAATACAAGTTAGGATGCTGAGTCACCCATAGAGAAAATATTTCTCTGGTTGTACATGCTGAGAGGAATTTTTCATATATGCGTGTATATACATATGTATTTTATTTAGAGATCAACATAAGGAACAGTGTGTTGTTGTTTAGCTGCCAAGTTGTATCCAACTCTTTTGTGAGCCCATAAACCGTAGCCTGCCAGCCTCCTCTGTCCATGGGATTTCCCAGGTGGTAATACTGGAGCAGGTTGCCATTTCCTTCTCCAGGGGATCTTCCTGACCCAGGGATTGAACCCAAATCTCCTGCATTGGCAGACAGATTCTTTACCACTTAGGCACTTGCATGACCGCCAGAAACACTGTACTTGACCATATTTCTATACAAATGATGATAAAAATTTACATATAATTAATTACCTCTCAACAAACTTCAAAAGCATCATGCTGAAGTATTGATACATAAAGGTGGTTCTGGTGTACCAGAATGATGTAGTCTGGATGTGATGCTTTTTTTCCTGGCTTGGTTGCTTCTAAGCCTTTTAAGTCAGATATTAGTTCCTCTTCTTTTTTGTTTGTTTTTGTTTTTGTTTGCAGACATTCATGTGAGAGTTGTTGGATTTTCAGCGTCTACTGAATGAGAAAACATAAAACAATAAAGGGCTCCTATGAATCCATAACGGAGAAGGCAACGGCAAGCCACTCCAGTACTCTTGCCTAGAAAATTCCATCGGACGGAGGAGCCTGGTAGGCTGCAGTCCGTGGGGTCGCTAAGGGTCGGACACGACTGAGCGACTTCACTTTCACACATTGGAGAAGGAAATGGCAACCCACTCCAGTGTTCTTGCCTGGAGAATCCCAGGGACGGGGGAGCCTGATGGGCTGCCGTCTATGGGGTCACACAGAGTCAGACAAGACTGAAGTGACTTAGCAGCAGCAGCAGCACTAGCATGAATCCATAAAATTTTTATGTTCATTTTGATTATATTCACAAATGCTAACTACCAGCATTTGCTGAGCACTTTTTGTATGAGATAGTAATTGTTGTTCATGTAGATTCTAATGGTTTGAAGACTAATGTGAGTCCCATGAAAGCTGAAATGTCTCTTCTATCCACTGGTGTATCTTTCAGGCCCCTCCACTGGAAAGTTACTACTTTTCCCCTGATAGTTAGTAAATACCTTGTGGGAATATAATTTAAAACT
The DNA here is from genome assembly GCF_049115385.1 of Moschus berezovskii. Lineage (NCBI taxonomy): Eukaryota > Metazoa > Chordata > Mammalia > Artiodactyla > Moschidae > Moschus > Moschus berezovskii. The sequence continues at coordinate 86,906,976 of NC_142468.1, forward strand.
CTGTAAATGTCCTGTTTCTCATCTTACTTTTTCATACCAGTTTTAGAATCCTTCACTGCCTGAAAGAGGTATTACTGTGATAGTTGCCAAGTGGGCAGTTTCCAATTCCATTATTCCTTCTACCTTTATTAGTTGGCATACTACTCATTTGTTTATCAGATTGGGGGCAGGAGGAGAAGGGGACGACAGAGGATGAGATGGCTGGATGGCATCACCGACTCAATGGACATGGGTTTGGGTAGACTTTGGGAGTTGGTGATGGACAGGGAGGCCTGGCGTGCTACGATTCATCGGGTCGCAAAGGGTCAGACACGACTGAGTGACTGAACTGAACTGAACTGATGGTTAGCTGAGTTCTTATTTTATTCAATGGATTATAATCAGTCACTGTCATTAGTTTGCTCAGGTTGTCCTAGGATCCCTTTCATTCTATTATGCTTTTTTCCCCCTCATCCCTAGTACCTGTGACCTTTCGATATGTCTCCATTGTTTTATGAATGTCCTTTTGCCACAAAATGTTCCCAGCCCCATTCTTAGAATCAGCCCGTTCTCCAGGGAATCCAATTTCCTTTAGTGAGACATTGAATCTAAATGCTGAGATCTAGGGGTTAGGAATGCTTTTAGTTGCTGGGGTGTTCTTGCCTCTTGCTGACAGAGCTAAAATACAGATGAATCTACATATGTGTGTGTATAAATATAACTGTGTAATAAACTGTAACAGTGGAAAACAGTATTGCTAAATTAATGTTTTTATTTTATGCAATTAAATATGCTTAAAGTTAAAACAACTAAATATTGTAAGTCGCTATTAATATTACATCTCAAGTATTTTATAGTGGTTAAAAAACTTTTTATTTTAGATAACTGATCATTTCCTTATATTTGGGTTGCCATATGTTCTGACATACATGGCAGTTTTCACCAAAGAGGAGAATGTGCCTGGTTTCAAACATTCAAAGGGGAATTTACACTTTGATTTAGTGGAAACGGATATGGACATGAGGTCTACAGTCTTAAATGCTCCCATTCTCCAAGGAACTTAGGATTTATGTACAAGTATACAAGTCAGACATGACTGAGCAACTTCACTTTCACTTTTCACTTTCACACATTGGAGAAGGAAATGGCAACCCACTCCAGTGTTCTTGCCTGTAGAATCCCAGGGACGGGGGAGCCTGGTGGGCTGCCGTCTATGGGGTCGCACAGAGTCGGACACAACTGAAGTGACTTAGCAGCAGCTAGCAGCAGCATGCTGTAATTCATGGGGTCACAAAGAGTTGGACACGACTGAGCGACTGAACTGAACTGAGACTCATGAAGAGCCTTCCAAGATACATATTCATGAGTTTAGAATCTTATGAATGAGCAAATTATATGGAATGTTAGTGTCTTTCCCTGCTGTTTTTTATTTTAAAAAGAAGCTAAAACAGATTCCATTATGTCATTGCTTTAGGTAACAGTCATCAATTATTGATCAGAATTTAGAGAAATTTCTCTTAGAAATGAGAGTGTAGGCACTCAGTTCCTTCTAGTTGCCTAGTTTTCTTATGTATCTTTTCTACTTTGGTAAAGCACAGGCTAAAGAAAATGTTTTCATGGATTACTCATTTCTCATTAAATTTATGATTATAAATGAGTTCTCAGTGCTGCTTGCAGGTGGATCTTGCCACCCTAGTAAGTGGCTTTACAAAGTGTTTCTCAGTCTTGTGGAAAGCATGCATCATTTTTCAAGAAAATCTGGTGATTACCCAGTGTTAACGGTGTTGATGCTCATTTGACGAATATAGTACTGACTGCCAAGGGACGGATCTTCTGGGTTCAGCATACCCAGACCTCTAGGTGCTTTATGATTCAGTTCTTCCATCATTGTTTTCCTATTTGAACTGCTGTGAACCTCTCGTGCAGCCAGCCGAGGTATCATCTGGCCTTCGGTTGGCAAGAACACATCATTTACAAAAGTCCATCTCTGCTCTTTTCTCATTAGTCTACAGCTGTTTAATTCAGACATGCTTCTGGGTTGTAAGATCCAGAATATGCTATTATTTATGAAACTGTATTCAAAAACCTACAGAGATAATAGTTCTTATTTTGAATATGCATATCATAACAAATGGGACAAGACTAATACACAAATTAATCAAAATTCAAAAGTAACCAAAACACTTTACAGAAAAATACAGGAAATAAAAAAAGAAGATGCAAATCCCTCATAATTGTAGAACCCTAACACAGACACTGGAGAAGGTGATGGCACCCCACTCCAGTACTCTTGCCTGGAAAATCCCATGGATGGAGGAGCCTGGTAGGCTGCAGTTCATGGGGTTGCTAAGAGTCAGATGCAACTAAGCGACTTCACTTTCACTTTTCACTTTCATGCATTGGAGAAAGAAATGGCAACCCACTCCAGTGTTCTTGCCTGGAGAATCCCAGGGACGGGGGAGCCTGGTGGGCTACCGTCTATGAGGTCGCACAGAGTCGCACACGACTGAAGCGACTTAGCAGCAGCAGCAGCAGCAACCCAGACACTGTCAGAGACTAGAATTTCCAGTCTTCTGTCTTTTGCTATGCATATAGGTCCTTTTAGGTTTTGTGGTATAAGGTGTGCATCATTTCACATACCTGCTTGTCTTTCCAGGCTCCATATAGCACAGCTGCCTCCATTTACCTTGCCTTAGGTGTAGATTAAAAGGCAACAAATATTTAACAAATCTGTATGATCAGTTCAGTTCAGTCGCTCAGTCGTGTCCGACTCTCCGCGACCCCATGAATCACAGCACGCCAGGCCTCCCTGTCCATCACCAACTCCCGGAGCTCACTCAGACTCAAGTCCACAGAGTCGGTGATGCCATCCAGCCATCTCATCCTCAGTCGTCCCCTTCTCCTCCTGCCCCCAACCCTTCCCAGCATCAGAGTCTTTTCCAGTGAGTCAACTCGTCACATGAGGTGGCCAAAGTATTGCAGTCTCAGCTTTAGCATCAGTCCTTCCAATGAACACCCAGGATCGATCTCCCTTCGAATGGACTGGTTGGATCTCCTTGCAGTCCAAGGAACTCTCAAGAGTCTTCTCCAACACCACAGTTCAAAAGCATCAATTCTTCGGCGATCAGCATGATCAGAACCCTATAAATCTTATAAATTACAGTTGACCCTTGAAAAGGAGGGGATTTGGTTTGCTGACCCCCTATGCAGTGAAAAATCTCCATGCTGCTGTCTCTGCCTTAAAAACAGTGGGTTTGATAAATGATCTACCCAAGGGCAGGAAGCTCAGTTTGGGTAAAATTAGGACTCAAACCCTCTTTATTTTGGTTCCACATATTTGTCGTCTCTGATTGGGATCTCCCCATCTCCCCATTGTGATCACCCCATCTCTAAGTTTATGGGGAACATAAACTTTTCCCCACACCTAGTTTCAGTTCAGTTCAGTCGCTCAGTCGTGTCCGACTCTCCGCGACCCCGTGAATCACAGCACGCCAGGCCTCCCTGTCCATCACCAACTCCTGGAGTTCACTCAAACTCATGATGTCTATAAAATGAAAATACAGGTACTCTATTTATTGAAAAAAATTCATGTTTAAGTGGACTTGTGAATTCAAACTCAATGTTGTTCAGTGGTCGACTGTACATTTAGAGTACATTTATTTTCAGAACATTACATTATGTACATTATGTATATTGTATTACATTAATGTATATTTTTATAATAATCAAATGTCATGATAACACAGGTTTATTTTAGAACCAACAAGATATGTAAGGTCTACACTTGTTTAGTCACTCAGTCATGTCCAACTCTTTTGTGACCCAATGGACTGTAGCCCACCAGGCTTCTCTGTCCATGTCTCCAGGCAAGACTACTGGCGTGGGTTGCCATTTCCTTCTCCAGGGAACCTTCCTGACCCAGGAATTGAGCCCACTTCTCCTGCTTTGGCAGGTGGATTCTTTACCACTGAGCCACCAGGGAAGCTACAAGGTCTATACTGAAATAATTAATAATAAAGCACTATCATCTATAAATCTGTTCATTAGTTGAATAGCACATATAACTTAAAGGTTTCAGATTTTTATCTTGTTTGTATATTTATAGCGAAAGAAGAGTTCACTGAAGCAGGAAGCTACCTAAAAGGATATGTTACCACAGGAATTTATTCTGAAGAAGATGTTTTGAGACTGTAAGTGTATTATAATTTTAGGGAGGAGGAAGTTTGCAAAATAATGTATTACCTGTCTTCACACAATTTTTTTAAGGAAAGTAGGGCAGCAATATACCTAAATTTTTAATTTCATCCTGGGAAAATCTGGAAAGTACTATCTGGCTATTTAGAATTTTTACATACTCAAAATTCTTCTTTGGGCTAGAGCGCCCCATGAGGCAACACTGGATTCTTACCACTTCATCTTCTTATAAAATTTCTCCTTTTTGGATTCTGTTACCTGCAATTTAAATTCTTTGAAGTTACAGTTTTTTGAGGAATTTTACATCTTGAGCATCTGGGTTTTGATTTGCCATCAAGGTATGCATAAAAATCAAGAGTTTTTACATATTTCTCCCAGAGTTTTAGGTGATGAACTGATAGTTCTACTTAATTTTGTTATTGCAGACATAGACTTACTTAAGCAGTGCTTTTTTTAGCCATTTATTTGTAGAATTGCTTTATTTATTTATTTATTGCTTTATTTGTAGAATTTGGGGCTCCTGTAAACTATCAGATATTTCTATTGCTGCAGAATGAATGCACTGAGAATTTAGACATTAATGCACATCACTTTCTACACTAATGACTCATCTTCAGGTGCACATGGAGTTGTTTGTGTTTCTTACCCTCTGACTATATTATTGCTAATTGTGATTTCAGAGCTTAATTAAATCTTTCATCCTGAACACTGGTGACACATGCATTTGATGATTGAGCTCCTGTTCTATCCAAGAAATCAGTGACTTTTGAAAAGTGAATACCGAACTCTAGACTTTTAGGGAATATGAGACCTATTCAACTGACACATGGATAGTCACCCACTGTCTTCTGGACCAGTAGTTTTCAGAGTATGCTTGGTTAAAACTGACTCATCCACTAAGAGCACCTTCCAGGTAATCTGAAGACTGGGCAGTAGAAAGCCCAATCTTCAGATTTATACTTTGTTTTAGCATGAATTAAGTTTTTACATGATATAAGTGTTATCGTATCACTGGTAATTTCACACGGGCATTTTTTCCTATTTAGTGATTTTCTTTTAGGTTTAGTTAGCAAAAGTAGTGGTAGGAGAGAGCAGATTTCAGGTTCTGTTTCAGTGGAGAGAGAATTCTGTCTCTGCTTTTTATCATCTGTAAAATGAGGATGATAGGGCCGTTATCACTCTTTCATCATCTGTAAAATGAGGATGATAGGGCCGTTCTGAGGGTTAAATAAAAACGTAACTAGAAGCACCTGGTATAGTGCCTGGCAAATATAGGCCTATTCTCATAAATGCCTGTCTCCTTGCTCAGCAGTTTGGTGAGCAGTCCAAAAAGTTGAGAACCATTCAGTGTGTCCCTAGTCCTGTTTAGACATTTTCTTGATGAGTAAATTGTCTAGAAAAAAAAAATCTGGCTAGATTAGTATCTGTTGTTTTTTTCTAATCTAGGTTGTCAAGGCTCTTGAACTTGCTCAGATAGCCTCACATAAAAGCTAAGTTTGCCTGGAAATGGAGATTTTTTTTTTTTCTTTTTGTCTTAGTAGGGTTTCCCGTTTGCTGCCTCCATGGTGACTCTTGGCCTAACTGTTGCATGTTTTTGATGACTTGCTGTATTTTGGTTGGGAATTTTAATACTCCGTTTCTCCACAGGTCAAGTAAATATACCGTAACTCTTCCAGCCCTGCTGCTTGCCAGACACAAAGAAGGCAAAATAGAGAGCGTTCCGTTAGTTAATGTCCATGTGCAAGACATAGTTCAAATAATAACAAATGCATCACTGGAAACATTTGTGAGTATATTTTATAATAAGGTTGTTTGAAATAAAATCTAGAGCAGTTAAAGATAGTGTAAAAAACTGTGTGTTTTAATACATGGTTTTCCATCTTGGTTGGCACAGGGCATGATGTTTGGTGAGCTCTAGATTCATTGGTTGCTCTGTTTTATTATTCATCCATCATGCATATAGCTTCTTTAATCCACTGCCAGAAGTTTACATGTCTTTGGATTATTTTTCTTGCTGAGATGCTTGTGGCTGATGGCCAGTTGAAGTACTCTATCTGGGCTGAAACTTGGCATGAAGCAAGTCTGGATTCCAGAGAGCGGCATGCTAGGCTTCCAGTCCTTGCTTGCCTCCTTACTGGCTGTATGTAAGCGTCTCTCCACATGTGTAAAATGGTTATTGTAAGGACTGAATGAGAATGGGTGTTCAGTGCTCTGTGTACAGTGTTTAGCCCCTGGTAAACACTCAGCAAATGTTAGCTAGTATTGCTTACATTGTTGTAGAGAAAAATATGTTTTATCAAGGTCCTTTTCTGATGCCTACTTTGTATAATAGTGGATTTAAAGGCACAACAGATGTAATCTGCATTTCTTGATTTTGGTTGTTTTCATTAATATTAAACACAGCTAGAATATTATAAATTGATGCTTTTCTACATTTCTAAAGTGACATGGGAGCAGTATTATCAACTATAAATACTGAATGAATATCCTCTTGTTGTCTTTTGTCATGATGATCTTAACAATATTACATTTTAGGCTAAAGAATGTGTTCTAAATGCATTTTGTGGCCTCAGTCCCACTAACTCCCCTTCCCTAACTAAAGTTACAGTTTATAATTAATCAAATCATTAAAATTTTTAGGATGCAGTTTTCTAAATTATTTATTAAAGTAACATTTTTGTCTTTAATGACTTTATTAAATGACTGTCTCTTTAGCACATCCATAGTGTAATATTTTTGGAATTTTTATAGACGTTAGCTTTTTTTCCCAGATAATACAGAAAACTATAAAGAGGAAAATTAGAATAAATCATAACTTCTTTGACCAAGCTTAAATTTAGGGATATATTTTCCCAAAATTAAAAAAAATTCAATGTGTGCTGCTGTTAAATTTCCTAATGCTGCTTTGGGTTAGAGCTTTTAAGTCGAGAGCATCAGTGACTGTATACAGTAGCTAGCTAGGAGTAAGCTATCTTCTGGCCTGCCCTTAGGTACTAGAAAGACTTCCTCTGGATAGGAAAGAGCAGTGGATGGCCAGATGGTAAACATTTTTTATATAACATCAAACTTTTATTTTAATGAACCTGATGACAAATTAGACCAGGTAAATAATGCCCAGATCATAGTGAGTTAAATGTTAGTTGCTCAGTCATGTCCAACTCTTTATGACCTCATGGATTATATGTAGCCCACCAGGTTCCTCTGTCCATGGAATTCTGCAGGCAAGAATACTGGACTGGGTTGCCATGCCCTCCTCCAGGGGATCTTCCCAACCCAGGGATTGAACCTGCATCTCTTATGTCTCCTGCCTTAGCAGGCAGGTTCTTTACCACTGGCGCCACCTGGGAAGCCCAGAGAATGACATGTATACCATCTATGTAATGGCTCACAAATTCATGTGGCCAACACAGACCTTGGGCCTGCTCTCCAGGCTCCTATATACTGTTATCTACTTGACAGTTTGTCTTAAATATCTTTGAAAGTGAAAGTGGCAGTCGCTCAGTTGTGTCTGACTCTTCATAACCCCCTGCCAGGCTCCTCTGTGGAGTTTTCCAGGCAAGAATAGTGGAACTCTCCAGGCAAGAACACTGGAGTAGGTAGCCATTCCTTTCTCCAGGGGATCTTCTCAACCCAGGGATCGAACCTGGGTTTCCTGCATTGCAGGCAGATTCTTTACCATCAGAGTCATCAGGGAGGCCCCAGATCATAGCTAATTACATGCTAACTATGGAGTTATTGCAGTTAAGCAATAGTATATTTAAGGCTGTCACACTTAGAACTATTTGTTGGGTAATATGTTTAGCACTTTTCTCAAATACATTGAGTTCATTTTTGTGCTTTTATTATAAATAAGAATATGGGAACACACATAATTATAGTCTCTTATATACTCAAATAGCCAAATAGCCAACAGTCATCTTCCAGTAACCACATTTGATGACCTTTTCTTTTTCTCTGAGTAGCAATCAAAACCCTTGACTGTGCTATTCCTCTTTAAGATTCTCTCTTCTTTTGGCTTTTGCAGTTCCGTCCTCTCCAGGTGCACCTTCAACCCTCTTGCCACTCTAGAATTACATATTCAACCATTTTTTCTTCTTTTGCTACATTCATTCTTTGGGAGACTTAGTATCTGTACCCATCACTTATATGGGTCGTTATACCAGCTGATGATTCCTAACTTTTGAGTTTCTAGTCCTAACTGAACTCACATAACTCTTAGTCTTTCTTTCCTGACAGGAAAGAGCAGTGCCTGTCACTGGCCTATCTTTCCACAAATTCATACTCTAGTTAGTCATCTAAAACAGGCCTGACTATGTGACTTATTTGGTACAAAATCTTCTCAGTATTTCTGGGAGCTAGAAAACCTCTCTAGTCATTTTCCCACAGTGGTCTTACAGCCATTTTCCCACAGTGGTCTTACAGCCATTTTCCCACAGTGGTCTTACAGCCATATTTGCTTCTGGCCTGCCTGAGTCTGGTACACTTCACTGTCACTGTTCCCCAGATACTCTGTATGCCAAACACCTGTCTGTACTCTCACCTCTCTGCTCCCTGTATCTGGAATCCCCACTCTAGCACAAACTTCAGTCTGTCTTTTCCTTAGCCAAGGCCCAGGTCAAATGTCACTTCCTAAAATCACCCATGAGCTCCCCTAGTTTTTTAGTTTTAATTTAGAGCCAATAGGCTTCCTTATTTATGCTCAGTCACTTCAGTCATGTTGAATTCTTTACAACCCTATGGACTGTAGCTCACCAGGCTCTTCTGTCCATGGGATTTTCTAGGCAAGAATACTGGAGTGGGTTGCCATGCCCTCCTTCAGGGGATCTTGCCAACCCAGGGATCGAACTGTGTCTCCTGCATTTCAGGATGATTCTTTACCGCTGAGCCACTGGGGTCTTCTTATTGTCAAACATTAAAATGTTTTCTTGGATCACAGCAGTTTGCACACTTGTCTCCTCCTCTAACGTATGAACTCTTTGAGGGCAGAGTGAGCATCTTACTTCATTTTGATTCAGTACATTCAGCATAAGGGGCTTCCCAGGTGGTGCACTGGTAAAGAATCTGCCTGCCGATGCAGGAGACACGGGTTTGATCCTTGTGTCAGGAAGATCCCCCCTTGGCAGTCTGCTCCAGTATTCTTGCCTGGAAAATCCCACGGACAGAGGAGCCTGACAGGCTGTGGTCCATGGATTGTAAAGAGTTGGACACAACCAAGCAACTGAGCACACACGCATGCCCCCACCCAGCATAAGATCTTAAAATTAAAGATCTGTCAGTTTTAGGAAGGGGACATAACTCATGTAGAAGAGAAATGACGATAGTTAACATAAGACAACATGGGGGAGTTTGGAGAAAGGGGGATCTAAGATTTAAATCATGAAAGAGGAAGGTGTGAGAAGAGGATTTTGAGTGGTGAAAGAGAAAGAATTCAAAGAAAAATGAAAACTGGCAGAGGAAAGTGGCTTTGAGAACTAAATAGGGAGAAGTATGTGCCAGAGTTTGGTGTTTGAGGATGAATTGGAGGTGGTTGGCACCATAAAAAAATTGTTCATTTGGATTTCTAGTGTGATCCAGTGAATTGGCATACTGGTAAACAAAATCCCTGGGCACTAGTTTGATTTAACTCTTCCTCCTACTTAGCTGTGTGACTTCAGCAAGTCAACTTCTCATCCTTGGTTTCCTCATCTGTCAGCTGGGGATTTGTTTTCTGATGTAGGAAGAATTTAATCCATACTGGACAAGTACATCCAGAAGATGAATTAATAGATGTGGTACTAAAAGTGGAAAATGGTAGAAGCCTTTAATACTCTTTAGTCACTGCTGTTTTTAATCCTAAATATTTTAACTTTGTTTCTTACTCTTTTCAATTCTTGTTAATAACAGCCTAAACAAATTGTCTTCTACACATATATTTTTAAAAATGTTCTCTTTTAATTAATAAAAAGAGTAAGATTTCTTATTTCTTACTACTTTTTCTTTATTTTAATCTCCCTCCTAAATAAGAGCCTTTAAAATTTGTTTTAGCATATTATTGGATTAATTATACTAAAAACTCAATTTTGAAACAAAGTAAGACTTATTAATTTTAAGTAATCATAGATGTTAAAAGATTATATCTTTAAAGCTTCAAATCAGTTCAGTTCAGTTCAGTTGCTCAATCGTGTCCGACTCTCCGCGACCCCATGAATCACAGCACGCCAGGCCTCTCTGTCCATCACCAACTCCCAGAGTTCACTCAAACTCATGTCCACAGAGTCGGTGATGCCATCCAGCCATCTCATTTTCTGTCGTCCCCTTCTCCTCCCGCCCCCAACCTTTCCCAGCATCAGAGTCTTTTCCAGTGAGTCAACTCGTCGTATGAGGTGGCCAAAGTATTGCAGTTTCAGCTTTAGCATCAGTCCTTCCAATGAACACCCAGAACTGATCTCCTTTAGAATGGACTGGTTGGATCTCCTTGCAGTCCAAGGGACTCTCAAGAGTCTTCTCCAACACCACAGTTCAAAAGCATCAATTCTTCGGTGATCAGCTTTCTTCACAGTCCAACTCTCACATCCATACATGACCACGGGAAAAACCATAGCCTTGACTAGATGGACCTTTGTTGGCAAAGTAATGTCTCTGCTTTTTAATATACTATCTAGGTTGGTCATAACTTTCCTTCCAAGGAGTAAGCGTCTTTTAATTTCATGGCTGCAATCAGCATCTGCAGTGATTTTGGAGCCCAAAAAAACAAAGTCTGACACTGTTTCCACTGTTTTTCCACCTATTTCCCATGAAGGAAATAGGGACCAGATGCCATGATCTTTGTTTTCTAAATGTTGAGCTTCAAGCCAACCTTTTCACTCTCCTCTTTCACTTTCATCAAGAGACTTTTGAGTTCCTCTTCACTTTCTGCCATAAGGGTGGTGTCATCTGCATATCTGAGGTTATTGATATTTCTCCCAGCAATCTTGATTCCAGCTTGTGCTTCTTCCAGCCCAGCGTTCCTCATGATGTACTCTGCATATAAGTTAAATAAGCAAGGTGACAATATACAGCCTTGACGTACTCCTTTTCCTATTTGGAACCAGTCTGTTGTTCCATGTACAGTTCGGACTGTTGCTTCCTGACCTGCATACAGGTTTCTCAAGAGGCAGGTCAGGTAGTCTGGTATTCCCATCTCTTTCAGAATGTTCCACAGTTTATTGTGATCCACACAGTCAAAGGCTTTGGCATAGTCAATGAAGCAGAAATAGATGTTTTTCTGGAACTCTCTTGCTTTCTCCATGATCCAGCGGATGTTGGCAATTTGATCTCTGGTGCCTCTGCCTTTTCTAAAACCTGCTTGAACATCTGGGAGTTCACGATTCACATATTGCTGAAGCCTGGTTTGGAGAATTTTGAGCATGACTTTACTAGCGTGTGAGATGAGTGGAATTGTGCGGTAGTTTGAGCATTCTTTGGCATTGCCTTTCTTTGGGTTTGGAATGAAAACTGACCTTTTCCAGTTCTGTGGCAGTAATCCAGGCCTATGCCCCAACCAGTAACGCTGAAGAAGCCGAAGTTGAACGGTTCTATGAAGACCTACAAGACCTTTTAGAACTAACACCCAAAAAAGATGTCCTTCTCATTATAGGGGACTGGAATGCAAAAGTAGGAAGTCAAGAAACACCTGGAGTAACAGGCAAATTTGGCCTTGGAGCACGGAATGAAGCAGGGCAAAGGCTAATAGAGTTTTGTCAAGAGAATGCACTAGTCATAACGAACACCCTCTTCCAGCAACACAAGAGAAGACTCTACACATGGACATCACCAGATGGTCAACACCGAAATCAGACTGATTATATTCTTTGCAGCCAAAGATGGAGAAGCTGTATACAGTTAGCAAAAACAAGACCAGGAGCTGACTGTAGCTCAGATCATGAACTCCTTATTGCCAAATTCAGACTTCAATTGAAGAAAGTAGGGAAAACCACTAGACCATTCAGATATGACCTAAATCAAATCCCTTATGATTATACAGTGGAAGTGAGAAATAGATTGAAGGGACTAGATCTGATAGATAGAGTGCCTGATGAACTCTGGACGGAGGTTCGTGACATTGTACAGGAGACAGGGACCAAGACCATCCCCATGGAAAAGAAATGCAAAACAGCAAAATGGCTGTCTGAGGAGGCTTTACAAATAGCTGTGAAAAGAAGGGAAGCAAAAAGCAAAGGAGAAAAGGAAAGATATAAGCATCTGAATGCGGAGTTCCAAAGAATAGCAAGGAGAGATAAGAAAGCCTTCCTCAGTGATCAATGCAAAGAAATAGAGGAAAACAACAGAATGGGAAAGACTAGAGATCTCTTCAAGAAAATTAGAGATTCCAAGGGAACATTTCATGCAAAGATGGGCTCGATAAAGGACAGAAATGGTATGGACCTAACAGAAGCAGAAGATATTAAGAAGAGGTGGCAAGAATACACAGAAGAACTGTACAAAAAAGATCTTCACGACCAAGATAGTCACGATAACGTGATCACTGACCTAGAGCCAGACATCTTGGAATGTGAAGTCAAGTGAGCCTTAGAGAGCATCACTACGAACAAAGCTAGTGGAGGTGATGGAATTCCAGTTGAGCTATTTCAAATCTTGAAAGATGATGCTGTGAAAGTGCTGCACTCAATATGCCAGCAAATTGGGAAAACTCATCTTTAAAGCTTAGCTTATATATTTTTTTTAAATTTTATGCTAGAGGAAAAATATTTGTCATATGTGTGTTGGCTAGTTTGATTCAGATTTTAACATAAGAAATTACTAGAAATGCTACACGCTTATAAGACAAGGAGTTCCTTTAATTTATTTTAAAATTCTATTAGTAGTTTTATTTTGAAAATAACTAATTCATTATTAAAACAAGATGAGTTTAAAAAACACTCTTGAGATTCATATAGTTAATCAATATAGTAAAATCTCCACTTAAATGAAAATTTGTTTGAAATACATTTTACAAACTAACATGCAAGAGTGATTTGAACATTATTTTCTATTTTATGTATTATAATTTCCCATTTTTTCTTGATTTGTTTTGTTTTTAAATAGCCGGAGATCACTGTGGAAAATCTTCCCACTTACTTAAGACTTCAGAAACCATTTGTTATTTTATTCAGTGATGGTGACATAGATCTTCAGCATGAAAAAACAATACTGATGCTGGCAAAAAAGAAATACTTGGATTCACTTACCCCTTGTTGGTTAAATCTGTAGGTATATTTTTTATTTTTTAATATGTAAAAAATAAAGAAAGTAATAAATATTATTAAGTTTTCGTTAGGGAATGAAACTACCTTTGGAGTTAATGTTATGAAACCAATATATAAGCCATCATGACATTTTAGTAACTGAACTGCCTCAGATGGTCTGAGATTATCTTGTTTTAGATTGAATTCTGTTTTACAATAAATTTTTTTTTTTTTGCTGTGTGAATTTTTTTTGGCTTTATTCAAGCATAATTGACAAATAAATTTGTAAGATATTTAAAATGTACATTGAGATAATTTAAACACAATGCATATATGTATGCATTGTGAAAAAAACTCTTTCATCTAGTTAATTAACACATCCATCACCTCATATATTTGTTTTATAAATGTAAATTTTGGGATGGGGTGGAGTGAGAACATTGAAGTTCTACTCACGTAGCAAATTTCAATGATACAGCACAGTATTATCAACTATAGTCACTGTGTTATACATTAAATCCTTACATCTTATTCATTTTGCCACTGAAAAGTTTCCTTTTACCAGTCTCAACTTATTTCCCCCACCCTGCAGTCCCTGGCAACTTTTCTACTCTGTTTTTTTTGAGTTTGACTTTTTTTTTAGGATTCCACATATTAGTGTTACTGCTATGTAGTATCTGTCTGTCTCTTTAAGTGTCTTGTTAGTTTGTAGCCATTTAATTTTGAGCTGACATGATCAGATACTTGACTAAACTTTGAAAGGAATATATATTGATTATATCAGGACAAAATTGATGAGCCTGTGGACTATGTCTGTTTTTTTATTAAAACTCTCATGCTGCCTTTTTTCTCCTAAGAGATGTATAGTACATACCTCGTGTTAAAAGAAACGTTTTACGACTCTGATTACTAGTAACGTAGTTATAGACCCCTTGATTTTTAGGACTTATTTCCATAAAATAAACTTCCTGGTATGGTTCTGTGTTTAAAGGTTAGTGTTTTACAAACAGTTGTTCTTGTTATTTTGCTGTAGAAAGAAATATTCATTAATGTGTTCAGTTTCTCCCTTTTCTAGGAAGAAGACGCCAGTGGGGAGAGGAGTCTTGCAGGCGTATTTTGGTACCCTGCCTCCGCTTCCTCTCCTTGTTGCGGTAAATCTGCATTCAGGTGGCCACGTGTTTGCATTTCCTTCAGACCAGGCTATCACTGAACAGAACCTTGTATTGTGGCTGAAGAAATTAGAAGCAGGACTAGAAAGTCATATCAGTAAGTTTCCTGTTTTAATGTGTACAATTCTACATTTTGTTTCGTGGATTTTTAAACTTGAATTGTAGCTGATGAATGCTAGAATGAATTGAATTGTAATGTTTGTAAATATCCTAAACATTAAAATGCTGATAGCGTTGTCCGTACAATCTGCTCTATGGTAGATATTCTCACCCACAGAAAATGAGTGCTGTTATATTAAATTTAATAATAGCTAAACATTTATTGAATGCTCAGTAGGTATCATGCACAAAGTTACATTCTTCACATGAATTAACTCCTTTATTCTCACAGGAGTCATAGGACATACCTGTAGAGGAGCTGAATAACTAGTTCAGTCATATAATTAACCAGTAAATGAGGAAACTTGGATTTCAACATGGCTCTGTTGTACTCCAGAGCCAGAATTTTGAACCACAAGAAAACAGATCTTGGCTCAGAATTTACAATGCTGGTTTTATGACATGCCATGAAAGTGAAAGTATAGTCGTTCAGTGGTATCCAACTCTTTGTGACCCCATGGACTGTAGCCCACCAGGCTTCTCTGTCTATGAAATTCTCTAGGCAAGAATACTGGAGTGGATTACCATTTTCTTCTCCAGGGGATCTTCCCGACCTAGGGATCAAACCTGGGTCTCTTGCATTGCAGGCAGATTCTTTACCATCTGAGCCACAAGGGAAGCCCAAGACATGACATGCCATAGTCGCTATTTTTCTAAAACCTCTGTGGGTTTGTACTTGTGGCATAGATGTGTTTGTTAGTTTATGAACAATTGTGGCAACAAGTCTGTTGCTATAATTTCGTGAACATGTAATAACCTAAATCACTAGTCTGTTGAGGAAATAGTGATGTAATGAAGTTTCCTAAGGCACTTGTAAAGGTTTTGTTATTGGAAACCAAATGAACTATTTGATAATAACATTTTGATGCTGTTCATGACTGAGTTCTTAAATAAGTTTGTGTATGTGAACACATGTGAATATATGTGTACACACACACACACACAATTCTGGTATATAAACTCCAATTCAGTGTTATGCTGTCTCTCAGCTTGCATTTTGTGAATCTATCACTATGTATGTTTATGTATATTTAATATATTCTTTAATTTATTTAAGTGTCAATTGTTGCAACTTATTTGTTCTTTCCAGGAGGTTTATCCACTTCATTTTTGTTATATTTGGCAGTTTTAACTAAATTCTTATGTCTAAATAGTCTATAGGTATTTGTATATTGAAATACAATTCACATACCATAAAGTACACTCTTTTAAAGTGTACAATTCGATGTGTTTTGGGTTTTTTTTTTGTTGGTGTTGTTATATTCGTAAGATTGTACCATTCACAACCATTACCATTCAGTTCAGTTTGGTCGCTCAGTCATGTCCGACTCTTTGCGACCCCATGAATCACAGCATGCCAGGCCGCCCTGTCCATCACCAACTCCCAGAGTTCACTCAAACTCATGTCCACCAAGTCAGTGATGCCATCCAGCCATCTCATTCTCTGTCGTCCCCTTCTCCTCCTGCCCCCAATCCCTCCCAGCATCAGAGTCTTTTCCAGTGAGTCAACTCTTTGCATGAGGTGGCCAAAGTATTGGCGTTTCAGCTTTAGCATCAGTCCTTCCAATGAACACCCAGGGCTGATCTCCTTTAGAATGGACTGGTTGGATCTCCTTGCAGTCCAAGGGACTCTCAAGAGTCTTCTCCAACACCACAGTTCAAAAGCATCAATTCTTCGGCGCTCAGCTTTCTTCACAGTCCAACTCTCACATCCATACATGACCACTGGAAAAGCCATAGCCTTGACTAGACGGACCTTTGTTGGCAAAGTAGTGTCGCTGCTTTTTAATATGCTATCTAGGTTGGTCATAACTGTCCTTCCAAGGAGTAAGCATCTTTTAATTTCATGGCTGCAATCACCATCTGCAGTGATTTTGGAGTCCCAAAAAATAAAATCTGACACTGCTTCCACTGTTTCCCCATCTATTTCCCATGAAGTGATGGGACCAGATGCCATGATCTTTGTTTTCTGAATGTTGAGCTTTAAGCCAACATTTTCACTCTCCTCTTTCACTTTTATCAAGAGGCTTTTGAGTTCCTCTTCACTTTCTGCCATAAGGGTGGTGTCATCTGCATATCTGAGGTTATTGATATTTCTCCTGGCAATCTTGATTCCAGCTTGTGCTTCTTCCAGCCCAGTGTTCCTCATGATGTACTCTGCATATAAGTTAAATAAGCAGGGTGACAAAATACAACCTTGACGTACTCCTTTTCCTATCTGGAACCAGTCTGTTGTTCTATTACCATTCCTGAATTTTAAAATATTTTCAGCACCCCCAAAAGAAACCCTGTACCCATTCACAGTCACTCTCCATTCTCCCCTCTTTTCATTCCCTAACCACTTATTTATCTTCTGTCCTTCTGGATTTGTCTAGTCTAGACATTTGATATAGAAGGAGTCATATAACATGTGGCCTTTTGTGTCTGGCTTCTTTTCACTTAGTGTAGGTTTTTAAGGATCATCAGTGTTGTAGCATGAATCAGAGGTTCATTTTCTTTTTATGGATGAATAATATTCCATTGGATGGATATATCCCATTTTGTTTTTCCATTCATCAGTTGATGTACATTTGTACTGTCTCCATTTCTTGCTATTATAAATAATGCTGCTATGAACATTCATGTACATGTTTTTCTATCAACTATACAGATGTCTTATGCCAGTTACCCCACTGTCTTGAGTACAACATCTTTGAAATAGGTTTCAGTTTGGGAAATTTGATTCCTCCAACCTTGTTCTTTCTGGGTCCTCTTGGATGGTATTTTTAAGTCTTAGTTTTCTGAGATAGTGTATTAGTTTTCGCATTTCAGTTCAGTTCAGTCGCTCAGTCGTGTCCGACTCTTTGCGACCCCATGAATCAGTGCACACCAGGCCTCCCTGTCCATCACCAACTGCCAGAGTTTTAGCATTTAGAAATGTAAAAAAGTAACTAAATTGACTATTTGGTTTGTCATAATCTGAAAGAAGCCTTTCTGTGGTTGTTATCACTCACTGATGGCCTCTTCATTCTAGCCACACAGCAGAGGGGTCCTTTCAGGTGCAGCTCTTGAACTCTTCAGATAGACTGCATTCTCTGTCTGCATTGATGTTTCATAGAAGTGTCTGAGTGCTGTCATTTTGCAGTTGCTGTGACACAGAGGCCTCATGGACTCTGACTACGTCAGATAGGATATGTAAGTCAGGCCAGAGTACTTCTCCACTGAATAGCTTTTAAAAAGGTCATGTGATGTTCAGAGACAAAGAAACCCGAACTTCTGACCCATCTTCCTTGACTACTGTGTTTTTTTTTTTCCCTTTGTTTCTTCCCGATAGTCCCTACTCTATGTTACAGTTATTTCAAAAATTAAAATGATCAAGAGGCATATGTTTTAAAGTGTAAAACCTACAGTATTTATTATGCTTCATGTAAAGATCCTTTCCTACAAGGGGCCTCCTTAGGGGCTTTGATTTCTGAACTCAAACCATTACCAAGGATCAGAATTATTCTTCTGAGTTTCCTGAGACTAGTATTTCTTCTATTGCAATGATGGTAATGCCTCTGGTTTCCATTATTTCTTTGTATCACTGCTCCCAATCTTAAGTTATTTCTGCAACCTCTGCAGCAGGGAGGAAGCCAAGGTCCAAGCGGGACCTTTCTGTCTGGGGGCCTGTCCTCCGTGCTGCCAGGACCTGCTCTCACTGCATCCTGGGAGGCAGGTCTGAGACATGAATGTTGCAGCTCCCCTTAGGAGAGCCCGCGTCTGGAACACACGCCACTGGTCTCTGCCTCACCTTGCTTGCTGCACATCTTAATTTCTGTGAAATTGTGACCACTGGCTGTTCTTATTTGACGTTTACACTTAATTTTGGTCAAGTTCTCTGACCTTTCTAGAACTTGATTTTCTCATATATAAAGTTGGGATAATAATTGTACTTACCTCATGAGGTTGTAAGGATTAAATACATAATTCCTGATATATAGTAAAGCCTCAATCAATGTTAGTCATTATTATCATTACTAATTTGATAATAGTGCCTTTCTTGCCCATATGTGAGGAGAGTAGTTTTATTTGCAATTGAAAAAATTAAGATCTTTATAGAGTTCCTCAGGAAATAATGAGCAGAATTAGAATGTCCAGTTTCAGGCATTTTGTCATTGTCTCAGACCAGTAGGCTGCAGTGCTTACCATAAAAATAAATATTACTAAATCTTTGCTGTGCTTTAAATTGGACTTCTCTTAGAGATACTTCATCTGCATATTGCACAGTACAGTTATTTTACTTCTTACCTATTCATTATATTCAAGAAACTATTTTATCCATTTGTCACTATTGACACTGACAGCAGACTATATTTGCGTCTGTTATCTGGGCAACACTGTAATTTGAAACATCAGTTACAGGGGTAACTTAAACGTAATACCTTGCTGATGTACCACGGATTTCATATACTTGAGCCTGAGTGAAGAAATCATATCAGTGAGTATAGATATACATATGTACTGATGCAGATTTTTGTGTTTTAATCCTAGAGTTTGTATGAAGGTCCTAAGCTTTTATTTGATTTTTGAGAGATGCTTGAGTTTTTACTTTATAAGCATTTCTTTCTTTTCATATACGAGTGTATAGATTCTTTCATTGGAATTTAATTTTTAAATGTTTAGTTTGCACATTTCCTTATGTAATTTCTCAAGTAGTATTTTGAATAGGCATCTAAACTCTGAAATTGTGTGAAATCTGTTTACTAAATGGAGTAGAG
Source organism: Moschus berezovskii (assembly GCF_049115385.1). Taxonomy (NCBI): domain Eukaryota; kingdom Metazoa; phylum Chordata; class Mammalia; order Artiodactyla; family Moschidae; genus Moschus; species Moschus berezovskii. Next base: position 86,926,419 of record NC_142468.1, read on the forward strand.
CTAGTCTATTTATCCCATGTCTATGTTATCAGCTTCAATCCTTTTTCTTTTAATGACCAATATTTTAAAATAATGTTAAGACTCACTGCCATGAAGCCCTCCTAAGTGCTTCTAATCACTGCCTGTTTATAGTACAGTTGATTCTATAGCAATCTTCCAAAACAGAAAATGCTTTAAAATATAAGAAATATTTTTCTAAATTATATATATATATATATGGTCTAAAACTTTTCTAAATTTAAATGTATATAAAATTTATATATATATGGTCCAAAATTTATCTGGAATGATCTATAGTTATAGTACTTTGGGGATAAAGACAGGGATAGGGAGGGAAGCAAGAGACTTCTTCATTTTAACTTGTCCCTGGCTGTATGTAATCTCATTACACATATTGCTATATTTTTAACCCTCAGCAAGGGTTAACAGGCAGCGAGATTATGGACCTTTATGTGTTTTGCCTACTAATACCTATCTTTATTTAAAATAACACAGCCTATAAATGAAAATGTCTAGTAATGACAAATGTATCAAGTTTCTTAGACAATGATGATAATAAAATGTAGTTTTCCCATAGATAAAGAAAACTGATAAGGCCTTCACTCCTATAAATATATTTTTCAAAATAAAACATTTTCTAGTATATTCATGTGATGGGATTTTATATCTGTTCCTCTTTAACCCTTGATTCTACCTTCCTTGCAGAAGTTTTACCTGCTCAGGAATGGAAACCTCCTCTGCCTGCTTATGATTTTCTAAGTATGATGGATGCGGCAGCATCTGAGCATCTTACTAGGAAAGTTCCTGAGTGTATAAAAGAAACTGACATGCAGGAAAGTGATAAAGAACAGCCTGACGATAAATCTGCAATCACAGAGGAATCGACTGGAACATTGAAAATGAAGCATTCAAGCAGAAGTAGTTGGTTTGAAGAAGCCAAAAAAGTGCTCAGGCATGATAATAAAGAATTATGATACTCAAAAGTGAGCTAATTTTATAGGACTGTGAAAAGCTTCCCAAAGTCTTTTTGGCTTATTTGATAGACTTGAGAATTTATTTCACTAAAAAGTAATACTGAGTCATTTCAAGTTTCTAGATCAGGGCTGTTCAGTGGAACTATAATGTGCAATATAGTAATTTAGAATTTTCTGTAGCCACATTAAAATAAAACTGAGCAGGTGAAATTAATTTTATTTTACCCAATTTAAGTATACCACCCAAAAATAGTTCAGTTAACATAAAAATTGAGTTATTTTACTTTCTTTTTTTGTATCAAGTCTTCAAAATCCAGTGCGTATTTTATACTTAGTATACAGCTCACTTCAGAGTAGCTACGTTTCAAGTGCTCAGCAGTCACTTATGGCTGGTGACACAGGTGAAGCCAAACAGATTCACGTATCCATTCTCCCCCAAACTCCCCTCCCATCCAGTCTGCCACACAACATTGAGCAGAGTTCCCTGTGCTATACAGTTGGTCTTTCTTGGTTATTTATTTTAAATATAGCAGTGTGTACATGTCCATCCCAAACTCCCTAACAACCGTAAGTTCTTTCTCTAAGTCTGTGAGTCTCTTTCTATAAAACCAGTGTTTCTTAATCAGGGGAGAGTTTTGCCCCCAGGGGGACATTTGGTAATGTCAAGAGGCATTTTTGGTTGTCATTACTAGGGACATTACTGGCATATAGTGGGGCTAAGTAGAAGACAGGGATGCTAATAAGCATTTTACCATGCGTGGGACAGCTCCTCCCGCTGCAAGCAGAGATTATCCTGCCCAATGTCAGTAATCCCAAGTTTGAGTTAAACTAATCTGTGCAAAATGTGAAATTCCCTTATATTTTTAAAAGTAACGAAATAACCCTAAAAAGAATGCAGAGTAAGAGATATATAATATATATTATGTTATATATGTTATATAATTATTATATATAATAATATATATTACATATAATTATATATATAATTCTCATATATATACGTTGCCCCTTGGACCAACCCAGATTTGAACTGCACTGTTCTACTTACATGTAGATTTCTTTCACTGAATACTTTCTACAGTACTATCGCATCCATGGTTGATCAACTCGGCAGATGTGGAACCATGGATATGAAGGGCTAACTGTAAAAAAGCTGTTTGTTCAGGGGTTGGCTCCCCTAAACCCCACATTATTCAAGGGTCAACTGTATATTTCATTGTAACGTAGATCATTTGTTCCTCCCAGCACCCTTCCTAGATGTTTTTCTTATGGCATGTAATCTGTATTATTTCAGTTCATTCTCATTTGTTTTTTATTTCTTACATGGGAGATATGAGAGTGAACTCCATATATAGCTTGTAATAAAACGTCACCAGCCTAACCATTAACTGCAAGCACATTAAAAACTTGAAATCAATTAGTCATTGTACCATAGCCAGAAATTTTGACAGTTATTAATATGTGTTTTTCATAATTTTAAATAAAGTATCTGGATTTCAGGCTACCTTTAAAAGCTTCCTGTGGCCTCTATCATGCTGTCTATTGGACCACTTTCCCTGTATCAGTTGGATTTCTTTGCTTGCAAGCAACAGAAATTTAGCTTTGATTAACTTAAGCAAAGTAAGAATATTGATAATTCATAGAGTTAAACTATGCTTTGAAAAAATACAAACAAAGGCTGTTTGGGGATCTGTATAGCAGGAACTAACCAGCTCAGTAATTTTTCTTTCTGTCCCGCTGTTTTTCTGTCTTTCATGTCTCAGGGACTCCTAGGAATGTTGGCTAGGGGAAGACTAACGTCAGCCCTAACCAGATTTCCACAATACAAAAGAGGTGAGCCTTGAAGAAGAACTCTAGATTCTGTTTGCTAAGAAAAGGGAGCGTGAGTGTGGAGAGGGAAAAAAGCAGCGAAGAGAAAATCTATGAATCCTCAAAACACCACTTGCTGTGCTTCTACCTAGCCTTTTTTCCTTTTCAGGTGTTTCTGTATCTCCCTGAATCTCTGTAAGAGTTGGCCAGTGTGTATGTACCTTCTGAGTAACATTGCATTCCTCATGAATCCAATTATTTTACCCTCTCCTGACTCACCTATGCTGGAAGAAACATCCTTGGTCCAGCCCGTAGGATGAAATATTTCATTCATTTCACATTTTCTGGTGTTCATTACCCAAACTTATGCTTCTTTTAAAAACTAACCAAACAGGCATATGTGTGCTTAGTCCATCAGTCAAGTCTGAGTCTTTTGTGACCCCATGGACTGCAGCCACCAGGCTCCTCTGCCCATGGGATTTCCCAGACAAGAATACTGGAGTGGGTTGCCATTCCCTTTCCCAGGTATCTTCCTGACCCCGGGATTGAACCTGTATCTCCTGTGTCTCCTGCACTGCAGGCAGATTCTTTTACCCACTGAGCCATCAGGAAGCCATGCATAAGCAGAACATTACACTGAAAGATCAGTAAGTGTCTATCATTGGTAATAGAAAATAATCAAATAGGTATACCTTGGGAGTTGTGCTTCCATTTAAGATGTAGAAAGCTGCAAGAGAATGTTCTTCTCAATAAGAAAACAAAAATCAAAACATTTCTATTACACATCAGAGAAGGCAGCAAAAGGAACTGAATTCCAGAATGACAAGCTTCTTAAAGAGACAGAATACATGAACTATTTCACCTTTGGCAGCGAATAGGAGGCTGCCAATAAAGAAGACCCTTGGAAAGGTCTAAGATGTGTCCCTGCCTGCAAGTTATAAGTTAGCTTGCCACAATTTCTTGTATCAGACACAAGGGACTTCTTTACTTAACCTAGTAGTATCAATTAGTGTCAGTATCTGTGCTGGTTCCCTGATCCCCAGTCCCACAGGGCAATGAGAAGAGGGCCAGGTGACACCTACACATGCAGTGGGTTGCATTTCAGGGAGGTACTCTGAGCTCCTAAATATTTTATAATGAGTATTAAGCATGCTTGTCCTTTGCTCTGGAGGGAGGCATCTTCATTACAGTAGACAGTAATCAAATGTGTCTCTCTCGAAAGGAAGATGCTGTCTCTGTTTACCCCAGCTGAGACGGTGGTTGAGACAGAACAGAGGCAGTCAGTGCCTATCCATAGATCATGCACAAACATGAGAGACCCATGAAAAAGTATCTCCCAAAAAAAATCAGATAAAATTTTGAAGAATTTAAGGGCATGTATGGACTGAATATTAGCTTAGGGTAAGAGGGAGCTTATCTCTCCTTGCTATTCTTTGGAACTCTGCATTCAAATGGGTATATCTTTCCTTTTTTCCTTTGCTTTCTACTTCTCTTTTGTTCACAGATATTTGTAAGGCCTCCTCAGACAGCCATTATCCTTTTTGCATTTCTTTTTTCTTGGGGATAAGAAAGCCTTCCTCAGTGATCAGTGCAAAGAAATAGAGGAAAACAATAGAATGGGAAAGACTAGAGATCTCTTCAAGAAAATTAGAGATACCAAGAGAATATTTCATACAAAGATGGGCTCAATAAAGGACAGAAGTGGCATGGACCTAACAGAAGCAGAAAGTATTAAGAAGAGGTGGCAAGAGTACACAGAAGATCTATACATAAAAGATCTTCATGACCCAGATAATCATGATGCTGTGATCACTCACCAAGAGCCAGACATCCTGGACTGTGAAGTCAAGTGGGCCTTAGGAAGCATCACTATGAACAAAGCTAGTGGAGGTGATGGAATTTCAGTTGAGCTCTTTCAAATCCTAAAAGATGATGCTGTGAAAGTGCTGCACTCAATATGCCAGCAAATTTGGAAAACTCAGCAGTGGCCACGGGACTGGAAAAGATCAGTTTTCATTCCTATCCCAAAGAAAGGCAATGCCAAAGAATGCTCAAACTGCCACACAATTGTACTCATCTCACATGCCAGTAAAGTAACACTCAAAATTCTCCAAGCCAGGCTTCAGCAATACATGAACCGTGAGCTTCCAGATGTTCAAGCTGGATTTAGAAAAGTTAGAGGAACCAGAGATCAAATTGCCAACATCCGCTGGATCATTGAAAAAGCAAGAGAGTTCCAGAAAAACATTTATTTCTGCTTTATTGACTATGCCAAAGCCTTTGTGTAGATCACAATAAACTGTGGAAAATTCTGAAAGAGATGGGAATACCAGACCACCTGACCTGCCTCTTGAGAAATCTGTATGCAGGTCAGGAAGCAACAGTTAGAACTGGACATGGAACAACAGTCTGGTTCCAAATAGGAAAAGGAGTATGTTAAGGCTGTATATTGTCACCCTGCTTATTTAACTTATATGCAGAGTACATCATGAGAAATGCTGGGCTGGAGGAAGCACAAGCTGGAATCAAGATTGCTGGGAGAAATATCGATAACCTCAGATATGCAGATGACACCACCCTTATGGCAGAAAGCGAAGAAGAACTAAAGAGCCTCTTGATGAAAGTGAAAGAGGAGAGTGAAAAAGTTGGCTTAAAGCTCAACATTCAGAAAACTAATATCATGGCATCTAGTCCCATCATTTCATGCCAAATGGATGGGGAAACAATGGAAACAGTGAGAGACTTTATTTGGGGGGGCTCCAAAATCACTGCAGATGACGACTGCAGCCGTGAAATTAAAAGACGCTTACTCCTTGGAAGGAAAGTTATGACCAACTTAGAGGCATATTAAAAATCAGAAACATTATTTCGCCAACAAAGGTCCATCTAGTCAAGGCTATAGTTTTTCCAGTAGTCATGTATGGATGTGAGAATTGGACTATAAAGAAAGCTGAGTGCCAAAGAATTGATGCTTTTGAACTATGGTGTTGGAGAAGACTCTTGACAGTCCCTTGGACTGCAAGGAGATCCAACCAGTCCATCCTAAGGGAGATCAGTCCTGGGTGTTCATTGGAAGGACTGATGTTGAGGCTGAAACTCCAATACTTTGGCCACCTGATGTGAAGAGCTGACTCATTTGAAATACCCTGATGCTGGGAAAGATTGAAGGCAGGAGGAGAAGGGGATGACAGAGGATGAGATGGTTGGATGGCATCACCGACTCAATGGAGATGAGTTTGAGCAAGCTCTGGGAGTTGGTGATGGACAGGGAGGCCTGGCGTGTTGAGGTCTATGGGGTTGTGAAGAGTCGGACACGACTGAGTGACTGAACTGAACTGAATGGGAACTTTGACATGACAGTAGTTCACATTCTCCTGGGAGCTCCTTTCCACCCTCTCCCACTGGGTGCTATGAGAACTACTGGGGCAGGATCCTGGTGAGAAGATATTCCTCAGAGACGCAGGCATGCAGGTAGTGGTTGACCTAAAGTTCTCAGGTGACAGAGGTGAAACACTGACCACTTCCTCAGAGTTTCTCTTATATGAGTAAAAAACATTAACCGCTCCTGCCTCCAGGGCCCAGGCACAGACCCACTGCCTCTGGGGAAGGAGTAAATGCAAACACCTTTGGCCCTTGGGGAGAGGTGGAAATCCTCTTTGGCCCAGGATACTGCACCAACACCAGGCAGTGATCTGCTATCAATGGGTGCAGGGCAGTTCACCACTGGGGGAACTTGAGACTGAAGGGTGACACAGGGAAGCGGGACTGGCTCAAAGCTGAGGGTGGAGAAGATCAGGTCCTCTGGCACCAGGTCTGCCCCAAGTGCGAGATGACTTCAGCCCATCCCTGAAGGAACACACAGACTGTACTACACCAAAGGTAAAAATAATCAAACCCAAGCCCGTTTTCACTGACTTGATTCACTTAGTCCCTCACACTAGTGGCCATGTATAAATATTATTTATCTTTCTCAACTGTTCTCCACAAGATGTGTGGCACTCAGTCAAAAATTCTAAGACTTTAAAAAAGTAAAACGATCCACAGTCAAGAGATGAAACAAATGACACAACTAAACTCAGAAATGACCCAGATACTGGAAATTGTGAGACAGAGACTTTTAACTATGATGAATGTGTTAGAGGATTTACTGGAAAAACAAAAGGCAAACTTGAGCATATCTGCAGAAAACAGGCAACAATAAAAGTCATCAGGGTGGACTTGAAAAAGAACCAACAGAGAACTTTTAGAAATAAAAATACAATAATTAAGATTAAAAATTTAAATTAGACACAGCTGAAAAGAAAGCAATAACTAGAAGACAGATGATGAAAATTATTCAAAATATTCCACAGAGAGACAAAAAGGTGAAACATACAGAAAAGAGAGTAAAAGTCCAGGATGATGGAGAGAGAAAAATTAACATCTGTTAATAATTAATAGGTGTTTCACAAGGAGAAGAGAGAGAATGGGGGCAGAGATACCAAATATGGAGACAATTACTGAGGGTTTTCCAGAATGACGAAAGATACCAATTCACAAATTCAGAGGT